>NC_090436.1:240104366-241354366 GCF_031143425.1 Pleurodeles waltl
GGACCCTCACTCTAGTCAGGGTAAGGAAGTTACACTCCTCAGATAACCCCTGCTCACCCCCTTGGTAGCTTGGCAAAAGTAGTCAGGCTTATCTAAGAGGCAATGTGTAAAGTATTTGTACAGTCACACAAAGTAACAAAGTGAAAACACCACAAAAGGACTTAACACCAGTTTACACAAATAGCCAACATTTAGCTGAATAAAACAAGACCAGTAAGGTAAAAATCTAACATACACAAGCAAACGTATGAATTTTCAAAGATTAAACGTCAATATAGTACTTAGAAACACAATTGCTTCGATTTGGTGTTATCATGGAGTTGTGACGGAGTCATTCCCAACAATTCGATGCCAATGGCGCAGGTCACAGAGTCACACGGACCCACAGTACCGTACTTTGTGAAAATGAGGAAACAAGCCAGTGCACGGGGTCACAGATCGAGGCGTTGCTGGATCCGGTGCAGCACCAGTTCTGGTGCTGAAGAGCAGAGGAATGGAATCGTTGATGCGAGGTGTCAGGTCCTTGTTGCGGAGCAGTGAAGATGAGGCGGCATCGATGCAAAGCATTGGTTCCTTATGCTCCGGTGGAGTCGATGTCCGGCAGTCAAGACGCAGTGGGGGGACCTCACAGGGTCGCGATCATGCTACAAGGCTGCAGCCGTGCAGCTGAGTCGGGTGTCACAGACATTGGTGTTATGGAACTCGGGACTCACGAAGTCACAGGATGTCAGCGGCTGCTGCGGCCTCGGACCTGGGATGTCGGTCGGGTGGTCATACTCCAGCAGGAGCCGCGGCTTCAGTTGCAGGCGTCGTTACAGCATCAGGCATTGGCATCAGTCCGGGCGTCATCTGAAGTCTGTGCGCATGGTTTTTCTTGTTTTTTTCACCAGCTTTTACTTCCAAGGGCCCAGACACTGGAGGAGGCACCACCTGGTGAGTTAGAGTCGACAGCAAGAGAACCCAGAGGCTGGTAGATGAAGTCTTTGCTGTCTTTGAGACTTCTTAACAGGAGGCAAGTTCAGTCCAAGTCTTTGGAGAAACTTCACAAGCAGGATAAACAGCAAAGTCCAGTCTTTGTCCTCTCTAAGACAGAAGCAGCAACTGCAGCTAACCCAGCAAACCACTTACAGCAAAGGGGCAGTACTCCTCCTCCAGCTTTTCTCCTTCTCCTTCCCCTTGGCAGAGGTTCCTCTTGATCCAGAAGTGTTTTAAAAGTCTGGGGTTTTGTGTCCACTACTTATACCCATTTCTGCCCTTGAAGTAGTCAAACTTCAAAGGAAAGTCTCTGTTGTTGACAAGATCCTGCATTGCCCAGGCCTGGCCCCAGGCACACACCAGGGGGTTGGAGACTGCATTGTGTGAGGACCGGCACAACCCTTTTAAGTGTGCCAGCTCCTCCCTCCACACCCTAGCCCAGGAGACTCATCAGGATATGCAGGACACTCCTCAGCTCCCTTTTTGTCACTGTCTAGAGGAAACTCACAAACAGCCCAACTGTCAGTCTATCTCAGATGTGGATTTCACAAGCAGGCAGAGGCATAGGATGGTTAAGCAAGTAAATGCCCACTTTCTAAAAGTGGCATTTTCAAACTGACAATCTAAAAAACAATTTTACCAAAAGGTGTCTTTTTAAATTGTGAGTTCAGAGACCTCAAACTCACTCCAGATTTCATCTGTTTCCAATGGGAAACTGCACGTAAAAAATATTTAAAGGTAGTCCCCGTGTTAACACATGAGAGAGCTAGGCCTTGCAACAGTGAAAACCAAATTTAGCAGTACTTCACTGTCAGGACATATAAAACCCATCAGTACATGTCCTACCTTTAACATACACTGCAACCTGCCCATGGGGCTACCTAGAGCCTACTTTAGGGGTACCTTACATGTACAAAAAGGGAAGGTTTGGACCTGGCAAGTGGGTACACATGCCAGGACGAATTGACCTTGACAGTGCTAAACTGCACACACAGACACTGCAGTGGCAGGTCTGAGACATGTTTACAAGGCTACTCATGTGAGTGGCACAATCGGTGCTGCAGGCCCACTAGTAGCACTTGATTTACAGGTCCTGAGGACCTCCAGTACACTTTACTAGGGACTTACTAGTAAATCAAATATGCCAATCATAAAAAAGCCAATTACACATACAGTTTACACAGCGAGCACTTGCACTTTAGCACTAGTCAGCAGTGGTAAAGTGACCAGAGTATCAAAAACCAGCAAAAACAAAGTCCAGCACACAGTCACAACATAGGAAGCAGAGGTAAAAAGACAGGGGAGACTATGCCAAGGATGCTAGGTCTAACACCCCATAGCTGCTGCTTTGTATCTAAATTCAATGCTCATGTCCAAAAACCATCTAAACAAGTGTACTCTTGCTACTCACAGGAGTGTCAGTGCTGCCAGCGTGCACTTCATACATACATAAAAACATGCACACACAAGTATGTATGTATGTACCATCTCCACTTGGAGGAGACAAAAATACCCCATATTTCTCTGCTTTGCCTCAAAAGGGAAAGGGTGCTTACAATACCCAAAATTATCCATATTCCTATGTTTCCCCGGGAAAGTGGAGGGGGAGGGTGCATTGAAATAGGTAGCAGCGGCGGCTCCTCCACTAAGGCGGAGGAGTGTAGCCCCGCTGCTTGCAGCAGAAAGAAAAAGAAAATGATAATAACGCTCTATTATTATCATTTTATCTTCCGCAGAGCCTGGTTAGGGCAAGGCAGGGCTGGAGGGAGCTGGAGGAGGAGGAGACAGAAGCTGGCAGTACAACAGCTGCCAGCTTCTGTCTCCTCCATCTCCAACAGTCGCAGATCCCAAGTGTACATTCGTACGTGCTCGAACTCAGTAACATCATAATCACTGATATCAATTACTGATGTCACTGAGCACGGGCCGATGTCACTAAGCACGAGCCATCACAACACATCTTCCCCTTCACAGAAAAATAATAAAATACACATTTAAAAAAACAAAAAACAAGAGAGAATAGAATATAGAACAAGTATAAATATAAAAAAAACTTCATACAAACCAAACGTAATCTCGTAATCTACTTGGTTTCCTAATTAAGCGTCCATATCTAATAGTTTTCCTTGTAGACATCATATTCTGCACCAAAATCTGATTATTGGTATTTCTTTCATCATTTGAATTACGTCCTAACTCATTCAGTCTCAAATCCTTCCAGTCTGTTAACCAATCAAACTTACACTCCTTGTGTTCCGGAATGACCCTTTCCCCTTTCATCCCGGCTCAGAAAGGATTAGCATCTCTGCACAAAGACAAAGATGACAGATGCCACACTTTCCCATCACTCAACAATGCTGAATTACAATATGTTTTTTCTACCCTTATAGGATAGGAAAATTGGTTAAGTTCTTTACCAATAAAATCAGGCTTCCTGATTTTAACCAGATCACCAACTTTGATGTGTTGCCTCTTACACTTGTATTTTGTATCAAAATACAATTTGCTTTGCTCTTGGAAACACATACCGTTTTGTTTCATCACTTTAAGAGACCGATCCACCTTTGTATCACCTGTCTTCCAACCCACATTGTCTTTACAAAAAAGAATTCTACCCCTCATTAACAGAAAAGGTGAAAACCCAGTGGAATTGCAGGGAGTAGTTCTTTATGCCCAGATATTCTGTTTTAATTCTTCTCTCCAATTCAATTTGTTACTAGGCAAGCTGAATGACCCCTTTAATCACACGGTTAAAACTCTCTACTGCACCATTTCCAGCTGGATGATATAAGGAAGTAGCTTTATGCGAAATACCTTTACTGACCACAAAATCTGTGAATGCATGAGAAACGAATTGAGGACCATTATCACTCACAATACATTTAGGTAAACCTTCTTTCAAAAATACATTGTCCAAAAAACTCACACACCGCCCTGTTAACAATTTCTACTTCCAGCCATTTAGGGAAATGATCGACTAACACCAGTAAATACTTCTGCTTATCTCCATACATTACAGGTCCTGCAATGTACTGTATTGGTTTATTTATAGAGCGCATTCCGGCCGAAGCATTGAATCGCTAGACAAACCGGAGACAAAGGAAAACTGCACAAGCCACCTTAGCAAAGACCAATTTGCAAAAAGCCAGGTTTTAAGGCTCTTCCTAAAGGCCAGGTGAATCGACATTTGATGGAGCGAAAGGGCCAAGCCATTCCAAAGCTTGGCCGCTTCCACCGTAAAGGCGCGGTCTCCCCATCTGGCCTTGTTACAACGAGGCACCTTGATCATAAATTTGGAATAGGATCTCAAATGTCTTGGTGGTAGATAAGGATACAGCATAGACTTCAAATAATTGCATCCCTCCGACTGTAATGCTTTATGGGTAAGGCAGAGTGTTTTAAAAATGATTCTCTTCTTAATCAGGAGCCAGTGTAAGGATGGCACACATCTACTAGCTGATGAAAACTGAGGGAGATTCAAAGTTAAGCATGCTGCCGCGTTCTGAATAGACTGTAATTTGCCTAAAGAAGATTTATTTGCATTGAGCAGCAATGAATTACAATAGTCAAGTCTAGAAGTGACTAGCGCAAGCACCACCGTCCGCCTTAAGTCATCCTCTAAAAGATGTAAAATTTTCTTAAGTGTTTTTAGTATCCAAAAACAGATCTTAACTATATGATTGATCTGTAACTTAAAGGAGCGTGTGTTTTCAAAAATAATCCCTAGATTATTTGTGACGGGCACGCGTGGCAGGCAACCCCCGCACGCTGGGGGCCACCAAATGTTGTCCCAAGGGGAGTTTTTACACCCAAAGCACATAATCACCGTCTTATCCCCGTTAAGTTTGAGCCAATTACTGGCCATCCAATCATTAAGTGCTGTCATGCAGCATTGAAAATTCTCCTTAGTGTCCTCCCAGTTACAAGAAACGGGCACAATCACCTGTGTATCATCTGCATATGAGATAATCTGGCAACCAAATGAATGTCAATCCCAATTCTTTCCCATGGTCTATTGGGACAAGTTATAGGATGAAGTGGCGGTTTTAACGTGACCTGAGCTTTGTCAGACTTGTTACATGCGTGACAATCCCTAACTTTTCTTTCAATGTCTAAGTCCATACCTGGCCATCAATATGTAGACTTAACTTTATTATTAGTTTTTCCAATACCTAAATGACCTTCATGACAAATATCTACAATTCTTTGTCTTAAACACGTGGGTGGAATCACCTTGCCATTCCTTAGTACAAGACCACCTTCTAAAGAAAGTTCATGTCTTAATTCCCAGAATACACTAATACAATGATCTATGTGTTGTTTCTTAGGCCATCCATTCTTAATGTACTCACTTAAAACTGTGAAATTATCATCCAAAACCTGTGCTTGTTCCCATTCTTCACTAGTTATACCAAGAAAATCAACCAAAACATTGGCTACCGTGAACGTGTCAAAATCGGTATCCTCGCCACTCTGTAAAGGTAAAGGTATCCTGCTCAAAAAATTAGCCACCACATTTTTTACCCCAGGTACATATTGTATATTGTAATTGTAATCCAATAATCTAACCGACATCCGAGCTATACGAGGTGAAGCTGAAATTAACCTCTTTGTGGTCAAAACTTTGGTTAGCGGTTTATGGTCACTTCTTAGTACAACATGGTACTCCCAAATGTAGTGTCTGAAATGTTTGAAACCCCAAACACAAGCTAACATCTCACGCTCAATTACAGAATATCCCTCCTCTGCAGGGGTGAATGAACGCAAGACAAAAGCTATGGTTCTTTTGACTCCCTCTTTATCAATTTGAGTCAATGTAGCACCAATGCCTTTCGCTCTAGCATCTGTAGTGACAATACTTTGTAATGTAGGATCAAAACCATACAATGGTGGAGCACCAGCAACATTATTTTTAATCTCTTCAAATGCAATATCACATTGTAAATCCCAAACAAACTTGTTATTAGCTTTTAGTAGTTGTCTCATGGCATACGTTTTTTCAGAAAAATTGCTCACAAGTCATCTTTACATTGAGGTCTAGGAGCACCTTTAACAGCATCGATTCACTCTCCTTTAGGTTTAATACCTACTTAGGAAATCTCATGTCCTAAGTAATTTATTTTTTTCCAGCAAATTTGCACTTGCTTAATTCAGCTGTTAATCCATGTTCAAATTAACCTTTGTAAAACCTTATCCAGGCATGCTCCTCTCTGTCCTTCCCCATTATCATAATATCATCCTGAAAAATGAGTATATTCTTCTGGTCTGATAACACCTTGTGCATTAATCTGTGAAACATTGCTGCCGCTGAGGCCAACCCAAAAGGTACCCTTTTAAATCTAAAGCATCCAAAATGTGTTATGAAGGTTGTAAAGCTTCTGCTCTCAGCATGTATTGGTACCTGGTGATAAGCAGCTTTGAGATCACTGCTGGAAAACCACTTAATCCCTCTAGTACACGCTAACATCTCATTAATTTTGAGTAATGGAAATTGATCCACAAGAATGCTTTTGTTGAGATCCCTAAGGTCAACACACAGCCTAAGCTTCCCATTCTTTTTTTTGGCTACGACCAAGGGTGCAACCCACTCTGCTGATTCCACAGGTTCAATAATACCTTCAGATTGTAACTTTTGGGGCTCTTCCTCTACCTGATCCCTCACTGAACAAGGTATGCTTCTGACTTTATGTATGCATGGAGATGAATTTCCTGTATTTGTATTTTGTGCTAGAACCCCTTAAATTTCCCAATTTGCCTGAGAAAACCTTGGGACATATTTTTGGAAGTTTTTCCATGAATTCTGCATCTTGTTGCACTACCGACACTGGCACCGAACTACTGGGATCGAGAATGATACTGAGTTCACCCTGGTCCTTCCACCCAAGAACTGATGGGCCTTTTTCAGAAACATAGATCTTGCAATGAGCCTGCTTATGTTTGAATTTAACTAACAATTTCTTGTAACCAACTATATTAATAGGCTCCCCGTGAATGTTTTAGGTGAAATATCAGGTTCTTCAAAAAGATTACCCAAAACAGGTTCAAAACATTGTTGTCAGACCTCCTTATTCACAATTGTGTAGGGAGAACCAGAGTCAGCAGCTACTGAAATGTCAACCCCTCCATTTCGATACTTGGCATAACGGTCTGTTGGTGCTCCCATTTATATTCGGTAATTTATCATAAATGTTTAAAATGCATAAATTTGAGTCTGACTCCTCTGAGGAACTATTGTTATCTATGTCATCATCATCATCCACACATTTCACACACGTATCTCTACCCACACTGTTTCTCTTACAACACACTTTAGAAAAATGCCCCAGCACTCCACAATTGAAGCATTTTTTATTACGAGCAGTGCACTTCCTGTCATTAGATATATGATATTTGCTCCCACATCTGATTCAAGATTTCTTGTTTTTCAAATTTATGACCTCTTTACGTGTAGAACCACTAAATATGTTATAAATTTTGTTGTTCTTCTTCACCATGGCTATAACAGAATTGTCTTCTAACTTGGAAGCCATCCTATCCTCACTGTGCAAAACAGCCTTTGCGCACCTTCTCGTAAGTTCAGCACTTTTAACCAGGTCTATGACTTCCTGTAACAATGCTTCTCCTCTTGCCCAAAGTTTCTCTTGAGTGTGAGGATTCCCTGTATGCATCACAATTTGGTCTCTGATGAGATCATCATGATTCCCAAATTTACACGAAAGTGCTACATTTTTAAGTGTTTCAATATAATCCTCCATGGTTTCATCTTGTTGTTGCTTCCTATAAAAACATTTGTAGCGGTCCACAGCAACACACACTGTTGGTTTAAAATACTGAGTAAGATCTTCTAGTGTGTGAATGTACACATCGCCCTGATCAGGTGCTCTATTTTTCTGTATTAATACTGTTGTATACTTTTAATCCTTTAGCACCTAAACAATGTAGCAGTATTTTCTTTTTCTTCTCAGGTGTAAGATCCTCTTCATCTTCGAAAGTCGAAATGTAATTTTCAAAATATTCTCTCCAATCTTCCCACTTAAAGGTAGGTTCACCATTTTTAGGCAAGAGCGGTTTGGGGGCAGTGAGATTCCACACGCTCCTGATGCCATGCTACACTACTTTCACATAAAACTTGACATAAACCACTCTTTAAAGCAGATGTATGCCATTTACTCCATGTAACTTAAAGGATTTCAAAATATGATGCGGATAAAAAAAAGATATACATATATTTTTTTGGTATGTACACTAACAGAACTGGAACATAGAGAATTCAAAATACGTTATGGGTAGTATGGTAAACTACTCCCTGTACGTGTGTTGAAGAGATTATGAATCAATCAGCAGGCTTGTCAACAAATGTACTTAAATATGCGGCGAATGATATCCAATGACAGTTGCTTAGTTACCAAATGCTTTCAAACGTGTCGAAAATAGACCAGTGTGAAATCTGTGGAGCCGGGAGGATGGTTGCCTAGTAACCGAACAGCAACAGGCAACATGTCACGGTGACGTTGTGTGGGCTCAAGTAAAGCTGCTCGCGGACAATACGCAGGCACGCGTGATGGTGACCTTGCGCGAGCTTAAGTAAACCTGCTCGCGGACACCGTACTTGCTGGAGGCCGCACACGCACACAGTACAGGTTTATCCTACCCCAAAAACGTGCAGATAATGCTCCGTTGAGGACAAACACCGTCAAGCAGGTCCGGACGCGACCTCAGTCAGCCAGGATTGAAGGACTCCAAAATGCATTTTATCGGTTCGTTGTCAGGTTCACAAGCTCATCGCCAACTTTGTTAAGAAGGCACGACGGTGGAGGTAAATAAAACAAGGTTTCATTTAAATAATGAAAATGACCCCAACAGTACAACAGACTCCAGCTTCTCTCTCCTCCGTCTCCAACAGTCGCAGATCCCAAGTGTACATTCATATGTGCTCGAACTCAGTGACATCATAATCACTGATGTCAATTACTGATGTCACTGAGCACAAGCCGATGTCACTAAGCACGAGCCATCACAACAAGAACATACTAAAATCGCATCTCTGAGAGACAAAAGTGATAAACTTTGTTTTTGTGACAAAGATACTGAGGAATTTTCACCACACTTTTATAAGATTTCATAAAAATCATATATAGATTCAACCAACTATGACTTTTCTTTGACATTATTCACCCAGAAAAAGCCAAGTTTGCCATGCCTTCACTCAATGACACATTTAGTATCACCGAAATAAATGTGGCCATTCACTATCTAAATAAAATAAGTCTTTTGGTCCTGATGAACGTCCTGCTGAATTTGTTTTAGACACTTTAGGAAATATGATTTAATAATAAATGGTAAAGGTATTTTTAAGGAAAACATGATATTTCTTAAGCATAATACAAAATTCAACCTTTATATCTAGTTATTCCCCTATATCAATGAACTTTGGAGGAGGTGTTAATCCGTCCCAAAAGTGACGGAAAAGTGACGGATTTACCACCAGCCGTATTACGAGTCCATTATATCCTATGGAACTCGTAATACGCCTGGTGGTATATCCGTCACTTTACCGTCACTTTTGGGACGGATTAACACTCCTCCAAAGTTAGAATAACCCCCTAAATGTAATATTTTTTCTAAAGCTTATACCGTACACTAGAAAACGACATCAGTAAATTATTCAAAAAGTACTAAAAATAGATACCCTCAATTGTAAATTGTGGGTTCCCTTAACAAAACTGGAGCCAACCCTCTCCCATCAACCTAAGTGGCATGCATCATCATCAGGTTTGCTCCACACCCGTCCAACATTCTTAGGGCGAAAGGATGGGTTTTCAAATGTTTAGGGAGCATTTGGGGTGGAGATGTATATATCTCCCTATAGCAATATTGGGGTGCAACACAAGCAGTTACAAATCTCTACAGATAGCCCAAAGAGATATTTATTATTGGATTCTATGGGGCTATAAAAAGCAAATGAGTATGGCGATGTTACGAATAGTTATCAATCCATAATCCCAATGGTCAACATGAGATACACATGAATATTTGATTCAGATACACAGAGGGTCAAAGTGCTCAGTGTGAGTGCTTTTGTGCCAGAGATTCTGTGCTCCAAAGAAAAGCAAAAACAATTATAGCAATTAATCACTGAAAACATATGACGTATAGGGAAATGCATAGTTGAACACCCCACTTAATATCATTGAAGTGAGGCAATGTCACACTCATACTCAGGATGTACAATGGCTCCATGGAGGGAAGTACAGAGGAAGCCTTCTATAGTCCCTCACTGGAATAGTTAAAAGGCAAATAGGTTGATTGTAACAATCTTTCTCAGTGGGAATGTGACTCGCAAAAGCATTAGCAAAGTAAAAAAGTAAGCGAAGACCTACATCAGCTGTTCCCATTCTGTGGTCCACAGCCCCCAAGGGTCAGTGACACATTCCCAGGGGGTCCGCAGGCCTGGGCTGGCAGGAAGGCACTTCTCCAGCTGGGGCCTCTCTTTTATATGTATTACTTCCTTTGTGCAGCAGTTTTAAAAGCACTGCAAAGTTTCCTGTACATCCAGCACCTTTCCAGCAAAAATAAAAGCACCAAGATAACTCTGTTGATTAATGTACCTGCTGGAGACAGATGGGAGTTTTGTCTAGTGGAAGTTTTGACTCATCTAAGGTAGCGCAGATGGTTAATATGCCTGCTGCAAAGAACGTGCATCATGCAAAGAACACTATTTTATGTGCATAGCACAGTGGGTTACTGCTTTTCCCATCACAGAGATTCTTTTGTTACTGTGCAGTTCATAAGCTACAATAGTAATCTAGCACAGTGAGCTATGAACTGCTATCAAAGAGCTGCATTCAAACTGCATTGCACAAATTAGAAAGTTGGTTTTTTTCCGCAGTCTTTCATTTCCTTATGCTGCTAAAAAAAAAAAAGGTTAGCTTGCGTAGAAATACATTCTAATTATTAAAGTCAATGCTGAGTGGCAGGGGTGTGGAATTTAATATATCTACATGTCCATGGGAGAGGTTCCTTCTTAAATGTACTTGTCCTGTAAAAAAAGCTACTTGTCCCTTGGTGCCATGTAGTGCAGCGACAAATTATGACAGCAGTCTCATTATGTAAGAGATCTGATAATAGCCTCTCCGATTATGCCAGGTCTACTACCATAGTAGGGCTTGAATACTTGCAATTCCAATCCCTACTACAGCAATTTCCTTATTTTGCCACCTTTCCGCAGATCTACATATTTGGGCTGGAGGAAGCAGTAAGCAATAGTTCCAGAGCTGGAATGCCATTGAGTCTGCAAACGTACTAACTTGCATGTTTTAAGGATTTTCACCAGCTCCTCACTCACCTTTTTCCATAATGAGAAAGGTTGGAAATTTACTCCCGACAATGGGCTCCTATGACCCAAGCCTGGGACATATTGTTTGGGGTCAAGGGCAACAAGTTTTCATGTTTATTTTGTCCTTAGGACAAGTAGGCCCAACCTCCTGCAACACAAACCCTTTAGCTGCCAGTTTACAGAGAAGGGAACTGTCTGCAGTTGAGGTAATGTGTGTCCATATGTTAATACTGTTTGAACTTGTGTTTATGGTTCATTAATAAAAAGCCTTCATTATTAGGGTGAGCGCTGTAAATAAACGTTTTTATGTTCACAATGCACTATTGACAGTGGTTCCAGTAAAAAACAAGCATTTGCAATGCAACGGGTCTCGCATTTCTCTGAGTTAGAGCTATTAGCACTGTAAAGCACTGTAGAGTGTAAACTCCCAACCAGACTTTTCTTGACTCATTAAACGGAAAACAATTTGCGTGATCGCGCTGCTAAATAAGCAAGATCGTGCTGCGAAAAAAAAGAAGAGAAAAAGTAGTCCACAAACCGGACGGAAAACAGAGAGCCTCGTATGTTTTCAGTACTTGCTGTGCCCAAGGAGGGCTAACCACGGAAAAGACATGACCTTTGCATGCCTTCCACTAATGAAAGCAAGCAGATTTTAAAAGGCAAACCCACGAACCAATAAAAGACACTGATGTGACATGGATGGGGCTCCGAGCCCTTTACTAATTACTACAGCGTCTTGCAAGCGATATGCATGTGCAAGCACATGCTACGCAGGCTCACCCCTAAAAAAAAAAAAAAGTGTACATACATGTTTAAAATGTTTAACTATATGAGGCTAAGTATAATGCTCCCAGAATGCTCTCTGATTAGATGCAAATGTTTGCAGAAGCTTGTAAGCAAGAGTGATGGTTTTTGCTTTTAAAATAAAATGTTCAGCAAAAAAATGCGAGTAAGATAAAAAGTTTTGCTACTATGAAATTTTAGGTGCTATTTCTTTGAATCTTCATTTAGTAAAATGTGTTGATGGATGCTAGTATTTCAAAAAAATATTCCTAATGGAAAATCAGTTTAACCATTTTCAACAAGAATATGGGAAGCATGAAAATAGACAGGCAAAGCCAACTGATCCAACATTTTTTGTGAGTCTTTTGGTTTCATCAATGCCTGTCTTGTTTTGACATGGCTTTTGTAACCCTTTATTTTTGTGGGAGCTGCCAGGCCCTCACCATTGTATCAAACATTGGCAAAAAGCTAAAAAAAGTATTTTGGTCTAAAAAAGCACACATTGACACTAGTAGCCTTACAAAGGCCCGGCAGCCCCCTTCCAGGGAGCCCACTCATCACAGCACCTGCGCTGATGGAGTCTGGAGAGAGGAGACCCTCCATGTTCTTTGCAGAGGAGCCACCTTCAGTTTCGTTACGCCTTGATTGCCACAGTAATTCCTGGCACTGAACATAACTACTTTGTGTGCCAATATGCTCCTTGTGGAAGAGCAGAATGCAGTCAGTCACAGTAAAGCCAGCTAATAGATAGAGAGATAAATAGAAGTTTAATAAAAATAAAATGTCTTTCTTAACGCCAGACTGAATTAGGAACCCAATTCTTAAAGAAAGTCACAAAAGTGCACACATGGTATATGTCTTTGAATTAGTAGTTTTCATGAATTCACAAGAACTTACAGAAGTAGATTAGGAAACGGTACTCCTAGAAAATATTTGTGAACTGTATTTTCGCACAAGCAAATATGTATGTGTAGATTTGCTCATGTGAAAATCTATTGAGCGTTTACAAGTTCAGTTTCCCTCTCACCACTTTTTTCCCCAACCCTGGAAGGACTTCTACTTCTGCCATTGTCAGGAGTAAATTTCCAACCTTTCTCATTATGGGAAAAGATTAGAGATGAGCTGGTGAAAAACCTTAAAACATTCAAGTTAGTAGGTTTGTAGACTTATTGGCATTCCACCCCTGAAACTATTGCTTATTGCTTCCTCCAGTCCCAGTATGTAGATCTGTGAAAAGGTGGCAAAATAAGGAAATTGCTATAGTAGGGATTGGAATTGCAAGTATTCAAGCCCTACTATAGTAGAAGCCCTGGCAAAGCTTGGACAAGTAGATATTATATTAAATGCCACACCCCTGATTACACATCCCTGCCACTGTGTTATGTTCTGAATGCTGCTGAATTTGTGCTTCTCCAGACCAAGCACTCTTAGAAAATGCAAACTAGTGTGGATTACATGTGAATCCTATAGCTAGTAGTCCCCTGTAAAGTGCTCCAACACCCTACACTGGTATGAAAGGTGATGTAAAACAAATGAATTACATGTGAAAGAGAGGCTATAGAGAGATGAAAGGCCCTCATGGTTTTCCTTCCAATCCCAACCACATAATTACATGAAAAAGCTTTCTCAGATCTTATGCACCTAAAAAATGAATACAGAAATCGCTGGGCAAATGTAGAATCTGATCTGAGGGTTCATTTTTCCTAAATAAAACCAAACATTGAAACGTTAGTCGCTGATATGCAGCGCCAGCCTTCCCATTAAAAATGTTTGATTTTTGCATATTTTTTCAATATAAAATAATCTTTAGTAATTTGAGTATTTGTTTGGTATGTACTTGTTTATGTATTTTTTACGAATTACTGTTTAATGTTTGAAATTTAAATCGAACAGATTACTCTGGGGTCCCCCATTGAAGTTGGATGTTGGACTTGAGGTGCACTGGCTGACCTGTGTTTTGCTCTTTTGGGTCCAGTATTTTCTTGGCAGTGGGACTGAATATTAATAGGAAAGGAAGTGGCCTCGTCGGTTTAGAACTGACGTGCCCTGATGAAGCTGCACCCGAGGTCCTTGTACTGGGACAGCAGAGTGAACTGACTGTAAGAATTGAGGTGCACTGGCAGACAGCGTGTGTGGGGTTCTGACACGGCTGAGAGCTTGGAGTTGTGTGAACTGAGGTACACTGATGGAGCTGCGCCCGAGATCCCAGTACTGGAGCATCAGAGTGTGCTGACTGCAAGAACTGAGGTGCTCTGACAGGCAGTGTGTGTGGGGTTGCTGACACTGGCACAGTCAAAGGTTTGGAGTGTGTGAACTGAGGTGCACTGATGGAGTTGCGAGTGGGATCCCAGTATGGAGCAGGAGTGGGCACTGTCTCTAAGGATTACGGAGTCCTGGTAGAGCTGCATGCCAAGCCTATAAGCAATTACAAGTGATCCTCCGCCCTTGCTCTAGGCACACTTGATAAAGAATATTCAAGCCAAGGAAGGGCAGGAGCCAGGCAGCTGAGAGAGGGTGCAGAGAGCCCACAAACACCAAATGTGACCAAGGTAACAGCCTGTTTTATAGCCTTGTGTACAGCTAAGCTAAGAGGAAGGATGCTCTGCAAATGAAAAGGGAAGCTTTCCTGGACAGGAGCAGGAAACAAAGTTAAAAAAAAGTCCCCTACAGACTAGATAAACAGGACAAAGTGTAATTGTACAGTAGTTGGTCACTGCTCCCACACAGAATGAGGAGGGACAAAGAGGCATAACTGACCACTAGCAAGCAACGATTTTTAAATGACACTGAAACTAACAAATTAAATAGCTGGAAGACCATAGAGGAAGTATACTTAAAAGTATACACGAGGTTGAACACTTAGGCTCGACCTAAAAAGTATGGCAAAACATACTTAAGATACAGAGATCAATTGCAGCAACTTCATAAGTTACCTACCATTTTACCTTTGTGCTGAAACAGTACAGGAGATACTAAAACTGTCACAGTAAAGAAAGTAAGAATAGTTAATCCACAATAAATCTTACCAACAATGTCAATCTGGCATGATAAAAAAATAAATATCAATCAAGTTAGCTTCATTGGCAAGATTGGATCGATTAGCTATGCAGACACGTCATCATGTCAAGGTGTTTCCCAAAAATGTTATCAGTTCAAAAAAACAACTTGGTTTAACCAACAATCATTATAAACGACATCTGAGTTTTAATTAAATCTTTTCCAAAAGTTTCCATGCAGTTTTTCATCCATCTCACGACCTCTAGTTAGCGGACACTGGTAAAGTCAATAGGTCTTACATTTGGTTGCCAATGCAGACGTATTGTTTTTCTATAACAAATGTACTTGTTTTAAATGCTGTAGCTTTAATGTTTTTACAAAAAAGCTTTACATAATTGTCTGAAATGATTGGCGGCTGACGGTTATGCTCATCACCTCAGTTTCTCATGTACATCTCATGCCTCTGTCTAGGTGAGCAACAGGGAGCATATTCAATTATACAATGATGAATTTGTGTGGTACCCATTTTAACCTTTAACATTTTGTGGATAGTTTTGACTATGGAGGCGTAGGGCCAAATCTGTGATCACGTGCATTAAAGGGGTAGCTTAGTTATTTGACTTATCTGCCAGCAGTGCTGAGCGCCCATATGTAATTAATAGTGCACCTACTGACATGCGTTCCAGCAAAATACAGTCGGTCGTAAGCACCCTCATATTAAAGCCAGAATTAGGACACTAAAGTAGGCAGTTTTACTGTCTTCGTCAGGGGCACGGGCGATTGGTACATGTGACCCTCACTGTGTCCAGAACAGGAACTTGGTCTGCTGTGTCGATGGAGCATTGTTTCCTGCTAATATGCAATAAAAGCATTTGCCCATCTAAGCTACACATTGTTTTTGTAGATGCTCATGGAGGCAGGCAGGAGGTATGACGGCCCCTCAAGACCATTCATTTTCTATTTGAGTCAAACATACTACAAGAGGTAGGGAGTTGTCTGCGGCACTAAATATATTTACAGCACACGTGGTTTGGGGCTTCAGGCTAATTAAAGAGAAGGAGACATTGGATGTTATGGCAGCAACTGCCTAGGTAAGATACTAAACTATTCCACAAGGGCTGCTACAGTTGTTCATTTGACTCCCTATCTAATCACTCAATGAGGCCATTGTTTGCAAATGACTCCGATCTGAAGTGATAATGTTAGTAAAGGAAAACCCACAAAACCATATCCTGCTGCTGTGAGTCATCTCCCCCAAGTGCATACAGTTCACTGCACTTCCTGTTGAACCTCCTACTTTTCACATTGCGAGGATCCTCGCTACACCTTTGTAAGCCAGACAGCTAATCCATATCATATTTTCCACAAGGTGGTGGATAAATGCAGTTGGTGAGTGTGATGTGTTAAACAAGATAAAACAGTGGTTACTCCAGCATGAGGGTGCGCGCGCACACACACACACACACACACACAAACCCTCCCTCCTACCAAGTCCCCAGGGCAAGCTTTAGCGCTGGTGGTGCCAGGTACCCCCAATCACCTCCTTCTCCATGAATTCCCTCGCTACCGTCCCACACCTCCAACAGTGCCCCTCATCTGTACATAGCCCCTCTGTCACATGCATTTAATTTGTTTTAAAGCTCTGGTTGGAGATGGCTTCACTAATAAAAATGTATTTCTACCTAAAAAAAAACCTTTCCAGCAACATTAGGAATAGATAATGAAAGACTGGGGGAAAAACATAACAACCTTACCCATACTATGCAGTGTGCATGCAGCTCTTTGGTGACAGTTCATACTTTTCTGGGCTATATTACGATTATAACTCATGAACTGCAAGTAACAAAAGGATCTCTCCAACAAAAGCAAGAACCCACTGAGTTCTCCACATAAAATACAGTTATGGGATCTGCATGGTTGACATTCTTTGTAGCAGGCATATTAACCCTCTCCACTATTTTCCAATGAGTCAAACTGGCACTAGACAAAATTGTGATCTTTCTGCAGAAGGAACATTAATCACCAGTTATCTTGACATTTTTATTGTTGCCTGAAAACTGCTGGACACATAAGTAACTCAACCGTAGGTACTTGCAAACCCATAAGTTATTTCTAAACACAATGCCCCTCATACCCAGCGCCTGGTGCGGTTGTACCAGTCACACCACCCCTTAAGCCAGCCCTGCACATACCACAGATGCATTTTTTCACATCAACACCAAGACTGTAGCACTTTTACAGCATGCATTGAATGCCAACCATTGATAGCCAAGTATTCTATCAGGGGTGCTTTGGAAATGATGTCCCTGCTTCAGCTGTTAATTGAAAAGAAAGTGGCTGTTAGAAATTGGGTTCCTGGTTGACTGGGGTGTGAGCCTTGGTCAAGTAGCAATCACAACCCTAGCCAGGGTAAGGCACAAACAAAGCCCAAATGTACTTGTGCTCACCTACTGGTAGCTTGGCACAAAGCAGCTAGGCTTAACTTAGAGGTAATGTGTACTGTATTTGTGCAAGACTTTAAACAGTACAACAGTAAAAACACCACACACAAAAGTATCCCAAACCAGGTTAGAACAAAAGAACAGAAGTTTATAAGTAAAACAAGAGCAAAATGACAAAAATCCAATCGGTAGAACCGGAGTTATGAATTTTTAAAGAATAAACTGCAATATAGCATCTAAAAGCATAAAGCACCAACAGCTGCTATCTGGTCGCGTTGGACCGGTCGAAGTCAAAAGTTCAAGCTGACCGCCATGGAGCATGGGTCCGATACAGTCCCAGATTAGTCCCGCTGAAGGTTTACCTACTCAAGTTTGTGTGAAGAGTCCCATTCATGTTGGCGAGGGTTTGCGAGGAGCAAGGACAGTGTTGCAGGCGGTTGTCAGAGTGGCGTAAAGAGCAGGCTGGGTGTAGCAGACAGGCAGGCTGAAGCTTCATGTTGCGGTCCCCCGTGGGTTGATGATGCTGCTGTGCAAAGAGATGGGCTGGTAAAGGCTCGCACTGGATTTCGGTGCGAGAGGTGCAGCTTTTGTGTGAACTGACCCATCTGACGTTACGAAGAGTCCAAACGCTTGATTTGAGAGCCTGCTGAGCCATTCTATGGATCCAGTACCAGAGGAGCACCACAAGGGGGTCTGGAACTCACTGAAGATGGGTCTAGGAGCTGTTGGAGAGCCTTGAAAGTCTCTGAGACTCAGATCAGGGGGCCAGTAGACTTGCCCTTTGAGTCACTCTGGGGTCCACGGTTCAAGATGAAGTCGGAGGTTCTGTTCTTTCTCCCCAGGCAAGAGGGCAGTAGGTCTGCACAGCAGGGCAGAAGTTACTTCAGAGCAGCAGTCCAGCAAAGTGGCAGTCTTGTAGCAACACAGTAGTCCTTCTTCCCGGCAGAGTAGCCACAGGTCCAGAAGTCTACTGAAGTTGTGGTGTCTGAGGTCTTTTTTTTTTTTATACAGCGTAGTGCCTGTGAAGTGGGGAGGAGATTCTAGAGGCATGCCTTTGAACTGCACAAATGTCCTGCCTTCCAACTTGAAAGGAATTCCATACCTTCTCCAGAGGCATTCCAAAGGTTTAAGAAATGTCAGTCCCCATTCCATATATTTATGTCCAAAAAGATCACAAATCATTTAAAACAACCTGTGTAATTACCATCTCATTTCATTATATAACATGATTCTATTTAAGATATTTGCCATAAAAAAAGACTCAATAAATTACTGTTTAGTTCTATGTATATATGTTTATATAAAATACATAGGCTGTATCCTCACATATGTCCAAGTTTAATAAATCCTATGTGGTTTCGATCCCTCCCTTCCCTAACAGCAAGCAACCACTTATGTGAGTGTGTTTTTGTTAACTTTATTTATGTTTGTTGGGCATATTCTATAATACAATCCTAAATATAATATTAAAATGGGAGTTACTACATTTTATTCAAAAGGATCACTCTTTGTTAATATTATGTATGCTTACTATATTTACTGGATATGCCTTTGAAAACTGTTTGATAAAAATCTCTATTAGTAACATTTAATCTAAAAAAAGCAATCTTCAAGAAAATCGCAAAGATGGAGGAATCTTTTTTTTAAATCCTGAAATTACCTAAGGATATATTTATAAGTTCATAAAGCTCTTCCCTCAGATAGGATACACCAAAAGGTCAGCTGAGTCTCTGGGAATGTAAAGAACTGGCCTGTCTTACGTACAAGGACCCTGCTCACACCGCATTGCTAAAGCGAAATATTATGTCTTCTTTTAAAAAACTAGAACAGTTAACACACTGGTACACTGGTACAAGAGACTGATTTCAACACAAGTCCAGATGTGACCATTAATTCGGATGGAAACAGGCAGGGTTGGAAATGGAGAAAGTACACACTGGATCACCAAGCAGGGTGCAACAAAAATGGGGCTTAGCCAAGAGAAGTGGAGGTAATGGCAGCCGGGCGATCTTATTTTTGGCAGTCTCTGCCCCATAAGAAACTGTTAAGGAAAATGCAATAGTAAAGCTGCTCTGGTTTACTCAACTGGTCACAAATAGGTTGCGTTTTGAGATAGTTGGGGGTTAATCACTGCTCGTGCAGAATGAAATGTAATGGGATATCTAAACGGTTTGCAACCTAAACATATTTATCTTTTAAAAATTACATCATTGCATTAATAGAACACCAACTCCAATGCTGTTAACAGTAGCAGATGAGGGACTCCGTAAACGTGGTACTTCTTATGAGAATAATCAAATGGGATGGTCAGGAACAGAATAAACAGAAAACATAATGCCGGTTTTGCTCCCTAGGACAATGTTGGAAATTTAAATCTTCTTGCTGGTAGGTCCCCAGACTTCTTCCATCTCTTTCACGAGTTTGCATCAACATTAAGTCACTGTTACTCTAATAGAGAATAAACTCTGAACCTAACATAGTTTTATCAACTCCCCACCACCCAGAAGCAAGTTCATGCTACATTCCCTCACTCACTATCGACACACCCTCAGCAATGTCCTCAACGCCTTCTGTTGCTGTCTACGTACACTTTTCCATGGTGTAATTTCCCTCAGCAGTTTATTAATTAATTTTTGGCGTTTTATATGTATGCCAAGAAGCCATGGGGAACATCACAATGCCTCCTAAAAGTTACAGGAATTATAATAAATTTTGTACAATAACTTAGGAGCTAGGAAAATTGGAGAAGAACTTAATTCGATGTTATCTAGAACAACTTACATCTTCAATTTACAGATCAATATATATATTTTCCTTAAGCAACTTTTCTGATGTCACTGTGCCATTGCATGATTTTATAAGTATTACTGACCAAACTACAGGGTCAGTGCCCAGATGATGCTCTTGAAACAGACCTAGTGATGTATGACGATTCAGCAAGAGTCTATGGTCAGTTAAAAAAAATAATGTTATAGTAGGAAACATCCAAAGCTAGGGGCAGAGGGTGGGGGTTAAATGGGGAGCAGAGTTAGGGGGGTAGGAGGAGCGACCAAGGTATTTCTGAAGAAGATATATTCAGAAGGAGCTGAACGAATTTAGTATCCTAATGGAAATGTGTGAAGAGTTCCATAAGTTAAGTGCATTGCCTGGTAAGTGAATGACCTTTTATATAGGCATCTCACCAATATCAGGAGCAACTGTAGAGAGAGGAAGGATAGGTGCGGTCATATTTCTGTAAGTTTGACACTCACCAGGCTGCAGTAGGGGGCAGTTTTTTAAAGGTCCCAGATTATTTAGGTAGTACAGTGAGACGTACGCTCAGCAGCCTAGACGGATGAGTACAAATGCTTACACAACTATTTTTAGGTCCTCAGTTGGCATGAAGGGATTGAAGTTTAAAAAAAGTTAGAGTTGGTATAAGGTCCCAAATACCATATTTTAAAGAGCTGTGTGTTCAAAAATTGCCTATTGGGAAAACTAGTAACTTTGCTGATTCTACAGTTTTAGGATACTACATACCTAATTATCATCCATCTGTAGGTTTTGGTTTGGATTCAAAAGAGAGTTTTAGTTCTAGGTTTGTATAGCTTCACATATTTTTTAAACAGGATATCAGGATTGAGTAGTCACCCCGACAAAAACAAAAAAGAGGCGAGTGGCATGCCTGGCATATCATTTTGTTTCAAACCAAGCATTCCAGACATATTTATTTTTTTCGCTTGCGAGACTCTGTTGTGTACAGCAAAGGGCTTGGAGCTCGCATGTCACTCACCATTTGTTGGTTTGCGTGGCACTCTTTTTTAAAGCCTTGCAATTAATCAAGGCACGCCTGGCATCATTTCCGTTCCTCTGTGTGGCCCAACCACTGATTGATTCAATTTAATTAGTGCCCATCTGCTGCTCCCGACGTCACTTTTGTTCTTTTTAACTTCTAGTGCCATGCAAACAGGAGCCTTGTGTCTGGTAAAACCATGCCTATCAGGACAAACAAAATTGCAAGGTTTTATTTTTTAAAGCTAACTTTATTTTTTTGCTGGTTTGTCTTTTTTCACTTTCCACTCATGTATTCTTTTGTTTATGCTCGTGGGCGCTCCTCTCAAACGATGACAATTAACTTGTTTGAAATATTGCAAAGCTCCATTGTTTCTTTATTATGTGTAATTTCTGGACGCTTTAACATATAATTGTGTAGTACACCCCAATCCACCCAAATCCAATCCACCCACTACAATTCACCCCAATCCACCCAACTTTAACCCAAACCAGTCCACCCTCCCCAATCCAATCCACTCCAACGCGCCTCACTCCAACCCTCCCAACCCACACCAATCTAATCTGCCCCACTCCAATTTACTCCAATCTAATAAAAAACAATCTGCACTACTCCAAAACAGTCTGCTCCACTCCAATGCAAAACAATCTGCCCCACTCCAATCCAAGACAATGTGCCCCACTCCAATCCAAGACAATTTGCCCCACTTCAATCCAAAACAATCTACCCCACTCCAATCTGCCCCAATTCAGAACAATTTGCCCCACTGAAATCTGCTGCACCCCAATCCAAAACAATCTGCCCTACTCTAATCTGCCCCAATGCAATCCAAAACAATTTGCCCCACTTAAACCCAAAACAATCTGCCCCACCCCAATCCTCCTCACTTTAATCCAAAACAATCTACCCCACTCCAATATGTCCCACTTCCATCTGTCCCACTTCAATCGAAAACAATCTGTCCCACTCGAATCCGCCCCAATCTAATCTGCCCACTCCAATTCAAAACAATCTGCTTCACTCCAATCCACCACACTCCAGTCTGCCCCACTCCAATCCAAAACATTATGCCCTACTCCAATCCAATCCACTTCATCCCAATACAGTCCTCCCCACTGATCCCAATTCACCTCACCCCACTCCAATTCACCCCACTCCCATCCAATCCACTCCACACCATCGCAATCCACTCCAATTCACCCTAATACAAACTGCCCCACTACAATCCAAAACAATCTATCCCACTCCAATCTGCCCCATCCCAATCTGCCCCATTACAATACAAAACAATCTGCCCTACTTCAATCCATTGCAATCTGCCACACTCCAATCTGCCCCACTTTAATCCAAAACAACCTGCCCCACTCTAACCTTTTCCACTTCAACCCACCCCACTCAAATCCAATCCAGAACAACCCACTTAAATCCAAAACAATGTGGCCCATTCCAATCCACCTCACCTCACGCCCAATCCAACCCACTACAATCCAGTCCACCACACACCAATCCAACCCACCCCATCCCACTCCACTCGATTCCATCCCACTCCATGTCTTTCCACCCTACTCTAGTCAACTCCATCCCACCCTACTCTAGTCCAATCCACCCCACTCCTGTCCGATCCACCCCACTCCAATCCAACCCACTCCAACCATACCACCACACTCCAATCCAACCTAACCTACTCCAATCCAACCCAACCCACCCCAATCCACCCCACTTCAATCAAATTCACCGCTACCCAACCCACCTCACTCCAATCCAATCCACCCCACTCCAGTCCAATCCACTCCAATCCAACCTAACCTGCTCCAAACCAACCCAACCCACCCCAATCCAATCCACCCTACTCAAATCAAGTTCACCGCTACCCAATCCACCTCACTCTAATCCAATCCACCCCACTCCAATACAATCCATTTTAATCCACCCCACTCCAGTCCAATCCAGTCCACATTACTATACCCCACTTCAATCCAGTACAACCCTCTCCAATCAATCAAGCCCACACCAATCCAATACACCCCACTACAATCAACCCCACTCACTCCAGTCATCCCCTACCCAATCCAATCCAACCCATCCTAATCCAATCCAAAACACTCAATCCAATCTATCCCATCTCACCTTACTCTACTCCAGTCAGTCCAATCCACCTCACTCCAATCCACTCCGCCCCACCCCGATCACCCCTCTCCAGTTCACCACACTGCAGTCCACCCCACTGCAGTCCAATTCACTCCACGCCAATCCAATCCACCTCTCCCCAATTCAATCCACCCCAGTCCAATCCATCCCAGTCCAATCCACCCCACCCCAGTCCACCCCACCCCATTTCAATCCAGTCAAACCCATCCCACTCAAAACCACCCCACCCATCCCAATTACGTGCACTGCACCCTAATCCTCTCCAATCCACTCCAGTCCAATCCACTCCACCCACCCCAGTTCAGTCCACCCTCTACTCCATTATAATCCATCCACCCCACCTACATGCAATTCAGCCACACTCCAATCCACCCCAATCCAATTCAACACACCCACCCCAATCCACTTCAACCCACATTTCAATCCACCCCACCCTACACCAGTCCAATCCACCCCACTCCAATCTACAATCCACCCCACTCACTCCAATCCAGCACACCCTACTCCAGTCCACCCACTCTATCCCAATCCAATCCACCCAACTTCAGTTCAGTCTGCTCACTCCAATCCATCTAGCCAACCTCCATCCAGTCACTCCAATCCACTCCACTCCAATCTAATCCACCCCACTCCAGTCCAATCGGATCCACCCCACTCCAGTTCAGTTCAGTCTAATCCACCTCACCCCATCCCATCCCACTCCAATCCACCACACCCCAATCCAATCCACCCAACCCACCCTAGCACTATCACTCCAATCCAAACTCCCCACCCAATCCAATCTAATCTAATCCAAACCACTTAAATACACCCCAATCCCATCCACCTCACCCCACTCCACTCCAACCCACTCCATTCAATCCACTCCACCCCAATTCACCACATTCTACTCCAATCCACCCCACTACTTCAATCCACTCCATCTCATTCCACTCTACTCTACGACACTTTCTGCCACTAAACTCTACTCCACTCTACTCCTTTTTCAATCTACGACATTCAAACAAATCCACTCTGCGACACTCTGCGACACTCTACTCCCCCACTCCACTCTGACTTTCCACGCCACTAACTTTTAGCTGTGCTAGAAAGGAGCCACACTGGTGAACAACATAGCAAAACACGTTGCCAAAGCCAATAGTTCTTGTATAGGCGAGACCTATAGGCTTTGCCAATGCTTGTTCTTACTGAGACCGTTTTGGGTCCCATAATTGCTGGCCCATAGGACTTAAAGTATAAATCACTTATGGGGCCCAACAAGGCTGAAACTGGTCTGTGATTGCTGCTGTTTCCTTTCAGAGGTGAAATGGCCTGGTAGTTTTGCCTGCACTGTTCCTACTGAGGCAGGCAATATTACAAAATAAAATGATGGACGGAGTGTTGAAACTTTTCAAACACTCACCCCCACTCACAGATCTGGGTTTAATCGATTGTTATTTTGCTTGCCACGTCACCCAGTTCAGACCCAGCTATATGCAAATCAGTCTTGACCCTGCTCCCTATGGGAGCAGTCCAGCCCAAACTACCAAGCCAGGTCCTCACAGGACAGGATTCAAGCATCCTGGGACCGGTTTCAGGGTATCACCCTTCATCAGCCAGGTGCAGCAAGCAACGGACCCACGTCTGGGCATACCCTAGCCACTTAGGGCACACAAGGCAATATCACAAAATAAAATGATGGACAGAGTGTTGAAACATTTCAATTAAAGTCTGGGATTAAACCCAGATATATGACTGGGGTGAGTGTTTGAAAAGTTTCAACATTTTTATGTCTACAAAAAGCTTTTGCAAATTTGACAATCCGAAACCTGTTTGAAAGATAGGATTCAAACCAACTTAGTGCAACATTATCAATTCTAAGCCTTGTTTGACATGAGCATGAAATCCTCTTCTGCACTCCCCAAAGGGCAAGAGTTTGCCTAATACAATTAAGAAGCAGTTACCACTTTCATTGAAAATCTTTAGAGTAGGGGTCTCCAATGAGCCCAGCACAGTATGTAATTTAGAAGTTCTAGCCATATTGAAGAAGGCAGGGCTACACATCTCCAAATCTTTGGAAGTGACCCCTAGCCAAACCTATGGCATGTAGACATATTTAGATACACACACTGTAACACCCCACAGTACTTATCTTCATTCTCAATGTAGAAATGTCACAAGAGAATGGTCCCTTTGCAAGCCCCACTCTCAGTCATATAATGTGTGTAAAAACTGGACTATAAAAGAAGTGCCAGCAATTGCCAGACTGGAGGCGCTAGAGTGTAGGACTGCCAGAGACACCGTGAAAGTGATTGAGAACCATAAGTTACCAGCCATGTAGCCAAACTGAGCAAAGGCTGGGTTGAGAAAGAGACAGGTAATGGCCTTGTATGTTTTAGATGGAGGGATTGGCGTATTTATATGTATGTATCTATATTTGTTTAAAGGTTTTTGAGTGCATTTGTAAGCAGCCATTCCTGGTGTATCAAATGTATCTAGTGCCACCAAAATAAGGGATTCATTTATACATGTTATGTTTATTTCTGATATAATTTTGCATTTGGATAATAATGGTCAACCGTGACATATGCTTGGTATCCTTGTAGTATCCATGGCATAACCGCACCTATCCTTGACATATTATGAGTATGCTTGACTTTACTGTGCCATCAATCACACAATCTTGGTCATCTTTGGAATAATAACGTCCATGACTGACAGGATATGGGAGCTCTTAGCATTATGGCGGGCAACAATGGCACTATGGGGATCTTTGCATGTGCTGGTATAATTTTGAAAGATGGATCAGAATAGCAGAATCAGTCTATGTAGATATTTGTAATAGGGAAATGATAAGCTGAGGTTTAGAGACCGTGCATGAAATCTGATTTTTGAAGCATACATTTTCAGTAAAGACAAAGGTGGTCATTCCCACCTCGGCGGTAAAAGGCGCGTACCGCCGTGAAGAAGACCGCCATTACACCGCCGCGGTAAACCGCCATGGTCATTCTGACCCACAACAGGCAAACTGCCAAAATACAGACATCCACAAAAGTCCGCCACACCAAAGGGCAGCGAGAAACTGGCGATGACCAAACCTCCACCGTCACGCCAACAGAAAAACGCCCACACTATCACGACACACGAATCCACGCGGCGGTCTTTCAACCGCGGTATTCCATTGGCGGTACACACCGCCGCGCTCAAAATACACACACATATACAAAACACAGCCACATTGGACAATTCGAAATACACACACCTGATACACATACACACACCACTCCCACACACCTAATACAATATAAAACACACACCCACATCACCCACAAACCCCTACTCCTAGAGATTCGTGAACACGCACAGAGATAAGAGACCCGAGCACACAGACTTGCAATTCACTGTCACCCAGCTATACTACCACACACGCCAAAATACACACCAATACACATCACTACACTTAGCACCACACAATCCACCCCACACATCACACAAACCACCCCATGGCACCGCAAAGACACCCCAGGTTTTCTGATGCTGAACTCAGGGTCATGGTGGAGGAAATTGTACGGGTAGAGCCACAGCTCTTCGGAACACAGGTGCAGCACACCACCATTGCCAGGAAGATGGAGCTATGGAGCAGAATAGTGGACAGGGTCAACGCTGTGGGACAGCACCCAAGAAATCGGGACAACATCAGGAAGAGGTGGAACGACCTACGGGGGAAGGTGTGTTCCATGGTATCCAGGCACAACATCGCAGTGCAGCGGACTGGCGGCGGACCCCACCTCCTCCCCCAGAATTTACAACATGGGAGGAGCAGGTCTTGGCGATCGTGCATCCTGAGGGCCTCGCAGGAGTAGGCGGAGGAATGGACTCTGGTAAGTCATATCTTAATTACTACATCCCCCCAACCCCACCAGCATGCCAACTCATACCCCCACCCTCACCCCCACCCCCATCACACCTACTCCTTGCAAATGTCTCACCCTCACAACCCACCCATCCCAACACCAAGCCCTGCATGCGACCACTAAGCATGGACACCCATCACCTAAGCATGCCCACTGCACATACCCATCCCCCACCCCCCCAAACCACACTCACAAAAGCCCCCACACAGGAATGCAAGCACAGGGGTACACGGGCACCCACCCATTGCACTCTGTTCCTGTTCTCTATGTCGTCCTCTTCGCCTTCCTCCTCTTCACTCTCCACAGGCTCCACAGCTGCTACAACACCACCATCTGGACCATCCTCCTGCAGAAAAGGCACCTGGCGTCGCAAAGCCAGGTTGTGAAGCATACAGCAGGCCACGATGATCTGGCACACCTTCTTTGGTGAGTACATTAGGGATCCACCTGTCATATGTAGGCAGCGGAACCTGGCCTTCAGGAGGCCGAAGGTCCGGTCGATCACCCTCCTAGTTCTCCCATGGGCCTCATTGTACCGTTCCTCTGCCCTTGTCCTGGGATTCCTCACTGGGGTCAGTAGCCATGACAGGTTGGGGTAACCAGAGTCTCCTAATAGCCACACACAGTGCCTCTGGAGTTGACCCACCAGGTAAGGGATGCTGCTATTCCGCATGATGTACGCGTCATGCACTGACCCAGGGAACTTGGCATTAACATGGGAGATGTACTGGTCCGCCAAACACACCATCTGGACATTCATGGAATGATAACTCTTCCTGTTCCTGTACACCTGTTCACTCCTGCTGGGGGGGACCAAAGCAACATGTGTCCCATCAATGGCACCAATGATGTTGGGGATATGTCCAAGGGCATAGAAATCAGCCTTCACTGTAGCCAAATCCCCCACCTCAGGGAAGACGATGTAGCTCCGCATGTGTTTCAGCAGGGCAGACAACACTCTGGACAACACCTTGGAACACATGGGCTGGGACATCCCTGATGATATGGCCACTGTTGTTTGAAATGACCCACTTGCAAGGAAATGGAGTACTGACAGCACCTGCACTAGAGGGGGGATCCCTGTGGGTTGGAGGATTGGTGACATCAGGTCTGGCTCCAACTGGGTACACAGTTCCTGTATAGTGGTTCGGTCAAGCCTGTATGTCAGTATGACATGTCTTTCCTCCATTGTCGACAGGTCCACCAGCGGTCTGTACACAGGAAGATTTCTCCATCTCCTCGCATGTCCCAGTGGACGGTGCCTATGAAGCACAACAGCGAGCACAGAGTCAATCAACCCACAGGTACGTAACCACAGCTTGCACATAACACGATTCCCAATGCATTGAATGGCTTGTATGAGTGTCGATACAAGGCCTAGGTATGTGTGACGCAGTAGAAAATAAGGCATGTGGGCCCTTGAAATGGCGGCTGCCTGACCTGTGAAGTGCGACAATGGGATGTGAGGTCAATGCGCTGGCGTGGGACACCGTGGCGGTAGGCGGTCGAAGACCGCGGCGCAAAGCTGCATTGGTTAACATTGAACCCTATGGGTCTCAGGAGCCAATGAAGATGTGCGCCGGCGGTCGCGGTACGCACCGCCGCGGTACGCACCGCCGCAGCCGTGACCGCTATTTTCTATCAGCTTAATCACTCAATACCTGATCTTCCACAGGAGAGGACCTACACTGCAAGTGCTGCTGTGACCACGGTCTGGAAGAGACAATGGCTCATGCGACTGGGGAAAGGGCCCCTGCCTTCACTGCTCAGGAGTTGGAGAAACTCGTGGATGGGGTCCTCCCCCAGTATGCGCAACTCTACGGTCCTCCAGACCAACAGGTAAGTACACTGGGAACATGCTTTGTGGGCAATGCCTGTGTTGAGTCGGGTGGATGAAAGATGGTTGGGAGGGGAGCGATTGAGGCATGCATCAAACGACAGATGAGAGCATGTGCCACATGGCAAGGGTGGGGATGGGGGGGCCACTCACAACGAGCATGCAGAAGGTGATGATTATTCTTCTCTCCCTGTACATGTCACATAGGTCAGCGCCCACCAGAAAATCGGTATTTGGCATGCCATCGCCAAGGACGTCCGGACCCTGGGGGTCCACCAGAGACGGGGCACCCACTGCAGGAAGAGATGGGAGGACATCCGACGCTGGAGCAGGAAGACGGCGGAGGCTCAGCTGGGGATGGCCTCCCAACGTGGGAGGGGTGCATGTCGTACTTTGACCCCCCTGATGTCCCGGATCCTGGCGGTGGCCTACCCCGAGTTGGATGGGCGCGTGAGGACATCACAGCAGACACAAGGGGGTGAGTACACTCAAATCCTGGTTACTTTGCGCGCAGTAGAGGTGTCTGGGTGGGGGAGGAGGGCTGTGGGTATCCCTAGGCCAGTGCGATATCTGTAGGCTAGGCCCCTCCGTAAGGCATGGCCCTGTGCCCCCGCCCCCGCCCCCCACCTCTGTAGGGTGCCAAGTACAGCTATTCATTGCCCTGTGTCATGTATGTGAGCAGAGGTCGCCCATAGGCTTGTAGGCCATGTCCCACGGATTGCGTAGTCGACCCCAAGTGCGCGGCGTAGTGCAGGGGGCTTCTGTGTCTGTCCTGTCTGCCAATGGTGTCGCCAATGCATGCACTCAACATTTCTTTATTTTTCCCCACCCCCCTTTTTTGTTGTCTTCCTGTTCATTTGTGCATTAGCATCATCAGGCGGAGGAGAAGTGGCATCGGAGCACGAGGCAGCTGCATCTCACATGGCCATGGCGGGCCATGCAACTGACTCGGATTTCACCAGTGAGACGGAGGGCGAGGGGAGCTCCACAGCGGGGACTCGTGCGGATGTCAGTGACAGCGACTCGTCCTCTGAAGGGAGCTCCCTTGTGGTGGTGGCATCATCCGTGCCCCCCGCTACAACAGGTACAGCCGCCACCCAGGGCACCAGCACCGCCCTCCCAACAGCCCCTCAGCGTTTGCCCCGTGCCCGCTCACCCAGGAAGGTGGGCATCTCCTTCGCCCCAGGCACCTCAGGCCCTGCCTCAGTCACCCCTGCTGCCCTCAGTGAGGAGGTCATTGACCTCCTGCGGACGCTCATTGTTGGGCAGTCTACCCTTTTGAATGCCATCCAGGGTGTAGAAAGGGAGGTCCACCAGAGTAATGCATACCTGGAGGGCATTCATTCGGGTCAGGCTGCCCATCAGCGATCGTTCAACACTCTGGCCTCAGAACTGATGGCAGCAATTGTCCCTGTCTCTAGCCTCCCCCCTCCAACTTCCTCCACCCAGACCCAATCCCCTGTACCTCTGCCTATCCCAGACACACCATCAGACCAGCCTGCACACACCTCAACACCCAAGGGAAGCTCATCCAGACATAAGCACCACACATCACACAAGCATTCACACAAGCAACATCCACATGCAGACATACCAACACCCACTGCCTCCACTGTGTCCCCCTCCTCCTCGTCTCCCTCCTCCCTCCCTGTCACGTCTACACTCACACCTGCATGCACAACATCTTCAGCCACTACGTCCATCACCAGCACACCCACCAGAACCCCCCGCACACGTGCAGTCACCACCCCCACTACCATTCACACGTCCCCTGTGCCTCTCCCAGTGTGTCTGTCACCCCCTCTTCCAAGCTACACAAACGCAGGCAGCCACCCACCCAACAGCCATCCACCGCACGACAGCCTCCAGCACAAGCTCCTGCACCCAAAGACACCAGACTTCAAACTCCTACAACCACAACCTCCTCCTCCACTCCCATACCTACTACACCTACCCGTCCCTCTCTTCCTAAACTTACTTTCCTTTCCAAACTTGACCTCTTCCCAACAACTCCCCCACCCCGTCCATCTAAAAAGACTCCAATCAGCACCTCAGCCACCACAACAGCGGGCCCTCAGAAGACAGTCTGCCATGGACTGTGGAGTCCCCCACCCTCAAGGGCAGGAAGCTCAGTAGGGAGCCAAGGCACGGGCAGCCCACCGCCGCAAAAACATGCCAAAATTGTCAGTGCCCGGCGCGGGAGGCCTAAAACACCTGGGACAAAAATTCCTACCATGGCTCCGGCAGGGAGTGTGGTGCCACCTGGCACACCGCCAAAGGTGAGGAAGGGCCACAGGCGATCAGGGAAGGCTGGGAAGGGCAGCACGCCGACAAGACCGCCAGCAGCCCAGCTGAGCAGGAGGGCCCCGCATGCCCCATCCCAGGTGGGCAGGAGGAGACCAACAGGCCCGGGACTGCAGCCCAGGAGGGCCCCACCAGGCCGATCCCAGGTGGGCAGGAAAGCGCAGCCAGCCACAGGTCAGGTGGCGAATGACCTCCACGCCATGGGCTGATCCGCTGAACTGGGCACTCATCCGAAGCACTGCTCCGCTGGGCCCTTCATCTCAAGCACCGCTCCGCTGGGCACCGCCGTCTCAAGAACCACTGAACTGGGCCCTTCATCTCAAGCACCGCTCCGCTGGGCACCGCCGTCTCAAGCACCGCTGAACTGGGCCCTTCATCTCAAGAACCGCTGAACTGGGCCCTTCATCACAAGCACTGATCCGCTGGGCCCTTCATCTCAAGCACCGCTGAACTGGGCCCTTCATCTCAAGCACCGCTCCGCTGGGCACCGCCGTCTCAAGAACCGCTGAACTGGGCCCTTCATCTCAAGCACCGCTCCGCTGGGCCCTTCATCTCAAGCACCGCTCCGCTGGGCACGGCCGTCTCAAGAACCGCTGAACTGGGCCCTTCATCTCAACCACTGCTCCGCTGGGCCCTTCATCTCAAGCACCGCTGAACTGGGCCCTTCATCTCAAGCACCGCTCCGCTGGGCACCGCCGTCTCAAGAACCGCTGAACTGGGCCCTTCATCTCAAGCACTGCTCCGCTGGGCCCTTCATCTCAAGCACCGCTCCGCTGGGCACCTCCGTCTCAAGAACCGCTGAACTGGGCCCTTCATCTCAAGCACCGCTCCGCTGGGCCCTTCACCTCAAGCACCGCTGAACTGGGCCCTTCATCTCAAGCACCGCTCTGCTGGGCACCGCCGTCTCAAGAACCGCTGAACTGGGCCCTTCATCTCAAGCACCGCTCCGCTGGACCCTTCATCTCAAGCACCGCTCCGCTGGGCACCGCCGTCTCAAGAACCGCTGAATTGGGCCCTTCATCTCAAGCACCGCTCCGCTGTGCCCTTCATCTCAATCACCGCTCCGCTGGGCACCGCCGTCTCAAGCACCGCTGAACTGGGCACCGCCGTCTCAAGAACCGCTGGACTGGGCCCTTCATCTCAAGCACCGCTCCGCTGGGCCCTTCATCTCAAGCACCGCTCCGCTGGGCACCGCCGTCTCAAGAACCGCTGAACTGGGCCCTTCATCTCAAGCACCGCTCCGCTGGGCACCGCCGTCTCAAGAACCGCTGAACTGGGCCCTTCATCTCAAGCACTGCTCCGCTGGGCCCTTCATCTCAAGCACCGCTCCGCTGGGCCCTTCATCTCAAGCACCGCTGGCCCATTGGCGGAAGGGGCAGGCCCGCATCTGTGTCGGGCAGGGCTGCACGAAGCACTCTGGGCACTAGTCCCCCTCCAGTACCAGTGGAGACTGATATTGACTTGAGAGACTGTGGCTTTGTACTCCCCAGGATTGAACTGTGGGCAAACCACCCACTGTAGAGACTTGAGAGACTGTGGCTTTGCACTCCCCAGGATGGCACAGTGGGCAAGCCACCCACTGTAGAGACTTGAGAGACTGTGGCTTTGCACTCCCCAGGATGGAACAGTGGGCAAGCCACCCACTGTAGAGACTTGAGAGACTGTGGCTTTGCACTCCCCAGGATGGTCCAGTGGGCAAGCCACCCACTGTAGAGACTTGAGAGACTGTGGCTTTGCACTCCCCAGGATGGCAAAGTGGCCATGGAGGCCCCTCGTGGATCTGGCGTCGTGGACTCATCTGGCTGAGGTGCCCCCCCTTCCCTTCCCCCTGAGGTGCCTGTAGTTTTCCTATCTGATGCCCCTGCAGTGTTCTCTCCGTTGGAGTCAGGTATCCTGTGTGGGCTTTGCCCATGTGATTTTGGCCCAGTGGCCCACGAACAATGGCTGATACACATATCGGACTGGACAATTTATGTATATAAAGTTATAGATGTGTGATATATTTTATACTCAGTCATACAATATATTTCTAAGTTTATAATCATTTCCTTTTGTCTTTGCATTCTTCGGGGGGGTTTGGGGGGGGTTAACTGTGATGTGTTGCTATGCATTGATGTGTGTGTTGTAGTGGGTGAGGGTGAGGGTGGGTGTGTCGCATATGTGTGTCCCTGAAATTTTTTGCCTCCCCCCCACCCCTGTGTCGTAGGTGCAGTACTCACCGTTGTCTTCTGCGTCGGCGTTCGTGCTCCTGGTAGAGGAGCAGGAAGACAATAGCTGGGAGGATGTGGAGTTCTGGATCCATGCTGTCCAGATTCCTCGTGGGGTGTATGGAGGTGAGAGTTTTCCGTTTGAAATGTCTGTTTCCGCCGTGTTTTTATCGGCGGGGCTACCGCCCCGGAAAAGGTGGCGGATTGGTGGGTTGTGATAGGGTGGGCGGTACATTGTCTCCCGCCTGTCTGTTGGCGGTGACCGCCGCACTGTTTGTTTGTCCCGCCGTGGCGGGCGGTGTGTTAAAGTGGTGGTCTCTGTTGGCGGTTTCCGCCAGGGTCGGAATTGCATTTTTTTTACCGCCAGCCTGTTGGCGGTTTTGCCGCCGCTTTAACACCGACCGCCAGGGTTGGAATGACCCCCAAAGTTTTCTTTGAGTATGTTAACCCAAAATGGAAAGTGCATATTTGATAGAAAAACATGCAATTTGAGAAACTGGTATGCTAACGTTTGAAAAACAAAATGACTGACAATCCAAAACACAGTTAAGCTGCTCTTTCAATGATAGGTCATACACAGCTGTGGACAATTGTAGTGTTTAATATGTCATTGGTGCCTGTGGAGGCTTGCTGCTTTGGCTGTTATTTACTGGTCACGTTGAGGTATTTTATTATGGTAAAGCATTCCCTGTTGTTGTTAATAACCCTGTCGTATGCAGTGGGGAGATTGGTGTTTCACAACATCTATATCGAATTTTAAATACTGTCCAGACCAAAAAAATTGATCTGCAATATGTACTACCACAATATCATAAAGATAAGTATGTGTGAATAAGCATAATTGTATTTAAATTCTTAACTCCACATCTATTTATCTTGAGGATATATATCTTTTCAAGGTACAGCGATGTGGAGTTTAGAATAGAAGATCTATAGTTACCTAAATATATGTACCTTCATGATATTGGATTAATCATTATTTTGGATATGATATTTTGGCATTTCTCAATATTGTGACATATACCTGGGTGGTCACTACTAGTAATAGTGACAGGTGTGGGTGTGGTCACTCTGGTTATTGTCTCTGATGTGGTCACTACTGCAACAACTGTTGAAGTCATTATTAGCTTGGTTACTATTTTCATTATTCAGAAGTAGCCTTTGTTGATTAGAAGGTTGGAGAATCATGTCAGAGCATTCTCTACCACCGTAACCATCAGTGCAACATTCTCAATGGAAAACTGATGCAAAATCACCAAGATAAGTGTTTACTTCCAAATATTTTCATTACAAATTGTAAGTCAGTGATGGGCTGGATGTTTTTGAAGCGAGTCAAAAACTGTACCACACTGGAGGTAAAAGTCTATGATTGCTCGCCAGTTTAGCACCAGTGCATGACTTACTTTTTGCTAGATTTGTCGCGCCGCGTGGTGCGGCGCGAGCCGAGTGTTCGGCTCGGGCCGCGCAGCGCGTTTCCAAGACGCGGCGCGCCCCCAGCCTTTCCTGCACATTACGAGGCCCCAGAATTGGCATGGGGCCTCGCTCTGCTTTTCCTCACCGCATTTTTGGGGACTCCTGACCCCTCTTACCTGTTCTTGCTCCTTCTTTTTCTTTTCTTCTTTCTTGGGTCTTTTTGTTGCACCTTCCTTTATGTCTTTTCCCCCTTCCCAGGTTACCTTTTTCTTCCCAGCATTCCTTGTTCCCTATTCTCTATGGCTCCTACTCTATTCTGTTCTATGTAGTTTTCCCTGTCTAAGATGGTGTCCTTTTACTTCCTGTGGGTCACTTCCTGTTTTTTGGTATTTAAGGGATGTGTTTTCTTCTTGTCTTTGCGCTGCAACACTTTCTGTTCGGATAGTGTCTTCGCTCCTGATTTCCTTGCCTTTCGGTTCTGGATTTCATCATTTCTGTGTTACCTGAATTTTTTTCTTTTTGATTCCTGTTCTATTGTCCTTGTTTTCAGGAATCTTTCTGTTTGGAGGTTTTTTCCCCTTTTTAAAGGTTTTTTTTCCCTCTGGCGCTATTTTCTGAAGGGCACGGTCTGTTCTTGGCGTCTCCATTGCCTACAGCACCGTGGCTACCAGAAAGAGTCGCCCCTTTTTGGGCCAAAGCCGAACACTGAAGACCCACGCCACTAGATCTGCAAATTGCAGGCGCAAGCAGCACGTGAGTCGTGACAAGATTAGGTGGTGTTTTTTCTGCCTTAAAGAGAATTTTGCATAATATTTACTAGTTGCTTGAGTGAATTCCCACATTCGTTCCAGGTCCACAGGCCTCAAAAAATGTACTCACCCACTTGCTATGGCGAGTCATACTTCATCTGGTTGAGCTATTTATAGTGCCTACTCACCCCTTATGGCAAGTTGACAAACAATAGGTGTTCTCTTTAGTCAGAAAGTGAAAGAGCAATAAAGACACCTTCAAATCTTGTTCTTGTCACGTTTGCTCTGTGTTCAGAGACAGAGGTCAAAGTCAGTTAGTCTTTTTTCCTTCTGACTGTGGAGTTCCAGGATTTTGTTAGTTAAACTGTCTGATCCGCTGTAAAAAGTGTGAAGTAAAAGGCTGGAGGGTGTCAGTTTTTCCTAACATACAACATGTAAATAACGAAGTCAATTGTACAAACGTTTCAAAGTATATGTCAGTAGTTGTGAAAACCCATTTTTTGTACTTCTGTGTGATGGAAAAAAATCATTTTACTAGGATAAAAATAAATCAGAACACTTTATCTGGTGATGTGCAAATGATAAGTATATCAGTAAAGCTGCAAGTTAGTGGGAAGGTTTTTGGACATTTCCTGGGAAATTACTGTTTGTAAAGGACAGTGTACTACCATACCATGCTTTAGTAACATAGTTTTTTAAAATGAGTGTTTAAACAAACTGAGAGACACTCCTGCCCTGATGGCAATGCTATTAGTAAACTAAGAGAAGTTATGGATCATGTGTACCCTACATGTGGGCTAGGTTCTTATTATACATTGAGCAAGCATTTAGTCTATTGAATCAAACTAAAGAGTTTTTTTGTAAAGCAGAAATGTTGAATTCACATATTTGAAGGTGCACTCATATGTGAGAATGAAGAAAAAGGTGACTGTAAAATAAAATATTTTCCTACAATCACACAATTTGAGACGCATTTATGGGTAAAGTATATTACAGCTAGGTCGAGCAGGCTATTCAAGTTCCTCAACCTGCAGGTCTAGTAACATTTTTATGAATCTTCGAGGTCTGGTCCATGTTAAGCCTTACTGGTCATAAAGATGTTGGCAACATATCAGAGGAGCAAAATGCCGGTCCCATAGATGTTTCTGTTTATTTTATTTTGTTGTGGGAAAAAATTCAGCAGGAAGTCACTGGGAGCTATTACCATAAGGCTTATAGGTGGTTCTTAAAGTAGAATTTATTTAATTTAGACATCACTTGTGTCCTTTTGGGGGTGTTTTGGAGGTTTGGTTGTAGCAAATTATGGGGTGTTGGTGTTTACTTTCATATGTATATTATTATGCCAAGTCATGACTCATATCTTCAGAGAATTTATGGAAGGCTCATCTGTTTAACGGATACTTTGATATTAACTATTTCTTTTAGCAATGTAACTCTATGAGGGAACAATTATAAGGCAGAGTTTTGTTTAAGGGTGGCCATCACTTTGAACTCTCTCACCTGTACAACTGTTGACTCAGCTGCATTCAGGGGACACACACCACCACAATGTGCACACCTCCGGGCACGGTCATTTCCGCTACAGTGGGACTTATGCAGAAACATTACTGCGGGGCAAGGCCCAGTCGAAGCCTGCAGAGGGAAGGAAGCTAGGAACCAAGACGACCACGGAATAAGGAAAAGTGTCTGTGTAGATGTGTAGGAAAGTCACACTGAAAATAATTTTTTCCAATATACTTGTTGCACTGTTGACAGTTATGCGCAATGTCAATAAACCCTGAATCTCCCACTGCACAGGGCAATGACTGGAGGAACACTTCATGGGCCTATGAGCCATAAACAATCACCAAACTTCTGATCACGCTGCATTTTCATTCCTATTGATCATAACGCATTGGATGTTCGAGGAACAAGCTGGTGTTCATGCAGAGGCACAACAGAGAGCTGTGATTAAAGAACATGGGGCCCTAGGACGACTGTTAAGAGATTTGTAATTAATATGACTCGTCCTTGTAAATATCACCTTTATACATTTCTCAATACAGAGACCTTCGTCTACACTATACCCATGAACTGAACAGATTAATCATGAATGTTATAGATTTAACAGTTACTATTAATGTTTGAAACACGGACACTAACACCAACATGGGGCATTAGAAAAGCTTATCACACAACCGGAAACACAAAACGAGGAAGTGGGGAGAGCATAAAGTCAACTGACAGGCTGTCAGAAAAGAAATTGTGCCACAGCACTTCCTTTGGCAACAACACACAAGTTAAAAACACAAATGAAATAGTGGAAAACCTTTCCAACAGACTTGCCCGTTTAATACTAACAACTGACCTTATGCAACAGATCAGTGGCAGATCAGTCACTATGTTATGAATGAGACATTAACCTGGCTACCACAGGAACCAGAGGGTGTTTGTACACCTAGAAGTATACGAAAACAAAAATCTCACCGAGAATAATACCATAAACACCTGGCAATTCAATGTGTTCTCCACTTTAACACTTAACTTACATACTATGGAAGTTGGGAGTGCTATCCATAAATGAAACATAGATAATATTTGCTACTTGAGGCAACTTTTAAAGTTATTCCATAGCAGAAATTTTACCCCACATCATTTTTCTGATCCTTGTCACTCGATGTAGGAGGAACTAGGAAATAGGACCTAATTTTCAGCGTGAAGTGGATTAGGGACTCTCGATGCAAGGAACCCAGTAGGAGACAACATGGATTGGGATTAACTTTCTGGGTTTGTTAGGTCGAGCATAGAAGCGCAAGCGCTGCTTTTCTGACATGTTGTTATCCACCTGGGCTTTAAACCACGCCCACCTCATGCCCATCACTTTCACTCATTTGTGAGTTTGCCTTTCAAAAATCCTGTGTTATCATTGGTAAATGCTTTCGGTTTGTCCCGCCTTGGAGAGATTTTGTTACCGCCTTGGGCACCGACCCTGTTACATGGATAATATACAATTTTTGCAGCACACGCTATAAATTACTTCTCTCAGCCTATGTAGAAGGTGATGCAGAATAAATTCAATTGAATGAAAAGAGTCCTCCTCCAGTCAATTTCGTGAGCAAATTCTTGTTTCATTCTTCTTGAGCTTGTTCCCACTTCATCACATATTTTCCATAGAATTCAAATTTATATCAGAGAAATCACACCTTCGCCCATCCAGTCAACACATGTTTCGTCTTGGGAGTGCCCATTGACTTCTTCAGGACTACCTATAATAACATTTTCATTTAATGTAAATTAACATATGTTGTTGGTAACTCATTATCTACCATCAACCACTTTGATAGATCTCTCATTATACATGCTCAGATGTGGAAACCGTTAGAATCAAAATCCAAAATTCTAGGAAATGTGCCCTTACCAGTTGTGATCATAATTCACACTTAGTATGGACCCTAATTAATTATTTGCTAACTAAAGTTTCAAATATTAGTCCCAACAAATCGTTTTCTTGTGAGAGATGTGTAAAGTAAGTATTAAAAAGTATGTGAAATACATAGTGTTTATGAAAAGGTGCCCACCAAATTAATGGTCAGTAACGTGTGATAAAAGTAATTGAAGTATCCCTATAATACACCTGTGCAACATGGATAATTGCACTTTTGCCGATACTTTTGACTGCGAGGGAACTTATTTTTATTTTTGTGCCTCTTCTTCGCACTCATGCTCATGGCAGCCATGGCACTCCGCTCGCTTATTTCAACAAAGGTTTTACTTTTTATTTCCAGGTTGAGAAAGCCGTGCGAGCGCAGTAGGTGGGGGAAAGCAAAAAAAAAGACCACACTACTATGTTTAAGTGTTTTTATTTTTTGGTAGGGGGACCTTTTAACCGTTTTTAACTTCCTCTGAAAGGTTGCTTTACACGAGGGTTGGGTTGACATTTGGGCCTCCTATTGGGTGTGTTTAAGTAGGCTGTTGTTGTCTCTCAAGCATTGTTTTCCTTCTACAACCAGATAATCGCATCACGACATGCTGATAGGATCAAACCGTAGAAAAAAAAAAAAATTAAATAAAGTGGTGTCAGCTCTGTCAGGCAGAGCTTCGTTTCTAAGAGATACCATTTACAACACTGAACCTCTAACTGCTATTGGTTCTTTTTATTTCAGGGTAATGGGGTTCTTTTGTGTTGATTATCGAGGTAAAAGGGAAGGCAGACGGTTTTCTTTCGGTTGTTACAGAACAGTCTCATTGCCTTGTATGAGATCGTCTGCTATCTATTTTCCTAAAGCCACCACGACTCTGCCCCACAGCTATTACATTAATATTGAAATATTGTCCTTGTGGCGCCAGCAGTTTAACTTGTAAAGGGAAGATGATGTCATCCCTGTATGCCAAAACCTATACACACTGATCGAAGACCGAAACATTAGACAGAATATTGAGTGAGCAGGTAAAAGATAGCAGTTTCGCCATTAAGATAACTTTGGTGTCTCATGCATTCTCTGAACTGAGATAACACACGCTCTTCAGCTCAAAAAGGCACTATACTCGGGATTATGGTTCATTAAGGATGTTGCCCCTTTACTAGAGTGACCAGATTCTGAGGAGCAAAAACCGGAACAGGTCAGACATAAAAAAAGGACTAAATACATTACTCACTTTTATATCTGGCCTGTCCCTTTTTTGTGTAGCTTTGTGAATGTGTGCCTATACGCGCGTGTGTGTGTGTGTGTGTGTGTGTGTGTGTGTGCCTATGTGCGCACACACACACACACACACACACACACACACACACAAGACTACATTTATAAAATTAGCTGTGGTTTGACCTCCCACCCTGCACCCCCAACCCGCCCCCACCAACCTCTCTCTGCTCCCCACTCGCTCGGAGCAGACGGGAGACTGTATCGCCTGACAGTAACAGATAAAATAATGTAATTATTTCATATTTTGTAGGCCTCTCTAACTTATGCTTCCCTAGATGATCTGACTTTTGTCCCAAAAACCGGGACATTTATTTAATAATAGGACCTTTGTCCCAAAAACCGGGACATTTTTTTTAAATTAGGAGAAGCGTTGGGACACCGGGACAGTCCTCTAAAAACCGGGACTGACCGGGGAAATCCGGGACGTCTGGTCACCCTAAAGCGACGAATTACTTCAATTATTTTTTTCAACATACTTTCCTTTAAGTGCTTGTACGAACCTTTGGTGTCGCTTGTAAAAATCTAACCTTTTATTGTCTCCTTCACTTAAATTTGTACATACAATGAAAATTGCCTTAATGTTCGTGTTTTTTACGCTTGATTTTTTTTTTTCCATTAGTCTCATTTATTTACAAAGGGTAGATGCTTACATTTAAATGTTATGCAAGAGGTCAAACTGATATTTGAGACACAGGCAGTTTAAGTGACTCACCCAGAATCACAGGGCTTTGAGCCGGCGCAGGGGCTTGAACATGGGCTCCAAAGTGGGTAGCTCCGCCCGTAACAACACACAACAATGCAGCACTACAGTTTTCTTACTAAAATATTGATAAGGAAGGACGTTTACGTTTTTTCTTCCATGTCATTGAGAATGCCTATAAGAATACTCCTACATATGTTTTTGATACTTGTATCTGTGTTTAAAACAACTGCTTTATACCCTTAAAACAACAAGCTATAAAAAAAATACATCCTATTATGGTAATCACTTCATTTTTAATCTCATGGGTGTCCAACTTTGGCCCAAAAGGTAAATCATCAAAAGCATAATTATATTCACCTAAAAACACATGCCTATTAAGCTTCTTCCACTACATTTAGAAACAAACATATTCTGATTCTTTGTTTATTTTACTATATTTTCTACTCTCAACAAAAAACTACTCCCTTTTGCTGCCAAAGAAAAACATTAATTGCTCTTTTAATCACACATACTAACCAATTCGTGCAATGACAGTAACGGTCTTCACTCTCCTGTTATTAAAAATTGCATTTTTTGTTTTGGGCCCCTTTAAGTACACAGCATTTCTCTTCATATTCATACACAAAGCTTTATTTTTTGGAATAAAGTCATTGACACTTTGCGGTATGTTCTTTTTTTTGTTGAAGCACTCCATAGGATGGCATATGTTTCCAGGTCATCTCCTTGATGTGCTTCTCTCCTCGGCCTCCATGTCGCTCTCCCTCTTACCCGTTTGCTTTTGTTCCCCTCCATGTTGTTGCTTGCCTGCCCTCCTCCCGCTGGAATGTTGCAGCTTGCCCCCACCCTCTGCCCATGTTGTTGCCTGACCCACACATTTTCGGTGTTGTTGCTTGTTTTCTGTGTTATTATTCTGCCCCTTGTTAATCCATGGCGGGTATCCCACCAGATTCATGGCAACCGCCCAAAGTGGTGTTAAAAACCAGGTGAGATTAGCACGCTCATGTTTCTGAAAGCTATGAAATACCCACGAGTACTGCGACCAGTTGACCAGACTCCTTTTCTATTGGACGCAAAATGTCCGTATCCGGCTTTTTGCGATAGGGTAAAAAGGTAAATGGGAGTGCTTTAGTTATTTGCAGGGCCAATGGAATTATCGGGCAGAAAAATATCAATTTATGAGGCAGGAGTTGACCAATTAATTAACAAGAAAAGTCCAGTTATGAATTTACGACGTCAACAACTCTAACTCAAGCAAATGCGAGACCCATTGTATTGCAAATGCATGATTTATTTTTTATCATGGAACTATAACGCACGTTTCTATCTACTGAAAGTTATGGAGGAAGGCAGTGCTGCAAAACACAAAAACACCACGAGAGGGGAGTAAATACACGTGAATAATCAGTAGGAATTGAAGAATTATATTAAATATAAAAATACAGCCGCTAATTCAAGGTAAAAACCAACATTTGTCGAGTGATTAAAATATTAAAGTTTAAAATGGAAATTATTTTTATGGTTTAGTATCCAGAGTATACCGACGAATAACCTCGCCTTACACCCATCAACTTCTCATAACTAATCATAGAAAACATCTACTAATAGAAGTCAAATTCGCCACAACGTGTTGATTTTAAATACTTTGCCTGCGGTGGCCTGACTGTGGCGGGTGGGGGGGGGGGGGGGGGGGAGGGTGTGGGGAAGGGAGCAGGGTAGATACAAATCTAATTTTACAAATTGCGTAACAATTACACGCTGTATTTCATAGAATACAATACAAACGGAAAGGAGAGTCTGAAGATTCCAAAGAAAACACACTGGCCAAGAGAGTGTAGGTAGAATGAAAACTCGAAAGAAAAGAAAAAAGTGAGAGGGGGAAATTAAGAGAACTTTTAAGTTAAATAAAAAGACAGAAATAAGCAGCGAAAAGAAGGAAATTAATAAGGAACGATTATAACTATTGAATAGAGGCAGAAATGTAGGCAGGTGGGGGGGGGGGGGAGAGAAATGTGGAGACAAAGAAAGCAGAAGCAAAGAAATAAACCATAGAGGAACTTGTTTTGTCGCTCCGCTCTCGCTCTTTCCATATTATCTTTCGGGCTCTGTTCAAACTGTTGGGGGTATTTTCACTCCCTTTGTAGGAAAACCACGGACTATGGAGTGCTTAATTGGTAAATAAAAACGTGCCGGTGCCCAAAGCCCTCCTCTTAAATACGCGGCTGCTGCAATTAAATGTGGGAGCACGGAATACTGAGGCAGCGTAATCCTGACGCCATCTCGGGCACCTTTAATCCATTTACAGCCACTCCGGCCCCTTCAGCTCACTCTTGCAGCTTTCTGCTTTCTCCCTTTGTGACGCTTTTTCGTTTTCTCTTCCTCGATTTTGCCAAATGTGTCTTTTGCTCGCAATAAATGCTTGAGGCACAAAATTAAGAGCCCGCCCTCAGAAATAAGTGTTGTGAGCACCGAAAGCAACAAGCACAAATTAAGCACTGCGACTATGTCGTTAATCTACATTCCAAATCACAGTATAAAATATACGCGGATACATCGAAAATCTGGCATGATTCCAGCCTTCCTAGATGTACATTGGAAATAGGGATGCCACCTGACCAGTATTTTACCTGCCTGCCCAAGGATTTCATGCCATAACAGCCACAAAAAATACAAATCAGGAAAATTGCCAAAATCTTCTTTTCCCTCATAAATACAAAGTTGAAATTAACAAAAGCAAAATGTAAACATGGCAAAAGAATGTTCATGCAGTCTAAACTGTTCTTAAATGTTTTTTCAAAGCAAGTGGAGGCAGAATTGTATAACAAAAGGAATACAGAGGAGTTTGCACAAACTATTTATGAAGTAGCACCTCCTGGCCCTTCCATAACTCCAAAACATTTCCTCCGAGAAAGGTGGCAAGGCTAAATGGAAACATTTGGATTCTAGTTTATGCACAAACCCGCAACTACGAATTTAGAATAAAGCAGACCTGAATATAGACAATGATAAAGGGTGAGGTGAATTAGTGATCCCGCTAACTAATGGTCAGAAATCAAATCAACAAACCCAATAGCGTTTCTACTCAAGAGAAGAGCATTTATGTTGTTTGCATTGAAAAGAAAAGTTCTGAGGCTCGAGATGACTCCTAGTTTACTCGGATGGACCAACATACAGCTATATACGTTGTAAACCTACTCCTTAGTGATATTCAAAAGACTTTTGGTTGGTATATGAGGCAGGTTTGCAAGGTAAAAAAAGAAAAATCATGTAATTCGGATTATAAAAACTCAAAAACCCATTGGGACAAATAAAGTTACAAAATCAAGCAGTTGATGTTCTTATTGGTCTGCAATGGCTAAGTCCTTAAAGTGCAAAACGAATCAACACATTTTAAAAGTGAATCTGTAGGGTGGGGATGGCCATAGGGAAAAAAGAGAGATATTTCTTATGATTCGGCTAGTCAGCATGCGATCCTAAAGCAGAGCTGCAATGCCACAAGGACCCTCTGGGCTCTAACGTGATCCAAACTAATAATGAGAGCCAATGCTCGGGGCCTGGTGGTGTGCAGAGCCATAACACTGTGCACCACCCAGGTAGATAAAATATAAAGTTTGTGCCTCCCTGCTCTGATTCCCATTTCTTTCAATGGAGAACAATGGACACCAGCACAGGTCTGCCATATCACCTTTAAACTACCTGAATCACTGCATCACTGCAGCACAAACCTGGCAAACGTATGGACAGGGGCAGCCTGTGATGTCACCCATCTCTCTGGCTCCTAGGCAGGACAGTGGTTACAAGTGCCAGGGCCTAGAGTCCTACCATATCCATGTAACAGGTATCCCCTGGCCTCAGACTCCAGCTTTTCCTGCTGGGAGCACCAGTCCACTCCGCGATACAACTGAGACAGTGTGGGGGGTTCGGTAGCTGTCCCCATAAGCACTCGGTCGGCCCTCGAGCCTCAACACGCTCTCAAAAAATGCCCAAAAGCAGCATCTGTGGTGAAAGTTCCACTTTCCATCTCAGTACAGCTGGCAATTCTGTCACCACAGTGGTCCAGTACCGTGTTACCACAGGGCAGGTCCAAACCATGTGTGATAGAAGTGTGCAGGGGTTTCTGAACAACGACAACAACAACACAAACTGCAGAATTATAGTGTACTTCAATTTATACTATGTGGGGATTATGAAATACTGAAATTGATATTATACAGAAATTTATGATGTGGAAATGTGTATACACTGGGGCATTTTGGAAATCATGGTATGAAAATAAGAGAAGCGTGCAGAATAGACAACACTGTAACACTGCAATATGGAAAAACTGGAGAGATTATGGAAAAGTAAATTTTTTTGCCAACCAGGACAATGTGCAGTCAGCAATCAGAGGAATTATGGAACTCTGCAAAGTGTGCTTACTGGAGGATCAGGCAGATTGTGGACCTTTCTTAACTGGAGTATTATGGGGCACTTCCATGTATGGAACGCAGATCGTTACATCTGTTTTGCTACACTAATTACATCAGGCAACTAACAACACTAGTGCTCGAAGCCAGTATTTTCCTTGACAAAGCCCTTGATAAATTAGCCTCTATCTGGCACACTTGCTTTCTGGTGTCTTTCCTGCTGTTGTCTCAGAAACTCTCCTAGAAACTTTAGAAAGCATGTTTTAAACACAAGCCCCTACACAAGGTCTTCCTCAGGCTAATCAGGGGTATTTTTCAGGGTTATCGCTCTTGAAGACGTCACAGCGCTGCATCGCTGATACTTAAGACCCCAACAAGGCCCAAACTGGAGTAATGATGAGGTTGATTCCTCCTCTTGTGTTTCGCTATCCAGCAACGACGACAACCAGACTGTTCACGTGCCAGACTCGCCCCCCCCCCCCCAACACTTGAGGTTCCAAATACTAAGCAACACCTAATGCCCGTTTCATTTAAATCACCCTTGCTAAATGTACTGGGGCAACCCAAGTTCGATCCCTCTGAGCTGAGGCATCGCAAGTTCCGCCACTGGCTCTGTTCCTCCAAAGTGGCTTACTTTGCTCATCGCTGTGTTTTTCCCAAGCTAGTGTAGTCTGTTAGGGTCACGTTCCATTTGGAATGTCCCTCTCCCCGATAGCAGGTAAAATATGCTCCACTATCGAAATTGATCCATGCCGGTTATCCTCCATGCAGAGCTACTGTTGAGACAATCGTTAAGTTGTTGACCATGCATTTAGACACTGCAAGGTCGCAGTCTGAATCCTTCGAAATCCCTCATCTACCTGCTGGATGCTCTCAAATGAGCTGCTGCATACCCTAGTGATGATTTGAAAAGCCTTTTACAGTTGGGAACAATGCACTCTGTACTTCCTGGGAGAAATACATACTTCCATATCTACAGATAAGCTCCTAACCATCATCCTGACCATATAGATCTTGAAATCACTGAACTATACGACGTGGTCTCCTCTTTGGGGACAAGTTCATCAAGTAGCTCTTCAAATAGATTTCAATGTTTAACTTCCCTGACAAGGCTCAGTCAAACATGTGGAGAGTCTGCCCAAAGCCTTGTATTTTCTCTCTGGCTGCCAAACACTAGGGATGCTTATCCAGTCACCACAGTGGTCCCTGACCCAGTTGTTATCCCTTTCGTAGATGCTCTGGCCTCTCCTTCTGCCCTTCTATGCCTACCTTTCACCCACGAGGAAGCCGTCCCTAGCGATAATTCGACCACAGACTCATGCTACCAAGCCTCCCCCTACTTAAATTAAGGAAAATAACCTGCTCCTATTCTTCCACACTCTTTCCCACAGGTGGTCGCATTGCTCAGTTCCTCCCAAAATTAGGATCGATAACATTCAACCCTTGAGTACTTAAAACCCTCTATGGCTGCTGTATCCAATTTAGGGCTCTTCCCATCCAATCTAGTCCCAACCCTCAAAACTTCTGACAAGAAAAGACTCCCCCATTCACACACCCACCATGGTCTCCATTTTTCTTATGCACAACAAAGAGAAACTATCATTGGGTGATTGCCATCACTTCAAGATGGATGGCATCCGTATCTTACAGGACAGTCCTCTTCTGAAGTTTAAATGGTCAGACACAATCTAAAAGGCTCATTTCATTTTTCAATCCCAATTTGGTACGAATACCAACCCTTCTTGAAGTTTCAACTGCTAGCACAGGTGTATTAATACACATTAATATTGAGTGTTCATGTATTTTGAATAATGGGTTTGTGTAGAAAATATAATAATGTAGAACAATAATGCACAAATTTGAAAATGTGATTACGAAGAGTGGCCGCCAATGTTCACAAATTGTACTTATTAGTAGATTAATATTGTGAGATGCTGAATATATGTTTTACTAATGCAGTAACATATATTAAAAGTTATGTGTTATGTTCTAGCTTTATTAATTGTAGGCCTTAACTTAGCGAAGGTCTTGGCCTACTTGCCAGGCCTCATGTCAAAGCTGTATTCCTTAACGTTTAATAAATGGCTGTCCTAGAGAGTTAAACTGTGATTTTCAATTTTGCATTGTTTAAATGTGCTCATAACTAAAGGTTCTCATGAGAACCACTGCTAGAAGATGCTGTTCCTGCTAATGTAACATTGTGTGTGTAATGTGTGTGAGACTGACTTTTTCAGGAGGAGAACAATGGAGATACAGACTGGAGTGGAAGCTGCAACAATATTGTTACCTGACAAGTCGGACAATGAGGACATTGCAGGACAACCAATCAACGACATGTGAACGGAGTAATGGTAGAATTCATAGATTTGAAGTTTTAGTTTTATTGGATAAAGTGTGAACATGCGATTAACTGACTAATAGGGATTTGAAATATAGCTTTAGTAGTTTTAATTTAACAGAACTTCACTGAGAAGAAAGCAGCATTTAGGCCAGCATTCTACATTTGCCATAGCTCATTCTTTCCTATTTTGCGTCCTGCCAAGAGACGTGCTTAACTTTAATGCTTAAAGACTTTGGTGGTCATTACAACATTGGCGGTAAAAGCCGCTTACCGCCGTGCAGAACACTGCCAACACACCGCCGCGGCCACGGAAATCCGCCACAGCTATTATGACCCACAGCTCGGAATCCGCCAAAATTCAGACACCCACACAAGTCTGCCACACCAAAGGTCAGTGATAAACTGGCGAAAACAAAACCTCCACCGTCACGCCAACAGAAATACGCACACACTATCACGACACACGAATCCACGCGGCGGTCTTTCCACCGCAGTATTCCATTGGCGGTACACACCGCCGCGCTCAAAATACACACACGTTTACAAAACACAGCCACATTGGACAATTCGAAATACACACACCTGATACACATACACACACCACTCCCACACACCCATTACAATATAAAACACACACCCACATCACCCACAAACCCCTACAACCAGAATCACCGAGAGAAGGCCAGAGAGAGAAACCACAAACAACTACCAAGCATCCACAGGCACACAATACCATCACCCACAGAACTTCCACGCACCTCACACAACACACCACTAAATATCACCCCACACATCACAACACACACCACCCCACACATCACCCACACTACCCCATGGCACGGCAAAGACACCCCAGGTTCTCTGAGGAGGAGCTCAGGGTCATGGTGGAGGAAATCGTCCGGGTAGAGCCAGAGCTATTCGGAGCACAGGTGCAGCACACCTCCATAGCTAGGAAGATGGAGCTATGGCGAAGAATAGTGGACAGGGTCAACGCAGTGGGACAGCACCCAAGAAATAGGGTTGACATCAGGAAGAGGTGGAACGACCTACGGGGGAAGGTGCGTTCCGTTGTCTCAAGACACCACCTTGCGGTTCAGCGGACTGGCGGCGGACCCCCACCTCCTCCCCCACAACTAACAACATGGGAGGAGCAAGTCTTGGCGATTCTGCACCCTGAGGGCCTCGCAGGAGTAGATGGAGGAATGGACTCTGGTAAGTCAAATCTTAACTATTACATCCCCCACCTTCCTGCATGCTATCGCATACCCCCACCCTCGCCCTCACCCCCATCACTCCAACTCCTCACAAATGTCCCAATATCACAAACCACACATCCCAACACCAAGCCCTGCATGCAACAACAAAGCATGGACACCCATCACCAATGCATGGCCACTGCACATACCCATACACCCCCCTAAACCACCATCACACAAGGTGTCACACAGGAATGCAAGCACTGGGGTACACGGTCACCCACCTATTGCACACAATAGCACACACAGATGTAATAAACATCCTTTTATAACCCTGCAGGACCCCCTACCCAACGTCACCGGACAGGAGGGTCCACACATGTCCACAACACCAACAGAAGAGGCCCACAGTGATGACAGCAGCTCTGTCCAACTGGATCTAGATGACCAGCCCGGCCCATCGGGGACTTCAGGACAGTCGGTTCCCCTCACACAGTCACAGGCCACCACAGAGCTTCCCCCCTGTGGAAACACCAGCACAGCACCCACCCAGGGGGCCCATACCTCTGTCCCCAGGACACGTCAAGCAGCAGTGTGTCCACCACTACAGGGAACCCAGGCTAACCCACCACCCCAACAAAAACAGGGACCTGGGGGTAGTGGGCACACCGTTCAGGGAACAGAGGCCCAGGGAAACAGGGGAACTGGGAGGGCTGCTGTGCGACAGGGGGAGGACAGGCCAAGGGTACCCACTCTCCACGAGGCCCTCTCCAACATCATGGGAGCCTACCACCACTCCCAGGAGACGATGGCAACGGTACTGGCCAAGTTTCAGGAGACCCAGCGCCTGCAGGAGGAACAGTATTTGGGCTTCAGGGAGGAACTCAGATCCATCAATTCCACCCTGGGCACCATCGTAGGAGTGCTGAAGGAGGTACTCAACACCAGGAGGGACACTGTGGCACAACAAGGGGTCCCCTGACACTAGCCTGGACGATGAACTGCCCACCACCTCCGCCGGCGCTAGTGGACAGGACACCCCGCCACAGGACCACCACACCAGCACCCCACCCCCTGCAGAGGGAGAACCACCCCGCAAATGGTCCCTGAGATCCAGGACAGCGACAGAGAACGATGCCAAGACCCCCGCCAAGAAATGAGACCACCCTGATTGTCATCCTTTTGTCCCAATTTGTCACCCTGTCCATCCTCAAACTGCCCCAGCTCCACTTCCTATGCTCATTTGTGCAATGCACCTGTGCGACAAATAGACTGGACTCTGCCATGGACATTCCTCCACCATCACCCCTCACCATTTTACAACCCCCTCCAATATTGAGCACTTAAATAAACACACTTGAAACAATCTGGAGTCAGTCTGTGATTTCAAAATAGTGTATTAGCAATTACAGTGTTAAAATGCTCTTTCAAATGTAATGTCAACATACCAATGTCACACAGCTCTAGTCCATGAGGGAACACAGATGTCACACAGTGGGACCCACATCTGTGAAATCGCAAGGGAAAGTGACAACTCAGTGACTATACACTGGGTGAAAACGACAGACAGTAGTAGTTTTAAAGTACATGTAGTAGGCAGGTTTGTATTCTTATCTGTATCTCACTGGAAGTGTTGCAGGATCACAGAGGTCCTGTTGTCGATGTCTTCTTCTTCTGCTTCCTCGTCTTCACTGTCCACAGGCTCCACAGCTTCAACACCACCGCCATCTGGACCATCCTCCTGCAGAAAAGGCACCTGTTGTCGCAAAGCTAAGTTGTGAAGCATACAGCAGGCCACGATGATCTGGCACACCTTCTTTGGTGAGTAGAATAGGGATCAACCTGTCATATGGAGGCACCTGAACCTGGCCTTCAGGAGGCCGAAGGTCCGCTCTATTATCCGCCGAGTTCGGCCATGGGCCTCACTGTAGCGTTCCTCTGCCCTTGTCCTGGGATTCCTCACTAGGGTCAGTAGCCATGACAGGTTGGGGTAACCAGAGTCACCTGCAAATGGCGAGGGACAACTGTTAGACACACAATAACCTGTAGGGATATCCCCAGACCCAGACAACCATTCCCACTGGCTTGCTTCCAGGTGCTTACCTAGTAGCCACACACAGGGCCTCTGGAGTTGACTCATCACATAAGGGATGCGGCTATTCCGCAGGATGTAAGCGTCATGCACTGAGCCAGGGAATTTGGCATTCACATGGGAGATGTACTGGTCTGCCAAACACACCATCTGCACATTCATGGAATGATAACTATTCCGGTTTCTGTACACCTGTTCACTCCTGCGGGGGGTACCAAAGCCACATGTGTCCCATCAATGGCACCTATGATGTTGGGGATATGTCCCAGGGCATAGAAGTCACCTTTCACTGTAGGCAAATCCTCCACCTGAGGGAAAACGATGTAGCTCCGCATGTGTTTCAGCAGGGCAGACAACACTCTGGACAACATGTTGGAAAACATAGGCTGGGACATCCCTGATGCAATGGCCACTGTTGTTTGAAATGACCCACTTGCAAGGAAATTGAGTACTGACAGCACCTGCACTTGAGGGGGGATTCCTGTGGGATGGCGGATAGCTGACATCAGGTCTGGCTCCAACTGGGCACACAGTTCCAGGATTGTAGCACAATCAAGCCTGTAGGTGATGATCACATGTCTTTCCTCCATTGTCGACAGGTCCACCAGCGGTCTGTACACCGGAGGATGCCGCCATCTCCTCACATGTCCCAGCGGACGGTGCCTATGAAGGACAACAGCGAGCACTGAGTCAACCAACTCAGAGGTATGTACCCACAGAACACGAATCATAATCCGAAATTTGGCCTGTATGAGTGTTGAGGAAAGGCCTAGGTATGTGTGACGCAGTTAAAAATCAAGCCATGTGGGACCCTGAAATGGCGGCTGCCTGACCTGTAAAGTGGGACAATGGGATGTGATGTAACTGCGCTGGCGTTGTACAATGTCGCGGTAGGCGGTCGAAGACCGCGGCGCAATTCTGCATTGGTTAACATTGGACCCTATGGGTCCCAGGAGCCAATGACGATGTACGCCGGCGGTGACGGTACGCACCGCCGCGGACATGACCGCCATTTTCTATCTGTTTAATCACTCGATACCTGATCTTCGACAGGAAAGGACCTACACTGCAAGTGCTGCTGTGACCTCGGTCTGAAAGAGACAATGGCTCGTGCGTCTGGGGAAAGGGCCCCTGCCTTCACATCGGAGGAGTTGGAGAAACTCGTGGATGGGGTCCTCCCCCAGTACACGCTACTCTACGGTCCTCCAGACAAACAGGTAAGTACACTGGGAGAATGCTGTATGGGCAATGCCTGTGTGGAGTGGGGTGGATGAAAGATGGGGGCGGGGGGAGATTGAGGCGTGCATGAAACGACGGTGAGTGCATGTGCCAAATGGCAAGGGTAGGGATGGGGGCCAATGACTGTGACGTTGCAGTTGGTAATAACTTTTCTTTTCCCCATGTACAATTCATGTAGGTCAGCGCCCACCAGAAAAAGGATATTTGGCGTGCCATCGCCAAGGAAGTCCGGACCCTGGGGGTCCACCACAGACGGAGCACCCACTGCCGTAAGAGATGGGAGGACATTCGCCGCTGGAGCAATAAGACGGCGGAGGCCCAGCTGGGGATGGCCTCCCAACGTGGGAGGGGTGCCCGTAGCACCATGACCACCCTGATGTTCAGGATCCTGGCGGTGGCGTACCCGGATTTGGATGGGCGCTTGAGGGCATCACAGCAGCCACAAGGGGGTGAGTACACTCTCATTCTGCTGATTTTGCGCGCAGTGGAGGTGTCTGGGTGGGTGAGGTGGGCTGTGGGTTTCCCTAGGCCAGGGCGAGTTTGCTAGTTAGGTCCCCTTGTTCTGGCAGACCCTGTGGCACCCCACCCCACCTGTGTACAGTGCCAAGTTCACCTAGTCAGGCTCCTGTGTCATCCATGTGTGCAGATGTCGGCCCTAGCCTAGTAGGCTATGTCCCAGGGATTGAACATTGGAGCCCAAGTGCGCAGCATAGTGCAGGGGGCTTCTGTGTCTGTCGTGTCCGCCAACGGTAGCTGTAATGCATGCACTCAACATGTCTTTCTTCTGTCACCCCCCCCCCTCTTTTTGTGGTCTCCCTGTTCTTGTGTGCATTAGCATCATCAGGCGGAGGAGCAGTGGCACCGGAGCAGGAGGGAGCTGCATCCCACATGGCCCTGGAGGGCGAGACTACGGACTCGGAGTTCACCAGTGGGACAGAGGGTGAGGGGAGCTCCATGGCAGGGACAGGAACTGACACCAGTGACACAGACTCGTCCTCTGATGGGAGCTCCCTTGTGGTGGCAGCAACATCTGTGCCCCCTGCATCTACAGGTACAGCCGCCACCCCCCCTACGAGCACCGCCCTCCCAGCAGCCCCTCAGCCTTTGCCCTGTGCCCGCTCACCCAGGAGGGTGGGCATCACCTTCACCCCAGGCACCTCAGGCCCTGCCCCAGTCACCCCTGCTGCCCTCAGTGAGGAGGCCATTGACCTCCTCAGGTCCCTCACGGTTGGGCAGTCTACCATTTTGAATGCCATCCAGGGTGTAGAAAGGCAGTTGCAACAAACAAATGCATTCCTGGAGGGCATTCATTCTGGTCAGGCGGCCCTTCAGCGAGCTTTTCAGACTGGCCTCAGCACTGATGGCAGCCACTGTCCCTGTCTCTAGCCTCCCCCCTCCAACTTCCTCCACCCAGACCCAATCCCCTCTAACTCAGCCTATCCCAAGCACACCTTCAGACCAGCAAGCACACACCTCAACACACAAGGGAAGCTCAGGCAAACATAAGCACCACACATCCCACAGGCACTCACGCAAGCATCACACACATGCAGACACACCAACATCCACTGCCTCCACTGTGTCCACCTCTTCCTCGTCTCCCTCCTCCCCACCAGTCTTGTCTCCACTCACACCTGCATGCACTACATCTACAGCCACTACTTCCATCACCACCACACACACCACCACACCCCGCTCACGTGCAGTCACTACCCCCACTACCATTCACACGTCCCCTGTGTCCTCTCCCAGTGTGTCTGTGATGCCCCCTCCCAAGATACACAAACGCAGGCACACACCCACCCAACAGCCATCCACCTCACGACAGCCTCCAGCGCATGCACCTTCACCCAAAGTCACAAAACAAACACCTCCTACAACCACAACCTCTTCCTCCACTCCCAAACCCCCTACAGCTACCCGTCCCAGTGTTCCCAAGAAACGTTTCCTTTCCAACCTGGACCTCTTTCCCTCACCTCACCCGCCCCGTCGGTCTCCTAGGGCCTGACTCTCCAGGTCCCAACCTAGCACCTCAGCCACAACATCTCCGGGACCAGTGGTGCCTGTAGTCACCGGAATCTGGAGTGCACCGGCCACCAGGGCAGCCAGTGTGGCACAGAGCCACAGCACAGACAATCCCCCACCTGTCAAGCATCAAAAGTTGGCCAGTGCCCGGCGGGACAGGGGGAAGACTCCAGCCACCAAAGCCGCTCCCAGGGGTACAGGTGGGAGTGTGGAGTCAGCTGCGACACCTTCCAAGGTGGGGAAGGCCCACAAGAAAGTCAGCAAGTCTGGGAAGAGCAGCACGGCGGAGAAGACCGCCATCATCCCCGCTGCCCAGGAGGCCACCGCCACCCGCCCAGCTGCCCAGGAGGCCAGCACCAGCCCAGCTGCCCAGGAGGCCACCGCCAGCACCAGCCCTGCTGCCCAGGAGGCCAGCACCAGCCCCGCTGCCCAGGAGGCCACCGCCAGCACCAGCCCCGCTGCCCAGGAGGCCACCGCCAGCACCTGCCCTGCTGCCAAGGAGGCCACCGCCAGCACCAGCCCTGCTGCCCAGGACAGGTCCGCCAGCACCAGCCCTGCTGCCCAGGACAGGTCCGCCAGCACCAGCCCTGCTGCCCAGGACAGGACCGCCAGCACCAGCCCTGCTGCCTAGGACAGGACCGCCAGCACCAGCCCTACTGGGCCAGACATGACCGCCAGCAGTTGAGTCACTGCAAAGGACCCCTCCGCCAGAAGCACCGCTGAACAGGGCACCGCCGCCACAAGCACTGCTGAACAGGACACCGCCGCCACAAGCACCTCTGAACAGGGCACCGCCGCCACAAGCACCGCTGCCAATGACACCGCCGCAACAAGCACTGCTGGCCCATGATCGCCAAGGGCACTGACGCTACTGAGTCCGTCACAAGCAGGATGAAGCACTCTGGGCACAAAGCCCCCTCCAGAACCAGTGGAGACAAACATCCACTTCCTCAGTCCTTGGCAGGTTGAAGCACTCTGGGCACAAAGCCCCCTCCAGAACCAGTGGAGTATCACATCCACTACCTCTGTCCTTGGCAGGATGAAGCACTCTGGGCACAAAGCTCCCTACAGAACCAGTGGAGTATCACATCCACTACCTCAGTCCTTGCCAGGATGAAGCACTCTGGGCACAAAGCCCCCTCCAGAACCAGTGGAGTATCACATCCACTACCTCTGGCCTTGGCAGGATGAAGCACTCTGGGCGCAAAGCCCCCTCCAGAACCAGTGGAGTATCACATCCACTACCTCTGTCCTTGGCAGAATGAAGCACTCTGGGCACAAAGCCCCCTCCAGAACCAGTGGAGACTGTTATCCACTTGAGAGACTGTGGCTTTGCACTCCCCAGGATGGAACAGTGGGCAAACCACCCACTGTAGAGACTTGAGAGACTGTGGCTTTGCACTCCCCAGGATGGAACAGTGGGCATGTGGCCCCCTCGTGGATTTGGCGTCGTGCACTCAACCGGCTGAGGTGCCCCCCCCTTTCCCTTCCCCCTGAGGTGCCTGTTTTATTGCTATCTGATGCCCCTGCAGTGTTCTCTCCGTCATGGTCGGGGATTGAGTGTGGGCCTCGCCCATACCGTGTGGGCCCAGTGTTCCACGGACTTCAATGGAGCACTACCTGGACTACTATTCTTGGTGTATATTTTGTTTATACTGTATATATATTTTTTTGCGTACTGGATTTTAATTTATTACAATGGTTACACTCATTTCCTTTTGTCCTTGCATTCTTCCCGGGGGTGGTTTGGGGGGTGTAACTGTTATGTATCATGCTGTATTAGTGTGTGTGTGTTGTCGTGGGTGAGGGTGGAGGTGGGGGTGTTGCGTGTGTGTGTGTGTCACTCTCTTTTCCCTCCCCCCTCCCCTGTGTCGTAGGTGCAGTACTCACCGTGGTCTTCGGTTCCATGGTGTCCTGGTTCCTCGTGGGGTGAGTAGAGGTGAGCGTTTTCCCTTCTAAGTCCTGTTTCCGCCGTGTTTTTGTTCGCGGTGACTCCGCCCCGGAAAAGGGGGCGGATTGGTAGGTTGTGATACTGTGGGCGGTACATTGCCTTCCGCCTATCTGTTGGCGGTTTGTTTGTACAGCCGTGGCGGTCGGAGTGTTAAACTGGCTGTCTTTGTTGGCGGTTTCCGCCACGGTCGTGATTCCACTTTTGTTTCCGCCAGCCTGTTGGCGGTCTTACCGCCGCTTTAACACCGCCAGGGTTGTAATGACCACCTTTGTGTTTTCTGAACTTTGATGCTGAATCCTGATGCCTTGCTGATCGACTGATGTCCTGAGGACGAAGACTGACTCTGCTTGCTGATCCATACTGAGGATAGGTATTATGAACTAGACTGTTGACTATTATGTCTATTTGCTTTTTCTTTCTAGATACCAACTGCACTGTTTTGATAGAGCCATAGTTAGATGTTTTCCAAATTGGTGTTACTAAATTGTTTTGCAAGAAGCCCAACATGCTGATGTTAATCTGATGTAAGTTTAGGATCCTCACTTATGAAATTGTACTAATAGGAAATAATGTTTGATGAATTTCTTTGCTGCATTTGAATGTATGTAATCACTTTGACGCAGTTGACTTTGTTATTAATTTACACCGTAACCTTAGAATGTGTTGTAGTTCAAGCTTTGATTAAATTACGTTTCTTCTGCCGCTTTGGACAGCCGGTATTGTTTCTGTATGTGTTTCATTTGATTTTGAGATTAATCTACATGACCTTAGCATTCTTAATATAGGGAAATAAATATTCTAACTTTTACTAAAAGGTGTGGTTATTCATGACTGAAAGGTCATGGTGCGTGACAGTTATTGACTCCATTGATTATTATTGTTCTTGATTGTTGTTGATTATTGATATTGTGTATTGGTTATTGATCATTGATTTGCATGTGCTGGAGTTATGGGGGGAACATCTTAACTGCGAGTCAAAAGGTTCATTGACCTTTTCGCGTCCCCTTGAAAGTTTACTTATTAAGGTCAGATGCGCTAACAAAGATAGTAGCAGAGGTAATGGTTCGTCTCCTTAAGAGCTTATCAAAGACGTCCAGTACAGAGTAAAAGGTGTTAACAGTGATGGTAAGAGAGGTAATGGTTAGTCTCCTTAAGAGCTTATCATAGACGTCAGGTACAGAGTAACAGGTGTTGACAGTGTTGTTAAAGAGAGGTGAAGGTTTGTCTCATTAAGAGCCCATGATAGATGTCCAGAGATAGTAATAGGGGTGAAGGTTCATTATTATTGAGAGTTAGATTTTATTCTTCAAAGATGCAAATTGGAGAGAAAATGATGTTCCCTTAAACCCAGAAATGACTTTCCCAGAATCCTGGATCCTGCTAATCGTTGTTTGAGGATGTTCTAAGCGTTCTAGTGACAGTGTGAATGAAGCAGGTTGCGCTTGCGCAACTTATGCAAATCGCAGGTGAATTGTGAGGTTTGTGAGGCTTTAGGGAGTTTGCGTACTCCAAATGAAGTTGTAGAAAGAGTGTGCATACTTCGCTGTGTGAGAGTAGGGAAGTCGTCTAACTTCATAAGTGTGTGGCACTTTCTGCTAAAACATTGTCCACGTGGTTGTTGATGTACGGACCCTTCATGGTCTAAGACTCCAGAGTATATTGAAAAGTGTATGAGACACTTTGTTTTATGTTGTAATCTGTCTGGTTTAGTAGGTTGATCGGGCTTGGTCAACAAGTCAGTGTGTGAGTCAAAGTGAGTGAAACAAAATTTCGATTGAGATTTGGCGAGTCCTATGTGCACCAGGACAGACCCACTGATCAGTTGAGAGTAAGTTTTGCGGGTCAAATTTTGCTTGCGAATCTGGGAGACTGAGAAAGAAGGAGTAGCTGTAAGTGTGGGAAGAGCCGTCAGTGAAAAATCTGTAAGGGTTTTGAATCAATTGCGTTACCTTTCCTGTAGTAAACCAGCAGATTTGTTTTTTGTTTTCTGATTAGTGTTTGCAATTTTTGCATTAGTTTGTGTGAATCGGAGTTGGGGAGGGCAAGCCGCAAGACTTTACCAGCCGCAGTACGTGTGAGTGTGACGTCATTGGAGCCATGCTAGGATAGGTCGGTTAGTGAGAAGGGTCGCGCAAGGATTGGCAGCCGTCCGTGAGAGGCAATTGGTTAAGAAAGTAAGTGAAAGGAATCTTCGGATTAAAGGTCACTTCCTGATTTGATCTTGAATAACAAAAAAGGTCAAAAAGCTTTAAAGAGTGTCTTAAGAGGAGATACGTATATTACAATGAGTATAGGCGAGGCTACATCCCCAGAAGGCACACCAGCTTACATTGTAATGGAAGAGAAGGGTTTCGCACCATGTCTTTGGCTAAAGCAATGGTGCAAATTGACAGAGAAGGATGGGAACTTAGCGTTTCCTACAAATGGGACGTTCAATTTGAGGGTTTTAGAGCATTTAAGGATGGTGCTATGTGAACCAAATCCCCTTCCAAGACGAGCACAGTTTGAGGCATTAGCGATTTGGGAGCCAGTAGCCAGACAGCAACAGCAACAGAAATTCGAGAGGAGGATGAGAAAGGCAGAAAAGACTTTGGCAGAGGCTAGGTGGGACACTGATCAGAGAGGTTGGAGGATGGAGACTTTGCTTGGAATTAAGTTGTTTCCAGCATTTACGCAGGACAATGAGAAGGGAGGAAGGAAAGCTACTAGAAAGACAGAAGTCCGTCTGAATGTAGGGAGGCTAGAAAGTCTTCACCAGTGGAGGAAGAATCAGATGATGATGAGTTTATTACGCAGCTATTGAGAAATTGCCTACCACCATATACATCACATGAGAGTGGTCCAAGTACCAGTGCTGATCCAACAGCCCTGACACAGGTTAATGGGACAATGAGTCCGCAGGTTAATGCTAGCCTGACACAGAATGCAATGCAGAATGGTCTTAATGTGCCTACTACTTCTGTGGTACAAAGCCAGGTGCATCCGCCACAGGTTAAGAGAATTTATCCTGAGGTGCCCATTATGGAAACGACTTCAAACTTAATGGTGCCTACGGAACAGGGTTTCCCAGAGACCAATGTTGGCTCAGACTGAACCAACTCCACTTTTACTGCCCCAAGTGCAGCCGCAGGAAAAGCCAAGATTTATTCCAGAATAAACACAGTCAGGTATGACTTCGATGATAAATCAGAACATGGGAGTTACTCTCCCACAGAGTGTAAGTGCTAGACCAACCCCAAATGCTATATCGCTACCTATTACTGTTGGTCCAGCCGTACCCTTATTTGCACAGAAGAAAACTACTGTAGGTGAACAGGGAACCATGTCCCTGAGTATAATAAGGGGAGGTCATAATGAAGATGCTCGAATAGTCTCTCCAGTGGGACAGACTTTTGACGGATCAAGATCACTGTTCAACCTTAGTCCATTTGTAGTACTTCCAGGTACTATGGTAGGGTCATACGTTAACACCGCAGACCCCGAACGCAGTTGCCCAGCAGGTGCCACCAGTCCAAGCAAGTAACATTTTGTTACAAGATTTGACAGCTCAGCAGTTGACTGAATGGTTATACAAGCTGAATACCCAACAGAGTGCTCCGGAGGAAGAGGAGTGTTTGAATTATGCTAGGCTAAGCATGGAAGCGGGTGAACACATTGAGGGAACTATGGGGGTGAATAGGTTAGATTCCTACACAAAGGCAGAATTGAGATATTTGTGGCGATTACGAGGAAAGTGAGCAATATGCATCAGAAATTAGAAGACTTGGCACAGGAGTAAAGCATAGAAATAGAGAAAACGAAACATTTGAAAAAGGAGTTACAGACTAGATTTCGAGGCTGAAGATTTTGAACACATGAGATCTGCTGGAATAAAGGCACACCTTAAGGAATTGCTTCAAAGTGTCCAGACTTGGGGAGCATTAGACAAATGGGAAGGCAGATGGGTGAAGAAAAGAGATAAGAGAAAAAGGGATTCTGTGGAGCTGACTGCAAATGTGCAGCAAGATGAAGATCCAGTGAAAATTGTACCAATGACAGAGATTCCGGGGGAAATTTTGTTCATATCCTGTGAAGCAGAGGTGGAATTCTGTCATTTACAAATGATTATCCAAAATTGAGAGACAAGCCAGTAGAGTGATATCAGAAGACAGACAGGTTTGTGAAGCTCGCAAAGTGTTTGTGGGAAGACTTGAACACATTACTAGAGATAGTGGTTCCAGCTGATCCGTGGATCGAGTGTAAGAGGAGTGTAAATTGGCCAACAAGTGAACCAGAGAGAGACAAGAATATTGGTGACCATCCCCAGAGGTAATGAAATATTACTAAAAGGTGACTGAATTTTTTAAAATGAGAATTTCGCCCAAGAATATTGATTGGCAGAGTATTGACAGGACATCTCAGGAACCAAAGGAGTCGATACATGCGTATTATGAGAGATTGTTGCAGGTGTTCAAGCATTACAGTGGTATAGAAACAATTGAGTCAAAAGACATGTTCCATTTTGTGTTCAGATTTGTGGAAAGATTGAGACCTGAGATTAGCCAGATGATTAAGAGTCATTTCGTTTGCTGACAAGCAAAGCCGATTGATGAGGTGTTGCAGTATGCAAAATACTGTAGTGATGAGACTGAGTTGAAGCAGAAAAAGCTGAAAGAGAAGGCGATGGTGATGCAGATTAAAGCAGCACAAACAGGTGTGCAAGGGAATTTTCCACAACAGTTGGCGCAGCAGCAGCTGGGAAACATGATGTTTCAGCCCCAGATGAGAGGTCGAGGTCGTGGAGGAAATATGAATTGTAGTCCAGATTTAGGTACTGTAAGGGTTCAGAATGATGTGCAGGGAATGAAGAGATTATTGACATGTCACGTTTGTGGATCCGTTGGACATTTTTCAAACTGGAGTGTCCAATGATCAATCAATCAATCAATCATAGTATTTATAAAGCGCGCTATGTACCCATCAGGGTTTCGAGGCGCTGAGGGGGGGGGGAGGGGGGAGCGCTGCTGGTTTAGCGGTCGAAGAGCCAGGTTTTGAGGAGCCTTCTGAATGCGAGGAGGTCCTGGGTCTGGCGAAGAGATGTGGGGAGAGAGTTCCAGGTCTTGGCGGCGAGGAAGGAGAAGGATCTGCCGCCGGATGTCTTGCGCTGGATTCGGGGTACGATGGCGAGGGCGAGGTTGGCGGATCGGAGTTGACGTGTTGGAGTGTAGAAGTTGAGTCTGGTGTTGAGGTAGGAGGGTCCGGTGTTGTGAAGTGCCTTGTGAGCGTGGGTCAGGAGTTTGAAGGTGATCCTCTTGTCTACCGGGAGCCAGTGGAGTTCCTTTAGGTGAGGGGAGATGTGACTTCGGCGGGGTATGTTGAGGATCAGTCGGGCGGAGGCATTTTGGATACGTTGGAGGCGTTTGATGTCTTTGGTTGGGATGCCTGTGTAGAGTGCGTTGCCGTAGTCAAGTCTGCTGATGACGAGGGCCTGGGTCACCGTCTTTCTGGTTTCTGTTGGAATCCACTTGAAGATTCTGCGGAGCATTCGAAGGGTGTTGAAACAGGAGGAGGAGACGGCGCTGACCTGTTTGGACATGGTGAGGGCGGAGTCCAGGATGAAGCCGAGGTTTCTTGCGTGGCTGGCAGGGGTGGGTGGGGGTCCGAGGACGGAGGGCCACCATGAGTCGTTAGGTGGAGTTGAGCTAGTTAACGTTACTGTAAAGCCGAATGAAGTTTTTCCTCAACTTCCGCATTACCACATGGCGCAAGATGTCCTTATGAAGGTTGCACAGATAATTGCAGACTTTGTAAAGCAAGGGGTTCTGAAGGAAGTATTGAGCAGTCCATGCAATTCACCAATAATGGGTTTGCAAAAGCCCTGTGGGAAAGTTTGAATTGTCCAGGATTTGAGGAAAATAAATGAAATCGTGGTCAAATGTTGCCCAAAGGTGCCAAATGATGGTGCAGGAAGCTGTCGTTCAGCAGAGTAATTACATCAGTTCATTCCAGAACATGAAAGGGCTGACAGTGAGAGGTCCTAATCCAAATTTTCAGAATAATGTGAACCAAATGCAGAATTTTCAGCCCATGCAGCAGGTGCAAATGCCACGCATATAAATGTCGCAATTGCAGCCAATGCAACAGCAGGTTCCCATGGTACCTAGAAGGCAAATTCAAATACTGCAAGCCCAAATGGAACAGCAACAGATGATGCTTTCTCAACAGGTCACAGGTCAGAGGCTTAACCAAAGTAATAACACAATGCACCAATTCCAGTTACACAGTGAGAATGGAAGAAAGGATGATTGGGTGAATGACAGTTCAGATGAGGAGCTATGTGTGCTTGCCACTTCCTTAGAAGTAGATCAAAGAGGTCTCTATGTGAAGGGAAAGGTTATGGGTCACAGAGTTTCATTCTTGGTTGACACGGGAGCTACACGCTCTACAGTAATAAGTGCAGAAATTGCCCCTTTCAGACAGAACAGTTGAGATTGTAGGAGTAGCGAATCGGTATTTGACCAACCCGATTACACAACCAGTTCAAGTTAAAATTGGCAACTTTCAGGGATTGCATACATTTATAGTCTGTGATTCAAGTCCGGTATCTCTACTGGGAAGAGACTTGCTGAGTAAAACAAAATGTTCGATTACTTGTTCAAATTACGGAATTGAGATTCAGACGAATAGTGATGATGAAGATGACCAAGCCCCGGAGTTAGAAAGTGAGAACACAAATCAGGAGTACCCTCTGATTGAATTTTTCCCGCTGTTCACAGTGAAAGAGCGTTATCCTGAATTGCCTGGAACAGTTAAGGAGAAAGTGTGGGATTTGACAGGAAAGGAAGTAGGTCTGATAAAGGGAGTTGAGCTAGTTAACGTTACTGTAAAGCCGAATGAAGTTTTTCCTCAACTTCCGCATTACCACATGGCGCAAGATGTCCTTATGAAGGTTGCACAGATAATTGCAGACTTTGTAAAGCAAGGGGTTCTGAAGGAAGTATTGAGCAGTCCATGCAATTCACCAATAATGGGTTTGCAAAAGCCCTGTGGGAAAGTTTGAATTGTCCAGGATTCGAGGAAAATAAATGAAATCGTGGTCAAATGTTGCCCAAAGGTGCCAAATCCAGTTGTGATAATGTTTCAGACTCCATGAGTGGTCCAATGAGTGGTTCACTGTCATTTATTTGTCGCAAGCCTTCTTTTTTTTGTGCCTCTTCATGAAGATAGTAAATTTTTCTTTTGTTTCAAATTTCTGGATCGAGTTTACTGCTGGTGCAGAATTCCTCAAGGGTTTTCAGAGTCACCTTCCATATTTAATCAGATCTTGAAAAAGAATTTGGAGTCGCTGGAATTGCCTTTCCAATCGACCTTGGTGCAGTACATTGATGACTTGCTGATTGCCTCCAAAACAAGGGACGAGTGCAAGTATGATACGATTGCCCTGTTGAACCATTTAGGAAAGAATGGTCACAAAGGGGGTCATTCTGACCCCGGCGGTCATGGACCGCCGGGGCCAGGGTTGGAGGGAGCACCGCCAACAGGCTGGCGGTGCTCCACAGGGTATTCTGACCGCGGCGGTTCAGCCGCGGCCAGAAAGGGAAAACCGGCGGTCTCCCGCCGGTTTTCCGCTGCCCTGGGAATCCCCCATGGCGGCGCAGCTTGCTGCGCCGCCATGGGGGATTCTGACACCCCATACCGCCATCCTGTTCCTGCCGGTTTGCCCACCAGGAACAGGATGGCGGTATGGGGTGTCGTGGGGCCCCCGTAAGAGGGCCCCACTTTGTATTTGAGTGTCTGCCTTGCAGACACTGAAATAAGCGACGGGTGCCACTGCACCCGTCGCACCTTCCCACTCCGCCGGCTCAATTCTGAGCCGGCGTCCACGTGGGAAGGATGATTTGCACTGGGCTGGCGGGCGGCCTTTTGGCAGTCGCCCGCCAGCCCAGTGCAAATCCCAAAATACCCTCAGCAGTCTTTCGACCGCGGAGCGGTATTTTGGAGGGGGGAACTCTGGCGGGTGGCCTCCGCCGCCCGCCAGGGTGAGAATCACCCCCAAAGTGTCTCCGCTTAAATTGAAGTAATGCCAGAAAGTAGTGAAATACTTGGGTCACCAGATTGACAAGGGATCAAGAAAGATATCCAGAGAAAGGATTACAGCCATATTGCAGATAACTCCCCCGACCATACAGAGAGATGTCAGGATGTTTTTAGGGATGGTAGGCTATTGTCGCCAATGGATTCCAAATTTTTCGGTCATTTTGAGATCACTGCAGAAGCTGACTCATGAGGAAGTCATTGATCCTATGGTGTTAGACCAGGCTGAAATGAAAGCATACAATGAATTGAGAGAGAGTCTGTGCAAGGCTCCAGCGTTGAGATTGCCGGATTACACAAAACCTTTCACATTGTTTTGTCATGAGCGTGATGCATGTTCTTTGTCTGTCTTGACACAGGTCCATGGAGGTGTAAACCGCCCAGTAGCATATTTTTTAGCTACCTTGGACCCAGTTGCAGCAGCCTTACCAGGTTGTTTGCGTGCAGTTGCAGCAGTTGGTCAGAGCCTTACACATTGCGAAGGCATTGTGATGGGACATCCCCTGACTAATTGTCCCTAACTCTATTGAGATTCTACTTACAAGGACGAAAACACAATATTTGACTGGTGCGAGGTTGACCAAATATGAAACAAGTATTCTAGGGTGACCAAATGTGTCACTGAAAAGATGGTCAGTGCTGAACCCGGCAACCTTACTTCCAAATGAAAATGTAGAAATTGAGTAAGTGGACGATTTTGAACATGATTGTCTTGAAGTAACTGATTTGTGCATAAAACTGAGACCTGACATTAGAGATAACTGATTGGAAGAAAATGACCAAATTATCTTTGTTGATGATTCTTCTCTAAGTGACAATGCAGGGACACTGAGAGCAGGATATGCTGTGTGCACAATTAATGGTATTTTGGAAGCTTCTTGGATTCAAGGAGTGTATTTTGCCCAAGAAGCGGAACTGGTAGCCCTTACTAGAGCGTGCCATGTTTCTGAGCATCTGAAAGTTACAATCTATACATATAGTCACAGTATGGATTTGGGATAGTTCATGATTTTGGCCAGTTGTGGTCACAGAGAGGTTTCATGACCTCTTCTGGTTCACCAGTGAGATATGGTGAAAGCATTAAAGAATTGTTACATGCTATTAAAATGCCTGAAAAGATTGCTGTGGTGAAATGCAGTGCACATCTGAAGTCGCAAGATTTGTGTCATTGGGAAATGGATATGCGAATCAAATTGCAAGGTTCTGCGCACTGAACTGTATATCATTTAAAGACAAGTGGGAACTGTTATCTGAAGAAGATTAAACATGTCCAAGCTATGCATTGAAAGTAATTGACACCTTGGAGGAATTGAAAATGTTGCAAAATAATGCTGACAGGAAGGAAAAATGTTCATGGAGCAAAATGAAATGCATGCAAAGACCAGATGAACTGTGGGTTTCAGAAGAGGGCCAATTGGTTTTGCCAAATAATCTGTTGTCTCAAATGGCTAGGTACTATCATGGTCAAGCACATATTGGGAGGGATGCAATGATTCGATTGTTTCAACCCAAAGTTTAGACAAGTTGCTGAAGCAGTTTGCCGTCATTGTGTCATTTGCCAACAACTATATGCGGGAAAAGGGACAGTGGTTAATTTGAGCCACATTGGAAGAGCGGGAGGTCCATTCAGCAGAATGCAGATGGAATTTATTGAATTGCCTGTATGTGAAGGTTTGAGAAATGTGTTGGTGATTGTTTGCATTTTTAGTCACTGGATTGAAGCTTACCCTACACAAAGAAATTATAGTTTCACAGTAGCGAAACTACTGCTTAGGGAACTGATACCGCGTTTCGGGTTTACGATCTCTTTAGAATCAGATTGGGGAAGTCACTTCCACAATGAAGTAATTAATTTACTGTGTGCAGCATTGAACATTGAGCAGAAGTTGCATTTTAGGTACCACCCTGAAGCATCAGGACTAGTGGAACAGATGAATGGTACCTTGAAGTCAAGAGTTGCAAAGATGTGTGCATCCACGAATTTGAAATGGCCTGACGCACTGCCTTTAGTGTTGATGTCAATGAGAAACACACCCAACAGGAAGACAGGATTGTCGCTGCATGAAATCCTTATGGGCTAAGCCATGAGGTTGCCAGCGGTGCGTGCAAATGCACTTGTCAACATTACAGATGATATGGTGTTGGACTACTGCAAAGGTCTGGCTGATGTGGTTCGCTCTTTCTCTCAGCAGGTGGAAGCCACCACACTGCCACCGATCCATGACCCAGGGCACAATCTGAGAGCTGGAGACTGGGTTGTGGTTTGGAAACATGTGACGAAATTGTGTTTGGAGCCTTGTTGGAAGGGACCGTATCAGGTAGTTCTGACAACTACCACAGCTGTGAAGTGCGCTGGGATTCCGAACTGGATTCATGCGAGTCATACGAAGAAAGTGGCATGTCCACTGGATCATGAGGAAGAAGAGTTGTTGAGCGTACCAACAACAGCGAGACAAGTCTCAGGGCCAAAAAGAGAACAAAGAGGAACCGGATCAGAGCCCGTTGAGGCCGGTTCAGTCACTCCTGTGAGAGACAAAGGAGAAGACCTCCAAGAGGGTGAGGGAGAGCCTATCCCAATTGAGACAGCAGGACAGCCTAGTCAGAGGAGGGTTTTCCCAGAAGCAGCAATCTTGAGAGACAAACCGAGCAATTGCAAGACCCACAGGAGAAAGGAGTTGAGGTGGATCAAAGCCATTGTGATCTGACTCCTCCTGAACCGATTTCAGGTCCGTCAAGAGAAAACACCACGGATCAAGGAGAAGGTTCAAATTTTACTCTGAAGAGAACACTGACAATAGGTCCACTGAAGGGAGATAAGTGGCTGGAGTCGCAAGTAGGAAGAGAAAAGGAAGTGGTTGTTGAGGTAACAATCGAGGAAGAACTAGATACAACAAGGAGAGAAGATCTGAGTGAAGGAGAATTGCATGGTGATCGAAAGTTGAAAAGAAAGAGAATAGCAAGTCGGAAATACGCAGGTCCTGAATGGGTGTATGTAACTACAAGTGAGTGGAAGCAAGAGTTTTTGTCTTTTTGTTTTGATAGAGACATTCCAGGTCAGTATTTTGGCACTTGAAGGAAGCTGATGAACTGAACTATTGAAGCAATCTGAGAGAAAATCTTGAGAAAGAGACTGTTAAAAGTAACCAGAAGAGACATTGATAACCTGATTTTGAAAAGCTGCTTACCGATTTTGACAAGGGATCCTGGAAGTGAGACTGAAAGCTGTAAATAACTGCTGAAAGAAGAGTTATTTTGTATTTGATTTTTGTTGTAGTTTTTCTAAATTTCTTTTTGATTCTTTAAAGATCATGAGTCACATTAGCCAGCAGGGTAGAAATACTAGGCGGTGTAAATATATGAGCACTGGATTGGCGATTATGTGTGGGATATTGTTTGTGGTGTTGATTGTGGGTATCACTGTTCTTGATAAGAGTGAATCCAACCATACTTCTGCTTTTGAGACAACTACTGCACTAACAGCAATAGATAGGTTTAGGTTAGATGAGAGGTATTTGCATGGAGAACTTTCTTCTAATGTCTTCTATCACTTATTGGGTGCGTAAGTTAAGACGATGGATGCAAAGAATTGTTATGTGCTACGCAGATTCCTTCATCAGTTAAGGAAGGAGTTACATATCATAGTTTGCTACTAACTTACGGGATACGTTGTAGCCTGCTACTAACAAGGTTTTATAATCAGGAGTACATCCAGTACTTTTATTCAAACTATGATATAGTGTTTTTGTTGGTTCCTATAATTAGGTATTGGAGTAGAGTCGCTAGGAATAATGACATAGTAATAGTTAGAGGGTTCTTTGAACCTACATTGACGTTTGGCACAGCTTATGCGCACAGGAATAATCTGACATGCTTGGTTACACCTTTAGAGAAAGGTTTCTTAGATCACACAGATGACAGGAGAAAGGCATTGAAGAAGTAGTTAGAAAAAGGCTTGGAGAAAAAGACTTACAGGAATGATTATGCTTATAGTGCAATTAAAACGCAAGGGAAATTAGCTTTAGATGCGCAACAGGTAGGGAAACTTTGTTTATACAGGCTTAAATCATGTACTGACTCTTAATTTGATGGAACAAGTGAATGCAAGCATGTGTTTTTGTTTCAGAGTAAATGGATGTTTATGTTGAATGGACAGGACCCGGCGATTCCTTGAATTTATTATATCTGTGGTCTTAGTGCTTATTACCGTCTTCCAAGAGGATGGTATCGGACATGTTATTGGGGGATAGTTTTCCCAAAGATTTATCAAATGGATGATTTGAAGAAGTTTCCGAAAGTGACTGAATTACATCATATGACACAGAGGAGGGAGTCCTCTTCTGGTACAGTGGGAGATATATTTGGAGCAGTGACTCCTTCAGTGGGAGTCATTCTGAATTTGATAAATATTTGAAACTTGTCTATTATTGTGGATAACATGCTGACAAACTTTTTAGGAGCCATACTCCTGATAGATGTTGAGTTAGCTGCTGACAGAGCTAGGACTCTTCAGAATCGTCTTGCTTTAGGCAAAGGATAGTGGAGTCTGTAGAATGATTAATTCTAGACATTGCTCTTCGTATATTCCTGATAATAGTAAAGAAATTAGAGGCTTAATTACTAATCTGACTAATGAAAGTGCTGATTTGAAAGAATTGAAAGAACCAGGTGTTTGGGAAAAGGTTGGCAAAGGTTTTGCATCAGTGGGAAATTGGTTCAGCAACATTTGGAATGGGATTCTATTGAAAATCTTGCAGGGAATATTAATTATTGTGGTTTGTGTAATTAGAATATTGGGATTGTGTAAATTATGCAAAAGGATTACATTGAAGAGGTCAAAGAGTAATCAGAGGAGGGAAGAAAAGAAAAGGGAAAAATTGTACAGGGAAAATTCAAAAGGGAAACAAAAATATGAAGGGATTGAGTTGACAGAATTTTAGCTGATGCAAAAAATTGTGGGTGATAGTTAATGTGGTGAGACATTTAGTCATCAGAGGAGGGATTGCTAGCCGAGGTGTATAAATAAAAATTATTAACGAGTGTTCATGTATTCTGAAAATTGGGTTTGTTTGGAAAATATAATAATGTAGAAAAATAATGCATGCATTTGAAAATGTGATTACGAAGAGTGGCCGCCAATGTTCACAAAGTGTACTTACTAGTAGATTAATATTGTGAAATGTTGAATATATGTTTGACTAATGTAGTAATATGTCATATTAAAGGTTATGTGTTATGTTCTAGCTTTATTAATTGTAGGCCTTAACATAGCGAAGGTCTTGGCCTACTTGCCAGGCTTCATGTCAAAGCTGTATTTCTTAATGTTTAATAAATGGCTGTCCTTGAGAGTTAAACTATAATTTTCCATTTTGCATTGTTCAAAATGTGCTCATAACTAAAGGTTCTCATGAGAACTGACTGGTAGAACAGGGGTGGGGGATTTGTATCGCCCGACACCCTGGACATGAGGATTCACTCACAAGCCACTTATTTCAGATAGGAATCTGAAATCTTCGTAAATGCGCTTTTTCCTAGGTAATTACGGTAACCAAGCTAGTGCGGAAGTTGCAGGATTGACTTTCACAAGCGGGGTCAAGGAAGGTCCTGTGACGGGTGACAAGTTTATATGAGTGGACAGGAATGCAGTGTATTCAGATTTTCAAAAAAAGAGAGAAGTCAGAGGAGCCTTGCAAGCTGAAGTTGAAAGGAAGATGAACAAGGAGGATGTAGTAATCCTGGGCTCCCTTAACTACATAAAATGTTACAAATACAAGTTGTGCTGTTCGGAAAAAAATACACAGAATCCTCACAGCTTGATTCACTGCCTGATCGCACCTGAAATCAGCATCCCGTGGAATAACACCAGAAAGCCTGGAAACCAGTACTTGCAGGAACTATCCGATCCAATTGCACAGCGTTTCGAAGCCCCTGATTCAAGGAACCGCTGGGACAGTCCTGTATTCACTATGAAGAAAGACGACATGCTGCTATTTTTATATCTGTGATGCCACTTTTCACTGGAAAGCCCATCCTCCCACCCAGTCGACCCAAATACAACTGCTTTCATCCACAAATTGCATGCAAAAGCGGGACAAAATCATGCAAGATGTTGTGACAGAATTTCTAAATGGGCAGAAAACCAGTGTACCAGGAGACTTGATTATGAAGCATGGGGCTAATGAAAAAACATAAAAATATGTTTTTGACAGATTCACATTGAAGTGGCCTGGGTTTGGCTCATGTAACTTTTCACTTTCCAAGGGACTGTCCAGAGGAATAGATGTGTTAATTTGTGTAGTAGGCTCTGAAGACCAAAAATAAAGTGCTTGTGGTAAATATGTGGCAAGATAAGAGAGATGGGGCATTGGTCAGGTCACGGCCCTGCAGGTGAGACTGACCCTTGTTTGCATGGAATAGTTGGATAAATCTAGCAGGACTCCTGGTGCACGCAGTGTAGGCCAAAAACATACAAGGGAAAATAGTAAGGAGGCCAAGAGGCCCATGAACTCTTCCACCGATTGTAAGCAATGCACAATTCAGTGAAAATGTCTGTTAATATGTCAAAGCCTCAATATGGCTTCAATCATACATGCCAACAGTTTCAAATTATAAAGAGGGTGATTTAAAAAGAAAAAATAAATAAATCGGGGGACTGTATTTTCCAGTATACTTTCATTGAAGCAGAGGCATTTTCAAGTGGGAGAGCTAAAATAAATCTGCTTTTGACTTCAAAAAACTGTAGTCTCCTGTCTGAATCGGGTCTGTTGGCATCTATGGCTCCAACAGTTTTCAAGGGCGTCCAGATTGGCTCATACAAAGCAGCAGGGACAAAGTGATGTGTGAGAGGATGGGGGGGCTCTAAATCAGGCAGCTAGAGATTAACAGTGTCCAGGTTAACTGACATGCCTAATACACGGCGGGAGCTCCCAGGAAGCACTTGCCAGGAGCAAAAAAAACAACTATATCAGATGAATGGGAACCAAGCCCCCACCTCACTTTGTCAACCGAGAGGCAGGCAGCAAGCAACAGAGTGGGACATGGGACATGTTTCAAAATGCTCAAGGCGTCTTTTACTATGTTGTCTCAAAGGCATTTATTTCTGAGTGGAAGTTGCACTGTAAGAGTACCATTCCTTCCTTTCTTCACTTGGAGCTCACTGGTAATGTTAAGTGCACCCAATGTTTCCCCAAGCTGCCCATTCCTTCTTCTCCCTGTCTTCCCCAGTTCCCTAACTTCACTGTATTCTATTCCTGCTCAAGTAACCTAACTGATCAGCTATTACACTTTGTGTTTCACCATGCATGACTCGCTTACCCTGAGCCCAAGCCTAGTCTCCCACAGGGTCTGCCAGGCTCCCCTGGCCAATCACTAGTAGTCTGACCTGCGCTCTCTCTCTCCCCCGTTTAGCTTAAGTATTTGGATCCTTCCCTCTAAATACCTCTTTGAGTTAATACCACACCATAATCATAAATGCCTGCCTGAGACTCTTGTCTGATGCCCCCAGACCTGCTTCGTATCCTTCAGTTGCTTGTGCCCAGTCCCATCTTTTCCTCCCACTACCCACTAAATATTTAGCACCTCAACCACATTCTACAGTGCTGTGTCCTAGCCGTTTCAGAGTTCTCCTCTACAAGCCAATACTTGTTGTTACTATAGTGCTTTGGATCTTCACAAGTCACCTGTCATATTTTCAAGCACTATTAAAAACAGACTTTACCACTACTCGATCTGATGCTATTCAACTGCCTTATAAGGATGGATGGCGGAGTCTTCCCTGCCAAGAGTTTTAATTTTCTCTTCCAGCTTGGGCATAAAACACAGAGAGCATTCAAAGTGGAGTGGAAGCTACAACAATATTGTTACCTGACAAGCGGATGATGAGGACATTGCAGGACAACCAATCAATGACATGTGACCGGAGTAATGGTAGAATTCATAGATTTGAAGTTTTAATTTATTGGATAAAGTGTGAACATGCGATTGATTAACTGACCAATATAAATTTGGGATATAGTTTTAATTTAACAGAACTGCACTGAGAAGAAAGCAGCATTTATCCCAGGATTCTACATTTGCTGTAGCTCATTCTTGCCCATTTTGCGTCCTGACAAGAGACATGCTTAACTTTTATGCTTAAAGACTTTGCGTTTTCTGAACTTTGATGCTGAATCCTGATGCTTTGCTGATCGACTGATGTCCTGAGGACGAAGACTGACTCTGCTTGCTGATCCACACTGAGGATAGGTATTATTTGCTTTTCCTTTCTAGGTACGAACTGCACTGTTTTGATAGAGCCATAGTTAGACATTTTCCAAATTGCTGTTACTAAATTGTTTTGCATGAAGCCCAACATGCTAATGCTAATCTGATGTTAGCTTAGGATCCTCACTAATAAAATTGTACTAATAGGAAATAATGTTTGATGAATTTCTTTGCTGAATTCGAATGTATGTAATCACTTTGACACAGTTGACTTTGTTATTAATTTGCTCCGTAACCTTAGAATATGTTGTAGTTCAAGCTTTGATTAGATTACGTTTCGTCCGCCGCTTTGGAGAGCCAGTATTGTTTCTGTATGCGTTTCATTTGATTTTGAGATTAATCTACATGACCTTAGCATTGTTAATATAGGGAAATAAATATTCTAACTTTTACTAAAAGGTGTGGTTATTCATGACTGAAAGGTCATGGTGCGTGACAATTACTGACTCCATTGAATAATATTGTTATTGATTGTTGTTGATTATTAATATTGTGTATTGGTTATTGATCATTGATTTGCAAGTACCGGAGTTATGGTAGGAACATCTTAATTGCGAGTCAAAAGGTTCATCGACCTATTCGTGTCCCCTTGTAAGTTTACTTATTAAGGTCAGACGCGCTAACAGACAACTGAAGCACCAACTGAATCAGCTTTGGTTCCTTCCTTTTGGCCAGTCCTCTGCCCACATGATGCTTCACCGCTGTGCTCTATGAACCAAATTGCAGGCCAGAATATTTCCTTTGAATCCATAAATCTTCAATAACCCTCTGTGAATACCTGAGCTTTGTAGTCTCCATCCTCCACAATTTGGGCTTTCTCGTCAATATTGAGTTGCCCGGCTGTACTCTTTCATTGAGGACATTGGGGGTCATTACAACATTGGCGGTAAAAGCCGCTTACCGCCGTGCAGAAGACCACCAATACACCGCCGCGGCCGCGGAATTCCACCACAGCTATTATGACACACATCTCGGAATCCGCTGAAACTCAGAAACCCACACAAGTCCGCCTCACCAAAGGTCAGTAATAAACTGGCGAAAACAAAACCTCCACCGTCACGCCAACAGAAACACGCCCATGCTATCACGACCCACGAATCCATGCGGCGGTCTTTCAACCGCGGTATTCCATTGGCGGTACACACCGCCGCGCTCAAAATACACACACATCTCCAAAACACCGCCACATTGGACAATTCCAAATACACACACCTGATACACATACAAACACCACTCCCACACACCAAACACAATATAAAACACACACCCACATCACCCACAAACCCCAACGACAAAAAATTAGAGACGAAGGCGACAGAGAGATAGCACAGCAATAGGCAACCCCACCACACAGAGGCACACAACACCATCACCCACACAACATCCACGCACAAAACACCACACACCACTACACATCACCACACTCATCACCACATACACCCCACACACATCACCTACACCACCCCATGGCACGCCAAAGACACCCCAGTTTTTCGGAGGAGGAGCTCAGGGTCATGGTGGAGGAAATCGTAAGGGTAGAGCCACAGCTATTTGGATCACAGGTGCAGCACACCTCTATAGCTAGGAAGATGGAGCTATGGCGGAGAATCATCGACAGGGTCAACGCAGTGGGACAGCACCCAAGAAATCGGGAGGACATGAGGAAGAGGTGGAACGACCTACGGGGGAAGGTGCGCTCAGTGGTCTCCAGGCACAACATCGCGATTCAGCGGACTGGCGGCGGACCCCCACCTCCTCCCCCACAACTAACAACATGGGAGGAGCAGGTCTGGACCATTATGCATCCAGAGGGCCTCGGAGGAGTCGGTGGACGAATGGACACTGGTAAGTCTAATCTTAACTATCATATCCCCCACCCTACCTTCATGCTATCACACACCCCCACCCTCTCCCCTCCCCTATCACTCCAACTCCTCACTAATGTACTAGTAACACAAACCACACATCCCAACACCAAGCCCTGCATGACACAACAAAGCATGGACACCCATCACTAAAGCATGCCCACTACACATACCCATTACAACCCCTCAACCACCATCACACAAGCCCCCACACAGGAATGCTAGCACAGGGGCACACCATGAGACACACAGATGCAATAATCATGCTTTTGCACCCCTGCAGGACCACTACCTAACGCCACCAGACAGGAGGGTCCAGACATCTCCACCCCACCCACAGAAGAGGCCCACAGTGATGACAGCAGCTCTGGCCAACTGGATCCAGATGACCAGCCCGGAACATCGTGGGCCTTGGGACAGTCGGTTCCCCTCGCACAGGCACAGCCCAACACTTACCTTCCACCCTCTGGTAACACCAGCGCAGCACCCACCCAGCGGGCCCATACCTCCGTACCCAGGACCCGTCAATCAGCTGTGTGTCCACCACTACAGGGAACCCAGGATAACCCACCACCCCAACAACAACAGGGACCTGGGGGCAGTGGCAGTGGGCACACGGTCCAGGGGACGGAGGCACAGGAACACAGGGGAACTGGGAGGGCTGCTGTGCGACAGGGGGCGGACAGGCCCAGGGAACCCACTCTCCACGAGACCCTCTCCTCCATCATGGGAGCCTACCACCACTCCCAGGAGACGTTGGCTATGGTCCTGGCCAAGTTTCAGGAGACCCAGCGCATGCAGGACTAACAGTATTTGGGGTTCAGGGAGGAGCTCAGAACCATCAGCTCCGCCCTGGGCCCCATCGTAGGGGTGCTGAAGGACATACAGAAGACCATGAGGGACACCGTGGCACTCCAAGGGGCCCCTGACACTAGCCTGGACGATGAACTGCCCACCACCTCCGCCGGCGCTAGTGGACAGGACGCCCCGCCACAGGACCACCACACCAGCATCCCACCCCCTGGAGACGGACAACCACCCGCAAGCGGTCCCTGAGATCCAGGAACAGGACAGAACACGATGGCAAGACTCCCGCCAAGAAATGAGACCACCGTGATTGTCATCCCATTGTCCCACTTTGTTACCCTGTACAGATTGGAACTGCCCCAGCTCCACTTCCTATGCCCATATGAGCAGTGCACCTGTGAGACTAGTAGACTGGACTCTGCCATGGACATTCCTCCACCATCACCCATCACCATTTTGCCACCCCCTCCAATAATTAGCACTTCAATAAACACCCTTGAACCACAAAACAATCTGGAGTCAGTCTGTGATTTTGAAAATGTGTATTATCTATGACAATGACAAAATCCGTTCGAAAATGTAATGTCAACATACTATGTAACACATCACAAGCCCATGAAGGATGCAAGCAGATGACACACGTAGGTAACCACACCTGTGAAACCGTAATGGAAATGTACCACTCAGTTAGCAAATACTGCTTCAAATTGACAGACAGGATAGAGGTAGAAGTGTGAAAGTAAATATAACAGTAAAAAAATTGTTCTCACCTGTGTGTCACTGGAAATATTGCTGTATGACAGAGTCCCTGTTATCAATGTCTTCTTCCTCTGCTTCCTCCTCATCACTGTCCACAGGCTCCACAGCTGCCACAACACCGTCATCTGGACCATCCTCCTGCAGAAAAGGCACCTGGCGTCGCAAAGCAAGATTGTGCAGCATACAGCAGGCGATGATGATCTGGCACACCTTCCTTGGTGAGTAGAATAGGGAACCACCTGTCATATGGAGGCACCTGAACCTGGCCTTCAGGAGGCCGAAGGTGCGTTTGATCACCCTCCTAGTCCGCCCATGGGCCTCATTGTAGCGTTCCTCTGCCCTGGTCCTGGGATTACTCACTGGGGTCAATAGCCATGACAGGTTGGGGTAACCAGAGTCCCCTAATAGCCACACACGGTGCCTCTGGAGTTGACCCATCACATAAGGGATGCTGCTATTCCACAGGATGTAGGCGTCATGCACTGAGCCAGGGAACATAGCATTTACCTGCAAGATGTACTGGTCTGCCAAACATACCATCTGTACATTCATGGAATGATAACTCTTCCGGTTCCTGAACACCTGTTCACTCCTGTGGGGGGGGACCAAAGCCACATGGGTCCCATCAATGGCACCTATGATGTTGGGGATGTGTCGCAGGGCATAGAAGTCACCTTTCACTGTAGCCAAATCCTCCACCTGAAAAACGATGTAGCTCCTCACGTGTTTCAGCAGGGCAGACAACACTCTGGACAATACGTTAGAAAACATAGGCTGGGACATCCCTGATGCCATGGCCACTGTTGTCTGAAATGACCCACTTGCTAGGAAATGGAGTACTGACATCACCTGCACTTGAGGGGGGATACCTGTGGGATGGCGGATTGGTGACATCAGATCTGGCTCCAACTGGGTACACAGTTCCTGGATTGTGGCACGGTCAAACCTGTAGGTGATGATTAAATGTCACTCCTCCATTGTCAACAGGTCCACCAGCGGTCGGTACACCGGAGGTTTCCGCCATCTCCTCACATGTCCCAGCTGACGGTGCCTAGGAAGGACAACAGCGACCACAGAGTCAACTAATTCTGAGGTATGTACCCACAGCTACACAGAACACGACACAAAATTCAAAAATCTTCCTGTATGTGTGTTGAGTTCAGGCCTAGGTATGTGTGACGCAGTTGTAAATGAAGCCATGTGGGCCCCTGAAATGGCGGATGCCTGACCTCTAAAGTGGGACAATGGGATGTGAGGTAACTGCGCTGGCGTTGTACACCATCGCGGTAGGCGGTCGAAGACCGCGGCGCAATGCTGCATTGGTTAACATTGGACACTATGGGTCCCAGGAACCAATGACGAAGTGCGCCGGCGGTGATGATACGCACAGCCGCGGATGTCACCGCCGCGGACGTGACCCCCATTTTCTATCTGTTCAATCACTCGATACCTGATCTTCGACAGAAGAGGACCTACACTGCAAGTGCTGCTGTGACCTCGGTCTGGAAGAGACAATGGCACGTGCGTCTGGGGAAAGGGCCCCTGCCTTCACTACACAGGAGTTGGAGAAGCTCGTGGACGGGGTCCTCCCCAGTACACGCTACTCTACGGTCCTCCAGACCAACAGGTGAGTACATAGGGTGCAAGTTGTATGGGCTATGCCTGGGTGGAGAGGGCTGGATGTAAGTAGGAAGGGGGCAGAGTTATGCGAGCATGAAGGACTGTGAATGCATGTGCCACATGGCAAGGGTAGGGATGTGGGCCACTCACTTTGACGGTGCAGTTGTTAATGACTTCTCTTCTTCCCATGTACATTTCATGTAGGTCAGCGCCCACCAGAAGAAGGATATTTGGCGTGCCATCGCCAAGGAAGTCCGGACCCTGGGGGTCCACCAGAGATGGAGCACCCACTGCCGTAAAAGATGGGAGGACATTCGCCGCTGGAGCAAGAAGACGGCGGAGGCTCAGCTGGGGATGGCCTCCCAACGTGGGAGGAGTGCCCGTCGCACCATGACCCCCCTGATGTTCCGGATCCTGGCGGTGGTTTACCCGGAGTTGGAAGGGCGCATGAGGGCATCACAGCAGACACAAGGGGGTGAGTACACTCACATTCTCATGACTTTGCGCGCAGTGGAGGGGTCTGGGTGGGGGAGGAGGGCTGTGGGTTTCCCTAGGCCATGGCGAGTTCCGTAGGCTAGGCCCCTCCGTAATCCAGGCAATGTGCCACTCCACCCCACCTCTGTAGACTGCCAAAAACAGGTATACATGCCCCTGTGTCATCTATGTGGGCAGATGACACTCATAGGCAAGTAGGCCATATCCCAGGAACTGCATCTGTAGAGGCCAAGAGCACGGTGTAGTGCAGGGGGCAGCTGTGTCTGTATTGTCCGCCAACGGCAGCGGTAAGCCATGCACTCAACATGTCTTTCTTCTGTTTCCCCACCCCTTTTTGTGCTCTCCCTGTTCTTTTGTGCATCAGCATCATCAGGCGGAGGTACAGGGGCACCGGAGCACGAGGAGGCTGCGTCCCACATGGCCATGGAGTACCACACCACGGACTCCGAATACACCAGTGGGACGGAGGGCGAGGGGAGCTTCACGGCGGTGAGCGGATCAGCAAACAGCGACACAGACTCGTCCTCCGATGGGAGCTCCCTTGTGGTGGCGGCACCATCTGTGCCCCCCACTTCTACAGGTACAGCCGCCACCCCCCCTACCAGCACCGCCCTCCCAGCAGCCCCTCAGCCTTCGCCCCGTGCCCGCTCATCCAGGAGGGTGGGCATCACCTTCGCCCCAGGCACCTCAGCCCCTGCCCCTGTCACCCCTGCTGCCCTCAGTGAGGAGGCCATTGACCTCCTCAGGTCACTCACTGTTGGGCAGTCTACCATTGTGAATGCCATCCAGGGTGTAGAAAGGGAGTTGCAACACACCAATGCATTCCTGGAGGGCATTCATTCTGGTCAGGCTGCCCATCATCGAACCCTGCAATCTCTGGCCTCAGCACTGATGGCAGCCATTGTCCCTGTGTCTAGCCTCCTCCCTCCAACTTCCTCCACCCAGACCCAAACCCGTGTACCTCAACCTATCCCAAGCACACCATCAGACCAGCCTGCACACACCTCAACACACAAGGGCAGCTCAGGCAAACATAGGCACCACACATCCCACAGGCACTCACACAAGCATCACCCACATACAGACACAGCTACATCCACTGCCTCCACTGTGTCCCCCTCCTCGTCGTCTCCCTCCTCCCTCCCAGTCTCGTCTACACTCTCACCTGCATGCACTACCACAACAGCCACTAGGACTCGCACCAGAACACCCAGCACCACACCCCGCTCACCTGCACTCACCACCCCCACTACCATTTACACGTCCCCTGTGTCCTCTCCCAGTGTGTCTGTGACGCCCCCTCCCAAAGTACACAAACGCGGGCACACACACACCCAACATCCATCCACCTCACGACAGCCTCCAGAACATGCACCTGCACCCAAATCACCAAAAGTTACACCTCCTACAACCACCTCCTCTTCCTCCACTCCCAGACCCCCTCCAGCTACCCGTCCCAGTGTTCGTCAGAAACTTTTCCTGAGCAACCTTGACCTCTGTCCCATCACCCCCCCCTCCAATTCATAGGTCCCGTAGTAGCACCTCAGCCAAAAAGATTCCGTACCAGTGATGCCTATTTGAGGTATGTGGAGTGCACCAGGCACCAGGGCAGCCAGTGTGACACGGAGCCAAAGCACTGCCAGTCCACCCCCTGTGAAGCACCAGAAGTTGGACAGTGCCCAACGGGAGAGGGGGAAGACACTTGCCAGCAAAGCCGCCCACAAGGGCCCCGGGGGGAGTGTCGAGTCAGCTGTGACACCTCCCAAGGTGGTGAAGGGGCAGAAGAAGTCTCCAAAGTCTGGGAAGAGCAGCACGGCGGAGAAGGCCGCCATCCTCCCCGCTGCCCAAGACGCCACCACCAGCCCCATCGTCACTGGTCAGGAGACCACCGCCAGAGTCAGTGCCCAGGAGGGCAGCACTATCGTCACTGGTCAGGAGACCACCGCCGGAGTCAGTGCCCAGGAGGGCAGCACTATCGTCACTGGTCAGGAGACCACCACCAGAGTCAGTGCCCAGGAGGGCCCCGGCAGCCACAGCCCCGCTGGGCAATGAGGGACCGCCATGGCACACAGCGCCGCAGCACAGGTCAGAGACAGCAAAGTCAAGCACCGCTGAACAGGGCAAAGACCGCCGTGGCAAGCACCGCTGAACAGGGCAAGCACCGCTGAACAGGGCAAAGACCGCCATGGCAAGCACCGCTGAACAGGGCAAGCACCGCTGAACAGGGCAAGCACCGCTGAACAGGGCAAAGACCGCCATGGACAGCACCGCTGAACAGGGCAAAGACCGCCATGGCAAGCACCGCTGAACAGGGCAAAGACCGCCATGGCAAGCACCGCTGAACAGGGCAAAGACCGCCCTGGCAAGCACCGCTGAACAGGGCAAGCACCGCTGAACAGGACAAAGACCGCCATGGCAAGCACCGCTGAACAGGGCAAAGACCGCCATGGACAGCACCGCTGAACAGGGCAAAGACCGCCATGGCAAGCACCGCTGAACAGGGCAAAGACCGCTGAACAGGGCAAAGACCGCCATCGCAAGCACCGCTGAACAGGGCAAAGACCGCCATGGCAAGAACAGCTAGCCCATGAGCAGCAGGGGCAGTGACACAACAGGGACCGTCACGGGGTGAGTGATGCACTCTGGGCACCAGTCCCCCTCCAGAACCAGTGGAGACATGCATCCACTCCATCTATCCTGCACAGGATGAAGCACTCTGGGCACCAGTCCACCCTCCAGAACCAGTGGAGACATGCATCCACTCCATCTATCCTGCACAGGATAAAGCTCTCTGGGCACCAGTCCCCCTCCAGAACCAGTGGAGACATGCATCCACTCCATCTATCCTGCAGAGGATGAAGCACTCTGGGCACCAGTCCCCCTCCAGAACCAGTGGAGACATGCATCCACTCCATCTATCCTGCACAGGATGAAGCACTCTGGGCACCAGTCCCCCTCCAGAACCAGTGGAGACTGTTATCCACTTGAGAGACTGTGGCTTTGCACTCCCCAGGATGGTACAGTGGGCAACCCACCCACTGTAGAGACTTGAGAGACTGTGGCGTTGCACTCCCCAGGATACAGCACTGGGCAAACCACCCACTGAAAAGACTTGAGAGACTGTGGCTTTGCACTCCCCAGGATGGTACAGTGGGCAACCCACCCACTGTAGAGACTTGAGAGACTGTGGCTTTGCACTCCCCAGGATACAGTAGTGGGCAAACCTCCCACTGAAAAGACTTGAGAGACTGTGGCTTTGCACTCCCCAGGATGGTACAGTGGGCAACCCACCCACTATAGGGACTTGAGAGACTGTGGCTTTGCACTCTCCAGGATACAGCAGTGGGCAAACCACCCACTGAAAAGACTTGTGAGACTTTGGCTTTGCACTCCCCAGGATAGTACAGTGGGCAAACCACCCACTGTAGAGACTTGTGAGACTGTGGCTTTGCACTCCCCAGGATACATCAATGGGCATGGAGCCCCGTCGTGGATCTGGCGTGGTGCAGTCATCCAGCTGAGGTGCCCCCCCTTCCCTTCCCCCTGAGGTGCCTGTTGTATTTCTATCTGATGACCCTGCAGTGTTCTCTCCGTTCCAGGACAGGTATCGTGTGTGGGCCTCGCCCATGCATTTTGGGCCCAGTGGTCCACGGACATTGAAATGTGCATACCTGTACTACTAATCGTGATGTATATATTTGGAATGTTTATATATTGATGTATATATGAGCTTACTGTTTTTTGATACATTACAATGGTTGAACTCATTTCCTTTGGTCTTAGCATTCTTCCGGGGGGGTTAGGGGTTGTTCGGAAATTCATTGGTGTGTGTGTTGTAGTGGGTGAGGGTCGGGTGGGGGTGTTGCATGTGTGTGTCCGTGACTTTTGCCTCCCCTATGTCGTAGGTGCAGTACTCACCGTTGTCTTCGGCGCCGCCGTTGCTGATGTTCGTAGAGGAGCAGGAAGACAAGCGCAGGGAGTATTTGGAGTTCCAGCTCCATGGTGCCCTCCTTCCTCGTGGAGTTTGTTCAGGTGACAGTTTTCACATTGAAATGTCTGTTTCTGCCGTGTTTTTATCCACGGTGAATCCGCCCCGGAAAAGGTGGCGGATTGGCCTGTTGTAATACTGTGGGCGGTACTTTGTCTTCTGCCTGTATGTTGGCGGTGACCGCCGCGCTGCTTGTCTGTACCGCCGTGGCGGTCGGAGTGTTAAAGTGGCTGTATATGTTGGCGGTTTCCGCCACGGTCATAATTCCCTTTTTTTTTTCGCCGGCCTGTTTGCGGTATTACCGCCGCTTTAACACTGTCCGCCAGGGTTGTAATGACCCCCATTGTCTCTTGTACCCTGAAACTCACCACAATGCAGTTATCCCTCATCAAATGGAAGTTGAAGTCGATCCTGTAAGTCCGCTCCCTCTGACAATGCTAGCCTGTCTCATAAGTCTTCAAGCAGTCTCCAAGCCATTTTTCCAGCACCTCTTCACTATCTAGCCTTTCAACCTTGGAAGACCTTTCTCCCTTCTCAGGGCCTCACATATTTGGACCACATCTCCCTAGATGTCAAATTCTATTCATAGCTGCATTTTTGCCTGCTGAAAACGAAGGCCATTAATGGCAAGGCCATCTTTGATGTGTCCCTGATCTAGTCATCAATTTGGATGTCAGCAAGTAGTGTTGGGTTATCAACACCAGGACCCCAAACATAGGTGGTATTTGATATCCATTTAAGAAGAAACAAAGCAAGCACAGATATGACTGTTGCACCCTCCTACAAATGGACAATTGATCTGCTTTGAACACACTTGGTGCTACAACGTCAAGGCGTCTCTAAGACAATTCAAGACACAACAATCCATCACTAATAGTGGTGTGCCTTACAGGGAACTCCAATTTCACTGAGGATTGATTTTTCAGACATCTTTACACCTTCACCACATAGGTGCCGAACACAAATGTTTTTCACTGTCTCACACTTCTTAGGGACTTTCTGGACCAAGATATCTTTAGCTGGAAAATGAAAAACGAGTTTCCTACTCTGTGCGTTGGTGCCTCGAGCCAAATATTTGGTTGACCCAATGCCTTTTTTCAGGACTAGTCCCTATTCTGTCTTTATGCATTCCCTCCCTTTGTCTTTTTCTCCCGAGACCTCTTTTTGGCAAGATGTTTTCTCTGCAAGATGTTTTGCATCACCTCCCATTGGCCTTCTCAGACGTTGTTTCCCCATTTACTGGAACGTACCATAGACTTCATGTACCTACTCCCTCTCATCTCTTTTCTTAGGCGCAGAGGGTCACCCACATAACCTTATACTGCAGGGTTATTGTTAGACATTTCCTCTTTCTGCAGGGTGTAATGCTACCTGTATTTAACCACCAGCTCCGTCTTGACCACGGAGTCCATTTTGTGCTTAGCTTAGCTTTATACATTGTCACATTGGTCACCCAGGTATTTTTCCCTCTTTCTCCGTGCATAGCTTGTGCAATGAGTTTTTGCTCTTTCCCACCAAGGATGGGTACACAACATGGGGGAATATCACAGATAACATGTACCAGGCTGAGAATGTTTATGGTAAGGTAGGGAACAGTTCGGTCTTGGAAAAACACAGTGAGAGTTGGCCAGTCTCAAGTGTGTTCCTTTCCAACACTCACCTAGTGCGGTCAGCATTCGAACAACAACTTACTGTTTGGGAGGGGGAGTTTCTAGAATTCTCCTCTCCAGTTTGTTTAAAGAATATAAGAGGAGGAATTTTGACAACTTGGACTAGAGGGAACTCATCCTGAGGGGGGACGCCTTGCTCAGAATCACATGTGGTTGGAAAAACTCCATCTGTCTCGGTTGTGAGGGTTTCTCAGCCTGATGCTGGCAGATGAGGGGATGATGTCGATATCAAACCCCATGGTGATGCATTTTCAATTCTTATTTTTAGCTTTGCGTAATGCATGCGTGAATGCATAATCAATATATATATATATATATATATATATATATATATATATATATATATATATATTATAACCATTGTTGAATTCTGTGATCAGTATTATTTCACTGCTGTGATCATTTTCAGAAGTGCACAAGTGTTTTTGCATCTGAAATAAAAGCACACGTTATTCTTTTTGTGCATGAGATTTGGGAAGTGTCTTAATAAATTAATTACTCAGACTAAGAGTGCTGCATTCTTGGCATTCCTTTTATTTAGTCTCCTCTCAGTCTGCACTACAGCAGAACACAGGGTCACCCTAAATGTTTTGCTCATTCCTATTTTTGATAGGTAAAATACTCTATGCACTTTACCCCTGCTAATCATTGGTAAAATATGTGTGTGCTCCTTTCAACATTAAGTATACAAACAAGTGATGAATATAATTCTTGAATTAATTTCAGCCACTGGTAATTACTAGGGCCGCATCCCGGTGAATCGTTATTTTCTACACCCTGCCACCTCACTTTAGACCCATCTATATGCAAATCAGTATTGACCCTGCTCCAATTGGAACAGTCCAGCCCCAACTGCCTAACCAGGTCCTCCCTGAAGTGGAACACAAGCAACCCAGAACCAGTTTCACACAAGTTATGGGCTCATCATTTGGGTACAGCTTGGGTACAGTGACACAGTGTGTACGGTACCCACGTCTCGGCATACCCGTCCCACTTACAGTTACTAACTGAAGTATACAAAAAACGTGATGAATGGAATGCTTAAATTAATCTCAGCCACTGGTAATTACTTGAGGCCGTATCCCAGTCCACGTTATTTTGCACACCATGCCGCTTCAGTTTGGACCCAGCTATATGCAAATCAGCCTTAACTCTGCTGCAATAGAAACAGTCCAGTTCAAACTGCCAAGCCAGATCTTCCCTGAACCAAAACACAAGCACCAGGATCAGTTTATTCCTGAGCTCATCATCTGGGAACAACTTGAATCCAGTGACACAGTGTTCATGGGACTGTTCCAACTGTAGCAGGGTCAAGACTGATCCTGGTGTTAGATGTGGTAGGACAATGGAATTATCAGGGTACACTCCACACACACATCCCCAGCCCTCAGAGCCCAAGTTTAGTGTGGCAGAATACTTTGGCCAAAATAGGTAGGGTTAGGCCTGGGAACCTTTACCCAATTGGTTATGGTGTCCCAGGGGGTCATTTTCTCCCACTAGCTCAGGCCAGGCCTAAAGGTGGCACCCCCAGGCACCCCCCAAAAAAATTCAATCTTTTTTCTTTTTTAAACTGCACCCATGCCAATGTCAGTACTATTGGCTTAGCTAATACTTGATTCTGAAGTCACTGAGGACTGTTACAGATTCCTGGTCATCTTTACATTACGTTTTAACCAATGTGGGCACTAATCAACCCACACAAACGCTTTGAAACCACTGGTCCTAATTTCCCTGTATATGTTCAAGACGGGGGTAAATTACCAGATTGACATTGGCAATGCCACCAAATAACAAAGTCCTGAGGAGTACTGTAGAATCAGTAGTGTCTATTGCCAGCTTTATACTCCTCTACGTTGTGTGCCCAGTACACTGGGCAACTAGATCCAGGCTTCAAGAGGTGATGCAGTATTTCTTCAAATCTACAGCTTGATTTGCCAACTCATCGATGTGGCTGGGACACCACACAGTTACCAGGTCCATTTATACAGAGCTGGCACAAGCTGTATGGCAAGTTGATGTACATATGATTGCAGAAGGTGATCATATCATTCCTGGTGACCACTGATATCACAGTCCGAATAATCTTATCAGTGTGTTAAAAGACTCATCAAGTCTTATTGAAAATGATCAAACATCTTAAGAAATTCAAGATTTGTAGGCATAAATTGGCATTCTTGTAGTGGATGGTTCTACCAAAGTTAAATTATAATCATTATCCCTGTGAGGTTTGATATTAAACATTTGCTTCTGACATACATTAAATTCTGAAGATTGCACTATTATTATCAATGACGAGCATCATCAGAAGTAATATAATTTTGGGGTGAAGTTTGGCAGAGTCTGGCCTAGTGAAGAACAAAAAATAAGTTTAAGGTGGCAAGGACAAGGTGGCCAAGGTGGCTAACACATCCTAGAAAAGCTCTGCATCATGCCCAGACATCCTGCAACATACTGACACAAAACAGACTACTTCGACCCAAATACCACAGCTTTTTGTCAGACACACTCTGCAAAAGAGGTGGCTCCACTTCCTGGGCTGCTGCCTGTTGCACCGGCTGCCTGGAGTTCTTTGGAAGCCTGGACCAGCCCTAGCCTTGGGGACAGGTCCGAGCCAACAAGGCTGCATGGACTGCTAGAGCAGTTTCAGCTCCGAAGTGCAACTTTTCCTGATGGCTGCTGGTGGGAATTCAGCCCTTGCAAAATAGCACTGGCATAGTAGTGCCTGCAGCAGGCAACTTGAAACAGGGCGGCGTTACTGGAGTGGTTCTTTCCCTAAGGATCCCCAGACATTGGGCACCTCTAACACTTGCAGCACCCCATGTCTGAAACAGAGCTTCCATGGTGTGGTCCTCAACTGACACACCATTCCTCCTGCTCAGCTTCAGACTGGAAACTCCCCTGGACTCTTGCCTGACATAAGCCTGTCCACACTAGCTGTGCATGGCTTCCTGGTGGCATAAACTTCAAGCCCCACTACTTGACCTGGTCTTGGGGCATGTGGGCTGAAGGGGATTTGCAAGTAGACTCTCACCAAGGTGTGGCCTTTTAGCCTGACTGGCATGCTTGCGCCTGACTCCCCCCCCCTCACTGGGACTTGCATAGTTGTCAGCCATGGAGGTAGGTGCCTCACCACCAGTCTGAGGGGTGAATAGCTTCAGCCACACAGCAAACTGGGAAAACATCTGCAAACTCACCTCACTGTAATGATGATTGCAGTATTTGGTCACTGCTGCCAAAAGCCCTGGACTGAATTCAGAGAAGGATGATGGGATCACTTGAGAGACTCCCTCCAGTCCCTTCCAAGTCATCAGACCCCAGTCTAGGTGGCCTCCCACAACATTGACAGGGATATACAGCTTAGCCATCTAAGATATTTACTTATGGCACTAGGATGGTGCTCTGCAGTAGATATGAGGGGGGTACCATCCCTAGAACTGAGTGGATGTGAGAAAGGATTTGGCTATTCATGCTATTCTCTGGGAAGTCATGTGGCTGTTGGCTGTGGGGACAGACCTGTCAAACTGTAGGAAACACTGTTGAATGGGTGATCTGTGGAGCACCAGCGGTCTTGGAGGAGCGCCTCACACGTGAATCGATAGGTGAGACTGACCATCGCAGTTCAATTACAACCAACAAATCCTGTTGCCCTGGGTTCTGATAACTATGACCAATCGCAGCATATCAGGTATGCAAATTCCAGACTACTCCCTACTATCAGCAAATGATGGGACTGATGATCTTTCTTTGAAGTAAGCCTTATCTCCAGTCATTGGCCTCAACTTGCTGAGGCAGAACAGTGTGGAAAGCATCCATCCAGTCCTTCTCCCACCTGGGAGGGGCATAGGTCTCCTTCACACTGTCATAAACATTAGCCACACTCCTAAGCAGGGGACAACTGAGAAATATATACAGCTGACCTTTACGTTTTCTAAGGCTAAATGCTCCTTTTAGTACAAACCTTCAGCTGAATGGTCCCCTTCACTAGGAACGTGGCCATCGAAAAAGAGGCATTTCAAAGGGAAGAAAAAGCATACTGGATAGGATTAGGGATACTGCATGGCACATCTCTAAGGTGCAGAACTTGGAGAACTTAGTGGAAACACTGCAAGCTACAGTGTCTCAATTGTCAGCATAGTCCATTACAGTGGAAGACTGGGTCAAAGATACTGAAGTAAGAGACCAAAGAAACATCGTACACTTCAGACGTATTCTAGTGGGTACAGAGGGCATCCACCTTGAAAAGTTCCTTAAGAGATGGCTACAGTAACTAATGCCCAAAAAGAACCTTTGAACATGCTTTACAGTTGAACAAAAACACCAGGCACTTGCTCCTAGATTGCTGCCAGGTAAACCACTGCATGCACTAATTACTGGGTTCCTAAACTCCAAGGAACAAACCAAAATCTTAAGAGTGGTGCAGGGGATGAAAGTGACTCATTACAACGTACATCAGATAATGCTACAGACAGATGCAACATCAATGTAAGTCATTCATAGAAGTCCAGAAGATATTCAGGGCGATGAACTTGTGCTACATGTTGCCCCTCACAGCAAGGCTATAGAGACTGAAAGTTCTGTTTTAGTCCTGATTCTTTTTCTTTAACACAGAGGCAGCTTGGATGTGGATTGAGGAAAGACAGTGCCAACACTAGAGGATGTGCACCTCACCTAAGGGAAAGCAACTGCCACATAAGGGAACAGAGTAAGAAACGCTTAAGTGGCACACTCCAGATATACCACCAGCACATTTCTACTAAGTCCAAGACCAGTTATGGCTTGTGTGATGCTTCTTTGACATCTCTCACCATTAAGATCAAAGGACAATCTACCATTGGATGATGATGAGTCCACCACCCCTACACCACTGGACAAATCAGAAGTTCAAGCCAACGAGCACACAACATGACTGTGGGGGAGTCATGCCTCACCTCATACATACATTTTACAAAATATTCATTTTAATGCATGCTTTTCTTTTATAGAGGCCTAATGTCTCCGTATTTGGACTTCCCCAGAGTCCCGAGTTTCATTTCACTGTTCCTGGTAGTGCATTGGTATTAATATGAGGTTTGAGAATGAAGGAAGCATCACTATCAACCTAACACTTCACTAGGTAACGAATACAGCAGATACTTGAAGTGTGGGATGTGGTAGTAGAGATTTCAAAGTTGTTGCTTGTTGCTTCAATTTCATTGTCTGGGCCAATGCACTAAATCACAAATAGGAGTAAGGGGTTCTTGTAACGAAGGTAGGTCGGTAGTGTAACAATTGTGACACTAGACCACCCGTGGCCCTCAACTAGAGGTGAAGTGTGGGTGAGCTGTAGTGTGGTGTGTGGTCTGGGAGGGGGATTTCCTTTACGGACTAGGTGGTCTCACACACTATATAGTGTCATGCTTCATCATATGACCACCTAGCCCCACCCAGGTAGGACGGTGCCACCTGGGCGGACTCAACCTCACTGTTAAAAGAACAGGAGGGAGTGCGTAAATTAATTTTATTTCTGGAAAAGGGATCCAGCTATGCTAGGGAAATAAAAACACCTACTCAGATACCCAGGTGAATTTTTAATAGAGTTTTCTGTGTGGTGTGGTTAAAAAGGACTGGGGCACCGTCCTACCTGGGTGGGGTTAGGTGGTCATATGATGAAGCATATGTTTTTGGGAGTCGAGTACGGTTGTGTTCTTCCTCTATCCCCTTTTCTCCCATATACTCTCTCTTAGTGTAATGTTGTGGGCCAATGCACTCCCACTTTACATGTTCACATATTCCTACTAAAGCACATGATGACTGACATGTCCTACATTTGCACTCCTCCAACCTTCAAATGTCTCACAGGGACCATCAATGGGATACTCAATAAGGTAGAGAGGGGATCAATCCTTAAAGTTGCCAAGCAATATGAGCTGATGTACTCATGCTTGCTTGGCAATAACTGTAAATGCCTTAAAAGCTATGGGTTTAACAGAGACTACCACTTGGACGTTAGCAGGGGAACAAGGGGAGTAATAGTCCTGATCAGATGACAATGCCCATTGCGAGTGACTCATATATGATAGACAATATATGATACACAATTCCAGGCATGCTCCCGTTTGCAACCTGTAGACAATCCCTCTGGCTTTGTGACATAAGGAGAGACTTCCACCCTCATTGACAAATATACACCTTTTCTGGGACCCATATGTAATTTTCGAGTCTAGACTACTTCTTCATCCCAGAGGCTGAGAAGGGGGCGACCATTGGTGTCGATGTGTGCTCATGACTTGTCAGGCTGCACCCCCCTCAACATAGAACTTCAGGTGGCCACAGCAAGGTTTTGGCTTAGTGCATGGTGGATGTCCAAGCTACAGGTCAGGGAAAAACTGGAGGAAGAAACTTGTCAATATTCTGAGACAAATACTAAGTCAGTAGAATATCCTATTACCCTTTGGGAATCCTACACAGCTGTGATGAAGGTGGTGCTATTAACATCAAGTTGCATTCCAGAAATCCTGGGCCAACATAATCGCCCACCATGAAGCAGCAATATGGGAATCAGAGGATAAGTAGAGAGGAGAAAAGTCAGAGGAAAATCTCCAGGTATGAACACTAGTGAAACTCTAGCACTCGACCCAGGACAAGGCTAAGAAGATATGACAGGAGTCCTTGAGCATGGTGTACGGCCAAGAAAACAAGACATGTAGACTGCTTTACTGGATGAATTGCAGCGAGGAAGAAAGTAGACACATCAGCACCTCCTTAATAATAGCTATGACTTATTAACACACCTGTGGATGATCACCTGAAAATGTACCCAGTAGTATCAGGTTTTATAGGAATCCACAAGGCCCACATTCCACACTGCCCTAGCCGCATATATGTTCTCTCTCTTTCTCGGGAAAAGCCCTGCCTGATCAAGTCCTAACAACTGAGGAAATCTCATACTCCTTAAACCAGCCCTCATACATCAGAACATCAAGAGCTAAAGGTTTCCCAGCTGCATTTTTCAAGTGCTTTGCAGGCCCTTTGGTTCAACATCTCCATCATACTGTTTATGGCATCAAGGGAAATTAAACACACACTTATCAAGTATATTAAGGATAAGTTAAAATAATAAAAGTAGAAAAAAAGAAAAATATAGTCCCATAAATGAGGACATGTTGAATAGGTATTGTGCATGATTCTTTAAAGTTCCAACATAGTCACCACATCTAGTGGTAACGTCGGCCAAGCTGGTTCAGTAAAACAGTGATAAACTATGCATACAACCATTTCACCATGAACGCACAATTTAGACGTAGCCTTAAGGAATGGGGCACACTCAGATGACATGATTAGCTAGCAAGTGACCTGGTAGTACTGTCTGGGAGCAGGCAGGCAAATATAAGAAATAAATACATCTAAAAGAGTACCTGTAAAATAGGAAAATTAGACCCTGAAGGTCTGGTCCATATTCCAGGCATTGAATTGCACTTTACGTGCATGTGCAAGTAGCCAGGAAAAATGTCACCTTTTGGGTAATAGAGACAATAGCTCTTGTGTGTTGACCCACTGCCACATGCTACATGTTGTCACAGGAGGAAACAGAATGTGAATAACACTTGAACAGTGCAATAGCTGAAGAGGGCTGAACCGGAGCATCTCTCTGTCTGTATGTGTGTGCATCTGTTTGCATGACTTTTTTTATTACAAGAGGCTGGCAAACAGCTCAAGCTGTCAGCCCAGAAGCCAAAACATTTTTCTAGTTCCATTACACTTGTCGGTCCAGCCAGCTGCCCACCTAAACTTCGTTTGGAAGATTCCATATAGGTCCTCAGCCCCTCTCTGCTTCAAACCAGCAAAAGTCTTAACATTCTTAGTTTTATCTTTGTATTTTAAGTGAATGGTAGTGAACTGAACTGCTTTTGCGTATCTGTAGTTCTAACTTGGAGGTCACATGCTTTGGGAAGATACCTTGTGAATACTTGACTGTGTGTGAAGTGCTTAACTAAGAATTGTGTCTTTTTCTCAAGTCCCTTCCTCTGGACTTCTTGTCATTTCTCTGCTTAAATTAACTTGAAAACAGAGTTTTAGCACAACAGGAGTTTGGGTGACACTTCAGACTCAACCACCAACTATTCTTAGTATAACACACATACGGTTTTGAGTCAACCCTACTGCCTGTCATACCTCTTCATAATAAACAAATCAGACCACACAGCATATAATTTCCAATGAACCAATCAGCCTATACCCTTTATCATTAGCTTGTCATCATATGAGGCCTGCTGTACTGAGCACAAGCTTTCCCACAAGAAAACAATCAATCATGTGTCATACAACTGTTGGCACACCAATATAGAATTCCTCTCCAGGTTGGTCCTACTAGGATTACAAATACGTAGCTTATATTCACGGGCTATGTCTCAGAGGGTACGAATGCCAAATCACTTGCCTATCTATCTACAGAGTTTAAATTAGTATAATAACAACCCACCCCAAAAAACGTTTATTGGCCTTGGAATAGGCTTTTCACAATAAATATGTTAGAACTACTGCCTTTGAAGTCACTTATCATAATAAGCAGATCAGATCTATGAAATCCGACATATGCTATCACTGTCTAAGACCATAACAAACACAGACCTACTGTACTGGGAATATGCTTTCCAACAAGCGAACAACGAAAAGCACCTTTTCTGTGGAAGCACACAACATCAGGCCAATCAAATGCTATAGGAAGGAATATCAAGAGGGCAGAGGTAAACTCCATCTCTCAATAGTGCTTCTTCAAGCTGTTTTTCTGTTTGCCACATAAGGTGGCTACTTTGAATGTAAATAATGCAATGTTCCTATTATGAGAAAATTTCGGAGGATGGGACTAAAGGCAAGTTAAAGCTCTTTAGACTTAGTATGAACTGAAGGGTGATAAGATTACTAATGTAAATCAATACTCAATTTTTTGAGCAATGAAAGGTTGGGACTAATAATGAAAATTACTCATATTCACATACATATATATATATATATATATAGAGAGAGAGAGAGAGAGAGAGAATATGCACACCAGTGACCCTAGCATACCCCTCTATCAAGATCTCCAACTAATTGTCGAAAACAGCAGTTCTAATAATATGTGAGACTTTGAGAACTTACAAGTGGCTTTTCTACAAAACTGTTAAAAAAAAAAAACACGTGAGAGGTACTGTTTTCCATCATCTGACAACCGCAACAGGTATTAGACAAGTAGAAGTAACAAAACTGGGCTGCATGCTTTTACTTGCTTTTAATTTTATTTTGCAATGAGTCCTACAAAACTTGTAGCTTTTAATGTTGTTTAAATCATTAAGTTTCAAGATCTCTATGGCAACAACTCAGCAAAATTCCAATGGAAACGAGGAAAGATAGCATAAGCTTTGATTGCCCCTTCCCTCCAATGAAATCAACAGTGGACAATTCTTCCTCCGTTAGCCATTTAGCAGCTTGTTGTTTGTTTCTGATTGGCTACAAGAAGAGCTAGGAATGGGAACTAAAAGTAACCATGGATGAGAGTCTTGTTTCCTTTCTGTTCCTGACACTGCTCTTAAAAGTCATCGGACCAACTACAAATGATGTCCGTGAGTTTCTCTAACATTGAAAAATATATCTTCTCACAAACCGGATGAAAAATAAAGAAGCCACCCTGTTGTGCGGCCTCCAATTGTCACTGAGTTGACAAGCTGGTTACGTCATCTGCAATTTGCGGCTTTTTTACTCCTTAGCTAAACACCTGTACACAAGCAAGCTTGGGCTTTCACACAGCATCACACTGAACCACTGGCAGGCCTCCTTCTCAGTATGGTTTCTCGAGGGATTACATTTCTACTTCCACTGATAAGAATAATTCATGAAAGCTAACAGAATGAATATGGGCAGACTGTTGCTCATACTAGCTACACAAGTTATGTTGACAAAAACAAAAAATACAGAGAGGACTCAGGATCAATTTATTTTCCTCAACTGAAGACACGAGAGGTGATGGTATCAAACGGCAAAAACACTTTTAAGACCCATCTTTCATACTAATAAAGTTACTATTTGAGAACCTGAGGATCACATGGCAAACTTACGAAAAAGAAGTCAGCGAAATTAAAAAACAAAATAAAAGCCTAAATATATAAAATGTGGCTAAGAAAAACCATGTAACAGTTAAAGAGATTGTGAACAGGTACTAAGAAAAACATAAAGAAAATAAGCATTGACAAAGCCAATAGGTCACGCCTATACACGAGCTATTGGCTTTAGCAATGTGTTTTTGTCATGTTGTATACAAGTGTCATAGACTGGATTTGCTGGAGTAGAGTGTTTTAGAGTGGAGTAGGAGGAGTAGAGTGTAGTAGTGGGAGTAATGTTTAGTGGTTCAGTGCCAGAGTATCAGAGTGCAGTGTTGTAGAGAAGAATGTTGTAGAAAGGAGTGTCGTGGAGTGGACTGGAGTGGCGTAGAGTGGAGTAGCATGGAGCAGGGTGGAGTGGATTGAAGTAGCAGGTTGGATTGGATTGGAGTAGATTGGGGAGGATTGGGCTACAGTGGGTTGGATTGAGTGAAGTGGAGTGGGTTGGAATGTGGGGTCTGGATGGGGTGGATTGGAGTGGGGTGGCCTGGGTGGGGTGGATTAGATTGGAGGGTAGTGGATTAAAATGGGGTGGGATGGATTGGATTGGGGTGGAGTGGATTAAAGTGGATGGATTGCATTGAGGTGGAGTGGAGTGGGTGGGGTGAAATGGACTGAGTGGGGTGGACTGGACTGGGGTGGAGTGTGGTGGACTAGAATGAGGTGGAATGGAGTGGGCTGAATTGGATTGGCATGGGATGGATTAGTGTGGAGTAGACTGAACTGCAGTGAGGTGGATTGCATTGAGTGGGGTGGATTGGATTAGGGTGGGGTGGATTGGATTGAGGTGGACTGGAGTGGGGTAGATTGGATTTTGCTGGATTGAGGTGGACTGGATTAGTGTGGGGTGAATTGGATTTCAGAGGGTTTGATTGGGGTGTGATGGATTGGATGTGGGTGAGGTGAATTAGACTGGAGTGGGTTGGACTGGATTAGACTAAAGTGGGGTGGATTGTTTTGAATAGGAGTGGGGCGGATTTTTCTAGATTGGAGTGGGGCAGATTGCTTTGGACTGGAGTGGGGCAGATTGCTTTGGATTGGAATGGGGCACATTGTTTTGGACTGGAGGAGGACAGACTGGAGTTGGGTAGATTTTTTGGATTGGAGAGGGGCGGATTGTAGAGGTGCTAGTTGTTTTGGATGGAAGTGGGGCAGATTGTTTTAGATTGGAGTGGAACAGATTGTTTTAGACTGAAGCGAAGCACATTGGTTTGGATTTGAGTAGGGCAGATTGGTTTGGATTGGGGCAGATTGGTGTGGGACAGACCGGAGTGGGGCAGACTGGAGTAGGGCAGATTGTTATGGGCTGGAGTGTAGAAAATTGTGATGGATTGGATTAGAGTGGAACTGGGTGGACTGAATTAGAGTGGGGTGGGATAGATTTGTTTGGGGTGGACTGGATTGGTGTGGGTGGACTAGACTGGATTGTGGTGGACTAGAGTGGGGTGAATCGGGATGGAGTGGATTGAGGTGAGGTGGGTTGGATTGGAGTGGGGCAGATTGGGGAGGAGCAGGTTGTAATGGATTGGAGTAGAGCAGAATGGAGTTAGGCAGATTGAAGTGGACAGATTGTTTAGGACTGGGGCAGATTGGAGTGGGGCGGATTAGAGTGTGGAAGATTGTCATGGATTGGAGTAGGATGGATTGGAGTGGGGCAGATTGTTTTGGATTGGAGTGGGATGGATTGGAGTGTGGCAGATTGTTTTGGATTGGAGTGGGATGGATTGGAGTGTGGCAGATTGTTTTGGATTGGAGTGTGATGGATTGGAGTGTGGCAGATTGTTTTATATTGAAGTGGGCTGGATTGGAGTGGGGAGATTGCTTTGGATTGGAGTGGGGCAGACTGGAGTGGGTGGATTGTTTTGGATTGGAGTGGGGCAGATTGGAGTGGGACAGATTGATCTGGGATTGGAGTGGGATGGACTGGAGTGTGGCAGAATGTTCTGGGTTGGAGTGGGATGGATTGGAGTGGGCAGATTGTGATAAGAGTGGGCAGATTGTTTTGGATTGGGGTGGACAGATTGGAGTGGGGTTGATTAGAATGGGGCAGATCATTTTGGATTGGCATGGGATGGATTGGAGTGGGGCAGAATGTTTTAGATTGAAGTGGGCCAGATTGTTTTGGTCTGGAGTGGGGCAGATTAGAATAGGGCTGACTGTTCTGGATTGTAGTGGGGCAGATTGTTTTGGATTGTAGTGGGGCAGACTGGAGTGGTGCAGACTGCTTAAGATTGGAGTGGGGCAGATCGTTTTGGATTAGAGTGGGGCAGATTGTTTTGGATTAGAGTGGGGCAGATTGTTTTGGATTAGAGTGGGGCAGACTGTTTTGGATTAGAGTTGGGCAGATTGGAGTGGGGTAGGTTGGGAGGATTGGAGTGAGGTGGATTGGTGTGGGGTAAAATTGGAGTGAGGTGGATTAGAGTGGGGTAGATCATTTTGGATTGGAGTGGGGCAGATTGGAGTGGAGTTTGGATTGAAGTGGGGCAGACTGCTTTGGATTGGAGTGGGGCAGACTCTTTTGGATTGGCGTAGGGCAGATTGGAGTGGGGTGGGTTGGAGTGTGGTGGATTGGTCTGGGATGGATTGGTGTGGGATGAGATGGGGTGTATTGGCATGGATTGGAGTGGGGCGGATTGGAATTGGATGGATTGGGGTGTACTGTGCAATTATGTGTTAAAGCATCATTTCAGAAATTACACATAAGAAAGAAACAATGTTGCTTTGAAATATTTAGAACAGGATAATCCTCATCTTTTGAGAACAGCAACCACAAGCAAAACTGAAAGAAAATATGAGTGCAAAGTGAGAAAAGAAGACTTGACAAGATTAACTAATGTTAACTATGAAAAATAAATCTTTACAATTTTGTTTGTGCTGCTGGACACACTTGTGCTAGTCACACGCCTTCTGTTTGCATGGCACTAAAAGTTAAAAACAACAAAATAGTACCTCAGTCACGTAAGGAGCAGCGGCTGAGCAATGATTACGTTGAATCAATCAATGCTTAGTCCATGCTTCACAAAGAGGAAGGGAAATTATGCTAGGCCTGCAGTGATGAAGTATGAGACTGTAAAGAACTGTGCCAGGCAAGCCAACAAATGGTAAACAAGGAGCAAGCTCCAAGCTCTTATTGTTAACAACAGAGTATTGTAAGCAAGACACATGAGCTATTGCACGCTCTCTGCGACCCCCCAAAAAAAGGCACTAAACTGAAAAAGAGATGAGAGAGATAATCACAGTGTAAAACACTACTCTTATACAAAATGTGTGCCCTTAGCAGAACAAACATACAAGTAATTTTGAGTAAGGAATGATGCTCTGAATTAGGCACAATAAAAAAAACTGGATGGGCCAATAAAAATGAAAAACCCAATACTAGTACAAAATCAAACACAGAGAGAAAACATTTCTATGGGATTAAAAATACATGAGACTTGTGCAGAGAAACATAGAAACCCGAAAGATGGGGGCAAAATAATCTCAAAAAAGCAAAGACATGGGAGAGGCACGAAGAAAAAGATAACAAACACCAGGCAGAAAGAGTAAAAACAAGAGAATCAAAAAAGATAACAATTGAAAAAAAGAAAAAAAGTAATGCATCTATCTGTCCTGCCATTTGATAAGTTTTGTTTTGACCAATGACTTTGTGTTTCACCACTGCGCATATTAGTTGCTCAATGTTCACCAGTAGCACATGGTATGTTTTGCTCAGTTGAGCCACCTATGGGCTTTGACATGGCATTAGCCATTACTTTCTGTATTCAGTTTACCCGCCTATGGGCTTTGACATCGCATTAGCCATTACATTCTGTATTCTGCCTATTGGCTTTGACATGCTGTATCCAGTCTAGCCGCCTATTGGCTTTGACATTGCATTCCTATTGGCTCTGACATGATGTATTCAGTTTAGCTGCCTATTGACTTTGACATGCTATTAGATATTCTGCCTATTGGCTTTGACATGATATTATACATTGCATTTTATATTCAGCTCAGCTGCCTATTGGCTTTGACATGATATTATACATTGCATTTTATATTCAGCTCAGCTGCCTATGGGCTTTGACATGATATAAGACATTGCATTTTGTATTCAGCTTAGATGCCTATTGGCTTTGACATGACACTAGACATTGCATTTGATATTTAGGTTAGCTGCCTATTGCCTTTAACATGACATTGCATTTGATATTTAGGTTAGCTGCCCATTGCCTTTAACGTGGAGTTAGACATTGCAGTTGAGAATCCAAGCTGTATTTTTCCAAGCTGTGTTTTTGCACCAGATGAACCAAGATGTTTTGCTCTCACAGTAGACTAGACCTGATAAGAGAGGGTACATGGGCGTTGTTTTTCCTCGCTTGAGCTTGGGAACAGGAGTAGTCTTGGAGACCTGGCCAGTCTCCAAAAGGCTTGCTCAGTTTCCCAGGTCTGAGAGGAGGGGGCACACCTTTGTAACGAATGTAACAGGCTGCAGAGAGTGAGATTCGAATCTGCCGGACCTCGTGCTGGAGCTTGGCGCCAGCTGCCAGCATCCCGTGTGGGTAGATGAAACTCTTTCTCGCGGCTGACAGGGGTCATCAGCTTGCAGACCTTAGAAAGATGTAGCTGTAAATAGTTCCTACACGGTGAAGTATTTGTTTTGCTTTGCATTCAATATCTTATAAATATAACCTGCTGTGTATATTGCAAACTGATATATTTTGTTTGATTAACGCGGACTGGAAAGCTACTAATTCGTCATTCATATAACAACAATAAAAGTCTTCTTTGACCTCAGAAGTACATTTCTGTTGTGTTATGTTAGTGCTTAGAAACTAAATAAGAGGAAAGCACTACACTATCTGATAGATTATCAGAACTAGAACTGATAACACTCAGTGAGAGAATATCATTCTCACAAATGTCACAAACTGATTCCTTTGATCTTAAAGTGAACACTTTTAGGTTTGCTGTCATTTTTTATATCACTTCTTCAAAGTGTAGGAACATTTCAGAAATGAGTATTTGAGTAATGGGACTGCACAAGAACTTTTGGATCACTAAATGTTGCCAAATGAAGACATAGATTTATAATGGGTAATGGGCTTAAATTGAAATTTGAACTTGCTCTGACATCTCCCCATCCATGACAACACTGATGATTCTACAAATGCATTTTACATGACATTGAAAATAAGAAAGACAATCACAATTGGTTTGCCTAGACAAGAAAAGGAAGTGCTAATTAACATGAGAATTTATAAATTCATCATTATAATGAACGAAGATAAAGGAATGAATGTGGAGATTATAAATTTGAGTGATCAAGATACAGAAGCACAAGTCAAATCCAGGACAAAGACCTTAATAAGAATGTGCATAATAAAGTTATAAGCAATGCCAAACGTCAATTGCTCGCAATGGTATAACAAGCACTGGCAAAGCCCATAGGTCTCGCCTAAGCAAGAGCTATTGGCTTTGCCAATTTGTTTTAGCCACGTTGTACACCAGCTTTTATGCTGTTCAGCATGGCTAAAAGTTAGTGGCATAAAGAAGAGTGGCGTGGAGGGGAATAGAGTGGGGAGTTATGGAGTGGTGTAGAGTAGAGGTGAGTACAGTGGAGTGAAGTGGAGTGTCATGGAATGGCATAGTATTGTGGACTGTGGTGGAGGGCACAGGATGTCAGAGTGGAAGGGCGTACAATGGAGTAGAGTGGAGTGTCAGAGTGCACTAGTCTGGAGTGGCACAGAGTTTTGCGGAGTGGTGTAGAGTTGAGTGGGCTTAGAGGGTGCTGCCTGGAGCGGAGTAGAGTGTTGTAGAGTAGAGTGGTGCAGAGAAAAGTAGATTGTCACAGAGTGGAGTAGTGTAGAGTAGTGTAGTAGAGTGGAATGGCATAGAGTGACGGAGTGGAGTAAAGTGTCGGAGAGAGGAGCGGCATAGAGTTTCAGAGTGGAGTGGCATAGAGTGGCATGGAGTAGCATAGAGAGGAGTACTGGAGTGGCAGAGTGGAATGGAAGAGTGGAGTAGTATGTCGTAGAATACAGTGGAGTAAAGTGGCGTGGAGTAGAGAGAGTTGCATAGAGCATCAAAGAGTGGAGCAGTGTCACAGAGTGGAGTAGAGTGTCACAGAGTGAAGTGTTGTAAAGTAAAGGCATAAAGTACAGTGGTGCAGAATAGAGTGGCATAGAGTGTAGTGGCTTAGAGTGCACTGGTTTTGAGGAAAGTGATGTAGACATAGAGTGCATCGGTGCAGAGTGGCGCTGCGGAGAGTAGCGTAGAGTGGTACAGAGTAGAGAAGAGTGGAGTGGCACAGCACAGATTACTGTGGCATAGAGTGGAATTGCATAGAGTAGAGTGGTGAATGGTGGAGTGGCACAGGGTGGAGTACAGTGGCACAGTGTCCAGTGCTGCAGAGTAGAGCAGAGTGGCATGGAGTAGTTTGTTTCAGAGTAGAGTGAAGTGGTGCAGGGTAAAGTGAAGTGGTGCAGGAAAGAGTGCAGAGGTGTAGAGTGGTGTGGCATAGAGTGCAGTGGCGTGCAGTGCAGTGGTGCAGAGTAGATTAGAGTAGCCTAGAATGTAGTGGAGTTGAGTGCACTGGAACAGAAATGGGGGTGCAGAGTACAGTGCAGTGCCATAGAGTGTAGCAGTGCAGAGTAGCATAGAGTTCAGTGGCAGAAAGCGTGGTCTTGCAGAGTGTCTTAGCGTGCAGTGGTGAAGAGTATATTGCAGTAGAGTGCATTGGTGTAGACTGCAGTGGTGCAGAGTATAGTGTTGCAGAGCAGACTGCTATAGAAAGTAGTTACATACACTACAGTGGTGCAGAGTAGAATAGAGTGAGGTAGACTGCAGTGACTAGTGCGCAATGGCGCTAGTGCTCAGTGGAGTAAAGTGGTGTACAGTACATTGGGTAGAGTACAGTTATTTACAGTAGAGTGGTGCAGACTGCAGTGGTGTAGAGAGCACTGGTGTAGAGTGGAGTGGTGCTGAGCAGAGTGGAGAGGCCTAGACTAGAGTGGTGCAGAGTGCGGTGGCGAAGAGTGAGGTGGTGCACAGTAAAGTAGAGTGCAATGGCGAAGAGTGAAGTTGTGCATAGTAAAGTAGAGTGCAGTGATGAAAAGTGGAGGCATAGATTGGTGCAGAGAAGAGTACACAGGTGTAGAGTGAAGTGGTGTAGAGTGCAGTGGCGTAGAGCACAGTGGCACAGAGTTCTATGGTGCAGAGTTCTCTAGGCCAGAGTGCGCTGGCACAGAGTGGAACAGTGCAGAGTGGAATACAGTAGATTAGAGTGCTGTGGCACAGAGTTGATCGTTTCAGAGCAGAGTGAAACAGCATAGAGTTCAGTGGCATAGAGTAGAGTGCCATAGAGAGCAGTGGTGCAGAGTAGATTTGAATGGCTCAGAGTGGATTGGCGTAGAGTGCAGAGAAGTAGAGTGCAGTGGTGCAGGGTAGAGTGCAGTGGCATAAGGTGGAGTGATACAGAGGAACGCTGCATAGAGTGCATTGATATAGAGTGGGATAAAGAAGAGTGGTGCAGAGTAGGTTGCAGTGCAGTGGAGTGTAGTATCAGAATGCTGTGGCGCAGATTAGATTAGAGTGGATTGGCGTAGAGTGCAGTGGAGTGGTGCAGCGTAGAGTGCAGTGGCTTAGGGTGGAGTGATGCAGAGTAGGCTGCAGTGTCGTAGAGTGCATTGGCACAGAGTAGAATGGTACAGAGTTCAGTGGCAGAGAGTACAGTGACGCAGAGTAGATTGTCGTAGAGTGTAGTGGTGTATAGTAGAGTGGCATAGAGTGAATTGGTGTAGAATGCAGTGGGGTGGAGTGGTGCTGAGTAGAGTGGCATACAGAGCAGTTGTGAAGAAAGAAGTGCAATGGCATAGAGAACAATGGTGTAAAGTGCAGTGTTGCAGAGTAGAGTATAGTTACGTCGAGTACAGTGGTGCAGAGAAGACTGGCATAGAGGGCAATGATATACAGTGCATTGTTTTTAGTAAAGTGGTGTAGAGTGCATTGGCATAGAATGCAGTGGTTACAGTAAACTGAAGTGGCATATAGTAGAGCAGTACAGAGTAGAGGGGTGTGGAGTGGAGCAGTGTAGACTGCAGTGACATAGATGCAGTGGTGCAGAGTAGATTAGAGTGGTGTTGAGTGGATGGCGTAGAATGCATTGGCTTATAGTGGAGTGGTACAGAGCACAGTGCATTGGTGTAGACTGCAGGGTTGTACAGTGGAGTGGCATAGAGTGGAGTGGCATACAGTGAAGTGGTCTAGAGTACAGTGGCGAGGGGTACAGTGCTCCATAGTGGAGTAGAGTACGTTGGTGTAGAGTGATGCAAAGTACAGAGCCATAGACTGAAGTGGTGTAGAGTGGAATGGTGCACTGGAGAGTGCAGTGTGGATTGGCATAAAGCAGAGTGGCGTGGTGTGAGTGATGCAGAGTGGAGTGGGATAAAATGTATTATGCATGGTGTGGTAGCACACAGCCATCAGAGACAAAACAACTTGTATTGAAATGGCCATTACATTTGCACAGACATATAGTTTTTCTGATAAAAGTATAAAGCTCACAAACTATAATGTGTGGAAGTGTCATCACCTAGTATATAGGTTTGTTTTGATGGTACTAAACTATTTGTTTCCACCATACTTCAGAATTACCCCAAGTCACCAGCATGATTGTCACATAAATCCTCTCACTTTGAAGACACAGAAAGAAAAGTAAAAACCAAGCTCTCTTGGCAGACGGAGCCTGTCAGCAAGAGTAAAAGGCCTGTTAACCGAAAGGGAGCACTTTAAAGGATACTGTAAATAAGATTTTGGCAAGGGAAGGGACAAATAAATTCAAGCTAGACAGCCTAAAACAAATAAATGCAAATGGGAAGTAAGAATATGTGCGTTACAAACCAAAAGGCCTTTGGTAAGCAACGGGAGAAATATATTCCCAGGGAAGCATTCTGAATGTCCTCAAGATGTTATTAGCAAACCAGAAAGCTGTGATGTCTGGTAGGTTTCAACCTAAAAATGGTATGCCATCTGATTACTAAATTGTGATGAATTTCTGTTTTGAAAACTGGCTAATGTTTTATACATGTGGTCTATTTTTTAACCAAAATACACAAAGGTATGCTCCCTCTCCTGCCAGTACGTCAATTAAATCAAGGAACATCTGCCTCATAGAAAAAATATCCCATTATGTGCATACATTTTTATGCACAATGTTATCTACATTACCCTTTGTTTTTTAATAAAAACATAACTTTGTAATTAAAATAATGGATGCCTGTTAGAAATTGGGGTCTCTACTTGGCAGAGGTATACACCCTTGTCCAAATAGGGACCACATTTCTAGTCATGGTAAGTCACAACACAATCCAAATTATCCTGTGCCCACCCTCTGATAGCTTGCCACTGAACAGTCAGGCTTAACTTAGAAGGCAATGTGTACAGTATTTGTGCAATAAATCATACAGTAACACAGTGAAAACACCACAAAAATACACCACACAGGTTTAGATAAATAGATAATATTAATCTAAATAAAATAAAGTAAAAACAACAAAGTTCCAAAAAGCACAAGTTGAAATATCACTTTTAAAAGGTTTAAAAGAGTCTCAATCCTTAGAAATCAATAGTTTTCTTTGTAACAAGCAGTACCTGGGATGCGTCAAAAATAATGATGCACGGGCCCCTCAGAGGAGGAGATGCAAGAAAAAATAAGACGATGCATCAGGTTTTGCAGGTCGGCACAGAAGATGCGTTGTTTCTTTCCAAGTTGCAAGGGGTTGCGTCGCTTGTCAGGAGCACAGTCTTGGTTCCTCACCGCGCTGCAGGGATATTTTGACACCCAGGGACGACGTGCTGATAATCCTTGACACGCTGGTAGAAGGAGCAGGAACTGAGTCATTCCGGTCGGCGGTGCGCCGATTTCCCAACTGCGATGCAGCCTTTGGTCAATTTCCGCCTGCGTTGCACTTTAGATTTTCAGCGCACAAGGAGTTTCTTGAAGAGGTTGAAGTCTTTGTTAGCCCTGATACTTCAAAAACAGGAGGCACGTTCAATCCAAGCCCTTGGAGAGCACTTTAGGAGGAAGACAGAGTCCTTCCAGCAGAGTCAGGAGCACCAGGCAGCAGGGCAACAAGCAGGAAAGCAGTCCTTCAGCAAAGTAGTCCAGATGAGTCCTTTGGGCAGCCAGACAATCTATCTGACAAAGTCCAGGTGTAGGTCCAGAAGTGTCTAATTTGGCAGGGCCAAAGATCCAGTTTATATACCCCAAAATGCGTTTGAAGTGGGAGAAACATCAAAGAGTGGGTTTGAAGTGAACAAGGTCCCCTTTCAGCCCAGTCCTGTCTTCCAGGATCCCTCTGGGGGGTTATCAGTCCTTTGTGTGAGGGCAGGCCACTGGCCTTTGAAGTGTAAGAGTGAACCGCTCCACCCTTCCAGGAAGACCCATTCAGTATGCAGATGAATGCAGATGGGACTGAGTGCCCCGTGTTTATGGCTGTCTGGGTGGAATGCACAAGGGGAGCTGTCAACCAGCACAGGCCAGACGTGGATTGGAGACAGGCTGTTAGGCACAGGTGGCAGTAAGTGCAGAGAAATGCCCACTTTCCAAAAGTGGCATTTCTAAAATAGTAATATTAAATCTAACTTTACCAGTAAGCAGGATTTTCTAGTACCATTCTGGCCATACTAAACATGACAGGGCCACTCCTTCCAGATCAGAATCTACCACTCAAAAGTACTTGAGGGCAGTTACAATGCTAGTCTATGAGAGAAACAGGCCTCACAGTAGTAGAAAACAAATGTATGAGTTTTTCACTACCAGGACATGTAAAACACATAAAGGCCTCACAGTAGTGGAAAACAAATGTATGAATTTTTCACTACCAGGGCATGTAAAACACATAGGTACAAGTTCTGCCTTTTACCTGCATAGCACTCTGCCCTATAGGTTACCTAGGACCTACCTTAGGGGTGACTTATGTGTAAAAAAAGGGGAGTGCAAGTCTTGGCAAGTAGATTTAAATGCCAAGTCGACATGGCAGTGAAACTGCACACACAGACCTAGCAATGGTAAGCCTGAGACATAGTTAAGGGGCTACTATGTGGGTGGTACAGTCAGTGCTGCAGGCCCACAAAAGCATTTAATTTACAGGCCCTGTGCACATGTACTGCACTTTACTAGGGACTTACAAGTAAATGGTATGAGCCAATGTTACCATGTTTTAGGGAGAGAACACATGCACTTTATCACTGGTTAGCAGTGGTAAAGTGTCCAGAGTCCTAAAGCCAGCAAAAATTAGGTCAGAAAAAGGAGAGGAGGGAGGCAAAAAGTTTGGGGCGACCCTTCAGAGAGGCCATTTTCCAACAATGCCCAATCTTTATATACATTTTATTCATCACACCCTTGGATTATAGACAATGCAAATGTCTTCAAACACAAAATCAGCCAGCTTTTCCTAAATACAGAAATACTACAAGAAATGGCATGTTTCACATTAAATCACAACTATTTTTGTTTCAAGACACTCTCCAGACAAAAGGGAGGAAAAGCTATTGTCTCACGTGTTTCTACCATGTATTCTAACTAATTATTGGGCAAACATGAAAGACTATGCATGTAAGATGACGACAAATCAAAATATGAAAATACCATGTTTATACTCAGGTAAGGCTACAACACCGAACTCACTCTTTTACACTCCTTACTGAACCACAACACAACAAACAGAGAACTAATTATCGGGTACAACTCAATACCTATCGCATTTCTAGACAATGAACAATAGGTGCCCAGTAACACATATGAAAGTAAACTCTACCATGATCTACATCTAGACACCCTAAACATCAAAACAGCAACATACCATATAGTAAACTTTTAAGAATGTAGTGAAGAGAGTATGTATGAAACAGAAGTGAGAGTTACAAGTGAGAGATTTAAACAAAATTACTATACAAGAAACATTGTTAGAATGGCAATAAATAGAGCCAAGAGGATACAGAGAAAATAACTCCTTATTCTATTCTACAGATACTTGAGCAACAAAAAGTTCCATGGTCAGGTTTCTTTAAACGTACACTGCAGAAGCAGGACAAGTATACAATATGCAAATAAGACATTGCTAACTGCCCACACTGGATCCACACATCATCAGTTACATCAACTCAAAACTCCAAACAACATATAAAAATAACAAACACATGCTCTCAAACATATAATGAGCCCCAGTAAAACAAATGATTATTTGATACTGAACACCAGGAACATGACTCCCACTGATGCCTAAAGGCTTTTAGAAGTGTGGCAAGAGTATATGTTATTATGATTTCAACAAACAGCAACAAGACACGATCATTCATTGAACTTCCTTCTACTCTAAGCAACAAAAAATCCCTTTGCCAGGCCAAAAATGTCTCTAACTCATTCTCCCAGTGAGCATCACGAAATCTCTTAGTACCATCACCAAACTCCCTTCGCTTCTTCAATCTCAACCTAACAAAAGCATCAACAAACAAACTATATCTGCAAAGAAAAATAAAATCGTTTATTCCCCAAACAGATTTTAGGACTGCTGTTTAAACCTGTTTTGTTAACACATTACTGGATGCAAGGTTCTCCTTGCTGGACTACTGAAATCATCAACTGCACCTTTCAAAACACTTCTACGTACGGCAGCCCAACTCATCTCTAATACAAAACGATAGGCCATATCGCCGCTATCTTTAAGAAGCTACACTGGCTAATTCTAGAAGCCCCCCAATTCCTTCAACATGTTCTGTCCACAAGGTCATCCACACCGGCCTTCCATCCTATCTCAAAGACAAACTGCACAAAACCAGGAGCGAAAGATCCACAAGAAGAAAAAACAACCTCCTTCTTGAGATCCCTAAATCAATGAAAAGTAAAACAATCGACAAATCTTATGGACTCCTTCCCTTCCCTTTCCTCTCCTCTTCTTGGTAACTTCTTCGTGCTATTTCTATATCCAGCATGTTCTCTGTAACGCCCTCCCCTGCCCTTGTGACCCCTAGAACAAATATCTTTAGTAAGTGTGAAAGATTCATGCTGATGCTTTCCAAACGTATCTCTCACCCATTTCTTCAACAAAAGCCCTAAACAGCTTAACGAGTAGATCAAAACAACAAACATAGAGTAGTACTCACTGAGTCCTATGAACTACCTTTAGGACATGATGCTTCTTTTCTGGCATCCAGTAGGTCTGCTTTGTGACTAATGCCCACTGAGCAGAATATATGGCCCAAGAGTCCTACAATGTTAGTTAGAATCTTCATTACTCTCTCTTGTCATGTATAACACACCGACACCATGAAGTGTAAAATGTTTACTGTAGACTACCCAAACAATAAGAAGCTCACGAAGAATCTAGACAAGAAGGCATTCTGACCGGAATCAGCTGGAATTCAATGCACCAGCAGAACCTCGCACAGCATTCCATAATATGATAATTGACAACCTATCCATTTGAACTCCATCATGCAGAATAGATAACATTCACACATAAAGGATATGTAACATTCACCATGTTGGTTTTAGTTGTAATCTGAGTTGTGAAGAGATGTTGTGTGCCGACCGGCATCTCCATCTCACTGAATACACACCCAGGCATCCCCGCACCAGGTGGAGGGCATAAATAAAAGAACACGTGATTGAGCAGGCTCAGTCCTGAGACAGCAAAACCTATTTGCCAACATTTTTTAAGCAAGAAAGATAGAAATATATAAACAGTAAATAAGGGAATGTATTTTACCTTTTGACTTGCATTTAAGTGGAAGCACTTTTAAGCGGAGGGAGAGGCTAAAATAACGCCATTTTTACTTTAGAAATCGGGGTCTCGCTACTGAATTGGTGAGCTGGTATATATGCCAATGTAAATCGAATGTAGTCAGGATCATCCTCCGCATGAAGTGCCCGCCACTAGCTTTCAGAAAAGCGCTGATGTCATTCCACAACCCATTCACCTGGCTCACATTCACAGCTATGCAAGTTCACCAACAGAAATTGGCTGCAGCTGACATTGTACTAAAGCAAGCAACCTCAGTTCAGAAATGTTGTGCCTTGCCATCCATTCAGGAGGATCATCACCCCCATACCCCAATTTACTTAAAAATGAGGAACCTGGCTGGGAGTACTGTGTAAGAACTGAGTTGTGCTGAACCGAAGCAATACTACTAGCATCGAATGTATAATAAAATACACCTCAAAAAGAGAATACAAAAAAGTTGCAAACACTTACAGTGTGTTGCAGTCAAGGGAGCAAGATCGGAGCCAGCAATATCAAGCAATCCAGCCCAGGAGAGTTGCAACTCCTGCTTCCACCGACACAGCAGATCAGTCACAGCTCAATACCCACAGATGTAATGCTCTGTGTACTACTGTACTGCAACTTCCTTATTCGCGTGACGACACACACGAATCGTCCAATAATATCGTAGTCTTCTTTTTTACGTCGCCATGAATCTGCCAAACCTCTACGGCTATTGGTTAATGTAAACTAAGCTGTGGTTTGTCCACGGACTGGGCTGGCCTGTTGTATAAAAAGTTTATACTGTTTATATTGTCAATTATTTTCGGTAAAGTGGGATAACAGCTTTGCGCTGTAGATCATGTCTCAATATAGTATGAAAAGGAAGCCATCTTGGAATATGCCCATATCCCAGGTGTGACATGGTAGTTTGTCAATTTTTAGTACCTCTATGTATACAACGCATTGTGTATTAATAAGCTCCGTTTTCTTGTAACGCGCTATTACAAATCGTACTACCATCATTGGATCCTTGCAGTCCGAACACATTTTAGAACATATGTACACGTGTAGTGTGCTTCTTGCATTCATTGTGTACTGTGCTCCGCTCAACTACGGGGTATTACTTGCAATCCGATCTAGATTGGTTTTGCAATCCTTACACTGCAGCACACGTTTGTGTCGGTATCGGGTAATATTGCACACCCATCTGATAACAGTGCGCTTCTACAGCTGCAACATAAGATGGGTGCGTTCCCCGCGATCTCATACAGAGATGGTCAAGCATAAATTCCCCTCCCCCTCCCACCTCCCTCTGCCCGAACCCGCCCCCCCGTGCAATGCGCAGGTTCAGTTCCTGGTTCAAGATGGCGGCTGATAAACAGAAGCTTGATGGGCGGGTGAAGATCGGCCACTACATTTTGGGGGACACGCTGGGAGTCGGCACTTTCGGAAAAGTGAAAGGTGACGTGCAGTACGTGGAGGGTGGTAGAGTATCTCCTAGGAGGGTTGTTGTATGAAGACAAGAGGCGGTTCATCTTTTAATGCCAATACTTGGGCTGATGGGGGGGAGAGGGGATCTATAATTGTAATAATTTGAGGGTGGGGAAAGTACTTGCACTAATAAGGAGTGAGGTTAAGATCAGTCATAGGTATTCGGCTGTGTGCCTGGTTTTGTTGGAAGCATAATCTTTCGAATTTCACTAGGTTCATGCAGCGTTTATCCATTGCCTTGTTGTTCTGTATGTAGTAAGCAGATTACACCCCAAAAGCCCTTTGGGGTGCAGTGGACATGAAGCACCGATGCAGAGCCTATTCTGCATGTGTGGCGAATGCATCTTGGGTAAAACTTGACAAATTGTCAGAAAACGGTAGTTTTGTAAGGTTTTCACAAATTGGTACTTTTTTTTGTGAAACACCGAACCAGACTAGATGCTTCAGTATAGTAGCCGCCTCAGTCAAATCACGCCACCTCACCCTTTAGTGCATTAATGGCTATAAAATGTACACTTTCGTTAAACTACACTTAATCCCGCGTTTTAAACTGCGACGTATAACCCCCTCCGCCCAACACCCTTTTACCAAACTGCAGGTTCGCTGTATGTTGTCTCTTCTGCATGATTCAGCACCTTAAGGCATTCCAAAAACTGCATGTTAACAAAAGCACAGCAGAGACGCTTAGTGTGCACTTGTGATAGAGTAGCGTCCTGTTAAGGGTAGGTAGAGGTATGTAAATGCAGAAGACATACTATGCAAATGAGACGACATTTAGCCAGGCATTTGTCATGGTCTGGCTTGGTGGAATTTAAAGGTTATTTGTGACATGCTTCTTTGGGTATGTTTCCATACAGGTTCTTTTTATACTCCAGGCTAGTAGCGGGCATTCCGTTACTGACTTTAAGTGGCTCGGGGAATGCAAATCAGACAGGCTAGTTCTGTTGTGGGAGTCTGTGTATTTATCCTTTGTTATTTGTTGGTTTTGTTTTCACGGACTTGACGGGTACCCTACCAATTCCTTTGTGGTCCCTTGTCGGGGTTTCCGTGGCCTTGTAAGGCTAACTGGCATGTCTCTGCTATTGTTCCGAAGGCTGCGTTTGACTTTGCCGACCACCATTCAGTGTACAATGTTTTATGTCGATGAACAGAACTCTGGCTTTGGCGTTTGCACATTTTCGGTGATAAAAGTATAGTTGTTTGTCTCTCTTCTTTAGGGTTCTGACTGTATTGCACACGTAATAACAACATGGGCAAATGTCCATTCCAAGTCCTTCAGTGGTGAGTGGCTGGCTGTATTATTGGTATTTCAGAGTAAGAGCCTAAATTATCTGGACCTGTAAGCTCATGAAATTCTAATTACGAAATCAGTGTACAATACAAATAATACTGGGCATTTGCTAAGTCTGCGGGTGCCTGTCTCCTGTTTAAAGGTTTTATGTCCATTTTTGTAACAGGCGAATTAGTGTGTTTCATTTGTGTGCAGGGATCTAATCATTTTTTTTTAACGTTGACCTCCTTTAATCATAACTCTGTGCTCCCCCATAACCATCCGGATGATCTTAAGCCACTGGGTATTTTCGTGTTTAGTCTCCATTTTAAAATTTGTGAATGAAGCAGACAAGGCACAGGAGATGTAAGTAAGAATATGTGCATTGCTCAGTGGGCTCTATGTATTCTTTTTAGTTACAACTCATGTGGTCAGCTATTTTCGTGTGATGGAATTAACTGTGAGGTTACAATGTCCAAGGGTGGTGACTTTATGCCCACAACTACAGTCATTTCAACGCATGGACTGAGTTGCAGCCTTACCGGCATTACTAAAAGTTTGCATTGTATGTGTTTTGAGGCTTATATCTTAATAGCTGCTTAATTCAAATGTCTCCCCGTGATGATACCCATTAACCTAGAATATTTTAATAGAATGGCTTAGTCACTGGTATACATCCAAAGTGTAGTTTGTTGCTACCGTAGATTTGCAAAGTTATTTTGCATTTTTGCATCCGTACTCATCACAACTCCTTAAATGGATAATTGCTTCCCTGTTTGGCTGACTGTCGTTACTCGGGATAAAAAAAAAAAAAGTTGTGTAAAAGGAGCAGTTGGTCTGACTAATCTCAGGCTAAGTTGCCGTATTAAATAAGCGTACTAATGATCAAAGCCACTGTCAAATTGTCACAAAAGTTTTCATTAACTCTTATGAATAAAAATGGAGAAAAGACTTGGGGGACGGCGGAGAGGTGGATCACATGACATAGAATGCCATACATACCTTAGATGATCACATGCAATGAACTGCAATCTCTTCATGAAGGATCTCTGTTCCTTTTATACACCTAGGCATGAATTGCTTATGTTCAGTACTGGGTTGCATTCATTTGGTGCGAGTTAGCCAATGCCATCTGTGCTCTAACTCCACATATAGGGAAGAGGATGTGGCGTGGCGGGCAGATCTGCTGACGTTGGAGCTAGGGAACCAGGTTTGAGTCTGTGTCAGCTCAACATCCTGTGATTCTCCATTAAGTGCTTCCCAAAAATGAATGTGTCCTTGTGTAACGTAACCTGTGTGTGTGTAGTTACAGGGACGTTACAATTAGGTTGATGTTTTACCCATACAGAACCATAGAAATTCTGCAGTTGTAGTTGAGAGCTCAGCTGATTTACCAAGTGGCTCAATGAAATCTTTGGCCAACATTTTAAACATCACCTTGGTAGTGTACAAATTAAAAAAAAAAAAAAAAAAAACTGCTTACTCCAGTTCAGTCATATATATCTGTTGCCTTCAGAATAAATAAGTCATAAGAAGGACCTGTTATGATGCCTTGAATATGAAGTGCCTCAGTGAATATTAAGTAATTTGATGACAAGTTATGTGTCAGAAGTAATGCTACAGACCAACTCAGTCTGAAACGACATCCAGGCTCTATGATCACAAGAGGAGTATTATTTAGAATCCCGAAAAGGTTATGTAATATGGGTCCCTCTAAGAGCTCAATCTTAGAACCAGTACCTAATTGACCACCTAAAGTTAAGAGGAATTAATTTGACATGGTAAATATCAATTGATGGAACCACCAAATGGCCTCCAAATTTGTGATTGAAACTAAGAGGATGGGGGAGAATGATTTGTATTGCCATGCAAAGAGTTGAGCTTAGTGGAAGTTGTGGTTTTCCAGCAATGGTTATTGTAAAAGTTTCTTGGAACTTCTACCATTTTACCACCTTCTTAAAGGGCTACTGTCCAAATAATATTTGCAATAAATAATACAATCAAATTTCATAACCCAGTTATTACTTTCTTCATCTTTAATACATTTGCAATATATCTATCACAGGCTGGAGTCCTATCCCTATTTGATCACATAGTACAAGATCATCTGCGTAATATGGTCCTCTGATCTCCAGAGTAGGGGAAAAAAGATGGCGTGTTGCACAGGATGTTGTAAAGATTAGCATGGTACAAGTTAGTGTTAGTTCTTCTCAACTCTGCTGTACTTCTCTGCCAATAAATTCTTAGTCAAACATTTGACTTTCGTGTTTCCGGAGGATATATACAGGATTTTAGATGAAACTGTACAAAATTCTAATTAAGGCCACTGAGAGTCTTATTGAATGAAATGTACTCCATAGAAGCTATCAATCAATTAGATTCTAGGTGTTTATAGAAACCAATAAAGATATTGACATAGTCAACTAACATGTTGAAGCATGTCTAGCAAAGACTTTTAAAATCACTCTACCATACGCAACTGATAAACCTTTCTGAATTCCTCTGTGTAATACAGAATTGTATTAATTTCAATCGGAGGTAGGCGTTTATCTAAAAATATTTTGGAGAACAGCTTTAGAGATGGGGGCAATGGTAAGTCACAGGATTGCAGGGATCACATTTTTAGGTTTCGCCTGCACAGCGCTTGTGAAATCTATTGTATTAATATAAATCTTAAAAGGGGCTTGCATCCTGCCCTACTGGTTGCCACTCACTTTTCCTCTGTTTCTATTGGCTGCAGCATATTTCCTGCATTTACCAATGCTTGTTTCTCATGCTTGCTCTTATCAGTTTCCCGTTGACAAAGTACTGTTTTCATCCGCTTGGTGCGACTTTTTTTTTTAAAGCTGTTGCTTGCACTTGGTGTGTTTTTAATGTGCTGTATCCTGCACAGAGGTTGCACTGTGCTTAAGTTTTATTTTTTTTATATAGATATAGATAGTTATATATATATATATATATATATATATATATATAGTGTGTGTGTGTGTATATATATATATATATGTATGTGTGTGTGTATATATATATATATATATATATGTATGTGCCATAACCTGCACAACACGTTTTTTTAAACTCGTCCTGTTCACTTCGTCATGGAAGGCCCCACACCGGATCTTCTTGTTGGCTCTTTGCACGCATCCTGTGCTCCACTATTTAGACTTCTCCCTGGGAGGTGCTTAGTGTCGTGGCTTGTCCAGGGAAGATGTTGAGTGCTCCCTGCATTGCAATATTTGGTATCCCCTTGGCGCCGGCTGGTGATCTGCAGCACCATCTGGAGGAAGTCTCTATGGTTTGACAAGACTCTCACAAGCTTTTAACTTACAGTGTTCAGGGTGTTTTCAATTTAGCTGCTCCCACCTTTAAAGGGTTTAGAATTTTCCAATGCTTGGTCTATACCAAGACTCCTTACTATACTGTTCTTGTTAGCTCATCCAGTTCTCTAATTACTATGCTTGGCTTATGTGCAAGAAGCAAAACACTGCCTGCTAACAGTCAATATTTTGGGCGGGTGTTGCATCGTTATACTTCGAGGCATTATTTCTGTGTTCTTATGCTTTGCCATATTCTAAATACAGGACTTTGGGCAATAGACATTTCAGACACATTCCACGAATAATGGGTAACGTCAGTGATTTCTGCTTATTAACCATATAACAAACGTATAAGTATGCATTGGGAATAAAGTAATCCGAGGGTAGTCTTCATTTGTTCCAGTTTCTTCCTCTAAAAACTGATTTTCATCTCCTTCATCGTCACTATTTGTCTGTACTTCAATTCTGTCATTGGAACAGGTAATCAAACATTTTGTTTTACACAACAAATCTCTCCCCAGTAGGGATACTGGACTCGAGTCACAGGCTATGAACCTATGTGGCCCCTGGAAGTTGCCGATCTCAACCTGCACTGGATCTGTAATCGGGTTAGTCAAATACTTATTTGCTACTCCAACCACTCTTAGGGTACGCCCTGACAGAGGCAATCTGGGAACTTCTGACTGTGGAGCGTGTATCTCCTGTGTCAACCAGAAATGAAACCTTATACCCCATCACTTTTCCTTCGACATATGGGCCTCTCTGATCCACCTCTAAGGATGCTGCAAGCCTGCACTCTTCACTGTCTGAGCTATCATCTGACCACTCTTCATTCATGCCATTTTCACCTCGTAATGGGAACTGTTGTACAGTATTGTTTTGATTTGTTACCTGGCCTGTGACCTGCTGAGGAAGCATCACCTGTTGCTGTCCCATCGGAGCCATTGGTAATTGCATTTGCTGTCTAGGCACCATAGGAATCTGCTGCTGTACTGGCTGTAATTGTATTGACTGAAAACGCAGCATTTGCATCTGCTGCATGGGCTGTACCCTTTGCATTTGCACCAGATTGTTCTGAAAGTTCGGGTTCTGATGTCTTATTTTCGGACCTCGTGAATTTTGTAATGTACCAACATTAGTACCTTGCTGAACAACACCATCCTGCACCATATTCGGGCACTCCTGTTTCCAGTGTCCCCCGCACGCGTCACATGGTCACATCTTTTTCGCCCCTTGGATGTCATTTTGAATTACAACCGTATTCAAATCTGAACTTCGGTTTACAAACCCTCTGCCTCGACCTCTCGGCTGTGCCTGAAACACACCATTCATCTGCGGTTGCTGCTGTATCATCTGTTGAACTCCATTTCTCTGTATTCCTGCCTGTGCGGCCCTTATCTGCATCACCATCACCTTTTCTTTCAACTTTTTCTGCTTCAACTCAGTCTCGTCACTGCAGTATTTCGGATACTGCAGCACCTCATCAATCGGCTTAGCTTGCCAACAGATCAAATGATTCTTAATCATCTGACTAACCTCTGGTCGCAACCCTTCAACAAATCTAAACACGAGATGGTTCATATCCTTTGATTCAATTGTCTCAGTACCACTATATTGCTTAAACGCCTTTAACAGTCTCTCGTAATAAGCATGTATTGACTCTTTAACCTCTTGAGAGGTCCGGTCGTTTTTTTTTTTTCGTTTTTTTTCTGCCAATCAGTCACTTTCGGCGACACCTTTTGTTTAAAAAACTCAATCACTTTATGATAATACTTCATCACGTCTTCTGAAGGTGCCCCAGTCACCTTATCCATTTCTGGTTCCTTTGTCGGCCAATCAACACTTCTCTTACACTCAAGCCATAAATCAGGCGGAACAATGATCTCAAACAAAGTGTTAAAGTCTTCCCAGAGACATTTCGCGAGCTTCACAAACCTATCTGTCTGTTGGTACCACTCAATCGGTTTCTCTCTCAGTCTGGGGTAATCGTTAGTAAAGGATAGAATGTCTCCTCTAGTCCATGGCACATGAATTAGGACACCACCAGCTGTTTCTCTCATAGGCAATATTTTTACGGATTCCAAATCGGGTGAAGCCTTGGCTTGATTAGATCCTGGGCTATTTCCCTTTTCCTTGTCTCTTTTCTTTGCCCATCTGCCTTCCCATGTTTCCAGCGCCCCCCAAATTTGTGCGCTTTGCAACAACTCTCTCAAATGTGCTTTCATTCCCGCAGACCTCATGTGTTCAAAATCTTTTGAGTCTAAACTATAACTTCTTTTCAAATGTTTGGTGTTTCTGATATCAATATTGTATTTGTCTGCCAAGTTCGCTAATCTCTGATGTACTTTGCCTACTTCTTTGGTAATCATAGGGCATAAATATCTCAATTCTGCCTCCATGTATGACTCCAATCTATTTACTCCCATTGTGCCTTCCACTAACTCAGCAGCTTCTGCCCCTAGTCTCACGAAGTTCAGGTATTCATCCTGTTTTTCTTTCTCTGGTTCAATTGTAACCGCTGCAGTCTTTTGTGAGGTATAAGTCTTTTCTAACCATTCATTTAACTATTGGACTGTAAAACCCTGCAACGAAATGTTCCCTGCATGTATCATTGGGGAATGTGAGGTGTTCATACTCCTTGTTTGTGGAGTTAAAACTCCTAACCCTGCTTGTCGCATGGCTTCGAGGGGTGCTCCTACCGGATTAAGGTCCATTAAAGGCCTTGTCTGTTCAAATGTTTGCTCTCCCGGAGCTATAATCTGGGGAGTTCCCATCGACCCTCCTCTTATCACATCTTGAGTCATCACTGCCTGATCACGCATGCCTGTTTTGTCCTGTGCATATAATGGTACTGGTGGACCAACAGTAATTGGTAATGATATGGCAGCAGGTGTCTGACCCGGACCCAAACTCCGTGGAGCAGTAACTCCATATGTCTGTTCTAAGGTACCCGGGACAGGTACTAATGGCGGTCCAGCCACCGGGTTATACCCTGGTATCAGCTGTGGCTGCGAAGCAACTTCGGAGTTGATTCAATCTGTATTAGCTTTTGGCTTTGTATATATCGGGTCTGGCGGCACTATCAAATTCGTAGTTGTTTCAAGTACTGGGACATCTGGGTAGATTCTCTGTATCTGCGGTGGAGGCTGCAACTGTATCGGCATGTCTGGTGCAGTGGGTACATTGACACCATTCTGTATCGAGACAGTATCGTTATTCTGTACCGTATCAGTAACACCCTTTTCCTGCGTCTGGTTCCCAGGGTCTGTGCTAGTACTTGGAGCATTGTCGCTCACTGCATAAGGTGGCGGACGATCATGTAACAATCTGTCCATAAATTCCTCATCATCTGAATCGTCTTCCTCTTCCCAAGATCTTTTATTCTCTTTAGGTTTGTTTGAGTCTTTATCTGTTTCGCAAGAAGCTTTCTTTCCTGGCGTCTCCTCTCCCTGTGCTATTGCTGGGAACAGTTTTAACCCATCTACAATTCCCTGTCTCCACATTTTGTTCTCATTGTCCCACCTAGCCTCTGCATAGGATTTTTCTGCCCTTCGCAATCTTCTCTGAAACCTTTTCTTGTCTATGTTTAAGTGCCATCAAGTCCCAGATTGCTAACGCCTCATACTGAACTGGTCTTGGAGGTGGTTTCTGTGTACTTAACATCCACCTCAAATTCTCTAGTACCTTTGGATTGAATGTTCCATGCTCTGGGAACGCTAGACACCCTTCTTTCTCTGTTAATTTGCGCCACTGTTTCATCCATAAACAAGGTGCGACACCCTTCTCTTCCATGACTATATAAGCTGGGGTACTCTCGGGTGGTGTAGGTTCCCCATCGGTTGCAACAATATACACATCTCCTTTCAGAGCGCTCTTAAATGCCTTAACAAAATTCATTTTGTGATTCTCTTATTTGTATTTTAATCGGAAAGTGACTTAGTTCCCAGGACACTCTTCACCCACCTTTCTCAACCTATTGCCTCTCACGGACGGCAGCCAATCCGTGCGCGACCCCTCTCGACAACTTGACCTATCTCAGCGCGGCACCACTGACGTCACACTCACACACACTGCAGCTGACAAAGTCTTGCGGCTCGTCCGCTCCTCACTGAATCCACACAAACTAATGCAAATTATTGCGAGCACCTTAAATGACAACACAAATCTGCCGGTTTACTACAGGAAGGGTAACTCATTCGCTTCAGAACTTTACAGAGATTTCACTTGAAGCCTCAGCCGCTACTTTCTCCTTATCAGTTCCCGCATACGCAAGCAGAATTCGACCCGCAAATTCTACTCTCGACTTGTCAATGGCTCATCCTAGTGCACTTTAGAACTTGCCAAATCTCCATCGACGGTCTCACACATACGTTTCAATTCAAACTTGACTTGTCAACCACGCCCGATTGACCTATTAAACCACACAGATTACAACATAAACCCAAGTGTCTTCTACACTTGTCAACATACTCCGGAGTCTTAGACCTCAACAGGTCCGTACATAAACAACCAACCACGTGGATAATTTTGAGCACCAAGCGCCGCACTCATATGAAGTACGCCGACTTCCTACTCTCATGCTGTGGAGTACGCCCACTCCTACTAAACAACACATATTTTGGCCTAATTACACACGAACCTTCAGAATCACCTGCAATATGCATAAGCTAAGCAAGCGCAAAGACCCTAACCACATACACTATGGCGCCGAAAACATTCCCAACTCACTTAGGCAGGCTCCGAGATCCCGGGAAAGTCATGGTGAACTTAGAAACCCATCATGCCTTCAATTTGCATTATCACAGAAAACAAAGTTAAACAATGAATCTCCGTTCTAGGGCCCCAAGGGCCAAACCGTCACTCTGCTACCAGAACTGTTAACGCGTCCCTCTATGTCAATTTTATACACATCCGGACTCGTTTTAGGCCGATGAATCTTTTGACCCAGTGGTGAGACACCGTAGAACGAGATAACTAATCAATATGTCAAGTAATATATCAACAAGATCACTGATATTTATCACCACAATACACTGTACTTTGGATAAAGACATTAATCAAATTGTCGACGCAACCATGACCTTTCAGCCATGAATAACCACACCTTGTGATAGCATTTTATGAGTTTTATTCCCTATTGATTACAATCTACTAGCAAAGTGTCAATCTCAAAACCAAGAAGCATATATGCATAGTCACAATATGGTAACTGCAATATGACTTCAATAATGCGAAGATCACAAATATGAGAGCATAACATAAAGTAAACATAGATCAAAACACATAGAATATCAAGTAAGTCTTCGTTCAGCATGGCATAATGTTAGTCATGTCAATTTGTGTCAGTCAGGGTGATTTACCTAACCTAGCCTCTAATTAGCATTGGCATGTTGGACTTCATGCAAAACAATTTAGAACACCAATTTGGAAAACATCTAAACTTATGGTCTCTAATCAAAAATACAGCAGTTGGTACCTAGAAAGGAAAAGCAAATAGACAAATTACAATGTCATAATTACCCTCCAAGGATTGTGTCAGCACACAGGATCAGTCTTCGTCTTCAGGACATCAGTCGTATCGCCATCAATCTAACTCAGTCTAGTGGAGAGGGGACACTTCCCTCTTAAGGAGGAGAAGCATAAGACAGTCTATGGGTGAGGATAATTTATTAAGTCTCAAAAGTCACCGAACAGAGTGACAGAGTTTCTGGATAAAATCGATGGCATTCCATATCTAATTCCCCGACTCTTCTGTGTCATGAGTTTTTATCCCTTCTTCGCAATACCTTCCCCCAAAATTCTATTGGATATTCGCTATACCCCACTATCTTTAACCTATCAAATTATACATTAGGTAATCCTAATTGTCACCCCACGATAATTTATAACACTTTGATTGGTCTTCGTAATTGACGTCTTCGTAGGTGGCACATCCGAGGTGTTGTGTCATCATCTTGGCACGTCTCTCGGGTCATGAGCTTCTTTATCCATGGTCAAATGGCCTTGCACATTCCTTTGGTATACTTTTGTTTCAATTCTGTATAAAACTTAAACTAAGGCAGCTAGTATGCGGATGGGAACAGGATGAAGTTAGCAACATGAAACAAAGGAAAGGAACAAACGCTGGGTCATGGCCCTTTACGAGTCAGCACACTGAAAAACAGAAAATATGCTTTAATATGAGAGCTACACAGCTAAAATCTTCAACTCACGCTAACTTAAGGCCTATGGGTTTTTAAAACAAATGCAATATTCGTACGCGTTAATATATACGATTAATCCTGATGCAAGCAATTTTTTCTTACAATCGACATTAGTTTATGTGCACAGTAGTAACTTATATAATCATATTGAGAATACACACTAAGCAACTAATATTTATGGTCATTTTTCATATGCAGCATTGTTAGGCATTTATATAAGCATTTCACTTTTAATATATGTAATATTTAAGCTGCGCTTTCTCTGTATCTTGAATTTCTCTACAGTTTTTGATAGGAATGTCCACACTTCCAAACCAAATGCTTTCTCAAGAGCGAGGAGCTTTATTGCTGGTCCCTAGTTTCTGGCCAGTGTCATGCAGACACCACATATAGTTGTTTCTCATCGCAGACCCTTATTTAGATAAGCGTTTGACCAGGATGCTAACTTACATTTTAGCATCTGCTCCTGGTAATAAAGTGAGCAGGTAAGATGATTACTAGGTGGTTTCCTATTTATTTTTCATAGAAAAAATAACTATTTTAACCTTTTTTCCAGGACTAGAGAACATTTCTGCTCTACATTATTGTGATTAGCACTTTCTCCACGTGTTGTACAATTTGATAATCCGCTTATTATAAAGTTCCCATAAATCTCATCAAGCCACAGGACTTTATCATATGTGTCAGTATGTTATTTATTTGATACTGTGCCAATAAGGCACATAGCTATCATCTATACCCATCTGAAAAGGATGATGGTGCACAGTATGTCATGGATGTGTGGAGCTAGCCTCTCACAGAGGAGAGGGAGCCTTATGCTTGCTTACAATAAGTTGCAACACTTAAACAGACTTTCAGTAACTTATATTGCACAACTATTCACCAAGCTACAACTTAAAACAAAAAAGCTTATTAATCACATAGGCGAAACCTAATGCATTTACCAACGCTTTTGAATATTGCCACACAGAACAGCACTATTTCACATATCTGGAATTGCTTGGCCACAAAGTATAGTGTTAAATAGAGAAGCCAGACCACGTGCTTGCCATGCTGTATTGATTTGTGTTAATTTATATTCCAAGCATTGGGGACAGAATTCTGTGCAATGGTCCCATCAAATAATGCATAGGTATTTATTTCTGGCATGTTAAATTGCATTTCCAGGGAAAACTGTGCACAAGACATATTGATTGCTCGTCAGGCAATATTATATATTTAGGATGCCTTCATAACGTATGCTTCCAGTGATGTACAGCTTGGTGGGTTGTGAACAAAACTGAACCCATAACCTTCATTAATATTTTGTTTGAAGGTGATGAAGGATTCCTGTGATTCATTACCAATAGGGGTTACAGTAACTCTTTTGTAGGTTTTATGTTTGGTTTCACAGTGTTGGACTTGAGATCAAATGCGGCAGTCGGGCATGGAGAGGAATGTCTGGATTTGAGAACCAATGTTTGGAATTTGCGTAAGGAATTGTACTACACTGAGAGCCAGAATTCTTTCTCTTTTTTTTTTTTTTTTTTTTTTTTCCCCCCCCTGAAAGAATAGGGAGTAGGGAATATTGAAAGGCTGGGTATTGGAGCTGACAAATATTAGGGATTTATAGACATTTGTCAAAGTAGTGTGGAAGGTAGAGTAGGAGGAGCTCTTTGCAGACTTAAACCTAGTTGAGCTCTCCAGTACCAAGTTTTTGGCAGTGGAAGGAGGAGGTGTAAAACCATGCATGCACCGAGCAGCAGACAAAGTCCGCAAAGGCTCTATTCAACAAAAATACACAAAAGCCATGAGCTCTAATTGTTGCACAGATTCCATTTGGATTGCCTAGCACTTTACAGCCCCCTTCCTGCGATAAAGCATAAGCTTCACTGGGTCCCAGTAAAGAAAGTAAATACAGAGAAACTCATACACTGTAAAAAGCTGACCACTGTTACTGGGCCAACTATCAGTTCCAAGTAACGCCATAACTCAGAAAGCATAATTCAAAATATGTATTATGGAACATGCTCGCCACATGCAGCGAAGTCGCTTGACTTTTCTGGTGGATATAGCTAAATGAGTGCTGTTCGTTTTAACTCCTATAAAATAGGAAGAGTGGAAAACGGTGGTATGCTACACAGAGGATGAGACGCCTGTAGTTGACGCCTAACTTGGCGTGAAAGTGTCTGAACTTTGATATGAGTGTGTTGACTGAGGCTGTCTGTTACTGTACATTAGTACTTTTGTTTATTACCAATGCTGTATCTCAGGTCTGGTTTTCAGTTGCATATTTATGTGGGTTCTTCTTGATTTTGAGTTGATTTGCATTTCTCTGCAAAACAAGGAAGCTGTGTTGTTGAACATTAGTGAGGAGTTTTATGTTGGCCTTGTCTGTGATGCTGGTGCGTAATGTGTGGCATAATGGCTGGAGCTGTCAGCTTTGAAACTGGGGAACCAGGTTTGAGTCCGACCCCAGCCCTAACATCCTTTGATTCTGGGCAAATCTCTTAATCTCTCTGTGCCTCACAAAAAATCAGACCTTGTTTAATGTAATCTGGTGCTCATCTAAAGTGCTGTGACATATTTGAGCCAAGTTTGTGCCACATATACTTGCAAAATGTGTATAAAGTTTGTAGATACCTACATCAGCTGGGATTATGCACACACTGGGTTGGTCTCTCTTTTCTTAAACAGTATGCTTTCTTGTCATTTCATAGGGCTGTTCTTTTAAACAGTCACAAATTATAACTTTGGAATGTTGCGTGCTCCATTGAAAACAATAGAGTAGATCTGGGCTTCTCATATAGCCTTAGAGCCCGTCGTAGCTCGCTATACAGGGCATTAAAGTCCCGCTCCAGCGTTAACAAGGGAGCAGGGCTTTAATTGCCAGTATTGCCCAGCTACGGAGGGCTATTACAACATCCTGCCACTGGAGGGCAGAATGTTATTATAAATAAAACCAAGTCCTCATGGAGCCCGATGGGATTAAAACCCCCTGAGGCTCCCGGAGGCTTTTGATCACAGCTGTTGTGAACAAAGAACATTGGAATGTTGACGCTCTGGGCTTTTACCAGCAGCCCCCAACATTCCAGGGTTCTAATAGCTGGTAAAAACCTGGAGCTCCAACATTCCAAAATTTGTCTTTAACAGCTGGTGCTGTGAACAAAGGACTCACTGAGCCTGAGGGAATTTCAACCCCCTCGGGCTCCGTGAGGCCTTTCTTTTACTAATTAGAACATTCTGCCCTCTAATGGTGGAATGTTGTAATAGCCGTATAGCCCGCAGTAGCTGGCCTATACTGGCCATTAAAGGCATGTTCCCTTACTTAAAGGGCCTCACCAAGGATGTTGGGAGCTGCTTTGAAGAGAATGAAGTGGCTGAGGTCTCTTAATGGCTCCAATATTCCAATGTTTGTATTTGTTTCTCCCTTTTTAGGTTGAGTGCGCAAGCATTTTGACCTGTTGAAAGTATCACACCCATATCTTTCACTCGTTCATGGGCTTGCCTTTCAAAAATCACTTGATGTAATTGGTAAATGCTTTGTTTGTCCCGCCTTAAGGCTGTATTTGTCACGCCTTGCAGACTGTCCCTGTAACATGGATTATTGCATGATTGCTGATATACAGTGTGGGCGAGCAAATTTATTATTTTTTTCCTTTGCCCCCCTTCAGTCCACGTGTGCTCATTTGCCACCTTTCCGTATGTGACTTCGTTTTGAGTGTGTGTGTGTGTGTGTGTGTGTGTGTGTGTATATGTGTGTGTGTGTGTATATATATATATATATATATATATATGTGTGTGTATGTATATATATATTCGCACTATAATATTCCCAGTGTATTTATTTTAGCTCTGTCCTGTTTCACAAACAGTAGTATATTCCGATTATTTCTTAGCCCACAACACAGTCGATGATGGGGCTAAGAAATGCCACAAATTTAAAACTTAATTGGAGTCTATGGAACTGTTCAATTTCAGCTGTCCGCATTCAAGCTGCAAGAGTGCCACATTAATCCTGATCATTATGTAACGGATCGGAAACGCAGTGGGCTGTTGCATTTCAGTCCCAGCCTTGTAAGTTGCAATGAGTTGTGCAACTGACGAGCATCTGTTTTGACCACCACTTGAGTTTTTATGTATCATAGGCAACAGTTGGGCCAAGTTGCTAGCCATTTCTCTGGATCCATCTGCCCTTTTCACAAGGGAAAGAGTTTGTCATAACAGATATAAAATAGACAGCAGCTCACTGGGAACGTCCACGAACACTAGAGCCTTTGTTTGCATTTGCATCGCACAATCTTCAGAGGCCACGCACCAGGGCCCTTGCTCGTGGCTGGGATGCAGAACTTTACAGAATGGCTATGATGGGGTGAACGGCAGGCTCTGTATCCGTTTGTGTTCGAGGCTTAATTTTCATGGTTAACTTTTGAGGTTGCAGGGGACTCCTTGCTACAAATAGAGATGAATAGTGCAAATTGAAGTATCATTTGTTTTGAAGCTTAGTTTTCGTAATCGATAAGAAATGCATTTTTATACTTCGTGGATCTGTGTATTTATTTGCTAAGGTTATCATTTTAATTTGTGGGCCTCATTTTTAGGTCGAGTGCAAGCGATTTGACTTGTTGTAAGTATTGTGCGCTTTTAGCCACACCCATCACTTTTACTCTTTCGCGGGCTTGCCTTTCAAAAATCACTTGATGTCATTGTTAAATGCTTTGATTGTCCCGCCTTGAGGCTGTTTTTGTCACACCTTGCAGACTGCCCCAGTTACCTAGATTATTTCACGTTTGCCAATATACTTCAGTGTGGGCAAACTATTCTTTCCCCCCCCCCCCCCCCCACCCGTGCGTCATGGCGGCCATGGTGCTCATAGTGCAGACGGGCACTACAACGTGAACTCAATCGGCGGTATTGGAGCACTGGTCACATTGTTCACTCAGTTACCTAATCTGAGTCATTTCATTTGGCTCCCCCATTAAAACACTTGAAATTCGTAAATGCTTTACGTAAAACAGAAATTCTCCAAGCCAAAGAGGCTCTCCCAGCACAGTGGGAGGGCCGGTAGTACAATAGTTAATGCACTCGGTAAACTCAATCTATAATGCTTTGCACAGCATTACTTTTACAAAACAATTTTGCACATAACTCAGCCTATGGCATTTCTAGGACAATGGGGCAGCACCAAAACGTTCAGGATTTGTATAGGTCATCTCTGGGTTGCCATACTAGGTCAGTGGGAACCCCAAAATAACCCCTCCCACCACACAGTATCTTTTTAATAACTTTCATGGCTACTACTTTTGTTTTACAGCTGGGCATACCTTGGGTTTTAAGGGCCTTGTTAGCAATATAATTGCTGTAGGCCTGCTACCCCTGAAAATCTGTAATGTACTATACCCTCTAGGGACTAAATATATGATTATACTTTGCCATTTACCTTTTGTGTGGCTATGACCTCTAGGGGCTAACTATATAGTTAAATTTAAATGACTGTGTTTCTTACAAATGCTATTTTCATTGTGGTGTCCTCTAGGGACTGTGCTAAGCAAAACAGTCATAGCAACATATTAAAATAATTGTGGTGCGGGACCTTACCACATAATGCTTTGCAGGGCATTACTTTTATATAACATATTTTTGTTCATAACTCAGCCTTTGATGGTCCTAGGAAAATGGGACCACCTTCAAAACACCCTTTCTATCTAAATCATCTCTGGTCCCCCACTCTAGGTTAGTGGGGGCCCCAAAATAATAACCCCTCCCATCATTCAGTGCCTTTACGTTTTCTCTGTTCTAGAACTTGTTTGTTTTTACAGCTGGGAGAAGTTTTGTTTTTTAAAGGCCTTGTTGGTAATATCATCACAGTATGCCTGCTAGCACTAAACACTCCCTCTACAGCAGTGGTCTCCAAAATTTTTAATGCGCCTCTCTTTCTCCTCCCCCCCCCCCCCCCCCAAAAAAAAAAGAAAAATCATTGGGCCCCCCTCAGAAGTTTTCCCAATTATTTTATAAAGTTGACAATGTTTAAATATGTCTAGCTGTATTTTAACATTTCAGTTAAGTAATGTTACCTTTTTATTAGTGCAGTAACATGTTTCTGCTTAACACAAAACACTTATCTGTGTAATGCTTCTTTTGGCCAGGGCCCACTTCTCCTTAGCTTTCCTGTTGCTTGTCCTGTTCACTGCTTTCTGTATCTTTTCTTGCATGGTCTTGAAGGTGGGTAGTGGGAAAGAAAGAAAGTGATCAACCCAGGCAGGCAAGATCAAGGCTAGGAGATGCTGCAGCTCCATCTCCACGAGCTCCCTTTCAACACACAACGCTCCCAGCCAAGGCAAATGACCCATGCACACAGTTAGGGCTGTGCAGGCTACTTCTGGCCCTGGCCAGTGTCGTCTCACTGACCCCACCCGTAAAAACTGTTACAGCTCAAGGTTCTTAACGTAGACCCCATCCTACCACTCCTGCGTTGCTTGCCCACCCATTGTTTGCCCCATCCACCAACCCCTGTCACTGCTTTACCCTTCGTTGCTTACGTGCCCCTTTTCTGTTTTATTTTAAATGCAGCACTCCATATGTTACGGTGAAGCACTCAGTTTTATTTTCAAGTGGAAACGCAAGCGTTTTTTTAAAACTTTTTTTTATTTTTATTGGAGCGCTTAATATAAGCACCAGTTGCATCACACATCAACACTTTCTTTTATTTATTTTTTTCTTTTCTTTTTTCTGCAAATGGGTAGATTAAGCAATTGCCTATTATCACGGGATCTTGAGCAGATATTGACTACAACCAATTTTTCTCAGTTCCAAGGTCAGCAGTTCTAACTTCGACATGCCTTACTTGTATTAACCCACCACCGCCCCATGGTTTGTAATACCGCCATGTATTTATCTTAATCTTGTATTTAAAAAAAAAAAAAAAACTACTGACCCAGCCAATAGATCTTGTTTAGGTGAAACCTATTTCTGAGGTTTGGTCTATAACTCTGGTTCAGGGCCTTTAACAACCAGTACCTTCAGCAGTGAGCTACTAAGCTAGAGTAACTCTTCCAACTCACCTTAATTGAAGAAGGCCATGGGCTAGTGAGAAATCAGAATTCACCTTTTCCCACTTTTTGTTCATTGAATTAAGATTACATTTCCACATACTCTATCCCTATATTCAACTTCAACGGAGACTTTCATATTTTGAGTACAGTAACCTAAGCAACCATTGTTGCTAATGTGAGCATACACTCATTTTTGCAGGGCACCACAATTCTTTTTAATTTTTAAATCCTTTTGGCTGGTTTTTAGATTCTGCACATTGGGGTGCTGTGGTCCAGTGCCTCGTGTACCTGCTGTGACCCCCTAAAACATATACAAATTGGTTAATATTCAAGCTGCAATATTATGCTATCTATTTTGGGTTTGGCTACGAAAAAAAAATTCAACCACTATTTTTAATGTTTTTTTTTTTTTTTAATATAATTGTGAAGTTACATTTATAATAAACATGTAGGGAAAGTAACTTTTAGAATGTGACCTATTTCCTCCCTCAACCCTGAAATCACATTTGTATTAACTTGACAGCTTCTCCCCTGGCAATGCTTGACATTATTGAAGTTTGAAAATTGCTTCCAGAGCATAAGAATTGCTTGGACCTGATGACAGTGTAGTCTAGGTGAATGGCAGTTGATCCATATCCGGTCAGGGTGGACAGCTGAGGTAGTTACAGGAACGTTATTCCCTTAAAAGGGACAGAGGTGATGCCTGCCCATTCATCACAGATAAGTGTAAGGGAGACCTAAAGAAGGGGAAGTAGCCATCTGGGACTGGCCCAGAAGCAGTTTGGGTTACTTAGGAGGAAGAACATGCTCATTTCCCCAAACACACCCCTATCTTGCACACAAGTGTCCTTCAGGGCCAGAAGGTCTATGCTATCTTGGATTAGGAAATGGTGCACTGTGGGCTAGTTTGTAAGGCAAACAAGGTGTGCTGTAAAAGTGGCTGGGACTGCCTCCAATAACTTTTTCCCCATTGGTTAGGGGGTATCAGGGAGTCACCCTAAACCACTGGTACTGACCTGCACTACACCCACAGCTCCTTAGAACAATTTCTGTAATTGTGGAAGAACAGATGGAGGACTTCACCTGTTTGAGACCTGTTAGGGCATCTGAAGGGCAGGACTTCCTCCCTCTTGTAGTCCACTTTTTTATTGTTTATTTGTATTTTTTTTATTTTTTATTTATCTTGGATACAAGACTCAGTTAGCTAACTCTGTGGCTACAGCGACATCAAAAGCTGCACAAGGCATTTTTCTTGAAGTGACCAGTTGCTACTGGAAGGGGAGCGAACCTTGCTGGTGGCGTCTGCTGGAGTGAGTCCTTACCCATAAGTGTTACCTTTGAGGTCCTGGGAGCGTTAGTGGTGCTCAGAAGGACTTGCTTTGAAATCTATGAAAAATTTGGACTTTAATAAAGTTTGGACTTCCAGACCTAATGAGGACTGGGATCAACCACCTAATCCAAACTGTTCATGCCATGACCCCACTGGGCAAGAAAGTCAGGTTGTTCCTACCCTGAACTTTTGCCATATGAAAATCCGGTTCAGTTAATGTTCTCGGCAAGCTTTTCTGACTTCGGTATGACCTTCTTTTATACACCTAGCTGCTTTGTCCTGCTGGTGGAATACAAGCTCCCAAAAAAATTTGAGTCCGAAGGTACAACTCTTGACCCGGCGAACGTGCTAGAAGTATCGAGCTGATGAGCGGGTTTTCCTCGGTGCAAATTTAGACTCTACTCGTTCTGAGCTTTTTCAGCCCCAAACAGCTTCAGCAGGACCTTGTCTAATGACCATCTGACTTAAAAGGGGCTTTGCTGTAGGCTACCGGTTGCCTTTGTCCTCTAGAGGATTTTGACTTTCATTTCAGAGACTTAGTCAGAAAGTAACATCTTTGACAGGGCTGAACTTTCTTGGTGTTTCCAATCTGCACTCCCTTGTAGTCTGCTTGAAATCGTTCCTTAGTCCTGGTCATTCACAAACTGGAATTACTGATGGCACTTAGCAACTTTTTGTTATGATTTTATTTGAGAGATATATATATATATATATATATATATATATATTCTCCTTTAAAAGAAAAATAGTCTCTGGCTTCAGTTATTGGATTTTCCTCATTTTGGTGTCATTTTAATTACCTTCATTACTTTTAAATATTAGAATGGGTTTTGAATTGTGTTGTGTTACTTTCAAAAGATTTCGCCTTGTGTTTTTTTTTTTTTTTTTTTTTTTTTTTTTTTCTTTTTTTTTTCTTCTCCAAGTTGAGCCCATCTGCTATACCATGGTTGACCATAAGTTTAAATTTTTGAGAACTTGATTGGACTTAACAGATTAGTGACTTCATTACTTGTGGTGGGCCACCATTCACCCCAATTGATTTACTTTTGTACAGCGGACCAGTGATTTGAGAATTGATTCAGTATATTCTCCAGACATGGTCTCTTTAGAAAAAGCTTGCTTGTTTTCTTAAAGGATGTCTATCAGGAGTTATCATATGGAAGACTTCAACCACTGCCACCTCCTTCCTATTTTAGTTTGTGCCAAATGTCCATCATAACCACAGACTCCCAATTTCAGTGTTAACCTCTGGTGACTAGTAGTACAACCTGTTTGTTTAGTTCAATGGAGGGGAAACACAAGGTTGTCAGAAAAATGGGAATAGAAAAAAAATTGAACACATTTTCAAAACTACATAGGGGGAAATCATTGCAACAGTACACCAGCCAAACATTAACTATTAATCAATCCAATGTATTTTGTGTGTTCTATTGACTGTAGTGTATATTTGGCAGATTGTGGCAAGGCATATAAATATTATTGTGTTTGTCACTAACCTAAGAATAACATTAATGTGAGGAGTACAATATTTTGCACTGTGTTCACTAACAAGTGGTTGTGCCACATCTTGGTAAGTTGGCTGTTGCTGTTGTTACTTATATTTAATGAAGGCTAGTAGGAGGCTGAACCAACCCTGTGTATTGCATACAGCTTGATGTTTGTTCTTTGTTTTACGATTGCATGAAGTAATCTTTATTTAGCTCCCTTTAAAGCAGCACTTGTGAATAATAGATTTTGAAGAACTTCTTGTTGATGCGAGCTATCTTCTTTAAGAAGAAATTTGTCAGTCTTCCGATTAGTGCAGAGCTCACTGTCGACATTGTTCGCTCACTGATCATCTTGTTAACCTTTTGTTACCTTGTCAACCACTGATATCCTTGCAAGCTGCCTGAGTTTGTGCTCCATGTACTGTGGGCTATTATCTTGATCTTAAAAAAAAAAAAAAAATAGACGATGAAGCAGTTGCCTCTGTTCATAGTTCGAAGCTTGGCTGCCTCATTTACATTTTAAGTGCTTTATGACTTATTCTAGCATCCCCATAATATACCATCTGTGGTTTACAGCTTCTAACATTTTAAGGCCTAAACATTTCACTACAGTTCACACAGAACAGCACCTGTACCTTATTTGGATAGAAAAAATAAATAAAAATGGATTGAAACCTAACCATTCACCCAAGTAGATTTCCCCTGCTAACTGCATATTAGAAAACAATTGTGGAACAACATGAATGTAAAGACCTTTTTTTTTTTGTTTTCTACTTCTACTGATTGCGTGATAGGGGACTGAGGAGGTACTGGGGGGGGGGGGGGAAGCTCTACATCTTTTATCATAAGTCATCATTACTAGGCTTCAGCTTGCTTACACTGATACCAGTTTTAAAGCTGCTGAGGAATGTGTTGCTTTTATTTTCCATGAATGACCTTTCAAGTTTGTAGCAGGTGATTTTTCCTTTTCAGAAAACAAGCAAAATAATTTTGACATAAAACAAAAAAAAAATCTTTAAGACAGTCTCCTAAACTGTAGATAAAACAATTTAACAACTAAGCACTTCTACAGAATAGAGATCACATTATCAAATCAGACTACATAGATAATCAAAATGTTACTGCTGACAATCCTAGGTGTGATACTATACTTTAAAAAAAAAAAAAAAAAATTTAAAATCCTGTTATAAGGCTGGAAACAAAATGCGGATAGTCTGTAACAATATAAACATCCGATCAATAGTTTTGTGAAGCCCAATTACAGATTGAGTCCAAATATCTAAAAGCTTCCGAACCTTGTGGATTTAATTTAACCGTACCCTTAATTTTAAAATTGTACTGCACTTTTGTTGGTTTGCAAGGGGTTGTAATTATGGAAGTGTTAAGTGATTTTGTCCTATGACTTTCAAGTGAGTAGTCAAATCATTTGCCATTAAACAATTTGTCACTTTATCTAGAAACCTCATTCTCCAGGACCATATGGTCTCTTGTTTTCTTGAGTGCTAGACAACTGAGTAAATTATAGTCTTTAATATAAGGTTGAGTTGTCAGAGAAGATTTTTTTTTTTTTAAGCTCTTTTCTGCCTAGCCTCACTTATGATGATTTCATCTTTGCAAAAACATGCCACATTAGGGTGTTGAGAGGTAATCAATTTTGTTCCAGTATAGCAAGGTTTGAGGGTGTAGATAAGCTGTTACAGTCTGTAACAAAGGACCACTGTAGTCTTCTTTGAATTTCTTTAAAGCTATTGATTTTATGGTGTCTATATGCATTCCCCCATGCTAAAGTTTTATTGAAAACCATCCCCATAGACCACATATTCCTGTGCTTTCTTCCAAAGGCTATTATTTTAGTTGTATCTATCTTAATTGTCAGTTTGTCTGACAATTCCAGAAGTCATCTCATTTCCTCTCAAACCCGATTGGGGTGAAGTCCATTATTACCATGTCATCTGCCTAAAGGAGACTTTGTATATGCGCCACTCCCATCTTGGGTGAAAAGGCTGTGGAGTTTGCTAATAATTGGAGAAGATCAACCAAATAAAGTGCGAGAAGGGTAGCTGCTAAGACTTGGCCTTGGCATAGCCCGTTCTCTATTTTTATTTTCCTAGACAGGCTGCATTTTACATTAAGTTCTATTCTTGTCCAATTCTTCCTAATTTTGCTCTCTCAGTATTTCAGAGAGTCTGCCCATGATTTCTAGGAGTTATAATTTTGCCCACAAGATTTCCCAATTAATCCAGTTCTATGCAGTTTTAAAGTCTACAAAACATCAAAACCATGATCCTCCGTTTTCATTATATTTTTTGTAGCAATTGCCTAGAAACGAACAGTGGTGTATGGTTGACTGCCTTTTTATTTTATTTTATTTTTTATTTTTTTATTTATTTTTTTATAACCCTCACCCATTCTGTAAGTATTAGATTCGTCTGTGAAATCCAGTTTGTGTGTTCTTGAAGTATTATGGCATAACCTTGAGGCCCTCCATCAATTAAGCTGACCAAGTGGTATTTTTTTTTTTTTACATAGTGTGATCGTCCTTTTTATGTATGGGTTTATTAATTCCAGCTTATTGGGATACTCTATTGGAGGTGAACATGTGAAAGGCACAATAGTGTTTTGGCCACATGTATTTATAATTGACCCTGATGGATTTATTCTGGAAACGGTTGTTTATTCTCAATACAATGAACCAAGAGATAATGTCATCTGCTTTAAGCCCTCACTTGGAAGCGTATCTCCTTGGCTGAAAGGTACTTTGAACAAATGTTCGAACCAGGCTTCTTCAATTACTATAAATTTGGATATACAATGTTTCCCACTACTGAACCAAACAGGATTCCGGAACTTATACATGTATTTAGTTGCAATCACTATAAGCATTTCCTCCCAGTTGGTATTATAAAGTTGGATTTTGTTCTGTAGTATTCAAGACTTGTATTCTTTCTATACTTCTCTATACGTTCTCACCTGATGTTCAATTAATCTTTCTTAGCTGTGTTTTTCAGATCTTGACTTCTAGAATCAAACCAAATATATATATATATATATTTTTTTTCTTCTTTTTTTTTTGACATAGGCATTGCTGCACCATTCTTTTGGTATTTGACTTTCAAACCAAAGTATTCAAGTCCATGCGACCTTGAAGCAGTTTTAAGAGTAGTAATTGCCTGTTTATCTGTATAGTCAAGCGATTAGGAAATTCTATTTCTAATGGACAGTATCCCTTTGTGCCATTTTCAACCTCAGGGTCTCTTATTGGGTAATAGTTGCTTTCAGTTTAAAAAAAAAAAAAAAAAAAGCTTGAATATCCGGCCTGCAGGCGTATCGGATTGAAACTTAGGCATACTTCACTCCAGTTCTCTAGCCATTTTAACATGTCCACTGCTAACTTAGTTCCCTTTCATTCAGGAAACACTGCACATGGGATATTGCAGTTCACTAACGTTTCCTGGGTGTGCTTTAGCAGACCCAGAGGTTGCTCTTACTTTGGGTCAATCTATTGGCATTAAAGAAACTAACTGACAAACACCAGGCGTGAATGGTGTCCTGATGGACATCTTCTAAGCGAACACTGCTTCATGGGCTCCTTAAATTAATGTTTTATGTGCTGCAGTTAATGTCCCAATTTTTGGAAAAAGACAGTCATAGTTCCAATTTTTACATATATATATATATATATATATCCAAAATTAAGTTGCGCTGTTACCACCCTATCTCTCAAATTCTGGGTAGAATTCTTTCAAAATTAGTAGCATGAGCAGCAGAAAATAATTTTTAATGTGAAGCCCAATTTAGGTTGGTCTAGAATCTGTACAGTGGAGCAATGTCTAATTTTGTGTCCCTTGGCAGAGAAATATATCAAAGCCAGGAGAGGTGTCCTCCGCATGGCGTTTACGGACTTCTCCTGTGTATTTGACATTGTATTAATTGACCATGTAAATCGCTTCAAATTGTGGACCTTGATGGCAAAGCCCCTTGCCTCACTACTTAAACTTACACGCAGGCAATGTAATCCTCCGATTTAATTCTAATTTTGGTATATGGTAGGGCTGCATTTTGGCTTCGTTTTTTTTTGTTCCTTTTTATATATCAATGGACTGGAGATCCAGCTTTCCTGTAAAGGAAGGGATTGCCTCCTATTGATAAAACGTCCGATTTCCATCTCTTCTCTGTGCTTTTGATGCAGTTCTTATTTCTAGCACTACAAAAGGGCTGTAAATATTGTTGGATGCCATTGCTTTTATGTAGGATTCGGATTTAAGGTAATGTAAAAATACTAAACCCAAATCTAATACAATAGATGGTACTCCTGCAGTGAAGGTTAAATAATTTGAATTATCTAGAGATTACTTTAGAACGGAGCAAACCTGTGGTCATTTATTCAATTTAAGAACACAGCAGCTGCATTGAGTAATAGACTTGCTCTTTCGCTTTGCTTTATGGGATGGAAGATTGGGGCTATAGTAATGCAGATACCCTTCAAAGGGAGGAAAATACTCTTCTATTCAAGCAGTTATCTATACTGCAGAGCACTACAACATATATTGCTCAATACGAGATAGGACTACATTATTTAGCGTGTACCTTAAGGAGTTCGCCTCTGGGTCAAAATTTGGCATGTGCCCAAGGCAGGTTTATTTCAGATTAATACTCGGTGTGTTTAGCTCTAGACAGCATGTACAAGATTCCCTCGCTTCCCAATGTAAAAAAGACTTCTCTTTTGATAGGGCCCCCCCAGAGATTTGAATGAATCCTGACACTCTGTATAATGGCGCTAAAGTGTGTGAGAAGCTTTTGTTTGTGTTTTTTTTTTTTTTTTTTTTTTTTAATTGGTGCTTTATGATTCAAATTGCCAAGGCAGATATAATACAGACGGTTGTAGACTATTCTACATCAATTACTACAGCAAGAATTGAACCGTATTGCCACTATATTCATGATATACTGTATAGATTTTACCTTACCAGTTTTTGAGCACGGACATTGCATTCTTCCTTTTTTTTTTTTTTGTGGCCTTTCCAGAGCTGGGATCTTGGTTCCTCAAATTTTTTAAAATGTGCACGTGATAACCGTTTGGCCCAGAGTGTGATGCACTTTATGTTGCACTTCATAAAAATCCATGCATGTTCACTTCCTTGCACTGATTCTTCGAGCGACTAATAGGATGTCTACGAAGAGTTTGCTGTACTTAAAGCATTTAGGCTCCCAGGAAGTCCTCATGCAGTAGTTCTTGGGTACTCTGAACATTTTCCCTGTGGCCACAAATTTTTCTGTGATGTGAATGAGGGCCACATTGATATCAGCAGGGTGGCAGTTGGGAGCTGTGTGGGGTAGACTATAAGGTGGGGTGCAAGGGAACCAAAGCTTACACCTAGTGTCTGAATTGCACAATGTGAAACTAGAAACTTGGGACTAAACCCGGCTTCTCTACATAACCAAATTTTGTGGTCCTAGGCAATTGTTTTATTTTACCTTACCTCCTTTTTCTTCATTATTATCACATATAAGAGGACCTCCAAATAAATAACTTCATGATACCTTCTACATTTCATTTAATAAACTATAATGTTCTTGTATGATGAACACCCAGGACCCCCAAAGAGTGCACACAACAGCTGGCTTGCCTCTTAATTCACTATTGGCACTGCTGTCAGGATGGGGCTTGGTGAATGAATGTTTCTGCATTCATTCTTTAAAACATTTATTTCCCCAAAATACTTAATGCACTGATATAATCTGATGTACCACAGTGAAACGGTTTTCCATTTTAATGTAATACACTTTTTTTGAATTTGGACCAAGTGTGTTGTGTGTGGTTGTGTGTGGGTTTTTTTTTTTTTTTTTTTTTTGTGGTAACTTTTAAACTGTTGCTGTATATATCCGCGCAACCAGAAGAGTCCAGCAGACGTAACAGTATATTGCTTGAAAAAATGTGCCTTAGCTTGGAATTTTTTTTATAGAAGAAATGTCCTCTTTGTGGTGTGTGGGGTGTTTTTTTTTTTTTTTTTTTTTTTTTTTTTTTTTTTAAATACCTCCATTTCAATATTTTATTTTTATTTTATCTGTTACATACTGTAGGAAAACCTTGAAGGATCTACACAAATGACCCCTTGCTGAATTTAGAATTTTGTCTACTTTTCATAAATGTTTAGCTGTCTGGGATCCAGCATTGGTTTCACACCCAATTCTGTCACTAACTGGAAGGAGGCTGAAAGCACCAAAAATATTTTTTTTAAAAAAGGGGTATATCCCAGTAAAATGCCAAAATGGTGTTTAAAAATGTGATTTACTGATTCAAGTCTGTGTGTTCCTGAAAGCTGTGAAGATGGTGATTTTAGCACAGCAAACCCTTTGAAGCCATTTCCAGGGGGAAAAAAACACAAGCTTAATTCTGCAGCCCTTTTATTTTTTTAACAAAATCTTAGCTGTATTTTGGCTAATTTCTTGGTCTCCTCCACTAACAAACTCTGGGTACCTCTAGCATCTCTAGGATGTTGGGGAGGGGGAAGGACGCAAATTTGGCATGGGTAGCATATCTGGACAAAGTTATGAGCGGGCCTAAGCGCAAGCTGCCCCAAATAGCCAAAAAAAATGGCTCCGCACAGGAGAGGAAATGGCCTGGCAGCGAAGGGGTTAATATGACTGACTCAAATCCTGTGCAGTGTTTTCTGCTTTCATAGTAATGCATCAAGCATAGAAAATGCAGTTCGGCCACAGTTTGCATTAAAAAACTGACTGCAGTGTTTTTTTTTTCTTCTACTGAGCTTAAATGTATGCTGAATGTAACTGACTGTACGAATTCAAGGTCCCTTGTCTGCTTTAGGAGCACTGTGTATTGTTTTCACTCATGGTATAAATAGCACATTATTTTTCCTATACAAAGTCGGTGTTCATCAAGCTTCATCTTAATTTATGGATTGTTGTTGGTGTGTTAGTTTTTTTTTTTTTTTCTTTTTTCTTTTGGTTTTATTATTGGTTCATGTTATATATCTTTGTTCGTGTAGACCTATGATGCGGCGTATCGCCATGTTGAGTGACTTATATATGTATTAATTTTTTTCCTTCCCCCTCTCGCTTCCCAGGTTAAACCTTTAAAATGTGCTGTTTCTGGTATGTGTGCCAGACTATCTTTGCCTTTTTAGCAAATAGGTCTCTGGTATCTTACTCTACATTTAGACATTTGCCCTCACTATCAAAGGCAGTCTCAACATTAGACAGGCTGCTGATTCATGTTGACTGCTTGCTGATTTATATTTCAACTTTCCTCGAATTACAGGAGTATATTTAGGCTGCATCTATGCTAAACTATATTTGTACTCTGGCTAATTATTTGCAGTTGAACTTTACCTTATGTATTCACTCAAAACGTGGGTTTTGTTTTGTCCTTTGTTGATGGTGCAAATGTGAATCTGACCATTTTGCCTTCTGTAATGACTTTAAAAAAAAAAGTGTGTGTGTGTATATATGTGTGTGTGTATATATGTATGTGTGTGTGTGTGTATATGTGTGTATATATATATATATATATATATATATATCTATATCATTTTCGGCTAATCAAGTAGCACAGGCCAGGCAATCTAATTTAAGGCCCCCAGAAGGCAAGTTCATTACACCTCTGGCCTTTCCAGCCTGTAGAGAAAAAAATACACAGGTCAAAAGTCCACCTTTTAAAACATTTCTCCCAAAACACCTAAATGTAAAGGTGGCAAACGACCGGCATCCCTGGCTGGGGCTCCAAAAAATTGTTTATATGGAATAAGTAAAAATCTTTATGTTGAAGGATCTTCATAGTCCCCAGTCAGCTTGCATTGGTCCTCTCTTCACACCAGTTGTACATTAAGCAAAAAAGAAAAAAAAAAACTATGCATAGACCAAAATGATTGGTTTGCTTATTTTGTCCAGGACTAGTGCACCACAGCTTCATGACTGTGACAGAGGCACAAGCTAAAAGAAGCAAGTCCTCTACACAACAAACCTGTTACCAGAAAAACACTTTGCCAGCTTTTCTGTGTTTTATCAGCAAGTTATGACTTAGTATTAGATTTAAGTTGTGAAAGAAGCTTTTTTTTTTTTTTTTTTTTTTTCTCCTTTCCCCCTGAGGGAACAGAACTAGAGAAACAGTATCAAATATATGGCACCCCCTGCAGTATAGTGTTGAAGACTGCTAGTAAGGTCCTAAGTCACCTGTCCATTAGAAGGGAGTGAGACAATATTCTTTTAAGGTTGCAGTTTGATTAGACTTAAGGAACTCCATGGTGGATCTGATGTAGCCAGTTCTCATCATGCAGCCATATTATGTAGGAGTGCCTGCGTAAGATGTAGGTGGTTCTGCTACCTTGTCTAGAACAAGGTGAAGATATTTTTTTACTATGTCCAGAACTGAACACAAGGTTTAACTTCTGAAAGCAAGTTCTGTATGGTTAACTTCTTGCATACCTATCGGGTGTTGACCCAGAGACTTGAGAGATTCTTCCACAGGTGAGCAGCTTAGTTTCAGACAGAAAAGCATCAGCTCCAGTATTATCACTCACTCTAGCAAGGCTGGTCAAATGGATCATGATCGAGGTGTGCATTAGTCGTTCTTTTGGCATGCATGCTGTTAGAGGGGCTATATCCACCAAGTGCTGCGTATTTGCTGCTCGATTGGCAGATATTCCATGCGCCACAGATTGGTCATTTGGTTCCAGGTTTAGGATGGTTTACTTTAAACCAGTGAGTAATTATTTTTCCATTGTAGTACTCAAGTTTAAACTTGTATAATTATCACCTGCGGTCCTGTTGTAGAACGTAAAACATTGGGGCATGGCTTGGAGCATCAAGATGGCAATCAGAGTAAGTGCTCTGGACCCCTCCATCTACTACCATCCACGTGAACTTGGGATGCTCTGCCTCCTTCAGACTACTGAGTAATGTCCCCAGTCCTGCCCGCTACCATTGGCTGCTGCCGCGTTTTTTATTTTTTATTTACTTATTTATTTTTTAATATCCACCACACGTCCAACATCCTGTTTACCGTAAACATTGCGATGGCATAGAGGAATCGCTGCTGCACTGCCGGCTTTTAGTCACTGTTGCGGCCCACACACTGCTTGGTGTGATACTGTGGGCGGCAGCTTCCCAATGTGCCCAGGGATCTGCTCTTTGGACTCACCCACGCTGCTCCGATCCTCCTGCAGATGCACCCTGGGGCCTGCATGCAACACTCCAATGACGAACCCAGACTCCCAACTTACCAGGAGGGCCTCTCTGGGGCTGATGAGTCGTCGCCATCTGGACTTTCTCAGATCCCAACCACTGAGCTGTGGGCAGCCTGGCCATAGCTCGCACAGAGATGAGCGCACACAACAGAGGTGAGGGAGACACTGTTTCCTCATGCATGGCCCTTGAATTGGACCCAAGAGGCTCTGAGGCCTGGTCTATCCACGCATGCAGAGGCACTAAGGTCATGGCTCCTGCTTTGGGAAATGGCACCTTTCCCTAAGGCCCTTCAATACCTGCCTACCTTCCAGCTCAGCCTGTGCGCAGTGGCCTGTGGGCAGGAGCCCCTGTGTCTAACACCTATGTAAGGCCCTGAGGGACCCCCTCTCAATCAGGAGGCCAGATTTCAGTGTCCAGACATCTACTCTAGGCTGGTTACCCACATGTGAGTGGCACTTGTGACCCGTTCCTGCGTGGCACATAACTGGAGCCCAGAATACCTGTGGCCACGTGGGCTTGGCTGTGCGGGTACACTGACTGCTGGCATCTGCTGAAGTGCCTATACTGATCCTTAAACACCACATGCATGGCCCGACTCCAGGGTGCAGGCCTGCAAATGTCAAGGCAACCCCTCACCCACTGAACAAGTGAGAACCCCTTAACCACTGAGCCAAAGACCTATAGTGACAAGACACCTCATTTGCCTCCAGGTGCCTGGCCCACCATGCAGAATGACTTTGGTACCTCACTTGACCTTGAGACGTGAGGAGTGAGGACGTTTTCATCCCTCCTGGGCGACAAGTGACATCCCTGACGTAGTGGAGCTGAACAGAGGGTCTGCCTATCGGGGGGGGGGCCCATGAACTTCCTCTTCAGTGGACCCCCTTCTATCATTGCAGTCTTCTGTAGACCTTCACTGCATGATACCGATGCCAGAATAGAACTAACATACCTGCCTACCAGCCCTGGCCTTGTGGAACAACCACTTGGAGAGAGGAACTCCTAGTACTGTTTGACTCATCACTGACCTCCAGAAATAAAATAGCGCATGGACTCTTGACGTCCTTGCTCATAGTCGAAGGCCCCATTAGGACTTGATGCTTGCTTCTAGAGTCTGGCTGCTTGTGCTCCCGTGTCACAGCGGTAAGCATGACGACTTGCCCCCCAAAAAATATTGGCAAAGACAAACCCACTGGACCAGTGACCCACCTCAAACTCTGATGGATCAGTACACTACAAATCAGTCAGGAGGTGCCATCACTGACATGCTTCGTCGACCGAGGGTAGCCTAGACACGATTCTTCATGATATTCACACACCCAGACATCCATGGAAACCAAAATAGGAGAGGCACACATTGACATGATCCTCATGCAAAAGGACCTATGTAACGCCACAGCTAGAATCACTGAGACTGAATCGCGGCTATCAAACGTGGAAGATGACATTACTACCTTGAAGTTTCAGGTCTTATGGCTCGAGTCACACACAGCTGAGCTCAGTCGCCGCTCGAGGTGCAATAATCTATGCTTCTTAGGTATAACTGAAAGAGTGGAGCCTCCGCAGGCGGCAGCATTCCTGGAAATGTGGATTAGATCTTGGTTGCCCGTGAATCGTCTATCCCCATGGTTCGCCATCGAAAGGACTCATCAGGCCTTGATGGCCAAATGACCTCTGGGAGCCCCCACACAGGCCAATGATTGCTCGCATTCTCAGTTTCAAGGACCGATGCAATTTTACAAGGGGTCTGCCCTCCCCCAGATCTATCCTAATAGAAAATAAAGTGCTTATCTTTCCAGACTACACCAGAGGTGCAACCACAGCATTGTTACTACACAGCAGTTAAGCAAAAACTGAGTGCACAACCTTCCCTACAGGCTGCTGTTTCTGGCCTTGCTCTGAGTGGTCTTTACCAACAAAGCTCCATTCTTTGACACCCCAGAGGCGGCCTGGACATGGCTTACTGAGGAACGACTGTTCCGCATATCAAATGCCTTCCCCACCTTCTGCCCAAGGCCCACTGCAACAGCCAGACAGTACTCCCAAATAGAAGAGCACTTGCTCGTGGAGGGGATGCAGTGCAAAGCGGGCAACTTCACCATCTCGAAGATCTCACTATGCTGATTCTACCTGCCTCCCTGCCACCCATTGTGACAGACTCCTCTCTGGAACATGGCAACCCCTGTGTGCTGTCCTCCACATCTTTGGCCCTCCAGGTGGAGGACACCGACCTCTTGCAAAGTCCCATGATCTGACCGGATGAACTCCCTACTCATTGACCTTGTCCAGGTGATGTACTCGCCCACTTGTTATGCTACCCTACATCCCTCAAATTGGAGGGGTCCACAGCCCCACTCCTGAGTCCAAGTTGTGTTATATTCTTGTTTATAGTTTTTGTTGTCACTTCTAGGTGTGAAGTATTGGTGGGGCGGGATTGATTGTGAAGAGGGATGGGGCAATTGTTATGTTGCTGTTTTTCTCTTGTGTTTTTATGTACATTTCCGGTTTTCATAGCAGTGCTCCGATCCAGCACCACCCACATCCATTGTTTGGTACATTGACACTCTTTACATGCATTACGAGGACAACATGGCTTGCGTCCCTCACAATCTTGGCTACGCCTTCTTCCACCTGCCAATATGACCTCCACATTCCCTGAACCAGAACCTATGCAAGTGCTCTCCTGGAACGTCAACGGTCTACTGGACTGGGTGAAGCACACAGCGGTCCTGAAATAGGCACATTGACTTCTCCCTGCAGCCCTGTTACAGGCATCTATTAGGGAATCACTGTTCTTTTCTAGCGCACCAGGGGTTTTCTGTTCCGGGTTTACGCATGGCTCTCGGAGTGGTGATCCTTCGGCTCTCCTCCCCACTACTAGTGCCTCACGAAATCGGAGACCTTTAGGGGCCACTTCCTCACAGGAACAATAGGAAGACACTGTTAATTTTGTCTCTACTTATGTGCCCCTGGTTGCCCTGGACACCCTCCTCAGAGATTGCTCTGAAATGTTAGTAAGCCTTCCTGAAGGGGCTGATTGGGGGTGATTTCAATGCAGTTATGGCTTCAAACTTGGACGCCATGGATGTTCTGCCCACACGTATTCGGATGGGTGATAGACGCCTCTCAAACTGGACCTGTGCTATTGGTCTCTGACGTATGGAGGACATGGAACTCTTGACAGCACCAGTACACTTGCACTTCTGCGGCGCACTGCACCCATTCCTGCATAAACCTCATATTTATGCCCACCCCAGATTGTCGAGCAGTCATACATCTAGATCCTCCCCAACAGTATATCTGATCGCACTCCCCTTCCCCTTGGCTGCTCCACAAGCGATCCTTGTCCTACATGGTGACTCAATGCCTGTTTTTGCAGGACAAGACCTACCAATAGGCACTGGACAGACACTTAAATCCTGTTTCCAACTGAACAACATACTGTGTGCTGCTAGCAAAGACACCATTGGAGAGTATGCCAAGGGCTATCTAAGAGAAGTGGGAGCCCAGTCTCTACACCTTTCCCAGCTGGTGCCCCAAGCCCCTCATCTAGAGGAGCAATTAACCACCAAGTTAATGTCTCCCGGTAACTCAGGCTTGTAACCCAGTCTAATTTCTTATGCCTTGTAATGTGATCGGATTCTGGTTGTGATAAAAGCAAGAGAGCGATTGCATTATATTCCTTCCTGTGTCCTTAATAGACCTGAAACGTCTTTATTCACACTAGCAAGAAAATGTTATATAGTCAGTGGTCAGGGTTGATATTCATCTGCTTCCCATTCCAAAGCTTGCATTTTGTTGCTTCCAAGCATTTCTTAAATACTGCTTTTTATCATGATTTTAAGTGGCTGCATTGAGGATTGTTTGCTTGTACTGTGCATAAGAGGCAGTAACTATTTTTTGGGAATTGAACCACTTCCCCAAATGGTCTCCTTCTGTCAACTTCTAGTAGGAAAACAAGCAGCTCAGAGCAAATGTTGAAAGTAGTGTTTCCTTTATTGAAAGGAAGACATGAGTACTGTTGGCCCTCTAGACTGCTGACCTATTCACTTTCAGTATGTATACTCTAAATTCTGTGTAATTCCCTAGTCTAAACTAATCTCAAACGTGTACTGAAGATGGCAGAAGTCGTACAAGTTTGACACCACTGTAGTAGGAGATGAAAGGATGTGAATGTATTCCATATTTTAGGACAAAAGTCTAGGTAGTAAATTGTAGGTCTTCATTTGTGTGTGGGCAGGGCTTAACTTTAATTTCACATTTTGGATGTGTGTGTGTGGCTTTTTTTTTTTTTTTATTTATTTTTTTTTCATACATTGTTACATAATTTGTGTTTCCTTTACAGTTGGTAAACATGAGTTGACTGGACACAAAGTTGCAGTGAAAATATTAAATCGCTCGAAGATTCGAAGCCTGGATGTGGTTGGAAAAATCAGACGAGAAATTCAGAACTTGAAACTTTTTAGACATCCACACATAATCAAACTGTGAGTCCTTTTCTTCAAGTGATGTGGGTACTCTATATTGTTCAAGGGCTTTCACATTTTTTTTTCAACCAGTAGTTTCACTTTTGTATTGTCTTAATGTCTGCATGTTTATTTGCTCTGTGTGCATGTGTTTCTTAATTGGGTCTACAAGCATGTGCGCTATGTGTAGGTTACTTCAATGATTCTGTAAGATAATCTGAATACAATATAATACAGTGCAGCAGGCATGGTTACAGTAGTGACTGTCCACAGTACTGCACATACACAGCATTAGTGTACCATAATGATGAGACTAATCATTTCATCACACAGTAACCTGCAAATAAATCGGAAGAAACCCACAATGACCACAATCCAGCTTATTGCTGTACTTTTCCACTGCTCGTTAATGAATTGACTTTTCAGCAGATCATTTCTTATACCATTTTCGAACTCCTCTGGGGTATGTTTCTAATTATCTTCTGCTGCTTGTTTTTAAATTGTTTTTTAAATATTTTTTTGTCTCCCAGGTATCAGGTAATCAGCACACCAACTGATATTTTCATGGTGATGGAATATGTATCAGGGGGAGAACTGTTTGACTACATTTGTAAAAATGGAAAGGTAAGATAATAGCTCACCCAGCCCACTCAAAGATTATACTTCTGAAAGGTTGTAATATTTTAAAAAATGTTTGAGGATTAACTATTCATCAGTCTTATTCTCACTCCCATCTACATCTGGAATTAACTTAAAAGAATGTCACCACATGCTTTGTTTTGCTACTGCTGGGATCTGCTGGTATTTTGTGTCGCAGAGCATCCATGGCTCCTCCAAAAATTGAATCTTTGTCCTCAGACCGTTTAATGCTGCACAGGAAGCACTTTCCTGGCTCCTGTACAGATTGAACTCTGGGGATCGATCCCACCATGTAGAAAAGAACCTCTAAGATTGAGAGCATAGAATTGGCTTGGACACAGTGGACACTGGCATACATGTTTGACTTTATCCTGCCACTTTATTTCTTATTGATTGTTGGGGGGGGAGGGGGGGGTGGATGTCACACAGTTAATTTCACTTGGCTGTTGTAATGTGTATATGCTGTTATGGGGTCTTCAGGTCACAACAGATGTCATTAGTTCGTCCTTGGCTCTCTGGGCCAAGTTGCCAGTAGTGCTTCCGTAATGTGTCCTTGATGTACATGCTTACCTGGGTTGTTTTATTTATTTATTTTATTTGGGGCGGGGCGGGGGGGGGGGGGGAATGGTCAACATTTCTTTGAAGCATAGTTTAGTAAAATTTGTTAAATCTTGCTAGTATGTTCATAATGGAAAGTCGGTGCAAGCGGTTTCCAGATGAGTAATGGAAACATAAAAATAAACCAGCATGGGTAAAGCCAATAGGTCTGATATGGGTGGCCAGTCTTTTGGTTTTGTTAATACATATCTTATTTTGACATGGCTTTTACAAAACATTGTTGTTGGAGCTGCTGGGCCCTCACAATTGTAACAAACATTGTCCCCAAAAAAAAAATTTAGCTAAAAAACCACACACTGCCACAGTAGCTTCCTGGCACTGAACAAAACTACTTTGTGTGCCAATATGCTCCTTGTGAAAGAGCAGATTGCTATCACTCACAGTGAAGGCAGCCAACAGTTGGATGGATAGAAAGACTTTTAATGAAAACCAAAAAGTCTTGGTTAATACCAGACCTAATTAGGGGGTCAATTCTTAGTCACAAGTGTACCTAGAGTAGGTCTCTGCCTGCATTAGTGCAGATTTACATATTTCATGAATTCACAAGAACTTTCACAATGAAACTAGGAAATTCTAGTCTTAGAAAATATTTGAATTGTATTTTAGCACGAGCAAATACGCACATGTAGATTTGCTCATGCGAAAATCTGAGAGTTGACAATTTCACTTACCCTTAAATCACTTCTTTTTTTTTTTTGCCCCAACCCTGGAAGAAGCTTTACTTCTGCCCTTGTCAGAAGTAAATTTCCAACCGTTCTCCGTATGAGAAGATTAGCGAAGACCTGGTGAAAGCCCACAACACATGCAAGTTAGTAGGTTTGCACAGACTTAAAAGGTAATTCCAGCCCTGGCACTATTGCTTACCTCTACCTCCAGCCCCAGTAGGTAAATCTGCAGAAAGATGGCAAAATAAGGAAATTGTTAATATTAAAGTCCTACTATAGCATTAGCCTGGCATGATCACAGGCTATTAGAGCTCTGATATTATGAGATTGATGGCACCAAAAGGGCAAGTAGCAATTTTTTAAAAATTTGTCGCAGCACCAAACGGACAAGTAGCATTTTATTATTATTATTTTGAGGTAGGTGTGTGTGTAAAATATATATTAATATATCAAATAGATTTGTGAAGCAACTTGTCACATGGACAAGTCAATATTTTAATTTCCACACCCTTGTACCGAAATGGCAAAATAATGAAGTAATAGTATTGCAAAATATGCTGCATAATTTGCCTTTTTCTTGCTGCATAATTTACTCAACGCTGCCGCATAATTTGGACTGCTCCTGCAGCTTGAGTCCAGTGGCCCTGCTCTTAGTTAATTAACAGCATTGTCATCGGGGCAGGGGAAGAATGTTTCTCTAATCATGGTTCAGAACTAGCTTTTTAAGTGACAAAATCATGAAGTGTTAGCATACTACTGTCATTTCAAATCGGCACATTTTATATTGAAATAGCCACTAACGTTCAAAGTGACATGCCGTTTTACTGATACAACTATGTAGTGTACAAACAGTAATGTTTGGAAATTGAGTTTCTACAAATAATTGTCATTTGAACATCACCAAGTGAAGTGTTCTATTTTGTGTTGCTCAGATTTAACTCTTTCCACCACACTTCTGAATTACAAGTGCATTTGGAATTCCTGATATATTTTGAAATATTTGTACTATTAATTTGAACCTATTTAAATGTTTTTTTGAAGTAAAAAAACGACATCCTACAGCTCTGTTTCCAAAGGATTGTGAGGCCACTCACTCCTGGGCCCCCCCCCCCCTCCCCCGTACTACATTTAGAAGATTTTGTAAACACCAATTTTCAGGATCAGATAAGCAGCACTTGGTAAAAAGGCACTGACATTTGACCTTCCCATCCTTGAACAGACAACAAATGCATCAAGATAATACACCAGTGGGACCGGTTTCGGGGTATCGCCTCCTCATCAGCCAGGCTACCTTGAATCCAGGGGGGCAGTGAGCAAGGGACCCACGTCTGGGCATACCATGGCAATTTATGGTGAACGTAGCAACACAAGATAATGGACGGAGTGCTGAAACATTTCAAAGAGTTTCCTCCAGTGACCGATCTGAGTTAAATCCATTATTCTTTTGCTCACCATACAGCTCCAGTTTGGCAGTTCGACTGCCCTTCATGGTCTGTTATGCTGCAGCTGTCCCCCCTGTCTGTCCAGAATGGTCAGTTTGCTGCCCTTGCCTCTTTTCCTGCTGGTCTCTGTTGTCCATGTGCCTGGCCCTGTCCCCACCCTATTGCTTCCCATGGTCCGTTGTGTTGCACTCCCATCCCGCTTGCCCTGTGTGGTGTATTGTGCTGAAACCCCTGGTGCTTCTCCTGTAAGATCAGCTTGGTGACCCTGCTCATCTCTTTCCTGCCCTCTGTTACCAGAGTCCATGCCACTCATTCATTTCTCCTGCCCACTGTGATCCAATGTACCATATATGCCAAAATTTTTAACTTTACAAGAGAGAGTTGGAAAAAGAAACCTGGGAAATTGATTTTTCCCAATTGACTTGCAACGCCTGACTCATTTCCTTTAGAAATTATAAAACGGAGTGTCTTATTCCCATAGAAATTATGGTTAGTGCTCTTTAAAACCTAAAATGAGAACATATTTTCAGAGTTCTCAAATGGTAACAAAGCACGTTTAAATTAGTTGATTCTTCTTCTTCTTCTTCTTCTTCTTCTTCTTCTTCTTCTTCTTCTTCTTCAGATTCTTCTTCTTCAGATTCTTCTTCTTCAGATTCTTCTTCTTCAGATTCTTCTTCTTCTTCTTCTTCTTCTTCTTCTTCTTCTTCAGATTCTTCTTCTTCTTCTTCAGATTCTTCTTCTTCTTCTTCAGATTCTTCTTCTTCTTCTTCAGATTCTTCTTCTTCAGATTCTTCTTCTTCTTCTTCAGATTCTTCTTCTTCTTCTTCAGATTCTTCTTCTTCTTCTTCAGATTCTTCTTCTTCTTCTTCAGATTCTTCTTCTTCTTCTTCAGATTCTTCTTCTTCTTCTTCAGATTCTTCTTCTTCTTCTTCAGATTCTTCTTCTTCTTCTTCTTCAGATTCTTCTTCTTCTTCTTCTTCAGATTCTTCTTCTTCTTCTTCAGATTCTTCTTCTTCTTCTTCAGATTCTTCTTCTTCTTCAGATGATTCTTCTTCTTCAGATGATTCTTCTTCTTCAGATGATTCTTCTTCTTCAGATTCTTCAGCTTCTTCAGATTCTGGTCAAATCACTTAAGGCCTCAATAAGAGTTCAGTGGATGGGGAAAACCCATCCAACAGGAAGGTTGCTGCCATGCTGGCTACTTTCTTGCTGGGCAGAAACCAAGGTTTTCGCCCGTCATCCCAGCGGGAAAGTGGCGGTAGCAATGCTCAATGCAGACGGTGAGCATTGCGAAGGTGCTGGGCAGGGGGACCAATGTACTGCCCATGCCAAGTGCATTGGCAAAGCAGGGGTCCCCCCTGTGGCCCCCTGCACCTGTTCTCCGCCGTGAAAAGGCTGGCGGTGAACCAGGTTGTAATGCACCGACCTGGCTGATTCCTACCTCCACCACTGTCAGCCCGTCGGGCTCACCAATCCCAGCGGGTACGTTTGACTGCGAGCACAGTTCTGTTTCTTTTTGGATCTCGCTCATGGCGTAGAGCTTTATATCTGATCACTTAAGTAAAACAGTTTTAGCTTTCAGTTTCAATTTGTGCCAATAAAAGTCCAGTTAGGACTTTATAACGTTAATAGCTCTAAGTTGAGCAAATACGAGACCCATTGCATTGCAAATGCTTGTTTCTCATGTGGCCGTCTTGGGATACTCATTTGTTATGAAGCTCCCTAATTTCCTTATTTACTTCAGTATCCTCTGTTGCAAATGCTTTCAGTTTACCACTGCGATTCCATCAAGCTGGCACTCATATGTGACTCATTTTTTTTACATAAATTCAGAATGTTAGCACTGTAGTTGCTCAATAGAACACTTTAAGCTGCTGATCACCAGGGAGTTAACTGTCAGTCTACTGTGGGTGTTGGAAGTGCCTGTTGTTTTCCACATGTCTGAATGTTTTAATGGAAGAAAAAGATAATTGAGAACTCTCTTAAAGCATGTTCTAATTTTATGGCATGAGACAGAGGTAACATTATTCAATCTCCTTTTATTACCCGCTCACAGCAGCAACAATAGAAAGAACTTAGAACATTGTTAACATTCCAGTAAACTATAAAGTTCAGCAACCAGTAGCCTTTTTCCTTCTTTTGTTGCTGCTGCTCACAAGATAAGTACCACTCTTTCCTTATCTTTTCTTAGTGCTATTTTTTAATGTGCATTTATCTGTTTGATTTGATGTATTTGTGTTTACTATTCGTGCTCCCTGAAGGTTCTTTATATTCGTGCCACTTAGTTTTCTCTTTCCCTGGTTTCCTTACAACCTTCCACTATAACAATTTATTTTCCCTTGTTTAGTCTCATGAATGGATTACAGCTCTTTATACATAGTGGGTTTGGGTAATTTCTCAGGTTTGTGCCATTTTTAATACTACTTTAGTACGTTCTTTTTACAAATAATGCGCCGGCAACCCAATGTGTCTGCCTTGTGAGATGCTTCTGCAATATCCTGTGTGCCTTCCCTCTACTTCTGGCTGCCTAGTGAGGTAGTCTCATCGGCTCTGCCACACACCTTCGTCCGACTGCCTTTGGAGGAAGAGACGTTGGCATCCTGCTGTGCGCGACATAAGTCACTTCATTGGGAAGCCACATGCCTCCACTTAACGCTTCACATTTACATCAGCCGTTTCAACTAGACGGCATGATCAAGCGACACACCCTGCTTACTGGTTCCTCCCTGGCACAGAGGGTTAAAACAGTCGATCAAGCCACAAACTCTGCTTAGCGGTTGTATCCCTTCATCTCTGCTTGCAAGGATCACTCCTTAGAGGAAAGTACCTCTTGGTCTTGCTTTAGATACCCTTTCCCTTTAGAGGAAAGTACCTTTCACTGAAATTACTTCATTTTCAAACATCCCTATAATGCTTATTTTTAATAATTGACTCTGCCATTTATGTTGACTAGTTTTTGTCTGGAGGCGTTTTGTTAACTATTAATAATGCACTTGATCTATTAAGAATGGCTGAGAGCTAGTTAGAACAGATTAGAGGACAAGCCGGAAGGTATGGTTAACAAGGCTGTAGGTCATCTGATGGGGTCGCTAAATGATGGCATCAGTATGAAGTTTGCAGCTTTATCTAAAAAGGATATGATTACTAATCCTGACTATCAGCCAGAATGTTCAGCCTGGGTAGCCAGCCCTCAATGGAAAAGAATTTCAAGCACCAAATATAACTTTAAAAATAAAAAAGCAAAATTGACAGGTACGGGTTTGACGCATGATGTTGGTCACATGCTTCTGGCACTGTGGATGGGCAGGATGGAGGCCCGAACTTTCCCGTACCTATTGACACTTATGGAGATTCTGAACACAAAATTAATCTGTTTGATTTTTGTTCCGAACTGTATGGTTTGGAGACCGAGAAAATGGGAATGTCCTAGGAGAGATCAAACGCCTCTACTAGACCCTCTGTCATGAGATGTTCGATCCTCTTTTGATTAAACATCCTCTTTCCTCCATAATGAGCTCTGTCAAAAGATGTGGCTGACTACATCTCCTTCTGGTTACGAAGAGAGATTCCTAAAGAAATAAGATCACGCTTAAGATTGGAGTGCCCACTTCCTTCCCTCCTAAAATTGCTATGACCCCTGATTTGAACACCAAAGTGGTAGCCTTTAACAAAACCGGCAAAGACCCCAGAAAAGGTATTGATGGCGGTCTACAATCCTGCCAAGATCGACTCTTGGAAATCATTGGTCCCCTGGCAAAAATATTTGAGATCACTGAGAATGCCTATTTGAATGATATCCCAGTGGATGCTAAGGAATTATGCTATTGGGTGCAGTGAATCCTCTGCCTCCTGGGCAATGCTAATACTGCCTTCTCTAATAAAAGAAGGAAAAGCATTCTTCTTAAAACTGATCCAAAATTGATTTTATTGGCTAACAAGAAAGGAGGTCTCTGCTCTCAAGGACACCTCTTTGGAGAAGATTCCATTAAAAACATGGCAAATTATGTTGGTGTTATTAACTTCTATTCAAACACACAGAAAGACATTAAAAAGATTTCCAAGACAGAGGTTTTTGTTGGGGCTGGGGAAAAAGCAGGCTCTGTTCCCCAGCCGTGGACAATCCAACTCTAGACCCTATTTGGGATGTGCAAGATTCAACCAAACTTCTTCTGGGTCCTTCCAGGGTTTCTGTCCCCAAAGACAAATTTTGCAGCAGACCCTTTAGAGGGAATAGAAGACCAAGAGGATTTTTATCAGGTAGGAGTTTCACAAGACCTTTCAGATACCCCCCTATAAAGGTGGGAGGCAGATTAGCCTAGTCTTGTGGGAATTTAAGACTAATAACACGGGACCCCTGGGTTTTAGAAACTGTCTGGGGAACCAAATTGGAGTATATAAATACCCCGGTTCAGGCAAACATTCCTTGAGAAATTACAGGACTTGTTGGGCAAAGGGGCCATCCATTAAACCGCTTATGGGGAATCTAGGTATCATCAGCAATATCTTATTTGTCAAAAAGAAAAAGGCACGCAGCCAGTAATAAACCTAAAAGATTTTGAATGATTGTTTAGTATATCACTACTTCAAAATGGAGGCATTTACCTGTTTAAAAAGACGTCTTAAAGGGGACTGGTTAACAAGAGTAGAGCTAATATGCTTATCTAACTATACCCATTTGGCCGCCTCACCATAAGTACCTGCAGTTCAGATGCAGGGGAAAACTGTGGCAGTTAAGCCGTCTTCCATTATGCCTTTCTTAAGCACCTTGGTGCTTTACAAAGGTTCTTCGCCTAGTAGCAGCCTGGCTACAGTCGAGGGGAGTGAGACTGATAATTTACCTAGACATTCTGATTATGACCCAACAAGAGAATGTTGTCTTAAGTCATGCACAATTGACTGAAGACTTACGGGAATTGTCCTTGACGTTGAGACACCCTGTTTCTGGACTTTGGCAGACAGGATTCAAACAGAGTTGAGCTTATCACGAGGAAAACGAAAGGAGTTGGCGACAAAAGTGATACTCCTAAAAGTTTTGGCAGGAATTCGAAGTCTCTTGGCCTTCACTGTATTCCCAGGTCCTTTTGTACTAATGGGCCCTTCAGAGACGGAAGACCAGATCCTGAAGAAAAATCCAGTCATACTTATAGATATCTCTAGATCGGGAATCCATGGCACAGTTGGAATGGTGGCTCAAGAATGTAGAGACTTGGAATGGTAGAGCAGTTGTCGGGAAAGAATCAGAGTTGGTGATGGAATCGGATGCAAGTTTAGAAAGCTGGGGGGGAAATGTGGGAATTCGTCCACAGGTGGCTTGGAAGATTTCGAGTGACAGTGGGAAATCCCAGGTCTTTCGGTGAAAGCCTACAGACTTCTATCAGAGTCCTGCCTTTCAGGAACCAGAAAGGCATATCGACTGGCTTGGAAAAAATGGGTTTCTTGATGTATTCAACAGAATTATGTGAGTTGTTTGGAGCCGGTTTATCCTATAGAACAAAAAACATATATCACTCAGCGATTGCTGCTGGTCGTTCTTTAGTAGATGTCTGTAGGACAGAATACATTAACCACAAAGATTATGCGTAGTATGAGAGTCCTCAAACCTCCTCTTCCCAAATATTCCTCTTTGTGGGATGTTGGTCTGGTCTTAGAAGTTATGATGATCTAGGGTGATAGTGTAGAATCAATCACGCAAACATTTGTCCTCCAAACTGACAGTTTTGCTTTGTCTGGTATCCTGCAGAAGTTCTTCTTATGTAAGGACTCTGGATATTACTAATAGTGCTTATCAACCACAGGGTGTTTTCTATCTAACCAGGAGATTTTGTTTTTTAATACCCTTATTTTGAATCGAATGAGAGACTTGGTGTAGTTAAATGTTTGAAACAATGAGAACACAATGACCCCAGACTTTGGCAAGATGGGTGAAAGAAGTCATGAGATAGGGTGGTGAGGATCTTCGTATGTTTGGAGAACATTCATTCAGGGATGCATCAGCATCTGAAGCTTTTGTTTTGGGTGGCAGATTTTGGTCAAATGAATACATGTTTAAAGCCTGTGATTTTAAACCTTTGGTGAATGTTCTTGATAATGTTTTGACAGCACTTTAAACTTGCATAATGTTAGCCTCCGTGTCATGCAATAAAATGTAGATTTTTTTCCACACCCTGATGGGAAGAAAATATGGATTTTATTAAGACACAGAGGCTAGGATTATTTCCACTTTTTTTTTCTTAATCCCACCCTGATGAAATCTGAATTTTCTTTCTTCAGATTAAGTGTGCCTTCAGTGGTTTTCTGATTTGTAGTGGATAGTGCTTTTGGATCAGTTGTCTTGGGTTCTTAATTCTTGATTTGGATTTCACTTGTTTGCAGCGTTCAAAGAAGGAAGATGGCTGCTGGTTGCTAAGCTTTATAGTTTATTGGAATGCTAACAGTGTTACGTTCTTTCTATTGTTGCTGTTGTGCGCAGGCAGTAAAAGGATATTGCATAATCCTAGCCTCTGTGTCCTAAAAGAAAAATCTATTTTTTTTCTGCCCTTAAGGCAGTGGAAAATCTACATTTTTCTTTTGATACGACTAACCATTCCCATAACAAAATGAATCCCCTCATTTATTTTTCCTTTCTAAATTATTTTAAGTTTTACCAGTTTGCTTCAATCAAGATGGCTTTAGGTGTGCCACACTTGTCATTAATAAGACTGTTAGATCTCTAGATGATCTTGAGAATACTCTGGCAGGCTGCAGTAAAACAAGGGAATCAACTGATAGTCTGCTCCTGTTGGAAGTACGTTTTACTGAGCGTGTCAGATTGCATTTTCATATGGCTGGAAAAGGTAGTGTGAATTTACAGAAAGTATGCTGTCATTTTAGCTTCTGGAGCACCTTCCATGACCTCCATGGGTAAATCATGAGAAAACAGTTTTCTCTCAAACATGATTCATGAAATCCCAACAAAAGGCTTTTTCACTGGGTAAAATCACTATAAATTTCCAAAATGAGTATGGTACCATCAACAAATGATTTATGTTGTAACTAAAATCTGCTATCACCCCTTATTTGTTTTTATCTTTTTTTTTTTTTTCTTTCTTTTTTTTGTGACCCTCACAACCTGCCATTAACTAAAATTCATTTCAGTGGGGTGTTATCATGTACATTGATCCCAAGATGGCTGCCATCACTTCTGGTTGAAGTGCTGGCAACCAATTGGATCTCACCATGATATCTTAGGCTCTGTCCAGATATCCAAATTTGGTTTTCTTTGGATATCTCAAAACCCACTGAATGGATTTACACCAAATAACTGAAAGGGTGCTTTCTAGACCAAGTGCTACCTTTCTGCCAAACTTGGTGTAATTCTATTCAGAGGTTCTGGTTGTAGTTGTGTTGAAAATCTCTATGGGAATTAACATGGAAAGCACCCCCAATGCCCCCCCTCAGGTTTTTTCCTTTTTTTTTTCTGCCCAGCTTGACTGATCACCCTGAAACGTTTTATGCAAAAGACGCTCTCTCTCTTTCTCTTTCTTCCTCCCCCCCCCCCCCCCCCCCCTCCAGTTCCATGGAATGGAAGTTCTACTGTCACTAACGATTCACTTGTGCAGTGAAGGAGTTAAACTTCTTATTTGGATGTGTGTTCAGAATTAAAACTGACCACGCCGTTTAAGGAAGTGACTTTGTTTCTAGTAGAATAGCCAGGTGAGTAATTTCCTTACAGGTATTGAATTCTGATTTGGAGTACACTTCAGGTACAAATAATGTCACTGTTTAGCAGCAGTGAGGGCCGGTGGAAAGAAGGCGTTGAGCAGTGTTTTGTTACTGGGTTATAGTGGGGGAGAGAAAAAAAGAGTGCTGTGTTGTGAGTTGCAGGAAAATATTGTGCATCTCAACTATCAGCAAGATGGATTTAGTCTTTAGGGTAAGAGCTGATTCCGCATGATGGACAGAGGAGTGCATTAGTGGAGCTGGCACATAAGGGACATTAAGGTGTGCCAGAAAGAAAGACCGACACAGGTTAAGGTAACTAGGTTTAAAGGTTCCAGTAGAGATGTTGGTTAGGGACTGGGTGTAGTGTCTATTCAATGATAGTGCTTAAGCCTCTGATACAACCCACGTTGATGAGAAAAGTACCAAAATGTACTGGGGGAGAGGAGGGAAGGGAGGAGGAGAGAAGTGTGTTGTGCATAATGGTGGTGTTCAGTTTTATGTGTTGGTGCTCATTCGATGTATTACCACTAGTGGTGTTTTGTTGAAGCATGTAATAATTTTTTTTTATTTTTAGAAAAGCTTATGGCAGAAAAGGAATACAAAGAACTCTTTTGTCGGAGAATGGTGTGCAATTGGTCTGGAGTGAGATGAAGTTTGTCAGGGAAAGGGTAATTATTTACAAGATGTGTTCTGTATCATCCTGAGGCTAAAGGAATGGCTGACAAGCAACAGTGTGCTGAAGACTGCTCAGATTGCCACATGTGGTGGGAAGGATTAGAAGGCAGAAGTACGTGAGTTGAAACAAGTAAGCTACCACCGCATTCTACCACTGTGACAATACCCTTCAAGTTCCTGAGGGGTTAGGATACCCAGTACCATGGCATCCACTGTGTGGATGATTGAAAAGGATACAAGATTGGATGTGCAAGTAAGGGTGAATGTGATTGGAGGTGAAAGGAGATCATACTGCTTCCTTCTCTGTATGACTAAGACAAGAAGGCTTTTTAAAAGACTGTTCTAGCTGTTGGGAATAGGTCTTGAGTATAGTAACCAAGGAAGCAAATGTTCAAAGCCTATCTGGGTAATTAAGTTAAGACCGGACTCCCGAATATGTAATCCGATCAGTGTGGTGATGAATGTCCTGAGGGCAAGAGTGTCTGAACTAATGGTACAGCAGGAGAATCTGTAACGATCAGTGTTCCAATGAGCAGGAGCAATAGAAAGGTAAAGTTATCCGAATACTTGCTTGATTGCAACTTATATTGATGTTGAGTTCTTGCTATTACTGCTATATTTCTTTCTATACTTTTATAATCTATTATACATAAGCAAATGGCAAAATAAAGTTACATAAAAGTAATAATGCAGCAACAGGAAATAATATAAGGTGGTGTGTGTTTTTTTTTTTTTTTTTTTTTTTTTCTTTTTCCCCACCTTGCATGTGTTTTTGTTGTGCATGAAGTGTTAAAACACAAGATAAGTGGGTGATGATACAATGGGATATGGTTTGTGAACTTTGAATAGAGAGCTACTGGTTCCTGGATTGCTGAGGCGTTTCACAATATGGCCATTCCTGCTGTGGGTTCTACCAGTTTTGTGCAGATTAGGTATTGGGTGAGGATAGGCATCAAACATTTATAGCAGATGACGGAACCCCAAAATTTCTGTCCCATATTTAAAGTTCTGTGGAAGCCTTTATCAAACAATAACCATTCATTGGTTTTTGGACTAGTTCACAAACCTAACTCAAAATATCTTTAAGTGAACGAACTGAAATTATTTGTATTGACTCTTGCTACTGTCCTCGATTCACACCCATGTTGTCTCCATCTACTTTTTCCCTTCTTTGGTCCCTTTAGGTCAACATTTCTTCTCATGGCTGTACTCCTAGGCTGTTTGTAGCTTGCTCGGCATTCCCATTTATTTACATTAATTTGCAAACTTTACTGGACACCTCTTTCAGTTGGTATACAGGGCTTCCTGGGGACTAGTTTGTCTGCTCCATCCAGAAACTGATAAGCAGCGTATTACCTTTGCCATATTTTATGTCCTTGTGATTTATAGTAGTACTCGATATCTGAAACTGTACATTACAAGTAGTCTCCATGGCCTGTGATACTGTTACTTGCCAGTTGAAGGGTTATTTTCACCCAGATATGTCTCTGACACATAGAGGAAGGGTTAGGATTATATTAGATTCCACAGCCACTAGCTTTCAAATACCAGTTTACACAATGTGAGTGTTCCATAGCCTCAGGGAGTACTGGGCACATTTTACAGAACTTTCACTCTGCACACTGATAAGTGTCAAAATATGTGAAGTTTGTTAACCAGTACTCCCGTATCATGAATGTCAAAGCATGTGTATATATACAATTTTGTTAGAGACCTAGCTAGTGAATGTGTTGTAGGGCTGTGCTACGCTCGTCCCTCCTGAAAGCCTCACCGATGAGCTCTTGGATATCATGTATGCACTTTGCCTATCCAGTCTCCTATATCAACTCACTGGTGGGCCAGAGCAATTCTGCAGTGACCGATATCTCCAAAGAAAGACACTGAGTGCTCCACCTTAGATGGATTAATACCTCAACACAAACTAAATTGCAGACTAGCTGTGTGGCTCCCTTGATCTAGGGGTATGGCCCTTCCAATAGGTGTACTGAGTGCAACAGAAAACAACTGAGTTATTGCCCTGTTAAATCTGGGAGCTTGTTTTTTGCTGAGTCGCGGCCTTGGTGCACAAGTTTGACTTGCTCATAGAACCTGTATACTGGAGATAGTGAGGTGTCTCGCTGTGGAGAGGTTGGGGCTTGTTGCTGCTCAGGGTGTGCACACAGGGAAACTTCTTATGGAGGACTTGGTATTGACTGCCAACCTAGCTATGCAGCTATAGATTGGGTCAGAAGGCTCAGCTTTGCAGACAGGTGGAGTGTTTACAGTAAACCTGTGCTGCTTTATCTTGGAGCTGCTGAGTTGGGTCTAATGAGTGGTAGTGGATTTAGTCCTGTTATTCTCCCATCCCACCCCTTTTTTATTATTATATTTTTTTCTGGTGAGCTGCCAATGGTGCCTGTTATGAAGAAGCTGGTATGACTTACTAAAAAAAACAAAAAAAGAAAGTTCTACAATCCAATAAATCAGTTGGGGATTTATAGAGTGTGGCAAATCACCTGCTGCGAATGTCTCCAGGCGCTGGAATAGTTAACTGCTTTTTGGTGATTGTTCATTCGAACAGCCAGGTCTTGAGTCCTTTCGTGAATTCCCAGAGCGGTGGGGCGGTCCTTAGGTGTAGGGAGGGGGGAGAGAGTTGTTCCCAGCTCCTTGAGCTGCCTGCAAGAAAGAGGGAGCTGGAACATAGGTGTCTGGTCAGTTGTTGGCAGGTCATGTGTTTGATGTATGCTGGCCGTTCATTGTGCAGGGCTTTGTACACATGGGGGTCAGCATTTTGAACAGGCATCTCTTCTAGAGAAAAAGCAACATTGGCTCCTGGAGGTGCGTTGAGGGTCTGTCTGGGGAGGTCAAAGGTCAAGGAAGAGTCTAGCCACGGAGGTGAGTGTGGTGTGTGTGTGTGTGTGTGTTTTTTTTTTTTTTTTTTTTTTTTTTTTTTTTTTTTTGTGTGTGACAAGGGCATGACAGTCCTTCTGGTATTGACTGAGAGACACTCAAAGATCTTGCAGAGAATGCATAGGGTGTTGAAGCAAGCGAATGAGACTGTACCTGTTTTTTTTTTTTTTTTCGTAGATAACTTGCTGTCTGTGAAGATGCCAAGGTTGCTGGCATGGTCTGTTGGAGTGTGGGATGGGCAGAGTTCAGCAGATCACCATGCATCGTTCCATGGTGAGGTGTTCCCAAAGATGAGGACTTCCCTCATGTCCATTTTGAGCTTGAGACAGTTGTCCTTCATCCAGTCGGCGATGTTCGTCATACACCTGTGGAAGTTGGCTCTGGTGGCAGAGGGGTCTTTTGACAACAAGAGGGTGATCTGGGTGTTACCGGTGTAGGAGATTATGTGGAGTCCGTGCGATTTGACTGTCGGCCAGGGCGGAGCGGGGGTATATGTACATGTTGAAGAGGGTGGGGGCTGAGGGGCGATCCTTGGGGGATGTCGCAGATGATCTTGGGTTTCCAAGGTGAACTGATTCTCTGGGCTCTTCCGGTGAGGTATGAAGCAATCCATTTGAGGGTATCTTCCTGGAATCCAATGTGGCGGAGTCTGATCACAACATGTTGAGAGACAGTGCTGGAGGAGGATGAGGGCTGTATTTCACAGAAGTACTGAAGGGCCCTTATGTGGTCTGTGGCTACGATCGCAGCTGTCTGTCACAGCTGTCTCGGTGCTGTGCTTGGAATCTGAATTGAGTGGGTTCCAGGAGGTTGTGTTTAGTGAGTTGCTGGTTGATTGCCTTTTCGAGAACATTCGCTTGAAAGGGGAGCAGGGAGCTGGACCACTTGTTCTTTGGTTCTGCTGGGTCGGCAGAAGGTTTTTCAGGCGTGGGCTCACTTTGGCGTGTTTTAAAGTCCTGAGGGAAGGAGGCTGCTGTGATGGAGGTGTTCAGGATTTTCTTGTGCTTGTCACCAATCGTCTTGCTCCTGAGGTTGACAGGTGTCCCTGGTTGCTCTTGAGTGCACAGAGTTCAAGTTCATGATAGAGATTGTGGCTTGAGTTGTGAGAGGGATCCACTGTGTGAGCAGGTTCAGGGTTTGTGTTTGTGAGTGTGAGCAGGCTGATGCTTTCAGCAGCAGGGGGGGTTTGAAGTGTTATTATTGGAATAGTCTATGTAAACAACAATACATTTACATATACAAACTAAGTTGCATTACCACCACAAATTCCCCTGTTGTGAACTCTCCATCAATCCCGGCATGAAGATGGGGCGGTGTGGTCAGGCAGGCTCTGAGACCTAGGCCTGAGGTTGCTGACTGACTGGTCACAGGTGGGGTGGAATGTAGCTGCCAGACAAATGTGCAAACCGGAAACTTGGATCGGATCCCACAGATAGGTGCAGCAGCATCACAATTGTCCGAGGATTGGCTCCAATAAAACGCCAAAGTAGTGCACACATTCCCAAAACATCATAAAGCTGGATGCCACATGTAGTTGGGAACACTTGACCAATCGGAACACAGCACACACAATTCACAGCTACCACGCACCCCTCAGGCCAGACTTCTGGACACATACTCGCTGACCAACATTGTGTCGACGTAAGGTCAAGGCCCGTCGGCATTTGTTATCTGGGCCTCATTTAGGACTTTATGACAACTGTTCACGTTTTTAACCAAGAAAGGAATGCTTTAATTACTTTGTGGCACTCGGAGAAATTTATAAAACTCCAAATTGACCATTGAAAGATGGTCCTCGGACCACAGTTCCTGTAACTGCTCTTCTGGCCGCAATGTTTAATTAAACTATCCATTCCTGTTTTTCTAAACACTTTTTTTTTTTTTTTTTCTTTTTAAATGAAGGGGCCTCCACCGAACAACAAGCTGAGTTTAGGCATGACAGGCAAACAAGCCCAGGCAATCCGAGCACCACCCCAGTCCAGTGCTAGAGCTTCCCAATGTTTGTTCTGCCGCCCCCCCCCCCCGCCCCCCCCCCCTTTTTTTGTTTTTTTGTTCAGTCTCGTTCAGTCCACCAAACCTCAGTGGCATAGGAAACCCACAGTCCTGATTGACAGGGAGATTCATAGCTGTTCTGGACAGTGAGATAACCAGCGGGTGGGGAAAGGGATCCCAGTCTTCAGGAACCCAACAAAGAGTGAGTACTGACTGGCCCGAGCACATGACAATTATAGGGTAACCCGAGGGAGACGGTAGCGAGAGATGAAGGGGAATTCTTTGCGTGCCCATTCTGCGATCTCCTGGCAGACCAGACTAAGGAGGGGAATTGATTTGACCAAGTCTGGCCTAAGAAAGGGTTATCGGAGCCAGAGGACATGGCTATGGCAAAGAATTGCATGGAATTTTCCCTACATGCAGCAACACCTTGTAGGGTGGGCAAGAAGGGAAGAGAGTGAGCACAAGAAGCTGTTGCATTGAACCAGGATGTTACTGCAAGCTCCCAAAGTGGAGAGCAGGCGATCCTGGTAAGAACAGCTGTGACCGCAATGTCTCAGAAGGCGACGCTGCCAATGATGGTACTACCACAGAGGTTCAGAAAGAATAAAACCTATAGTAGCAGGATTCAAGGAGGAGGTACAGAACTCCCAAAGCCAGTACTAGGTCACTATTCCACAATTTCCCCAGCTTCTCCTCCCTCCCCCCCCCCCCCCCCTTGCCAGAACCAGATAAGCTGTGGGGGTCAAAATAGGCCAATCATACATCGGTGGATCTCACTCACTTTCACGTGTCCCATACTGTCGGTGACTCAGCGATCCGATGTTGACACCAGGGCAATGAAATCATGTTTAAAAGAAGGGATTGTTCCTTTATCCAAAGACTCCATGGATACGCAGGTGTTCTTGGGCATGGATTTGAGGGTCCCCTTAACAAAACCCTTGGAGTTGGACGTGGGAGGCAGCTGCGTGAAGGAACGACTGCTAGATCACCCCTCATCTCCGACTAATCTCTAGGAAGAGACTTAATGGCAAAACTAAACATGACCATTAATTTCTCAGACGATGGGACAATGACCTAATCAACCCTTGGGGTTGCCCCCATCAAGACTCATTTCTTTAACCCACCCACACTGCACAGACTGGCCGATAAGGTCAGCACCTGCTGACCTGACAGCCTTCACCAATGCCACCCTGATAATTGCCCCCAATGCACTTGGGACTGCTGGGTCGTAGGCTACAGCTGCCCTGCAAATTTGTGTTCTCCCGGAAGGGTCACCATGATTGAAACCCCAAGATGAGAGCTTTTTGTTTTGAGGCTGTTGTGGTGCTGCCCGACTACTGCTAGCCACCGACCTTGCAGATGCAATGTGGGCATGTATCATCCTTCTTATGCCTAGTTTCAGTATACGGGGTTGTAAAGAAATGGCTCCCTGTTGCAGTTACCCCCCACTTTTTGCCTGATACTGATGCTGACTTGACTGAGAAGTGTGCTGGGACCCTGCTAACCAGGCCCCAGCACCAGTGTTCTTTCACCTAAAATGTACCATTGATTCCACAATTGGCACACCCTGGCATCCAGATAAGTCCCTTGTAACTGGTACCTCTGGTACCAAGGGCCCTGATGCCAGGGAAGGTCTCTAAGGGCTGCAGCATGTATTATGCCACCCTAGAGACCCCTCACTCAGCACAGACACACTGCTTACAAGCCTGTGTGTGCTAGTGAGAACAAAATGAGTAAGTCGACATGGCACTCCCCTCAGGGTGCCATGCCAGCCTCTCACTGCCTATGCAGTATAGGTAAGACACCCCTCTAGCAGGCCTTACAGCCCTAAGGCAGGGTGCACTATACCATAGGTGAGGGTACCAGTGCATGAGCACTGTGCCCCTACAGTGTCTAAGCAAAACCTTAGACATTGTAAGTGCAGGGTAGCCATAAGAGTATATGGTCTGGGAGTCTGTCAAACACGAACTCCACAGCACCATAATGGCTACACTGAAAACTGGGAAGTTTGGTATCAAACTTCTCAGCACAATAAATGCACACTGATGCCAGTGTGCATTTTATTGCAAAATACACCCCAGAGGGCACCTTAGAGGTGCCCCCTGAAACTTAACCGACTATCTGGGTAGGCTGACTAGTTCCAGCAGCCTGCCACACTAGAGACATGTTGCTGGCCCCATGGGGAGAGTGCCTTTGTCACTCTGAGGCCAGTAACAAAGCCTGCACTGGGTGGAGATGCTAACACCTCCCCCAGGCAGGAGCTGTAACACCTGGCGGTGAGCCTCAAAGGCTCACCCCTTTGTCACAGCACCGCAGGACACTCCAGCTAGTGGAGTTGCCCGCCCCCTCCGGCCCGGCCCCCACTTTTGGCGGCAAGGCCGGAGAAAATAATGAGAATAACAAGGAGGAGTCACTGGCCAGTCAGGACAGCCCCTAAGGTGTCCTGAGCTGAGGTGACTCTAACTTTTAGAAATCCTCCATCTTGCAGATGGAGGATTCCCCCAATAGGGTTAGGATTGTGACCCCCTCCCCTTGGGAGGAGACACAAAGAGGGTGTACCCACCCTCAGGGCTAGTAGCCATTGGCTACTAACCCCCCAGACCTAAACACGCCCTTAAATTTAGTATTTAAGGGCTACCCTGAACCCTAGAAAATTAGATTCCTGCAAACTACAAGAAGAAGGACTGCCTAGCTGAAAACCCCTGCAGAGGAAGACCAGAAGACGACAACTGCCTTGGCTCCAGAAACTCACCGGCCTGTCTCCTGCCTTCCAAAGAACTCTGCTCCAGCGACGCCTTCCAAGGGACCAGCGACCTCTGAATCCTCTGAGGACTGCCCTGCTTCGAAAAAGACAAGAAACTCCTGAGGACAGCGGACCTGCTCCAAAAAGACTGCAACTTTGTTTCCAGAAGCAGCTTTAAAGAACCCTGCAACTCCCCGCAAGAAGCGTGAGACTTGCAACACTGCACCCGGCGACCCTGACTCGGCTGGTGGAGAACCAACACCTCAGGGAGGACCCCCGGACTACTCTCCGACTGTGAGTACCAAAACCTGTCCCCCCTGAGCCCCCACAGCGCCGCCTGCAGAGGGAATCCCGAGGCTTCCCCTGACCGCGACTCTCTGAAACCTAAGTCCCGACGCCTGGAAAGGACCCTGCACCCGCAGCCCCCAGGACCTGAAGGACCGGACTTTCACTGGAGAAGTGACCCCCAGGAGTCCCTCTCCCTTGCCCAAGTGGAGGTTTCCCCGAGGAAGCCCCCCCCTTGCCTGCCTGCAGCGCTGAAGAGATCCGTTGATCTCTCATAGACTAACATTGCGAACCCGACGCTTGTTTCTACACTGCACCCGGCCGCCCCCGCGCTGCTGAGGGTGAAATTTCTGTGTGGGCTTGTGTCCCCCCCCGGTGCCCTACAAAACCCCCCTGGTCTGCCCTCCGAAGACGCGGGTACTTACCTGCAAGCAGACCGGAACCGGGGCACCCCCTTCTCTCCATTCTAGCCTATGCGTTTTGGGCACCACTTTGAACTCTACACCTGACCGGCCCTGAGCTGCTGGTGTGGTGACTTTGGGGTTGCTCTGAACCCCCAACGGTGGGCTACCTTGGACCAAGAACTGAACCCTGTAAGTGTCTTACTTACCTGGTAAAACTAACAAAAACTTACCTCCCCCAGGAACTGTGAAAATTGCAGTGTCCACTTTTAAAGTAGCTATTTGTCAATAACTTGAAAAGTATACATGCAATTGAAATGATTCAAAGTTCCTAATGTACTTACCTGCAATACCTTTCAAACAAGATATTACATGTTAAATTTGAACCTGAGGTTCTTAAAATAAACTAAGAAAAGAGATTTTTCTATAACAAAACCTATTGGCTGGATTTGTCTCTGAGTGTGTGTACCTCATTTATTGTCTATGTGTATGTACAACAAATGCTTAACACTACTCCTTGGATAAGCCTACTGCTCGACCACACTACCACAAAATAGAGCATTAGTATTATCTCTTTTTACCACTATTTTACCTCTAAGGGGAACCCTTGGACTCTGTGCATGCTATTCCTTACTTTGAAATAGCACATACAGAGCCAACTTCCTACAGGGGGTGACTGATCAGATCGTCTATGCTGATTCATTTAAGGTTAGGCTAGAACTGAGGAACAGGGCTCCCTTGCTCATGCTGTTATTAACAGCAGGGCAGGAACAAAACTTGTCAGCGGTACCACTACAGTTGTGTGCTAAGGGTCCTTATGCCATGGGGCTCAGTAATAATGCTGAACCAGTAAATATAACAATACAACAAGGGGCAATCCTACTCTGGGTGTGTCAGTACCTTCTCTCCAAGAAAGCTGATGAGGGTATAGCACCCACATTCACAGCAGTAGTAGATCAGGGGGTCCCCCACATGGGGTGAGGGGGGGGAGAGAGTCTCCTCTCTGCAATACACCATTGTTTTTGTTTAAAAAAAAAAAAAAAAAAGGAGCAAGGGAGGGGCCTGGTGCAGGACCTGCGCCCTCTCAATGACTTCCCCATGGTGCCAGACCCTTCATATTAACTAACATACCCAATGTTATTTCTCTGTGATAGACATCAAGAATGATTTTCTTAGCATCCTGCTGCACTCCAACAGTTCGTACCTGACCACGTCCACTTTCCGAGGGGGTTCAGCTGCTATGAAGAAGACTACAGCAAGGGTACTGTGAGCCATCCAGTATCTGGTACAAAGTAGAGAAGGGGACTGGGAAGTATGTTCAGCAGGAGGTCAGTTATCTGGGTCAGTAATCACAGTGGCTGGTCAGTAAATTACGCCGGAACGCGCAGATTCTATCAGGGCTATGCCATCACCAAAAATGAAAAATGGCATTCAAAAGTTTTTCGGGCTATGTAACTTCGTCTGTCAGTAGGTCTTCGACTACAGCACACTAGTTGCACCCTTACTTGAGTCCATAAAAATAGTCAAAATCTGGCCTCAACGAACCTGGATGCCTTAGATCCACTCTCCTTCTGCAACCTCAAAACAAAACGTATTCCCTCGTATTAGGAACACCTGACTTTAAGAAGGAATTCTTCTTATTTAGCAAAGTGACTGGCGAGTCATGTCAGCAGTCCTGATACAAGTATCCCTGGGGGCACAAACCTCTGTGGTTACTACAGCAGGCTCTTAGACTCAATCATGCTGGGTCATTTCCCCTGCGAGCAGGCACTGGGAGCAGCCGCCTTTGGTGTCGACCAAAGCACCTCCATTGTGATGGAGGCACCGTTGACACTGTTTGCAGAACATTCAGTATTTGCAGTTATCTAAAAGAGCAAGAGCACACTGACTACGCTACTGGTTTCGAGTTATGAACTGATTCTCCAGGCCATCATTAAATATAGTTTGATGCCACCTAGTAAACCCATCCACCTTCCTGGCTTAGGAGGAACAAGAGGGAGAGGAGAGGCCCATGACTTCACAAAATACACTCCTGAGAGAACAGCCAGGTGGAGGGGAAGGGGGAGGAGGATGGGGATGGGCGGGGGAGGAATCAACTCCTAGATTGTGAGGCACTAGTCATAGACTGGTCCTCCACTATGGATCAAGAGACTGGGGTGCCACACAGGAATAGCAGTAGTAATGGCCCATGGTCCATAGTTATAAAACTGCAGGTCACCATGCAGCTAACTCTTCTCTCCCACCTCTTAGCCCAGGCGGCACAGCTGACAGCATTGATGAAGACCGCACCCAATGCTCTGGAAAGGCATTGGCCATTTACTCAGATTCAGTTCAAGTTACTACCACTGTGCACTCCAGCATAGGACTGTGGAAAATGCAAGGTTTTCTGAAATAAGATGGCACACCTGTCGCACATTGGAACCTCTTAGAATTACCGTTGAAAGCGCTGACCCTACCTAAACGCATGGCTGTAGTAAAATAAGCTGCTCATACCGGTGGCAAGGATTTCGTATCCTGAGGAAATGTATTAGCCGACCAGTCTGCAAAAAGGGCAGGTTATGGTACGGTTGGGGGAAGGGGGCACGTATTACTTTCCTTACAACAGGCATCGGAGGCAGAATCCCCATAGGACAAATCTTACACGGAAGCGGCCGGTTTGTACTAGAGGGAGTTGCAGCAAACTGCATTACCTGAAGAAAAGGACGATGGGTAGCCAGGAGCTGCACGCAAACCGCACAAGACCTCCTATACCAACATACCCACAAGGAAGCCCGTCATGGTGCTTAGTCAACATAGCTTTGGTCCTGTTACTTACCAATGCACATAGTCAACAGCATGATAGCAGAACTTCAGAAGGACGGATTCATTCTCATCCTTGCCAAAACTGTGCCGTTCTATTTAAATGTATTCTCCATCTGCCAGTTATACTCACCCAAACCTATTCTCAAGGTCGTGTCATTGGCTAATCGCCCAGACCAATAGGGCCTTTCAGGGATTACACTGACTTCTTTGACAAGATCGATGTGCAAACTATCAGTACCTGTAAGGAAATGCCTCCTTGGCATGGTTACCCCCTGACTTTTTGCCTTTGCTGATGCTATGTTTTGAATTGAAAGTGTGCTGAGGCCTGCTAACCAGGCCCCAGCACCAGTGTTCTTTCCCTAACCTGTACTTTTGATTCCACAATTGGCACACCCTGGCATCCAGGTAAGTCCCTTGTAACTGGTACCCCTGGTACCAAGGGCCCTGATGCCAGGGAAGGTCTCTAAGGGCTGCAGCATATCTTATGCCACCCTGGGGACCCCTCACTCAGCACAGACACACTGCTTACCAGCTTGTGTGTGCTGGTGAGAACAAAACGAATAAGTCGACATGGCACTCCCCTCAGGGTGCCATGCCAACCTCACACTGCCTATGCAGTATAGATAAGTCACCCCTCTAGTAGGCCTTACAGCCCTAAGGCAGGGTGCACTATACCATAGGTGAGGGCACCAGTACATGAGTACTGTGCCCCTACAGTGTCTAAGCCAAACCTTAGACATTGTAAGTGCAGGGTAGCCATAAGAGTATATTGTCTGGGAGTCTGTTTTACACGAACTCCACAGCACCATAATGGCTACACTGAAAACTGGGAAGTTTGGTATCAAACTTCTCAGCACAATAAATGCACACTGATGCCAGTGTACATTTTATTGTAAAATACACCCCAGAGGGCACCTTAGAGGTGCCCCCTGAAACCTTAACAGACTATCTGTGTAGGCTGACTAGTTCCAGCAGTCTGCCACAACCGAGACATGCTGCTGGCCCCATTGGGAGAGTGCCTTTGTCACTCTGAGGCCAGTAACAAAGCCTGCACTGGGTGGAGATGCTAACACCTCCCCCAGGCAGGAACTGTCACACCTGGCGGTGAGCCTCAAAGGCTCACCCCTTTGTGCCAGCACCGCAGGACACTCCAGCTAGGGGAGTTTGTCCGCCCCCTCCGGCCACGGCCCCCACTTTTGGCGGCAAGGCCGGAGAAAATAATGAGAAGAACAAGGAGGAGTCACTGGCCAGTCAGGACAGCCCCTAAGGTGTCCTGAGCTGAAGTGACTCTAACTTTTAGAAATCCTCCATCTTGCAGATGGAGGATTCCCCAATAGGATTAGGGATGTGACCCCCTCCCCTTGGGAGGAGGCACAAAGAGGGTGTACCCACCCTCAGGGCTAGTAGCCATTGGCTACTAACCCCCCAGACCTAAACACGCCCTTAAATTTAGTATTTAAGGGCTCCCCTGAACCTAAGAATTTAGATTCCTGCAACTTACCGAAGAAGAAGACTGCTGAGCTGAAAACCCCTGCAGAAGAAGAAAGAAGACACCAACTGCTTTGGCCCCAGTCCTACTGGCCTGTCTCCTGCCTTCTAAAGAACCCTGCTCCAGCGACGCTTTCTCCAGGACCAGCGACCTCTGAATCCTCAGAGGACTGCCCTACTTCCAAGAGACCAAGAAACTCCCGAGGACAGTGGCACTGCTCCAAAAGAACTGCAACTTTGTTTCAAGTAGCAGATTTAAAGACCCCTGCAACTCCCCGCAAGAAGCGTGAGACTTGCAACACTGCACCCGGCGACCCCGACTCGACTGGTGGAGAACCAACACTTCAGGGAGGACCCTCCGGCGACTCCGAGTCCGTGAGTAACCAAAGTTGTCCCCCCTGAGCCCCCACAGCGACGCCTGCAGAGGGAATCCCGAGGCTCCCCCTGACCGCGACTGCCTGAACTCCCTTTCCCGACGGCTGGAAAAGACCCTGCACCCGCAGCCCCCAGCACCTAAAGGAACGGAACTCCTGTGCAGGAGTGACCCCCAGGAGGCCCTCTCCCTTGCCCAGGTGGTGGCTACCCCGAGGAGCCCCCCCTTGCCTGCGACGCTGAAGAGATCCCTTGATCTCTCATTGATTTACATTGCAAACCCGACGCTTGTTTTTACACTGCACCCGGCCGCCCCAGTGCCGCTGAGGGTGTACTTTTTGTGTGAACTTGTGTGTCCCCCGGTGCCCTACAAAACCCCCCTGGTCTGCCCTCCGAAGACGCGGGTACTTACCTGCTGGCAGACCGGAACCGGGGCACCCCCTTCTCTCCTTTGAAGCCTATGCGTTTTGGGCACCTCTTTGACCTCTGCACCTGACCGGCCCTGAGCTGCTGGTGTGGTAACTTTGGGGTTGCTCTGAACCCCCAACGGTGGGCTACCTTGGACCCAAACCTGAGACTTGTAAGTGATTTACTTACCTGACAAAACTAACAAAAACTTACCTCCCCCAGGAACTGTGAAAATTGCACTAAGTGTCCACTTTTAAAACAGCTTATTGTGTTTTATGTGAAAAGTATACATGCTAATGAAATGATTCAAAGTTCCTAAAGTACTTACCTGCAATACCTTTCAAATGAGATATTACATGTAAAATTTTAACCTGTGGTTCTTAAAATAAACTAAGAAAAGATATTTTTCTATAACAAAACCTATTGGCTGGATTTGTCTCTGAGTGTGTGTTCCTCATTTATTGCCTGTGTGTATGTACAACAAATGCTTAACACTACTCCTTTGATAAGCCTACTGCTCGACCACACTACCACAAAATAGAGCATTAGTATTATCTCTTTTTGCCACTATCTTACCTCTAAGGGGAACCCTTGGACTCTGTGCATACTATTCCTTACTTTGAAATAGTGCATACAGAGCCAACTTCCTACAGTACCCAATTGTAGTGGTCTGCCCATAATCTAGGTTGATGAAAGCTGGTACTTGCAAGCACTGCAACTTCAAGGCAACCTTCCTTGTCGGAGGTAATACCATTTCAGCCGTTCAGACAATCGAAAGCTCTTTGTCAGCTCCATGTGAGATCACTTCTGTACCCTGTTAGGAATTACACATACACTGGCTTCAGTGTACTACCCCCAAAGCAACAGCGTTGTTGAGAAATTAAACAGCCGGATAAAAACTAAATACAGTCTGCACCTGCCTGCCCCACTCCACTGCCCTATGCCTTATTTACTTGTTTACACACTCAGCACTGATCACCACCTCACAGCAGATTGCAATTGGTAAACTGACGCTCAGCGCCAAAAAAAAAAAAAAATTGCATGTGTATCTCTCTGAACTAACCAAAACAGCTAATTTCCCATCCAAACGGGTCAGTCATCAGAACTCCAAGTGCACCACCGCCAAGGTACCATATCAAACACCCCAACCTGGCCAAGAAGACTACATTCAACATTTTGTAAGGAAATGGAAGCAAGTCAGATTTGAAGTGCCCTACTGAGTGATTTTTGCCACCCTCAAAGTGGAGGGGAGAGATGCGTGGGTTTACCTTTCCGACATACGTCTGAAACCTTACAAAGCTAAATCTCCCCCCTTCCCAATTAACTGCACCACAAACCATCTTTGAACTTTTGAAACTAAAACTCCAACCACCAGAGGGCTGCTAACATCTCCTCTGGATTCATACCAAGATGTTTCAGAATATTAAAGTTTGCACGTATACATTCTCAGTCTATTATAGGTACTGCATGTGTTTGCTAAGGAACTCCCTAATCTTATGGCGTCTATCCACATCACCTTTAAATACACTGCAACCAACACTAGCATTCCACATGAACCACACAGGTAAAGGATATTGATCTACCCAATCTGTTCATTCAGGTCTTGTAAGTCCACACACATCTGTGTGGCTCCATTGGCCTTCCGAGCTAACACAACTGGTGCAACCCAATCTGACGATTCAGTAGGCTCTAACCTCACACTTTCACAGCTTATCCAATTCTTCCTTAAGGTTTTGCCTCAAAGTTAATGGTACCTTAGGTACTTCATGTACCTTCGGTTGAGCATTCTCTCTTACTTTTTATTTTGTGTACGAATCCCTTGAACAAACCCAAATTATCATCCAGTATTTCTGGATATTGGTCTTCCTATTTATTAGTTTTAATGGTTGTCACTTATACATACTCCTGTTGCAATATGACCTGTTTTGGATTGTTCAGATCTAACAATAGCCCTAGGTTCCCTTGGTCATGCCATCCTAGAAGACATGCTTCATCCTTGGCTACATATACAGTTCCTTGTGTCACATTACTTTTGAAAATCAATTCTGCATCAAATCCACATAAAACCTCAAAAGACTTCCTTTCGTATCCCACTGGTTGTATTTTGGAATGACCATGCAGTTCCTTGGTTTTTAAATAACCTGTTCCATTTTGTCTCACTTAGTAGAGTGAATGAAGATCCTGAATTTGCCATGCCTCTCACTTCTATCCCATTTATTACTACTTGGCAGAATGGTCTTTTTGATCCTTGTACTGCCATCGCATATATTGGTGACTCGGCTTCACCAGTGACACATTTCATCTTTATTACCTTCATCGTTCAGATCTCTATTATTCACTTTGTTCCAATTTGGTTTGCCAGATGACTTGCACACCTTAGCAAAGTCCTTCCCCCTTTTTTTTATTTTTTTATATATATATATATATAATGTTCAATGGCATGTGTAGCTGCAGATACACATGCTGTGCACAGTCCGCCATCTGGTGTTGGGCTCGGAGTGTTACAAGTTGTTTTTCTTCGAAGTCTTTTCGAGTCACGAGACCGAGGGACTCCTCCCATTTCGACTCCATTGCACATGGGCGTCGACTCCATCTTAGATTGTTTTTTTTCCGCCATCGGGTTCGGACGTGTTCCTTTTCGCTCCGTGTTTCGGGTCGGAAAGTTAGTTAGAATCTCAGAAAAAATAGTCGGTATTGTTTGCGTTCGGTATCGGGTTAGTTAGAACAAATTGACACCGAATTTTGAAGAGCTCCGGTGGCCCTTTGGGGTTTTTTCGATCCCCCGTCGGGGCCTGGTCGGCCCAGCCACGTTCGACTTAAAGGCTGATGGAACAGACCCCATTCTGCTTCTGCCCAAAATGCCATAACAAGTATCCGGATCAGCATCTGGTCTGTAACTTGTGCTTGTCCCCCGAGCACAAGGAGGATACTTGTGAAGCCTGTCGAGCGTTTCGGTCGAGGAAGACGCTGAGAGACCGAAGAGCCAGGAGACTACAAATGGCGTCCACGCCGACAGGTCGAGAACGTTTCGAGGAGGAAGAAGAAGCTTTCTCCATCCGCGAGTCGGATTCTGAAGAACTCTACGCCGAAGAAACACACCAAACCTTGAGTAAGACGTCGAAAATCAAGACTCACGAGAAGTCCACAAAAGCCCAGGGGACGCCACCGCCAACAGGCCATGGCTTAACCCGAAAACTAGGTGACCGATCCAAGGCACCGAAAAAGGGCATGCTGGTGTCGAAGTCATCCGACTCCGGTCGAGATACCGCCACACAGCAATCTCGGAGCCGAGACAGTGGCTCCGAGAAACTTCGGCACAGAGACAGCGGCACCGAAGAATTTCGGCACCGAGACACCACGCCAAAAACAAAGAAGGTTTCTTCGGAGCCTAAAAAGACTTCCGAAAAGATTTCGGTTCCGAAACCTCCAGCCTCTGAGCCGAAAACTAGTTCCTATACAGAGGAACAAGGATTCACCTCCCAATTACATAGATTTGGATAGGAGCTTCAAGCGGTAGAGCCTGACTACACGCAAAGAAGGCTTCATATTCATGAGGACACAGGGAAGATGACCACTCTTCCCACCAATCAAAATAAAAAGGAAACTTGCCTTTCAACAAAAGGACAAGCAACCACAGGCAAAAGTGGCAAGAAAAACAACCCCGCCACCGTCTCCACCACCATCAACACATTGCATCACCAGCAACAACTCCACCACTGATGCACTCACCAGCTCATACTACAATGAGTCGGGATGATCCCGATGCATGGGACCTTTTTAAGATGCTCCAGTGTCTGACAACAGCCCAGACTCCTATCCCACAAAACCGTCACCACCTGAGGACAGTACATCCTACACACAGGTGGTCGCAAGGGCAGCCAAATTTCACAACGTCACCTTACATTCTGAACCAATTGAGGATGACTTTCTGTTTAACACCCTATCCTCCACCCATAGCCAGTACCAAAGCCTTCCCATGCTCCCAGGAATGCTAAAACATTCAAAGCAAATATTTCAGGATCCAGTTAAAGGCAGAGCCATAACTCCAAGGGTGGAAAAGTACAAGCCACCGCCAACAGATCCAATCTATATTACAACACAACTAACACCAGACTCAGTAGTTGTCGGGGCAGCTCGTAAGAGAGCCAACTCTCATACCTCAGGAGACGCACCACCTCCAGACAAAGAGAGCCGCAAATTTGATGCTGCGGGAAAAAGGGTTGCAGCACAAGCAGCAAATCAATGGCGTATTGCCAATTCACAAGCACTTTTGGCAAGATACGACAGAGCTCATTGGGATGAAATGCAACATTTCATCGAACACTTACCCAAGGAGTTCCAAAAAAGGGCGCAACAGGTGGTAGAAGAGGGACAAAGTATCTCAAATAATCAGATACTGTCTTCCATGGATGCAGCAGATACAGCTGCAAGGACAATAAACACTGCAATCACGATACGAAGGCACGCATGGCTGCGCACTTCAGGGTTCAAGCCGGAAATCCAACAAGCTGTGCTCAATATGCCATTTAATGAACAGCAATTATTTGGGCCGGAGGTTGACACTGCCATTGAGAAACTCAAAAAAGACACTGACACAGCCAAAGCCATGGGCGCACTCTACTCCCCGCAGAGCAGAGGCACATTTCGGAAAACACCTTTTAGGGGAGGGTTTCGAGGTCAACCCACAGAAACCACAACCTCACAAACAAGGCCTACTTACCAGGGTCAATATCAGAGGGGAGGTTTTCGGGGACAATATAGAGGGGGCCAATTCCCAAGAAATCGAGAAATTCCAAGGCCCCAAAACTCCTCAAAATAAACAGTGACTCACAAGTCACACAACCCCATCACAACACCTGTGGGGGGAAGACTAAGCCAATTTTACAAACTTTGGGAGGAAATAACAACAGACACCTGGGTCTTAGCAATTATCCAGCATGGTTATTGCATAGAATTTCACCAATTCCCTCCAAACGTCCCACCGAAAACACACAATGTCAAAACAACATAGATCTTCTAGGACTAGAAGTTCAAGCATTGCTACAAAAGGACGCAATAGAATTCGTGCCAAATCTACAAAAAAAAACACAGGAGTTTACTCACTGTACTTTCTAATACCCAAAGAGGACAAAACTCTGAGACCAATACTAGATCTCAGAACACTAAATACCTACATCAAATCAGACCACTTTCACATGGTCACGTTACAAGACGTAATCCCACTGCTCAAACAGCAAGATTACATGACAACATTAGACCTAAAAGATGCGTATTTCCATATACCAATACATCCTTCACACAGTAAATACCTAAGGTTCGTATTCCAAGGAATACATTACCAATTCAAAGTGTTGCCATTCGGAATAACAACTGCGCCAAGAGTTTTTACAAAATGCCTGGCAGTAGTAGCTGCACATATCAAAAGGCAGCAAATACATGTGTTCCCATACTTAGACGACTGGTTAATCAAAACCAACACGCTAAGACAATGTTCACAGCACACAAACTACGTCATACAGACCCTTCACAGGCTAGGTTTCTCGATCAACTACGCGAAGTCACACCTTTTGCCGTGTCAAACACAGCAATACTTAGGAGCGACAATCAACACAGCAAAAGGGATTGCCACTCCAAGTCCACAAAGGGTTCAAACATTTCACAAGGTAATACAGGCCATGTATCCAACACAAAAGATACAAGTCAAAATGGTAATGAAACTCCTAGGCATGATGTCTTCATGCATAGCCATTGTCCCAAACGCAAGATTGCACATGCGGCCCTTACAACAGTGCCTAGCATCACAATGGTCACAAGCACAGGGTCAACTTCTAGATCTGGTGTTGATAGACCGCCAAACATACATCTCGCTTCTATGGTGGAACAGTACAAATTTAAACCGAGGGCGGCCTTTCCAAGACCCAGTGCCACAATACGTCATAACAACGGATGCTTCCATGACAGGGTGGGGAGCACACCTCAATCAACACAGCATCCAAGGACAATGGGACATACATCAGAGGCAGTTTCACATGAACTGTTAGCAGTATTTCTAGCGCTGAAAGCATTTCAACCCATAATAACCCAAAAATACATTCTTGTCAAAACAGACAACATGACAACAATGTATTATCTAAACAAACAAGGAGGGACACACTCGACACAGTTGTGCCTCCTAACACAAAAAATATGGCATTGGGCGATTCACAACCACATTCGCCTAATAGCACAATTTATTCCAGGGATTCAGAACCAGTTGGCAGACCATCTCTCTCGATCACCAACAAACCCACGAATGGGAAATTCACCCCCAAATACTAAACAATTACTTTCAAATTTGGGGAACACCTGAAATAGATCTATTTGCAACAAAAGAAAACTCAAAATGCCAAAACTTCGCATCCAGGTACCCACAAGATCAATCCCAAGGCAATGCTCTATGGATGAACTGGTCAGGGATATTTGCGTACGCTTTTCCCCCCTCTCCCTCTCCTTCCATATCTAGTAAACAGGTTGAGTCAAAACAAACTCAAACTCATACTAATAGCACCAACATGGGCAAGGCAACCTTGGTACACAACACTACTAGACCTTTCAGTAGTACCTCATGTCAAACTACCCAACAGACCAGATCTGTTAACACAACACAAACAACAGATCCGACATCCAAATCCAGCATCGTTGAATCTAGCAATTTGGCTCCTGAAATCCTAGAATTCGGGCACTTAGACCTCACACAGGAATGTATGGAGGTCATCAAACAAGCTAGAAAACCTACCACTAGACACTGCTATGCAAATAAGTGGAAAAGATTTGTTTATTACTGCCATAATAATCAAATTCAACCTTTACACGCATCTGCAAAAGAAATAGTAGGATACTTGCTACATTTGCAAAAATCTAACCTAGCTTTCTCTTCCATTAAAATACATCTTACGGCAATTTCTGCTTACCTACAAATTACGCACTCAATTTCATTGTTTAGGATACCAGTCATAAAGGCGTTTATGGAAGGTCTAAAGAGAATTATACCACCAAGAACACCACCAGTTCCTTCATGGAACCTTAACATTGTCCTAACACGACTCATGGGTCCACCTTTTGAGCCCATGCACTCTTGTGAAATGCAATACTTAACGTGGAAAGTTGCATTTTTAATTGCCATCACATCTCTAAGAAGAGTGAGTGAGATTCAAGCATTTACCATTCAAGAACCATTTATTCAAATACACAAAAATAAAGTTGTTCTACGGACAAATCCTAAATTTTTACCAAAAGTAATCTCACCGTTCCACCTAAATCAAACGGTAGAATTACCAGTGTTCTTCCCACAACCAGATTCGGTAGCCGAAAGAGCACTACATACATTAGACATCAAAAGAGCACTAATGTACTACATTGACAGAACAAAACTAATTCGAAAGACAAAACAATTTATTTATCGCCTTTCAAAAACCTCATACAGGAAATCCAATTTCAAAACAAGGCATTGCTAGATGGATAGTTAAGTGCATTCAAACCTGCTATCTTAAAGCTAAAAGAGAACTGCCTATTACACCAAAGGCACACTCAACCAGAAAGAAAGGTGCTACCATGGCCTTTCTAGGAAATATTCCAATGAACGAAATATGTAAGGCAGCAACATGGTCTACGCCTCATACATTTACCAAGCACTACTGTGTAGATGTGCTAACTGCACAACAAGCAACAGTAGGTCAAGCTGTATTAAGAACATTATTTCAAACTACTTCAACTCCTACAGGCTGTACCACCGCTTTTGGGGAGATAACTGCTTACTAGTCTATGCACAGCATGTGTATCTGCAGCTACACATGCCATCGAACGGAAAATGTCACTTACCCAGTGTACATCTGTTCATGGCATTAGTCGCTGCAGATTCACATGCGCCCACCCGCCTCCCCGGGAGCCTGTAGCCGTTTAGAAGTAGATCTTAAACATTTGTACATTTGTAAATATATTACTTAAAACTTTATTATGTACATACGCATTCACTCCATTGCATGGGCACTATTACTAGCATACACAACTCCTACCATCCTCTGCGGGCAAAACAATCTAAGATGGAGTCGACGCCCATGCGCAATGGAGTCGAAATGGGAGGAGTCCCTCGGTCTCGTGACTCGAAAAGACTTCTTCGAAGAAAAACAACTTGTAACACTCCGAGCCCAACACCAGATGGCGGACTGTGCACAGCATGTGAATCTGCAGCGACTAATGCCACGAACAGATGTACACTGGGTAAGTGACATTTTCCATCTTATATATATATATATATATATATATATATATATATATATATATATATATATATATATATATATCTATATATATCTATATCATTTTGCACATGTTTTGTCAGTAGCAGGGCATATTTTAGCATTACCTAAATGTGAAGTACTACCACACCTGTAACACCCCCATCGGCCTGCTTGAATATCTTCTTTCCGATGTTCTGCTCTTATTCTGCTTCTGTTGGCATTCTTCCTTTATAAACTTCTTATTTTTATTTTTAACAACTAGTACACCCTGTGATTGAGGTTACGTTTTATTTTCCGTAATCGCCATTTGTTCCATATAAGACATAACCTTATGGCCACTTCCAGCACCTTTTTGTAAGGTTAAATTGGGTGTTAATAAAGCTTCTTGCACTTTCTTATTATTGGTCTTCTCTCACAATTGGTCTCTTATTTCTTCTTCAAACCCCTTGTACTCACAGGATACGGCTAACATTCTTAGTACACCTACATAACCTGATGCAGATTCACCATCTACTTGCACCCTTCTATAAAATCTGTTTTTTTTAAAGTGACTTTTAAATCTACTGATATCTAAGATTTAATTGCTGTCTCATATTCATCTTCAATTCCATCTCCTTCACCTTCTATTACTAATAACAATTCTTCGGGTGCATGTTTTAGTATTTTCCATCCTTCGGTACCCAAACAGTATCTTAGTATTGCAAATCTCCTTTTATATGTGAAATTGTCTCCTTCTAGTGCATCCAGATACGCTTCATATGTTTCCTTCCACTGTTCTCAGTTGGAATCGGGTGAAGATGGATTGGGAACAAATGCAGAAGGTGGCATTATAGATTGTTGCATTGTAATGAAAGACCGTGCCAGTGACTGAAACAGATGAACTGGAGAAAGTTGTAGATTACTATAAAGCTTATCCCAACCTAAAACCGTCAATGCCTATTGCGATATACAGTTCTTGCAAAGTATGAGTATCACTGTCAAAATGTGATGCTCGCTGCTTCAATGGTGTGCGTATCACCAATGACACGCACCTTGTACTATTCCTCATGTATGCGCTGCAAAAAGATTAACATTAGCTGTAGGACACTCACAGCAAGAGCTGTGAAACAAAGACTTGGGAGCCCTAGAGAGGTTTCAAACCCCTCAGGCTCAGACAGGCCTTTCTGTTTAACTAGAACATTCTGCCCTCCTGGGGCGGAATGTTCTAATAGCCTTATAGCCCGCTATGGCGGGCTATACCTTCCATTAAAGGCCTGCAAGCTTGTTGCATGCTGGACCAGGCCTTTAATGGCCGTTATAGCCCACTACGGCAGGCTATAGTACGTCCTGCCGGCCTTGGGGTTAGGCCTAAAGTTCACTGAATATGTTCAACCACGGAATGCTTAGCCAGTAGCAAGTGAAGACAAATGTGTGCACATTTGTAGCTAAGTTTGCATTTAGGATAATGAGGTAACACAGTGGTAGCTTCCAAGAGTTTTTCCAGACAAACAAACACTTATACAATCAATAGGTTTTATCAGGAAATACTTTTTTCAAGGTTGTAGAAATACTGTATATAAAAGCACAAATTGAATCAATTGCGTACAAATGTACTGACTTTGTTGGTGCCTCTTGTCTTCCTGTTTGTGTTACACTGTCAGAATTTCTGTTGCAGTCAGTATATGTTTAGGCAATCTATTCAATGCCTTCCTTTTATACCATATTTACATAGAATAAAAATGTTTGTTGAATTTACTGCTAGGTTGCTTTATGTGCACTTTTTTTTTTTTTTTTTTTCTTTTTTTTTTTTTTTTTTTTTAACCATTTGCTGATGGAAATGGATAAATCTTGATTTAAGAATAACTTGCAATTACGTTTTTCAAAAGGCAAATGTTTATAAACTAAAAAAACTAAATTGCCCTTTTTCAATTGAAGGGGAAATTATGGTCCTTACACAAAATAAGAAAACCTCACTACCCTTACCAAAGTGTGACTAGAATGGCCAATGGTTCTACCCAATGAACAAAGGTGCATGTCGTCTGGCCTTTGGCCAGGTAGGCTTTATGATCATGAGTGCCTCAACCCTCTTGCTGCCCTTTGTACAACACTAGAGGTGGTTTCTCATAGTATTTGGTTATGCCCAGACAGCCCTGTTATTGTGATCAGAGGCAATGCATTGAGGGGTAAGATGGGTTACTCATTATCAGGCAGTTCTCTGTACTTTTTAGGATTGATCATAACCATTATGCCCCTCCAGCTAAATCGTGTGTCTGGGGGGGGAGGGTGGAGGGAGGGAGTTGAGGGGGTGGTATCTGCATTTTAGTTTTAATAGATGTGTAGCTTCTGAGTATTCAACCGATACTACCCTTTAGCGCATATTTGTGTTTTTTCTTTTTTTTTTTTTTTTTTTTGCACATTAGTACATTGGGAGGAGTCTGCATATAACACAAAATTGGAGACTGATATATTGTTTAATAAAGATCTCTCTACCATACACATTTGCTTGCATATATGGGTTTTATTTTTTCCTTTATGGAAAGTCATATATGTAGTCTGCGAGTGGAAAGAGGTGAATTAAGTAATTGATGTGAGGATAGTTAGGTCATTGTAAAGCTACAACCATGTGCAGTAAAGTCTCAAAGCAAATTTTCTCTTACATATCCCGAAGATCAGCAACCCATGGTATATTGCAGGCTGACGTTAATGACTAAGCAACTCTTGATTGTAATATGATTGAATGGGAAAGGTGGGGATGTGTACTGACTGATTTGACTGTGTGCCAGTGTTCGTTTTTCGAATCTGACAAAGGCTATAGATCTGGCATCGACTACTGACCTTTAAGGTTTGACAGTGTTTGCTTGTTTTCGTATGTGTGTCTTCATTCAAGAGAAATACTCCATGTCCCAGTGTAAATATTACATAAAAGCACACGTTGCACCAGAAGTCCCTGGCACTGAAAGAATGTTCATGTTTTGCCAGAGCAGAATGTGGTCACTCAGTATGACAGCTGAGGTGGGCAGATGCAGTGCACCATGCTTTATTGGTGTCGTAGCAAGATGTGAATTACATTACATGAGACCAATGGACAACTAGGACGTCCTTGTAACTATGTATATGTTTGTATTAAAAAAAACAAATAGTCTTGACTAATGCCTGATCTAAAAAGTAGAAGCCTTTCGTATTCAGGCCATATCTTGATGGTATTTGTAAATAGTCTCTCAGAGGGTGGTATCTTAGGTTGCTGAATTCTAAATTGATTCAACGCGGTTTCCATTAAATATGCAACATGAAAGCATTTTGATATTCTTGTGCACAATGGTGGAGTATTTATCAGAGCTGCCTAGAGTGATGTTGCTCATTGCTCCATGTTGTTCTGAGCTTTTTCTGTTCATCTTTAAATGCCCGGATCAGTATGTTCACTCTTATTTGCGGAACTGGTGTTTCTGGGATAACTTTTTAACAATAATGCTTTAGTGGAGAATGTCTTGTTTATTCATTCTTTGTGTGCTTTTTGTTCTCCCCATGGGTGGGGAAAGTGCTCTTTTCTGTAACTTGGCCAACAAAACACATTTGGGATCTAAAGGCAGTTGTAGGCGTTCATAGTGGAGTTTTGCTAAATTTAGCATAGTCTGCTTAAACCTTGAAAGGGTTGTTATCCAGTTGCATCAGGCAGTGACTACGCACACACTAATTATGAACAGTTTGATTTAAGGTGCAATATTGCAGTCAAAACTTTGAGGGTTGTACCTGTGCTACACAACTTGTTGAAATAAAGCAAACTCCCCACATATGATGTGCGTTGGTCAAACAAGGAGACTCCAGTTTAAATTGCATATATGTTAATTTGGGATTTAAGGAGAGCATTAAAAGGACACTGCCAGAACAGAGGTAAGTAACTAATTTGGAAGCATTGAAGCACAGGCAGAAATCCTAATGTTTCAAAATATATTCCTGCTGTGAATTCAAGATCATATTCATATTTCTTTATTGCTAAATCGTATGCTTTTATAAATTTGCATCTTCCTGAAAGCTATTGCTATGTAAAAAAGGAACAGTTTTTATTACAAAAAATACAGTATCTTTCTTCTTCTTCTTAGTTGGATGAAAAAGAGAGCCGACGTTTGTTCCAGCAGATTATTTCTGGTGTGGATTATTGCCATAGACATATGGTTGTCCATAGGGATCTGAAGCCAGAAAATGTGCTCCTGGATGCTAATATGAATGCTAAGATTGCCGATTTTGGTAAGGTGTTTAAAATATGTCGGCATTCAATGCTGTAGCAAGATATGTGGGTTTGTGAGACTTATTAGTTTTCTCTACCCTGGTCGCCCTGCCACAATGTTCTTTTCCCCTATAGCGTGACACGTTTGTGTAATTTGCATTTTTCAAACGTCATAGATGGTAATAATCATATTGGCTCAAATTATGCAAACTCAGCATATTGGCTCATTATGCAAACTCAGTGTATCAACTTTGCATGGCATATGGGATGCAGGACATGTACTTTTTTTTTTTTTTTTTGTCCTGTCCTGATTATTCAAAGTTGGTAAAGAGACAATATCTCTCTGAATTTTAATGTGTAAATTAAAACTGATGAATTATAACCTAACCAGTTGTGGCCGTGGGGGTGGGGGTGGAGTGGTTGGAGGAAAGTTAACTTTAAATGCTCAACCGATATTTGCATGAGCAAATCTACAATGCATTTTTGCTGGTGCTAAACTGCAGTTTCAAATATTTTCTAGGAGTTCTGGCCTACTTCTGTAACTTCTTGTGAATTAATGAAAGCCATAACTCTGCATTAATGAAAGGACATATCCCATGGATGCACTTTTGTGACTTTTCTTAAGAATCCGGCCCCTAGGTTGGTCTGATGGTAACCAGGACCTTTTTTGTTTTTATTTAAATTGTATATAATTGTTTATCGATTGGCTAGCCTTACCTGTGACAGCATTCTGGTTTTTCACAAGGAGCATATCTGCATGCAAAGTAATTTTGTTCAGAGCCAAGGACTAATGAGATGTTTTTTGGGTAAAAAAAAAAATATATATATATTTTTTCTTTTTGCCAATGTTTTTGTTATAATGGCATGGGCCGGCAGCTCCAACAAACGTTTACTAAAACAATGTCAAAACAAGATGCACATTGACAAAACCAAAAGGCTGACCACCGGTGTTTGACCTATTGGCTTTGCCAATGCTTGTTTATTTTCATGTCTCCCATAATCTTGTTAAAAATTATTACCCTGATTTTCCATTAGGACTGTTTTAGCATGCATCAACACATTTGACTAAAAGATGCTTCAAAGAAATGGTACCTAAAATTTCACAATAGTTTAGCAACACTTATATTTCCTAGTTGCATTTTTTGTTTTTTGTTTTTTTGGCTAAATTAATATTTTGAAAGCAAAGATTCAAACTTGCTTTCAAGCTTCTTCAAATGTGTGCATCTGAACAAAGAACATTCTGGGAGCATTTATGTGTAGCTTCATATTGATAAACTTTGCAAATGTCGGTACACATTTTTATAATAGAACTGTTCTCGGTGCAGTCCGAGCTTACAACATTTCCTTGAAGTGCTCACCCTAATAATAAATGCTTTACATTAATGAAGCATAAATACAAGGTTGAACAGCATTAATATTAGGATCCAAATAGTACCTTAACTGTAGACTGTGCCCTTCCCTGATCCAAAATATGGTACTGCAAACTAGCTGCCAAAGGATTTGTGCTGCATGGGGTTGCGCCTACTTGCCCTAAGGACAAAATAAACATGGAAAATTGTTGTCCTTGACCCCAAACGATAAGTCCTGGGTGTCGGTCTATAGGAATTACACACCCCTGCAGAAAACATTACACATACCTGACAACTCTTGCTGTTTTTGTGTGCAAAACAGATTGATGCTAGCTGCATATGTTTGCTGTGTGTTAAAGAATCAAGATGACTGGGATGATAGTAAAGGATGCTTACCTGTGACATTTCTCTGAACTTATCCGATCAGCAGTGGTCTTCAGCCTGTACATGGAGCCGAGAATTAATGATAGATTATACTGTTACAGTCTCCTGTTTACATGACCGCCGCTTTTTGGATGATTGCCCTGCCATCATTTAAGCCTGCGTGCATTATGCCTCCCTTGGAGTCAGCACTCTTATGGTGGAATTTTTGCTCACCATAGAGTACTTTACTCACTCAGTGAACCTTTACAGCTTCACTTCACAACTATTCAACAGTCCCAAGTTACTGGCAATCAACAACCTCCCAATTTATTAATCAGAAGACGAATATTGCTTGGCCCAACTGTTTGCAAGTAAAGGCTTTTCTTTGAGAATCATTTCAGATCTTCTGTATAAATTCTGGCTGTCTTCTCAGTAGTCTGTGTCCTAGGGATTGGCATCTTGGGTGGAGCATTCAGGTCCTCGAAGAACATCCTCAGTCCTATGACCTACCCAAGCAACAGTATTGCATCTATATTAACTCCACTGAACTTCTAGTATAACCTTTTGAAGTCTGTTGTGTTTTCTGCAGAGGTTTACCTAATCCCTTCCTATCAGCAAGCAAGATCAATGCCTCTCCTCTAGGTCTTGTAGCATGGCTAGACCTAGACCCAAGATCTCCAATAAGGCAAGGTTACAAGTCTTCTACTAAAAACTATAGAAAAATATAGAATGCATCCCACTCTGACCCAGTAGGTTCCTTCCCTTCTCTTTCCATATGGAGCAGATGTCATCTTTCTGCTCTATTTTATATAGCACAGAAAAATTTATGTCACATTCTGAGCCCTGAAAATCCCTCTAGATTGGAGTGTAGCTGCTTTCATGAAGGTTCTTATTGATAAGTGGTGGCCCAGTGATTAGTTGAAATTGTTACCTTTTTTCGATTAGAAGATGTTGGTTTTGAATAGGTTTATTTGTTAGATTGATTTGGGAAAAGATAAATGGGGGACATATAGGTATGAGAACTTTCAACACATTTTCCTAACTCTGTACCTTAATACTTGAGTCATTGACTATCTCTGGGTTTTCCGGGAAAGCAAGGCAACCGAGATATAACATATGCTGTGTCGTTTGAAAGGAACTCGAGCTAGATGATTGGAACTGTTAGCAATCCTTCCCAACTTCTTGTATGTGGCCTGATGTTGATCTGCATGGTGCAAGATATGGCTGACTAAAAAAGTTGATGGAGAAGAGAACCATTCAGTTTCAGCATTTGCTGTAACAAAGAATGCTAGTCCATTTATGTTCCAAATCAGTGGCCTTTATTTAGGAAGCATCAAGATATTTGTCAGTGCTTGATGTTGATCATTGGGTCCATCTTACAAGCCTTGGCCTTAGAGTTATTGAAAGTGTGAAATCACATAGAGCCCAGATTTGTACTTTAATTGTTCGGCTTTTCAAGAACTGTACCCTAAGATTTTTTTCGAAGTCGATCCGGAAATAGGCTAGCGCCAGGTTATTTTTGCTATTCAAATTTGAAGTTGCTTGCTGGGGCAGTTATTCAGTTTTTGTGCCACTTAAGGTAGTTAAACTCCCACCAGAAGTTTGTGTTTTCAGCCAGCTGTTGCATTGCTTGGTTGCCCAAGTGGGCATGGATTTGAATGTCGTCTGAGGATTTGGGATTGCAAAAGGTACTGGTAAGTAATTGGTGCCAGCATCTTGTATGAATGTTGAGCAATGAAGATCATGATGATGCCGTTCAAGACCTGTGCTGCCAATCCTTCCCCTCCCTCCCCCAAATACAAAGCAATCCATAGAACCATATGATTAATTATGTTCCAAGTCATAGACGAGACCACAGATGATTCAAGTAATACAATTATTTCTGGTTGACCAATGAGGCGAGAGGAAAGCAGACCTCCCTGATAATTGTTTTCTTCCTCTTTCCTCCCCAGCCTAGATATAAAACTGGACTGTCTTGCAAGGAGGCCTGGGACTGTAGAGGTCTGGTGGGCTAATCATTTAGTGATTGGTTTAGACGTGTAATTTTATAGTTCAGAGATCTGGGGCTCTACATTTGTAGTGATGCATTTATAATCCTTGTATTGATTGACCATTAAGTAGGACAATTCATCACTGTGGGTAGTTTGAATGAAGCAATCGTAGAGGTTTACATATTACTTGGCTATGGGGCGTAATCTTGACAAACTTGCCTCAAAATTTAGCAAGTTGTAGGAAGCTTGATTAAATGCATATGCCTTTCTATGATAGGAATTGAAGGTTAGAAGACCGACAACAGGAAAAAATAGTTTTTTGTTTTTTTTAAAAACCTTTTTTTTTTAAAAAAATAATAAAAAAAGGTTTTCAGGAGTTCTGTCAGAATGACTTCGACCACATGGACGGAGAATAAACATCAGAGAGATTCTGTCTGAAGTGCTACCACAAGTTCACCCACAAAGACCGCCATGATGTTTGCAACCTTTGCGTGCTGAAGGACCACAGCTTGGAGGGCTGGGACATGTGAGTTCTGTCCAGTTCCCTAAAGACCAGGGAGAAGTGGAAGTGGGCTCATGACACCATGGCACAGTCGCGGCAGATAACATGACTAACAGACCTTGGGTCGTCAAGGGACCAGAAGAACCCAAATGAAACTGAGGTGGCATAGAGAGTGCTCAGATATCAAGAAGGTTGCTGAAACCAAGGCTTAAACTTTAAAGAAGACATGGAGACTAAGCGCCAGTTGACACCATAAAGGTGCAGTTCGGGCCTAGATGAGGTGTTTGGGTCAACTCCTTCAAGGCTCACCTGACACTAAGGGTCAAAATATGCAGTTGGCTGTAAACCTTTGTAACTGGCCTCCACTGCAAAAGGGTCTCGAAAGAAAGGTAGCGGCAAAGAGCCTTAAGAAAAAGGAGGCCTTATCTTTGAACAGAGACCTCTAATTCCCAAAGGGCAAATATTATCTATCCCAAGTTTTCCTCACAGTCCTCTCGTTATTTAATAGGACATGCCTCAGAAGTAATGACTTTTGCTGAATTGTCACTAGAAGCGCAAAGCTTGTACATATTGATTTGGTTTCATAGCGTCTTCTAGTATCAGAAATACCGACCTTCATGGGACCGTTCAGTTATCCTTTTCCTTAGACCATTTGGAGGAATTATCCTGTCCCCTCATTGGGTTAGTCTCACTTTCTTATTCCATAATGCATTTTTGAAATAGCCCTTAATTTTTACTTGAATCTTCCACTTTTCAAGCCACCCTGCAGATCTCTTTTATCTGGAGAGCAGGTCTGTCTCGTCGCCCACAGAACATTTTGAATCCCAGCGGAGTGAGGTGGACTCTGTGCTCCCTCCTTCGAAGCTTATTTCCTGGCAGCTTAATTGCATTATCTGTCACGCTCGACGGCCTGGCAATATATGGGCGAGGCGACAGACTCTCGCCACAGCCTTACCCCGGCCCAACTGCGCAACTTGCTCTTGCCTAAAGTACTCTCCGCCTCTTCCTGGCCTTGAAAGGTGGCGATAGTGTGAACTTACATGCTCCGCATACACAGGCTCTCAAAAGGGAAACCGTGCGATGCAACTAATATTCCATTGGTGGGCCTCCATCAATTTCCAATATTTTTACTCTGTGCGGCAGCTGAGAAGCTAGACCTCAAGCTCCATCCACACAGTGAGACCTGTATGCCGATGGTCACCTCCTTCCCTTTGTGCATCTCAACGAAGAGAGCTCTCTACCTGCAGGGCAATTTCTCATAGATCAAGAACTTCGAACCACGTCTTGACGGCTCTGGGGGGCTGCAGAAGCTGAGCCGCCTGCACATCTCACGACGGCTGCTGCTCTCCACTTCCTAACCTAGCTCTACAGAGCTATCCAACTTTCAAAGACGCCATGCGATGTAAATGGGAGGTAGACCACTCTGGGCAAGGAATTGTAGATGTCCATATCCCATCCAAAACTGGTTTCACACAACTCCGGCTTCAAGAATATTCAATTTTTACCTCTTGCATAGAGCTTCTCACCTCAGCAAGCCTAAATCATTACTTCCACACAGCACAGCTTACCTGCCCACGCTGCTCTACTCTAGGAGCTGATCTCTGCCATATGCTATGGTCCTGCCCCTCCTCACACCAGTATTGGTCCTCCGTTTATGATGCACTACGTGAAGTTACAGATATACCCGACCTGCACACTTTGGAGGCTGGCACACTAGGCATATTTAAACGGAAGAAAAGTCATAAGGTTTGCTCATGCTTTGCAGCTCTGGTCCTCCTACTGGCCATACAAACGCTTACTTTGCACTGGCACTCTGCTTCCCCTCCTTTCATGGCAGCTTAGACGGGGGCAGTATTCAAATGGGGTGTGGCTGAGGAGGAGGTGCTTTGTAGAGAGGAAGTATGTGGTCTCCAGACACCTGATCTCGAACCACTGGGCCACAATACTTGCCCACATTCAACAGCCCCCAATGACGCCAGACCTCCCTAGAAACCCTGCAAACACCTGTAGCCTGCTCTGATTGTTTTTTTTTTTTTTTTTTTTTTTTGATTCTCCATCGAATATGCCAAATCATTGAGTGAGTGATAGCTGACCCCTACTCGTAGAGCGCCTCTCCCGGCATCTCCTACGACCCACTCAGGGTCACCCTGGAGTTGACACCTCGTCCAGACTTGCTCCAAATATCCAATCCCCACCACTACCTCATTTCCCCTGCCCGGCCTAATGCAGAGGTGTAGGAAGTTGGCTCTGTATGCACGATTTCAAAGTAAGGAATAGTATGCACAGAGTTCAAGGGTTCTCCTTCGAGGTAAGATAGTGGCAAAAAGAGAATTCTAATGCTCTATGTTGTGGTAGTGTGGTCGCGCAGTAGGCTTCTCAAAGGAGTAGTGTTAAGCATTTGTTGTACATACACAGGCAATAAATGAGGAACACACACTCAGAGACAATTCCAGACCAATAGGTTTTTGTTTAGAAAATTTTTTTTTCTTAGTTTATTTTAAGAACCACAGGTTCAAGATTTACATGTAATACTTCAAATGAAAGATATTGCAGGTAGGTACTTTAGGAACTTTGAATTAGCAAAATAGCATATACAGTTTTCACATAAAAGACATAGCTATTTTAAAACTAGACACAGTGCAATTTTCAACAGTTCCTGGGGGGACTAAGAGTTAGTTAGTTTTTGCAGATAAGTAAACCACCTACAGGGTTCAAGTTTGGGTCCAAGGTAGCCCTCCGTTGGGGGTTCAGAGCAACCCCAAAGTTACCACACCAGCAGCTCAGGGCCGGTCGGGTGCAGAGGTCAAAGTGGTGCCCAAAACGCATATGCTTCAATGGAGAAGGGGGTGCCCCGTTTCCAGTCTGCCAGCAGGTAAGTACCCGCGTCTTCGGAGGGCAGACCAGGGGGGTTTTGTAGGGCACCGGGGGGTGGGGGGGCGAGGGGGACACAAGTCCACACAAAGTACACCCTCAGCGGCCGGGTGCAGTGTGCAAACAAGCGTCGGGTTCACAATAGGATTCAATGGGAGACCAAGGGGTCTCTTCAGCGATGCAGGCAAGGGGGGGGGGGTGCTCCTCTGGGTAGCCACCACCTGGGCAAGGGAGAGGGCCACCTGGGGGTCGCTCCTGCACTGGAGGTTGGATCCTTCAGGTCCTGGGGGCTGCGGATGCAGAGTCTTTACCAGGTGTCGGGTCTTTGAAGCAGGCAGGCGCGGTCAGGGGGAGCCTCGGGATTCCCTCAGCAGGCGTCTCTGTGGGAGCTCAGGGGGGTCAACTCTGGCTACTCATGGTCTCGCAGTCGCCAGGGAGTCCTCCCTGAAGTGATTGTTCTCCACAAGTCGAGCCGGGGGCGTGCGGTGCAGAGTGCCAAGTCTCACGCTGCCGGCGGGAAACGCAAGTTGTTTCAAAGTTGCTTCTTTGTTGCAAAGTTGCAGTCTTTGGTTAACAGAGCTGCTGTCCTCGGGAGTTCTTGGTCCTTCTAGATGCAGGGCAGTCCTCTGAGGCTTCAGAGGTCGCTGGTCCCTGTGGAAAGTGTCGCTGGAGCAGTGTCTTTAGAAGTGGGGATACAGGCCGGTAGAGCTGGGGCCAAAGCAGTTGGTGTCTCCGTCTTCTCTGCAGGGTTTTTCAACTTAGCAGTCCTCTTCTTCTTAGGTTGAAGGAATCTGAGTTCCTAGGTTCTGGGGAGCCCCTAAATACTGAATTTAGGGGTGTGTTTAGGTCAGGGGGGTTAGTAGCCAATGGCTACTAGCCCTAAGGGTGGCTACACCCTCTTTGTGCTTCCTCCCTGAGGGGAGGGGGGGCACATCCCTAATCCTATTGGGAGAATTCTCCATCTGCAAGATGGAGGATTTCTAAAAGTCAGTCACCTCAGCTCAGGACACCTTAGGGGCTGTCCTGACTGGCCAGTGACTCCTCCTTGTTTTTCTCATTATCTCCTCCGGCCTTGCCGCCAAAAGTGGGGCCGTGGCCGAAGGGGGCGGGCAACTCCACTAGCTGGAGTGCCCTGGGGTGCTGTAACAAAGGGGGTGAGCCTTTGAGGCTCACCGCCAGGTGTTACAGTTCCTGCAGGGGGAGGTGTGAAGCACCTCCACCCAGTACAGGCTTTGTTACTAGCCACAGAGTGACAAAGGCACTCTCCCCATGTGTCCAGCAACATGTCTGGAGTGTGGCAGGCTGCTAAAACCAGTCAGCCTACACGGGTAGTCGATTAAGGTTTCAGGGGGCACCTCTAAGGTGCCCTCTGGGGTTTATGTTACAATAAAATGTACACTGGCATCAGTGTGCATTTATTGTGCTGAGAAGTTTGATACCAAACATCACAGTATTCAGTGTAGCCATTATGGTGCTGTGGATGACAGACTCCCAGACCATATACTCTTATGGCTACACTGCACTTACAATGTCTAAGGTTTTGCTTAGACACTGTAGGGGCATAGTGCTCATGCACTTATGCCCTCACCTATGGTATAGTGCACCCTGCCTTAGGGCTGTAAGGCCTGCTAGAGGGGTGACTTATCTATACTTCATAGGCAGTGTGAGGTTGGCATGCCTCCCTGAGGGGAGTGCCATGTCGACTTAGTCGTTTTATCCCCACTAGCACACACAAGCTGGCAAGCAGTGTCTGTGCTGAGTGAGGGGTCCCCAGGGTGGCATAAGACATGCTGCAGCCCTTAGAGACCTTCCCTGGCATCAAGGCCCTTGGTACCAGGGGTACCAGTTACAAGAGACTTACCTGGATGCGCCAATTGTGGAAACAAAAGTACAGGTTAGGGAAAGAACACTGGTGCTGGCGCCTGGTTAACAGGCCTCAGTACACTTTCAAATCAAAACTTAGCATCAGCAAAGGCAAAAAGTCAGGGGGTAACCATGCCAAGGAGGCATTTCCTTATAAGAGGTGTATACAGTGCCATCCCAGTGCCAGAACTATGCCTTGTCTGAACCCACGGAATTCACCTAATTTAACACTGAGCATACTTGGCCTTCAATTCTTATTCAATCAAGCGCTCATCCTGCTCAACATACTTGGTCGAATTTTTAAAGGTGTCTAAGATTATTTATTACTTGGACAAGAAAATCAGCCTTTGGGTCCAGTTTTATTCATATTACCTCTGGAGGAGCTTACCATACAACAGTCATCCCTCTCTCTTAGCAATATAGACATTCCCTCACTCATGTCTGCTAGCAAAATCTGACTGTGGCTAAAAAAAAAAAAATCCAGTTTTTTTTCTTTTTTCAATTTTGTGACCAGTGTATCATCCTGAACGTATGACAATACAACTTCTTTTCCTTCCAAAGGTTATGCACCACCTCTTTTCTGAGTATGGTGTACCATGCACAGGAGTCAACCCATTGTTGTGCTGTAACCGTCTTCATCGATCTTAGTTTCTCAAAGTTATTTTTCTCACCCACACTCACCTCCAACACGCAAGACCACTTTCGGATCTCTATCTACACTCCATTCATTACAAGCTTTGTTATCCTCTGATATAAGGTTACTTTCTTCATGACAGTACTCATGTGTACTCTACTAAAGTGTCCTTTCTTGTCACACCTGGAACATACATTCTCAATTAATGTGATTAACTACTACACCCAGAGCAACTGGTTGGTCCTTTTTCCCTTCCTCCCCATGGAACATTCATTTCTTGGGTTTACTCTGTATTGTTTTTGTTCACAGCATGGACCTTCAATTTAGGATTTCCTCTAATTTCTCATACAAACCACTGAGTGTTCTCTTCCTTTAGCAATATCTAATGCTGTATTGAGTGAAATATCTGTACTAGCCCACAACCTTTCCTGTACTTTGTTTTTAGTTTTCACAAGTGTTTCATCCTTTGCAATTTGTTCATAGTTAATATATCACGTCATGGCTAGTTATCTCAGAGCAGAAACCTAGTCTTCAGCATATTCTCCTACCCCTTGTTTCCTGGATTAAAACAGTAACCCTTGTATCTCAGTATTTATATTTGTCCATACCTTAAATCCATTTGTTTTGAGGCATATTACTAGACATCCAAATTACCCGATTGTACTAAAATAGGTAGTTTTGGGTCAAAAGAATACAAAAATATACCCAAGTAGTGCTCCAACAACGATCATGTTTCTGCCATGCAATGCTAATATCCCAACATAGGCTAAGAGCCACAGTTCCCCATGCCTCCCAATCATATGTGGTTCACCTATGGTAGGTAGAGATGATGATGGTGTTGGTGGTACTATACTCTACATGCTTGTGGTTACTAATGTCGAAGAAGAGTAAATTAAACAAAATAAAACCACCAATGTAGTTACCGTTGCGTGTTATTTGATGCTGCAGGCAGTTCAGTACTTTTCCCCTGGTGTCTTAATTTCCATTTACAAATTTCAACGCAAAATAACCATTTGCATCAAGTAATTGTTAGAAATGGGGTCTTCAGTTGGCAGTCAGGTTACCCCCTGTCCAAGCAAGGACCTCACTCTAGTCAGGGTAAGTCACAGACAATCCAAATTATCCTGTGCCCACCCTCTGGGAGCTTGGCACTGAGCAGTCCGGCTCAACTTAGAAGGCAATGTGTAAAGTATTTGTGCAATAAATCATTCAATAACACAATATAGCACCTCAAAAATACACCACACAGTGTTTAGAAAAATATATAATATTTATCTGGATATTTGCAGGTCAAAGCGATCAAAAGATGCAATAAGTAAATGTAGAGATCACCTGAAAAGTGATATAAAGTGTCTTAAGTCTTTTTAAAGCAAACAAAGTCTCTTTTATCACAAAGTACCTGGTTCGCGTGAAAAATATCCGCAATGGGCCGTAGAGGAGGAGAAGCATGGTAACAAAGGAGGTGTGCGTCGCTTTCTCGGGCCGCACACAGTGATGCGTCGAGTTTCCACGCAGGCACGGCTGTGCGTCTATATCCGGTGCTCGGTCATGGATCCTCTTCAGGTTGCGTGGTTTTCAGAAGCCCTGGGGTCTGTGCGTGGAATCCTGGGCTTGTGGCGCGAAGTCACAAGCGCTTGTCGTTACGGTTCAGCTTGCAGTGAATTTCTCACTGCATGGCTGGCTGTGCGTCGTTTTTAGCAAGCTGTACATCGAATTTTCACCGCACAAGGAGTCCAGTTGCAAGAGAAGTCTTTTTGGCCCTGAGATTTCAGGGGGCAAGCTCTATCCAAGCCCTTGGAGAGCACTTCCTCACCACAGCCAGGGAGCAGCAGGGCAACAGCAAGGCAGCAGTCCTTCACAGAAAGCAGTCAGGTGAGTCCTTTGGGCAGTCAGGCAGTTCTTCTTGGCAGGATGCAGGTTCTGATTACAAGTTTCTTCTCCAGGAAGTGTCTGAGTTGGAAGGGGCAGAGGCCCTGTTTATATACCCAAATGTGCCTTTGAAGTGGGAGTGACTTCAAAGAGTGGCTTAGAAGTGCACCAGGTCTCCTTTCCGTTCAATCCTGTCAGCCAGGGTCCCAGTAGGGGGTGTGGCAGTCCTTTGTGTGAGAGCAGGCCCTCCACCCTCCCAGCCCAGGTAGACCCATTCAAAATGCAGATTTATGCAGGTGAGGTAGAGCATCCTGTGTTTGGGTGTGTCTGAGTGAATGCACAAGGAGCTGTCCACTAAATCCAGCCAGACGTGGATTGTATGGCACAAAGATTTTAGTGCAGAGAAATGCTCACTTTCTAAAAGTGGCATTTCAAAAATAGTAATATTAAATCCAACTTCACCAGTCAGCAGGGTTTTTTATCACCATTCTGGACATACTAAATATGACCTTCCTACTCCTTTCAGATCAGCAGCTACCACTCAATGTATGAGGAGACAGCCCCAATGTTAGCCTATGAAGGGAGCAGGCCTCACAGCAGTGTAAAAACGAATTTGGGAGTTTTACACTACCAGGACATGTAAACTACATAGGTACATGTCCTGCCGTTTGCCTACACAGCACCCCTGCCCTATGGGTTACCTAGGGCATACCTTAGGGGTTTCTTATATGTAGAAAAAGGGGAGTTTTAGGCTTGGCAAGTCCTTTTTAAATGCCAAGTCAAATTGGCAGTGAAACTGCACACACAGCCCTTGCAATGGCAGGCCTGAGACAAGGTTAAGAGGCTACTTAAGTGGGTGGCACAGCCAGTGCTGCAGGCCCACTCGTAGCATTTAATCTACAGGCCCTGGGCACATATAATGCACAGTACCAGGGTCTTATAAGTAAATTAAATAGTCCAATTGGGTATGATCCAATGTTACCATGTTTAAAGGGAGAGAGAGCATATGCACTTTAGCACTGGTTAGCAGTGGTAAAGTGCGCAGAGTCTAAAAACCAGCAAAAACAGTGTCCAAAAAGTGGAGGGGGGCAGGCACAAAGTTAGGGGTGACCACCCTAAGGCTGTCGGGTCTAACAGTAATGTTCTGGAGTCATTAAATATTGTCAACCAGCATCATGTGGTGTTTTCCTGGGTAAACTCCCTGTCACGTGCTTATCGTTGTTTGGTAATGAAAGCCCAAGGACCTTTTTCAACTCGTTTATTTGCAATAAAACAAATTTATATTTTACCGTAATTTCAGGATAGGGCGGCCTTCAGAGATGGCCACTTGTGTATGACGTCACATTTTTACTCTCCATTGCCTGACTAAAATACAAGCTTATGCCCCCCCCGTAGCAACACAGAAATGCTTATGATCTCAGGAAACAAGCATTTGCAATGTAATGGGTCTCACATTTGCTCCTGTTAGACCTATTAGCATTATAAATTCATAACAGGACTTTTCTTGCCACATAAATTGAAAACGAAAAGTAAAATAGTTGACATAAGCAAGCCGATTCAAAGCGCCATGAGCATGATTCAAAAGACAAGGAAAAAAGTTTGCTCGCAGTCAAACATATCTGCAATTATCCATGTAACCATGTGTAGGAAAATGCCACTATTGGCATGGGCACCCCCCACTTTTTGCCTAGTGTTGATGCCAGCTTTGATTGGAAATGTACAAAACAAGGCAACAGTGACTGAAAGAAAACCGCACATCTCTAAGGATATTCCAATGTTAAATCTGGTGCTCAAAACACTGAAGCACATCTGTCGCCACTATGTGCAAACTGGAATCGTGAAAAAAGTTAATAACTAGAACAATAAAAAAATAGTGGAATACTCCGTTATTGTATAGATCATCCATATAAGTCATTGGCAAATTTATAGAGCCACTATATACATCGAAATATAAACAAATATGTAATGTGCAAATTCAAAGTTAATAAAAAAGGGTGTTGCACATAAAGAAATAAACAATCTTTAATAATATATAAACTAAATATTATGAAAACATGTTGTCATCAAATCAGTGGTTATAAAAACACATGAAACAAGACCAACATAGACTCTCCTAAAAATAGTTGTACAGTAAATGGTGTTCATACGTAAATGGGTCCACTAGCGAAATTGAACCCAATCAAAAAGTCTGGATGCTATCCCAAACACATTGAGATGCACTTTAGTCCATGAAATACTTCATCCAAAGAATTGTGATAAGCCCAAATCTTCAATCCATATGGGGTCCTTAAGCCCTTCCAGATGACACTGTAGCCCATGCGATTACTTTGTCCATGTGATGATTTAGCTGATTTTTGCCAACACTAGTTTTGTCCTGTTCTGGGACTTTGTCAAGGCTAGCATGGTATTAATAACAAAAAGAAAATAACTTCTCCATCGGATGTGTGCGTATGAATTTACTACAGTATAGGTCCAACACCCAATTAATATATTTTTTTAAATCTATCGACTAAGGAAAATACCTATTGATTTTGATAGCAAGTGATGTATCACTAGAGTATGAAAGTGTTTATCATTAATGAACATATAGTACACCACCCAGTGGTACAAATAACAATTAGATGAAAAGAAGATCCATTGATGTATAGCGCATGCTGTTTTTAGTATTGTTGTGTAGAAATTGAAAGTCAAAAGAAGAAAGGTAGAAGTATCCATAAAATAGGATGTAGTAACAAGTCGAAATATACCTTATACATCATTCCTAGTTAGCTTCCTCTTACACCATTACATCAGATCCAATTCTGAAAAAGTGTATTGAAAAATGCAATAAGTATCACAATTTCCATTAATGTGCTTAAAGGGTCATATTAGCTTTGTCACTATTATGTCTATCCTGGTCTTGCTCATGACACTCAATAGATACTATAGAGGTCAATTCAAGAAAATTGGCTCCACTCCCTAGCGGTGACATGAGCATAGGCCCCTCGAAAGTTAGCCCCTCCAGTAACCAACGATTTTGCAAAACCAACCGGCACTATGCCATAGCTTTTCTCCTAATTCCTGACAATGGACATGGAAAATTAAGATGTCCTAATCGACCATATATAAAGAAGGCTGCCGAAACATATCATGGGCAAAACCAAGAATACTACATTTATTTGGTTGTCCTGACTTGTCTACCAACTTGTATGCCGCCAGCTTGGCGGCATACCCATGTATATAAACTAAGTCTAAAAAGTTTTGTGAGCCAGACCATTAATATATATGGCGTCACAAGTGAAAGCACACTAACCGAAATTTGTCAATTTATAGGATGGCCAGACTGTGAGGGTTAAATATTGGTATAACGTGTATTGTGAATACACAGAACAGGAAAAATCCCAAACACAAACTCAACAGATCAAGTGCCATTCAAAACAGAAAAGGGGGACAAGACACGTCATGGAAAACACAGACCTGTTCCATATGTGACTGTCCTAGCTATTCTTTACAAAGGTAATTATTGGTGCATTGTGTGGTGTCGAATAGTCTTATACAAAAAAAAGTCATAGAAGGCAGAGAAATAAACTCCCTTCCATGTAGAGAGTAATACTTAAATTGAATAGAAGACCTGTAAGTAAACATCAACCACTTCACATAAGACTAGTATATGTTGTCAAACCCAATTTCCAGCAACACGTCAGTCATTACATAGGCGGCGAGTAATAGTATTTGACTATATTTAAAACCCGAGAGGCCAAATTATTTATCTACTAAATTGAAGTACTGAGCTCACCACTGCAAGTCATTATATACAACTATCTACATACATCTGCGAGGAATAAGTAGTAACCAACTTAACCAATCCGTCACCAATTGGTATTACTCATTTCAACCAGTATCATTTAATCCAAATAGTTAAGTGCCTATCAAATGCAAAGAAAGGCTCGTTTGGAGAATTAGTTTAAAGAATTGTTTAAAAAATTGGAAAGTGCATAGAAAGAGAATGTATAGTCATAATACTCAGAAATATCCCCAGAATGAGAGAAAAAAGGTTCGTAAGCATGTAGTGGGAATACCTGTAGATATGTCATGTCAATGTCACAGATCATATACCACACATTTTACTATGACTAAATTATGCTTGTTTGGTGTGACTTTTTATATCAATTTAAAACCAAACAACATGGGGATATATATCTAATCTGAAAAACATAAATATCCCCTAGGCCCATAAATTCATGATTAAACCCGGCAAATTTATGTAGACATATAGGTCTGTGTACCATACTCTATATATGCTTCATAAAAAATGATGCATCTCACCATCCATATTAATATCCAGTTCTACAGATTGGAGTCCAATAATCCATTCCTTCTGAGATCCAACACCCTATTACCTCATCTAGGGTGTACTGGAGTATGGCTAATGGCCATATATTTTATTGTTGGGGTCTCTAATGTCACGTTTTTGACTAAGGTGACGTACCAAAGGTGATGTGAGGTCATTGTTACGTAAGGAACACGTATGTTCTTGAATCGTCTTTTTAAGGGTCCTGATTGTACTGCCTACGTAAATTTCCCCACATTCACACAATATATAGACAACATATTTCGTATTACAGTTTATAAAAGTCTCCACTTTGTATTTGTTGGTGACATTAAAATTGAACTCCAAGGTTTTATGTAAGGCTGTGTTACACATGTTACAGTGTCCACATTTGTAAAAACCACATATATTGTTAGGGAGCCAACTTTCCTTCTCTTTCGGGGGGGGGGGGGGGGTGTAAATAGCTTTGACAGGCTAAATTTCTAATGGGTTTTACCCCTCTTATGGATCATTTTTGGCTTTGGAGGTAATATATTCAAAAGGGTCGAATCAGTATGTATAACACTCCAATGCTTGAATAGAATTTTGTAAATGTCATGACTATTTTGACTAAGATGTACAAGAAGGTGTGTGTGTGTGTGTGTGTAGTTTTTTTTTTTTTTTTTTTCTGGGTCCGCCTTCAATTTGCTGTGTCCCTTGATCAATGTTGCTCTTGGTAATTTGTTGTTCTTACTTCTAGCCGAAGCTAGCAGTTTCCTTGGATAGCCTCTTAGGAGAAATCTATTTTCCAAGAGATCAAGCTCCTTTTCTGTTACTCCCGTTTGACTACAGTTCCTTTTCATCCTGATCATTTCACCAAAAGGAATGGCCGATATTTGAGACTTTGCATGATTGCTAGATGCATGTAACACAGCATTACATGCAGTAGGTTTTCAATAAATTTTGGTTTGGACAGTATTGGCAATACTGTAAATTTCCAAATCCAAAAAATGTATACATTTTTTTTAATAGCGTCGTCATTAGTATATTGTAGTCATTCGTATTGACATATTTACAAAATTCCATCAACCAAGATAATAATCTTGTCCAGATCATTAGTACATCATCAATATACCTACCCCAAAAGAGAATATGTTCAGTCCAATGCGGTGGGCCCTTTTGCCAGATGCGTGTCTTTTCAAAGGAACCCATGTACAAGTTGGCATATGATGGTGAAAATTGAGAGCCCATAGCTCCTTGGGCTTGTCGATACCATTTACCCTCATGAGTAAAAACATTGTTGTCCAATATGAAATCAATCATTTGAAGCAACATGTCCGTATGTTCTAGATGTGATGCTGAACAATTGGAGAAAAAAAAACATACTGCTTCCTATCCCCTATTTTTGGGTATGCATGTATAAAGTGACACAACATCCATTGTTACTCAGGTCATCTCAGACGACCACATGATGTCCTCAAGTTTCCTTTGTGTCTTGCAAGAATGATGGCAGATTTTTAAAAATAGGTTGCTGTCAATATATTCCAACAACCTTTCAGTAGGTGTGCCAATCCCTGATATTATTGGTCTTCCAGGTGGTGATGTTCTATCTTTATGTATTTTAGGCAGTGTATAGATACATGGTACTTTAGTATATTGATTCTGTATGTATCTAAATTCTAGGTCTGACCAGACCTTCATCCTGCCCGTTTACATAGGAGGGAATCCATTTTTTTTTTTTTTTTTTTGTTTTTTGTTTTTTACAATTGTATTCATAGGATTCTCCTTCAGTTTTACAAATGCTGTCCCCCAACTGGCCAGCAATTTCATTGGTATAGTTGTGTCTATTTAGGATGACAATATTACCCCCCCTTATCCGCTTCCTTAACAATCAAATTGGGGTTGTCACTCAGATTTTGTAAAGCTAGTTTTTCTTTTTTAGCGCTATTGTGTGTTATATGTGATTTGCCCAGTTTGATCAACATGTCTAGTGTATGCAAGTCTTTTTTACCAATTTTCCAAAGATATCAATGACATTGTCAGCAGGTAACATTGGCATACATTTCGATGTAGGTTTGAGTTTACTATTTAAAGAGATCCTGCCTGATTCTCAAGTCATCTAGCAGCTGTTGTTTATCCAAAACTTTGCTATCTATTGTATCCAAAGAGAGCAGGGTTTGAAAGTGATCCTAATAAAACATTGCCTAGTGAATGCACAATAAGAGATAGAGGACAAAGTTGAATGTTGGTCCTTTTTATAAAAATATTTTTTACGTTTTAGTTGTTGTAAAAACTTAAACAAATCAATCTGGACCTGTCTAGTTACAATAACTAGAGAGACAAAAACCTAGTCCTTTGCCTAGTACATTTATTTGTTCCTGTGATAATGTATGATCTGATAAATTTAGAATAGAGATACTGTCATAAGTAGTGGTATCGCTTGCATTCTCTTTGTAAGGACACATTATTAGTTGTTGTGAGACTTGTTCTTGGCCGTCCTGGCTTGAACTCCCATAACTGGATTTCTTGCAATATCTCACCTTCCTGAGACCCCTTCATATTCGTCTTGTTGTGGAGTAGTCTGTTAAAAAAAAAAGTCTCATTACCCAGTCTGTATCGTTTAGCCTCTTGCAAGAAACTTGGTCATTTGAGCATTATTGGATGTACAACCCACATTGTCGCTCAGTTGTCCCTCACTCTCGGATATCTCTCGTTTGACAAAGTCCTAGAACGGGACGGAACACGCGTTGGCAAAATCGGCTAAATCATCGCATGGACAGTCATTGCATGGGCTACAGTGTCATCTGGAAGGGCTTAAGGACCGATATGGATTGAAGATTTTGGCTTATCACAATTCTTTCCATGAAATATTTCATGGACTAAAGTGCATCTCAATGTGTTTGGGATAGCATCCAGACTTTTTGCTTGGGTTAAATTTCCCTAGTGGACCCATTTACGTATGAACACCATTTATTGTACAACTATTTTTAGGAGAGTATGTTGGTCTTGTTTGGTTTTTATAACCACTGACCCAACACCGCTTTCGTAATATTTAGTTTATATATTAAAGGTTGTTTATCATTGTTTTATGTGCAACACCCTTTTTCATTTACACTTTGATTTTGCGTATTACATATGTTTATATTTCAATGTATATAGTGGCTCTCCAGATTTGCCAATGACTGTTATATGAATGATCTATACAATAACTGAGTTCTACACTATTTTTTGATTGTTCTAGTTATTAACTGGTTTTTCACGATTCCAGTTTGAACATAGTGGCGACAGATGTGCTTCAGTGTTTTGAGCACCAGATTTAACATTGGAATATCCTTAGAGATGTGCGGTTTTCTTTCAGTCATTGTTGCCTTGTTTTGTACACTTCCAATCAAAGCTGGCATCAACACTAGGCAAAAAGTGGGGGGGGGGGGGGTGTCCATGCCAATAGTGGCATTTTCCTACACCCGGTTACATGGATAATTGCAGATATGTTTGACTGCGAGCAAACTTTTTTCCTTTGTGTCTTTTGAATCATGCTCATGGCGCTTTGAATTGGCTTGCTTATGTCAACTAATTTACTTTTCATTTTCAATTTATGTGGCAAGAAAAGTCCTGTTATGAATTTTTAATGCGAATAGGTCTAACGGGAGCAAATGTGAGACCCATTTCATTGCAAATGCTTGTTTCCTGAGGTCATAAGCATTTCTGTGTTGCTATGGGGGCATAAACTTCTATTTTAGTCAGGCACTGGAGACTAAAAATGTGAGGTCATACACAAGTGGCCATCTCTGAAGGCTGCCCTATCCTGAAATTACGGTAAAATATAAATTAGTTTTATTGCAAATAAAGCGAGTTGAAAAATGTCCTTGGGCTTTCATTACCAAACATCGATGAGCAAGTGACAGGGAATTTACCCAGGAAAACACCACATGATGCTGGTTGACAATATTTAACGACTCCAGAACATTACTGTTGGGGGTGACCACCCTAAGGCTATCTGGTCTAAGTTTTTGCCTGCCTGTATGCTAGCCCAACTGCTAGTGCAAGGCTGACTGGTGTGTGCCAGCCTGCCACTTCCAGAGGAGTTTCTGACCACATGGGGTGAGTGCCTTTGTGCACCATGTGGTCAGAAACCAAGCCTGTCCTGGTTGGAGGTGCTTCACATATCCCCTTGCAGGAACTGTAACATCTGGCGGGGAGCCTCAAAGGCTCAGGCCTGGAGTTACTATGCCCCAGGACACTCCATCCAGTGGATAATGAGAAAAACAAGGAGTCACCCCCTCAGCCAGGTCCACCCCTGTGGTGACCAGAGCTGAAGTGACCCCCTCCTTGAGAAATCTTCCATCTTGCTTTGGAGGATTTTGACCAATAGGGATGCCCCCCCCCCGAGGGAGTGGGCACAAGCTGGTGTAGCCACCCTCAAGGACAGTAGAAATTGGTTACTGCCCTCTGAACCTAACAAACCCCTAAATTTAGTATTTAGGGGTGACCCTGATCCCAGCTCTTCAGTTTCCTGAAGACCTCAAGAAAGGAAAACTGCTGAGCTGAAAACCCAGCAGAGAAGAGATGACACCAACTGACTTGGCCCCAGCCCGTCTCCTGCTTTGAAAAGCTGCAAGAAAAGAAGCAACGTGTTCTGCAGGACTAGTGGCCCCTGAAAGTCCTCCAGGGGACTGTCTGCATCACAGAGGACCAAGAAACTCCAGCGGACCTGCCCAAAGAAAAGATCAAGAACCTCACTTCACAAGCGTGAGTCCAACCACTTTGCACTCGACTCCCCTGGGCCATGTCCAGAGAAATCAGCTATCCAGAGAGGACCCCCGGGTGACTCAAACGACGTGTCCACCCTGGCCTGACCTCTCTGCATCCCCACGGTTGCAGAGGGAATCCCGAGGACCCCCCTGACTGCGACTGGCCGGGATGAAGATATCCAACACCTAGAGAAGCACTGCCCCGCAGCCCCCGGAACCATGAGAAACCAACTATACCGGTGCAGCAGTGACCAGCAGGCGGCCCTCACCCTTGCCCAGTCGGTGGCTTGCCTGAGAGGTCCCCCTGTGCCCTGCCTGCAGCGCCTAAGTGACCCCAGGGTCCCTCCATAGAGCTCTGAGAACCCGATGCACTGTTGGCACACTGCACCCGGGCGCCCCCGTGCCACTGAGGGTGTGTTTTTTTTTTTTTGTGCCTACTTGGGGCCCCTCCAGTACACCTCCAACACCCCCCCCCCCGGTCTGCCGCGGGTACTTACCTGAAAGCAGACTGGAACCGGAGTACCCCCGGTCTCCATAGGCGCCCATGTTATTTTGGCTCCTGTTTGACCTCTGCACCTGACTGACCATGTGTTGCTGGGTCCTTGGGGTTGCCTTGAACCCCCAACAGTGGGCTACCTATTCCCCGGAGACTGAACCGTAAGTATGGTACTTATCTCAGGAACTGTACTTAACTTACCTCCCCCAGGAACTGTTGAAAATTGCAGTGTCCACTTTTAAAATAGCTTTCTGCCATTTCAAAGAAAACTGTGTACACTATTGAATCTGTTCAAAGTCCTGAGTATTACTATGCAAATTAACTCATCTTATGTACTTACCTGCTAAATGAATCTTGTGGTTCTAAAAATTAGCAAAAGAATATATATATTTTTTAATATAAAAACCTGTTGGCATGGAGTTAAGTCATTGAGTGTGTGTTTTCAATTATTGCTTGTGTACAACAAATGCTTAGCATTACCCTCTGATAAGCATAACTGCTCCACCACACTACCACAAATAGAGCATTAGCATTATCTATTATTGCCTCTGTCAAGCCTCTTGGGGACCCCCTGGATTCTGTGCACACTATATCTCATTTTGATACATACAGAGCCAGCTTCCTACACCAGGTCAGACTGCAAGGAGGTAACAACCGGAAAGCATTTACCAGTAATAACGGTTTTTTGAAAGGCAAGCCCACGAATGAGTGAAATTAATAGGCGTGAGGTGGGCATGGTTAAAAGCCCACAAGACTTACAACAGGTTAATATGCTTGTGCCCTCAACCTAAAAATGCGATCAGGTGACGGGGAGTGCTTGGTGATCTATTAAAGAGTTATTAGGTGAAATCAAGACTACACAACCTTGGTATTCGGCATCCCTGAAGTTTGTAGCTCTGGCTGCAGGCTTCTGATCAGAACTTTGGGCACAGACATTTATCATTTTACAAATCAATCACTTGATCAAACATTATTAAAGAAATTAAACTTCCTCTTCGTAGCCATATCCACATTGAGCAAATGTTCCTGTCTGAACAGCTCTTTTAAAACATTTGTTCATTTTTTGTTTTTCCACTTCTGCAGGCATCCTCATGGGCCTGCCCAGGCTTCTTAGTGGCCCTACAAACAAAGTCAACAGTGATTGGAAATATCCGCACATCTAAAAAAATATTCAGAATATCAATAATATAGTGCTCAAACACTATGATACATTTGTTGCCGCTAAGTGTAACCTGTAATCACAGAAGCAAAAAAACAGTTAACCAGAAAAAGTGTAGTGGAGCACTCAATCTATATAGGACCTTCATATAATAATCAATAAAGCCATAAAGAAAGGGGGAATTAGATCAAAGTGTACCAAATTGAGAGAGCATAAGCAGTTGAAAATGAAGTTATTAGGTTGTTGAAATTATGTATATCATCCACAATTGTAATACTAAATTATCTATACATTACAGTGTGCAATATATTGGAGTATCCTATCCCTAATACCATAAAAACTACCCAAATACGATGCTGCAAAATAAATGACTGTCAGTTAATGTGAGGATGCGCTTGATACTTTAAACCCAAAAGTTCATTCTTTATAAATCTTCAAACATTCCAAGTGATCCTCCATCCACGCAGTGTGAAGACCAAGAGTCCATTAGGCAATTGAGCCCTGTTCTTCAATCTTTATGAATCTTCCACCAGTAAGAAAGGAATTTCAGTCCATCCAAGATTTGCAGTCTTTCTAGGTCTTCCACCACTTGAATAACCGTTTCAGCCCATATGAGGTTTTTACATTTCAGCCCATATAGGGTTTTTGTCCAGCCCATATAGGGTTATTGCAGATACATGTTTCGTCCCGTTCTGGGTGGACCTGCACAAGAGACTGACACGCACTACTGCTCTGTGGATCCATTTGCCCGCCCGGTGATCGATCTAACATCTGACGATGTGGACTCATTTCTTAGGTCCTTGATTGGTGACTTCGATGACACTCTTAGAGATCATGACTATAGCAAATAATTTGATGAATTGGATTGCCATTCCGATTAAAAGTATGCATTCAAAATGCCTTTACTTTGGCCAGCTGTGCTTGTCATGGTTGACATTAAACATTCTCTGTAAGTAAAAAATATCAGTTAAAAATACAATCTTTTAACAAATAAAAAAATTTAGCTAGTTTTTATGGTTTTAGTCAGAGCAATTTTAGTGTTTTGGATTCATTTACCTTCGGTGGCGTCCAGTTATGGCGTCATACTTGTTACGGCAATGGGGAGGGTGTTAAGAATCCTAGTTTGTTTTAATGAGATAGCAGGAGTTACCTTAGCCTTTGGCTTGCAGACTCGTGCCCCCGTCACCTAGTGACTTTTAACCTACTCAGCTTGCTCTGTCTTAGAAGAATTAAATAATGAAATGGGCTAAGATGGCTGCCTTGTTTATAGTTAGGCCACTTGTTATGCTTTGCATTATCAGTGCCACCGCGTTAAGGAGTCAAGAGCAAGTGACAAAGACAAACAATAGATGTTCACACTTGGACTTTCCCTCTCCATGCTTTCGAGGGAATTGTTTATATTAATTGCCGCCCCAAGCATGCCGGTTATCTATTGTTTGGGAACACACCTACGTCAGGTGTCTTAAGTAGAACTGTATAAATACATCACACTTTAGACAGATAATCAGAGGGATTCCGACCAGAGGGCATCACCACCATCGCTGATATTGATGCTGCACATCGTCTTGACGCTGACCCAGTCTTCATGTCCCTACAGCGTCTGAGATAGAGACCTCATTCCAAGGTAACGAGGGTTGGGGGCTCCTCTCATGGACATGGCATTGGCAGATTAGGTTTAACATACCCAGCTCTCCTTTAGGTAGGAGGTTAGGCCTATTATGATAGGGTATTAGGACATATTACACACCTTATGTCTTCATGTTATTGCAAGATGGTGAGGGTCTTTGTAATAATGACTCGTCTTTACAATTCTGTTTCTTGCACTATTCATTATCCTAATCATTGCAACCCATGCAACTTAATGCAAATTGCAGTTGTGTTAAATAAAAAACATTGAAACTTTACCGCATCTTTGTTATTGCCTGTGTTTGGATGAGACATGAGATATCTGTGAAAGGAGTAATCTCAGTTTCACCACAGCACTCCCTGAGATGTCATACTTTTGAGTCCATGCGTAAAGACTGCCACAAATCACCTTTTACTGTTTGGGTTTTTGGTGAGGTGCTGCTAGTGAGCCGGAAGGGTTGGGACGACAGCTGCGACTTGTAGGAAAGGCATAGTCGCCTACAAACATGAGTACTGCCATCCTTAAACCAGCAGTCTTGCCTAGAGCAAGAGTCTAACAACGACAATAGCATCAAACTTAACGAGGCTCCTCCCGTGAGCAGTTAGAAAGTTTGCGCGCTGTCAATTTCTAAAGGGTTGTTTGCTTCTCACAGTTGAATTATTATACTTGATTGTGTGAAGTCAGGATGTCTGACACTCACCTGTTTGAGGTTAGGATCTTTTAATTTGTGATGTCATCATGATTAAGAGGCCCCTTGCTCAATCATTAGACATCCAGGCAGATCATCTTGCATACTTGACAGTTTGTCATATCCCCATTCTGGTGCCGAAATTGTAAGCTCGATCGCACATCGCAGCCCAGGAGAGGCCTTCAAAGCACTTCGACATGGCATTTTTTTTTTCCCTTTCATGGGCAAACAATGGAATGTTGTAGGGTGTGTGTTTTTTTTTTTATTTTTTTTATTTTTTTTATTATTTTTTTTTCTCTTTCTTTTCAAGGTGAATGCACGTTGTCCAACTTCTCCCGGGGCTGCTGATTTAAAGCTCTGTAAACCCCCAGGGAGCTGATTTTTAATTGCCTCCGATGAATAGGTCAGATCGCCAACATATTCAGCACCTTCTGGTTGCAAAAAAGCACTGGCTTTTATTTCCATTTCGAAAACCTTTCTTTTTACTTATTAATGGTATGTAGGTAAAAAAATATATTTTTAAGAAATTGAAGGGAAGCCACAGGTTGAGAAATGTAGTTTACAGAATTATGCATTAAAGGTCTACTTAAAATCATTCTTTCTATGTCACTTTTTTTTTTTTTAATTTTTTTTTTTTTTAATTTAAAGTTTTTTTTTTTCATAGCCTCGGCTAAACAAGCGCTCACAAACCTTTTCCTCCATTTTTAAAGAGGACTTGAATTTCCCTTCCTAATTGGCTTGAACTATTGATGAGGCAGTTCCTGTTGAAAGAGAACGTCTCATTTAAATAGGTGTGCTTCGGTGTATTCAGTTCTCAAAATTTTGCAATTGTAAAGTGTAACACTAAAGATCAAGCAATGATGGATGGACAGGACATGCAGCAAAGTAGGAAGAGTTAGGGCACAGGCACACAAGGACGGAACATTAACAAGCATTTGCAATGCAATGGGTCTTGCATTTGCTCGAGTTCTAACCAGACTTTTTCTTGCCGCATAACCTGAAAGTGAAGATTAAAACAGCTTCACATAAGCGAGCCGATGGCTGTCATGATCGTGAAAGAGACACACACAAAAATAAACAGAAGTTCGCTTGCAGTCAAACGTATCCGCAAAAGTGCAATTATCCGTGTAACAGGGTTGATGTCAGGCAAAGCGCTCCAATACTGCCTAGCGAGATCGGCTGCGTATGAAATTAAAAAAAATAAGTATTCCAGAAGCCCTGCAGAAAACACAGAGCCTTGTATGTTTTCAGTAGTTTGACGGTGCTCTCAGAGGGCTAAACACAGGAAAAAGCATGACTTATGCATGCCTTTCATTAATGAAATCAAGCAAACTTTTAAAAGCAAGCCCACAAACCAACCAAACTGATGGGGGTGACGTGAGCACGTGGTTTAAAGCCCACAGACATTACAACAGGGGCCAGAGCGCTTGTAGGCTCAACCCTAAAAAAAATTCTGTGCTTCCCCTCCATGTAGAACATACAGGACTCACCGGTTTTGCACACTTTTTTGAAAGATGCTGATAGCACGCAACAATAATCAATAACTGGTGGGTCAATATAGTTTATTCTTTTCTTACCATATTCTGCAGATGCTTTTCTTTCTTCTTTGTTACTTTTTTTTTCTCAACTGGGTTGAAGATTTTCAGAGACCGAGAAAGGTGAAATCACTGTAGTGGGTGCTCCTCCCACTCTTCAACAGAATTGCAAAAAATTGGCCATCAGTGAAGTTGTAGAGTCTTTATTGCGTTTGTACAGCTCTTAGCTGTCTCCTCAAACAATCTTCCAGTTTGTTCCACTCAAGCCTCTTATGTCACTGTAACCTACATCCTCTGCAAACACGAGATCAAATTGCTACTTCCATTGCGGACGAAATGGAAGTTGCCACGCAGCAGATATAAATTGAAAAATAATCCCAAAGTTAAGTACTCTTGTATCCGAGTGACTTCCGTTCTGTCTATGGAACATTTTAGCCATGGATCTTTCAGGACAGGAAGATGTCTGAGAATAATCTACAGAGAACCATTCCTGAGAGAAGAGCTATCAGATCCAAAGAAAACCTTATGCTTTTTGCAGAGCATTTTGAAACTGACTATCCATTTCAAAGGTACCCAATGCCGTGCTATTCATCTTGCTCTTAGGTTCTTAAATCTCTAATCCAGGCCCATTTAGTTCAGTCATACTCTTTCTGGGCTATCTTCGCCACCTTAACATTGAGGTGCTCCTTGGAAAATATTTAACTCTAATTGACGTCTTATCATGGCTCAAGCCTCAGAGAGGGGCAGGTGTTGTGCAGGTTGTGGGGTACTGTAATGTTACTGGGGCTTTTTTGTACATACATACATGTCTTCCAGGTTTTTCTACAGGAAGGCAGGCTTAGTTGCATGTTAATTACACATATGGTACAGTGCTAATGGAGCACATCTTTATCCTGGACCTTGTGGTTTTCCTTAAAGTTTTTTTATTTTTTTGCCCATTTATCCAACTAGGGCTATACAAATGACTTAATATAGCAACATACAATTTAATGACTGTGGATGCCAAATGTAGATTTTTTTTTTTTGTTTTTGTTTTTGTTTTTTTTTGTTTACCCCTTTGGAGCAGATTTTAATAATTGAAGATTTCCTTCAAGCTAATGAACGTTTATTCTTAAGTATTGGTATTTGGGTTAATCTAAAATGATACTAGAATTGTTTTTTATTAAATTAGTCAGCCTTGAAGAAGGATTGTCTGAATCCGTTGTGACTTCTAGAAATGAAACGTTTTTTTTGTTCTACTCTTTTCTGTAAAGAAAACAAATCTGGGGGAAAAGCTAGCTTTTTGGCCCAGAGGTGCAAAGGTTTGTTTCGTAAGTGACTATTTTCATGTCTATCGACTTGGGTCCTAGTATTTTACACTGGCCAAAAGTCTATGCTAATTGCTTCCTGGAAATGCAGATATATAAGCCTTGTTCAACTTGTATCAAACAATCCTTTTTAACAGTTGTTTTGTCCCTTAGGTCTTTCAAATATGATGTCAGATGGAGAGTTCTTGAGAACCAGCTGTGGGTCACCAAACTATGCGGCACCAGAAGTAATTTCTGGAAGGTAAACCTTGGTGTATTTATGATACATTATTTTGGTAGTAAACCCTCCTCTCAAGGGTGACATCTATTTCTTCCGTGAGCAATAAACTTTGTGTTACTTTACAGACTGTATGCAGGTCCAGAAGTCGATATCTGGAGCAGTGGTGTGATTCTGTATGCATTGCTCTGTGGAACACTTCCATTTGATGATGACCATGTGCCAACGCTTTTTAAGAAGATCTGTGATGGTATCTTTTATACTCCTCAGTATCTAAACCCTACTGTAATTGGCCTTCTTAAACACATGCTTCTGGTCGATCCCATGAAGAGGGCAACAATCCGAGACATAAGGCACGTATGTTAATAGTTGGCAGCTTATCTTAATTATACTTTACTTGAGGGGGTGGGGGGTGACCAGATTACAAGGAAAAGATGGAACTTATTTGATCATATATGGTACATTGAGTGTTAATCTGTTATGCCCTGCTGAAGAGGGGGCAGAATGCCAGTCTTTCTATTTTTAGTACACTCGAGAAATAGAGGGGAGCCCTCTATAGGTTTAGTCAAGTCTTATATGAACTGTAAAGCTATTACTAATCAATGATTTTATTAAGACAGTCCATGTGTTGAACATCCTGATTGAAACTGAATAATAAAGGCATTGTTTGCTTTTGGAGATTGATATAAATGTATTATACGAATCCTGGGAGCACCAAATTAACTGTCTTCGTAATGTCATTGTGTGTATATGGTATAGGGAATACCTTGGTCATCTATAAAAGCTTTGAGTAAACCTTCAAAAATGGGGGTCTGTGACAGTTAACTCCCAGGGGTTAGCACTTGTTTTGAATATATTGTTCAGGACTTATGCTTGTGTGATGCATTTATGCCATAACGTATAAAAACTAGAGGTGGGTGGAATTGGCGGAGTTTCAGTCTGCAGAATCCCGCAGAGTGGGCACTGCAGTGTTCATTGCAAACCCCTTGTGCCCCTACATACTTATGTAAGGGTATGGAGAAGTGTGCTGTGCACTCCAGTGCAACGCATATCCCTCGGTGACCTAGTATGTAAGGGCACCGAGGGGTATCCACTCTAATGCATCCCCCCTGTGCTCTTATCTACTTATGTAAGGGCACTGAGGGTATGCAGTGCACTGCAGTGGTGTGAAAAGGGCTATAAGAGGACGCAATCCCTCGGTTTAAATGTCACAAGCAAAAGCTTAATCTACAGTATTTTTTAACATGAATAGACTACTCCCTTTTACAGCCCTGTGTAAAACCATTACAGTGCTGATTTAATTCCGCCGGTGGAATCCATTAAGTTAGTAACTCAATTACATTACTCCAGTTCGGCTGGTATAATTAAAAACTCTCCCATCCCTAATACAAATGGGTTTATTAATTTCTATTATAATTTGTAATTCGAACATTGGGGGGTACACTTCACCTTTTATCAAGACGTTGATGTAGTCATTTTAACCTACAGAATTTGTAAATGGTAAATGTTGAGTTGGTTGTGGAACAGCCCAGTGACTAACAAAGTAAATGGTAATTGTTTATTTTGCTGAACTTTAGCTCTTGAAAGGGGAGCGCAATTCATTAAGCAATTATTTTAGTCTGCAGGAGCTGGTCATTCCTTTGAGAGGTTTACTTTAGCTCATGTCTACATGCATGAAAAAAACGTTTTCCTACTCAGACTTAGCACAGATAAAGCTCTGAAACTTAAGTGTTTTACATGTTATATTTTTGTGTGTGTTCACATCCACCTGATTGTCAAGTAGATTTTCAGCAATTACGTTTGAACACAGTTCCTGAGAGAGAATCAAGTTGCATTTCTCTTCATCCAGTGATTCATATTCAGGATAGGATGCAGGTTATCCTAGTCAGTAAAAGCCTTCCTGATTAGAATCTTTTTCACGGCGTCAAGTCATTATTGTTTTCTATACATGTGGTCTGATTCAATGATGATTACACTTTTCAAATTGCTACCATCCCAGGCACTAAGTCAGAAGGCCTAGGCCTGGGTATGGTATCTGCGTTAAGATGATCCAGAATCCAAAGTGCTGTACAGGCTGATCAGTACCCATGGTCTGCCAGGTGTTTTCCCAACTGAGAAGAGCTTGAGGCCTCAGGAGTGTTATAAAATTATCATTGGTACTCAACATTTCTCACTTTAATTTAAAGCTATTGACCATTAAACTGTTAGCCATACAGTTTCTTTCATGCCAGTCCATGATTTCAAATGGAAGTGTGAAGCAAACTTATTTGGTGCTTTTTCCTCTTTCCTCTTTTTGTGTAGGGAGCATGAATGGTTTAAACAGGATCTTCCAAAGTACCTGTTTCCCGAGGATCCTTCATACAGTACAAACATGATTGATGATGAAGCATTAAAAGAAGTGTGTGAAAAATTTGAATGTCCAGAAGACGAAGTGCTCAGCTGTCTTTACAGTCATAATCACCAGGACCCTTTGGCAGTTGCTTATCACCTAATTATAGATAACCGAAGAATAATGAATGAGGCCAAAGACTTCTACTTGGCTACAAGTTCACCTGAAGCCTATATGGATGAGCCTAACCTTCCCAGGCCGCATCCTGAAAGGGTGCCATTCCTGGTAGCTGAAATGCCACGACCACGTCATACGCTGGATGAATTAAACCCTCAAAAATCAAAGCACCAGCTAGGTGTAAGAAGGGCCAAATGGCATTTAGGTATTAGGAGTCAAAGTCGGCCAAATGACATCATGTCCGAAGTCTGCCGAGCGATGAAACAGCTGGGTTATGAATGGAAGGTAAGAATCTAAGAGTTTTTTTATTGTTCCTGTAGACCAGTGAGTAACTGGATAGACTAGCCAGATGCTTTTAGAGGCCTCAGTACAGAAGATTTGAATGTTACAAGATGGTACCGTATACTGTGGTACAATAAGTAAAAAGTACATCTCTCTCCTAGAAAAATTAAGAAACAATTTAAACTGCCACAAAAAAAGCCTTAGATGGCGCGCATTTCGGTGGGCTTACGCTTCCGAAAAGTGTTCATACTGCAAACAGCCACCTTCCTCGGGGCATTAGATCCATTATTGCACATAGCATCATTTCTTCCAATCTATGTGTGAGTAGAAAAATATATCAATCTATCTACATCATAAATAGATGTACAGAGGGCATCTAAAATATGTCTGTTACCATGTGTGTGCACCGGAATCTGTGAGTAAAAAGGCCTTCAAGGTCACCAAAATGCTACTGAAAAATGACAGCCATAAGAAACCTCGAGATATAAAGAAGTTCAATACAAAGGCCTGCATAGCATCAGTACTGAGAAAGTTGCAGCTTATAACATCATTACTTGCAACGGACGCTTGCCTCAGAGTGAAGAGCAGCAAATGGCCCTGCATGCAAAAAAGATTGGACCCATAACCAACCTCGTGAACTGTTAATAAGTTCTGAAAACTTGTGTAATAACCGAGTTCAAAAAAGTGTAAACTAAACTTTTTCTTATAATATTCTTACCAGGTCAGAGCAAACAAAGAAAATAGCCACAAAAGTTAAGGAACGGGGGCAGTTAAAATTGTTTGTTCATTTTTCTACGAGAGAAATATACTTTTTAATTGTACGCTTCCCTGAATATCTCTCCCTATGAGGTCAGGGACCCTGTGCTTCTTTGTTTGACAGTATACTGTGGTGCCAGGTAAAAGTCACTTTGTTTGTTTATTCGGGCTGATAGCTTTCATAGGTTTCCCTCCAATTATTATTGGTTTGTTTTTTCCCTCTGGTATTAGACTGAACACCTATGCTAAAATTTTATATGCAGCACTAGTGAAGTGTGTTTTCTGTTGGATGTCATGAGGCCCAGTAATTTGTAAATGTCGCAGGAACTCCACGGTTTCAATATAGGATCACATTATGCATGTTGCCTGTTGTGTAGTTTTTATATTACTTGTTTATCGCGCGGCAGTTAGCTTAATGTTGCATTTTTAGAAATAAATCACCTTTCGCTTTCTAAAGACTAATTCTGTCAGTACAAGGGAAGCTTGTTAAGGCTAGTCTTTGCAAGGCACAGATAACCATGTGTACTGATGGCGATTAGAATGTTGAACTTGCATTTACCTTTCACGAACAGAATATGGATTAAATAATGGACAGTGGTAATATTTGAAAAGTGGTTTAGGCTTGGTCATTGTGATGATAAAAGCCATTTTTTAAATTGACCCATTAACTATTTTATGGGTCCCTGTGAAATAATTTAATCGCTGCATTGTTGTGCAATAAAAGATTGTGGTAGAATTACAAACTCCCTTCCAGATGCTCCATTCTCTACGATTTTTGTGTTGCACTGCATGCGACATACAAGTAAGAGCTCAGGATTTTATACATAGTCCACATTGAAACATCTGTCAATTATTTATTCCCTTTTTTTTTTTTTTTTTTTTTTTTTTTTTTTTTTTTTTTTTTTAGCTAATGTTTTCTTTCTCATACTTCCAGAGACATAAGGACTTTCACCTTGTTGGCAACTTAATCTAGTCCTAGCTAAATTGATCCGCCTCTTTTGATCCTATTCGTATGGTTTTGTTAAAACCTCTTTCATAGAAGGCAGCCTTTCTGGTTGCAGTTACTGCTCTGTTTGATTACTGATGGCTTCCTAGGAACTCTGTGGTTTTTGACTTCTGATTGTGAGGACTCAACAGTGTAGGACATGCATTGTCTTGAAACTAAGTTTTAAAAAGCAAGAGAGGGCATGTATGTTGCTCATCTTGCCCTATAAATAAGATAGTAATTCATTGAATGCAAAGAAGAGAATTAGTTATGCTTGTGACAACTAAGGACCTTTACAAGGGATCTCTATAAAAGAATGTCTCAATGCATATAATCAGTGGGAATACAAAATGTGATAGCCAAAAAAGTGAAATGTTTATAGTCCTGTATCCTCCAAACAGAGGGATTATAGATTATTTTCTAATATATAATGCATCTGGAAGGATAAAGTCTCTTGGTATGGAATAATGGAGTTCCATTGCTTAATGGTGCATGAGATAGGCACGCAACCTCAGAAAACCGTCATTAAAATAATCTGGAATTAGATATCCTTGTATGTTCAGGTTAAGTGTTGATACTTGAAACATTGATACTTGTGTGAAACACAAAGCACCCGATTGGTGGGAAGTGGCATCTAGGCTAGTGGCAGAAACGTAAGAGAATTAACATTGTTAACCTCTTTGCTCTATATCTTCCTCCTGGATTAGTTTAAGATAGGCTGCTGTGGATCCTTACTCCCTAGAGCATTTAAGTACCCTGTCCTTGGGTTGTTTAGGCATACACTTGTATCCGATTTAGCAATTTACAACTAGGCACTAATCGAAAGGATAGTTTACTTTTACACGCTGTGATACAGGGCTTTTCCAGTGGTGCAATATTTCGGTTTTGGTAACGATGTGATAGTATATATTAAATGCAATATACTTAAACCTACGTTGGTTTATGGGCATTCTAATAATGCAGAAAGTGGGGGGGAAAATTGCACAGAAGATGTGTTTTTTTTTTTTTTTTAGACCATGCAGACTAGTTAAACAAATTTTTTTGATCTATTTTATTTGTTCCCTTTTTACTTGATATTTCAAACATCTTGCTAAATGGGATCCCAGGTATTCTCAATTTAATAAGTTGTTCCTACCTGAAGTCTACAGGCAGCTAAAACAGTTGTAGCGCAAATCCAGTTGTGTGCATGCTGCTTTTTTTATCTCCTTTCCCAGAATGTAAAAACTTATTTTCCTCAAGCCAGTTTGGGATATAGTTAAACATAGTAAAAAGTAGGTGGAGACTTTGGTACACCCATTCCAAAAAAATGACTTTTTGTTGTTTCAAATTCTTGACATTAGGGAAAGGAAGTGTCATAAGTTACAGCAAATACCGATCTTAAGAGTTTGGAGCTTTGTTTTCTGGGTGTCCGTATGTGTTTTTTTTTTTTTAAGTAGACTAATACCATTCTAAAATTTTGATGTTGGGCCAAAGTTTAGTCTTGTGAAGGACCGACTAACACTATGAAACGGTTTTCAAAGTTTGCGATGCAGACTTGTATTGCTTCTGTTTGTTTTTACATTTTTATGGTCCGTTTGTTTGGCAGTAAGTAAAGGGCTAAAGATAACCTTGTCTTGAAATGAAGAAATTTGCTGCCTTGGTATGTTTGTTCGCTATAAATTTAACTTAATTTATATTTTAAGGTTGTAAACCCTTACTACTTGCGTGTCCGAAGAAAGAATCCAGTATCTGGCACATTCACAAAAATGAGCCTCCAGTTATACCAGGTGGACAGTAGGACCTATCTCCTTGACTTTCGCAGCATTGATGGTATGTTGTATGATTTTGGGAAGCTGAAACGTTGTAGTAGAAATATATTTTTGTTCTTTAATGAGATCATCTGTTTGAGTCACTTCTTTCTTGGATGTGTGTATATATATATATATATATATATATATATATATATATATATATATATATATATATATATATATTAAACACAACCCTGAAGAAAGAACATTTGCACCGGACACCTGGGTCCAAATTACATATTAGGCACACTACACCTGTTTGCATTTAAATCCCACCTCTACCTTTCACTGGAGGCAGAATGCCCTTTGCACCATCTGCATTGGGATTCAAAATTGTTGTGCCATTTTTCACATTAAGCAAGGAGGGAAGAAGAGGAGGGATAGGAAGTGACTAGATAATTCTGACATGTATATCACCGCAGAGCGCACAATCTTCAAGTAGTAATGTTAGAATATTAAACAACATGGGAGACGCAGTGAGCATAATTGACGTAATGTGCATCCTGTAATGAACATATCATGAGCATCAGACATTATCTATTAGGTATGTATTGAACAATAACCACTAGGCATCCGAGAGTATTCATTGGGGGGTAGGTCTGGTCAGGAGGTCTAAGACGTACATGGCATTGGTATGGTCATATGTGGTTGGGGGAAATGGGAGGGGGGCGGGGGGGAGTTGTCAGGCAGAGTCATGTGATCCAGAAGGTATTTCTTGCTAAAGTTACTAGCCATGTTACCAAGCGGCTGTCTTTTTGTGGGGGCCAGTGCTTATTTGTCCTCATCGGGCACTGACAAGCAAGAGTGGAAAACACACACAGGTGGAAAGGAGGAAGCGACAGGAAAATGTCTCAAAATAAAAAAGCAGGAACCTGCAGGAGTGAGATAAAAAGGTAGGAAATGTCTGAAAGTGAAAAGAAGTTGCTTGAGGTCAATTCGAGGCTAAGCAGCCTTGGTATTCTGTGTGCCAACACTTAAAAGTACCAAACGCAGGTTTAAGCAGAGCTCTATTCACTGCCACTCGTTCTATTACAAATCAAGTACTGATTACTGGTTGAGTTTTCTCAGACCATCCTCTTGACGGGAGTTCTGAATTAGACAGTATTGGAAAGATGAGTTTTGAAATGTTAGATACTGTAGAAGAATGTCATTTTTCAGTATTGCTTTTTTAAAACGAATAATTTTCCGGCTGATTTTCCCATTGCCCTCAAGTGCGATGAAGAGACGCTTCTTTGTTAGGCGCATAGCAAAGTGTGATTGGTTTGGCCTCAGGATCGAACCACAAATTGAGTCTTACTGTACAACAACTAGTAGAGCACATAGGTAAATGTAAGCTCAAATTAATATAAATAACCTTTCAGCATTTAAGGCCATGTTTTCCATGCTCTGAGGATTGCTTGCTTAACATATGGACATATTCAAATAAAGCTGTGATTCTGTAATCTGAGAACCACCTTTACAGGGAAATCCATATTTTTTTTCAGGTAGGATGGGGCGAAGTCCAACCTAACGAGGTTCTTGCTATGGTTTTATACACCCTGTCCACCCCTGACCGAGTTAGGCTTAAGATCAATTTAGTAAGTGTTAAAATGTACTACTAGTCAGATTCAGTGAGGTTACACCAAATTGGTGCCTTTCACGAACAAAGCGCATGATGCTTGCAACAATCTTTGCTTGTTCTTGAGGGTGCAGTACTAGGCTTAGGAGGTGCCAGTCAGTTGGCAGCCGTCTACCATAACTCGGGACCCTAAATCTATGGATGTTTCAGACGGGCACATTTCTTAAGTACTCCTGTCCACTGCCCTCAAATACTTTTTCCTTCACAGACATCCCTTATCTGAATGTGTTGAGACCCCACTCCCCCAATGAAACCTCTAATCCTCTGTGCCCAATCCAGCTGCAAGATGCCACCCCGACTCTAGAGATAACCAGAGTATTGGCATAGGATCCCAGGGGCAGCCAGGACGGTGAAGACATGGCTTTGGAGAGAGCCTGGTGGATGTGTGTGTGCAGTTTCTGAAAATATAATATTGCGGTTAGGCATGTGCTGCACCCTCTGTGGCCTATCCTCATGCCTGGAGGCTGACCGAAAAGGGCAGAGCGGCAGAAGTGTCCAAGATAGTGGCTGAGCACCGCATTTGACTTGAGTGGCCTAGCCTGTGGAATGACCTGGAAAGGAGGGCTTAGGAATGAAGCTTCACTTGCTGGCAATTGAGATGTTTACAGAACCAAGGTGCAGTGAGTAAGAATTTCCATGTCACCAGAGTACCTCTGCCTCATGTCTGATGGGAGGGATCTGGTAGAATGGCATGACGTAGAGGGGGTCTTTTGCTGTGGGGGAACCTCCAGAGCCATCTGGAGCAGTGTGAAAAAGGGCACTTTGTGCCACTACGAGCGGAAGACACTCTGCTGTCCCCACCTGCCCCCTTTGCCCCCTTTTTCTGAGGGGCGTCAGAATCTCCAGGAACCAACAATTGGAAATTGCATGTATACCACAGATTCCCAAATTGTTCCAACTGGTGTCTTCCTCATCAAATTAGGAAGGAAAATACATACAGTCAAGATCTTATCACTACCAATGACTGTTGCTACAGTGATATGACAATCCCTGCTCCTGTATGCCCCCCATGATCTGCTGGTGATGGCTTGGAGGGAGCAACATCCACGTACTTCCACTAGAGACAGGCCATGATGCTTATGATGTAAGGGAAATTCAGTTGCTGGGGGCAAAGCAAAGAATTAAGTGCTATTTATCAGCTGAAGAGGATTGGGGAAAGACAATCCCTGCAGAATTGAAGAGTGAGATCTCCTGTGGTGTCTTCAGAAATAGTGTTCATCACACAGAAGGATTGGAGGGCCTCCCATTAGCTGAATACCATTTCCCCAAGGAAACACAACAACGGTCCTTTGTAGCAAAATCAGTGTCTAAATGCTGGACCTGGGAAACATCAAGAGAATGTTTTGGGGGGAGGGTTTGGGTAATTTGTAGGCCTTTGGAGAAGCAGGTTGCTCATGGGAAACCTAACCATACAAAGCATTGTCCAGATGGGCATGGGCATATATCTAGCACAATCAACGCAACATTCTGAACAACATTGTCAAAGACCAGACACAGATCCTTAAAGGATGACTGGACAAGTTTACTAAGTGATACCCCATGGACAGCACCTACTGGGGCAATAATCATCTGGAGTACCCAGCTGCATTTTGCTGGGAAAACCACCGGTGCCTAAAGAGGTTAGCCTGCAAGTAATCAAAGGACTTCAATCAATTAGTATTTGTATAGTGCAGCACTGTCACCCATAGGGGTATTTGAGTGCTGAAGGTGCTGTTTTTGGTTGAAAGCCAGGCCTTGAGTTCCCTTCTGACGTCCGCCAGGGAAGGAGCTGTTTGGAGATGGTGGGGCAGGTCAATCCATGTATTGACTGCGATGATGGAGCGGCCCCTGATTGGGCTGCTCTGGTAATGGGGGTGTGCACAAGGGCGAGTGAGGAAGAGCACATATGTCTTGTGGGTACGTAGAAGTTGTGTGTGTGTGTGTGTGTGTGTGTGTGTGTGTGTCCTGAACTGGCATCTCTTCTGTATGGGGAGCCAGTGGAGGTTTCTGTGGGGGTAGGGGGGGGGTGATGTGGGTCCTTTTAGGGAGGTCTACGATGATTCTGGCAGCGCCACTCTATACGAATTTGAATAGGCAGACTCTGCTAGGATACCATCCTATTGCACCAGTGTTACAAACTAGGTCTCTAGCTGAAGGGTTATGCACCCTGTTCAAGTAGGGACCGCAACCCTAGTAGGGTTAAGTCAGATAAACACTATAAATGAGCTTGTGCTCCCCCTCTGGTAGCTAGACACAGAGCAGGCAGTCTTAACTTAGGAGACATTGTGTAAAATAATTGTGCAGCACTTAAATCAGTAAAAACACTATACAAAAATAATCCACACCATGTTGGGGGAAAAAAATAATTTAATGAAGAAAACCAGACCCAAACTACGACAATCCATTAAGTAGAAGTCGAGCGATGCATTTTTAAACAGTATTTGCAAACAGAAACTTAAAACTCTCTAACCAGGGCTGTCTGGTTGAGCTAGACCCAGGTAAATCCTAACCGCGATTGAGCGCAGGCCAGCTACAGGGACCAACCTTGTCCCACTGAAACAGTATCTTGTGTGGAGGGTTGCATCGACATCAAAGATCTGATGCGAGCAGAGGAGAGTGTGTTAAGGTGTTGTGTTGGTTCTGATCCATGCAGTCCGGGATGCGTCCTTGTCAAGCAGTGCAGTCCATATGATGTCCTTGAGATGCAGCATCGAACCGTTTATGATGAAGATGCATCATCAAGCCGCGCAGCCCATGATGCAAAGGCAATGCGTCTGGGCTGACTGGGATGCACCAATACAGAGCCGTGCAGTGGGTTCTGCAGTGGCTTTGTCCTCAGTAGCAATGAATTGACCTTGAGGAGAGAGGCAGTGGTTACGATGAGTGCAGTGATGGCGATGTGTTTTCTGTCAAACTGCACCAGAACCCACTTCCAAGGACCCAGGAATGGATTGGCACCACTTGGCATAGTAGGACTAACAGTTGGCTGAGTCAAGAAACTGTAGCAGAGTTGAATGAAGTCTTTGTCCCGAGACTCCAATGGTTTGCTGGCTTGCCTCCTGCTCTGGAGTCACTTTGGTTCTGGGCCTATGGAGATGGAGGTCGAGTCCTTCTCACCCCCAGGCAAGGAGGGCAGCAAGGCAGGCACAGCCAAGCAGAAGTCCAGCTGACTGATAATCCCTTCAGCAGCACTGCAGTCCTTCTTCCAGGCAGAATGCCCTCTGGTCCAGAAGGGTACTCATTTGGTGATGTTTGGGGTCCAGTACTTCATACCCAGTTGTGCCTTTCAAGTGAGGGAGACTTTAAAGACAGGCCTTTGAAGTGCAGAGTCCCTGCCTTTTGTTCCCTGGCTCCAGAGACACCACAGGGAATTATGCAGCCTGTTGCGAGGGCTCAGCATCAAGCCCATTCATTTGTAAGTGCCTGCTCCTCCCTCCCATCCTCCCCAGGATGACTCATCAGGATGTTAATGGCCCCTCAAAGTGTGGATGGCCCATCACACACCTAAGCTCTGTGTAGCTGTCTAGAGAGTGCACAAGAGCCTAGCTGTCACCCACCCAGAAGTGTATTTGGAGACGAACAGAAGCACAGAATGGTTGAAGTAAGAAAATGCCAATATTCAACACAAAGCCAGTTTTGCTGGACTCGCTCTCCCCCTAGATGAACAGCAGAACTCAAATTTAACCATCCGTTTTCTTGATCAACTGTTGGAATGTCAACAGACTCTAATACACGCTTAAACCTGATGTCTATTTGAAAGCAGCCATTTGTGTAATGGAGCCTGTCTCGTCACAGATTGTCTTCCATAATTGCTGCTGTAATAGTAGGGGCAGGTAGAGAGAACTGTGACGTGCTTTGGGTTCTTTGTAGTAGGGGTGGGTATGTGTATTTATTTATATATCTCGCACACGTACCTTGTTTTAACAGTTAATGGAGTATGCACGTCATCTCTAGTGCTTAGTGCATCTGAGGCATCCTCTTGTTTTTTGTACTTGGAAATGCTTCAAATGATGAATCGGCGCGGCCACATAGTTTGCTACCCGAGCTTCAGCAAAAGTAAACTAGTCTTTGTAGAATGGGTTCATTGTGTGATGTGAAGGGCGAGAGGATCAATTTTAACAGCTCGTATTAACTGTAATATAAAATGGTTGCAGTGCAACAGGTGAAAGTTCAAATTAAATATTTCTTTCTGCCCACAGATGATGTGACAGAAACAAAATCTGGAACAACTACTCCTCGCAGATCAGGTTCAGTCAGCAACTATCGATCGTGTCAGAAGAATGATTCTGAAAGTGATCTTCAGGGCAAATCCTCAGACGGGTCTCTTACCTCTTCAGTGACCTCATCAGTTGACTCTTGCACTGCGGATTTGGTCCCAAGACCTGGGAGTCACACAATAGAGTTCTTTGAGATGTGTGCTAATCTTATAAAAATACTTGCACGATAATTAGCTCTGGTTAGCTTATTTCTGCTGCAGCAATAAGCATGCCACGAGACGTAGCCAAATGCTTCCAGTTTTTAATCAGTGTAACATAAACATGCGCTGCTCAGCAAATTATCCACATCAACAAAAATGCGATTTGCACATGAATGAAAGGATGTTTTTTAAACGTTGGACCACTAATACACGGGAATTCTTTAGTGGTCATTCATTATGTATAAGGTTGGCAACAGCACACAACTGTATAATGTTAGTTGTCCATTGTTATTGCTTGTGCATGGAATGCACAATACTTGCAGACTTTAACATCCCACAAGGACCTTTTATCATTCTGTTTTCATCTTAGAGCGTAATTCTTCAATGTGTTTTATAGAGGTAGGTGTAAATTGGCAGCCCAGTAGCCAATGGGGCCTTTCGGTTAAACATAGATGTGCTGCTACTACTGTATGGTTTGGATTTCAACCCTACTTGGTTGTCTAAACAATTAGTGGTGTGGATTTTATGGAAAGGTGTTTGATCGTAATTCCTTTTTTAAAAACTTGCAATGTTTTGGTTAATCAGAACTTTTTAATTATTTGGGATAACTTTTATAAACCGATGATTTTAATTTGTGTTAAATTTGTCAGTCTGCATTTATCGTGCACTAAATTACATATAGTCTGACAGATTTAACTCTAGCATTATTAGTCGTTTTAATGTTCTACAATGGGTCCTCATATCACGTGTCCCGTCTGCCTGCACTGTAATACATCCTTCTATGTGACTCCAACTTTACAAATGGTGGTTAAAGTTATTTTGATAGCTTTATTTGATTTTGTTTATAAATTCAATAACTTGTTTGCTTTTATCAGACTGGTGCCTCTTCACTAATGTGGTTCCCCTGTACACAAAGCAGTGGCATCACTTATTAAATGGGGTCCAAGTGAGTTTTTTTTTTTTTTTTCTTTTTAAAGGGCTGGTTGTGTGAAAGACGTTGTGCCCCGCGGGATCAGATGGTATGAGAAGTTTGTGCTTGAAGGTGGATGGAGTGATCTGGAGAACAAATACCTCTAAATTGGGTCCAATGTGTTAAACAAATAGTTGGTTGTTTGTCAGTGTAATGTTTTAACAGAAATGAGACATTCAAGTAAATTCAACTCCTATTTATGGATGTCAGTTGTACATGTGTTCCTAAAAGAAACTTTATGGTAATATGTTTGAGCCAGAGGCATAGACTTGAAGGCATGTTAATTATTGCTCCAGCTATGTACCATTTGGTTTCACATATGTTACAATGCTCAATGTTTTACTAATCTCATGGTGTGCAACCATTTTCAAGTTGTAGGATTTTTTTTTTTTTTTTTTTCTTTGGTCAAGGGACCTGCTGAAAGTTCAGGTGACTCTCCAGTTCGGGGTGCTCTCTGGAGGACAAAACTTGTCTTTGTATGGCATATTAACTGGTAACTTTCAGACTATGCAACAGAAACCTGACCGTCTTTGTCTGCACACAACAACCTAGAAATATTGTGCTCCTTTGAAGGGGGCAAAAGTATTGATAGAGACACTGAAACCAAATGTATGGAATTGTACACATGCTTATTGTATCTATATCTTGTATCAGAGAACATACAAAGGCGGTATAACACTGAATATCAAAAATAAAAAGTCCACCCCAATTCTGACTTCTGCGCCATTTTATATAATTGTTCTGTTCCTGTTTCTTCTGTTAGAATTGCTGCATCCTGTGGTGGGGTTTACAAGATGATGTGATGGGTTTTACAAAATGAAAGGGCCGTTTTTTTTGTGAAACCAAACTTTTAGTGTAAGCCTCTAATCAAATTGGAGGTTCTCAATAGCATTAGTTACTGAATTACATGCATCTGCTTGTGTTTAAATATATAGAGCGAGAAAGGTATCTGGCCTTTAGATAAGAAGTTAAAATCCTGTATGTTCATGACTTGTATGAGCATATGCATTTCTAATTGGTTTCACGAGATGAAAAGTGGACTTGCTTAGTGGAACATTGCTATTGTTTTGCATTGGGTTTTCTGGTGTTATTGTGAAAGCTGTTCTCTAGCATTGTACCTTTTTTTAGGTTTTGCCTGCACAGCCTTTGCGCTGTGCTTAGTCTTTTGTAAGTTTAAATAAAAAAATGTAAAAAGGGGATTAGACACCCCCCCCCCCCCCACCCCCGCCACCTTACTTACCTGAACTTACTACGGCTTATTCATATGTTGCCCAAATGTAAGTGCTTCTGATTGTCCATCATGTAGTCTCCATGTTGTCCACTTTCACTTCTGCTCTTGCTGTTCTGTCCTTGCCTGGTGTGGAGCTTGGACCCAGTAGTGTTTGGCCACTAGCCAGTGTCCTTCCACTGGCTACCGCGCACAACTCCAGGGGCCTTCGTTTGAAGTTTAATATCTTCTTCTTTTTTTGTTAACGTTCATATATTATGCTTTTTACAGAACCTAACGTATGCCAGTTGAAAGTTTCAGTGAGGCTAACATTTTAATAAAAGGTCCCTATTAAAATGATCACTGGTCGTGAGCGACTTGCATTAATACATCATGCAGTAAGGAAAGACTTGTGTATTGCAGATTTCTTTTTTTTCTTTCAAAATAAACATCCCACAATGCAATTAATTCTTAAGTATTTTGTTTAGTTTCTAAAATAGACTGCACATTTTTCAATGTGCTTTACTCCTCTCCTAGAGAGTGAAAATAGATGGGGGAGGGCACTCTCCAGATAATATACCTTGGCTACTTCATAGGCCTTGCCAAGCTGCCTGCAAAGGAGAAAGAAAACCAGCATTGACAAAGCCAATATGTTTGGTCTATGCGTGTGCTATTGACTTTGTCATTGGTGTGTGTGTGTGTGTGTGGGTGTGTGTGTGTGTTTTTTTTCTCTTTAACACAGAGATGATGGGCTTAAAAGAAAATAAAGGTAGTGGATCCAAAATGATGCAAGGTTGCAAAATAGCTTTGGGGGAGGGGGTTGGGGTAATTGTCTCAGGATGAGAGTTCCTTAGAGGACATAAAATAAAAGAAAAAAATTGGGATGGGGCGTGTTAAACTTTCCAGTCTCTTCCGTCCTGGAGGTCTACAGAGCACAAGCCCTAAGTGTAGTGCGATATGGCACTGAGTTGTGGGGCCACAGCCAAGTTGAAGGTGTACTTCTCTCGGAGAATCAGTTTATAAGATTGTTGTAGCTCCCGCAGGGCATCCCTTTACTACCCTTGCAAATGGACCTAAACAAGATGAATAATAGAACAAGATTAAAGCCCATTCTTTTTTGGCTAAATCTGGTCTACAGAAGAACTGGTCCATTGCAGGTCTGCCTTAAGAGATAACTAGTAGGCCTCAGGCACTGTACATCTCCTTGTTAAGAACCTCCAGAATTATTTAAGCAACTTGGGTGTGGACAAGCTCTGGCTTTAACCTGGTTCAATCACTCCTAGTTAAGTCCCACTGCTGAAAAATTCCTTTTGTCAATTTATCCAGAATATTTGTATGGAGCGTCTCCCTGTGGATCATTAACACATTTTTGATCGAAAAATGGATTTCAAATGTTTGAATATTATCTTAAATACCTGCAAGTTCTTCATATTCAGTTAAGGTTGGACACACTCCCATTGACCTTCGTGAGCATCTGGTATGACACCTTGCTTAATAAGGACACTCCTGGCGTGTAATGCTCCTCAAAGACAATCGGCATGTAGGGTTTCTTTTTTGGTGGTGGGGTGGGGGAGGGTTCTGTCCTGCATATAAATTTGCCTGAGAAAAGTGGATTAAACCACCAGGAGGCCTTATGGATTTGCCAAGCGAACAAGCATCCAAAGGTAGTGTCTTATGTGTCTAGTTTCTTGAAAGCAGCTTTATTTGTAAGAAGCAATTGCTTGAACTCTTTAAAACCAGTCCTGTGAACTACCCAGTGAAATTTGTAGCCCTGCTGTAGGGGAATGTTTACACAACTGTGGTATATACTGATTGCATGCACTGTTTTTTTTACACTCTACTTTTTTTTTATTTTATTTTTTTATTTTTTTTATTTTTATTGCTGTTGTTTTGACTGTGTGAAACTATTTTGTTTTAAATGTTATGATTGTGTCAATCAGTTTGTCAATTCGAGCTGACAAATGAATTGACCATGAGGGTTGATGAATGAATGACAAAAGGGTTATGGAGAGCACCTGATTTAGATGTCACCCTAACTACTTCCACAAATGGGCACGAACTGACAAACGTGATGTATGCACCTTTGTCTCCCAAAAGAACACAAATCAGAGGACTGCATTGAGCAAAATCTCAGCCCAAATCATTCAGATCAATTAAGAAGCAGAGGTAGATACACTGTCATGGTACTGTCCCATTATATGCAGAAGATGCTCAAAGGACAGGGGTTGTCCAGCACCAATAAAATGCACAATGACACCGAAGTAGCCTAGTGAGAAGGGCACACATAGTCTGAGCTGACATTTTTGGACTGTGAATGCAAACTCTGTCTCCATGCAAAAATCTTGTTCAACCAAAGGCAAGCAGAAGTCAAGAGTCTCATGTGTATAACAAAGACATTGTAGGAGGCAAGCCCTCTGAAGTGGCCTTGATGCCTTTAAGCAATTGTGTTATTAGTTGAAAGGGGGTGTAAGTACCCACCTCAAGTAATAATCCTAATCCTTGCCCAGTTGAACCACTAAAGTCACCAAATAAACCTGAGCTCAATGCCCATGGTAGCTAGGACACAGTAGGCTGGTTTACCTTGGAGGCAATGTGTAAAGTATTTCTGCTGTTCTACAAACGTGTGATAAAGCTGAAACTGTAAAATTCCCAAACGGGCAAAAATCCAAAAAGAGGAACCAGAGATAAGGTTTAAAGTAAATATAGTACCAATAAGTACAAAGTGCCATATATAGTCAATGGTCACAGTAGGCAGGGACCTAGGTGTGCAGTTTGATGCTACCTCTGATGGGAGGGCAGGTTAGACACACCAACCAGGTTTGTCCTGCGCAAAGGTTTTACCTTCTGACTTTACCCCTTTAAGTCTCTATCCACCACAGGAATACAATTGTTAAGCCCTGAGGACCTCAAGGGAGGCATCGGGAGGCTTGCAGGATAGCAGGCAGTCAAGTCCAGGTCGAGTTGCCACAGCGTGGCAGTTACAGTAAAGGTCTTGTACATTGTTACGTTTCTGTTGCTTGATTAGGAGGGCAGCCTTAAGACCCGTGAAGTCCACTTCTTTGCCTTTGGTACAAGAGGGGAGAGCAGGTCCAGTCATTTTAGGTTCTTCTCAGATCTCAGACACCAGGTTCAGACCTCTTATCTGCCACAACGCCAAGAGTGTTCTGAAGTGGGTGCCTGGAGATGCCACACTTATGCCTGGCCTGAACTAGTGGGTGTGAATTGCATCTGGTGATGTCCTTATCAATGGCGTCAAGGTTCCATGGGCTAACCCTACCAACTTTGGGCATTTTCATGAAGGCCAGAGTTTTTGGCCACACTAAACTTTGCTTTGGGCTGGGGGAGGTGGGTGTGTATAAACACACTAAAGTAATTATAGTTTCCTCCCAGTTCTAACATGAAGATTCAGTTAGTCTGGCCCTATACACACAGCTAGCTCAGACAGGTGACTGGTAGAACAAAATTGAGTTTTCAGCAGCCAGTCATCGGATATACAAGAATTGTTTTGGCATCCTCTCTTCGTCCTCTAAAGTATGCCCAAAGGGTCCAATGGAAACCCCCAGCAGACCTGTCAAGCAGGATGTGGCAGAACATAATTATTTAATCTCAAGAAGGATCCTAAAAGTACACCCTGCATATTCTGTCCGGTTCAGATGGGCGTTCTTTGCCTGTTCAGGTCAGCCCATTGTTTGTTCCTGGGAGCAATTTCATACCTATTAAAATGCTAATTACCTGCTGGCAAAAGTGGGAGAGTAAAACGCAGATCTAGCTTCCAGGGACTTTAGAGAGGGCAAAGGTAACATTATAAAGGTCCCCTTTCCAAAATATCTTTCAAAAATACAACTTCACTAGTGAATTTGGACTTGTAATCAGTATTTCAAAAAGTGAAATTTGTAGTGGTTTCTTATCTGGAGAGAGAATTTATTAAACTAAAATTGTAACCCAGTGCATTTCTATGGACCAGCCAATTCTATAGCTTTTATGGCTTTTTCATTGTAAGGACATTTTTAACATTAAAGATAGGGAGACTTACTAATATTTAAAGAGGCCTACGACATGTTTTATCAAAAATTATTTTGGCAGGTTGAGTTTGCAGTTTTTAAAACTGCAAAGTCGGGCTACAATGGTTGGCTTTATAGTGCTACTGCAGTGGGTAACACAATGATTACTGCAGCCTTGTACCTCTGGTAGTATTTGTATTACAGGCCCGAGTACACGTGCTACCATGTACTTAGAGTAAATTAAATATCCCAATTAGGAGTAGATCAAACACTGTCACTTTAAGTCTTCTAAAAGTGGAAGATTTCTATAGCTAGCAAAAATCGTTTCAGAAAAAAGGCTTTAAAAAAATCTTGGGTCTTGGGTTACCCTGCAGAATGGGTAAACTTCCTACCTGCTGAAACGTGTTGGGACACATGGAAAGGAGAAAAAAATAGCATTGCATAAAGGAAATCTTGACAATGAAAAAGAAAAACGACTATTGTAGAAGCCTAACTTCATATATGAAACAAATCCACAGTAAAGATCAAAGTAATACCTTATAAAATACAACAGCTTGGAGACAGCCCCCATAGGTGTATTTTTACAGAAGGTGACCCCCACCCATGTGAATCGTAGTACTTTTAGTCACAGTATTCTTAGCAACTCCGCGTTTGCGTAGATTTTCATCTTGTGCTTGGGACTCAAATCTATGTGACGAAGATCACCATCATTTGTTGGTCTTTTATAGGTCCATTGTGGCAACTTGGTCGTCATGGCTCTCCCAAACATCAGTGGCAGGATTTTTACCTCTGTTTGAATGAGAAGTCGACCAATAGGCTGCACGAAGAGCAAGCTTCCCCAGTGCTGCATGCTAAATGGTCTTCTTGAGTGTGCTCATAAAATGCTCAATAGTGCCATTTACTTGTGAAGCATCAGAAAAGCATACATTCACATCAAAATTATTACGAAGGTCTCTGAATTCTCAACTGTTGGGGATGTGAGAGGGGGGCATTATTAGTCCTTCGAATTGAAGGAACACCCCATGTTGCAAAAATGCCATCTAACCTCTAACTTTTTCCTGAGTGATTGAGAGGTCTTCTACCAAACGAAGGAAAGTACTCATTAATGACAACCATCAGGTGATGTCCATTGTCAAGGGGTCTGAAGAAGTCCACAACGATTCTCTCCCACACATGCTTCAGAAGCTAAGATGTTTAATTCCCTTTCCACTCTTTAATCAAGATGAGGAAACCAAAATTGTCTCCGAGAGCCCGTCTAGTGGCAACAACTCCAGTGTCCTTCATGAGTCACTTCAGCTACCTGTTGTCGCAGACTCTCTGGTACGACCATTATCTAACCTCGTAAGACAAACTTTTTATGTACATGACAGTTAATCTTTCACATTTGTGATTTTCTGATATTCACTCATTTGTAAAAGGTTAAGTGCTGTTTCCAGGATTGATGTGAAATCCAGGTCTAATGTGAAATAAAGTCTAAGTATCAACTTGTCACTACCAGTGCTTGTGGCAGTAATGGTTATTTCCAGTAAAATAGCGGAAGGTGCATTGAACTTTAGTATGAAGTTAATGTATGCTTAAGCCGCTTTGAAAATTGAACTAGGACACTGTACTGGCATTCATGAAAAATAGTCAGCAGGGTTTTGATCTTTCCCTGGTCATTGCACAATAATGTAGTTATATTCCTGTGTTCGTAAACACCAACGTTCAATACGAGGAGGCATCGTGGCTTTAGGATTGGCAAAGGTGATAAGCAATGCTTGATGATCAGTTAGAAGAGTGAAGTTCTTTCCGTATAAATATATGTGAAAATGTTCACAAGACCACACCACTGCTAAACTTTTTTTTAGGTTGTAAATGGGCACTTTCAATTTGTGACAGACTTATGTTAGCATATGCCACAATATGCCTTTGACATATAACAGCAACCTCTGAAGCTTCAGATCAAGGTGGGCCATTTCAGTGGCATTCTCAGATGCATGTTTGATTTTCTTGAAGATCTGTTCACATGTGACCAGTGAAATGAAGCATTTCATTTTGTTAAGTCTCTTAAGGGAGTCCTTACTGTGGCAAAGTCACAAATGTACCTAGAACAGTCTCTGTCCATGCTAAGAAAAGAACGTAACATGGTAAGGCTTTGAGAGGGACAGGTTGCAGAAAATGCCTGTACTTTGGCTGTATCTGGAATTATTCCCTCATCAGAGAAAATATGGGCAGAGTAATCAAACTTGTATAAGAGCTTAATCATGTTCTTTTCATGTGGCCCTGAAAGCCCAATATGTCATCACTGTAATTGAAACAGTTTGTGACCGGCTGTATGATATGTTGAAAGACATCTTGAAAATTCTGCAGCTGAGGACACACCGAAAGTTAATCTTTTATTTCTGAGCATACCAATGTGAGTGGAAAAGGTAGTAATGTACCTGCAATTTTCTTTAAGTTCTAGTTGATAATACCCTTTGTTCAGATCAGGCGATGGCACCATTTACTTGTGTAATCATTTCTGCATTGTGTGGACCTGGATGTCTTTCTTTCAATTGCTTTGTTAGCTTGATGCATATCAACACGAGTGCATACAGCTCCTTCACGGTCCTTTTTGGGCACTATCACTGTGGGTGAAACCTTAGTGGTACAAGAGATCACTCAATGATACATGCTTTAGTAAGGTCTTACTTTTTTTACACAGCTTTTTGTAAATGAAATGCCTTTGAGCAACAGGGCGAACATTTCATGGTCTTAAGTTTTCCTAATGTGAGAAACAATGATGGAAACATTCACTGTTTCGTGATGAGCATTTGTTCAAGTTTACAGACACTGTCCCAATTCAACAGTACTGAAACTGAGTAGACTGGCACTTGACACAGTACCTTGAAGCACGTGATTGGGTGCGTGTCTTTTGTATTTTTTGTGTTTCATAGTTGCTATGAATGTAACTTGAATTTTTAATGGTGTTCATGCAGCCCATGTATACACTTTAGTTTTCAATGGTGTGAGACGAGGCATTGGATACAGTTTGTAGTACTGCTCCTTGGCATAATGTTTATTGATGCACAACAGTCTGTAATAAAAGGTGTGAAGCAACCATTCACCTTAAGTATACTTTTTTTTTTTTTTACAATGTGTGAATGACTTTTTTTTTTTTTCTTTCCCTTCTTAGACTTGTCCATTTCCTTGCATGCTGCCAGTCCTACATGCATACAGTTCTCCAGTTCTCTGAGGTGACAGTTGAATTTGCACACCCATCTTCACTGTCGCTTAACAAGGACACTGAAGAGCTCTTGGAAGAAAATTTAGATGACTATTTACTTCGTGTTGATTTTCCTCAGCTGATGTTGCCACTTTGTCTTGTGTGCGCGAGTAGAAAATCGCCTCTGGAACATTTGGGTGTCTTGTTTTTTGGGTGTGACGCACAGTTTTTTCCCTTCGCCTTACCAACAGTTACAAAATGTTTTTCTTTCCCACCTTTGCAAACTTGTCCAGTGGGAGGGACTTTCACCTTCATATGGAAACGAAAGTCCACATCTGAACCACTTTTTTATTTTTTTATTTTTTTATCATTATTAATTTGGAGACATCACTTTGTGTCCTTAGCATTGTGTTTCTGTTTACTTTTCATGTTTATGACTGACTCACTTTGGGCATCTTTGGCCTCCATGTCTGCAGCTCATCGATCTGCACGTCCCTCAGCTCTTGCAGCCATGAGTACTCGCTCCAGATGAAACAATCTGACCAACAACCATCTATAACTCTGAGATGTATGGCTTCGTCATTGAATTCAGTGAATTTACAATGTTTGAGCGTATCACATCTTTCAACAAATTTGTCAATCATTTCACCAGCTCGGTCTTTCCTGGTTGAAAATATATCTTTCGCAATCAACATTCAGTATTGGATTGAGCTTGGTACTTAGTGCCTCTTGATTTGACAGTATGAGATTTCACCAGCATGTAGTATTTTCTTAGTTCTTTTACTCCTTCACCTGCAATATTCGTAAGATATTTAATCTTTTTGTCATCTGCTACTTCCAGTGCATCAATGAACTCATCAAATGTGGGTATCCAGGCAGTCCATCTAGCACCAATATTCTGCTTCTTGGCAGTGTTGAATGCAAGAAGGAAGCAGCGTTCTAACCATTTGTAAAACTTACTGATGTTAAAAGGGGGACTCTCGCAGCATCCCTCTGCTGTACGCTGGGACCTACTTCCTTTACGGCATCTATGAGGCCCTGCAACATGCTGGCATCAAGGTCGTCGTGGAAAATTTGAGGTGATGTTGCCTCTTTCTTCATGGCCATTGGAACCCTTCAACTTGTCAGACACTTTGGGTTGATCTGAGCCCCACCCTGATGCTTTGGTGGCATGCCACTTCAAGGATTGACCACTCTGTAAGCATAAGATAAGCCCTGTGCTATCACTTGCGTCTTTGCCCTATGCTTATATCTGATTGGTTGCTATTCTTTCTGTTTTTCTTTATACTGTTATCTCTGCCTTTATTGCTTCTTTGTACTCTGCGATCTCCACTTTTAGTCCTTTTTTTAATTTTTTTTAAACACCTCATTCTCACTGCCTTCAGCGCTACTGTTCCACATCTTACAGCTGTGTTGCATTGTGGTTCAGTACCTCTTTCTTGACGTCACCAGCAGGTTCCTGGCCAACAGTACACACATTTCTCTGGAAGGCCTTTGTCTTCTAATGCTGAGCACTAGTTGGTGTGGTGCTTTGACTCCACATACGCCAACCGACAATCTTCACTTCGACTGAGGCACATGTGGCACGCACAAGCATTTTGCTGGACTGCGGCAAACACCTGGGGAGAGCAGTCTGTTTTTTTTTGGTTTAAGTATCCCCTATCTTGCTGCTAGTTTAGCGTCCTCCCGTGCCTGAGTTCTGGCAAATGATTACACCACACACACAGCTTGGTTTTATACATTTATATTCTTCAGCCTGTAACCAGGAACTCCACATTCTAATCATAAATTCTATTAACCACACCGAACACTTATGTCACAGTTTTAAGGAGTTTGTCAGGAATCAAAAGGGTCCTGTCCTCTCGAACGCTCAAGACAACCTATTTATTTTACTATATTTGGATTTTAACTCGTGCAGTGTTCTGCAAGCAAAGGCATAGCTCCTCACACTCCAATTGTGTCGTTGTTTCCTTTTGTTTCTCAAGACTTTGCGGTTATCCAAAGCTCTCCACAGGTCATCAGACCTTCTGAAGTTCTGCAAGCTTCTATTAAGCATCACCAAGTGGAACCTGAAACAGACAGGATTCTGCATTCCTTCTTCTGAAACAGAGTAGATGACACTGCGTGTCAGTGGCCATCATTGGCTCGTCGTCCTGCTCAATGGCATGTTGTATTAAACTACATTCATTTCCCCAATTTTTTTTTTTGCAGGATTACATATCTGGGTTACAGAATAATATATTGGGGTATAGGTTAATATAATGCAGAGGATTGCTAATCTTCCCAAACCAATTAGGAGAGCCTCTGGTATCCAAGTTCCCATCCACCATTCCAGGAAGCCATTGAGTCTCAATCCCCATGCCGATGGGGTGGATCTCATCTGTGGTTTGACAGATGTTGTCAGGACTATTAGTGCAATATAATATTACAGTATTAGTGGAATATACCATCTGTTTGACTTGCAAAAAAAACACTGTTTTAGACCAATACGATATTCAGAGCCTGTTCTAATGGCAAACTTTATTATGGCCATAGTCTCCTCTGTAATATTTATTTAAGCTGTGGTCGTTTCCTCGGACACAGGTCCTCCTCAATCATTCTGGTCAATTCATTTATCCGGCGACTGTTGTGTGTTACTATTCAGGGGTGGGTGCAACACCACATTTATCTACCACGTTACTTTGTTAATCTGAATTTCGTTTCTGCTTACATGCAGTTTTCTTGGTATCATGAAGGGTGGGTAAAAGCTCTCATGTCATCCACTCCCCAGGGCAGGTAAAAGTAAGCTGACTATCCACATATGACAAGCACTCACTTGGATCCAACCACCTCTGAAGAAGGTCCTGTACATAGCTCATCCTCCCCAATTAGATACATGTAACCCAACAAATCTATGCAATTCTTGCAGGTGTTATTTCCCACACACATACGTTCCTGTACTGAGGTATTGTTTCTCATTTGTTTTCAATGACATGATATTGTATAGCTTGGTATAGTTGATACAGATGATTAAATAAGTCTTTATTGTATGTAAATACTAAAATATTCTTTATAATAAGATACAGTAAAAACATGAATTAAAAACCACAAGCTTTATAAAACTTCAATAAAATCCTCATCTCAATTACATTTCCTTAAGGCATCGGTCAATACGATCTAAACATTTGGTCAATTTCCCAATACCTTCACAGTCTTTTGTGGAAACAAATATGTAACAGTCCCATTAATAGCTCTGCAGTTGTTGGAAACAAATACATTTCTTTTCTCGATACATTTGCATTTTTCCTTGAGTGTAATAGGAAGGAAAAAAATATTCAATTGACCCCTCCTTATACATACATAGGTGACGCCTTTTGAAGGTAAACAATTAGTATTCCAAAACCCTTCAGATTGCAGCATAAAACATTTTAATTACATGTTGGATCCAAATAATGATTTTAAATATTCTTGTTTTACACTGAGAGATGATTTTGTTACATATTGATACAGGTTGGCAAGAGCGATGCATAGTGAAAAGGACAGCCATTGTGCATAATGATGTCACTACTCATTGTTCTGTTTAGACTATCAATTGCCCATCAACATTAGACTAATTCATAAGCCCTTTCCTTGGGAACTCTATCATACTGGGCTATTAAGGTCAATTCTTCCTGCCTTAGGCCTCTGGTGATACAGGAAGTGTAATCTTTCTTCTTGGCATGCCCTTTTGAATTACGGAATTGTATGTTATAATGGCCTCCCCCATAAAACATTTCCTTTGTAGACTCTGATTTTGTTAATGGCACTTCAATGTAAGTCACATGGTCTTTGGTGCCTGTGGGCAGATCAGTGCATACATAACTTGCTGTTTTTAAAATAGACATATGTCTCCAAAAGTGAAATAATAAATTCCTTCTCATACATATATTCAATGAAAAAACCAATGGTTACATGGACATTCTAGTTAGGTTCTGTACTTTTACAAAACCATAGATCTTCAGCAGTTCTAGTTAGTTATGTCAAGTAACTATAATGCGCGCCCTAAGGTAACTATAACTCACACCCTTGCCATGCACAGTTTACTTATCAATAATTTTATTGCAAATGTTGCAGTGATATTATCAAAGATGCCATACACAGGATCAGTGATATAATATGTGGGGTAATTAGCTGTGCACTGCGAAGGCTCAATTTAGTTACCTTATGGCGCTAGTTATAGCTACTTAAAAGCTTGAACTACTGAATTTATGTGGTTTTGTATGAGTAAATTCAGAACCGAACCATAACGTTCCGAATTTTTTGTTGTTGTTTTTCATTGAATTTTTTAGTTAAAGTAATTTTAATTACTGTTAATCCAACCCCTGCTGTGCATGGCCTGCATCCACGCCCTGCATTTAACCCTGCGCCACGCACGGCCTTTGGAACAGGGCCTGTGTCTCAGTGGATCTGTGAGTGTGTCTGAAAGTTGGTGTGTGTGTGTCAGTGAGTGGGCGCTTCAGTGAGTGCATGTATGAAAGAGTCTGTAAATGTAAAAAAAAAATTTTTTGCACATTTTCAAATATTTGCAAATAACCTTGAATATTTGGGGGTATTTGCGAATATCACGCATGGTAAAGAAAAATCATTTTAAACCTATAATCTGGCCCTAAAACACCCTCATATTCACACCCTTGGGTTCAGGGCACCTCACCCCTCCTCCCTCCAACCCCTTATTCCACTTATTCCTGTTTTCAGCCCCAGGGAGACTCTCTGGGAACATAGGTCAGCCACAAAAAAAAATGTCTAGTCCGGTTGTGCCCAGCCAGTTACAGCGCTTCTATTTGTGTGTGCATTCGCAAATATGTGATAGATCCACATCCCTAGATAAACACATTTATTTTCAAGTTAATATCTCACAAACTACCAAACAGGTTTACACCAGATAAGTGAAAGTGTAATCTGTGTACTGAAAGCTAGCTGTCTGCCAAATTTTGTGTCATTCCATCTAGCGGTTTGGGCTGTAGTCATGTCTGGCTGGAATTAACATAGGAAATGCACAAGTTGATTCACCCGCTGCCCTCACAACCATTTAATCACTCCAGTGCAACTGTTTGTTTGGAGGAAAGCAACAAAACACAGGATTTTCTGCAGAGTGAACGTTCTGTGGAGATATCTTTTATTTTTATATAATTTCATCCATCCCTCTGCTGTATCCACAGTAGCAGAGAACTTGCTTATTAATTTTTTGTTATTTATAGTTCCTTTCCATCAATCTCAGGAACTTTGTGTTCCTTGAAAATTATGAGCCACTCCCTTGTTCTTCCAGAGATCTCAACTGTTGGGCACGGTGAAGTAATTAATAGTGCACTTGCTTGTGGGCTTCCTTGACTGTTGGTTGAAAACAAATAGGTGTGTTTTTTTTTTTTTTTTTTTATATAAATCTTAAGTTACAGTGTATTGTGAAAATAGCATGTAGCTGTTACTTGGAGCCAGCAATACTTTGCTGCACCAGGATTTCTCTGTGTTGTAGCCATACACTCATGACCTTACTCCGGCACCCTTTACTGCAGTGACCGTTGTTAACGGCTCCTATTATAGGCCCTTCCACCAAGGTTGAAAGTAATGGCATCTGGTGTGGTCCTTCACATACTCCTGATATTCATCTTGCTCCGAGTTCTCTGTAGTTTCTGGTTAATCACGAAGGGTCAGGCAATGAAGATGCGGCTATATATCTAGTAATTTCTTGCCATAATTGTAATACCAAATCCACTCTCCTTTCCATTGCGCCTTATACTTGTGGGTTATGGGCACAGTGGAATTTCTATATCGCCCTCACCTTTGGCGAACACCTTTATACATTGGGATACGCATGTAAGTTGCTGTCCAAGTTAGGAGCCTTGGACCCCTGAAGCGCTGAGTTAGTCCTTTCAAAAGGCATTTGGCAACAATTAGGCTTTACAGTTCTTTGTGGCGTTAACCTCTTCTTATGTAAACAATCACCAGTACCTAGTTGAGATTAGAGGTAAGGCCATTTTGAATAAAGTCCATTCACAATCTCCAAAAGATCACAGTAGTGAAAAAACAAATTTTGGAGTTTTTTTTTTTTTTTTTTTTTTTCCTCTCGATACCAGGACATTTAAAACTTAAAAGTATATGTCCCACCTTTTAATTATACAGTACCTGGTTCTAAGGGCTACCTTGGGCCTAGCGTAGAGGTGTCTTATATGTAATAAAAGGAGAGGTTAAGGCTTGGCAAGGGGTTTTAAATGCCAATGTGAAATGGCAGTGTGACACTGCATTCAGGCTGCAGTGGCAGGCCTGGGGCAAGTTTTAAAGTGCTGCTTAGGTGGGTGGCACAAGTGCTGCAGGCCCACTGGTAGCATTTAATTTACAGATCTTGGATATATGGTATACCACTCTACACAGGACTTACAAGTAAGTTAAATATACCATTTGAGCATATGCAAATCAAACCATGTTTATGGGGGTTAGCACAAGTGCTTTAGCAACACTGGTTAACAGTCTTAAAGTTCAGAGTCCTAGGCTGACAAACTAATTCAGCAAAAAATTGAGAGAAATGGCAAATAGTTTGGGTGCAACACTGCAGAGAGAGCCTGGTCCAACACTGATCACTTGCATTCATTGAGTTCCGTTCATTGCCGTTTGAAGCTCACAGAATAAATATCGCCATACCAGACCACGCTCTCCCCTCTCATTTATACACAGATGTTAGCAATACCCAATGCACAATTTCCATACTAACTGCACAGTAATTTTATTAACTCACACAGTTAACTCTAAACTGTTGCACAACTACTCAGGTATATGGTAATCCCACTCGATTTCTACAATTACCCTTACTAACGTGCATACTCCACGTTTAACACTTTCACTTGCTTAAGCCCACTCTTCCTCTGCGCTCACATTTTCTTTTATCTGTGTGTACCCAACTCCTAGCATTACTAGGATCATTACCGTAACAAAAGAACACTGAATAATTCTTCAAATATAAAAGCAAAATCATGCTGAAAGCATGATCGCTGACATGTGAGGGGAGTGAGAATGCACTTTTAGAGACCAAGAAATTTAAAAACTGGTTCCTTCGGAATGATGCTGTGAGCGGTTTGTGAAGAACCCTTTTGACCTCCCCATACTCTTCCCCCCCCCTACCCCCACTCCAAAATTTGTGTTGACCAAATTGTTTTGCATGAAGCCCACCCATGCTATTCTAATCGGATGTTAGTTACGGTTCTCACTGATGAGGTTTGCTACATTTAATAGCAGTTGATGTCTGTCTTTGCTGAATCTAAATGTATGTAGTATAGTTTGCGCAGTTATTCTTGCTATTAATTTGTACTGCAACCTTAGAATGCGTAGTAGCTCAAGCCTTGATTAAATTGTGATTCTTCAGCCAGTATTGTAGCTTAATCTCAAAATTAAACGATAAACATTACAGTAGCATTGTTAATATAGGGAAATAAATATTCTAACTTTTACATAAAGGTGTGGTTATTCATGACTGAAAGGTCATGGTGTGTGACAATTCCTGACTCCTATTGATTACTAATGTCATTGACATTGATTATTGATCTGCATGTACAGGATATATGGTGGGAAAACCTTGAAGCGAGTCAAAAGGTTCATCTATCTATTATCGTCTCCTTGTAAGTTTACTTATTAAGGTCCGACGCGCTAACAGATAGTAGCAGACTGATGGTTTGTCTCCTTAAGAGCCCATCATAGCAGCCCGGTACATGGTTCGTCTCCTTAAGGGCCCATCATAGTTGCCCGGTATATGGTTTGTCTTTCAAGAGCTCATCCTCACTGAGATTTGGATATATTTTTCAATGAAACAAATTGGAGAAAAAATGTGCTCCTAAGTTCTTAAAAAGACTTTTCCACCTACTGGCGGCGGGATTGGGCAGCAACTGAAACAAACAGTGTGAGCTGCTTAAAATGAGGAGGTGCGGGGGCGTGGCCAAGATGGCGGCGTGAGCGGACGTGTTGGTCCGAGCTCTGCCGCCTGGGCCCTTAATTAGCTATGTGGCTGCGGAGCTAGCTGGCTGCCTGGTGGTGCCCCGCCGTGACGCCTGGGACCGGAGTAGGCATTGGGGGCTCTGTGCGAGCCCGAAGATCGCAAGGCTGGTGCTGCCGAGGGTGAGGCTCCGGGTCAGCGCCTGAGGCTGGAGGCTGCGGTCTCGCCTGCGTGGTAAGCCCGGGCCTGATAGACCGATGGTCGGGCGCCGGGGGATCGGCGGCGCCCTTGGAGAAAGCTGCGCCCCGCTGAGAGGTGAGGCACCCGCTGGAGGCCTGGAGCCGGGGTGCTGGTGACGCCCGGGGCGTCCCTGCTGGGCCTTCTGGGGGGGGGGGGGTACCCCAAAGAGGAGAACGAGCTGATCAGGGGGCCTGGCGGTCGATTGGAGCGGAGGCCCCGGAGAGGCGCAGTGGACCAGTGCTGCAGTCTAGCGTTGCAGGCAGCACGTGAGGGCCTTACCCAATGCAGAGGTGAGCGGGGCTGCCAGGAGGCCCACAGACTGTCCCGCGACAGAAGGCTGGTGACCCCAGTAACGGTCTGAGGCCTGGAAGACATGGCCTACAGTGACATTGCGTAAAAGGCCAGTCTGGGATATTCCATCACCTGCAGTTAGTGGGCAGAGGGGATGGCGACCTCCAAGCGGGACCGGACGGTGCGAGATATGCTGACCGGGGGGGTGTCGGGTGCCAGGAGGGGCTCCGGAGGAGCCGCCGACCATGAGGACCCCAGAGACAAGAAGGGAGATGACAGAAGACGAGGCAGCTCCAGTTACTAAGGGCTTTCTTACCTCCTTGTTTGAATCACTCAGGAGCGACCTCCAGGAACGTCGCAAAGACATATCTCATGAGGTAAAGGAGTTGAGCTTTCATCCTTGGGTGAGCGGATGGCGCAGGTCGAGGATGGTGAAATTGCCTGCGGCGAGGAGGTGGCGGACCTGCAACAGGAGGTTATACGCCTGCGAAAGCAGCAGGATCTCCTACAGATGATGGTGGAGGACTTGGAGAACCGGTCCCGCAGACGTAACATCCGTATCAGAGGAGTGCCGAGTGGGGCTGAGAAGGAGGACATTGGAGGCTTTGTGGTGGCATTGTTTCGCTCTGTCGAGGGTGATCTCTCGGGACTCCTCAAGCTCCAGAACAGAGTCCACCGCATGGGCCGCCCTGGAGGAGCTGGGGATTGCCCGCCGGACATACTGGCATGTGTCCATAATTTCGGGCTGAAAGAAACCATACTGCAAAAGGCGCGCTATCTTCCACAGGTCCATTTTAGAGGTCATCAGCTTCAACTATACCAGGACCTTTCGGTTCGGACTTTGCAAAGGCGGCGGGAGTTTAAACCCATCACAGAGCACCTGCGTGAGCGAGCGGTGTCCTACTCGTGGGGCCACCCGTTCCGCCTTGTTTTTTGCTGGGAGGATCAGCTTCGCCAAGTGAAGTCAATATCTGAGGCTAACCGGATCCTGGGCTTGGAGGAAGATGCCCCGGTTTCGGGTTCGAAGCAGGGTCTGACCCGCGGGGACCACCCGCGTTGGCGTAGGAAGGAAAGATCTCGGAGCGCCAGTCAGCAGTGAGCAGTGTGGCAGCTGGGACAAGTGCCTAAATAAAGAGTGGTGAGGGCCCGCTGGCTGGCTGGAGGCCGCTTGTCACGGTCCTGTGGCTGAGTGAAGAGGGTCTGGGCGGCGGAGCCGGGGGACCTGGTGGATGAATATGTGTGGTTCTATGGCCCAGTGGAGACTTTTATCTCTTAGGATGTTTGAGAGGACTTTTTTTGGTATGAGCACCCGTTGTGCATTTTAGTTATGTTTGAATGCTTCCCTGCGAGCTCGGTCACGGATGGTTTCGGAGGGTTGGCTATGAGTTGGAGCGGCAGAGGAGCTGCTCGGGATCCTTGCCCCTCCGTAGAACTCCTCCCCACCTGAACAGCTGTTTTCCCGAGCTGTATGACGGTTAGGTGTCTTAGTTTAAATGTCCGTTGGCTGAATAATCCGACCAAGCAATTAGCGATTGTCCGGTTTGGAGAAATCTGGGTGTCATATATGTTTATTGCAGGAGACACATTTATTGCATAAGGACACATTCTGCATGCGCTCAAGGTGGTTTCCTAGGCAGTTTTGGTCCTCCGCAACTACAAAGCATGCTGGGGTGGCGATATTGCTTTCCAGGACCTTCTCTGGGTAGATAGAGGGGAGGATACATGAAGTTCAGGGCAGGTTCCTGGCCATTAGAATAAGACTTGGGGCTTTCTCTTTCACTATCGCTTCTCTTTATGCTCCGAATGCCCAACAGGAGGCTTTCATGAGACAGGCGATCTCCCCAACACTTAGTTCACCAGATAGTGCTATTTTGGTAGGAGGGGATTTTAACTTTGTGATGGATAACGAGCTTGACCGCTCAGGCCAACGCTTTGGACAAGCTGAGGCATTATCGGAGGCGGGGTGTCAGTGGCTGGTTGATTGTGGGCTGGAGGATGTGTGGAGAAAGTTGCATCCTACTCTCAGGGATTACTCCTTTTACTCGGCGGCAACCAAGACTTACGCTCGGTTTGATCTTTTCCTGGCCTCGCAGGAATTTGCCTCCCGGGTCAGGGAGGCCACGATTGAACCCAGAGCCTTGGCCGATCATGCCCCAATTACCGTGGATGTTTCTGTGGGGGTGGGACGGGTGGGCACCCCGAGCTGGCGCTTTAGGGATTCCCTGCTCCAGAGTGAGACAATGGTAGGGTCGCTTCGACGTGCAATCGCGGACTACCTTAGCTTTAATGATGATGGTAGCACCTCAATGGAGACAGCGTCCCCAATGACCCTCACCCCCCAACCACCCCCCCACAACCATAGGTGCAAACCCTGACTTCAAGCCCAGACTTCGTCTGGAAGCTCTGAGATGTTGGCACGAAGGGGGCTGTAAAAGGGTGGGAGGCTTCTTTGATGAACAAGGGGTCCTGTCTTTTGATCAGATGAGGGAAGCATATGGTTTGACGGAGGCAGATAGACTGATGTATTACCTGATACAGCACTGGGCTCTGCAGCCAGCGAACAGAGCGTTAATAGATAGGCCTCTTACGCCATTTGAGAAATGGCTCTTGTTAAAGAAAGATGATAAAGGACTCATCTCAGAACTTTATCGGCCTCTGCAGGGGAAACAGCGCCCGCCTAAGACTGCGATGGGAGTTGGAGAGGGAATTCTCGGATGAGGAATGAGACAGTATCTTCTATAGAACACATCACACAGCCTATAACGCAGCAGGGACGGAGACGTCATACAAGGTGGCCTCCTACTGGTATTACACCCTGGCGCGTATACACACATGGGACCCCGTTAAGTCTGACCTCTGTTGGAGGGGGTGCGGGGGCACGGGTACACTTGTGCATCTGCTTTGGCATTGTCCCCAACTTAATCGCTATTGGGAGGGCATTATTGATGAGATTGACATAGCGTTCCACACTAAGATCCCCAGATTTCCATCATATAATCTTACTCTGGCTGCCCAATCCCCTTACCTTTCCTTTGAGGTCGCTAAAAGGGAGACAGATGGCCCTGGCATTTAACGCAGCCTTACAGATGATCCTAGCTATGTGGGGTATGGATAGGGTCCCGATGCGTAACGCGTGGCTCCAGAAGCTTTGGTTTATCCTTGCCATGGAGAAACTCACACTGGCCTCGCAGCAGCAGATGGGTAAATTGAGTGAATTATGGAAGCCATTCCTGCAGATTTTATCTGCAGAATTTACAGTTGACATGCCCGGCGTATTTGAGAGTCCTGAGATTGACCTGAACCTTGACTAGAATGCTTGATTGAGAGATTTCAATGGGTGGCGAGATGGTGGGAGGAGGGATGGAGCGTGGGAGAGACAGGAGGATGACACGGACGCTGAAGGGAAGCATTATTGATATGATTTATTTGTTTGTGTGTTTAATTTTATATGCTGGACTCGCAGTCTGGAAGACCTTTAAACTAGCTCCGCATGCTAACTGTGTCGCTAAGAAGAGACTTATAGTGAGGCTGCTTTGAGCAAGAATCAGAGACAGTCTAGAAAGACTCTTGTCAGTAGACTTAGAGCTCCTGCAGCGGAGATGTATATCATTTATTCTACTGTGATGTTCTGTACTTAAATTTCGTATCTTGTATCTACATGTTTTAGTGTTTGAAATAATAAACAGATTTGATCCATAAAAAGACTTTCCCAGAATCTTGGAGCTTTCCAATGGTTGTTTGAGGATGTTCTTGGCATTCTAGTGATAATGAGAATGAAATAGGTTTTGCGCTTGCACAGCTTATGTAAATCGCAGGTGAATAGTGATGTTTGTGAGGGTTTAAGGAGTACCCCACAGAGTGCTGCTAAGGGAGAATAGTACTTTAACTGTACAAGACTAGGAATGTGTAGGACTCTAATCTATTCACACCCATAGTTCACCTCAATGAGCTATGGCTGTGAATAGATTAGAGTCCTACACAGAAGCAGAACTGAGACACTTGTGCCCAAAAATTACAAGGGAAGGGTGCAAGTGATTCAAAGATTAGCAGACCTGGCAGAGAAGTATGGCATAGAAATAGAAAAAAATAACCTTTGAAAAAAAAAGTTACATGTTAGATTTTGACACAAAAGAGATCTGCAGGGATGAAAGGCACATCTTAGGGAGCTACTCCAAAGTGTCCAGACATGGGGAGTCTTAGACAAAAGGGAAGGCAGATGGGCAAGGAAAAGTGATTCTGCTGAGCTGACTGCAAATGTGCAGCAGAGTAAGGATCAAGTGAAAATGTTACCAATGAGAGATTCCAGGAAGGAACTCTGTTCGTGTCCCTTGGAGCAGAAGTGACATGCTGTCTTTTACAAATGATTATCCCAGGTTGAGAGAGAAGCCAGTAGAATGGTACCAGCAGACAGGTTTATGAAACTTACAAAATGCCTGTGGGAGGACTTGAACACTCTTTTTTTTTTTTTTTTTTTTTTAAATAGTCGTTTTGTGGATGGAGTGTAAGAAGTATAAATTGTCCGACAAAGGAACCAGAGAGAGATCAGGTTACGGGTGCGCCGTCTCCTGAGGTAATGAAATATTACTACAAAGTGATTGTGTTTTTGAAAACAAGAATTTCAAAACATTGACTGGCAGAGAATAGACAGGACAGCTCAGGAAGCCGAGGAATTGATACATGCATATTATGAGAGATTGTTGCAGGCATTAAAGCCTTACAGTGGTACGGAGACAATTGGGCCGAAAGACATGATTCATTTTTGTGTTGAGATTTGTGGAAGGATTGAGACTTGAAATTAGCCAGATGATTTAAGTGTCATTTGATTTGCTGGCAAGCGAAGCAGATTGAGGTGTTGCAGTATGCAAAGTACTTAAGTGACGAGATTGAGTTGAAGACGAGAAAGTTGAAGGAAAAGGCGATGGTGATTCAGATTAAAGCGGCACACACAGGGATGCAGGGAAATTTTCCACTGCAGCAGGGAAATATGGTATTTCAAAATCAGATGAGAGGTAGAGATAGCGGATGAATTGGTAATGTGAATTGTAGTCCTGATTTGAATACTGTAGTGGTTCAGAATGATGTGCAGGGAATGAAGAAATTGTTGCCTTGTCATGCTTGCGGAGCGGTCGGACATTGGAAGCAGGAGTGTTTGATGATGGTGCAGGAAGTGACATCAATTTGTTTCAAAACATGAGAGGGCGAGAATGAGAGGTCATAATACAAATGTTCAGAATAATGCAAATCAAATGCAAGGCTTTAAACCCATGCAGCAGGTGTGAATGCAATGTATACAAATGGCACAGCTGCAGCCAATGCAACAGCAGGTTCCAATGGTACCTAGCCAACATATTCAAATACCTCAAGCCCCAATGGAACAGCAGCCGGTGATGCTTCCTAAGCATGTCCGAGGCTCAACCAAAGTAATAAAACAGTTCACCAATTCCCGTTACACAGTGAGAATAGAATAAACAATGATTGAGTGAGTGAGAATTTGGAAGAGGAAGAATGTGTGCTTGCAACTTCTCTAGAAGTAGATCAGAAAGGCCCATATGTGAAGGGTCACAGAGTTTCATTCTTGGACACAAGCTACACGATTCACAGTGAACTGCAGAAGTTCCAAACTTGCTCCTTTCAGGAAAAACAGTCCAGATTGTAGAGCGAATCAGTATTTGACCAATCCAATTATAGAACCAGTTTAGTTTGAAATCAGCAACTTTGAAGGCTTTCCCAAATTCGTAGTCTGTGATTCAAGTTGTGTGTGTCCCTACAGGGAAGAGACTTAGTGTGTAAAATCAGGTGCTCAATTATTTGCTCAAATGATGGAATTGCTATACAGACTAATAGCGATGATGAAGATGATCCAGAGACAGAGTGTGAGACCACATATGAGGAATACACCTGATTGATTTCTTTCCGGTATTTACAGTGAAGGATCTTCCTCCTGATTTACAGGGAACGGTTAAAGAGAAAGTGTGGGATCTGACAGGGAAAGAAATAGGCCTGATAAAGGGAGTTGAGCCAGTTGAATTCCTGTAAAGCTAAATACAATTTTTCCTCAGATTCCCCAGTATCATATGCCACAGGATATCCTTATAAAGGGTGCTCAAATAATTGCTGAATTTGTAAACGAAGGGGCTTTGAAACAGGTGTTGAGCAGCCCATGTAATTCACCGATAATGGGAGTGAAAAAGCCCTGTGGGAAAGTTCAAATGGTCCAGGATTTGAGGAAAATAAATGACATTGTGATCAAGTGGAGCCAAATCCAGCTGTGATAATGTTTCAGATTCCATGTGATGCTGAATGGCTAACTGTCATAGACTTGTCACAAGCCTTCTTTTCTGTGCCTCTCCATGAGGACAGCCAATTTCTCTTTTGTTTCAAATTTTTAGACAGAGTTTACTGTTGATGTCGAATTCCTCAAGGGTTTTCAGTTGCCTCCATATTCAATCAGATCTTGAAAAAAGAATTTGAAGTTATTGGAATTGCCTTTCCAATCGACCTTGGTACAATACATTGACATGTTGCTTGCGTCCAGAACGAGGGACGAGTGCAAGTATGACACTATATGACCATTCTTTCCCAAATGGTTCAGCTAGGCAAAAGTCTTCCCACTGACGCTACAACACTGTCAGAAAGAAGTGAAATATTTGGGTAACCCGAATGAGAAGGGATCAAGAAAAATATCCCGAGAGGGTCACCGCCATATTGCAGAGGGGTTCCCCCAGCCACACAGGTAGGCTACTGTTGCCAATGGATTCCCAAATTTTCAATTATTTCCAAGCCTTTGTAGAAGCTGACCCATGAGAAGGTTACAGATCCCACAGAGTTAGACCAGGCTTGCATGAAAGCATTTTCTGATTTGAGTTTTTGTAATCCGGCATACCCAAAGCTGGAGCTTTGCACAAAGTCCTTCACATAGTTTTGTCATGAGCGTGAGGCATTTTCTTTGTCTATCTTGACACAGGTCCATGGAGGTATAAACCGCCCAGTAGCATATATTTCAGCTACTTTAGACCCAGTCGCAGCAGCCTTACCAGGTTGTTTATGCGCAGTTGCAGCAGTTGGACAAGCCTCGCACCGTGTGAAGGTACACCCCATAACTATTATTGTCCCACATTCCATTGAGATCCTACTCACGAACACGAAAACCCAGTACTAAGAGGTGCTAGATTGACCTGTTACAGGCATTTTGAGGTCGCCAAATGTGTCATTGAAAAGATGTACAGTGCTTAACCCGTCAACCTTACTTCCAAATGAAAATGTTGAAATCGAAAAATTGGAAGACGTTGAGCATGATTGTCTTGAAGTAACCGATATGTGCACAAAAACGAGACCTGATATTAAAGACGTCAGATTGGAAGAAAATGACCAAATTATCTTTGTTGATGGTTCCTGACTAAGGGACAATACGGGAATACTGAGAGCAGGATATGCTGTGTGCACAATTACTGGTATACTGGAAGCGTCTTGGCTTCGATGAGAACATTCCGCACAAGTAGCGGAACTGGTAGCCCTTACTAGAGTGTGCCATGTTTCTGCCCAGCTTAAAGTTACCATCTATAAGGATACGCTGTATGGATTTGGGATAGTTCATGATTTTGGCCAGTTGTGGTCACAGAGAGGTTTCATGACCGCTTCTGGTTCACCAGTGAGAAATGGTGAGAGAATTAAAGAACTGTTGCGTGCTATCCAAGTGCCTGAAAAGATTGCCGTGATGAAATGCAGTGCACAACTGAAATCGCAAGATTTTGTGTTCATTGGAAATGGATATGCGGATAAAGTCACAAGGTTTTGCGCATTGAACTGTATATTGTTCAAAGATAAGTGGGAATTGTTGCCTGAAGAAAAACATGTCCAAGTTTTGCATTGAAAGTAATAGACACAGTAGAAGAATTGAAAACATTGCAGAATAATGTTGACGGTGTCGAGACTGGCAACTCAACTGAAAAGCAGGATGTCTGCAGGGGTGATGGTATGCCCCCTGACCTCCTGGAACACCTCTCAGCACTTCCTGGTGGACACAGAAACCCCAACAGGTGTCCCAAAAGGAAAAGGGGAGTGGAAGAGAAAGAGACAAAACTCTGCCACGTCTTGCCAGTCCAGCCAGGCACCCTGTATCTTTTTGGGGGGGGGGGGGGGGGGGAAAGGTCATTGTTGACAGAGTGATAGTTAGTGCACTCAACTTCCTTTAAACGTAATCTCTTTCTGATATGGGCACAGGAGCGGTAGAAGAACACCAGGATGCCCCAGCACTTTTCTTGGATCATAACTGTTGGCACAATTACTAACACTGCATCACAAAAAACCCAAACTGAGTACCATAACAAGTACTGCTACACTAGGGCTGGCTTCACAGAGAATCACTGTTGCACACTACAATTAGAACTGTGGTTGCACTTATCATGCACAAGAAAGACAAACCAGGGCATTAATTATATCACATATAACTTTCCTGCATGCATTGGGTAAACTAAAAGGAACAAAAACAATCCAAGAAGCACAAATGTCCACTCTGGGTTTAAACAGTTAGGGTGGCACAGTTTGTGGTGTGTGCGTGGGAGAGAGAGAGAGAGAGAGAAAAAAAAAAGAAAGAAAGAAACCAACCCCTCAAACCTGAAACACGGGCATGAATGGCACAATGTAAATCCAAGAGTTATGCTATTAGAGAAAGAAAAGTCACATAAATGCTCTTAAGATTGCACTGTCACTTTTTGTAGTACTTGAGCTCAAGCAGATTTCCTGAAGTACATTTAGGCAAGTAACTACAATAATAATGTAGAATGTTCAGAAATGCATTTGTCTCTTCAAGTTAAGCGCTCTGCCAAAATACGAGGTCTGAAATACACCAACTATTCTAGGAAAGTGCGGCGTTCAAAGAACAAACTCCCTGGAGAATACTAGTCACTTAGGTGCAGTCTTTTCCAGAGTGCTGGAGGAATGCCTGGTGTCAGCTGGTACAGGAACGAAGAAAAGAATTGCCTCAAAAGTCCTGAATATGAGGAGGACAGCAGGGGCTGGACTGCCAAATCAGATGCTGAGATCAGGAAGCAAAACAAAGCCAAGCAGGGAGGCATGCTTCACTCTATTTATAGCCAATCAGGAAAGCAGTTGAGTTTCCACATGTGGATGAGTCACCACACCCAATTAGAAGCACATGTCTGCACCTGCTCACATTAGCAAACAAGCATTGATAAAACCAATTGTGTAACACAGCACTTTATGTTTACTTAGAAACATGAAGGTTTAACCAAGAACAGAGATATGATTTAACCCTAATCTCTGGGGATGCTGACCGGTAATGCAGGAGGCACCTTGGGGAGTCCTGACAGACGGGACCAAAAACATTCATGGAGCAAAATGAAATGTGTAGAACGACAGGATGAATTGTGGGTTTTAGAAGAGGGTCAATTAGTTTTGCCCAACAGTCTATTGTCTCAAATGGCTAGGTATTATCATGGTCAAGCACATTTTGGGGGGGGATGCCAAGATTCACCTCTTCAAACACAATTGGGTCAATCCGAGGTTTAGACAAGGTGCTGAAGCAGTTTGCCATTTTTGTGTCATTTGCCAGCAAATTAATGCGTTAAAAAGGAAAAGTGGTTAATTTGAGCCACATTGGAAGAGCAGTAGGTCCATTCAGTAGAATGCAAATGGATTTTAGTGAGATGCCTGTGTGTGGAGGTTTGAGATGTGTTGGTGATTGTCTGCATCTTTAGCCATTGTATTGAAGCGTACCCCACACGGAGAAGTGACATCCTCACAATAGCGAAACTATTGCTTAGGGAACTGATACCATGTTTTGGGGTTTCGATCTCTTTAAAATCAGATAGAGGAAGTCACTTCAACAATGAAGTAATTAAATTACTATGTGCACCATTGAACATTGAGCAGAAGTTGCATTGTAATTATCGCCCTGAAGCATCAGGACTAGTGGAACAGATGAATGGTACCTTGAAATCCAGAATGGCGAAAATTTGTGCTGCCACGAATCTGAAATGGCCTGAGGCACTGCCATTAGTTCTGATGACCATGAGTAACACAACCAACAGGAAGACAGGATTGTCACTGCATGAAATCCTCATGGGCAGAGCAATGAGGTTACCAGCAGTGGCTGCGAATGCGCTTGTGAATATTACGGATGATATGGTGTTGGACTACTGCAGAGGTCTGGCTGATGTGGTTCGATCTTTCTCTCAGCAGGTGGAAGCCACCACTCTGCCACCAATCCAAGATCAAGGACACCCCCTGACAGTGGGTGACTGGGTGGTGGACCTGAAACTTGTGCAGAAGATGCGTTTGGAGCCTCGCTGGAAAGGCCCATTCTAGGTGGTTCTGACCACTACCACAGCTGTGATGTGCGCTGGAGTTACGAACAGGATATGTGCAAGCCACACGAGAAAAGTGGCATGTCCATTAGATGCTGAAGAGTTGTTGAGAGTACCAACACCCAGACAAGCCTCGGAGCTGGAAAAAGAAGAAAGAGGAACTGAGGCCGGATCTGATCCTGTTGAGGTAGGTTCAGTAACTCCTGTGAGAGATGAAGGAGAAGACCTCCAGGAGGGTGACAGTGAGCCTATCTCAATAGCGGCAACAGGGAGAGCCTAGTCAGCTGAGGGCTTTCCCAGAAGTGGACGAGCTTGCGAGACAGACAGAGCAAACGCCAGTTCCCGAGGGGGAAGGAATTGAGGCGGATCAAAGCCTATGTGATCGGACTCCTGAACCAGTTGCAGGTCCGTCAAGAGAGAATCCTGCAGAGCAAGAAGTTTCAAGTTCAACATTGAAAAGAGCCCTGAAAGGAGATAAGTGGCCAGAATCCCAAGCAAAGAGAAAGGAAGCAGTTGCCATGACAACAATCGAGGAAGAAGTAGATACAACAATGAGAGAAGATATGAGTGAAGGAGAGTTGCAGAGAAATGGAAAGTTGGAAAGCAAGTCGAAGGTATGCAGGTCTTGAATGGGCGTATGCAACAAGAGAATGGCAGAAATAATTTTTGTCTTTTTGTTTTGATCAAGACATTCCAGGTTACTATTTTTGCACTTGAAGGAAACTGATTAACTGAACTGCTGGAACAAAATTGAGAATAAGTAAGAGAGAGACTGTTGAAAATTAACCGGAAGAGACTTTGATAACCTGATGTGACTTTTGAAAACCTGGCTTGACAAGCTGCTAAACCGACTTTTGACAAACTTAGTGAGATTTTTTTTATTTTTTATTTATTTATTAGAAAACGGGGTCGTGGAAGTGAGACTAAGATCTGTGAATACCATCTGAAATAGATGTTTGTTTTGATTTTTCAAAATTTCTCTTCTACTTTCTGATTCTTTACAGATCATGAGTAACATTAGCCAGCAGGGTGGGAAAAACTGGTGCTCTACATGAGTGTTGATTTGGCAATTGGATGCGTGATATTAAGTATGACTGTTCTTGATTAATAGTAAAGCCAACCATACTTCAGCTTTAGAGACAACTACTGCATTGGCAGCAATAGAGAAGTTTAAGTTAGATGAGAAGTATTTGCACACAGGTAATATACAAGGGGAACTTTCTTCTAATGTCTTCTATCTCTTATTAAGTGAGTATGTTGAGACGGTGGATGCGAAGAATTGTTTTGTATGTACACAGATTCCTTCATCAGTCGAAGGAGTTACATATCATAGTTTGCCTCTTATGTATGGGATAAGTTGTAGCCTGTTACTAACAAGATTCTATAACCAGGAGTACATTCAGTATTTCTACTTCAACCACCCTGTGGTGTTTTCGTTTGTCCCCATAGTTGGGTATTTGAGTAGAGTAGCTAAGGATAATGACATAGTATTAGTTTAGGGTTTCTTTGAGCCTACATTAACTTTTGGGACAGCTTACGCTCACAGGAATAACCTGACATGCTTGCTTACACCTTTAGAAAAGAGCTTCTTAGATCACACAGATGACAGGAGAAAGGCATTAAAGGAGAAGTTAAAAAAAGGGCTTGGAGAAAGGGACTTACAAGAATGATTATGCTTTTAGTGCAATAAAAACACAAGGAAAAAGCTTTAGATGGCAACACATAGGGAAGCTATGTGTATATAGGCCTAAATCTCACACTGACACTTTATTTTTGTATGAACAAGTGAATGTAGACGTGTTTTTGTTTCAGAGTAAATGGACGTTTATGTTAAATTGACAGGATCCAGCAATTACTGGCATATATTCCATCTATAATGCTTATTACCATCTTCCAAGAGGATGGTATGGCACATGTTATTTGGGGATAGTTTACCCAAAGATATTTCAACTAGACGACTTAAAGAAATTTCCGAAAGTTATTGAGTTACATCACATTAGACAAAGGAGAGTCTCCTTCTGGTATAGTGGGATTTATATTTGGAACAATGATACCTTCAGTAGGAGTTGTTCTGAATTCGATAAAGATTTGAAAGTTGTCTACTATTGTGGATAATATGCGGACAGATTTTCAGGAGCCATACTCCTGGTAGACACAGAATTAGCTGTGGAAAGAGCTATGACTCTTCAGACCCGCCTTGCGTTAGACATTCTTTTAGCAAAAGATGGCAGAGTTTGTAAAATGCTTAATTCTAGGCATTGCTGTTCGTTTATTCTTGATAATAGTAAATAAATAGGAAGCTTATGTACTAATCTGACTAATGAAAGTACTGATTTGAAAGAGTTGAAAGAACTAGGTGTTTTGGAGAAAGTTGGCAAGGGATTTGCTTCAGTGGAAAATTGGCTCAGCAACATTTGGAAAGGGATAATATTGAAGATAATACAAGGGATATTGATTATTGTAATTTGTACAATTGGAGCATGGGGAATATGTAAATTGTGTAAAAGGATTAAACTGAAGAAGACTAAGGCCCTCTTTACAACCCTGGTGGAAAATCCCGCTTGCCGACGGCAGCCAACGTACCGTGACCGCAGCGGTATTCCGCTACAGGTATTATGACCCACAAAGAGAATTCTGCCACACTACAGACACCCACACAAGTCCGCCACACCAAAGGTCGGTAATAAACTGGCGATAGCAATATCCACACCGTCACGCCAACACAAATACGCCCACAGTATCATGACCCACGAATCAACGCAGCGGTCTTTCAACCGCGGTAATCCATTGGCTGTTCACACCGCCGTGCTCAAAATACACACACTTACAAAACTACACCACATTGGACAATTCAAAATACACATACATACACACACACACACCACACATACACACTCGCAACACTATAAAACACAACCCCTTACAATGAAAAATTTTAAACAAGCAGAGAGAGAAAAGCAAAGACCACACCATCATCCAGAGGCACAGAACACCATCACAGATACACCATCCATGCACATCACATAATACATTACAACACAGCACCCCGCACATCACCTCACACATCACTCACACCACATGATGGCACCTCAAAGACACTCCAGGTTTTCCTAGGAGGAGCCTAGGGTCATGGTGGAGGAAATCATCGAGGTAGAGCCACAGCTATTCGGATCACAGGTGCAGCAGACGTCCATTGCAAGGAAGATGGAGCTATGGCGGAGAATCGTTGACCGGGTCAACGCCGTGGGGTAGCACCCAAGAACAGGGGATGACATCAGGAAGAGGTGGAACAACCTATGGGGGAAGGTGCATTCCGTGGTTGCAAGACACCAGGTAGCTGTACAGAGGACCCCCACCTCCTCCCCCCACAACTAACAACATGGGAGGCGCACATCTTCGCAATTATGCATCCTGAGGGCCTCGCAGGAGTAGCAGGAGGACTGGACTCTGGTAAGTCAAATCTTTACTACTAAATCCCCCCCACCCTACCTGCACGCCATCACAAACTTCTAGGCCTACCCTCACCCCCATCACTCCAACACCTCAGATATACCCCACTAGCACAACTTACCCCTCCCAATACCACGCCCTGCATGCAACAACAATGCATGGACACCCATCACAGACCTGCATGGACACCCATCACCACGGCATGCACACTAGATAGACTCGCCCAGCCCACCTAATCAGCAATCACACAAGGCCAAGGCGACAGTGCAAGCACATTTATACAGGGAAACACACCCATTGCACAAGATGACTGTGCACGCCTGGATCAGGATGACCAGCCTGGCCCATCTGGGACCTCTGGACAGTCCGTTCCCCTGCCACAGTCCCAAACCACCACAGAGCCTCCCACCTCAGGAAACACCACCACAGCACCCACCCAGCGGGCCCATGCCACCGTCCCCAGGACATGTCAATCAGTAGTGTGTCCACCAGTACAGGGGCCCCAGGCAACCCCACTAACCCAGGACAATCAGGGACTTGGGGTGAGTGGCAGTGGGCACACGGTTCAGAGGACAGAGGCACAGGACAACAGGGATGCTGGGAGGACTGCTGTGTGACAGGGGGAGGACCGGCCCAGGGAACCCACTCTCCACGAGGCACTCTCCAATATCATGGGAGCATACCACCATTCCCAGGAGACCATGGGCACGGTACTTGCCAAGTTTCAGGAGACCCAGCGGCTGCATGAGGGGCACTACATGGGGATCAGGGAGGACCTCACCAAAATATACACCATCCTGGCCACCATAGCAGGGGTGCTGGCTGATATGGGCAAGACCATGAGGGAGGCAGTGGCTCAACAAAGGGCCCCTGACACTAGCCAAACCGAGGAACAGCCTTCCACTTCCACCGGCGCTAGTGGACAGGAGACTCCGCCACAGGCCACCAGCACCCCACCCCCTGAGAAGGAGAACCACCCCGCAATCGGTCCCTGCGATCCAGGCATAAGACAGAGAACATTGCCAAGACCGCCGCCAGGAAATAGGGCTCTCCTGATTGTCACCCTTCTGTCCCACTCTGTTACCCTGTCCACCTTGAACTGCCATTGCTCCCCTTCCTATGCCCCATTGGACAATGCACTTGTGATACAAGGAGCCTGGACGCTACCATGGATCTTCCTCCACCATCACCCCAGCCCCTTGCACATACCCCTATATCCATTATCACCTAAATAAACACCCATTAATCAAAAAACAATCTGGAGTCAGTCTGATCTTTCACAAATGTATTATCACAACATTAGCAAAAATGTGTAATGTAAATGTACATTTACTTATACCAATGTATGACAGTTGTTTGGCAGCAGTACACATAGCAGAAGGCAGAATGGGGTACACAGATCTGAAAAAAGGAAATCCAAAGGGAACAGTCAGTGTCCATAGACTGAGGTTAAGAGGCTGCCATGTACAATGTCCTAAAGTATACTGAAATGTGAAGAGGAGTTAGTTTCTTACCTGTGTGTCACTGGAAGTACTGCATGATGATGTTCATTCTGTTGTCAATATCTTCTTCCTCTGCCGCCTCCTTCCTACCTGTCCACAGGCTCCACCGCTGCCATAAGATCATCACCAGGCTCATCCTCCAGCAGAAAAGGCATCTGGCGTCTCAATGCCAGGTTGCGCAACATACAGCATGCCACAATGATCTGGCACACCTTCTTCGGTGAGTAATACAGGGAGCCACCTGTTAGATGGAGGCACTGGAATCTGGCCTTCAGGAGGCCGAACGTCCTCTCAATATTACGCCTAGTTCGCCCATGTGCCTCATTGTAGTGCTCCTCTGCCCTTGTCCTGGCATTCCTCACTGGGGTCAGTAGCCATGAGAGGTTGGGGTAACCGGAGTCACCTGCAAATTTCGAGGGATACCTGTTAGACACACACTAACCCTTAGGGACTACCCCAAACCCAGACACCTACTCATACTGTGTGGGGACCTTGGGCCCACCTATTAGCCACACCCAGTGCCTCTGGAGTTGGCCCATCACTTAAGGGATACTGCTATTCCACAAGATATAGGCGTCGTGCACAGAGCCAGGATATTTGGCATTCACATGAAAGAGGTACTGGTCAGCCAAACACACCATTTGCACATTCATTGAATAGTAGCTTTTTCTATTTCTGTCCACTTGGTCATGTCTGCGGGGGTCGGGAGGGGACAAATGCCACATGTGTACCATCAATGGCACCAATGATGTTGGGGATATGTCCCAGGGCATAGACGTCACCTTTCACTGTGGCCAAATCATCCATCTGGGGGAACACGATGTAGCTGCGCATGTGTTTCAGCAGGGCAGACAACACCCTGCTCAACACGTTAGAAAACATTGGCTGAGACATCCCAGATGCCATGGCCACTGTAGTTTGGAAGGAGCCACTTACCAGGAAATGGAACACAGACAGGACCTGCACTAGAGGGGGGATAACTGTGGGTTGACGGATAGCTGACATCAGGTCTGTCTCTAATTGGGCACACACTTCCTGGATTGTGGCACGATCAAGTCTGTATGTGATTATGATGTGTCTGTCTTCCATTGTCGACAGGTCCACAATGGTACACCGGATGATGCCGCCATCTCATCATCTGCCCCAGCGGTTGTAGCCTATGGAGGAGAACGGTGAGCAGAGGGTCATTTACCACATCGGTAGCACAACTGTGTCTGAACTCATGTTAGAGAATCCATGTGTGAAATCGTGAGTCCCTATAAGTGCCAATATGTGCTATGATGCAGTTAGGTGCCATGCCATGTGCCCCCCGTGAAATGGTGGCTGCCTGACTTGTGAGGAGGGACAAGGGGAAATTAGGTAACTGCACTGGCGTTGTGCAACATCACGATAGGCGGTCGAAGACCATCGCGTAACTCCGCATCGGTTATCATTGGGCCCTATGGGTTCCAGGAGCCAATGGCGATGTACGCCGGCGGTGACAGTACGCACTGCCGCGGATGTGACTGCCATTTTCTATCTGTTCACTCACTTGATACCTGACCATCAACAGGAGAGGACCTACACTGCAAGTGCTGCTGTGACCGGAGTCTGGAAGCGACAATGGCTACAGTGTCTGGGGAAAGGGCCCCGGCCTTCACTGCGGAGGAGTTGGACAAACTGGTGGATGGGGTCCTCCCACAGTACACGCTACTCTACGGTCCTCCAGACAAACAGATGAGTACACTGTGAGCATGATACGTGGGCAATGCCTGTTTGGAGTAGTGTGGATGTAAGGCACATGTTGTGGGGTGGGCTGAGTGCTGCATGTAGGGGATGGTCAGTGTATGTGCATCAGGGCATGGGTGGGAACTGGTGGCCAATGGGTATGACAGTCTGGACGGGTGAGTAATTTCCTTTCCTCCTGTACCTTCACTCTAGGTCAGCTCCCACCAGAAGAAGGGTATTTGGTGTGCCATCGCCAAGGAAGTGTGGACCCTGGGGGTCTATCACAGATGGAGCACCCACTGCCGCAAGAGATGGGAGGACCGGTGTGGAAGGGGTGCCCATCGCATCATGACCCCTCTGATGTTCCTTATCCTGGCGGTGGCCTGTCCGGAGTTGGATGGGCGCTTGAAGGCATCACTGCAGCCACGAGGGGGTGAGTACAGAATCTGAAAGCTGACTTTGCGCGCATTAGGAGGTACCTGGGTGGGGGGTGTGGGCTGTGGGTGCCCCTAGGCCAGGGCGAACATGGCAGGGTACTTCCCTTGTTGGCCAGGCTCTGAAGCACTCCAACCCCAATAGTGTTAGTAGGCATCTTCTACTGGGCAGGGCCCTGTGGGTTTCAGGTGTGCAGCTGATTGGCAGTAGGCATTGTACCCCATGGACTGGTGACTAGCTGTGTAACTGGTAGTGCATGGCCTAGTGCATAGGGCTGCTCCCTGTGTGTTGTGTATGCCAACGGTAGTGGTATTGCTGGCATTGACCAAGTGTATCCTCTGCCTCACCCCCACTTTTTTTGTCACCCTGTCCTTGTGTGCATTAGCATCATCTGGCAGAGGAGCAGAGGCACCGGCGACGGAGGGAGCTGCATCCCACATGGCCCATGAGGGTAAATCCACAGAGGGTGAAGGCACCAGTGGGACAGAGGGTGAAGGGAGATCCACGACGGCGACAGGAGGGGATAGCAGCGACAGCGACTCCTCCTCTGATGGAAGCTCCCTGGTGGTGACGGACACCTCTGTGCCTAGCCCAACAACCGGTAAGACCGCCACCCCCCCTACCAGCACCGCCCTCCCAGCAGCCCCTCAGCGTGTTTTCTGTGCCCGCTCACCCATGAGGGTGGGCATCTCCTTCACCCCAGGCACCTCAGGCCCTGCCCCAGTCAGCCCTGCTGCCCTCAGTGAGGAGGCTATTGACCTCCTGAGATCCCTCACTGTTGGTCAGTCAACCATTCTGAAGGCCATCCAGGGTGTCGAGAGGCATTTGCAGCAAACAAATGCATACCTGGAGGGCTTTTATTTTGGCGTGGTGGCCCAACAGAGCGCATTTCAGGCTCTGGCCTCACCACTGATGGCAGCCATTGTCCCTGTGTCCAGCCTCCCCCCTCCAACTTCCACTACCCCGACCCAATCCCCTCCACCTCAGCCTATCCCAAGCACACTTTCAGACCAGCATGCACACACATCAACAGACCAAAGTGGCTCTGGAAAACATAAGCACCACACATCACACAGGCACTCACACTAGAACCATACCCATACACACATACCAACATCCACTTTCTCCACTGTCTCCCCCTTGTCTCCACTCGCATCTGCATGCACTACATCATCAGCTACTGCCTCCATCACAGTATGCCCATCACAACACACTGATCACGTGCAATCACCACCCCCACTACCATGCACATGTCCCCTGTGTCCTCTCCCTGTGTGTCTGTGAGCCCTCCTCCCAAACTACACAAACGCAGGCACACACCCACTCAACAGCCATCCACCTCACAACAGCCTCCAGCCCATGCACCTTCACCCAAACTCAGCAGACGTACACCTCCTACAACCACTACCTCTTCCTCCACTCCCACACCCCCTCCATCTTCCCATCCCAGTGTGTCTAAAAGACTTTTCCTAACTAACTTGAACCTCTTCCCTACACCTCCCCCCCCCCCCCCGCCCGTCCCCTATGGCCAGGATGTCGAGATCCCAGCCCAGCACCTCAGCCACCAAATCTGCATCTGCTGTGATCCGTGCAAGTCCAGGTGGATCGAAGGGGTCACCAGTCAGAGCTGCCAGTGTGTCACCTCGGAGCACCCGATTCCGCCACCTGCAAAGGTAAAAAAGGGGACGGCTTCCAGCAGGGGAAAGTCACACCACACACCCAGCAAGGCCTCATCCAAACACGGACGACAGTGCCAAGGTCCCAGCAGCGACTGCCAAGTTGGGGAAGGGACACAAAGACAAAGGGCAAGTCACCTCAGGGCACGATGCCTCTTGGTGAGGGGCTGGTGACCACCATTTCCTCAGGAATGCCAGAGTACAACAGTCACCACCGCTGCAACGACCGCCCCCTGCACCGCCGCTGACACAATGTCAGTCTGCAGCATCCTCCCCAGGATCAGCCTTCCGAGGCTGCCGCAGACTGTATGGTGTCTCCGTCCACCACAACACACCTGCACCACGGTCCGCACCAGCAGCATCTCTGCTGCAGCCACCGCCACCTGCACCACCATCTGCACCGCCACGTGCCCAGCCAGTACCACTCTATCGGACGTCAGCAGCATCACAAGTGGGCAGCCGTCCGAGGCTGCAGGTGGCGTCCTGGACCCTGGACACGCCACTTGAGGCACCAGCACTGGCACGAGCAGCAGTTGGCAGCCTAAGTCTCCGCTGGATGTAGTGTGGCTCTGCCTCCATGCAGTATCATGCTACCTGTTCCATGTACATCTCGTGGCTCAGATACCCAGGTTACAGGAGGGTAACTGCCACACCCCACGTGCAGCATCACTGGACACAAAGCCCCCTCCAGAACCAGTGGATAGATGCATCCACTCACCCCCTCCTTGGCAGGATCAAGCACTCTGGACACAAAGCTCCCTCCAGAACCAGTGGATAGATGCATCCACTCACCCCCTCCTTGGCAGGATCAGGCACTCTGGGCACAAAGCCCCTTCCAGAACCAGTGGATAGATGCATCCACTCATCCCATCCTTGGCAGGATCAAGCACTCTGGACACAAAGCTCCCTCCAGAACCAGTGGATAGATGCATCCACTCGCCCCCTCCTTGGCAGGATCAAGCGCTCTGGGCACAAAGCCCCCTCCAGAACCAGTGGAGGAAGGCATCCACTCGAGAGACTGTGGCCTTGCACTCCCCAGGAGCAAGAAGTGGGCAAACCACCCACTAGAGAGACCGTGGCCTTGCACTCCCCAGGACCAAGCAGTGGGCAAACCACCCACTAGAGGGACTGTGGCCTTGCACTCCCCAGGACCAAGCAGTGGGCATGGAGGCCCCTCAAAGGGCAGTGGCGTCGTACCATCTTCCGGCTGAGGTGCCCCCCTTCTCCCTAAGGTGCCTGTGTTTTTTTTCGACCTGATGCCCCTTCAGTGTTCTCTCCGTTTTAAGGCAGGTGTCATTTGTGGGCTTCGCCCATGCTTTTTTGGACCACTGGTCCACGGACATTTACAAGGGACAGTGTACGGCCTTGTGTATATAATGTAAAATGTGCATATTCTGTTTATTTAAATTCTACTACTATATCTGAATGTTCCAATATAACACTGGTTAGACTCATTTCCTTTTGTCCTTGCGTTCTCCCAGGGGGTGACGGGGTGTGACAGTATTCTTGTTATATGTGTTTGTGTGTATGTTGTGGGTGAGGGTGGAGGTGTTGCGTGCCGCGTGTGTCATTCTTTTTCCCTCCTCCCCTCCCCTGTGTGCTAGGTGCAGTACTCGCCCTCGTCTTCGCCGCCTTCTTTCTACTTCGTGGTGTATGAGAAGATACACGAACATGGGGAGGTTCTGCAATTCAGGCTCCATGGTGTCCTGGTTTTTGTGGAGTGTCGAAAGGTGAGTGGTTCCCCTTCAATGTACTGTTTCCACCATGCTTTTGATGGCGTTGGTACTTCCCCAGAAAAGCTGACAGATTGGCCTCTCATAATAGTGTGGGCGGTACATTGTCTTCCGCTTGTCTGTTGGCGGTGACCGCCGCTTGGTTTGTTGCTACCGCCGTGGCTGTCAGAGTGTTAAAGTGGCTGTCTATGTTGACGTTTCCGCTGTGGTCGTGATCTCATTTTGTTTACTGCCGACCTGTTGTCGGTCCTACCGCCGCTTTAACACCGACCGCCAGGGTTGTAATGAGGGCCTAAGTATAATCAGGGGAGGGAAGAAAAGAAAAGGAAAAATTTGTTGAGGGAAAATTCAAAAAGGGAACGAAAATATGAAGGGATAGAAATGACAGTTTTGGCTGATGCAAAAAGTTGTGTGGGAAAGTTTGGTGTGATGACACATTTAGTCGTCAGAGGAGGGATTGTTAACGCTGATTTTATTAATGGATATTCATGTATTTTAAGTGTTGAATTTGCATAGAAAATGTATTAACTTAGAAGAAAAATAATGCACGCATTTGAAGGTGAGCCCACATGAGTGCCCACCAATGTTCACAAAGTGTACTTATTAATGGCTTATTAAAATTAAATGTTGAGCTTATGTTTTATTACTGTAGTCATGTCATATTAAGCGTTCTGTATTAGCTTTATAAGTTTTTTACCCTAGAAAGGGAAGGTCCAGATTTCCTTCCTATGTAAATGCCACATAAGGGTTGAAAATTTGGTGGTGAGACTCAAACAGGGGGTATGGACCGGATTCCCCCTCAAAAAGTAGAAGTCCAGAACTGATTGAGAATGAGATCCCCCAATAAGTTATAATATGAATAGAATAATTTTTAATGCAGTCTTTTCGGTGATCAGGTAGCCGTACCGTTCATAAGTTATTTAGTAGAAGAGTTTTTATGAAGTTTTAAGAAAAGGACTTGACAAGTTGCAGACTGAGTACAGCTTTTATTCATTGGTTCCAAAAAATACAGGCTAGTTGAAGATTGTAGACCAAAACACAACCGACACGTGTTTTGCTCTCTATGGTGAATCCACCTAGGGATTCCTCAAGGCATTGTAGTATTCATATAAAGCAACACATCATGTCGTTAGCGGTCATTGTAATAATCATGAGTAGCAGCATATCATGTCGTATGTGGTAAACTTTTGTCTTTTTGCAGCTTCGAAGTTCTCAGTCGTTCTTGTCTTTGAGAGCTCCACTTCCCTTTGCTTCTGTACTTCAATCACCTGTGAAGGCCGCAATAGCACCGTACATTCTTCTGCATGGGACCTTCTTACTCCCAGCAGCGCTGGCTGCGTTGCGTAGCCCGCAAGAAGATCACTGAGGAAGAGTGCACTGAGGACACTAGGTTCCACTCCGAAGCCTTTCATTTTCACGTTGCCTCAAATGTCCCAACCCTCATCCCTGGAACTGCTGTACGGGTGAGGCTGGAGCAGCTGGAGGCATTTTGCAAGGTGAGAAGTACATTGAGCTGCCCTGCATAAGTGTGCAATCTGCATTTCACTATTTACCTTTCATGCGACGTCCTTCCACGGGGCTCAACTGCAGCTGCAGCCTAGAGACACTGCTTGCTTTCCCTTCCATTTTACATTCTCATTTGCCACAGTAGTTTTCTCACACCCCCACCATTGTTTTACCATCTGAATACTGTGCTTCTGCTTGCTGGCCACCCACATCTTTGTTGCCTCCCTGCCAACTTAATCCTGGCACATGCTCTGCCTGGCTCTGTTTGACAATTCTGCAGAGCCTGAGGAGTAATGCACTTTATCCTGCAGCAACACACTACTAAGGCCCTAACACACCTGCAAAGTTCCCTGACTTCCTTTGAGCCACACAAGGATCTGGAGTCTCTTGGCTGGGAAGGCGTGGGGGTTGTGACAGGAGGCTGGAGCTGCCAGACTGACTTTTCTTCTGACCTCTTCTTCCCAACTCCTTGTGCTGCCTACTGCCTCAGGCAAGCGGGTCATGGGCTCCAGTCCTCCCTCTGACTTGATATTTCTGTGATTTTACCTGTGGTGGAATTCTTTTCACCCCCATGCCTCAACTCCCCCCTTCTCTCTCTAGTGGAGTCCCTGTGTTTGCTGCTGTGCTGCTTCTTACGTTCTCACCCTCCATACCCTCCCTCTTCAGCCACTATGGGCAAAGACAGATCTTCAGTGGCTAGCTCACTACCTAAAAATTAAAAAGTTCACTACCAATACCATTGATGTCACCAAGAAACCCAGAGACTTAGACCCCTGCCAGGCGTCCTCTGCACTCTCTGATACACATCACATCCTCCAGGCTATGCATGCATCCCGAGACGCTTGAAGACCAAGATTGGAGAGGTGGGCATTGAAGTTGTCTTACTTCAGCAAGATCTTAGAACAATGGCGACTCGGGTGACACAGGTGGAAGGCTGGGTCTCCACACTAAAGGACAACTCTTCTGATCTTAAATTCAAGGTGGTGTCACTAACATCAGCAATTCGTACTCTGGAGGCCAGAGTGGAGGATGCTGAAAAAAGCCTCTGAAGGAGCAACCTTCGCTTGGTGGACTTCCTGGAGGGTGCGGGATCACCACACCCAATAACTATCAAGGAGGACTGGCTCTGTTCCAGGTTGCTGGACAGCTCCTTATTGCCCTGCTTCCTGGTCGAGTGGGCACATTGCTCGTTGTATCAGTGACCCCCCGCAACCTCCCCTTTCCTCCCTCGAGGCTTCTCCACATCCATTGAGTGTAAAACTCTTAAACTTTCATGACCTCAAAGCGGTTCTTCGTGAGGTCCATACTCAATCCCAAATTCTTTATCAATCTTCCCATTTTGTTGTGTTCCTGGACTATACTAAAGCAACACAAGCTCAACGGAAATCCTTTGATGCTGTTAAACAATAACTCAAAGCGATGTCCATTCCCTATATGTTGCTCTTCCCAGTGAAACTTGTTCACAGCTCACGCTCTGTTATTTGACACTCTTGAAGCCGTCTGGGAATAGCCCACTCAACAACAATCTCTCAGCAAATATAACCCCCCACAAAGGGGCCTGCAACATACACTCACTGTTCCGAGATCAACTGATGACCAATCCAGGTCTCGTCGTCATCACAAATCTAAGCGGAGGAAGGGAAGGCAAAATCACTTTTCGGCAGCTTCGGACACTGACCATAATGACTCCCAGCCTGAATCAGGAGACACTGCTGCACCTCTGCTGTCCCAGGCCCAGTCTGTCTGGTAGTGGTGACACCACAGCTGTTATGGACCTTCAGTGGACTCACTGACATTGTGACTGCCTCTATAAGCAACTTATAGACTGAACCCTTGACCCAGGGTTCACAATGACATCTATATAATTTCATGCAATATTCGATGATGGGGAAGCTTTCTTCAAATGCCCTACTATACAGGGAGTGCAGAATTATTAGGCAAATGAGTATTTTGACCACATCATCCTCTTTATGCATGTTGTCTTACTCCAAGCTGTATAGGCTCGAAAGCCTACTACCAATTAAGCATATTAGGTGATGTGCATCTCTGTAATGAGAAGGGGTGTGGTCTAATGACATCAACACCCTATATCAGGTGTGCATAATTATTAGGCAGCTTCCTTTCCTTTGGCAAAATGGGTCAAAAGAAGGACTTGACAGGCTCAGAAAAGTCAAAAATAGTGAGATATCTTGCAGAGAGATGCAGCACTCTTAAAATTGCAAAGCTTCTGAAGCGTGATCATCGAACAATCAAGCGTTTCATTCAAAATAGTCAACAGGGTCGCAAGAAGCGTGTGGAAAAACCAAGGCGCAAAATAACTGCCCATGAACTGAGAAAAGTCAAGCGTGCAGCTGCCACGATGCCACTTGCCACCAGTTTGGCCATATTTCAGAGCTGCAACATCACTGGAGTGCCCAAAAGCACAAGGTGTGCAATACTCAGAGACATGGCCAAGGTAAGAAAGGCTGAAAGACGACCACCACTGAACAAGACACACAAGCTGAAACGTCAAGACTGGGCCAAGAAATATCTCAAGACTGATTTTTCTAAGGTTTTATGGACTGATGAAATGAGAGTGAGTCTTGATGGGCCAGATGGATGGGCCCGTGGCTGGATTGGTAAAGGGCAGAGAGCTCCAGTCCGACTCAGACGCCAGCAAGGTGGAGGTGGAGTACTGGTTTGGGCTGGTATCATCAAAGATGAGCTTGTGGGGCCTTTTCGGGTTGAGGATGGAGTCAAGCTCAACTCCCAGTCCTACTGCCAGTTCCTGGAAGACACCTTCTTCAAGCAGTGGTACAGGAAGAAGTCTGCATCCTTCAAGAAAAACATGATTTTCATGCAGGACAATGCTCCATCACACGCGTCCAAGTACTCCACAGCGTCGCTGGCAAGAAAGGGTATAAAAGAAGGAAATCTAATGACATGGCCTCCTTGTTCACCTGATCTGAACCCCATTGAGAACCTGTGGTCCATCATCAAATGTGAGATTTACAAGGAGGGAAAACAGTACACCTCTCTGAACAGTGTCTGGGAGGCTGTGGTTGCTGCTGCACGCATTGTTGATGGTGAACAGATCAAAACACTGACAGAATCCATGGATGGCAGGCTTTTGAGTGTCCTTGCAAAGAAAGGTGGCTATATTGGTCACTGATTTGTTTTTGTTTTGTTTTTGAATGTCAGAAATGTATATTTGTGAATGTTGAGATGTTCTATTGGTTTCACTGGTAATAATAAATAATTGAAATGGGTATATATTTTTTTTTGTTAAGTTGCCTAATAATTATGCACAGTGATAGTCACCTGCACACACAGGTATCCCGCTAACATAGCTAAAACTAAAAACAAACTAAAAACTACTTCCAAAAATATTCAGCTTTGATATTAATGAGTTTTTTGGGTTCATTGAGAACATGGTTGTTGTTCAATAATAAAATGAATCCTCAAAAATACAACTTGCCTAATAATTCTGCACTCCCTGTATATGTGTTTAATTATTGTTGAGGGTTTTTCTGAGGGAGACCATGCTTACCGGGAAAGTGTGGGGGAGGTGAGGATTTTTACATGGGGTGTTTTGTATTGCTTTTCTCTGTCCTTTGTGTTCTCTTGAAAACATGTTCCTCCTAACCACCTGTATGGTTTGTGACTGCGCTTTCACTATCCCCTTATCCATGATTACATGACCACCACAATGCCCCACATGGAGTTCTCTCCTGGAATGCTAATGGCCTGTTAGATCGCATTAAATGCATCACTATCCTTAAATCCCTTCAGTGCCACCACCCCAACATGCGAACTAGGACACATCTCCTGGGCACTCATTGCCCCATCTTATGCAGGTTCGGTTACAACCGGGCCTTCCACTCAGGTTTTGCCCAGGGCTTCAAAGTTGTGGCAATTCTCCTCCATAAATCCCTTCCCTTGGGGGGTCACTTAAATGTTTCATGATCCTCAAGGAAGGTTTGTCGGCCACCCTGGAAAGAAGACCCTATACCCTCTTCAGCCCCTATTCCCTCCTGACAACTACACCAGCCCACCTATCAAGACGTGACCCAATTGATACCAATATTGCCACACTGTACACTGGTCCTTGGGGGTGACTTCAAAGCAGTAGCTGAGCCGGCCTCTGATATTTCCAGCCCAGCCATGCCCGCTCCTGTTCCTTTTATTACTAGCTGACATCACTTGTGCTATGCGATGACTGTACGGTCTGGAATCCCCAAACTACTGCATACACGCACACTACACCATCCACTTGCACTATGTTCCATATAGACTACATTCTTCTTCCAGCAACTGACCTTTCAGCTACATCTTGGTCCTCCATGCTTCCTCATGGTATATCCGGTCAATCCCCACAAACTCTCTGCCTTGGCTCACCAAGCCCCCATAGATGCCAAATGTGGAACCTCAAATCCTGGTTCCTCACAGATGACCACTTAGTAGCACATTTGGCCAAGAACTTATAAATGTATTTTGACACCAGTAAAGACAGTCGACAGTCGATAGCGGGAGCGACCTATGGGCAGCTGGTAAACTGACATGCCGGGGGTGGCGAGAGGATAATTGGGGCATGGGAAGAGGGAGAGGCAACGTGACATAGCCGAGCTTGAAGCCCGCATACTCGCCACTGAAACCTCACTGGCACTTCACGCAACGAACCAAGGCGTTGACTCAGCAACTCAAATTATAGATAGAAAGGCGCTGCACAATTTGGTCTTTTTAGGTCTGCCAATGTTGGTGAGCAACAATGCAGCATGTCTATGAACACGGGGACAAAAGCAGCGTTCTCCTCTTCCGACTAGCTACCAAAAATGTAGCGCCAAACTTCAGCCCTCCCTGGAGAACCCATTCAGGTGCCCTAAATACACTGGCCATGGACATCACGACTGAGTTTGCTGCCTGATATGCCTGCCTAGATGCTCGCTAACCATGTCCTTCAACTGAGCATGCTCAGCCACTATTGGCAGACACACCTCTCCTGATTCTAACCAGAGTCCAACAGGCATCTTTAGATGCACCCCTCACGATTGAAGAAATTCAAGTGGCTAGCCAAGACTTAAAACCCAGGAAGATGTCACGCCCAGACAGATTTCCTCTTGAATATTATTCCAATTGATGTCATATCTTATTCCAGCACTTACTCTAGCTCTATGAGGCTATACAGACCAGGTCTTTTCCACAAGAAATTGATTTAGCAACCATATTCATTATCCCTAAGACAGATAAACCGTCAACTGACTGTGAGGCATATGTCCCCCATTTTATCAACACAGATGTCAAGATGTATGCCAAAACCCAGACGAGCCAGTTTCAGACGGTTGTGGGTTCCCTAGTCCACCTGAACCAATGTGGCTTTATGCCAAATCGTAGTACACAAGACACTGTATCTGGCACTTACAGGTTTTCCTTGCCCACATAGTTGACCTTCCAGTAGAAACAGCCCTACTCCTGTTCGATTTTGAAAATCATTTGACACTGTGGACTGGGCTACCTAAAAATGGTGCTTATACAGATGCGATTCAGTGCCCGATTTCGGGGCATGGTGTTCTGTAGGAAAGTTGAAGGATTATGTGTTGTGGGGGGATTAGTCCCCACCATGTAATATTCTCTCAATACCCCAAAGATGGTCCTTGATCTCACACTAGTAAATCCTTAGCTCACTCCTGGTAGTGTGGCAAAGAGCAGCTAGGGTTTACCTAGAGGAACCTGTGTTAAGCATTTTAGACCACCAACATGGATGATAAGTAATTGACTAAACTCGAAAGAAACCTGACGCCAGTTTATAAAAATGGAGCTTGTTTTTATCTTAATTTGGACATCAATGTGAATAGAATTAAATCCTTATAACTGGAGGTATAAGTTTTAAAAGAAAAATTAAATCACAGCAGAACTGGCATTTAAACGTTGCTCTGCAGCCTATGAAATCTCAGTAGTTGCAAAACAGTACTTAGAAAGTGAGTTGCGTGGAACCCTTTTGGGGTTAAGGTTGTGCAGTCCCTAGGACCAGATCACTGTAGTCAGTGCAGTTTTACCTGTTCCGTGGCGTCCGGGTGCAGAGTTGTCCTGGCTGTCAGTGGTGCTGAACATGACTAATGCTGAAGTCAGTGGCAGGGAGCCACTGGTGACAAGCAACCACTTGGAGCTCAAGCTGTGGGGGGCCCCTGTAGAGTTAAGGTTGTGCGGGTCCTGAGACTAGGGCACAGCAGTCAGTTCACTTCTACCTGGTCTGTGGGGTCTGGATATAGAGTTGTTCTGGCTGTCAGTGGTGCTGAACCGGACTCACACTGGTGCTCAGCTGAGGCTGGGTTGCAGATGTCCGATACAGGCTGCATGCTATTCCCTGCTCCTGCAGCTTCAAGTGTGGGGGTTAGTTACCAGATTGGCAACCAACAAGCCTTGCTAGTGGTAATGGTACTGAAATAATTTGGGGACTTCACAGGGTATGGGGGAGTGGTGTAGTGACCTGAAACTTTGAGGCAGGTGAAACTACAACTCCAGGAAGACACTGGACCACCTGGCTTTCGTTGATCCCACTGTGGGCTCGGTGGCTGGTGAAACGTCTGATCTTGTGAGTGTTTTTGCCTGCGGTTTGCAGGGGACTAGTGCCAGTAGTTCAAGGGAGTCTGAGGGTGCTTCTGGCATCCACGAGGGTCCCACTCGTTGGGAGTGACTAGTTACAGCCAAGAAAAAGGGGGGTTCATGCATTTCCCAGTCTGTTCCCTCAGGAACAGAGTATCCCTCTTTGACTTGGTGTAGTGGGCTAAGTCTGGTTGTTGGTGATGCTGAGCTCCTCCTGGTCCTTCTTTGAAGTTGGTTGATCAGGGAGTCCCTAAAATCCTGAATTTGGAGGGGTTAGGGGTGTGGAGCATAGTGGCAAATGGACAGCTAGGTCACACAGCCAATCCTACCTTGAGATGACCACATCTGGTAGGACAGGTCACCTTTAGCTGCCCGCATCTCTATTCTGCCACTCCTAATTTAGTGCACAGACCTGGCTGCTCACTCTAGAGGTGTGATCAGCCTGCTGGGAGTGTGCACTGCCCTGCATACCTAACTTCCTGCATTACCAGGAGCAAATGTGCCTGTGGCAAAGGGAGGGCTGTTTGCTACATCAGGGACAACACAGTTGGCTATCGGGTGGTGAAGCCTTTAAAGCTCACTGCCCTGATGGCTCTATTCACAAGCCCGGCTGGGGGAGCTGGAGGTGTGACCTCTTTCCTGCCTCAGCCTTTGTTTCTGATAGTGCCCAAGCTGCCTGGCAGGAGGTCAGAAACCTGACTTGGCTGCAGCAAGCATGGGAAAAAGCGCAAGCTGACAAGCCAGAGCACAAAGAATAGTGGCACACAGGTGAGCAACCTCTAGTGTGCCACCTCGGTGCACGCCAGCCATCCCTTGACAGTAAATTTGTGTTTGTTTAGAGAAAGCAAGTTGTTGGACACCAAACAACATATCTAGGCGGTATCATAATGGAGCTAGCAGCCTGGATCTGTCTAGGCTTAAGTCACATGTTATGCCATGGTCCGTCCTATACTTATAGTGTACCTAAATGGAAAGGACGCTAGAGAGACACATATGCTTGTGCTTATATGCCTGCACCTTAAATATAATGCACCCTGCCTCCTGGGTTGCAGAAGCCTACCTTAGGAATATCTGACATATAAGTAAGGCAGTGCAAGGGACTGTGCCACTCACGGTGAGGGCACAGTCAAACTCGAGCAGTTAGCATCACTCTTGCAGGCCTGCCATCAGCAATTTGTTTGAGTCACCTAGGGTGCCACAAACTTGTGCTGCAAACCAGGGAACACTTTACTACCTATGCTATGGGTTCCATTTACTAGGGGCTTATAAGGGGGTAAAGGTTTGCCAATCAGTGAATCACCATGTCGACAGATCAATTTAGGGAGAGAGCACAGGCACTGGAGTGTGTGCACCGGAAGCCTTCTAATCAGTCATAGACATCAGCATTGGGAGCAAAAAGTGGAGGGTGGCCATACATAAAAGGGCACTTTCCTGCATGTCCATTCTTTACTCCCACTTGATGAAGCAGATTATGATTAGCGGAGTGCTATCTGAAACATTTACAATTGAACGGGACACTCGTCGGGGATGCCCCCTTTCCTCTCTTCTCTTTGTCCTTGTCATTGAGCCTTTTGTGTGATTATGCAGATGTAATGTGGAGATGAGGGGTTGGCAGTGGGTGGGGGCCCCTGAGGATAACCACATGATGTCCTTCTTTACCTTGCAGACCCTCCTACCTCTCAACCACGCGCCCTTTAACTCCTATGCCTCTGGCCTCCGCCTTAACAAGGAGAAGTCCTTACTTGTTCCGCTGCAGGGAGACAATGCCTCAAGTGGTTGGCAAGAAGGTATCCCTGTTCGTCGTCTTAGTTTCAAACACCTCATGATTCATATTGCAACAATACCTGAGTTCTGTCAGGACCGGAGGCGATGATTAGGCTTTTCTTTCCTCACTCTTATTTTACCAGTAGTCATTAACATTTGTATTTAGTCAGAACAAAACTAAATTTTCCATGTGGCTGTAAGAAAACGCAGAAACATGTCAACCAATCAGAGTCCAGGAACACTCTTCTCGGCTCCCTGCAGACGATCTATCTCCCTCTTTCTTCACTGCTCCAGCAGCCTCAAGTGTTTTCACTGCTGTGCTTATTTATTATTATAACGGCATTACTTGATTATGTTAACCCCTTTGCTGCCAGGCCTTTTCCCCCTCCTGTGCCGAGCCTTTTTTTGGCTATTTGGGGCAGTTCGCGCTTAGGCCCTCATAACATTTTGTTCACATAAGCTACCCACGCCAAATTTGCGTCCTTTTTTTCCAACATCCTAGGGATTCTAGAGGTACCCAGACTTTGTGGGTTCCCCAAAAGGAGGCCAAGAAATTAGCCAAAATAGTGAAAATTTCGTTTTTTTCAAAACAATGGGAAAAAGGGGCTGCAGAAGAAGGCTTGTGTTTTTTTCACTGAAAATGGCATCAACAAAGGGTTTGCGGTGCTAAAATCACCAGCTTCCCAGCTTTCAGGAACAGGCAGACCTGAATCAGAAAACCCAATTTTTCAACACAATTTTGGCATTTTACTGGGACATACCCCATTTTTACGATTTTTTGTGTGCTTTCCGCCTCCTTCCAGTCAGTGACAGAAATGGGCATGAAACCAATGCTGGATCCCAGAAACCGCAACATTTCTGAAAAGTAGACAAAATTCTGAATTCAGCAAGGGGTAATTTGTGTAGATCCTATAAGGGTTTCCTACAGAAAATAACAACTGAAAAAGAAAAATATTTAAATTGAGGTGAAAAAAACATTTTTCTCTACTTTTTACTCTGTAACTTTTTCCTGCAATGTCAGATTTCCGAAAGCAATATACCGTTATGTCTGCTGAACTCCTCTGGTTGTGGGGATATATAGGGCTTGTAGGTTTATCAAGAACCCTAGGTACCCAGAGCCAATAAATGAGCAGCACCCTGCAGTGCGTTTTCATTCTATACCGGGTATACAGATATAAAGAGTGAAAAATAGCTATCAAGAAAACCTTTGTATTTCCAAAAAGGGCACAAGATAAGGTGTTGAGGAGCAGTGGTTATTTGCACATCTCTGAATTCCGGGGTGACCATACTAGCATGTGAATTACAGGGCATTTCTCAAATAGATGTCTTTTTTACACACTCTTATATTTGGAAGGAAAAAATGTAGAGAAATACGAGGGGCAATAACACTTGTTTTGCTAATCTATGTCCCCCCAAGTCTCCCGATAAAAATGATACCTCACTTGTGTGGGTAGGCCTAGCGCCCGCGACAGGAAATGGCCCAAAACACAACGTGGACACATCAAATTTTTTCATATTTTTGGCCTCTAGCTCAGCCGGCCCCAGGGGGGGGGCAGAAATGGCCTAAAATAAATTTGTCACCCAACCCCCCTCCCCGGAAGTGACCCTTGCCTACGGGGTCGCTCCCCCTGAGTGACATTGGCGCCAAAAAAAAATCCCCGGTGCCTAGTGTTTTCTGCCCCCTTGGGGGCAGATTGACCTAAAATCAGCCAATCTGCCCCCAAAGCGGGCAGAAATGGCCTAAATACAATTTGCCCCTCAAGGGGAGCGACCCTTGCCTAGGGGTCGCTCCCCATCTCTAAAACAAAAAAAAACAAAAATTGCCCTGGTGGCTAGAGGTTTCTGCTCCCCCTGGATAACAATAGGCCAATCTGCCCCCGGGGGGGGGGGGCAGAAATGGCCTAAAATAAATTTGCCCCCCCACACCCCTGGGGAGCGACCCTTGCCTACAAGGTCGCTCCCCTTGCGTGACGGCGCAAAAAAAAAGATCCCTGGTGCCTAGTGGTTTCTGCCCTCCTTGGGGGCAGATTGACCTAAAATCGGCCGATCTTCCCCCAAAGCGGGCAGAAATGCCCTAAATACAATTTGCCCCTCAAGGGGAGCGACCCTTGCCTAAGGGGACGCTCCCCATCTGTAAAACAACAACAAAAATCCCTGGTGCCTAGTGGTTTCTGCCCCCGTGGGGGCAGATTAGCCAAATTAAAATAGGCTGATCTGCCCCCATCGGGGGCAGAAATGGCCTAAAACAAATTTGCCCCCCAGGGGAACGACCCTTGCCTAAGGGGTCGCTCCCCTTATGTGAAAAACAAACAAAAAAACAAAACTCCCTGGTGTCTAGTGGTTTCTGCCCCCCTTGTGGGCAGACTGGCCTCATAAAAATAGGCCAATCTGCCCCCAAGGGGGGCAGAAATTGCCTAAATATAATTTGCCCCCTAGGGGAGTGACCCTTGCCTAAGGGGTCGCTCCCCACCTCAAAATTCAAAAACTAAACAAAAAAACAACCAATTATCCCTGGTGCCTAGAGGTTTCTGCCCCCAGGGGGGGGGGCAGAAAAGGCCTTAAAAAAAAATGCCCCCCCTGGGAGCGACCCTTGCCCAAGGGGTCGCTCCCTTATGCCAGTTTCCATGTTTCAAAAAGACATCCCTGGTGTCTAGTGGGCGTTTTGACAGCCGGATTGCTTTACAATCTGGCTGCCAAAACGCAGAGAGAGACTTCAAAGGGAAGGAAATACATTTCCTTCCCTTTGAAGCCTCTCTGCCTCCTCCACGTGATCGGTAGAGAAATGCTTTGCATTTCTCTTCCGATCATCGCGCTGGAAGCTGAGCTTCCAGCGCAAAGGAGGAGGCATTGTGATTGTCAGCGCGCGCTCGCGCGCTGACGTCACAGGGGGGGTGGGGGAGGGGTCGGGGTGGAAGGGGAAGGGCTTCCCCTTCCATCCCTGACTTGGCGGGGTGTGGGGGGAACCCCACAGAGGGAGCGCTAGCGCTCCCTCTGGGCTGGGTGCCCAGGACGTAATGGTTACGTCCTGGGCAAAGCAGCACTGCCGCAGGACGTAACCATTACGTCCTTTGCACAGAACCGGTTAAAGCTATTTCTGTCACTCAGATGCGGTTTAATTACATCTTCATGTGCAATTAGATTTTTTTCCCTGCCCCTAGAGGGCCCACGCTATTGATAATGCACTCAGTGCCTCTAACCATTACTGGGAATCGGGTGCAACTCGACCGGCCTCGTATTGTCACTGGGGAAGAACTCTGAGGCCATAATAAAAATCTTCCATAGATGAGCCACCGCCTGGAGTCTGAACACTCCTCGAGGGGTAAGGTCAGCCTCAGTCGAGACATTTTACTTGGGAAGCGACACAGGTGGCAATTATTATCCCTAGTCTAGACAAAAGGGAGTATATTGTCCCAAAGGCTGTTTCAGGCCTGATTCCCGGTTCCTTCTGGGACCCCCGATATACTGGGTTAATCCCAGTTCTGTATTGCCCTCCTACAACTGCAGTATTGCTTAATACTCCCTGCTTTCAGGATGCAGGACTCCCAAGAGTACATGGAAGGATAAGAAATAACCTATCTTCCCATTGATGAATAGTTCTGCCAGATCATGGATGTCTCCATCTTCAAGGCAGTGTCCCAGGCAGTAGTGCCCTTGGAGAAGAACATTCTCCAAATAGGATCATAGTACCATAAACACCTTATCCAGAAGGAAGATCTTTCCCGGCCCCCAACACCTCCACGGCAGCCCTCAGCACCGACACCAGACATGAAACGCAAGCACGCCGATGACCCTGGGGTCAATCTCGACACCTTTGCCAGCCTTAAGAAGGCCTTCATGGAATCCTTCAACACTCCTGAGGAGATCACTAGCACCTTAGGGACCCCTTAGATGGTGATGACTCTCCTAACATTTCGGATGGGGATGGTGATTCAGGCAGTCCCTGGTACCCTTCTGTTAAGGACACATACCCAGAAGGGAATCCTACACAGGATTTATCTCCCCAACTACCTGTGTCTGACATGCTAGATCCAGATGAACTTGTACATCCGCATTAGGCGGAATGGTTCCCGGCGCCAAAGGTGTTCTTCTATGTAGCAGGCTGTTTAAGGAATTCCTTGGATAAGGAGTGTAGGAAAGAAGCATCTTTCTGACTTAGTTCCCCACACTTTTTGCCTGGTGTCGTGTTTAGACTGTAGTACACTGCGATCCTGCTAATCAGGACTCCAGTCGCTGTCCTTTCTCCTCTAAATTTGGTTGCTGGTAAGCTTTTACACCCACAATTGGCATACTGGTGCACCCATGTAAGTCCCTAGTATATGGTACTTGGGTACCCAGGGCATTGGTACACCAGGGATCTCCCATGGGCTGCATCATGTATTATGCCACCCATGGGAGCCCATGCACACTGTCTGCAGGCCTATCATTGCAGCCTGTGTGAAATGGAGCATGCACCTTTCACTTCAGATATAAGGCTTGCCTTATATTGCAGTCACTGCACTTGGACACTGTATGTCACCCTTCTGGTAGGCCCTTCAGCCCAAGGGCAGGGTGCATGTCCCGAAGTGTGAGGGTACTCCTGCATGAGAAGAACCCCAGACTCCATTCTCTGGGCTTTGTAAGTGTAGGGAAGCCATCTTAAGGTATGTCGTGGACACTGGTCAGCACGATTGGTCCTACTACATAATCCCTCCACCGAATCTAGGCATGTTTGGTATCAAACATGTTGGAATCATGCCACTACATCGATTCCAGTGCTAGTTGCATGATCCCATTTATTTAGGAGAGTTCCTTAGAGGATCCCCCAGTTCTGCCTGTGCAGCCTTATGGGGACTAGCTGCCAGCCCACACTGCTGATTAACCCAGACGCTGTTCTGCCCTCCTGCTGATGAGCTCAACTCAAGCAGGGGAAGCAGTACAACGTATTCCCTGCAAGAGAGCAGTGTGACCACCTCTCCCTTTAAAATAGGTGTCTCTGGGCTGGGGGGGGAGGGGCTCTGAGTGCCACCAGACTACTGTGAAGGGCACATTTGCTGCTCTCCTTGCATAATTCGGTGTGCACCAGCTCAGGAATCCCCGTTCCTGTTCTGGTGTGAAACCACACAGAGGACAGGGGAGTGACCACCACCCCCTGCCCAGCTCCTCCGCTAGGGAGGTGCACAGAGCTCTGTCAGGTGGCTGGTTAATTTTGTCATCTTGGAAACAGGGTAGGCAGAGGCCTCTGGGGAACCTTTGATTGGTTAGGCCAGGTAGATGATGTCCCTGACCCCCCCTCTAATAGTTGGGGCACTTCAGAGATTGACCAATCTCCTTTTAGGATTGCTTAAGGGCTCGCCCGAAGATCGGTCTTCAGATTCGTTGAGCAAGACTCTTCAGGGAACTCTCTGAAAGACATCTTCTGCATCTAGGCTCCAGAACCGCTGCTGGTCTGCTTTTGGAACTGAAATCAGACTATATCCCGTTGGGAGGGCTCCCACTGCAACACTGTTTCTCCAGCTCCTGCAAGATTTCTGCAACACCCATGACTGTGCATTCTTCAGAGTCACAAAGACTGCCTGCATTAAGAAGCAAGCAAGCAAGAAAGAATCTTCTTGGAGTGAAGTAGTCACTCCCCTGCATCTGCAGGCACCTCAAGACAACAACGACTGGCTGGTGGATCCTGCTGTCCCACAGACAATGAAAAGGCTCTGCTCACAGGCGTGGTTCTGTGGTCCTCTGTGTCCAACTTGTCTTCTGACCAACTTGGAAAATGGTGGCCCATGGCTGCAGCCACTGGAATGGAACCACTGTGCACTGAGACTGTTACTCTTGCCAAGGCTTGTTGGCTCTTCCTCCAAGAGGTCTTCGAGCTTCAAGAAGCCCCAACTTCCAGCACTCTGCAGCTCCAAGGTCAGCTACCACTCTGCAGCTCCTGCAACGTGGGACTCCTGTTTTGTTGTGCTGCTGAGGCCTCCCTGCGACTCCAAGGCTGCTGTCAGTGGGTCACCTGTGGGGGCTCCTCCGGCTGGCATTCCCCTCCGCTGAAGGCCTGCCCTGACTCTCTTCCAGGGGTTGATTCACTAGGACTTTGCTGGTCCTCAAACCTTAAATCTTCCTTGCAACAACTATTTGCATTTGCCAAAGCTTGTTGGTGGCCCTGCTAGTCAATGGCCCTCATGCAATCCAGTGACCGATTTGGGACAGCTTGTGGGTGAATCCAAGGATCTTCTGCAAGCCCTGCACTCCGCAGCTGAACTTCTCCCTTCACCATCCTGTAGGAACTTCACCTCCAAGAGGGTGGGCATTGCCTACCTGCACCTCGTGGACATCTCCGAGTGGTCTGGACACTCCATTCTTTTTCAGGTTCTTCATGTCTGGAATCCACCATTGGGTTCCACCAGTCTTGTCCAGTGGTCACACGAGCATCTGGACAACCGAGTCTTCCATTGACTCCAGTGAGGGTTTCCGATGCCACTTTACTCCTATGCACCTGGGCTTGCTGGTGTAGCTACTCCAGTCTTCTGGGTATCCATGGGTGGGGACAATCTCCAGCCTTCTTTGTGCCAACTGGTTTCATAGGGGTTCACTGGTAAGGGTCCTGAATCCATAAAAATCCAACTGCGACAGTCCTGTGTTAGCATATGGGAAACCCGGCTTGATAAGAACTCTTCACCCGGCCGCCTGTAGGATTGCTAGTACTTACCTCTGGTAATTCTACTCCAACAGCCCCTGAGAATCATCTAACACACTTACCTTGGTTGGGCACCTCCATTCTTAAACGGCCTTCTTAGTATATGGTTAGGGCACCATGTATTTTATGTTTTTCCTGCTTGTTACAGTGTGTATATTTTGTGTGGAGATACACTAATGTTAGTAAATTCTTTGTGTTGTAATAAAGAATACTTTATTTTTGCAACACCTGGTGTGGTTCTTTCTTGTGTAACAGTTACTTTCTGATTATCTCCTCCTGGATAAGCTTTAGCTGCTCACCACAGCTACCCCTAGAGAGCTTTTGCTCCCTGAACAGCTGAACACTATCGCTAAGGGTTGCCTGGACTTAATATAGAGTGCCACACTATAGGTGTGTGCAATTGCTTACAAGCAGAGTGCCCTCAACCTTCCCTAGAAGGCAAAGTAGCCCTCACACCCGAAATTGATGGCAAAATGGCCACAGTTTTTAGCAAAATTTGTACAGGACCCAAAAAAGGGAATCGACCGGTCAAATTATTAGATGTAGCTGGGACCCTATTCAAGATATTGGACATGGCCAAGGATGAGAAAACCTCAGGCTCTATAATCTTTCCAGAGGCATTATGCAACTGGGTGCAGAGGGCCATACATTTTCTAGGGAACGCCAACTGTGCGATTTATACCGAACTGTGCAGATCCCTCCTGATCAATATAGATCCAAAATTGGGGGAGTTAGCCAAATCAGAACAGGGTGTCCTAGCACGAGGCAGCCTCTTTGGGGATCCCTTTATCTGGGAATTGGGAAAATTCGTTAATACTGTTAAATTCGCTGGACAAGGCCAATCGTTGTTTAAAAGAATCTTTACCCCCCTGTTTTTGCCACAGCCTATTTTGGCAGGGGGCGCTCGACCGGCCAAACCTTCCATCAAGCCTCCTTTAAAAGTTCGGACACCTGACGAGGACAATACCAAGATGCATCAAGGTTTGGGAATTTCTATCCACCCAGAAGTTACCTCCAGAGATGTGGCTCACACAGTGGTTCCAGAGGCAAAGCTACCTACGCCAATCCCCAAGGTGAGTGAACCCTTCTGAGATTTGAACAGTCTTGGGGGCAGATTGGCACAGTTTTCCATGCATGGGAGGTTCTTACAGCAGATGCTTGGGTTCTTGAAACCGTAAGGGGTTTCCAAATAGAATTGTATGGCTCCCTTTCCCAACCACACAGGCCAAGACCACTAAGTTTATTTTATTATTATTATTATTATTATTATTATTATTATTATTTTCCCTTTTTCTGGAACCAAAGGCATCTAATAGACTTGCCGATTACTCCACTCTTGGAAAAGTGTGCAATTGTCCCAGCTTTGTTACACCCACATGGTTTGCTCAGTAATCTATTCTTGGTGGAGAAGAGAGACTGGGCCAATGTCCAGTCCTCAACCTGAGGGAATTCGAGTGGTTGGTTTACCACCACCTCAAGTTGGAAAGTATCCATTTCCTCAAGGACCTCCTACAGGCCAACGACTACATGGTATATTTGAACCTAAAGGATGCCTATCCCAGCCCTTGCAATTTCTGGGGTTCCTATTGGATTCAATCAACGCCACCCTGAGTCTTCCATCTTAGAAGCTCACAAACATAAAACAAAACTAAAAGGGATGTTGTCCAAACCTTCGACATCCCTGTGCCAGCTGGCTCGCATAGTGGGTCTCCTTTCATCATCCATACAAGCCGTCTTTCCTAGTTTCCTCCACTATTGAACGTTACAACATCTCAAGATCTTCAGTCTGCAAAAGAGTCTTACCTATTCCCATTCCAATCCCCTCTCAGAAGAGGCCAAGGAAGAGCTGCAGTAGTGGATATCCCACATGGAGGCCTGGAATGGCCATGCCATCTTTGGGTCTCAACCCGACCTGGTGTTAGTCTGATGCCTTCTGTTCCAGTTGGGGGAGCACATTACTGGAAGTTTTCCACAGGCGGATAATGGTCATCCACAGAGCAGTCCCTTCACATATCTGCCTGGAATTGATGGCAGGTTCCTTCGCAGTGAAATCTTGGACAAAAGACAGGACACAATGTTGTGTCCTTCTCAAAATTGACAATGTAGCGACTGTCTGCTATGTCAACCATTTGGGGGGAGGAGGAGAACAAAACCACAACCATGTCAGATCTAGCTTGGACCCTTCGGACCTGTTTCCTGGCCAACCAAATTTCAATCAGGGCAGAGCACGTCCCAGGAAAGTCCAACCTAGTGGCGGAATGGCATTCCCAATATTGGCAGGATGTCAGCCTCTGAAAGCTACACCCATGGGTGTTCCAGGGGATTCAGTCCAGGTGGGGTCTCTTTACAATCAACCTCTTTGCATCTCGGCTGGACCATCAGCTGAGCGGTTATTGCAGCTGGCGTCCGGATCACCATGCAGTGTTTACTGATGAGTTTCTCCAGAATTGGAGCAAAGAACAGGGATATGGATTTATTCAGTTTGTGATGCTCATGAGTGTCATCTTAGGTACGGGGGCAACAAGCGTCATAGTGGTTATCACCCTGATTCGGAGATCCCAAGTCTGGTGTCCAGTTCTGAAAGGACTTTCTTCGGATTTTCTAATCATTCTACCCATGTTTCCCGATCTCCTCCAGGATCCCCAGGGGAGCCATCACGGTTTAGTTCTATCAGGCTCATTCTCTCTCATGTCATGGAGGATTACCCAGAGCACTGAAAAGTCTCAGGCATTTCACAAGAAGCTGCTTCTTTGCTCGCCAGGGCCTGAGCAGATAGCATGACTAAAAGATACCGCTCAGCCTGGTGCAGGTGACTGGGTTGGTGTCATTAATATCAATTGGATCCTGTGGGGGCAGAAGTTGTCCACATTTTGAATTTTCTGGCCTCCCTTGCATCGGAAGGTTTGGCCTATAGGTCAATTAAAGTTTCGATCACCCAATTTGGCAGGTCATTGCCCAATAGATGGGTACCCGGTGAAAACTCCTTGGAAAAATACGATTCTTTTCCTCCTGAACCCAGGTATTTGATGCTATGGGATGTTAACCAGGTCTTACGCCCATTTAAATCATGGCCTTCAGATAGGTTTCTTTCAAGAAAGCAGATGTCATCAAGGCTAGCTACCTTCTTGTGTTTAGTTTCCTGTTGACGATTTTCCAATGTGAAAGCCCTGGACATAACAGGCAGAGTGTTGACTCCAGATGGAGTGAATTTTCATATTTCTAGATGAACTAAATGTCATTCTAAAATTGTGTCCCACCCGACCTTTGCAGATGTCCCAAAATTGTGTGTTGTGAGAGCAGTGAAAGCTTATGAGGATATAACTGAGGAACTTCGGCCCCATGGAGAGAAACAGCTGCTTATTGATCTCACTAAATCTCATAATGTAATTTCTACCCCTACCATTGGAAGGTGGGTCAAATGAACCATGCAGGAGGCCAGTATTGATATTTCCCACTTTGGGGCACACTCAATGAGAGGGGCTATGGCCTACAAAATGTTTTCATTGGGAGCCAGTCTAGAAGACCTTCTTAATGCAGCAGACTGGTCTTCAGACTCTACATTTAAGAGATTCTATTTTAAACCAGTCACAAACTTGGCATCCTTGGTGGTGGATAAGCTTTAAAGTAGTCTAATCCTTGCTTCTGGTCCTGACGTAGAATGAAAAATTTCCTAACAATCATAACAAAGTTTCAATTCTATCACAGACACAGAGGAGAGGATTAATCCCTCCCAAACCCCTTTTTCATACTAAGTATTTCTACGCACCCTGCATATGGTTATATCTGTGATGAGAAATTCATGTAAGGACATGGCCTGAACTTGAGTGTAATGGGCTGTGCCTTTATTTAACAATAGATTGTTCAGTTAGCACATATACATGGTTGTGTTTTTTCATCTGGGACAGACTCCAGTTCTTTTCTGCGCTAACCTTACGCGTAGATCCGGAGAGAGCTACCATTACAGTTGCTTTTTGACTGGCCTTTCGACTTTTTATCCAAGTTTTTTTACTTCTGGTGCATCAGTGTCGTCAAGGAGACCGGCCTCAAGCCCTGCGACTCATGTCACCACATGATGTCTGTGATGTAACCACACCTGCTGTGTCTGTGGTGCTTGGAGCACAACCTGGAGTTGTGCTCCGCCTACCGGGCCATGAACCCGATGGCTTTGAGGGAGCAGTCCCTAAAGCTGCTCATGGCCTGGCGCCCATCTCCACATCGCTCTTGGTTGAAAGGAAGGTCCGAGACTGCTCGCGGAGCCATTACCACTCCTCTTCCCATTTGAAATCGTCAGGACATTCTGGTAAGCACAAGAAGAAGTCGAAGAAGCACATGCATACTTCAACTTCACCCCGTTGGTAGGACAACGCGATGCAGGAGAAGGAGTGTCCTCGCTCTAGGCCTCCATCGTTGGAGCCTGTTTCTGGGTTGGTTCCGTGCCTTCCCGAGTTTGCGGGAGCCTGCGGGAGCCTGAGCCACCCCTGCCCACTTAAAAGAATTTTACAAGGCCACGCACCTCATTTTTGGGCAGTCCAGCCCTGTCAGGGAGCCTTTGGGACCCGCAGGGTTTAAAGCGGCCCGCAGGGTTCCACGCCGGCAGCTCAGCCTCATCTCCGAGGGACACCCACAAATCTTCTTCCGGATCTGAACAGACGTTGGTCGTACCATTGCGACCTTCCCTGACAATGGCTCTGGTGTCAATGATCCTGATGTCGCCCAGGCGGTGTCGATCCTATACTCCTCGCTGACATGGAAATGGGAGTGGTGTCGCTCAACACAGATTCAGACTTCGGCAGGGGCTGGGTCCCTAGATTGGATCTGGACCCTTATTTTTATGGGTACAAGTTTGGTGAGGGTGTGGAGGGGTTGCTAGACCCTTTAGAATTCCAGCTTGAAGACACTATGGACTGGGCTCAGGAACTCGGTGAAACCAGCGGTCTGGATACCTCCCCTGACGCTGGTATGCTTTCTCACCCCTACCCTGGCTATGAAGGAAGGGGTCGTCTTACTCCATAGTGGCGCGAAGAGCGGCCACGGTCTTGGGCCTCAAGCTGCCTTGGGTGACTGTCAGGACCAATCTCGTGACTGAAGCGCTTCAGCCTGGGGCTTCCACATCAGAACCCCTTTTTCCCTACAATGAAGCCCTCACGGATGTTCTGCTGGGGACCTGGTCCAAACCTAGCACAGGGGCTCCTGTTAATAGGACAATAGCCAGTGCCACAGGGTTGTGCCTAATGACTCAGCTTTCGTGCCCAAACACCCCACCCCGAGAGCTTGGTCATCCAAGCCTCAACATCCCATTGTGCATTCACTTCCGCTCCCCCAGATAGGCAATCAAAGAGGCTGCATCACCTTGTTTTCTTCCTCCAGCCTAGCATTGCAGTCCGTGAACACCACATGACTTTTGGGCCACTACACCCTTTCTCGCAAATAGCGTAACTATAAATATTTTTTTTTTAAGACTGCCACACAATTCCATAGCAGTATTGGTTGCAGATCCTGTGATAAAACCAAATGGAATAAAATGTGACGGTAAGAACAAATTGATCCCTGGTACTCCGATAACATGGGAGAACCCCATATCATATTTCCAAATGCCCTCTGTATCCTCATTACACCTTGCTGACATGTTTAGATCAATTTGAGTAAAAAAAGCAGGAGTCCCATATAATAACCATTTAGGTGAAAATTGCCTTCTATAATAGATTGCTCCTTTCAGAACATAGAATGTTTATTGACCATTTTCCACCTCTCAGCCATAATCCCTAACCCCTTCTGCTTCAGCCATTTCTGGTGCACTTTACTAGTAACGTCTACCTCAACCTCTGCAAACCTCACTTTCCAGTATTTAATTGATCATTACATAGCTGCCTCCATGAGGTCTGCCGTGTGGTCAGAATTAGCCATTACAGTTTTTGGGGTCCAGTGTTTTCAAGAAATGTGAAAGCTGAAAAAAGGACCACCGGAGTGGACATCTGTCAAATGTGATGACAGGTTCAATATCTGTCCATTTGTTCCAACCCTTGTTTTCAATGAAATCTCTAGGATATTTATAGCCATCTATCTTCTAAATAAATTTTTGTCTAAATGTGGTGAATGCACTACTACAATGTGTTTCCACTCTGTTGGACTCATTCTGGTTGAAATAGTGCAATATCTAAACCATTTTTATTTTTATTTTTTTGCTTTCACTACAAAGTTTTTTAGCAGACTTTCTTGCGGAATTTAGACAAAATTGAAGAAGTTGTGAATGTTATATTCTTGGAACACTTGATCCAAGAAAAATCTATCCACAACATTATATTGAATTAGGGTGTTAAAGTAAAAACAGGAATCTGCAAAACTCACAAAATAATCCTTTAGATTAGAAAGAGCAAGACATCTTTTACTGGTTTGTACAAAATATTCGGGCCCACTCGTGGCATTTTATTCACCCAAAGAAATTCTGAAACCATTCCTTCTATTTCTTTGAAAGACTTTATGTACAAAAAACAAGGGAGTGCAATAGGTAGAAAGTTCAATAGTGGTAAAAGCAGACATGTTCTCCTTCCTATTATGGGCAGGAGTAGACGATCCCATCATGAAAATGAAAACTTGATTTTCATCTAAGTGGTAAATAATTCAATTCATACAAATAGTCTACATACCCTGTGGTGTAAATACCTAGATAACGATTGGGTGTATGGTTAACTAATGGCCGAAGTACAGAGAGTAAAGGAACTACCATGAAGTTACATAATAAAATTTCTGTTTTTAATTTTATTAGTTTTATACCATATTTCAGTTGTCCCAGCACTTGATTCAATCATTTTGCCAATAGCTTAGTGATTATTTTTAGGCTTATAGGTCTATAAGAGTTAATGTTCCCTGGATTGTTGTCTTTTTTGAGAAAACTGACCACCACAGCTGTTTTAAATGAGGGTGGGATGGTGCATCCATATAGTATGTAATTTGCTAATTTAAGGATATATTGATTTAAAGTATGCAAAAACATCTTAAACTCAGTTGGAAAGCCATCCATGTCACAAGCTTTACCACCCACTAGAGACTTCATCACTAAATGTACTTCTCCCAGCTTAAATAGAGATGATGTTGTGCAGGATATCCTCCTAGTTAGTCCTGACCACGGGATATTGCCCAATAACTCTCTAAGCTTAGCATTATCCACGAATTGTTCAGTCCCATATGTTGTTCCCCATAGTTACCTGACAATATTTTGTATAGTTCTGAGATCAGTGCAGGGAGTATTTGTCTCCGTATCATAGTGAATTAATAGTATGTTCTGCTCATTTCACCCTACCAAACCAACCCAGAGTCTCCTGGGATTAAAAACCTATCCAAATACTCAGTCTCCTCATATATCGTTTGCAGATAATAGATCTACATCTGTATAGCCCTCTTGAGTGCCTACCTACATATTCAAAGCTGATCTATACATCTCATCATTTTCATGTAGTGTCTTTAGGTGAAGTTCCAGATCTTCCGTTAATTTTCTGTGAACTCTTTTCAGCTGTATCCCTCAAAATCAGACAGGTTTTAAAATTTGCCTTGAAGGTGTCCCATACAATATCAACACTCATGGTACCATCATTTATTTCAAAATATTGCACAATCTCTGTCTAAATTTCCTGAACCCTGGTTACTGCTTCCAACTTAAGTGTATTAACCCGTTCTGTGCCTTGGACGAGGTGACCTCGTCCAAGACTACAGTTACCGTGTGCCTTGGACAAGGTCACCTCGTCCAAGGCACACGGGAACTTGGGGGAGCGCTAGCACGCCCCCCCCTGTGCACCCCCCTCCCCCCGAAGGCGGGGATGGAAGGGGAAGACCTTCCCCTTTCACCCCCGACCCCCCCCACCCCCGGCAATCCGATGACGTCAGGACGCGCACAGCGCGCCGACATCATCAAGTGTTGCCGGACGCGCTGGAAGCCATTTGCTTCCAGCGCGTCGAGGGGAAAGGACCCATAAGGTGAGTCCTTTCTGTTTTTGGGGGGGGGGGGGGAAACAGAGACGTGGGAAAGGAAAGGGTTTTTCCTTTCCCCCTATGCCTGTTTTCACAAGATTCCTGCTCCATGATCGCGGGCAGGGCCCGCGGTCGTGGAGCAGGAATCTCCACTAGACACCATGGATTTTTTTGCCTATGTTTCTTTTGGGGTCGCCCCCCTGGGGGGCAATTTTTTTTAGTATTTCGCCCCCCCCCCTCCCCCCAGGGGCAGATCCGCCGATTTTTCGGCGGATCTGCCCCTGGGGGGGGGAGGGTGAAATCCATTAGACACCAGGGATTTTGTTTTGTTTTTCTATTTTGGGGGCGACCCCTTGGGCAAGGGTCGCCCCCCTGGGGGGCTATTTTTTTTTCGGTTTCGCCCCCCCGATGGCAAACCAGCCATTTTTTTGGACGATCTGGCCCCCGGGGGGGGGGGGGGGGTGGAAGCACACTAGGCGCCAGGGATTGTGTGGTGTGTGTTTGGGGCCACCCCTTGGGCAACGGTCGCCCCCCCTAAAGTGGGGAAAGTTCGTATTGGCCATCTCTGCCCCCGCCTGCCTATTTTTGTAGGCCTATCTGCCCCCAAGGAGGGCAGAAACCACCAATACGCCAGGGATTTTTTTGGGGGGTTTTGTTTTTTGCTGGGGGTGCCCCCTTTGGGAAGGGTCACAGAGGTGTTGCCCATTTCTGCCCTCCAGGATCCACTTAGGTACCAGGGACAACTTCTAAGTTCTTGGTGGTGGGGTGTTTGTCAACTGGCGAAGTATTTGTATTTGTGATTATAACAATTTATTTCTTCTTTTTCTTCTAGTTCAACGCTTTTGCTTCCTTTGCTGTGGATCCTTGCGGTTTTGGCAGTAGTTGTCCTGCGGTTTGCATAGTTGCATGTTTTAGGTAAGTGAAAGCAATTTACTCCAAAGGAATATTGTTGACATGCATGAATGACATGTTTGTAGGTGGTGTACTAAATGCAGTATTGTGTGTTTGACATTGTCCTTAGATTTGAGCACAGTGATGTTTGTGTTGTCTTATGTCTAATTTTCTTTTTTCTTTTTTCTTTTTAGTGGGATATCATTGGTGATTGCTGAGTCTGTGCAGAGTAGTTGCTTGGTGAGTAGCTTTTTCAGGCAAGTGAGTGGTATAGTTTTTTGTAGTACATAACTCTTTGTGATAAAGCTACACTTTGTTTATTACTTATTTTAGTGCTAGTTGTTGTTGGCAATCTATTTGTTGTTAGTGAGGATCATGGCTAGCCGCAGAGTGACCGCTCAGCAGGTTGTTCGCATGCTCTTTGAGTCGTCTTCAGACCATGATTACGACACTGACTCTGCATCTGCGGCAGAGGAGGAAGCAGGAGATTCTGGAAGTGAGTTTTCTGTCCGAGAGTATTCTTCTGATGAGGAAGCTACTCTCAGTGCAGATGAAGGGCCTGTGTTAGAGGAGGACATTGATGTGCCAAGAGTGCAGCAGCCTGGGGCTGAAGGGTTTCCCATTAGAAGACCTGACACCTGGATTTCCTCAAACATGGAGCAGCCACAGTTACCTGCATTTACTGGTCTCCCAGGGTGTAGAGTTAATACGCAAAACATTTTGCCTGTTCATTTCTTTCACTTGTTTATGGACGATGTATTTTTGGAAGAGATTGTGGAGCAGACAAATGTGTATGCAGAGCAATATTTGCGGGACAACGCTGCCAGACTTAAGCCTCAGTCTAGAGCTACTCAGTGGGTTCCCACATATTTGGAAGAGATGAAAAGGTTTTTAGGTTTGACTTTTTTGATGGGGTTGATCAGGAAGCCGTCACTGGCTTCTTATTGGTCTACTAGTCCCTTGATGGCAACCGCTATATTTCCTGCAACTATGACACGTAATCGGTATTTGCTTCTTCTTCGTATGCTGCAGTTTGTAGACAATGCTTTAGCCTTGCCACGAGATCACCCTGATTGTGACCGTCTTTTTAAGATTAGGTCTGTCCTTGATCATTTTGTGGATCGGTTTTCAGAGGTCTATGTTCCAGGCAAAGAGATAAGTGTGGACGAGTCTTTGGTCCTTTTCAAGGGGCGTTTAGTTTTTAAGCAGTACATTGCTAGTAAAAGGGCACGGTATGGGATTAAATTGTATCTGCTGTCAGAAAGCAGTACAGGATATGTGTATAATTTCCGGGTCTACACTGGTAGGGATTCCAGTATTGACCCTCCTGGTTGTCCGGCCACTTTTGGAGTTAGCGAAAAAATTGTGTGGGAACTTGCTAGACGGCTGTTTAACAAAGGTCACCATTTGTACGTAGATAATTTCTACACTGGAGTGCAGTTGTTCAAGGAGTTGTTTAGAGTGGACACTGTTGCTTGTGGCACAATCCGTTCTAACCGGAAAGGCTATCCAAGGGAGCTTGTCTGTAAGAAACGTGAGGGGACAGTGCAGTGCCTTGCGGAATAATGAGCTACTAGCTATGACATTTTCAGACAGGAGGGGTGTGTACATGCTATCGACCATCCATGATGAGAGTACTTCCCCTGTGGTTGTTTGGGGTCAGGTTGCTGAAGTGTGCAAACATGCGTGCATTTTGGACTACAATAGGCACATGGGTGGTGTTGATAGAGTAGATCAGAGGTTGGAACCTTACACTGCTCTTCGTAAGTCTTATGTGTGGTATAAAAAGTTGGCCCTACATTTATTTCATTTGGCAACTTTTAATGCCTTTATTGTATACAAGGATTGTTCACCTGAGTCAAGGATGACATTTGTTAAATTTCAGGAGTTGGTGATAGAAAGCCTTATTGTGGTGGAACCAGCAAGAGTTCCTAGAGTAGAAGTGGTGGAGGATGTGGCTAGATTGAAAGATCGGCACTTTCCAGATCACATTCCTCCCACTCCCAAAAAAGACTTTCCCACAAAGAAAAGTAGAGTATATGCCCGGAGATTAATCCGGAGGGAGAGCCGGATGTACTGCCCCGAATGCCCTTCAAAGCCTGGGCTGTGTGTCCCCAGCTGTTATAGAAGTCATCATACCAAAAAAAACTTCTGGGAAATACCGTGAGCGTAAGCTGTCTGTTTTATATTTTCATATGTTTCACGGTTGGCATCTCTGTCATGTATTTAGTTAGAGCTTTTGTGTTTGTAGTTTTGTGCTTATTTTATAATTAGTGGTTTCTTTGTTGTTTATAAACAAAAAAAAGTGATGGCGGTGTGCGTGGGGTGGCGCTTGGCTGGCGGTGTGCGTGGGGTGGCGCTTGGCTGGCGGTGTGCGTGGGGTGGGGTGGCGCTTGGCTGGCGGTGTGCGTGGGGTGGGGTGGCGCTTGGCTGGCGGTGTGCGTGGGGTGGGGTGGGGCTTGGCTGGCGGTGTGCGTGGGGTGGGGTGGGGCTTGGCTGGCGGTGTGCGTGGGGTGGGGCTTGGAAGGTGGTGTGCTTGGGGTGGGGCTTGGCTGGCGGTGTGCTTGGGGTGGCGCTTGGCTGGCGGTGCCAGCCAAACGCCAGTCCACACTCCCATCAGCTGGTGTGATTCTTGTATCAGGCATGTGGGCGTATGTAAGTGATGGGCCCTTGAGTGGCGTGGTCTGTCGATGTGAGTGTTGTAATGTGCTGGGCCCGTGGCTGGCGGTGTGAATGGTCTTGTGCGTGTCATGTATGAAAGGTGTGTGAATGGACTGTAAAGCGGTTGGTGCCTTGTCACGGCTTTACAGCTCACGGGCTGTGAGTCATTGGTTCAGTTTTTTGCCTTTCAGTTATTAACAGTGCATTTCATTTTTGTGAAATCTCTTGTTAATAAAATTTGACCCACTGAACCATCACTCACCCTCGTGCCAAATCCAACCAGTATGTGTGGTAAAAATGACAAAACCTGCTCCACTGTAATCAGGCGTCGCAGCACACCTGTGATACGCTAGGTGCCTCGGTGGGACCCCGATGATGAAGCATGCCACCAACTTGGTTGGTGGGTGAGGGGTCTTTTTCACATAACCTAAGTGTGTTTCTTTTCACAATTTTAGTGTTTGGCACATCACGGACGTATGTGCACACATCAAAATGATATATTACAAAAATACCTGTGTTTGGGGGGGAGGGCCCACCTATGTTTTTGGCCCTGGCTGCGGCCTTCATCTAGGGAAACCTACAAAACCCAGACATTTTTTAAAACTAGACACCCCAAGGAGTCCAGGGAGGTCTGGCTTGCGTGGCTCCTCCAACATTTTCTTACCCAGACTCCTCTGTAAACCTCAAAATTTGCATAAAAACGCATATTTTCCTGACTTTTCTTAGTAGGATCACCGCTCCAGCACAAAATTCCTACTCCACAGTTTTCCCCTCAGTCTCCCAAGTAAAATGACACCTCACTTATGTGGGTCCCCAAAGCAGAGTCCGTCTAAAGATGTATAAAAGAATATGTCCTTATAAACTCGCTGTGCTATCCCCTCTATCTCTACAAGTTTTGGGCCTTATTCTGTTGCAGGCACCTGGGCCACCCACACAAGTGAGGTATCATTTTTATCGGGAGATTTGGGGGAACGCTGGGTGGAAGGAAATTCGTGGCTCCTCTCAGATTCCAGAACTTTCTGTCACCAAAATGTGAGGAAAATGTTTTTTGTTTTTTTTTAGCCAGATTTTGAGGTTTGCAAAGGATTCTGGGTAACAGATCCTGGTCAGAGCCCCACAAATCACCCCATCTTGGATTCCCCTAGGTCTCTAGTTTTAAAAAAATGCACAGGTTTGGTAGGTTTCCCTTGGTGCCGGCTGAGCTAGAGGCCAAAATCTACAGGTAGGCACTTTGCAAAAAACACCTCTGTTTTCTTTCAGAAAATTGGATGGGTCCATGTTGCGCTTTGGGGCATTTCCTGTCGCGGGCGCTAGGCCTACCCACACAAGCAAGGTATCATTTTTATCGGGAGACTTGGGGGAATGCTGGGTGGAAGGAAATTTGTGGCTCCTCTCAGATTCCAGAACTTTCTGCCACAGACATGTGAGGAACATGTGTTTTTTTTAGCCACATTTTGAGGTTTGCAAAGGATTCTGGGTAACAGAACCTGGTCAGAACCCCACAAGTCACCCCATCTTGGATTCCCCTAGGTCTCTAGTTTTAAAAAATGCACAGGTGTGGTAGGTTTCCCTAGGTGCCGGCTGAGCTAGATGCCAAAATCTACAGGTAGGCACTTTGCAAAAAACACCTCTGTTTTCTTTCAAAAAATTGGATGTGTCCACGTTGCGCTTTGGGGCATTTCCTGTCGTGGGTGCTAGGCCTACCCACACAAGTGAGGTATCATTTTTGTCGGGAGACTTGGGGGAACATAGATTAGCAAAACAAGTGTTATTGCCCCTTGTCTTTCTCTAAATTTTTTCCTTCCAAATATAGAAGAGTGTGTAAAAAAAGACATCTATTTGAGAAAGGCCCTGTAATTCACATTCTAGTATGGTCACCCCGGAATTCAGAGATGTGCAAATAACCACTGCTCCTCAACACCTTATCTTGTGCCCTTTTTGGAAATACAAAGGTTTTCTTGATAGCTATTTTTTACTCTTTATATTTCAGCAAATGAATTGCTGTATACCCGGTATAGAATGAAAACGCACTGCAGGGTGCAGCTCATTTATTGGCTCTGGGAACCTAGGGTTCTTGATGAACCTACAAGCCCTATATATCCCCGCAACCAGAGGAGTCCAGCAGACGTAACAGTATATTGCTTTCAATAATCTGACATTGCAGGGACAAGTTACAGAGTAAAACGTAGAGAGAAATTTATGTTTTTTTCACCTCAATTTCAATATGTTTCTTTTTCAGTTGTTATTTTCTGTAGGAAACCCTTGTAGGATCTACACAAATGACCCCTTGCTGAATTCAGAATTTTGTCTTCTTTTCAGAAATGTTTAGGTTTCTGGGATCCAGCATTGGTTTCATGCCCATTTCTGTCACTGACTGGAAGGAGGCTGAAAGCACAAAAAATTGCAAAAATGGGGTATGTCCCAGTAAAATGCCAAAATTGTGTTGAAAAATTGGGTTTTCTGATTCAAGTCTGCCTGTTCCTGAAAGCTGGGAAGCTGCTGAGTTTAGCACCGCAAACCCTTTGTTGATGCCATTTTCAGGGGAAAAACCACAAGCCTTCTTCTGCAGCCACTTTTTCCCAAAGTCTGGGTACCTCTATAATCCTAGGATGTTGGAAAAAAAGGACGCAAATTTGGCTTGGTTAGCTTATGTGGACAAAAAGTTATGAGGGCCTAAGCGCGAACTGCCCCAAATAGGCAAAAAAAGGCCTGGCACAGGAGGGGGAAAAGGCCTGGCAGCGAAGGGGTTCAAATGCCAACTGATTGGAGAACAAATCTCCCTAATACCTGACAGGTGCCTCTTAACTAACGAATAATCTGAAAAACTGTTTGCTAAATTGTCATAATGGTGTAGAATGTCCACTTCTGAATTACTGGACATTCAGAAGTAATCCAGTCGGGCAACTGATTTATATCTACTTAACATGTAAGTATGTAATCCTCCACAGATCAATTCAATTTAAGCTACGTAGACAATCATGAAATACTCTGGCAGTTTTAGGTTTATTTTGTTTAACCGTGGCTGTTGATGAGTTTAGACCTGGCTGTTGAAGAAAATTGGAAATCTCCCCCTAAAACCAATTTACCCGGAAGGAGCATAATAGATTGAAATAATTACACCAACTGGCCAGCATTATAATCAATATAACCATGCAACTATCACTGCTTCCATGTCTATCTGGCAATGAACCCTTCTTCATCAGTCTGAAAGGAGCAAACTTTACATCTCTGCTTTTTATTGACAAAAATCGCTACGTCTGTGCGTCTATGCCACACAACATGCATATAAAATCTGTCTAGTTTTTAACTTGGAAGTCTTGATTTTTATCTTGCTTTATACGAGTTTCTTGAAACAAAACTAAGGGCCTGATTATGAGTATGGCGGTCCAAGGACTGCCACACTTGCAGTGACAGTCGGACTGCCGCACTCCAGGCGGTCCGACTGCCACATTACAACCCTAGAAGTCGGACTGCCAGGGGACCACCATCCCCTCCAGGAACATGGTTCCCGATGGGCTGACAGTGGTCTGAGTTGAACTCAGCCACGGCGGCTCTGATCCCAGCACCGCCTGGCTGTTTACAACTCTGCTTTCCACCAGCCTTTCCCTGTTGGTGGGGACCCCGCCATGGAAAGGCTGGTGGAAAGCCAGTGCCGGTGGTGTGGTGGGAGAAGCGAGGGGAGGGGGCACTGCACTACCCATGGCATGGCCAGTGCAGGGGATCCCCTGCCCAGCACCATCGGAATGCACACTGGTTGCTTTCCAGACAGTGTGCATACAGGTGGTGCTGATGTGCTACGATATTGGCCTCTGCTCCCTTAAAGGAGCCAAATTCAATTTCGTAGCACTGTTCCCAACGCTTAATACAATGTTCCCGCCAGTCTACCCGGCGGGAACGTTGTAATATGCTTGGGTGGGATGCCACTGATAGGATGGTGGCGTCCTCCCCGCGAGTTTGGCAGTTGGCTCATCTGACTGCCAAACCTGTAATCCAGGCCCTAAATTGGGGGAATTATTTTTAACCCATGCCTTGATAGCCTTAGGTTTGTTGTTTAACCCATTGTCGTGAATCAATATAATTTTCAAGAGGTTAATTTCAGTTGTAGCACTCATCTAAAAGTTTTGCAGCTTAAGACAACCCGTGACTCTTGTATGACTTTTTTTTTTTTTAGGTAACTACCCCTAATATTCTCCAAGACATAACACCCAAAATACAAACATACAGTATCTAGAGTGCCATGCCTGAAGTGCGACCTACAAAGAAAGTGCTTATGTGCTAAAGTGCTGTAAAAGTTTGTCTTGCATTTCTTGACATGGCACTATCACAGGTTATATTAGAAAACCATGCCGAATTAGACATGTCCATTAATATTATAAACTGAGAAAGTGCGAGAATGTAAACATGTGAATCAAAGGACATACGTGCTGGCAAAACCCAGCAAGTTCACACGGTTTGGATAAGCCTTTACTATAGCAACCTTTACCATAGTTGTGCACCATACCTCGATATACACATTCATTTTTAAATTGTCTCATACATTATACTGGGGTACTTGTGGGACTGTGCAGAGCAGAACCAAAGAAATGGCAGAAAGTATCCTATGATATGATCACCTTCTAATAATAATGTGAACTCTTCTATTTTTGTTTTTAAATGCTGTACCCCAAATTTTTTCCTCATTTCCTCAATTAACATGAAAACCTTCCCCACATCGTTATCGCCCTGCTGTGACCCTGAGTTAAACATCATTGTTTTTCTCTATTGGCCTGATGTTCCTCTCTCTGCCGATTTTTCTCACATCCCTTAACCCAAATTCCCCTCCCCCTGTAATAACGCAAGAAGAATAAAAAGTAATTTCCTAGGCCAATCTAAAAGTGTGATATTTCTTCCAGCAATTCTTGCTTCTTCCTTTGATCCAAACAAACCGAATTGCCCTCTATACAGAACTCTCAATTTAGCCTGGGCTCCTGCCAAATGAAGAGGAGCTAACAGCGTCTTAAAATCCCTATGGCAATGAGCTGACTCAACTGTCCTATTTGAAAAGATCTTAATAGAGAATTCTTTATTCACTTCAATTGATCTTTCCTGGATTTCTTTTTTTTTAAATATCTTCAATACAAAATTCTGGAAAGTTCACCAGCAGTGTTTGTGGGTATTTAGGATTTGGTGAAGCACGTAGTGGAATTCGATGTGCTTGGAAAGTAGATAAGTCTTTTGTACATCCTGGGAGAACATGTTGCTTTAGTAGATCAGTAACATATGCAGTTGTACCCGAGACATCTTCTAGGAGCTCTGGAATACCTATTTTATGTAAGTTCACCCTCCTAGAGCGGTTTTCCAAAACCTCTTGTTTACTTTGCAGCGGTCTTATCTCTCTTTCCCCCTTGTCGACCACGCCAATAGGCTTTGCTAATATGTCCTTACAGCTCAAGATATGGTGTTCCATTTCCTCCATCCTGTCAAACATTTAAATAATTCTCACATCCATTTTCATCAAACACTCAGACAGTTGATTTGCCACATCTACTTGCAAATGCTTCATCTCTCAGATCTCTTAATATTTCCCCCAGAATGTCCTGCATTGCCTCCTGGATTTTTGCTCCGACATCCATCATCAAAGGAAACAACAAGCACAATTTCCCTTCCTGGAACCACCCTTATTTCTTTTTCCTTCTGCGGTGGTCTCTGAATTCCAGCAATCTACATTGCTAATGTTGAATTAAAGAGTGTGGATGCTGTTCTGTACACTCCATTCACAAGGTACCAACCTTAAGATTGTCCCCTTTTACAGGGTTCTCCAGTTGTCTATTCACTCCATTATCCACTCAGCTGAGACCCCCAACTTCCTTCCAGATTTGCCTGGGTTCTGAAGAAGACACCAGAACGGAATCTGGTTCCTGAATATTTCCATCATGATATGACTTACCTTGTGTAGCTCAAGATAAGTGTTGCTTCTTACCCTCCAAGACTTCTGGTATGCCTTTCATATTTACTGACATTCATTCCTCAAGTTTCGGGGTGAACCCTAACACGAGGGCCAGTGCACTATCATCTGCACCTGCTTCTACAGCATTTTCCTGACTGCGTACAGGCCCATAATCAGAGGGAGGTGTGGAGGAAGAGGCAGAAGATTACGGGTGGTGTCGTACTGATAGTGCCATTCCCCAACCAAATGCGTGGATAGCTTTTATCTGTGTCAAACCCCTCAGAGTCACTGAACTTACATTGAGAAATTAAGTTGATATGAGCAGAAAAGTGGGTACTGTAAAAGTTCTCTCTCTGGAGAGAGTTTACTCTTTACCACACTGTTTGTAGACAATGAGAGAAATGCACCACAGAGTAGTAAAAGTGTACACTTTATGCAACACTTGTTAAAAAAGACGCTATTCACTTTCAATAACCAGGGTCTGGAGGGTGCTAAAGATCACACTGCCTGCAGCCTTCATACAGTGGTGGCAATTCTACAGGTAGCCAATCTTCTGAAGGAAAACAAGCATGTGTACATGGGTTAGTATTTTATGTAGAAATTATCATACTAAGACAATCTGCCTTATAACTCATGGCTGTTTACAATACTTAGTATCTACTCCATAGAGCCTTTTTCCTGTTAGAAATGTTTTCTACAGAACCAAAAAAACTTGTTTGGGGCATGCTGAACACAAGTCATCAACTGTCATCTGCACACAGAGTTACTCTGCAATGCAAAGATTTATAACATGTTTAATATCTCAACATACTTATGGTGCATTTGCCTGTACAAAATTAGGTAGAAATGTAATATGGTAATTACCTGCCACTATGTAAACTATAAAGCTAATTAGCATACTCGTTGGATGATGTCATCAGTGATGTCATTTGAGATGTCATAAGTGATGTAATATGTGAGGTCCTAAACAGTGCATGAAGGAAAGCAAGTTATAGTTAGCTTTAATAACTAAAACTAGTGAATTTCTGGGGGGGGGGGAGGTTTGTCTTGTTTTTTTTATTTTTTTTATTCAAAATGTTAAAGTTGTCAATGACATATTATGGTATATGCTTTAGTTACTGCCTACAGAAGACATGGGTACATGTGTTGAAGACATAAAAAAGGGTTGTGAGAAAGATAATGATGTGCATGTCAAGGGCTATGTTTAAGATGTGGCAAACCTGGTCATTTTACAAAGTATAAAGGCTATAGTGGATGTAAGACCACATGTAAAAGTTGTGGACCAAAAGGTCATGTTATCAAATGCTTCTGTGGCACTAACAGGTCAAAGAAAAAATAAATTCAGTAAGTGACATGTGAGGAGGAGTAAGATTATGAGAGTGGAGGCGATGACCAGTTAATTCTACAGGTGAAAGAAGGGACTAGTGGCCCCATGGAGATTCTGAAATTGAAGGGAAGCCTGTTTGTATCTTTGTTCGATTCAGGGGTAAAAATAACTTTAATACCTAAACAATGGTTTAAAGTCTTGATTCTGAAAGTGAAGTTAAACCAGACACAAGTCTGAAAGGGTATGGAGGTGAGCCCATAAAGTTGGGTTATTTCAGTGGGTCCGTTCAATTTAAAGACCAACTAACTGCAGGAAACATATATGTCTCCATGAGAAGGGACTCTCACTAGCTGGTTTCATCAGAAGGAACTTATGGTTTATCTAGATCCGAACGAGAGTCCTGCGGTTAGACTTAAGCAAATTTGGACAGGTTGATGAAATAAGTAGTGGAAGATCAAATTATGAGCAGGAATTTCCAGAAGTATTTCAAGAGAAACCTGTATGTTTGCAGGGTTATGTGCATAGCATCAGGATAAAAAAAGGTGCAACACCTGTTGTAAGTAAAGTTAGGAGTGTACCTCTCATGGTCAAGGACGAAAGGAAGATAGAGTAGGACAAACTGGCAGAAAATAATATAATTGAGGAAGTTGAAGCTACCAAACGATTAACTCTGGTGGTAATGACGGAAAAAACATAATGTGGATGTCGGACTATGTGTAGACGTATGTGGGTTGCATAAATGTGCTGTGGAGGACCATTACCCATTGCTCAACATTAATGAGATGCTGTCAGTGTTGAAAGGGGCTAAACATTGTTGTCTATAGATCTGATATCAGCATTCCGTCAGGTCAGGTTACATCATAACTCCCTTGATCTTCCATCTTTTTTCACACCATTTGGGACATTTAAGTTTGAAGAATGCCTTTGGGCTCATCTTGGTGACTGCAGTATTTCAACTAGTGATGCAGAGAGTGTTAAAATGTGTATAGGGAATCAAAATTTACCAAGATGATGTATTAATTTATGGAATGAAGGTGGATGAACACAAACGTTTGAAATACTGCAGAGGATGAGGGAGTGTGGTCTAACTTTAAAAGCTAAAAAGTGTAAATTCAATATGGACTTGATCAATTACTTCGGTTCTAATCCCTCAGATGTTATTTTGTGTCCTAAGAAAGAATTAGTAGACAGAATTGACAAGTTAGCTAGTCAAGCTTCAAAAGAAGTAGTAGTCAAATTTCTCGGCATGACTGAGTGCTATAACAAATCTGTCAAGAATTATGATGAAAAAACAAAAAACATACAATTACTGTTAAAGAAAGGTGTTTCCATTAAGTGGGACTCAGTATGTGAATCAGAGTCCAAAGCAATGAAACAATGTTTGGGGAAAGCTTCATGTTTACAGAGTTTGAACCTGGACATGAAACTATCATGTATGATGCTAGTGCAAAAGGCCTGGGGGCTGTTTTATTACAAAATGGAGTGGAAAGAACAATTGTATTTGTTTCTAGAAGGTTGAAAGGTGTGGAATTAATTTATCCCATCATGTAAAAGGAGACCCTAGCTATAAAGAAAAGGAGGCCCTAGCTATCTTTTGGGCTGTGAGAAAATTCTTGTGGGGTGGGAGGTTTAAAATATACATAAATGGATCACAAACCGTTAAAAGAGATTTTTGGGAAAAAGATTTGGAGATTAAATTTACCAAATGAACCATGGGAGGATGTGGTCATTGATATCATAGGCCCTATTAGGTACTCAAGTACAGACAAATATGTAATTGTTTTGATAGACATGTATGATTCTGTGGAAACGAGTGATGTTATCATGTTTCTTGAGCAAATCTTTCAAATCAAATCAAATCATTAACATTTATAAAGCGCGCTACTCACCCGTGCGGGTCTCAAGGCGCTAGGGGAAAAGAAAGGGGGGGTTAACGCTGCTCGAACAGCCAGGTCTTTAGGAGTCTCCAGAAAGCGGAGTGGTCCTGGGTGGTCCTGAGGCTGGTGGGGAAGGGAGTTCCAGGTCTTGGCCGCCAGGAAGGAGAAAGATCTCCCACCCGCCGTGGAGCGGCGGATGCGAGGGACAGCAGCGAGTGCGAGGCCAGAGGAGCGCAGGTGGCAGGTGGGGACGTAGAAGCTGAGGCGTCTGTTGAGGTATTCCGGTCCCTTGTCGTGGAGGGCTTTGTGTGCGTGGGTGAGAAGTCGGAAGGTAATCCTTTTGCTAACTGGGAGCCAATGCAGGTGTGTCAGGTGTGCGGAGATGTGGCTGTTGCGGGGTACGTCTAGGATGAGGCGGGCCGAGGCGTTTTGAATGCGTTGCAGGCGATTTTGGAGTTTGGCTGTGGTCCCGGCGTAGAGGGTGTTGCCGTAGTCCAGGCGGCTCGTGACGACGGCGTGGGTCACGGTTTTTCTGGTGTCAGCGGGGATCCAGCGGAAGATCTTACGGAGCATGCGGAGGGTGAGGAAGCAGGCGGAGGACACGGCGTTGACTTGCTTAGTCATGGTGAGAAGAGGGTCCAAGATGAAGCCGAGGTTGCGGGCGTGGTCTGTGGGGGTCGGTGCGGTGCCGAGGGCCACCAGGAGTCGTCCCAGTCGGACGGGGTGTTGCCGAGAATGAGGACTTCCGTTTTTTCAGAGTTCAGCTTTAGGTGGCTGAGCCTCATCCAATCTGCGACGTCCTTCATACCCTCTTGTAGGTTGGTCTTGGCGCTGGCGGGGTCCTTGGTGAGGGAGAGTATAAGTTGGGTGTCGTCGGCGTAGGAGGTGATGATGTCGTGCTTGCGTACGATGTTGGCGAGGGGGCTCATGTAGACATTGAAGAGTGTTGGGCTGAGTGATGAGCCTTGAGGTACGCCGCAGATGATCTCAGTGGGTTCTGAGCGAAACGGAGGGAGGTAAACTCTTTATGAACGGTTTGCGAGGAAGGAGGCGATCCAGTCCAGGGCCTGGCCTTGGATCCCGGTGGAGCGGAGGCGGGTGATTAGGGTGCGGTGACAGACGGTGTCAAAGGCAGCCGAGAGGTCGAGGAGAATGAGGGCGACTGTTTCACCGTTGTCCATCAGGGTTCTGATGTCGTCTGTGACTGAGATGAGGGCAGTTTCAGTGCTGTGGTTGGTTCGGAATCCGGTTTGTGAGGGGTCGAGCAGGTTGTTGTCTTCCAGGAAGGTGGTCAGCTGTTTGTTGACGGTCTTCTCTATTACTATGGCTGGGAAAGGCAGAAGAGAGATGGGGCGGAAGTTTTTCAGGTCGCTCGGGTCAGCCGTAGGTTTCTTTAGTAGGGCGTTGACTTTGGCGTGTTTCCAGCATTCGGGGAAGGTAGCAGAAGAAAAAGAAGAGTTGATGACGGTCTGGAGGTGCGGGGCGATGATGTCGTCGGCTTTGTTAAAGATGAAGTGCGGGCAAGGGTCCGAAGGGGCGCCGGAGTGGATAGAGTTCATGATGGATTTGGTTTCTTCCGTGTTGATGTGGGTCCAGTTGTTGAGGGTGATGGTCGGGGTGCGGGTTCGGTGGTGTTTGGTTGGGTCTGGTGTCCGAAGCTGTCGTGGAGGTCGCTGATCTTGCGATGGAAGAAAGTGGCGAGGGATTCGCACAGATCCTGTGAGGGTGTGACGGCGTTGGCGTTGGCGCTGGGTTTGGAGAACTCCTTGACGATGCTGAAGAGTTCTCTGCTGTTGTGGCTGTTTTTGTCCAGTCTGTCTGTGAAGAAGTTCCTTTTGGCAGCGCGGATCAGGTGGTGGTGTTCGCGGGTAGCGTTCTTGAGGGCGTTCATGTTGTCAGCGGTGTGGTCCTTGCGCCAGGCTTTCTCAAGGGCGCAACAAGTTTTCTTTGATTCTTTGAGGGTGTCAGAGAACCAGAGAGGTTTTTTGGTGTTGGTCTGTCGATGCGTGCGTTTGAGGGGAGCAAGGTTGTCTGCGCAGTTGGAGATCCAGTTTGTGAGTTTGAGGGCTGCGTCGTTGGGGTCGGTGGTGAGGGTGGGTTGGTTGGCAGCTAGTGCGGAGAAGAGTTGCTCTTCAGGGATCTTGTTCCACTGTCGATGAAGGATGGGTTGAGTGTGGAGGTGGCGGGTCTCGCGTCGGAATGTGAAGTGGACGCAGCTGTGGTCGGTCCAGTGTAGGGCGGAGGTGTGGCTGAAGAAGACGTGTTTGCTGGCGGAGAAGATAGGGTCGAGCGTGTGTCCGGCGATGTGAGTGGCGGTGTTCACCAGTTGTTTGAGGCCGAGGTTGGCAAGGTTGTCGAGCAGGGTGGTGGTGTTGGGGTCGTTGTTTTGTTCTAGATGGAAGTTGAGGTCGCCTAGGAGGATGTAGTCCGGTGAGGCGGGGGCGTGCGGGGAGATGAAGTCGGCGATGGCGTCGCTGAAAGGGGCGCGTGGTCTGGGAGGACGGTAGACGAGGGATCCTCTGAGGGTGGTCCTCGGGTCAGTGCGAATCTGAAAATGCAGGTGTTCAGCGGCGAGAGGGGTGTCTTCGGTGGAGGTGGTGACGCTGATGGAGTCTTTGAAGACGATGGCGATACCTCCTCCTGCTTGGTTGGTGCGGTCTTTCCTGGAGATCTTGTAGCCTTCGGGGATGGCGGTGGCGATGTCTGGCGCAGAGGAGGCGTTCATCCAGGTCTCCGTGATGAAGGCGACGTCCGGTGCTGTGGAATCCAGGAGGTCCCAGAGTTCGACGGCGTGTTTGTGGACGGAGCGAGCGTTGACTAGGATGCACTTGAGGTGGTTGATGGCGCGTGGGCTTGTGGTCGTGGTAGTAGCGTGGTGGAAGATTTGTTTGCAGGAGTTGCAGGCGAAGGGTCCATGGGTGCGTTTGGGGTGAGCTTGGAAGCAGGTGTTGGAGCGTCCTGGGTTGAGGGCGTGGAGGGTGGTGGGGTCGTAGCGGATCAGCGGGGCTTGGGAGAGCTTGGGACCAGGGGTCGTGGCGCTGGGCGAGGGCCAGGCGCGGACGGGCGCAGACGGGCTTGCCTCTGGCGCGCCAGCGGCGCGATCGCGCAGCGGCCGCCATATGAGGTAGGAGGGGGGGGGGTCAGCTGGGGGCGAATGGGAGCTGGGGGGCAGGGGAAGGCAGGAGGTCGCGGCGGGAAAGCGCGAGGGGGCGACAGGTAGAGTGAGAAGAGCTGGGGGAGGGGGGTTTATGGGTGGAGGGGGGGTGAGTGTTAGGAGGTTTAGGAGATTAGGGAGAAAGATAGGAGTAGGGTTGTGAAGATAGGGGAGGGGGGGTTGTAGAGGTGGGTGAGGGTGAGAGGTAGAGTGAGAGGATAGGAAGATCGGTAATAGAGGGGGTGGCGGGAAGGGGGGGAAAGATAGAGAAGTAGATAGAGAAAATAGATAGAGAAATCGATAGATAGGGAAATAGATAGAGAGATAGGAAGATAGGAGGAGGTGGAGAGTGAGGGAGATTAGATAGTGGGATAGAGAGATAGGTAGATAGGAGGAGTGAGGGAGGGAGGTAGATAGTGAACGGGTTAGATAGGGGAGATAGAGAGGGGGATGCGAGTGAGGGAGGGGGATGAGGTAGGAGCAGGAGGGCAGGCGCGGGGAGAAGAAGACGGAGGAGGCAGAAGACCAGAAGAACAGAAGACCGGAAGAACACAGAAGAACACAGAAGAACACAGAAGAAGATACAGAAAACAAAGAACAGAAGGCAGAAGACCACAGAAGAAGAGGAGGAAGAAGAGAAGAAGAGAGAAGACGGGGAAAAGAAGAGTACAGCAGAAGATTACAGACGAGGAGCGAGGAGGAAGAGCAGAGAAGAAGAAAAGAAGAAAAGGAGCAGGAGAGAGGGTGAGTAGCGCGGGGCAAAGCGAGGGGCTGGGAGGTGGGGGGTACTTACTGTTAGGTGGGTCTCAGGAACTCAGGAACCTGGAGGAGCTGCAGCGGCAGGGGGAGCGACCTACCACCCTTTGAAAGAAGGGTGTCCTTCCACCATTTGAAATGACAATGGGGTACAATTTGTGTCTCAAGAATTGAAAACATTTCTGAGAGGCAGAGGTATTAAGCATAAGAAATAGGTGCTTTATCATCCTGAGACAAACAGCATGGTGGAGAGGCTCAAGAAAGTCTTGAAGGAAACAAATCAAAGAGCTGTAGCTAACCATTTGTGTAGGAAGAAAGACATTTGGAGTAAATTAAGAAATTATCTAAAATTATAGAATGCCACCACACAAAACAACTGGGATCACACCTTGAGTTATTTCACTAAATAAAAGCTAATACTTTGGTGTGCCCTTAATGGGTAAATAGTAAGTCAGATAATGGAATGAGAGTGGACATGATGTAAGGGAAAAAGCGAATAAAAGAACTGAAGAAGAGGACGGAATGTAAAGCTGGGTTTGACAAACTAAAGGCTGTAAAGAAAACTGAGGTGAAAGTTGGTGACGTGGAAAGGATCAGAAATCCCGGTGCAGGGCTTTGTAAATACTTTTTAAAAAAATCTGCCCCATTAAAAGTAATTAAGATTTCTGAAAATGCTATAAGAACAAAAGATCATAAAGTTTGGAATCTTTTATTAGAATCGCAAAAATACTTAACCCTCTGATTTCATGTGGGAAAATTCAGAAAGAGGATAATGAACCCATTATGAGAAGAAGTGTAAGGTCTTGCAGAAGACCAGAATATTTGAAGGATTGTATGGTGGAAGAACGAATGCCTAAAGCATGCATGCCAGAACGTTGCGGTCTTAAGAACGACCGCGTCTTTAAAACACAACAAATTCTGTTGTAAAAGCATGTATGGTAAAGGAAGATGCAAGTTAAATTCTCCCAGCCCTTAAAACTGCCCCTTCCCCCCCCCCCCCCGGGCCCTAACGCCCCCAGCCATGAGCCCTCAAAAGGATCACACTCTGGCACTGAAACTACCCGACTCCCCTCCTAACCCCGAAAACCTTGCCCCCTACTTTAAACAACCCTGACCACACCTTGAGCCCTAAAACTGATCTCAGCCCTTAAAACTGCCCCTTCCCCAGCCCATACCCTAAAACCCTACCCCAACGCTTACAACTACCCCCAACCCATCCAGTCCAGAGCCCTAAAACCCTGCCCCAGCCCCCACAACTACCCTGAGCCCTAAAACCTCCCCCTTACCCCCTAATAACTAAACTACCCTGACCCCCAACCTATGCCCTAAAAAAAAAAAATATCCTGACCCCCCACCCTGCCTCTAAAATCCATACAACTCCGACCCCCCCACCTGCCCTGATCCCTAAAACGTCCCCCCTGAGAAGTAAACTACGCGGAACCCGCACTCGCCCAAAGCCCTAAACATTATCCCTACCTCTCCACCCCTGTCCCTAAAAACTAAACTACCTCGACCCCGCCCTGAGCCCTAACACAAAAAACTGACACCCCACCGCTGCCCCTAAAAACTAAACTACCCTGACCTCCACCCACCCTGAGCCCTAAAACCTTCCCCCTAATAAATAAACTACCCCAAAACACCCCACCCACCCTAAGCCCTAAATCCTCCCCACCAATAAAACTTACCCACCAACCCTTCCCCAACCACACTTACCTCACTGCGTCCTCTCCCGACCCTTCCTCCTCTTCTTTCCTTCCTTCTCTCACCTTTCCTTAAACCATCCCCACCCCTAAAAAATAAACTACCTGCCCCCACCCTAAGCCCTAAAAAAATACCCAAGCCCCTCACCCTTCCCCTAAAAAGGAAAAAAAAAAAATCACCCTAAGCCCTAGCTCTAAAAAATATATCCCAACCCCCCCGCCCCTAAAGAAATAGATCCCAAGCCCTTAATCCACCCTCCACCCCTAAAAACTACCTGCCAACCCTGCCCCAGGCCCACTTACCTCACCATGCCCTCTCCTGATCCACTCTGCCGTTTTCTGCGCCTTAAGCATGCATATGCGTAGCTCAGCACATGCGTGGTTAAGGCACAGAAAAAAAGGCAGTCGTTGTTCCAGCAAGCATGGTTACGCTTGCGTGGGAAATGTCTGCGTTGTTCATAGCACGTTGTTTAGGACATTTCCCTATTTGAAGGCTTATATATAATTTGTGAAGAAAATTCAATGTCAAGTTGTATCCTAGCAGGATCAATTTGACTAAAGCAATTTTATGAAATTGGCACTTAAAATGATTAACAATACCATACTTGCATACTAATCCAACAGAGATTTTATGTGTTTAGTAATAGGAGGCCGATGTGTGGAATGTGCTTAACTTAATGTCTACAGCCCATAGAATGTCATTAGTGGAATTAGCCATGGAACTTGTGAGATCATGGTATTCATGGAGCTTGTTGTCATTAATGAAATGTAAAGAGGAGATTAAAATGTGAGAGGGAGTTGGAGCAAGGCAGGAGCAAGACAGGCGACTGAGGTGATTCAACATTACTTAAATAAAGAAGATTGACTCACTATCAATTGTCTCAAGCAACTTCCTTTCACATATTCACCTAACTATAACATCACTTTAACCTTTCTTTTATTCAGTGCCTTTCTAAGGTTTTTTAAAACAAAAAAATATATTTTCCTCATACCTATCTATAACTATGTATATATATAGATATATTGATATAGATATAGATATATTGATATAGATATAGATATATAGATATATATATAGATAGATACAAAACATTACATAATGGCAGTTGCCACTGTATAGTTTTAGTTAGGGCCAGGTTTTCATAGGAAATAGTTATTTTTGGTTGATTATACTAGAATTTTCATGAACCTTTCCAAAGAAAAAGGTTCATCTACCCTCCTGAAACGTTTAGGGGTGACCTGTCAAGCAGGAGCTTAGAAAAAAGGGGGGAGGGTCCCCAAACGTGTTTCCTCCATGCAATTGCCAATAGAAAAATTGAACAGTGCTATAGCATAAATGGCTGAATTAAATTACACCATATTTGCCAGAAAGATAGATCTGTGAGAAAACAGGGCTGATTGCAGAAACCCCTGAACGTTTGCCTCCATTTTTCTCTTTTTGCTGGTGTTTTCCTGATTCTGATGGTGCCCTGGGTACTGCTAACCAGTCCCAGGGCTTGTGCTCTGTATAAAATAAGTATGCAAATTAAGCTACTTATAATAGGCTATGTCAACCTACCTACAAGTCCCTAGTATATGGTAGGGCATGTTTGTTTAGGGACCCCAGCATAGGTATTGCACCCATAGGTGCATTGCTGAGGTGCCCAGGGTCACTTTAAAGGGAGGCCTGCCTTGCTGGCTGCTTTTAAATTAAAGTTAAATGCAAATTCGACTTTGGAATTAAAAGTAGTTCCAAAGTCTTAAACTACCTTATTAAAAGTCACCCCTAAGGTGTGCCTTATATGCCCCTAGGGTTGGGTGCCATGTAACAATAAGCAGGGACCTTATAAAAATAGTTTTATAAGCCCTGGTGAGGTAAAACAGCCAGATTAGTTTTTCCCTCACTGTAGTAAATGGACTCCATGGGGTAAAATGGGGAGACTTTATTTTAATTAACAAAGTCCCCTGAAGTGTCAGATACCTCGAGTTTGGGATCAAATTGTTTTTTATAATAAATCCCACAACTTACAATTGTTGGATTTAATATAACAAGTTCAGGTAAAGAGTTTTAAACTCTACTAAAGTTTCCAACTTCAGCTCTGTAGTGCCCTTCTCTGGTTGGCCAGCTTCTGGGTTGTGAAGTGGCCTGGGCTGAACACAAAGGATGTGCCTGGGGGGAGGAGAACTACCTCAGCAGATGGGGAAGCAGGAAGATGGGAGGGCTGCCAAATTGGACTTCAAAGACAGGGAAGGATATTTGGACTAACCCAGCACCTCCCTCACATCCTGCAACCCCTGACAATTAGGTGCAGTCTTGATTAGATTAGGAGAGGGGTGTGTTTAGGATTTTTAGCCACACCAGTGGGTGGGCTCAGCCAGATGTAATCTCCAAAAATCCATTTCAGCCATGATGGATTTTGAAGAATGTTGCTCCCTGGGATTCATTTTTGACACTCTTCCCAGGAAGTGGTCATTACAGGGAGAAGGACCCTGCCTCTGATTGGAGAACCAGGCCCCCCTGTTTTTCACCCAGGAGCAAGGATAAATATGGCAGAGCTGCACCCACACCTCAGATCACTATCAGATCCCTACAAGGAAGAACACCAGGAGAAGAAGCACTGCCCTGCTGGACCCCTGACCTGCAGCTGGACACTGCACTCTGAAGGACTGCACCAGCTGCACACTTAGGCTTCACCACAAGAAGGACTTTGCCTGGCTTCATCTGGTTCAGAGAGGGACTCCCTGTTTGCTACAGGTGAAAAATTGCTAACCAGAGTCCCCTGTCTCAGATCCTGAAGAAGCTGACCACTCTCCAGTGGTCAATTTGGAGTTTGAGCCAGGTGTATTCTGAGAGTTGTAGTCCGCACCCTCAAGGCGCAACTCAGAGCTTCTGGAACCTTGGGGTGAGCTGTGGACTCCAAAAGAACCTTTAAAGATCCTCTGGAAGAAGATCCAGACATTTGGAGAAGATTGGAGAACTTTTTGGAAAAAGCTCTATAAAGGGACTGACCCCGCTGCAGCAACACTAGCCGGCTTGCCTCAACCCTTGCTGTAGCCGACAGGGCTCCATCGTGGTCAGCCTTAAACTTTGACTTTGCCCCGGTCAAGGTGCAACCAGATGACCAGTTTGGCACTATTAGTTTCTAAGCGCTAAAAAACACCTAATTCTTTAAAAAGTCATATCTCCGGTTCCCCTTATAAGATTTTATTCATTTTGGTGTAATTTTAAAAATATAGTCTATTGTGATAAATTGGTGTTGGAGTTTTATTGTGTTTTACTTATTTACTGTTTTGTGATTTCTAAATGCTTTACACATTTGTCTCCTAAGTTAAGCCTTGTTACTTGTTGCCAAGCTACCAATGGTTGAGCTGGATTTAATTTATTGAGACCTAACTGGACCTCAGTGGAGGTTAGTGGCCTATTGCTAAATGTAAGTACTTAGCTGCCCTTAAAAATAATCCACTTTCCAACAAGATCTTTATGAAGAAAGTGTTTTTTTGGGTTTGGGGTTTTTGAGGTATTGAGTGTCAAAATGTATCGATAAATCAGGCCAGTGTAATACTGCGGGATGGGCAGATTAAAAGATACAATAAACAAAGATGTTGAAGCCTCCATTTTAGGACTCTGGGTCAAAGTCTCCATGTCCTGAAAAAGCACATAGAGAGGGACAGGGATGGGATACCCTGTTCTCCTAGGCTTTGGGGAGGGGGTCAAAAACAGAAACTGAAAAAAACCTTTTTCTTGGAGTACTGCAGTAACAAAACAAAAAAACAAAAAAAAAACATAGGGCTAACTCGCCCGTTCTTTTCTTTTATCCTCCCTACCCCCATCCTCTGAGTGGACTAGGGACCCTGGTGTTCAGTGTAGTACTGTTTATTTTAATATCTGGGGAGGGGTGTGTAGGTCCCCATCCCTGATGTAAAAAGCAAAACAAAAAAAACAATTGGGGCTCCCATCTACCCAGGGGCATATGCTTTATATGCATTTATTGGGATGGGTCATGCATTAGATCCATCTCCCGGAATTAGTTGAAGCCCTGGAGTCCCAGTCTCCCTGAGTGGAGTCCCAGGACTTCATCTCTGGCACCCCAAATGAAGAGGAGCGGAGGGGGCAGTAGTGTTCACCCTCCTGCATTATGGAGAAACCCCCTCTCCTTGGGGGCCAACGCTTTGTTAGTGGGGTCTCGGAATCCCATCCCTAAGACCCCAAAGTTAAGAGAACGGGGTTGCTGTCTGGCAGCATTGAGTTTTATTTATAAAAACTAAGGCGGTCATTCTGACCGCGGCGGGCGGCGGTCGCCACCCGCCATGCGGTCACCGCCAAATGGCCGCTCCGCGGTCAGGAGACCACGGATGCCATTCTGGCTTTCCCGCTGGGCCGGCGGGCGACCGCCAAAAGGCCGCCCGCCAGCCCAGCGGGAAAGCCCCTGCAACATAGAAGCCGGCTCCGAATGGAGCCTGCGGTGTTGCAGGGGTGCGACGGGTGCAGTAGCACCCGTCGCGATTTTCACTGTCTGCAAAGCAGACAGTGAAAATCTTCATGGGGCCCTGTTAGGGGGCCCCTGCACTGCCCATGCCAGTGGCATGGGCAGTGCAGGGGCCCCCAGGGGCCCCACGACACCCGTTCCCGCCATCCTGGTTCTGGCGGTGTAAACCGCCAGAAACAGGCTGGCGGGAAGGGGGTCGGAATCCCCATGGAAAACCGGCGGGAAACCGCCGGTTCCCCTTTTCTGACCGCGGCTTTACCGCCGCGGTCAGAATGGCCCTGGAAGCACCGCCAGCCTGTTGGCGGTGCTTCCGTTGCCCTCCACCCTGGCCGTCCTAGACCGCCAGGGTTGGAATGAGGGCCTAAGTCTCCTAGGTTATTGAATGCATGACCCCAGGAGAGCTGTCAATCATTTTAAAGTACTTTGACCTGAAACTGTATACTCTTCAGCTAGACGGTTGCAAGCACGCCTGGTCCTTAGTAAGTAAACTTACAAGGGGGTGTGTATAGGCAGATGAACCTTTTGAATCGCATGGAGTATCCTAGTCATGCAGTGACCACCATATAGTATCTAACATCAATAACCAAGAAAACATTTTTATGAAAAACAACTTTGAACCATATTAATCAAGAATAACTACTACGCAGGAAAGAGTTAACAATTTGATTTCCCTATTGCTTACAATTCTAAAGCATCTGTTAGTTCAATCTTTATTCAAATCAACTCTTTATTAATTCATTAGTTAAAAGGCATTATTCCTTAAGCCAACATATGCGACAATGTAAAACCATAAGCTGTGAACACCAGCATTAATAATGTAATTCAGCAATTAGATTCATCAGTCATTTGTCACGGTCAACGTCACCTGTAACAGCCTACCTAACCAAGATTAGCATTAGCATGTGGGTCTTCATGCAAAAACAATTTAAAGAAAACATTAATTTGGAAAAATCTATTTAAGTGAGAATCTCTATAAACAGCGCAGTTGGTACCTAGAAGAAAGGGCAATAAAATCATCAGTCACATTTTCATAGCTACCTATTTAGAATGGATCAGCAACAAGTCAGTCTTTGTCTTCAGGTCATCAATCAATCAGCTACGGATCAGGCTCACAGAGTGTAAACCCAATATCAGCACCTCGGACAGCGTCTCCTGAGGTGATCAATTCTCCCCTCACATCTGCTCTCGCAGCCCCTTGTCATGACTTTTTATTAGGGTCTCCCAGTCCATCTCCCTCATTTCTAATTGGTCAGTCGGTCTGCCATTATAACTTTTAACCTATAGTTTTTGTTCACCAAATCTTCTAATTTTCATACATTTCAAATTACAGAAAGTGGGTTTCTTCATGCGATGCCCTCATCATCCGGCCCTCCAGGTATCGAAATTGTTGCATATGGCTTCTTCGGTCAGTGCCTCTATTGTTCAAGTCCTGGGAAAGTACATTTAGCCTACTCTACACATAATTGTATCAAATTGTCTTCATCATCTCCTGTCCACCGTTACATTGCAGAAAATTCTAGCTAAGTAACTTGAACTTTGCGCGGTTCAAGGTTGCAGTTCCCGGTTACCAGTCCTTTGCAAAGCGTTCGGTTTCTTCATGTTCAGAGTGTGCAAGGCCCAGTGGAACTAGGCCTTTAGTTCAACTAACTTAATAATACAAAGCAGAGGTTATGCATCTTTTTATGACATATTACTACAATTTTTCATATCTTTTCCTTAATTCGTACATTTTTCAGTTGTTTTAGTATACATGGTGATCATACCCCCGAGGGCACATTTTCTAACGTACACATTATTTTTCTAAGAGTAATTTCTCTACACATTTTCTCATTAGTAATAACATAAAAATCATTAATAATTTTCTTAAGTAGCATATCTGCTTCAACAGTGTACAGCCCCTTGTGGTTGGTCCTTTGGCTGCATGTTGTAGCTGGAAGAATGTTAAAAAAAGAATCAAACACATGTATGGTTGTTGGAAATAAACATGATCTATAATAAATGTTGCAGTGAAGATGTTTTTTTAGCATTACAGTGTGTTAATAAGGAAAGCATTGGACGGTGATTAATGATAAATTGTCGTGACTTTTTGACAGAGCAAATTGGTCTGCAGTATATATGTTGATGTGCTAACTGGTCACCTCCTACAGCCAAGATGCTGTTAAATAGTTTGATGTTGGAACCCTTTGAAAAAGCCAATTGGGCCTGCCTTAAAGTGACAATTCTCTATATTACTACATTACAGTTCAAAGAATCTCAGAAACTGAAAAACACAAAGGTTAAAGTGACATTATTGTTAGGGGAGCAAAATAAAAATGCCCTCAGCAATTCACTGAAAAAAACAACGGTTAAAGTGATGCTATAGTTAGGTGAAATTATTGATTACTTTGATTAACTTGATTAGGATTTGTCACACACCTGGAGAATGTGTGTTGCTATATCTGCATCAACCTGGGCCCTTTTGAAAAATGCAAGATCTTTTTTTGTTGAGGAAGGGCTGCTTTTAATATAATTATGGTTAGGGCTGCACCAGCAAGGAGATTACATATTAATATTTGCATTTGGACAACTTTGCCACTTCATAGAAATTTTCTTTTTTTCTTTTTCTTAATGTTGCATCAATCAGGTATCATGAATTAGATATTCAGTTTGAAATTGTGTTTTCATTCATTGTATTCTCATTTTCGTTTTGCATTTGCTTTGAATCGATGGCATGAATTTTTGAGTGAGTGGCTCTTCCATGTTTGTCAGTGCTTTGTTACGTGGGGTTCACATCATGTTTAAACGTCTGGGTAGCATGGCGTCCGCTTGTTCGAAAAAGGCTGAGTTTGAGGCTGAAACATGTTACTGTGTGGCTACGCAGGAAATAAAATTTAAGACTGGGTCCTGAATTGTGTGTGTGTGTATGTATATATATATATATATATATATATATATATATATATATATATATATATATATATATATATATATATACATACATACACACACAACCTGTTGCCAGTAGGTAGTTATAGTTAGGACCTAGTTTCCTTGGGAAGAGCATTTTGGTTTTGCCAAAACAGTTGGCGCTGTTTGATGAATCTCCAAGAAATTTTGAGAACTTATAGTCGGTTCTGCTGCAGTCTTGAAAGTTTTGGGGTGTTGTCAAGCAGGGGCAGAGAAAAAGAGGGATCTCAAGTGCATTTTCCCCATTCATTTATCCATAGAGTCTTTAGACACACCTACAGACCAAACAGCTAAACGGAATTAAACTAAATTTGGCAGAAAACTAGTTTTTGGTGCGCAGATCGTACTTTGTGATGTGGTGTAAATCTACACAGTAGTTTCTGAAATATTAAAGGTTAAAAATATAGATATCTAGGGATGCGGATACTCTGTGGATCCAACTGCCCCATGCTGATTTAGTTTTGGCCGCCAACACTTCAACAAGGAAGTGTTGGCTGCCAGTTTGAGACTCTGCTTTAGCCGAGTGCCACAAAAAAACATTTAAAAAAAGAGTAGGGATACCTTGAGCCCCTAGCCTTGGTGCAGGGATCCCCCAGGGCAAAAACTTAAAAAAAAAAAAATCAGATAACTCCGTAGGCAGATCTCCTGCTCGTTTCTGCGCCACTGGATTCAAGCTAGCCTAGCTGATGAAGGGTGATACCCTGAAACCGGTCCTAGGATGCTTTCTTCCAGTCCAGGGAGGACCTGGCTTGGCAGTTCGGGCTGGACTGTTCCCATGAGGAACATAGTCAAGACTGATTTGCATATGGCTGGGTCCAAACTGGGGTTGCGTGGTGAGCAAAAAAACAATGGATTAAACTCAGATCTTTGTGATTAGGGTGAATGTTTGCATTGTTCAGCATTCCGTCCATCTGTTTTTTTTTTTTTTTTCGTTTTTTTGCCTTTGCATTCAGAAAATGCCTGCAGCACTTAAAAGAATGTGCTTTCTGCATTTAATGCATATATAAAACATAAATGAATTAAACAAAAAATGTGATAGCTTAGTGTACTTTAGATGTACATGGTTCCCTCGTGCATTTCAATGCAAGTACTCGTAAAAAGGTGGAGTGATACCTCAAACAAACTAAATTTACAGTCATCACTCTCTCTGTTCATGTCAGCCTTCTCACAGTTGCTGTAATGTTGTAATGCTGCTCAACTGCTATCTATAAAACCCATCAGTTGCAGTCTTACTAACCTGTGTCTAGATCCCATCTTGATGCAGAGGTTCTAGTGAGCTCCCAGTACTAAACACACCCTCACCAAGCCTTCTTTCCCACACTTAGGCCCTCATTATGACTTTGGCTGTCTTTTTCCGCAAAAGCCGCCACTGGACCGCCGTGCTGGCGGTATGCAGACCACAATATTATGACTGCTGGCAGCTTTCCGCCATTCTTTAGGTGGAAAGTCTCCAGCAGTCGTGCTGGCACTCAGCGGTGCAGAGGTGGTTCCACCGCTGGCCCCGCCAAAAGGCACTCCGCCAGCCGTATTACGACCTGTAATACGGCCTGGCGGTGTCCTGATGGTGGGGGCTGCTGGCCCACGGACCTGTCCCCTCAGGGAGTAGCACCTCGTCGGACAATGTAAGTGTCCTCCACAAGGGGAGGTGGGTGGGATGTGTGAATGTATGAGTGTGTGTCATGAATGGGGGATGGGAGGGAGAGTATTTGTGCATGCATGTCTGTGTGTAAATGTGATGTCGATGCATGTGTGGCTGAATGTGAATGCTGGGTCAGGGTGCATGTGTGCATGCATGTAGATGGGTAGGGGTTGTATATGTATTTTGAGGAAAGGAGGGGGTGGGAGATGGAGTGTGTATGTGTATCAATGGGAGGTGAATATAGTGAGTGAGTCGGGTGTTGTGCGTGTATGGATTTGGGGGTTGCGTTTAAGGGTAAAGGTGTTGTGAGTGAGTCAGGGTGTACGTACCTGCGTGTATTCGGTGGTGGGAGGGTTAGTACGGGGATCGAGGGGTGGGGAGTAAGTACGTGTATGCGGGGGAGTTGGGAAGTTACTGGGGGGTTTGGAGAGATGGGGAGGTGGAAGTCTTATGAGGGAAGGGGAGATGGGGAATCTTGGGTAGATGGCTGGGTGGGGGAGTTGCATTCCTGTCGCCGGTAGCCTTTCCGCCAGAGATTTCGTCCTGGCAGAAATGGAACTTGTAATACCGCCAGCGGTGTTTGGTAGACCACTGGGCCGGAGATGCGTATCTCCGGCCCGCTGGTCTGACCTCCCTGGCAGTAAGCATGGGAAAATAGATGTTTGGCACGGGCCACACCGCCACACTCTTAATTTGGCCGTCCACACTACTGGCCCGTTGGCGGTGGGACCACAACTGTGAGTCTGGCGGTCTGAAGACTGCAAGACTCATAATGAGGGCCTTAGTATATTTCAAATTATATTCCAAATGTGTATCTCTTGTGCACTTTACAATTGTACTGCTACTCTGTATGTTTGTTTAGTAACTGGGGACTAGAAATACATATATATCTCACAAATGCCATATGATTATATTGAACCTGGTTGTTTGCAAAAATATACTTCTCATGAAATTTATTTCCCTCTTTCAGATGTTGTGCGAGTTGTTATCATTCGTTTTAAGTCGCGCAATTGTTCCTCGTGATCTAGCAGTGCCATGTTAAAACCTCCAAAATAAATGAAAATCATGTACCAGACAGTAGCTTGAGGAGAGATGGAAATACTTGTCCAGGTTGATCTCAACTGCGAATAATAATGTTTTGAACTCGTGGCCTGAAGGACTTTTCCAGAGAAGTTTCAGTAGAAGGGTGGGGAATTACCTACATTCTACTATGCATATTGTTAAGCAGTAGGCTTTATAGACAGTTTTGGGACATCAGTAGTAAATGGCATTACCCGATAAACATACAGGAAAGTAACTGCTGATTACCCAGGACCACGAGTAAAGGCCGCCAGAAACTTGTAAGCTAGGTAGGTTTCACTCGACAGCGCAGCTGTCATCAGAACTTGTATGATCAAAAACGGACCTCTCATACACACATACATACATACATACATACATACATACAGGTATTGCGGTTCACTCTAGATGCTGATTCACCCGAGAACAGCTTTTGATTTGACAAAATGTGTTGCACAGAGACTGTTTTCTTTCAAAGCAGCTGTGAACATTGCTATTTTGTTTTGTTTTTCAAGATGCGTAAGCCAGCTGACTTTTGTGTGGAATGGTGCTTGCCTTATTGATAACACACATGGCACTTCGGTGCAATAAAACAAAGGCCCAGATAGAAAAAGCTCTTGCGTCTTCCATGCGCCGTACATGTCAGCGCAAATCCTTAAGTCAGATTTACAAAGTAGTAGTAGTGTTCATTTTGTGTGACTTCTCATGCCTTGTGTGGCACAAGCTGTGTGTAGGGAAATTCCTCCCTTAGCATGGTTACCCCCCAATTTTTTGCCTTTTGTTGATGCTAGTTATGATTGAAAGTGTGCTGGGATCCAGCTAACCAGGCCCCAGCACCAGTGTTCTTTCCCCTAAACTGTACTTTTGTTCCCACAATTGGCACAGCCCTGGCACACAGATATGTCCCTTGTAACAGGCACCCCTGGTTTTAAGGGCCCTGTGGCCAGGGAAAGTTTCTAAGGGCTGCAGCATGTATTATGCGACCCTAGGGACCCCTCACTCAGCACATGCACACTGCCTCACAGCTTGTGTGTGCTAGTGAGGAGAAAATTACTGTCGACACAGCACTCCCCTCAGGGTGCCATGCCCACATCCCACTGCCTGTGGCATAGGTAAGTCACCCCTTTAGCAGGCCTTCCAGCCCTAAGGCAGGGTGCACTATACCACAGGTGAGGGCATAGTTGCATGAACAGTATGCCTCTACAGTGTCTAAGCCAAATCTTAGACATTGTGAGTGCAGGGTAGCCATAAAAAGTATATGGTCTGGGAGTCTGTCAAACACGAACTCCACAGTTCCATAATGGCTACACTGAAATCTGGGAAGTTTGGTATCAAACTGCCCAGCACAATAAATCCACACTGATTCCAGTGTGGGATGTATTGAAAAATACACACAGAGGGCATCTTAGAGATGCCCCCTGAATACCAGTCTGACTCCTAGTGCTAGGCTGACCAGTTTCTGCCAGCCTGCCACGACCAGATGAGCTTCTGACCACATGGGGTGAGTGCCTTTGTCACTCTGTGGCCAGGAACAAAGCCTGCACTGGGTGGAGGTGCTTCTCCTTCAGGAACTGTAACACCTGGCGGTGAGCCTCAAACGCTCATGCATTTTGCTACAGCACCCCAGGGCATCCCAGCTGGTGGAGATACCCACCCCTCCAGACACAAGTCCGGAGGAGATAATGAGAAAAAAAAAGGAGTCACCTACCAATCAGGACAGCCCCTAAGGTGCCCTGAGCTGAGGTGACCCCTGCCTCTTGAAATCCTCCATCTTGGCTTTGGAGAAATCCCCCAATAGAATAGGGATGTGCCCCCCCCTCTCTTCAGGGAGGAGGCACAAAGAGGGTATAGCCACCCTCAAAGACAGTAGCCAGTGGCTACTGCCCCCAGACCTAAACACACCCCTAAATTCAGTATTTAGGGGGGACCCTGAACCCAGGAAATCAGATTCCTGCAACCTACAACAAGGACTGCTGACCTGAAAGCCCTGCGGAGACGAAACTGACTTGGTCCTAGCCCTACCGGCCTGTCTCCAGACTCAAAGAATGAGCACAGCGACACATCCAGCGGGACCAGCGACCTCTGAGGACTCAGAGGACTGAACTGCACCTGAAGGACCAAGAACCTCCTGAGGACAGCAGCTCTGACCAGAAACAGCAACAAAATTGCAACAAAAAAGCAACTTTAAAGAGACTCTCACTTCCTGCCAGAAGCGTGAGTCTTCACACTCTGGACCCGATGACCCCTGCTCGAATTCAGGACAACCAACACTGCAGAGGCGACTCCAACAACGTGGACACCCTAAGGTGTCCAAGGGCAGGCCTGTCTTGTGCCCATCATCGCCCAGAAGAGGCCAGCTGGGCCACTTCTCCTTCATGCTTACATGCTGCCCTTTGATCACTTTCCTATTACCTGAGTCTGCTCGCTGTGCTGCCCTTGGGTGGACATTGGCTCTGGTGAATGAAGCATTCTTACTCCCTGTACTATTCTTGTATGGTGGCATTTGTATCGTGGGTAAACACAATGGGCAAAAGGAAAATCCAGTGGGACAAAGTGACTACCTCTGCTAATACCCCAGGAGGTATTACCCTGGATTCTTCTTTGGTCTGTGCAGTCACGGTTATCACTAAGGAAATTGACTGGCCAAAAGGCGCCTCTCAAGGGACTTTGATACTCACACTGGCTCTTTAGTTTTCCTTTCGTCGTCCCCATATGGTCAACCTGCTGGTTCCCCTGCTATAGTTTAATCTGGCTCACTGCGGGTAATGTCAGGTATGCTTTCAGGTCAGACAGCTAGTCAACCTTCTTCTACCACCCCTTGTAATTCAGATGCTATGCTGATCAATGACGGCGAATCCTGTGCCAAGAGGAAGCGCCATACTGAGCAGGGGGGCTATGCCAAAACCTCAGTGCAATTTTGATTTTACATCTGGCCAGGAGTCTCTGGTTGTATCCATGGACACTTCAGTGCTGTTATCAGGGCAGGACTTGAATAGGCCTACAGCGAAGCCGACACACCTCTATCCAGAGATTGGGACAACATTTTGGACAGATTTTCATCTATTGTGCATGCATGTTTCTCTCCTCTGTTGTATGAGATCTGTTTCCTGGAGAATTCTGTTGGACAGTTGGTCTCCTCTTTGAATGCTACCACAGGTAGGCAGGTCTCTGCAGATATACAGCTGCAATAGCTTCCCTTCTGCTGTCCCTGCACCTACGAATGTAGGCTCTGTTTTGTCCCATCTCCCCCACCAAGCTTGAGCTGACTCGTCCCCAGTTGTCAGGAATAGGAGGAGTAAGTGACCAAAGGGGTCTTGGTTAGGTTGTCTAGACGAGAGAGAAATGTGCAGCCTCTCCCTCCCTTCCCCAGCCTCAACTGAACCTCCCCCCGATTGTTGTCCTTATGTGATTATTTTAACATCCCACATCAGGGATCTGGCGCAGTCTTGCATCCAGCTTAAGAACAAGGTTTGTCATTGGTTGTGCCGACACATGGACTTCAAAATGCAGGAATATGATGATATCCTATTGGTAAGGAGGCTGTGTTAGGTGGGTCTGTCCCCCAAAATCACTGCAGGGGATTGTGTGGTCATTAAGTGTAAGAGCCCTGGTTTGGCTCAGCAATTTGTCACAAGCGGGGCTAGAGCCCATCTGGGGTTTTCTTTAAGCACCTAGGGTAAGGGAGTCTTTGTTATCCAGGGCCGCAACTGGTGCCGGATTTTGGGTCCCAACCTCTAATAGTTTCTCTCTCTCTTATCTGTGTTGGTTAGGCTACACTGACGCCGGTTCTGTCTATTAGCCATGGTAATATATCGGCTGATGATTTAGTGGCCCATACTTCCCCACCCTTGTCAATTTGGGGCACTCCCCATTATCTCCCTCTGTTTCCTTTTGCTCCAAATCTATTCCTTCTGAAGAATGTACTGTACTTTGCAGATGTGGCAAACCTTCAATTAATTCTTCTATAGTTTTGGACTCACAAGTTTTAGGTGACTCTGCCCTCCATCATCTGCCCTCCTTTGCCAAGATTGTCTCCTGGAATGTTGCAGGCCTGGCATCTAAACTTGAATGTCCAAACTAGGGTATATTCATAGACTTGTTTGATATTTGCCTGCTTCAGGAGATTTGGTCAGTTGCCCCCAGCATTGAGCAGGGTTTGTTACTTTTTCTCAGGTGGCTTCCACCTCAGGGAGGGGCAGACCTTCGGGTGGGTTGTCAGTTTGGATCAAAACTACCCTTGGTTGTTTGTCAAAGGAGATTGCATTGGGTCGATGATGATGCACAGTGTGTTTCCCTCTCCTATCCATCAGGTAGGGTTTTTTTATTTATTCAATGTATATTGTAAACATGAGCGCTATGGTGTGGAGTTAAAGATTATTGATCTGATTGGTACACATATAGCAGCCCTGCCCGCTGATACATTTAAAATTGCGTCAGGAGATTTTAATAGTAAATTTTAGAAGTTGTCTGTCCTCCTATGGGCAATGAGGATCAAATATTGGGGATACTAGCTTCACTCTCCCCACAGTAAAGAATGGTCCGCTGCTGTGCTTCAACTCAATGCCTTTGCATATAATAATGGTCTCCAGGCATGTAATGGGAGAACAAATGCTGATAAAAAAGAAAATCATAGTTATCACCCTCAGTGTACCAGCCATATTGATGATATTTTATTAGCTATTAGACTATGGCAATCTCTGGTAGATATGGCCGTAGTCCGTAGGCAGAATAGTGATCACAATGCCTTGAGACTGATGCTGACACCCTGGGCAACAGCCTCTCCAACACTTTGAGCCGTTTGACAGAAGGTTGGTTCCAACTAACAGCCTGCGTAGACTCAAATGGTGTTCCGTGGCTGTGTCAGACACTGCCCTGGGTAAAGTGTTCGAGGCCATGTCTGAAGGCTTGGAGGCTGCAGCCTCCGAGATCAGGACCTCGGACAATCCAGCACTTTTCCTAAGACTGAGTGAAATTCATAATTTTATTTTTGAATCACTTGAGAACATGTTCTTGGTAGAATCAAAGTCCATTTCTAAGAGGAAGAAAGAGGCTTGTTGGTAGCAAAGTGATGCCAATTAGCAAGGCGTGCCTTTATCGATCAACTAAGTCTGGGTCTCGATCTGCAATCCGGACGGCTAGGTCACTATATAAAGATGTGATTACTAATGCGAAAAGAAACTGGGAACGGTTGAAGTGGGTGTCAATTTTGAGTGCCATCCTAAATAAGGCCCACCGAGCCTTCTGGCACATTGTCGCCAATAAGGATCCTGGAACCATTCCCCTATTAAATAGTAACATTTCTGCTGTTGCACGGTTGATCATTTCTCTCAGTTTTATATTCAGGAGTTGTTAATCAGAGGCTGACTCGGGTAACCCCAAACACCCATTGCTAGGGCAATGAGCTTTAATCCCCCCCATGCCATTTTGGCCGAGCCCTCCACTGAGTTGGCGGCACAAGCATATTATAGCATCTCTGACATTAAGACCTCTAGAGCCTTAGACTGGATTATACCTAAAAAAGTTCCTGGGCTGGATAAGGTGCCTGGTGATTTAAAAAAAAAAAAATCTTATAGGGATGTTTGGTGTCCTTACATTTCTCTCTATTTTAGTGCTTTAATGAATGATGCACCATTGCCCCCTACTTGGGCAGAGGAAGAGAAAATCCCAATCTTTAAAAAAAGGCTCTAGGTAGCAGCCCTCTAACTATAGGCTGATCAGCCTCACCGATAGCACTCAAATGATGTGCAGCCGGATCATTTTGAACAGGTTGAATGAGTGGATGTCTGAGTCAAATGTGTTAACTCCATTGCAGGCAGGGTTTAGGTATGGCATAGGCACAACCAATCAGGTGTTCCGGCTGCAACTGTTATATTGGAAACATGTGGTTCTGAGGGGTAGGAGTTTGTATGTTATTTTTGTTGATCTCCAGCCTGCTTTTGATTTAGTCCCGGAGACGTATTGTGGAAGGTATTGGGGGTGATGGGGGTCCCCAGGTACGTTATAGAGGTCTTAAATAGACTACATTTAAATGACTATGCACAGGTTAGGTGTTGATCCCATGGTGAATTGACAGACCCCATCCCGATTAACAGAGAAGTCAGGCAGGGGTGTGTGCTTGCACCAACTCTCTTTCCTCTATACATTAATGATCTAGTGTCACAGCTTGAGAAATGTGAAGGAGATGTCTCACACTTTGCTGTGGCTAGGATCCCATCCCTACTGTTTGCAGATGATACCCTTTTGCCATCCAAATCCCCTATAAGGATCCAACATCTCTTGGATTGCTTTGGGGCCTTCTGCAAGCACTGAGGGATGGAGATCAACCTCGGGAAGACCAATAATATGGTTTTAAATCCCTGTCAAACTACCCATGCCAACCTGACCCTTAATGGATTGGTCCTGGAGTGAGTTCAGGTGTTTGACTACCTAGGGGTCATGCTCTCAGAGCGACTCGATAAGTGATTCCATATTCGGGTGCGAGGGCTTAAACTAGAGCATCTCTGTGGGGGCATTTTGAGGGCGCACCTTGTCTCCCTTTTTCACCCTCTGTCTCCAACTCTTGCCATCTATCATAGCCAGACTCTTGAAGTGACCCTGTATGGGGGAGAGCTTTGGGGTTTCCAAGATTTACGATCACTCGAAGTTATAGAGAAATCGCTTTGAAGGATCCTTTAGAACTACTAGTTAGTGCCCTGGTTGTACCCTTACGCCTTGATTACAATCTTAGATGTATTAAGGATATGGCTGGATTAAGACCACTTTTGTACTGTATTGGCAGAGGTTCTTGGTCACACCAGAGATCATGCCCTTTTGTTTGGCCTCAGGGGATGTTGTGGGGCAGCCTGGGGCCTGCAAGATTCTTTGGCTTCCGACTTTGAAGGATGGATTGGGCAGTTTGGGTGTAAGCTGCTGATGCTTGCTTAATTTCAAAGTCTGAATAAACAGGTGCTTACTGGTGCTACATGGATAGTAAAGCACTATGTTCTCACAGGGCTGGCGCGCTCACTGATTCTTTTTTTGGAGTTTAAAGCAAACTATTTCCTAGCTTATCTGGATGATATCGAACCTCCCATAGCAAAGGCTTTACTTGTTAAATTACGCCTTAGGACTCTTCCCATTGGAATTTTTACAGCTAAATATAACCATCATGCTAGTGAGTGCCGTAGGTTCTGTCTGTTTTGCCCACGGGTGAACAGGTGGCAGAAACGGCTGAGCATGTCATACTCTTCTTTCCAAAATATCAAAGCACTAGGAATAAGAGGATTGTACCTGTTTGCCGCAGTTTGGGGACACGGAACTTTAGGGTTGCATTTAGAATTATAAGAAGTGATACCAGGCAATGCATTGTCTTCCCTGTATCACGTTTCTTGATGCCTATGTGGAGGCTTAGACAGCTTAAATCATCAAGTTTAACAGTTTCATTCTGAGCCCTTTTTCTTTTTAAAGTGTCTTTTTTTAATTGTTGGGGTTTTGGTGCCTTGGCTCTGTGTGAAGTGTTTTAAGTCTATATGGTTGAGGATTTTATGAATTGACTTCTTTGTAGCACTATGTAAAGATGTGACAGATAAATTTATGATATAGAGCCCTGTGCTGTTATCTTATCTTTTTATCTTTTAATTTATGAATCTGTTTTTAAGTTGTTCTTTTATGGCCATTGTGTCGAAATAAAGATCTTCTGAATGAAATGAGGGTCATTGATAACAAAAAGGTCTCTCAAGATGGCTTGCCCAGAAAGAAACACCCAAATATAACCCAAATATTGCCTAATGACAGGAGTGTGCAAAACTGTGCCAAAAATAATCAAGTGATCAATTGGATAAAAACATAAAAATAGCAAATAGTTTAGATACCATTTGTTGCTATTTGGGAACTCAGAAAAGGTGTCCTCATTTTAGTTTTCTAGAGCACGAATTATAATGTCTAAGAAAAAAGAACCTATTTAAGTTTTACAGTTTGGATTCCGTCAAGATGACATTGTTAACTTTGTTTTTCAAAAATAAATGTCTTATTCTATAGAAAAATGGAACTCTAGCTAACATAGCAATTGTAGGTCTCGCACTCCATTTTGTTTGTGATGCTTGCTGTCAATGTGTTCTGTATAATGTGGACAAACTTGTATTTTCATGTCTAAGTAAAATAAGGTTTGAATGCATTTTCATGGATAAGACAATGACATTACCAACCTTAAAATGTTGTTTCACCAAAATTGTATATGTTCACTGTTTCACATAGTTGTCTTAGTAGAATCACACAAAATGGAGCAATATTTATTCTAGTACATGTTGTGCCTGTGAGAAGGTCTATGTCATAGCATTATAAGAGACTTTGAAAATGTATTTTCTAGTTACTGTTTCACTCTAGTTAATTCTGAATGGCTTATTCTGTGGGAACCGTGTGCAACTGCATTGAATGTATGAAAACCTTTGTTCAGAACCCTATAAAAGTACAATCTTTTTTGGACGTGTTACGGACAGTTTTCTTCATTACTTTTGGAGGTGAATCCATGCTGGATTGCTCTCACATTTTTTACTCTATTTGCTAACCGGAACTTTACTGAGTTCTTTGATTCTGTATTCTAACTGAACTTTGCACTGTGATTTATTACTTGATTTGGCAGCATGTCTTACAATCTGAAAATAAACCTTTAAGGTTTAAACCTTCTTTGTCTCATCATTTTTGTAGGGCCAAATGAAGTCTACGTGTCTAAATTAAAATTGTCATTTAGAATGCTTCACAGAGAAACAGGCCTAGAAAGAAACACAAACATCTATTCAGAAATCATCACTGCTCCCGGTCCATCAGTCTCACAAACAAAAGAGATGGGGAGCAACGTCCGATTCTGGTAGCAGAGAATGATTTGGGCAGGACCTGTTTATGTAAATTGGATTTAGAGACTGGGAACTATACATTTTGGTTCAGCTACTCTTCCCACAAGATTAAAAACTGACCCTTCATCAGGTCTCCTTTGCTGATTTCTGACATTCACGTGGAGTAACGGCATTTGTCTTGGAGTTCATGAAGCTATTTTTGTGAGTATCAATAGGGAAAGACATTGCACATGCTCTAAATAGGAAGAGAATGTAAACTAAAGTGGGGCATGTTGGCACTTGTAGTTCAGGGGAGAGCTTAGGTGAATTTGAATCTATGTGCTATTTGAATTTGATTTGTTTACTTGTAGAAACAATGTTTATTGCCATTTTGCTATTTTTTTGTTGACCTCTGAAAGTACTATTTGAGACGTGACAAAGATGACTTGCAGTCTGTGATTTCACTTATGCTTGTTACGCTAAATGCTGTGATATAAAGCTGTGATTTAAGGTGCTGGACTTGTCGAAATCTGTGATCTCGCTATCTAGTTGATTTGTTGAATTGTCTGCTAAATGTTGATGTGTGTACTGGAGAGCAATAGAGGCATATCAGGATAGGGATTGTTAGACCTGGCATCCTTGGTGTGGTTTCCCCTGTCTTTTTTTTTTTTTGCCTCTGCTTCCTATGTTTGACGGGGTGCTGGAAATTGTTTTGCTGGTTTTGGTACTCTGGGCACTTTACCACTGCGTACCAGTGCTAAAGTGCAACTGTATGTGTAATTGACTTTTCCATGATTGGTATTCCATGATTGGTATATTTGATTTACTAGTAAGTCCCAAGTAAAGTGCACTAGGGGGGCCCAGGGCCTGTACATAAAATGCTACTAGTGGGCCTGCAACACTGATTGTGCCACCCACATGAGTAGCCCTGTGAACATAGCTCAGACCTCCCACTGCAGTGTCTGTGGTTTTAAACTGCCAATTCGACTTGGCAAACCAAACCTTCCCTTTTTGTGCACATAAGGCACCCCTCAGGAAGGCCAAACGTAGCCCCATGGGCAGGGTGCAGTGTATGTGTCTGGGTCTGCGCACGTTCCCAACATGTCCACCACGAGACAGCTCCAATACTCTGATTAGAATGTCACAGAGTCTAAGAGAGTCCAAGAGAGTCCAAGTGGGGAAAAGGGGATTAGGTAGGGAACAGCTGGGAAGGAGACCTGTAGGAAGCAAAAGTTTAAAACACACAATATCAAGATTATATCATATTATTCTTTACTAGACTATGATTCTAAGCATTGTCATACTGTAACAATGGATAACTTAAACATGGACTAAATAACTAGGCCTCAAGACCTGGGAAGGAATTAAGAATGATTAATACAACTTCACAATGCATCGCTTAATGAAATGTTACACATTGACTAGAAACATAAAAACCCTCTAGAATTATGTTTTCTGAGGACAAAGAAATAATCTGAACTTTTTTCTGGAACACCATAGGGGTTGTATTAAGGGACTTATTATGCACATATAATGTAACATCTAGAATTCTAACACTTAGTTTTTAAATGCAGAAACATGAATTGTGCACATTGCTGATTTCAACAAGAATATGCAAATGCTATGAAATAATCGCGAACACTGCAAACGATCTGAAACATCAAGTTCAATTGCGGGAAATGAATCGCGCGTCTTGCCGATTCAAATGTCACCTTGTAAGTGCCAAGAAATGGTTGCGCCCAATGAGCATCAAGAGTTACACACAAGGAATGAATCGCGCGTCTTGCCGATTCGAATGCCACAATGGAAATGCCATGAAGTGGTTGCGCACAATGAGCATCAAGAGTTACACACAAGGAATGAATCGCGCGTCTTGTCGATTCGAATGCCACCGTGTGAATGCCAAGAAATGGTAGCGCACAATGAATATCGCGAGTTAAGCACAAGAAATGAATTGCGATTCGAATATCAGCATGCAAATGCCAGAAAAAGCCAAGCGCACATTCACACGAACAAGGTAAAATCTTTGATCATGAAAATTAGGCCCAAGAACTCGAAAACCTTCGAGAACGGGATCGGGGGCCCAGCTCGACCTTACCGCCCTGATCAAGGATCACCAACACAGTGAAGGGCAAGGCCTGGAAGATCAAAGTAGGCTTACGGAACAGGAGCTCAGGAAGTTGCTGCTGCTCTGCACCGGGACCTCTGAATAGTGAGCACATGGAGCTGGGCTGGCTCCCTTCTCTAAAGTCTTGGCCCAGCCCACAAACCACACCCAGTCACGCTGCAGAGGAAGCTTCTAGAAGGCGCTGGAAAGGGACCACACCCTGACACGCTCTGAAAGCCTGCAGCAATACATTGCAAATGAACAGTATTTATAAGCACCTTGAATATAAGTCTTCAGGATTAAACTCTGCAATGCAAAAGGTTAAACAACAGCACATCAGCATGATGCATGAATTACGTTATCTTGGAAGTGCTGGGTTTTTGCATTCCAGTCGCCTGTAGAGCGCGCACTGCCCTGATGTTGACAGTATGTCAAAGGTTGTGTTTTACGTGTCCTGACAGTGAAATACTGCCAAATTCAGTTTTCACTGTTGCAAGGCCTACCTCTCTCATAGGTTAACATGGTGACTGCCTTTAAATATCTTAAGTGCAGTTTCCCATTTGAAGCAGATAGAGGGCTGGAGTTTGGAGTCTCTGAACTCACAATTTAATACATCTTTTGGTAAAGTTGGTTTTTAGATTGTCAGATTGAAAATGCCACTTTTAGAAAGTGGGCATTTTCTTGCCTAACTGTTCTGTGCCTCTGTCTGCTTGTGTATTACACATCTGGGTCCGACTGACAGTTGGGCTGTTGTGAATTCTCTCTAGACAGTGACACAAAGGGAGCTGGGGTGTAGCCTGCATATGCTGATGAGTCCCCTGGGCTAGAGTGGGGGCGAGGGGGAAGAGCTGACACACCTGTAAGGGCTGTGCCTGCCCTCACACAATGCAGTCTCCAACCTCCTGGTGTGTGTCTGGAGCCAGGCCTGGGCAAGGCAGGATTTTGTGAATGAGAGACTTTCTTTTGACATTTGCCTATCCAAAGGCAGAAAGGGGTATAAGTAGTGGACCCAAAACCCTAGATTTTTAGATTTAGATTACTTCTGGACTCAAGAGAAACCTCTGCCAAAGAGAAGATCTGAAGAGCTGGAGGAGGACTACTGCCCCTTTGCCTGTTACTGGGCTTTGCTCGATTGGCCTTCAGTTGGTGCATCTGCCTGAAAGAGGACAAAGACTGGATGTTGTGGTATATTCCTACTTGTGAGGTGTCTCCAAGGGCTTGGACTGAGCTTGCCTCCTGTTTTGAAGTCTCAGGGCCTCTGTCAGCACCTGGACTCTCTAATGAGACTCCTACCCTGCCAAGTGGTGCCCACTCCAGTCCCTAGGCCCTTGAGAGGTGAAGCTGGTGACCCACCACCTGCATTGTGGCTGAGAAATCGATGCACCACCTGCATCGTGGCTGGGAAATAGACGCATCACCTGCATCACGGCTGGAGAAATGACACAACACCCGCTTGCGGCTGCTAAAATCGATGCAACCCTCACGCAGTGTGGTTACTCATCACCGTGTGGCCAGATTTCGCACGCATAGTTACTGAGCGTCAAAATCAACGTGAACTTGCCCGAATTTGAGGTGCCACATCCAAAAATCAACACATCGCTCTCTTGCAGGAGAGAAAAGTGATGCATCCCCTACCCGACCGGAGATGGAACGATGCACGACCTCACTTGCGAGTAAGGAATCAATGCATCGCTGACTTTTCCAACTCACGCATGCCCGTGCAGCATTATTTTTTATGTAAACCTGGTACTTTCTAACAGGGATGTAATATCAAACTGTGTGTGTGCTCTAACCTGGATTGGTGTCTGTTTATACTTTGGTGCACAGGAGTAAACCCATTGGATCGAAGTAAGCTCCAATAGGTCAAGATTTTGCGGCCGTAAGAATTAGAGTGCCGTAGAAAGCTAAATCTATATCTTTAAACCGTGATTTCCTTTTCTATTTAGGTAAAACAGACAACACTTGTTCACAAAGTATTTGCTATTGAAACTACACTATATGCTGTTCTGTTGCGTCATCGGGTATTGCACTGGGACAGTTCTGTGTAGAGAGCAGCACTGTGACTCATTGACCATTGGTTGAAAGGTTGTTGAGGCTTTACTGAATTTGATTGATAGTTATAGACGTTTCAGTGTGGACTCTAGTATTTATATATAAGCACGGAAACATGGAAAATAATTATTTGAAAGCTGTCAAAGCTATTTGCAAGGGAGAGGAAATGCCACCCGATGACTCACCTGCTAGAGAGATGGCAACACAGAATGGGCTATATGTGTATGTGCTTTAAACAATGTCAAAGGTACTCTGGGAAACACGGGGATATGCAATTCCCTTTGCACAGCACATATAAAAAGGCTTGGAAATCTGTGGAAGAGAATGTATGAAATGCGCAATTTGGGACCAGGTAAGGAATGTAAAAGAGTGTTAGAGATATAAGGTTCAGGCTCAAAATAAATGTAGCAATTGGTTAGAAGCACAATGTAATGAGAGGCAAAGATTCTGGTGTGAAGATATTATGAATGCAGTAGATGCCTACCGCACAATTGTGATAAAGCTTCAGAACAGCACAAAAAGCAGGAGAATGTCACAGGGACCGAAAGTGATGAGGATGAGGAATAGCTGGATGATTTGTTGCGATTAAGACCAACTTCCTATTTAGTTCAGCCGGCAGCGCAAACCCTAAAAGAGATCCTTGGAAGGAGAAGCAGTGGCAGCCCTCCTTATAAATCTACATGCACCCCCCAATATGCACCCACAAGCAGCCGAAAGTTCTTCGGCCTCCGACCTCCCCCCCCCCCCCCCCCCCCCCCTCCCCTCCAAATGCCAGCAGTTCACAGCACTTCCCAGATTTGAGCAAGAATAAGCATTTCCCTAATGGAAGTAGTTTGGAGAACTTCACAGACACAGGCCTCACCGACTCCAGCTAACATAGGGACCCGAGAGAGAGTCTACGGACACTGCTATAGGGCCACTGTGTTTGCAGGACCAGAATCATCACCTCAGCTTAAAGAAAATGTTCCCCAAAAGATTAATGTTTTGCAGTTGAAAACAGTTTGTGGAGATTTTGAAGAGAAATCTTGGCATAGATTTTCTAAAAAAGCACAGTGATTGGTGTATATGAGCAAGGAACCTGCTAGAATTGCGCGTGAGGCATACACATAAAAGGAGGCTTTAGTTGAGTAGTTTGAAGTTGATTTGTCCCAAAGGAAGAAGTTATGAATTTATTTCGAAATGACTGAGTAACAAGGATTTGAAAGCAATGAAATTTCGTCGCTCAAAAACACGTCAAGGAATTGGTGGATAGTATCAAAAAGTGGGACAATTTAGAAAAATTCAAAGAACAGTGGTCAAAAAAGTATTGGTTAAAAGAAGAAAATGGAGAAAGATGGTGAGAAAGGTGACAGGGCCAATAGTATAGAATTTGAGCGGATATGTCTCCAATTTTGCTCTTGGTTTGCACTCAAATTAACAATCAGATACAAAAGAATGTGATTTGTTAGCTAACAAAGTCTCTGGATGATGTCCTTTGGTATGCAAAAATACTGCAATGATACTCATGATGCAAAACAGAGTGAAATGAAGGAGAGTTACATGATAGCACCAAGTTGCCACAGAATGGTGGAAATAGAGGTTCAATGATAATGGACTCTGTTCTCTGCAATTTGATTCTCAGAAACAGAATGGGGCAAGGCAGGTACAAGTTCCCTTTTCCGAAGACCCCTCTGCACAACATGCAGAACCAGAAGTGCATGAGGCAAAATGTGCTGGACTGGGACAAAGTCACAAGTTCAGGCCGACCATGGTGGAGTATGGGCCAGATACAGTGACTAAGTTAGGCCCACTGAACAAAGTACCTTAAATTCTGGTTGCAAAGCGCTGCAAAGTCCTGCATCAAGGATACTTTGCACAGCGGCAGTTAAGATAAGCTGGGACTGTGATGCAAGGTCCTGCACTGAGGAAGCATCACGCAGTAGCAGTTCTGAGAAGCTGAGGAATGTGATGCGAGGTCCTGCATCAAGGATGCATCATGCAGCGGTGGGTCCGAGGAGAAGCAGGACTGTAATGCGAGGTAGTGCATCAAGGATGTGTCATGCAGTAGCGGTTCTGAAGTCCTGCGTCGGGGATGCATGAGGTAGTGGTGGTTCCACTGAGACCACAGTTTGGCTGGCTGAGGGCCTTCAAACCCACTTCCAAGGGTCCAGGGCTGGGGTGGCACCACTTGGGGGCAGGACTCAAAGCAGGCATGATGCTGGGTTTAAGGTTGTTGAAGTCTTTTCTGTCACTGATGCTCTAATCAGGGCGCCAGCCAACTAATCCTTGAGTCACTCTGGTGGTCCTGGGTTCAAGATGTAGGGCTAGTTCTTCTTACTCAGGCAAACAGAGTGGCAGTCCTTCTTGCAGCAGAGAAGCACAGCAGTCCTTCTGAGTCGTCCATAGGTGTACTGAAGAGTTGGGTCTTATGGTCCACTATTTATCCTTGGCGCCAGCTTTGAAGTGGGAGATGTTTCCAGAGGGTTCCACCCCCAGAGGTGTTTGGAATTTCCTTCATTCCTGTCCTGAACCCTGCTTATGTTGGGGCACAGATTACTAGTGTAAAACCCTTTGCGAGTACTGAGGCCGAGCCTTTGTGATGTGCATGTGTGATTGATGACAGCTCTCCTCCTCCCTCCCCCTCCCCCCCCCCCCCCCCCCCCAATCAAGTCAGATGGCCCATCCTGCCAACACCTATTTCCCCTTTGTCTCGCTGTCTGGGACCAATACACAAAGACCATCTGCCAACTCCACCTAGCCACATGATCTAGAATACAGGCTGCAGGCACCCAATGGTTGGGACAAAAATGCCAACTTTCTAAAAGTGGCATTTTCAGAATTGTAACCTAAAATCTGACTTTACTGTATTCTGACCTGCTCCCAATTGAGGTTTATCACTTATTTAATGCAATAAGGTTACCCAATGTTATCCAAAGGGAGAAGCATGCCTTGCTGTAGTGAAAAATGAATTTAAGAGCTTTTCACTATCAGGACATGTAAAAGTTAAACGTGCATGTCCAACCTTTTAAATACACTAGACCAGTGGCGGCCCATCCTTTAGGGCGGAGGGGCCACACACCCCCACCCCATGAAGAGTGTCTGTCAATGCTGAACAAAGGTCAGCCTGACAGACACTCTTCATGTTCAGGTCAGGCAGCCAGGAGCAGACATGCGCGATTTGCGCAGACTCCTGGCTGCCTGAGCTGAACTTTGCTGGGCTGAGGAGATCACGACCCTTATGGGCGTGACCTCCTCGGCCCAGCAAAGTTGCCTCAAGGCCCTCCCCTGGGTGACGAGGAAAGCGTCACCCATTGACACTCTCCCTGGGCGCTTCAGGTTTAAGCCCTGAAGTGCCCAGGGCGAGTGTCAATCAGTGACACTTCGTCACAGAGTGGGGTGGGGTCAGCAGTCTCACTGACCCCATCCCACTCTGTGACGAGGCTGGGACTGCTGCCTTCCCTCATTGGCTGACCTTAGGTCAGCCAATGAGGGAAGGCAGCAGTCCCAACCCTCCTGGGACCCGGAGGCTAAAGGTAAGTGTGTGTGTATGTATGTGTGTTATATTTTACATTGAATGTTTGGTGTGTGCGTGCATGTTTGAGTGTTATGAGTTTTATTAATGGATGTGAGTGCGTGCATGTGTGAGTGAAAGAATGAATGTGTGTGATCTTGTAAAATGAATGTTTGGTGCGTGTGTGTATATGTTTGAATGGAATGAGTGTTGTTAATGGATGAGCATGCGTGCGTGTCTGTGTGTGAAAGAATGAGCCTGTGTGTGTGTGTGTGTGTGTGTGTGTGTTTGTGTGTGTGCCCCGCCCGCCCCCCTCCCAAAGCTGCCGGCCGCCACTGCACTAGACTCTAACTTATGGACTGTTTAGAGCACACCTTAGAGGTGACATATGTATTAAAAAGGAAAATTGAGGCTTGGCAAACGTTTATTTTGCCAGGTTCAAATGGCTGTTTAAAGCTGCACACACAGGCTGCAATGGCAGGCCTGGGACATATTTTGAAAGGCTACTTAAATGGGTGGTTCAATAAGTGCTGCAGATCCACTAATAACATTTAATTTAGGCCCTGGGTACACATTGGGCTTTGAAGTAAATTCTATGTTCCAATTGGGTGTAATCCAATTCTACCATGTTTAACAGAGAGGGCGCAAGCACTTTAGCAATGGTTATCAGTGGTAAAGTGCACAGAGTCCTAAACCCAGCAAAAACAAGAGGATTGAAGGCAAAAGGTTGGGGGGAACCCATATCAAGGATGTTGGGTTCAACAAGCAGTGATGAAGAAAGCATGGGATTTCACAAGAAAGGAAACCCTTGCAAATCAAACAAAGGCAAGACTCTGTCTTTCCATATGTGGCCCAGTACAAGCTCTCACCAAAGCAATAGATGGAATAACGCCTATTATTGAATGAATGTTAGAAGAAGGCATTCTAAAGGAAGTCATTGGGAGTCCATGTAACACTTTGATAATGGCAGTTCAGAAACCAAACAAAAAAATAAAGGGTAGTACAGTATCTTAGAAAGATAAAAGTGTTGTTCCATGCTGTCCGTCAGTACTAAATCCTGCTTTTTTTTTCTCCAAATTACCGATATTGCTGAATGGTTTATGACCGTAAGCATTCATTTTGATTTCCTTACATGTGGACAGCCAATACCTTTCGACCTGCAGATTACAATATAAAACACTTGTGTTGTGTAGGGCTCCCCATGGTATACAGAAAGGCCCTCATTCTTTAACCAGATACTAGGGAAAAGCCTAGAGACCTTACAGGTCCTTGCAGTTCTATATTAATGCAGTACATCAAGAATCTATTAGTGGCATCTGACCAAAAAAGCCTCCAGGCAGGACACAATTCCCTGGTTTACCGTCTTGCTGAGAATGGGCACAAGGTTTCCCCCGACAAACTCCAGTTCTGTCTCCTATTTAGGGCACCAAGTTGAGAAAGGAGCAAGAAGAATGCCTCATCTCCACAGTTCTAACAATGAAGCACCCATCCACAGAGCAGTAGGTAAAAATGTTTTATTGGGGAATGGTGGGTTACTGTCACCAGTCAATCCCAAACCTTTCCCTAGTGGTGAACCCAAAATAGAGGTGCACGCACAATGACATCAGTGACCTGGTACCATTTGATGAGGAATGCATTACAGCCTCACTCTAGGAATGTCTGTCCTTAATAAAGAGTTTGCTCAGTACTGTCATGCACACCTTCAGAATGCATTGTCTGTGTTGGCACAGACCCATGAGGAAGTGAAATGACTGGTCGCGTACTTCTCAGCTATGCTTGATCCAGTGGGCGCCGCACTTCCTGGTTTCCTAAAATCAGTGTCTGCTGTTAGTCTCAGCATACAGCAGTGTGAGGGCATTGTGGTAGGTAACCCACGTGTTGTGATGGTTCCGCATTTAATTGAAATGCTCTTGATCTGCTCTCAAACTCAACACATGACGAATAGCCACCTTACTATGAAATAAACAAGTGATTTTGGTAGCTGAGAATATGTCATTAGGGCACTGTAATGTACTCAGTCCTGGCACCCTTCTTCCCATTCCTAACAGTGATTCCAAAGAGGATAAATTTGACCATAGTTGCATAGCTGTAATGGGTTTATGCAATAAGGTGAGACCAGACATTCTGGATGTACCACTTGATGAATCTGATCATTCACTATCTGTACATGGCTCTTGTTTAAGAGACAGACACGTAATTATGAGAGCATGAGCCATTTGCCCCATGAATGGTGTTGTGGAAGCATCTTGTTCAATTTAACCTCTGCACTAGTAGCTGAACTAACTGCATTGACAAGGGTATGTTGTGCATCTGATGGGCTTAAGGTTACAGTGAGAAAGGCATCCTTTCAGCATGTTTACCCCAGAGTTTTCTGACTGGTACTGGTGGTAACTGACCCTGACTGTTCGCTGGGCTGTACTAAACAGGCCCAGGGACAGTGCTCTGAATAAAAGGTATATGGTAAAGTGTCATAATTACAATTGGCAATGGCAAAGACTTCTGTAAGTCCTTAGTAGATAATAGGAAAGGGTGATTTAAACTACGTCTAAGTCCCTAATAGATAATGATAATATGGCAGGGACATTTAGAGGCCCGGTAGATTTCCTGCACTGGAATGTGCACTGCTGTGTTGCCAGCTGTAATTTTTAAAGGCAGCCCTGCCTTGCAGACTGTCTTTAAAAAGTAAAATATGTGCAAACTCGACTTTGGGATTTAAGGTACTCCCCAGGTTATAAACTACCTTATGTTTACTTATAAGTCACTACCAAGGTCTCCCCGAGAAGCCCCAGGGGTGGGATGCCATGTAACTATAAGCAGGAGCATTATCAAACATGCTTCCTGGTGAAGGAAAAACTGCACCTTTAGTTTTCCTCATTGTAGATACTAAGCTCCATAGGATAAAATAGGAATATTTTGCATAAGCATAAGTATGGCTAGGAGGGAGCTAAATGTGTCATGAAAGGACTCAAATGAATTGTAAAGATTAATCCAATAACTTGCCATTGTTGAATTTATCATATATAGTACAGAAAATAGGTTATAAGACTTTCTTTTCTGTAAACCAAATTCCAGCCTCGAGTGGTCTCTCCTGATTGGTCAGTCCTAACTGGATTAGCCAGGCTGCTTTGAGGTTATAAGTGGCCTTGAGCAGAGATTATCTAATGGAGGTTAGCAGGCCAAGAAGGTGGGTGGGTGTCAACATCAGGGCAGTGCGCGCTCTACGGGCGACTGGAATGCAAACACCCAGCACTTATGAGATAACGTAATTCATGCATTATGCTGATATGCTGTTGTTTAACCTTTTGCAGTTTAATCCTGAAGACTTACATTCAAGGTGCTTATAAATACTGTTCATTTGCAATATATTGCTGCAGGTTTTCAGAGTGTGTCAGGGTGCGGTTCCTTTCCAGGGCCTTCTAGAAGCTTTCTCTGCAGCATGACTGGGTGTGGTTTGTGGGCTGGGCCAGACTCTATATAAGGGAGCCAGCCCAACTCCACGTACTCACTATTCAGAGGTCCCGGTGCAGTGCAGCAGCAACTTCCTGAGCTCCTGTTCCGGGGGCCTACTTTGATCTTCCAGGCCTTGCCCTTCCTTGTATTGGTGATCCTCGATCAGGGCGGTAAGACAGAGGTCGGGCTGGGCCCCCAATCCCTTTTTCGAAGGCATTCGAGTTCTTGGGCCTAATTTTCATGTTGAGAGAATTGGCCTTGTGCATGTGTGCTACACTTTCTTGGCAGTTACATGGTGGCATTCGAATCGGCAAGACGTGCGATTCATTTCTCGTGTTTAACTCATGATATTCATTGTGCGCTACCATTTCTTGGCAATTATATGGTGGCATTCGAATCAGCAAGACACGCGATTCATTTCTCGTGTTTAACTCTTGATATTCATTGTGTGCAAGGATTTCTTGGCATTTGCATGGTGACATTTGAATCGGCAAGACGCGCAATTCATTTCTTGTGTTTAACTCTTGATACTCATTGTGCGCAACCATTTCTTGGCATTTACAAGGTGGCATTCGAATCGGCAACATGTGCAATTTATTCCCGCAATTAAAAACTTGATGTTTCAGATCGCTTGCAGTGTACGCGATCATTTTATGGCATTTGGATATTCTTGTTGAACTCAGCAATGTGCACAATTCATGTTTCTGCATTTAAAACTAAGAGTTAAAATTCTAGATTTTACTTTATATGTGCATAATAAGTCCCTTAATACAACTCCTATTGTGTTCCAGAAAACGTTCAGATTATTTTCTTGTCCTCATGCCAAAAGACCATGTTTGATTTTGAAAACATAATTCTAGAGGGTTCTTATGTTCCTAGTCACTGGGTAACTTTTCATTAAGAGATTAATTTGAGAAATTGTATTAATCATTCTTGATTCCTTCCCAGGTAACCAGACATTTTGAGGCCTAGTTATTTAGTCCATGCTTAAGTTGTCCATGGTTACAGCATGACAATGCATAGAATCATAGTCTAGTAAAGATTAATGTGATATAATCTTGATATTGTGTGTGTTTAACCTTTTGTTTCCTACGGGTCTCCTTCCCAGCTGTTCCCATCCTAATCCCCTTTTCCCCCGCTTGGACTCTGTCTCTGTGATTATTCTATGAGTCTAGGAGCTGTCTGGTGGTGGACATGTTGGGAACGTGCACATACCCGAGGATCTGGTCTTCCTGACAGTGGGCAAATTAAACTGGGCTTCAAAAGGAAGCAGAACAGAAAGGAATGTCAGCCAGGCCACCCTCTCACCTTGTACCACACAGATAGATAGTAGGCCCAGGAAAGGAATTTGCAGATGTCTTGAGGGAAGGAGTGTAATGAAAATGAGCCACCCCAGTGGGTTGGTTCAACCAGGTCTTGCTCCTCTGGAGGAAAATCGTCCATAATGGAATGTTAAAGTACAGTGCTTTATGGGACAAGAAGATGCCACACTTTGGAGGAAATTGTCATACTTTTGGGTGGCACCCTGCAGCTCATTGGACCAGAGTGCTCCCTCCCTGCCCTCCAAGATGATTGAATAAAAGTGGCTGATTTACACTGCAACTCAGATCTACTGCTTGAAACCACAAAGGACTGCCCTGCTGGCACCCTGTCCTACTACCCAGAGGACTGCACATTGAAGTATGGCTCTATTACATACTGGAACAGCAGCCCAAAGGAATTTGCCTTGCTTCAAAAAGCACTCAGGAGTGGACTCCCTGAAACCAACAGGTAAACAGAGCTTGCCTGCACCAACTTTCACAAAAGTCCCCAGCCTGGAGTTCTTCCAGTGGACGTTTAAGGATTTGGCCAGGTACATTGTGGGAATTCAAGTCCCAAACTTCCAAAGACCATCTCAGGGCTCCTAGACCCTTGGATTTGTGTCTTGGACAAGTTGAGACCCAAAGCGGAAAAGGAGATCTAGAAGTTTGGAGTAACTTTTAGAAAAAGCTCCATAAATCGACAAACTCGCCTTCGTGAGTCAAGCTGACTACCTCCATCCGTGACCTGGCCAGGATTTCAGGTTTGTCACGCTAAAAGTTCTGGAGCTCCAGATGTCCACGATTTGACCGGGGCCCCACGGAAAAGCAGCGGTTTACATCGCATTCACATTGAAATCTGCTTTCTGAGGAGGACTGCATGACATTGAGAGAGAAAAGCAGCAGGAAAGTTTGTAAGTGCGAAGGTAAAAGTTTGACCGAGGCCGTCCGATCATTGTATCTGAGCAGGGCTCCATCGCAATTAGACTCAAACTTTGACATTGTCCCGATCAAGCGTGACCAGATGTCCCTGATTGGATCTATTGATTTCTAAGCAATAGAACTCATATTTATTAATTTAATCTTTAAAAATTCATAACTCTATTTCCCTTCGATGGATTTTGTCATTTTGGTGTCATTAAAGATAAAAATATTTACTATTTTTATATATTGGTGTAAGGGCTTTTTTGTGTGTTGTTTTACTTATTTACTGTATTGGTGTATCTAAATGTTTTACATAACTGTCTCCTAAGTTAAGCCTCCTGCTTGCCAAGCTACCAGGGGTTGAGCCAGGGGCTGATATTTTGAGGCCTTGACTGTCCCGAACATTGTGGGGGCATAATAACCAGCCTCCAACAGTTACCATTTATACCCTGGAGTCGTAGTGCTGCACAGCTTTGGGCACCTATGATCGCAGAGAGAGTTTTTGGCCTCCTCCGGTTTCCCTATACAAAATAGTATTTTTGTCATGAATTTGTTAAATGCATTCCAGTTACCCAGAGAAATAGCAGCAGTGAAGTGTGCTGTCCACAAGAATAGCAATGATTTTGTCACCATTGCTAATCTTTACACAGATGATATTGCCAAGTATTGTGCTTTTGGGTCCAGCACATTTTTCTTGGATGAACCATGTAGTAATAAAGATGGAAGTGTCCCGAAAAAGCTATTGCACACTGTGCAGACCTTTATTGAGCTCTGAGAGTTCCATAACAAGGGCAGGTTGTGTGAAAGACCCCAGCGAGATATTGCGTGTCCAGTCTTTTAAAACCAGTTCTTCCCGATTCCATGTTGCAAGATATTGTTTGGTATATACATGGCCTGACCCACTTTCGTGCCATAACTGAAAATGTATGTGAAAGATGTATTGTGTGGCAAAAAGTAAATGCCAGGATAAAGATTATTTTGACCATGAGTCACATAGGAAGGTTAAATGTCCCATTCAACCATCTTCAAATCATTTTTTTTTAAATGCTCTGCTGTAACCAGCTATAGTATATTCTAGTAGTTGTGTGCTTATTCTCATGCTGGGTTGAGACATAACTGACTAGGAGATGCAATAGCCTAACTGTGGTCAAACTACTCTTGAAGGAGTTGATTTCTAGGTTTGGCATTTTGGTTTATCTTGAGTAGGACTAAAGCAGTTATTTTAAAAGTCATTTTATGGATCTGTTATGCACAGGATTAGGCAATGACCAGATGTTTCTCTGCATTTATAGGCTGGAAGCATCTGGAGTGGCAGGGAGGGTCAATGGTACGATTAAAGCTGAGCTGGCAAACCATATACCTTCACATCTTTAAAATGGCAAGATGCACCTCTGCTGAGCATCTGAATCCTTCAAATGAACAGTCCTTCCCCTCCCGACGAAATCTTGATGAGGAGAGCCATGAGAATTCCTTCTATTTCTGCCTCTGCAATTGTGAATAATCTGGGTGACCTAGTTCCCTCCATAGCAATGTTGATGTGGTGTGTTCTAACTCTCATTAGGTTGAGATGGCAATTTGAAGTTTCAAAGGTGTCCGAGGAAGAAGAGGTTCTACGTCAGCATCTGCAGCACCACCTGCCTGAACAGCAGCCAGAGTGGAGCCAAAGAGAAGCACTAGAGCCAATGATCAGAGAGAAACTCAGAGATCAGGACTGAAACTCTGCATCTGCCGAGTCCTTGGGGAGCTCTGGGGAGAAGACCTCTGCACAGTTAGTCAAAAATTATGCAGGAGAAGCAGTAGGGGTGAAGCCAGTCTCTAAAGATGAAAATATGGTTAATGGATCAGAAGTGGCATGTACCTCAAAGGAAAGAATGCATCATGAAGAAGAATGGCCAAAGAATGTAGGTACAGAAATGAGACAGCTGTTAAGACAGATCAAAAACACCAGAGACCATTAGACGAATAAGAGCCGGAAGAGCAAGAGGATGCAGAACAGGAAGAGCTTAGTGGTAGTGACAATGAGCAGCCAGAAGACAATAGACCAAGAAGATTCAGAAAAGTGAACATGAAGTGAGAGGCAACACTGACTCAAATGATTGCCTTTGAAGAGCCCTTATTAAATGCAGAAGGAGTAGTCAAAGTGTAGGAATTATGCCCGGATCTTTGAGCTTGCAAACCCCCCACCCCTGAAAAAATAAACATTTTTTTCCATTTGTAACTTAGACAATCAGTTGAAGGGCTCTAGAGACCAAGGGTAGCAAGCTGAAGACAACAGTCACTTTAGAGATCTAGGAAGAGTAAGAACTGTAGCATAGAGTGTGGACTGAATTGACGAAAACAAAGAACTGAACTGCTAATGAACATCGAGATCAAAGGACAAGTTTTTCTTTTTGACTCTGACTTGAACAGTAAATGTGCTTAAATGATATGTTAATCTAAGTGTGCTGTAAAATAGTCCTTGTAGTCTTGGTGATTACATTAATAACCTCTGTAGTTGACTTGTTGGACGTCATTTCTAGATGGATATGCTTCACCTAATAATAAGGTAAATCAGATGCTAGTAAGTAGTAAAGAAAAGTTAGCAGGGAGATTAGCACATAAGGCTAACTCTGAAAGTATCTTTTGTTGCAGTGTTTATTATCAAATGTTAACGGAGTATGTAAGGTTAATGAAAGTAGAAAACATCTATGTCAGTCAGTGAGACACATCAACTTTATTGGTTACTTAAAACCATACAAGAAGAAACAATATACAATATGCAAAGATAAAAAAAAATAGTTAAAGTTAAAATTATATACAAAAAAAATAAAACAATTGCAACATAAAATCTTCCTTCTAGTAAATACAGCAACAGCTTATACCATGCACCAAAATAACCAGGTTAAAATAATAGTTCCCATAACAACCCTCTTGAGGATAATCTTAAAAATCTGGTCCTCTCCACTAAAAAACACTAGCAATGTGCCAAATATCCATTATGCTGCCAAGCAACTGAAGGTGATCAGTGCTGATCTCGTCTGAACAAACCTCTTCCCCTTTAGGAGTGGCAGTATAAACCATTGGCGTGGAGCCCGAAAATACCTACACAACAAAACAAAATGAAGGGTATATTGCACTAACTGGTTGTCACACAAGCATGGAACTCACATCCATCAATTTCGAATCCCCTGGGGACTGGCTATCAGCCAATGGAAAAGATTTAACCTGAACTTTGTCAGGAGAAATCTATGATAGGGTTGACTGGTCTCAACCAGGTAAGGCTCAACTGTAAAACCTGTTTTAAGCAGGATATAAGACTGTACAGAGGGCTTGGATAATTCCCTGGCTACATGCATAATATTTGCCACTAGTGTGAATCGCCTTTGCGCTCATTTCAGATCCTTTTTGGTAAGCTAAGCTCGGGACTCAAACATCTCCGGTCATCCCAAGTTCTAAGACAGACTTTTTATTTGTTTCAACCAGCCAATACTGTTCACCTTCTCCAGGGCCAAACAATCCTTAACAATCTTCTGATTTAATTCAAGAGCAGGATTTGTCCAGATCCTAATCCAGAGTGCCAAAGGAGCTATGGCCACCTGATCCGAGAGATACCCCATCTCCAACTACTCGTGCACTATGTCAGCAGCTACAGACTGATGTAGTGATAACAGCCAGCACAGAAATTTCTTTTAAACAGCCTGTAGGCCCTGCAGTTGCTATATCCCCTTACCTCATTGCCATAACATGCAATTGGAACACATTTAGATTTGTATACTTTTAACAAAGCCTGCATTGGTCTTGCACCCAACCTTTCAGCAAAATCGAAAACTGCCTCTATAGCGCCAGTCAGGGCATATCCTTTTTCTTTCCGAAGAGGAACCCAAGACCCATTCTCATCAAACATGACGCCTAGGTAAGAAAAACTTGGACTCTCATGATCTCATTGGTTACCCCAAAACGTTTTTTCCAAGTTCTTCGTGTGGAACCCAGAGCCATTGTATGAGAATTAGCGAAGTTCGTACTCAGGTCAAACGATTCTGTAAATTCTATGTGCCCCTTGACTAAGCCCTGCAGACCGACAGCAGTCCTGGCTAACAGGACAGCGTCGTCTGCATACAGGAGATCTGGTACATACTGGTCACCCACCCATGGGACATCCCTCCCTGTTTGTAGTACTCAGTGCAGCGCCCAAATTATTCCCATAAAGTGTAAATAAAAAGGGGTCTAGCCTTGCTTCACTCCCGCTCAACACTGAATGCTGAAGATAGGCTTCTGTTTTGATTATATCTTACCAGATATAATCCGATTCAGGTGTAGATCATGCAGAAAGTTAACTAAGCAGTGCTCCACCCCATAGCAATCTTAAGGAACCACAATTTCGACCTATTAAATGTATCAAACGTGGCCATTACATCCATGAAGGGCTAGGTGCAGGGATCTGCCCTTCGCTACTGTATATTTTTCAATCAGAAGGTGAAGGTTCAGACATTGATCAATGGTACTTTTACCTACCCTGAAGCCATATTGCAGATTCAAAATTATATTATGTTCCTCTGCCCAGTCAGTCAGTCTAACTAAATCTGCTCTCCCAAGAACCTTCACTGTTGAGTCAATAAGGGAAATAGGCCTGTAGCACCTTGGGTCGTCCCTAGCCCCTTTATTAAATACCAGCAAAATAATAGAATGCGACCAGGATGAAGGAAATACGGTTTTGCAAACTGCGTTAAAAACATGGGTTAAAATGTTTTGCCCAACGGGGGGCATTACATATATACAAGTCCACCAGAACCCCATCTGGGCCAGGCACCTTGTCTTTAGACAATGATAAAATTGCGAGGAAGACGTCCCCTTCATTAAAATTAGTCTGCATGACCTTTCAGCCTTGTCTCAGGATGGATAGTTTGGTCCACTACTGGGGAGTCTTACATACCCTTAAAAGGAGTCACCCAGGTCTCAGCAGAAATAGTGCAATCAATTGGGTAGTCGGATACCCCTGAAAAGAACGTTTGATTCAGAACTTCCCAAAATCAGATGCTGTTATTTAAAACATCCACATCCAAAAGCTCAGACCAAGCACTTCCTTTAATTTCCTTTTTATGGGCTGCCATGGTGAATTTATATATTTTCCTTCTCTGGGCTACTAAATTCATATCTCTGGATCTTGTTTCAGAGCTTCTAACAGCAATCTATGCACTGCAGAACACACCAGATCAAACCATCTTTCCTCTCCTTTTAGTGAACTGCCTGATGGCCTCGTAAGGCTAGCTGCAACATGCAAACAAATCGTTAAAAAAAGCACTCATAAGATCCACCCCAATGCGTCTTTATCTAGGCAAACAGGTAACCCTACACTACATGTGGTGAAAAGGCTCTTGATTAATTGCTCATTAACAATCTTAGCCTGCTGGCTTGACCATGCGGGACAATGTCTGAGTTTGAATGCCCTAAAACTGGCTTCTCCTTTGGTCCCCTTACCCCAATCTGGGACAAAGATAAAAGGATGTGGTCACTAAGGTGAGTCCACTTGATATCAAATAAAAGAACATGCCTGCCAGAGAGGATATGATAAAGATAAAGTCAATTATGGTGTTAGCGCCTCTTCCTGAGAAAGTTTGGATACCCACTGGGACCTACCCCCCTCATGAGTTGTAGGTTACATTCTGTAGAGACTTCTCCTAGCAACATTCCATATGGGAGTGTTCAAATTGCCCTTCTCTGATGCTGGCCACGTCCAGATCATCATCATACACCCTACACCTGTTATCACAAAGGTGCACATTAAAGTCCCCTACAAGAAAAGTCCATTATGGAGAATTCAATGAATGAATGAATGACTCAATCAATCAATTTAAAAATCAACATTTATGAAGTGCGGCTTATCACCCATGGGGTCTCAAGGCGCTAGCTGTGGGACGCAGGTCAGTCGAAGAGCCAGGTCTTGAGGTCTTTCCTGAACTGAGCCAGAGATGGGGACTGCCTGAGGTGGAGCAGCATTGTGTTCCAGGTCTGGGCGTTGAGGTAAGAGAAGGATCTTCCTCCAGCTGTGTTCTTCCAGATCCTGGGGATGGTAGCGAGGGCCAGTTGTGCTGAGCAGAGTTGCCTGGAGGGTGTGTAGAAGGAGAGGAGGTGTTTGAGGTAGGCAGGTCTGATGTTGTGGAGGGCCTTGTATGCGTGGATCAGGAGTTTGAAGGTGATGAGTTTATTGATTCCGGCATAGAGTGCGTTGCCGAAGTCAAGTTTACTGCTGAAGGCATCCTTCTCAGCTCATCACTGTCCATGGCCCGCCAAGTCAATTCCATCTCCTCATCATGCTTCCACACTCTTTGCCTGCTCCAGAGGATTTTCAAGTGGATCCCTATCGACACAAGGAGAACAGTCGATTCTCAACAGCAAAAATATTGAATAGATCAATTTGTTCAGACATGTGTAAGGAAATGCCTCCTTGGCATGGTTGCCCCCTGACTTTTTGCCTTTGCTGATGCTATGTTTACAATTGAAAGTGTGCTGAGGCCTGCTAACCAGGCCCCAGCACCAGTGTTCTTTCCCTAACCTGTACTTTTGTATCCACAATTGGCAGACCCTGGCATCCAGATAAGTCCCTTGTAACTGGTACTTCTAGTACCAAGGGCCCTGATGCCAAGGAAGGTCTCTAAGGGCTGCAGCATGTCTTATGCCACCCTGGAGACCTCTCACTCAGCACAGACACCCTGCTTGCCAGCTTGTGTGTGCTAGTGAGGACAAAACGAGTAAGTCGACATGGCACTCCCCTCAGGGTGCCATGCCAGCCTCTCACTGCCTATGCAGTATAGGTAAGACACCCCTCTAGCAGGCCTTACAGCCCTAAGGCAGGGTGCACTATACCATAGGTGAGGGTACCAGTGCATGAGCATGGTACCCCTACAGTGTCTAAACAAAACCTTAGACATTGTAAGTGCAGGGTAGCCATAAGAGTATATGGTCTGGGAGTTTGTCAAACACGAACTCCACAACACCATAATGGCTACACTGAAAACTGGGAAGTTTGGTATCAAACTTCTCAGCACAATAAATGCACACTGATGCCAGTGTACATTTTTATTGTAAAATACACCCCAGAGGGCACCTTAGAGGTGCCCCCTGAAACTTAACCGACTATCTGTGTAGGCTGACTAGTTTTAGCAGCCTGCCACGAACCGAGACATGTTGCTGGCCCCATGGGGAGAGTGCCTTTGTCACTCTGAGGCCAGTAACAAAGCCTGCACTGGGTGGAGATGCTAACACCTCCCCCAGGCAGGAATTGTCACACCTGGCGGTGAGCCTCAAAGGCTCACCTCCTTTGTGCCAACTCAGCAGGACACTCCAGCTAGTGGAGTTGCCCGCCCCCTCCGGCCAGGCCCCACTTTTGGCGGCAAGGCCGGAGAAAATAATGAGAAAAACAAGGAGGAGTCACTGGCCAGTCAGGACAGCCCCTAAGGTGTCCTGAGCTGAGGTGACTCTGACTTTTAGAAATCCTCCATCTTGCAGATGGAGGATTCCCCCAATAGGGTTAGGATTGTGACCCCCTCCCCTTGGGAGGAGGCACAAAGAGGGTGTACCCACCCTCAGGGCTAGTAGCCATTGGCTACTAACCCCCCAGACCTAAACACGCCCTTAAATTTAGTATTTAAGGGCTACCCTGAACCCTAGAAAATTAGATTCCTGCAACTACAAGAAGAAGGACTGCCCAGCTGAAAACCCCTGCAGCGGAAGACCAGAAGACAACTGCCTTGGCTCCAGAAACTCACCGGCCTGTCTCCTGCCTTCCAAAGATCCTGCTCCAGCGACGCCTTCCGAAGGGACCAGCGACCTCGACATCCTCTGAGGACTGCCCCTGCTTCGAAAAGACAAGAAACTCCCGAGGACAGCGGACCTGCTCCAAGAAAAGCTGCAACTTTGTTTCCAGCAGCTTTAAAGAACCCTGCAAGCTCCCCGCAAGAAGCGTGAGACTTGCAACACTGCACCCGGCGACCCCGACTCGGCTGGTGGAGACCCGACACCTCAGGAGGGACCCCAGGACTACTCTGATACTGTGAGTACCAAAACCTGTCCCCCCTGAGCCCCCACAGCGCCGCCTGCAGAGGGAATCCCGAGGCTTCCCCTGACCGCGACTCTTTGAATCCAAAGTCCCGACACCTGGGAGAGACCCTGCACCCGCAGCCCCCAGGACCTGAAGGACCGGACTTTCACTGGAGAAGTGACCCCCAGGAGTCCCTCTCCCTTGCCCAAGTGGAGGTTTCCCCGAGGAACCCCCCCCTTGCCTGCCTGCAGCGCTGAAGAGATCCCGAGATCTCTCATAGACTAACATTGCGAACCCGACGCTTGTTTCTACACTGCACCCGGCCGCCCCCGCGCCGCTGAGGGTGAAATTTCTGTGTGGGCTTGTGTCCCCCCCGGTGCCCTACAAAACCCCCCTGGTCTGCCCTCCGAAGACGCGGGTACTTACCTGCAAGCAGACCGGAACCGGGGCACCCCCTTCTCTCCATTCTAGCCTATGTGTTGTGGGCACCACTTTGAACTCTGCACCTGACCGGCCCTGAGCTGCTGGTGTGGTGACTTTGGGGTTGCTCTGAACCCCCAACGGTGGGCTACCTTGGACCAAGAACTAAGCCCTGTAAGTGTCTTACTTACCTGGTTAACCTAACAAATACTTACCTCCCCTAGGAACTGTGAAAATTGCACTAAGTGTCCACTTTTAAAACAGCTATTTGTGAATAACTTGAAAAGTATACATGCAATTTTGATGATTTGAAGTTCCTAAAGTACTTACCTGCAATACCTTTCGAATGAGATATTACATGTAGAATTTGAACCTGTGGTTCTTAAAATGAACTAAGAAAAGATATTTTTCTATATAAAAACCTATTGGCTGGATTTGTCTCTGAGTGTGTGTACCTCATTTATTGTCTATGTGTATGTACAACAAATGCTTAACACTACTCCTTGGATAAGCCTACTGCTCGACCACACTACCACAAAATAGAGCATTAGTATTATCTCTTTTTGCCACTATCTTACCTCTAAGGGGAACCCTTGGACTCTGTGCATACTATTCCTTACTTTGAAATAGTGCATACAGAGCCAACTTCCTACATTGGTGGATCAGCGGTGGGGTACAAGACTTTGCATTTGCTGGACTACTCAGCCAATACCTGATCACACGACAAATTCCAAAATTGTCATTAGAAATTCATTTTTGCAATTTGAAATTTTTCTAAATTCTTAAAAGTCCTGCTAGGGCCTTGTGTGTTAAGTCCCTGTTTAGCATTGTCTTTTAGAGTTTAAAAGTTTGTTAAAAGTTTGAAATTAGATTCTAGAAACAGTTTTAGATTCTTTAAAAAGTCTTCCAACTCTTAGCAAAATAATGTCTGATACAGAGATGAATGTGGTGGAACTCGACACAACACCTTACCTCCATCTTAAGATGAGGGAGCTAAGGTCTCTCTGTAATATCAAAAAAATAACCATTGGCTCCAGACCTACCAAAATTCAGCTCCAGGAGCTGTTGGCAGAGTTTGAAAAAGCCAACCCCTCTGATGATGACCTCACAGAGGAAGAGATTAGTGACTTGGAGGCCAATGTCCCTCCTCCAGTCCTAAATAGGGAGAACAGGACCCCTCAAGTCCTGTCTCCAACTGTGTTAGTCAGAAATAGTGAGTCCCTCACAGGAGGGTCCCACATTTCTGAAATCACTGAGGATGCTCTCAGTGAAGATGACCTCCTGTTAGCCAGGATGGCCAAAAGATTGGCTTTGGAGAGACAGCTCCTAGCCATAGAAAGGGAAAGACAAGAGATGGGCCTAGGACCCATCAATGGTGGCAGCAATATAAATAGGGTCAGAGATTCTCCTGACATGTTAAAAATCCCCAAAGGGATTGTGACAAAATTTGAAGATGGTGATGACATCACCAAGTGGTTCACAGCTTTTGAGAGGGCTTGTGTAACCAGAAAAGTGAACAGATCTCACTGGGGTGCTCTCCTTTGGGAAATGTTCACTGGAAAGTGTAGGGATAGACTCCTCACACTCTCTGGAAAAGATGCAGAATCTTATGACCTCATGAAGGGTACCCTGATTGAGGGCTTTGGATTCTCCACTGAGGAGTACAGGATTAGGTTCAGGGGGGCTCAAAAATCCTCGAGCCAGACCTGGGTTGACTTTGTTGACTACTCAGTGAAAACACTAGATGGTTGGATTCAAGGCAGTGGTGTAAGTAATTATGATGGGCTGTACAATTTGTTTGTGAAAGAACACCTATTGAGTAATTGTTTCAATGATAAGCTGCATCAGCATCTGGTAGACCTAGGACCAATTTCTCCCCAAGAATTGGGAAAGAAGGCGGACCATTGGGTCTAGACAAGGGTGTCCAAGACTTCAACAGGGGGTGACCAAAAGAAAGGGGTCACAAAGACTCCCCAGGGGAAGGGTGATGAGACAACCAAAACTAAAAATAGTAAAGAGTCTTCTACAGGCCCCCAAAAACCTGCACAGGAGGGTGGGCCCAGAGCCTCTTCACAAAACAATGGGTACAAGGGTAAAAACTTTGATCCCAAAAAGGCCTGGTGTCATAGCTGTAAACAGCATGGACACCAAACTGGAGACAAGGCCTGTCCCAAGAAAGGTTCCACTCCAAACTCCCATCCAGGTAACACTGGTATGGCTAGTCTCCAAGTGGGATCAACAGTGTGCCCAGAGCAAATCAGGGTCCACACTGAAGCTACTCTAGTTTCTGAGGGTGGGGTGGATTTAGCCACACTAGCTGTCTGGCCGCCTAACATGCAAAAATACAGACAGCAACTCTTAATTAATGGGACTAGAATAGAGGGCCTGAGGGATACAGGTGCCAGTGTCACCATGGTGACAGAGAAACTGGTTTCCCCTGGCCAATACCTGACTGGAAATACTTACACAGTCACCAACGCTGACAATCAGAGAAAAGTACATCCCATGGCAATGGTTACTTTAGAATGGGGAGGGGTCAAGGGCCTGAAACAGGTGGTGGTCTCCTCAAATATCCCAGTGGACTGTCTGCTTGGAAATGACCTGGAGTCCTCAGCATGGGCTGGGGTAGAACTAAAAACCCATGCAGCAATGCTGGGTATCCCTGAACTGGTGTGTGTGAAAACAAGAGCACAATGCAAGGCACAGGGTGAACAAGTAGAGCTGGAGTCTGGAAGAATGTCCCAGCCTACCAAGAGGAAAGGAAAGTCAGTTGGGAAACCAACTGCAACACAGCAAAAGAAAGGGAACCTCTCTTCTCAGGAAGAAGTTCTGCCCTCTGAGGGAACTGAGCCTTTGGAACTTGAACCTTATCAGGTTGAGCTCTTAGGCCCAGGGGGACCCTCAAGGGAGGAGCTGTGTAAGGGACAAGAAACCTGTCCCTCTCTTGAAGGCCTTAGGCAGCAAGCTGCTGAAGAGTCCAAAGGCAAGAAAAATGGAACGCATAGGGTCTATTGGGAAGATGGACTCCTGTACACTGAGGCCAGAGACCCCAAACCTGGTGCCACTAGGAGAGTGGTAGTGCCTCAGCTGTTCAGAGAGTTCATCCTAACATTGGCCCATGACATTCCCCTTGCTGGACATTTGGGACAAACCAAGACGTGGGAGAGGTTAGTCAACCACTTCTACTGGCCCAATATGTCCAACATGGTTAAGGAGTTTTGCCTCTCCTGCCCCACCTGTCAAGCCAGTGGTAAGACAGGTGGGCATCCAAAGGCCCCCCTCATTCCACTTCCAGTGGTGGGGGTTCCCTTTGAAAGAGTGGGTGTGGACATAGTTGGTCCACTAGAACCTCCCACAGCCTCAGGAAATCTGTATATCCTGGTAGTAGTGGATCATGCTACCAGGTATCCTGAAGCTATTCCCCTTAGGTCGACTACTGCCCCTGCAGTAGCCAAGGCCCTCATTGGTATTTTTACCAGAGTGGGTTTCCCTAAGGAGGTGGTGTCTGACAGAGGTACCAACTTCATGTCAGCATACCTAAAGCACATGTGGAATGAGTGTGGAGTGACTTATAAATTCACTACTCCATACCATCCACAAACTAATGGCTTGGTTGAGAGATTCAACAAGACATTAAAAGGCATGATCATGGGGCTCCCAGAAAAGCTCAAAAGGAGATGGGATGTCCTCTTGCCATGTCTGCTTTTCGCTTACAGAGAGGTGCCACAGAAGGGAGTAGGATTCTCACCCTTTGAACTTCTGTTTGGTCATCCTGTAAGGGGACCACTTGCCCTTGTTAAAGAAGGCTGGGAGAGACCTCTCCATGAGCCTAAACAGGACATAGTGGACTATGTACTTGGCCTTCGCTCTAGAATGGCAGAGTACATGGAAAAGGCAACCAAAAACCTTGAGGCCAGCCAACAGCTCCAGAAGTTTTGGTATGACCAAAAGGCTGCACTGGTTGAGTTCCAACCAGGGCAGAAAGTCTGGGTTCTGGAGCCTGTGGCTCCCAGGGCACTCCAGGACAAATGGAGTGGCCCTTACCCAGTGCTAGAAAGGAAGAGTCAGGTCACCTACCTGGTGGACCTGGGCACAAGCAGGAGCCCCAAGAGGGTGATCCATGTAAACCGCCTTAAACTCTTCCATGACAGGGCTGATGTGAATCTGTTGATGGTAACAGATGAGGATCAGGAGGCAGAGAGTGAACCTCTCCCTGATCTTCTGTCATCAGACCCAAAAGATGGCACAGTAGATGGGGTGATCTACTCAGACACCCTCTCTGGCCAACAGCAAGCTGATTGTAGGAGAGTCCTACAACAGTTTCCTGAACTCTTCTCCTTAACCCCTGGTCAGACACACCTGTGTACCCATGATGTGGACACAGGAGACAGCATGCCTGTCAAGAACAAAATCTTCAGACAGTCTGACCATGTTAAGGAAAGCATCAAGGTGGAAGTCCACAAGATGCTGGAATTGGGGGTAATTGAGCGCTCTGACAGCCCCTGGGCTAGCCCAGTGGTCTTAGTCCCCAAACCTCACACCAAAGATGGAAAGAAAGAGATGAGGTTTTGTGTGGACTACAGAGGGCTCAATTCTGTCACCAAGACAGATGCTCATCCAATTCCAAGAGCTGATGAGCTCATAGATAAATTAGGTGCTGCCAAATTCTTAAGTACCTTTGACTTGACAGCAGGGTACTGGCAAATAAAAATGGCACCTGGAGCAAAAGAGAAAACAGCATTCTCCACACCTGATGGGCATTATCAGTTTACTGTTATGCCCTTTGGTTTAAAGAATGCCCCTGCCACCTTCCAAAGGTTGGTGAATCAAGTCCTTGCTGGCTTGGAGTCCTTTAGCACAGCTTATCTTGATGATATTGCTGTCTTTAGCTCCACCTGGCAGGATCACCTGGTCCACCTGAAGAAGGTTTTGAAGGCTCTGCAATCTGCAGGCCTCTCTATCAAGGCATCCAAATGCCAGATAGGGCAGGGAACTGTGGTTTACTTGGGCCACCTTGTAGGTGGAGGCCAAGTTCAGCCACTCCAACCCAAGATCCAGACTATTCTGGACTGGGTAGCTCCAAAAACCCAGACCCAAGTCAGGGCATTCCTTGGCTTGACTGGGTATTACAGGAGGTTTGTGAAGGGATATGGATCCATTGTGACAGCCCTCACTGAAATCACCTCCAAGAAAATGCCCAAGAAAGTGAACTGGACTGTGGAATGCCAACAGGCCTTTGACACCCTGAAACAAGCAATGTGCTCAGCACCAGTTCTAAAAGCTCCAGATTATTCTAAGCAGTTCATTGTGCAGACTGATGCCTCTGAACATGGGATAGGGGCAGTTTTGTCCCAAACAAATGATGATGGCCTTGACCAGCCTGTTGCTTTCATTAGCAGGAGGTTACTCCCCAGGGAGCAGCGTTGGAGTGCCATTGAGAGGGAGGCCTTTGCTGTGGTTTGGTCCCTGAAGAAGCTGAGACCATACCTCTTTGGGACTCACTTCCTAGTTCAAACTGACCACAGACCTCTCAAATGGCTGATGCAAATGAAAGGTGAAAATCCTAAACTGTTGAGGTGGTCCATCTCCCTACAGGGAATGGACTTTATAGTGGAACACAGACCTGGGACTGCCCATGCCAATGCAGATGGCCTTTCCAGGTTCTTCCACTTAGAAAATGAAGACTCTCTTGGGAAAGGTTAGTCTCATCCTCTTTCGTTTGGGGGGGGGGGTTGTGTAAGGAAATGCCTCCTTGGCATGGTTGCCCCCTGACTTTTTGCCTTTGCTGATGCTATGTTTACAATTGAAAGTGTGCTGAGGCCTGCTAACCAGGCCCCAGCACCAGTGTTCTTTCCCTAACCTGTACTTTTGTATCCACAATTGGCAGACCCTGGCATCCAGATAAGTCCCTTGTAACTGGTACTTCTAGTACCAAGGGCCCTGATGCCAAGGAAGGTCTCTAAGGGCTGCAGCATGTCTTATGCCACCCTGGAGACCTCTCACTCAGCACAGACACCCTGCTTGCCAGCTTGTGTGTGCTAGTGAGGACAAAACGAGTAAGTCGACATGGCACTCCCCTCAGGGTGCCATGCCAGCCTCTCACTGCCTATGCAGTATAGGTAAGACACCCCTCTAGCAGGCCTTACAGCCCTAAGGCAGGGTGCACTATACCATAGGTGAGGGTACCAGTGCATGAGCATGGTACCCCTACAGTGTCTAAACAAAACCTTAGACATTGTAAGTGCAGGGTAGCCATAAGAGTATATGGTCTGGGAGTTTGTCAAACACGAACTCCACAACACCATAATGGCTACACTGAAAACTGGGAAGTTTGGTATCAAACTTCTCAGCACAATAAATGCACACTGATGCCAGTGTACATTTTATTGTAAAATACACCCCAGAGGGCACCTTAGAGGTGCCCCCTGAAACTTAACCGACTATCTGTGTAGGCTGACTAGTTTTAGCAGCCTGCCACGAACCGAGACATGTTGCTGGCCCCATGGGGAGAGTGCCTTTGTCACTCTGAGGCCAGTAACAAAGCCTGCACTGGGTGGAGATGCTAACACCTCCCCCAGGCAGGAATTGTCACACCTGGCGGTGAGCCTCAAAGGCTCACCTCCTTTGTGCCAACCCAGCAGGACACTCCAGCTAGTGGAGTTGCCCGCCCCCTCCGGCCAGGCCCCACTTTTGGCGGCAAGGCCGGAGAAAATAATGAGAAAAACAAGGAGGAGTCACTGGCCAGTCAGGACAGCCCCTAAGGTGTCCTGAGCTGAGGTGACTCTGACTTTTAGATATCCTCCATCTTGCAGATGGAGGATTCCCCCAATAGGGTTAGGATTGTGACCCCCTCCCCTTGGGAGGAGGCACAAAGAGGGTGTACCCACCCTCAGGGCTAGTAGCCATTGGCTACTAACCCCCCAGACCTAAACACGCCCTTAAATTTAGTATTTAAGGGCTACCCTGAACCCTAGAAAATTAGATTCCTGCAACTACAAGAAGAAGGACTGCCCAGCTGAAAACCCCTGCAGCGGAAGACCAGAAGACGACAACTGCCTTGGCTCCAGAAACTCACCGGCCTGTCTCCTGCCTTCCAAAGATCCTGCTCCAGCGACGCCTTCCGAAGGGACCAGCGACCTCGACATCCTCTGAGGACTGCCCCTGCTTCGAAAAGACAAGAAACTCCCGAGGACAGCGGACCTGCTCCAAGAAAGGCTGCAACTTTGTTTCCAGCAGCTTTAAAGAACCCTGCAAGCTCCCCGCAAGAAGCGTGAGACTTGCAACACTGCACCCGGCGACCCCGACTCGGCTGGTGGAGACCCGACACCTCAGGAGGGACCCCAGGACTACTCTGATACTGTGAGTACCAAAACCTGTCCCCCCTGAGCCCCCACAGCGCCGCCTGCAGAGGGAATCCCGAGGCTTCCCCTGACCGCGACTCTTTGAATCCAAAGTCCCGACACCTGGGAGAAACCCTGCACCCGCAGCCCCCAGGACCTGAAGGACCGGACTTTCACTGGAGAAGTGACCCCCAGGAGTCCCTCTCCCTTGCCCAAGTGGAGGTTTCCCCGAGGAACCCCCCCCTTGCCTGCCTGCAGCGCTGAAGAGATCCCGAGATCTCTCATAGACTAACATTGCGAACCCGACGCTTGTTTCTACACTGCACCCGGCCGCCCCCGCGCCGCTGAGGGTGAAATTTCTGTGTGGGCTTGTGTCCCCCCCGGTGCCCTACAAAACCCCCCTGGTCTGCCCTCCGAAGACGCGGGTACTTACCTGCAAGCAGACCGGAACCGGGGCACCCCCTTCTCTCCATTCTAGCCTATGTGTTGTGGGCACCACTTTGAACTCTGCACCTGACCGGCCCTGAGCTGCTGGTGTGGTGACTTTGGGGTTGCTCTGAACCCCCAACGGTGGGCTACCTTGGACCAAGAACTAAGCCCTGTAAGTGTCTTACTTACCTGGTTAACCTAACAAATACTTACCTCCCCTAGGAACTGTGAAAATTGCACTAAGTGTCCACTTTTAAAACAGCTATTTGTGAATAACTTGAAAAGTATACATGCAATTTTGATGATTTGAAGTTCCTAAAGTACTTACCTGCAATACCTTTCGAATGAGATATTACATGTAGAATTTGAACCTGTGGTTCTTAAAATAAACTAAGAAAAGATATTTTTCTATATAAAAACCTATTGGCTGGATTTGTCTCTGAGTGTGTGTACCTCATTTATTGTCTATGTGTATGTACAACAAATGCTTAACACTACTCCTTGGATAAGCCTACTGCTCGACCACACTACCACAAAATAGAGCATTAGTATTATCTCTTTTTGCCACTATCTTACCTCTAAGGGGAACCCTTGGACTCTGTGCATACTATTCCTTACTTTGAAATAGTGCATACAGAGCCAACTTCCTACAACATGCAATTGTAACTCTAAACAAATCAATGCATTTAAGTCTGGGCTGCCTGCCCCACCTCACTTTGAAGCAGGAGATGAAAGCCAGGCAGTAAATCAACTTTCTGCACTGTGAAGCACGACGCAGGGCTTACTGCTCTAAAGCCCTTCATTGCCATTGTGGTCTATGGCAGTATCCACTATAGGTCAGAGATGCTTTTAGCATCATGGGTTTGGGTGTTGGAGTCTCCATCCCTACGTAAGGACAGCCATCCGTCATTCATAAGTATAGATCCCACCCTTTACCCATTTGTCACTCAGTAGGAGTGAATGGAAGCACATGTAATTTGGTGCCTTGTCTTTGAGAATGGTAAGTGTTATAATGCTAATCTCAGATTCTTTTTATTGTACTGAGACCCCCTTGTCACGCTAACCTCCCATACAGGGACACCCCCGGCCCTGGCTGCAGATCACTGGTCTTCAGAAGTGGAGCTACTGTATTTGTTCCCTCACGAAATTCATCCAAAAGATGAGCAAGGTTCTCTTGGGCAATTGATCCAAATATCTGAGTCAAGCGCAAAGGGAGAAATATGTGCTTACAGTAAAGGCAATTATCTGCTGTATGGTGTTAAAACTGGCCCTATCGTCATGCCCTTAGCAGTAATGGCAAAAACATGGATTGATATGCGAACAATGGATGTTAAAATGTGATTTAGTTCCTCTCTTAGTTCCCGTTTTACTTAATGTTGCATTTGCCAAGAGGGTTAGCTGTTTCATCGTGCTCTGTTTCTGTATTTCTTTTCATACATTATTTTACTCATCCATAGTGCAAACTTTGAGTCGTGCAAGGTGTTTATGAGGGGTTTGATTGTGAGCGCAGGTGCTGAGGCTGAAGGCAAAGCAAAGCACCTGAGAGTTGGTTGGCATCTTTTCAGAGCACACAGAACAATGGTCGTGTATTCCAGTTACAATTGAAATTCTGTGTAAATGTGTGTGAAGGGGTTGCTCAAAGGTCAAACTATTTAGAAAGCAAACGCAAATAAAAATGCTTTAATGTGAATGAGTGCAGTGTATGTTTGGGGTGGTAAAATGAGGGCGATGCGAAGAAGTGCATTCAGGCGAGAGTGAAAAGAGGGCACTGAAGAGGAAAGAGAGGAGGTAAAAAATGTGCAGATGGATGAGATGTGAAAAGAAAAAGGGCTTACATACCTAACATAAAGCACACAACTGAAGGCCATACACCTTCCACAGGTCTCAATAATATTTAATTCACAGTCTCACAATTTCTAATCATTGTTGTTACTCATTTATCTTAAACAGCAAACAACCATTGAAGAAGCCAACAGTACTGACAGATTTTAGGTGTATGTCAGTTGTTATATTTCTGGATGCAATAACACCTCAGAGAAAAAACAAAATACAGGCCAGGTGGCACACTATGGGGATCACAGAATTGTATTTTCCATGTTCCTTTTTAGAGAGCCCCCACTTTTTTCATCCCACTTAGAGACTTGTCTGCCCAAATTTCTGTATGACTGATTGCAGCCAGCAGCTGTGGGTGCTTCCTGGTGTCTGATTAGAGCATTTTCTTCCAAAGTTGATGCCCAATGCAGTGCAAAACACTGGATAAGCACACAGTTTAGAGGGCCTACATTTTTGCTGTGTTCAATTTGCACATTAAAGTAAAGGGTGAACATATTAATGCAGTAAAATATGGGGCAGCTTTTAATGTGTTTAATATTTCAAGACCATACATTCCGACTGCTTTACAAACCTTGCTTTCTCATTAAACGTATTTCATTTCAATGCACCATGTGTCAATCTTTTTTCAATTTTTTCCTGAGGAGGACCCAAACAGGACCATACCTTTGTCCCTTAAGCTTGCTCGCTTCGCTCTCTACATAAAAGTCATACCCAGACCTTTACACCCCACCTCTTCCAAATGTCACCAGCTGCCATTGCTAGCTTTGCTTCAACATACACAAACACTTCACTGGCATAAAAATGTTCAGTTCGTGGGGTGGCTGCAGACTCTGTTTTCTTGCCCCCAGCATTCCATGCCCACCGCAGAGAAGAAGGGGAACACCAATGTGCTAAAAGCGCTTCCCTGGTCCTGCAGCCGCAGCTGGGGTGGGTGTAGGAGGCTGGCCTGGCTTGTAGTGGGTACCAGAGGTACTTACACTGTGTGCCAGGTCCAGTTATCCCTTATTAGTGTAGAAGAGGTGTTTCTAGCAGCTTATGCTGATAGAAGGTAGCTATGGCAAAGCAGCTTAGGCTGAACTAGGAGACATGTAAAACTCCTACTATACCACTGGTGTCATATGCACAATATCATAAGAAAACACAATACACAGAATTACTAAAAATAAAGGTACTTTATTTTTATGACAATATGCCAAAAGTATATCAGTGAGTACCCTCAGTATGAGGATAAGTTATATACACAAGATATATGTACACAAACCAAAATTATGCAGCTAATAGCAAAAAGAAGTAATGCAAGCAATGTAAAGTGACAGTAGATTGCAATGGGAGCACATAGGTATAGGGGCAACACAAACCATATACTCCAAAAGTGGAATGCGAACCACGAATGGACCCCAAACCTATGTGAGCTTGTAGAGGGTCGCTGGGACTGTAAGAAAACAGTGAGGGTTAAAAAAATAGCCCACCCCAAGACCCTGAAAGGTAGGTGTAAAGTGCACCTACTACCCCCAGAGAGCACAGAGGTCGTGATAGGGGGATTCTGCAGGAAGAACAAACACCAGCAATGCAACAACAGTGGATTTCTGGACTTGAGTACCTGTAAGACAAGGGGACCAAGTCCAATAGTCGGGACAGTGTCGAGAGTGGGCAGGAGCTCAGGAAATGCCAGCTGAGGGTGCAAGGAAGCTGCCACCAGTTGGAAGAAGCTTGGAGTTCTGCAAGAAAGATGAGGACTAGGAACTTCCCCTTTGGAGGATGGATGTCCCACATCATGAAGCTTGCAGAGGTGTTCCCAAGCAGAAAGACCACAAACAAGCCTTGCTAGCTGCAAGGGTTGCATTTAGGGTTTTTGGATGCTGCTGTGGCCCAGGAGGGACCAGGATGTCGCCACTTGGATGAGGAGACAGAGGGGGCGCACAGCAACGTAGGGAGCCCTCACAGAAGCAGGCAGCACCTGCAGAAGTACCTAAACAGGCACTTAGAAGAAAAGTGAACCGGAGTCCACCCGAAATCACAAAAGGGAGTCCCACGACGCCGAGGACAACTCAGAAGGTTTTGCATTGCAGCTTAGAGTGTCAGGGACCCAGGCTTGGCTGTGCACGAAGGAAAACCTGGAAGAGTGCACAGGAGCCGGAGCAGCTGCAAATCACACAGTACCCAGCAATGCAGTCTAGCGTAGGGACGCAAGGACTTACCTCCACCAAACTTGGACTGAAGAGTCACTGGACTGTGGGAGTCACTTGGACAGAGTTGCTGAGTTCCAGGGACCACGCTCATCATGCTGAGAGGGTACCCAGAGGACCAGTGATGCAGTCTTTTGTTGCCTGCGGTTGCAGGGGGAAGATTCCATCAACCCACGGGAGATTTCTTCAGAGCTCCTGGTGCAGAGAGGAGGCAGGCTACCCCCAGAGCATGCACCACCTGGAAACAGTTGAGAAAGCCGGCAGGATGAAGCGATACAAGGTTGCTAGTAGTCGTCTTGAGACTTTGTTGCGTTTTTGCAGGCGTCCTGAGCAGTCAGCGGTCGATCCTTTGGCAGAAGGTGAAGAGGAAGATGCAGAGGAACTCTGGTGAGCTCTTGCATTCGTTATCTGCTGAGATCCCCAAAGCAAAGACCCTAAATAGCCAGAAAAGGAGGTTTGGCTATCTAGGAGGGAGGATTGGCTACCAAGAGAGGTAAGAGCCTATCAGAAGGAGCCTCTGACGTCACCTGCTGGCACTGGACACTCAGAGCAGTCCAGTGTGCCACAGACACCTCTGTTTCCAAGATGGCAGAGGTCTGGGACACACTGGAGGAGCAGGTCAGGGGACTGGTCACTCCCCTTTCCTTTGTCCAGTTTCACGCCAGACCAGGCCTGGGGGATCCCTAAACCGTTGTAGACTGGCTTATGCAGAGATGGGCACCATCTGTGCCCATCAAAGCATTTCCAGAGGCTGGGGGAGGCTACTCCTCCCCAGCCCATCACACCTATTTCCAAAGGGAGAGGGTGTAACACCCTCTCTCAGAGGAAATCCTTTGTTCTGCCTTCCTGGGCCAGGGCTGCCTGGACCCCAGGGGGGGAAGAAACCTGTCCGAGGGGTTGGCAGCAGCAGCTGCAGTGCAAACCCTGAAAAGGCAGTTTGGCAGTACCCGGTTCTGTGCTAGAGACCCGGGGGTTCATGGAATTGTCCCCCCAATGCCAGAATGGCACTGGGGTGACAATTCCATGATCTTAGACATATGACACGGCCATGTTCGGAGTTACCATTGTGACGCTGTACATAGGTAGTGACCTATGTACAGTGCACACGTGTAATGGTGTCCCCGCACTCACAAAGTCTGGGGAATTTGCCCTGAACGATGTGGGGGCACCTTGGCTAGTGCCAGGGTGCCCACACACTAAGTAACTTTGCACCCAACCTTCACCAGGTAAAGGTTAGACATATAGGTGACTTATAAGTTACTTAAGTGCAGTGGTAAATGGCTGTGAAATAACGTGGCCGTTATTTCACTCAGGCTGCACTGGCAGGCCTGTGTAAGAATTGCCAGAGCTCCCTATGGGTGGCAAAAGAAATGCTGCAGCCCATAGGGATCTCCTGGAACCCCAATACCTCAGTACCATATACTAGGGAATTATATGGGTGTACCAGTATGCCAATGTGAATTGGTGAATTTAGTCACTAGCCTGTTAGTGACAAATTTGGAAAGCAGAGAGAGCATAACCACTGATGTTCTGGTTAGCAGAGCCTCAGTGAGACAGGCATCACACATGGAACACATACATATAGGCCACAACCTTATGAGCACTAGGGTCCTGGCTAGCAGGGTCCCAGTGACACATAACAAACATACTGACAACATAGGGTTTTCACTATGAACACTGGGCCCTTGCTAGCAGGATCCCAGTGAGACAGTGAAAACACCCTGACATATACTCACAAACAGGCCAAAAGTGAGGGTAACAAGGCTAGAAAGAGGCTACTTTCTCACAGTGGGACTATGTCCCCCAGCATTCCTTGCCTGCAGCAGAGGAGGAGGGGCACACCAGTGCGCTAAAAGCGCTTTCCTGGTCCCAGAGTGCGGGTGACTGCAGAGTCCTTGTCGCAGCTGGGGTGGGACTATGTCCCCCAGCATTCCATGCCTGGCGTAGAGGATGAGGGCACACCAATACACTAAAATCACTTCTCTGGTCCTGGAGCACGAGGCGTGCCCAGGCCAAGACTGGGTTTGTGTTTGCCGGGCCACCCCTCTTGGCTGCACAATCGGCAAGCCTCCTTTTTTTCTGAAAACAGTTATTTATTTATTTATTTATTCACAATGTAGTTATACTTTGGTGAGTTCTAATAATTTCCTATGGACTGGGCTGCCATAGTGTGGTCAGGTGGCTCTAGAATGGGAAAGAGGGTAGCTGCAGATAGACCCCCGCAGGACAGGAAATTAAAAAAAATCTATGCTGCATCCATCTGTACTCACAAGGCAACTGATGATTTGATACAAGAGGTGGAATCCATTCTAAAACCTGCCAAATAAGTTCTTTCCTCTCAGTGTGGCTCTAGAGTCCTGTCTATTTTTGAAAAAAACAAGTGTGTGCCTGGAACCTAATGATCTGGTCCTTTTTTGAGCCCACAGACTCTAGAACCCAGTGGCCCACTGGCGTCTTATTACATCCACCCAAATCTTTCACCACTAACTCAATGGCAAAGTCTATGGAGCCTATAAATGGTTGACTACTGCATCTTTACTAACTGTCCCTATGGTTGAATGACACAACAGATTTGCTCTTCTCGTTCCAACTGAATCGGTCCCATTTATCGATGTAACCACAGTATCCACTGATATGGGGACAATCAAGGGTCCTGTAGCTTCTGTGCCATTTTTGTCTGAAGGTAACAACAGTGTTCGAAATGAGGAGATTAAGGTTATAGTACTGCTGTTAAGAGAGGAGGTCATGCACTCAACGGTCGATGTGAAGGATTTATCTTTCAATATAGTAGATTTTCAGTCTCAAGTTCTCCTACGCAAGGAAGGGATTGCTATTGGTGGTCACCATGTACTCCACGCCCTCAGGAGCAATCTTGACGTATATCCTGCACCTAGAAGTGTAGCTTTTGATGGAAGGCAATCTCAGGGCTCGGTGGGCTCGGATGGAGTCTACAGTGTCACTGGGACAGCTATTGAAATCCCCCCAGTTGATAGCCACCCTGTTTCTACTAATTCAAGTTCAATTTCCTAGGCAATAGGATGGTGCCACAAGTTAATCATCCAAGATTGGCTAGGTATAACTCATTCCAGACTCATGTGATAGATAATTGTGGAGAAAAACCACATTATACGGCAAAGGTTCCAAAGATTTCTCCTGCCTCTAAAGACTGGAAGGAATCTATGAAAAACAAGGTAATGCACTGGATTAGGCATTCGCGCTATTGTCTCTTTACTATAAGGTCAGATCTTCATCATGTTCAACGCGTATCCCCAAATAATGACCCTTACGATTATATTTGAATAAAGGGAGGTGGCCTAGCGGAGGGATTAGTGGACCTTGATTTATTTCAAATCCAACTAATGGTTCTTGTATCTGATTCAAACTAAAGCCCCCTCTCCTTAAAGGTTGGGTGAGATTTCAACAGCGCTCCAGCTACAGAGGGAAGTTCTTGATGTTCAACTATTAAATAGAATGCTGGGGCAGTACGCCTCGTTCTGACTTAAGGAAAGTAGACTGACTGACTAGCCATTCAGCAGTCTTACTCACCAGCCCACTATCCAACTTATATGAGGATGACTTTCCTTCCCAGAAGCAAATATGGGGTGGGGGAGGGTCACAGGATTTTGGTGAATAATTGCAGTGAGACATGTCAGCCTGATCCAGTCTCATGTCCTTCAACAAAATTGTAACTTTTAATTGCTGGGGCACACAAGCAGAAGCGAAACGCTTTAAGACTACTTTCCTGGAATGTAGCTGTACTAAATTCTAAGATTAGGGATCCAAACTGAGTTAGTTTAGTTGATTCCTTTCATGTGTGCTTCTTCCAGGAACCATGGGCTGTTTTGCCACTTAACAAACCAGGGTTTCTCAATTTTAGTGTTGCTGCAGTACCATCAACTTTGAGGTGTACCTCTGGGGAGTTAACCATCTTCAGAACTTCACTTACTATATAGATCAAGCTATTCGACGTAAGATCCCAAGCTATACTGGGGCTACTTATTTCTTCATAAAGGTTCCTGGCTGTAAAAAATTGTAATGTCTATAATCGTTGTTTCAAGGACAAGAAGGACTCTTTATCTAGGCAGGTTTTGGATGACTATCTGAATGTAGATGCTATTAGTCATCTTATGCTAGTTGTGGGTGACTTCAATATGACCTTTGAATCCCACAGAACTATATGTGATCTGACGAAAGAGGAAGAGAGGGCTTGGACTATTCCCAAGTCAACTATTCCTTATATAGGTAAAATAACTCCAGCCGCCTCTCAACTATCCCAACTTACTTATGGGTTACGGACATGTAATGGTCAATCACTCTGATCACATACCCTGGCACACCTTCAGGAGGGCCATGAGTAAAAGCAGAATTTATTATATCTTGTTGGATTTACGCTTGTGTGCAAATTTGGCGAACATGAGGGTTGTAGACAGGGCAGACAGTCATCACAATGCTGTTACATTAATGCTGACAGGCATTACTATTCAGGAAAGGGCGGCGACTGCCATTCAGTCAGCCCCTGTCTTTCACTCCAACAATAGAAGGACTATCAGTTGGCCAAGGGTAGGAAACCGGTATCTTTGCAGATGTCCCCATCCACTTTTTGCCCCCTTTTAGAATTACTAGATGCTTATTTTTGATTCTTACAGTACACTGAGTCCTGCTACTAGGACCTTGGTGCCAGTGCTCTTTCCTTAAAACAAAGTATGTATGATCGTTTCACAATTAGCACAGGACTTTAGCAACCATGTAGGTCCCTAGTAAATGGTACCCTTGGTACCTAGGGAATGGGTATTAAAGGGGGATCCCTAAGGGATGCAGCATATCTTATGTCACCCTAAGGGACACATACACAAATTGCATACAGCCTGCCATCTAAGACTGTGTGTCAGGGTGCAAACCCTGAGTGAAAACACAACATGGCACTCTCATTGTGTGCAATGCTAAAGTCACTGCATTTATTATAATTAAGTCACCCATACAGGAGGCCTTAGCCCTGAAGCAGGGTGCATTATAATATATGTGCCCCTGTGATATCTAGTTCTGTTCCTAGATATTGCAAATGACCGGGCAGCCACCTTAAAGCATGTACTGGACACTGGTCAACACCAGTGACCCAGCTACGCGATGGCTGCACAGAAAATAGTGGTGTTTGGTATCAAACACCTCGTCTTAATAACTCCATACTGATGCCAGTACCGGATTTATTATGACATGCACCCAGAAGGCACCTTAGAGGTGCCCCTTAAAACCTACTAGTCCTCTAGCGTGTTGGCTGACTGGTATCAACTAGACTGCCACCACAGACACGTTTCTGACCCCGTGGAGGTGAGAGCCTCTGCTCTCGAGGGGCAGAAACAAAGTGTGCTCTGGCAGGAGATAAGGTCGAATGGACCCCAGCTAGTTGATTCCGAACAATATAAAACAGCCAGGATTTTATCTAAACGAGCTGCTTTACCCTCCCATTGAATTAATTGCCATCCCAGCCTCTTCTAATGTGAAAACAATAAGATTCAGAATACCCTCCTCTATACTCCTTAAGGGCCTATTGTTAGTATCGTCTGGGTCAATACCCCAATCATTTGACGCATATAGCTCCTTAAAGTGCTTGAACCATAAATCTGGTTAAATATGAAACTCATCTAACTTAATAGGATTGCTACTGCCTTGTACACAAAGCTGCCAGAATTCCATACTCTTTTTGTTTTTCAATTTGTTTGTTAGATCACGCCAGTTTTTCTTCTCCCACTCCCTCTTACTGGTGATCTGAATGAGCTTATACTTTTTTTTAGCAGCTGAAATTACTTCTTTCACATCCCTCCTTGATCGCCTTAAAAAACTCAGACTTGTCCTTCTTGCATGAAGTAATGAAGCTGCTGGTACCTACAGCTGCACTTTTATGCGATGAAGCCAGCTTAGAAAAGTAATATTTAAGGCAATCTACCATACTCCCATGAATAGATATCTTATCATAAGAAATATTGAAATATGGTTCTAATAGGTCAGGAACAGTTACATAAATCTATGCATATTTTTTAGGGCAATCTTTATTACGTAGTGTGGGAAGCTGGCTATGTATGTAGTATACCAATGTAAAGGGACACTATGTAGATAGTCCAGGACAACCCCTATTGACTGACATGAGTTAAAATAATAACCCTAAAAGCTCTCTTTTTTGGTAGTGTGGGCGAGCAGTTAGGATTATTAGAGGAAAGTGTTAAGCATTTATAGCACACACAAAGCAAATAAGCAAGACACTCAAAAAAGAAATCCGACACCAATTGATAAAAATAAAAATAAAAAATTTATGAATTTAGATACAAAGATCAACAGAATCAAGTAAGTACTTTTTGAGATGATTTTTTTTATGTTTCAAAAGCTGACACTAAGCGCAATTTCTAGAGTGGTAATGTTATATTATGGGGAAAAACATATATTGCATTTGGGCACTTGTCAGCGACTTACAGGACTGTTCTCCAGAACTTAAGGTGAGTATGGGGGGGGGAGTATAGGGCAATGTCCAAGGCCACACCAACAGGTCACCACGGGGCTCTGGGACGTTCGGGTACAGAGGTGCGTTACGGCGTTAGGTGTCCCATTTACTTTCATTGAAATCAGGTCTGGTTGGAAAAAACCAAGTAGGGATCGGGGGACCAGTCAGGGGGAACCCGCAGGGAGGCCCAACCCTTTAGATGCTTGGGCATTTAGGGACTTCCTGCGTGAAGTAACAAACCAGCTGGTACCTACAACAGCACTTTTATGTGATGAAACCAGATTAGAAAAGTAATGTTTAAGGCTATCTGCCATACTCCCATGAATAGATATCTTATCATAAGAAATATTGAAATATGGTTCTAATAGGTCAGGAACAGTTACATAAACCTTTGCATATTTTTTAGGGCAATCTTTATTACATAGTGTAGGAAGCTAGCTATGTATGTAGTGTACCAATGTAAGGGGACTCTATGCAGACAGTCCAGGACAACCCTTATTGGCTGACAGGAGTTAAAATAATAACCCTAAAAGCTTTTTTTTTTTATTTGGTAGTGTGGGCGAGCAGTTAGGATTATTAGAGGACAGTGTTAAGTATTTATTGCACACACAGAGCAAATAAGCATGGCACACACTCAAAACAGAAATCTGACACCAATTTATAAAAATAACATTTATTTTTTTTCTGAATTTAGATACAAAGATCAACAGAATCAAGTAAGTACTTTTCAAGATTTACATTTTTTATGTGTTTCAAAAGTTGACACCGAACCCAATTTCTAGAGTGGTAATGTTATCCTATGAGGCAAACATGTATTGTATTTGGGCACTTGTCAGTGACTTACAGGACTGTTCTTCAGAACTTAAGGTGAGTATGGCCGGGAGTATGAGTCAAGGTCCTAGGCCACACCAACAGGTCACCTCTGGGGGCTCTGGGGTGTCTGGGTACAGAGGTGTGTTACAATGTCGGGTGTCCCATTCACTTCAATTGAGATCGGGTCCGGTTGGAAAGAGACTGCAAGCAGGAACCGGGGGACCAGTCAGGGGGAACCCACAGGGAGGCCCGACCTTTGAGATGCTCTGGCACTTAGAGACATCATTGGTCCACTTCTCCTCGGGCTAGGGGGATCAGTGCAGTGGTGTCTTGGCGTTGGGTTTGTGTGCTGGAGTCACTCGTAGTTAGAGGGGGGCCTGCAGAAAGAGGCTGCAGACAACAACGTGAAGTCCAGTCTAGCCATGCCCATGGCTGAGCTTGACTCTTGTGGGTCTCAGAACCCTGCGGGCATTGTCACCCCCATGGACTCGGGCTGTGTGCAGCGGGTGCAGATGCACTTTGAAGTGTCAGGTGGTGGCGGTGGGGGATTCACTCTTTGCCTTAGGTTCTGCAGAAGGAGGGCAAGCAGGTCAGCTGGGACACTCTTGATGTGGGTCTCACTGTCACTGAAGTGCCTCGATATGCAGTTGGTTTTCCTCGACGTTGGTGCCTAAACTGAACGGAACACGCATTGGCTGCTGCAAGGTGTATCCCAGGGGTTTGTGCTGTGCAGCTCCGGTCAGTCCTGGCGTCCCACACTTAAAGGGAAGATGAGTCTGGCCTGTAGAAGCATGGGGATCTCTTCTTGGGCAGCTGCTGTGTCGGTAGTCCCAGTAAGTGGCAGGACAGTGAACTGGACCTTGTCTCTTTGGCGCCTATGGCTGCAGGGGAGTAGCTCCTTTATTTCAAGGGAGATTCTCTGATGAGTGATGAAGCTCTGTCAGTCTACCGGGTTCCTTGAAGTCTGCACAGAGGTAGAATGAGAATGTTTCTTCCACGATTGTCAGGGGCAGCAGCAGGCTGGCAGGGTTGGCGCCAAGTCAGTTGTTGCTCCTTTGTTCTCGGGTCGGCACTCTTTTTTTTTTAATCCACTCCTTCTCTTTCTCCATTGCAATCTGAAGTCCAGGTGTCAGGGGGTCCCCTACATACTCAATTTAGGGCTGTTAAGGGGATTGAAGGATAATAGCCATTGGGCTATTTGCCCCTGGGGTCACTACACCCCTTTGGGGAGTGGCCATCACCCTGGCTTAGATTTCCACACAAGATGGTGGAATTCCTAACTTTGTGTTCACTTCAGGCTGGTCACCCTAGTGGTTTGTCCAGTCTGGCAGGGCAACACACCTCCTGCATAGCTAATTTTCCTGCCTGTCTTGTTGCCAAATGGTCCTCGGGGAAAGGGGTTGCCTCTCCCAGGTCTGGGGGAAGCTGGGCGGTTGCATACCAAAAGCAGCAGGGGTGTTGAAGTCCCTGGCTTTGGTGTGCAGATTTACTAGCCACCCTGTTGGCTGGCTCTCCACAAAATGGGCTTTCCAGATCCACTTCTATCCCCAATTGTATGATTGTATAGTAAGAGCTATGCACAGGTCAGATGGCGGTATGGAGGGAGTTGAACATCTGGATTCCAATTGAAAGGTGCATCTCTCAAGGATGCGTCTTAGCTCCAACCTTATTTACCCATTATATTAAATGGGTAATTGAGAATTTGTGCAATTGCAATAATGACTCCCCTGAATTGAGAGATGAGAAGATCCCTGCGCTCCATTTTGCCAACAACACCCTCTTACTGTTAGACCTGGCATCCTTGGCGTAGTCTCTCCTATCTTTTTGGCCTCTGCTTCCCATGTTTTGACTGAGTGCTGGATTCTGTTTTTGCTGTTTTTGGTACTTTGGGCACTTTACCACTGCTGACTAGTGCTGAAGCGCAAGTGCTCCCCATGTAAATTGTATGTGTAATTGGCTTTTCCATGATTGGCATATTTCATTTACTAATATGTCCCTAGTAGAGTGCACTAGAGGTGCCCAGGGTCTGTAAATCAAATGCTACTAGTGGGTCTGCAGCACTGGTTGTACCATCCACATTAGTAGCCCTGTAAACATGGCTCAGACCTGCCACTGCAGTGTTTGAGTGTGCAGTTTTAAACTGCCAATTTGACCTGGCAAGTGCACCCTCTTGCCAGGCCCACACCTGCCCTAAGGTAAGCCCAGGGTACCCCCATGGGCAGGGTGCACTGTATGTTAAAGGTGGGACATGCACTGATGTGTTTTACATGTCCTAACAGTGAAATACTGCCAAATTCACTTTTCATTGTTGCAAGGCCTATCTCTCTCATAGGTTAACGTAGGGGGTGACTTTAAATATATTTTAAGTGCAGTTTCCCTTTGAGAGCAGATAGAGATATGGAGTTTGGGGCCCCTGAACTCCCAATTTAAAAATACACCTTTTGGTAATGTTGGTTTTCAAATTGTCTGTGTGAAACTGCCACTTTTAGAAAGTTGGCATTTTCTTGCTTAAACCATTCTGTGACTGTGCCTACTTGTGTGTTCCCTGCCTGGGTCAGAATGACAGTTGGCCTGTTTGTGAATCCCCTCTAGACAGTGACACAAAGGGAGCTGGGGTGTAGCCTGCATACCCTGATGAGCCATCTGGGCAAGAGCTGAGGGAAGAGTGGTCACTTACACCTGAATGGAGACTAAATTGTGTGAGGGCAGGCACAGCCCAATCTCCTGGTGTGTGTCTGGGGACAGTCCTGGGCAAGGCTGGATCATGTGAACAACAGAGACTTTCCTTTGAAGTTTGCCTACTTCAAAGGCAGAAAGGAGTATAAGCAGTGGACCCCAAAAAAAAGATTTTTAGATTACTTCTGGAACCAAGAGGAACCTCTGCCAAGGATAAGAGCTGAAGAGCTGGAGGAGGAGTACTGCCCCTTTGCCTGTGCTTTGCTAGGTTGGCCTGCAGTTGCTGCTTCTGCCTGAAAGAAGGCAAACACTGGACTTTGTGGTATATCCCTGCTTTTGAAGTGTCTCCAAAGGCTTGGACTGAGCTTGCCTCCCGTTTTGAAGTCTCAGGGCCATCAAAGACTTCCTCTGCCAGCACGTGGACTCTGCTGAGACTCTTGCCCTTTCAACTGGTGTCCTAACCAGTCCTTGGGCCCTTGAAAGGTGAAGCTGGTAGAACAAGGACTGAAATCCATGCACAGGAAACCTGTGTGGGTAAAATTTTGACTCACCACCTGCAACGTGACTGTAAAAATGACGGCTAATTGCCTCGTGGTTGAAATCAACGCACCACCTGCATCGCGACCGGGATATCGAGGCATCAGCTGCATCGTGGCTGGCTAAACAACACAACAGCCACTTGCGGCTGCTGAAAATGATGCAAAACCCTGTGTGGCTTTATTTTTTATGCAAACCAAGTACTTTGTGTAACAACAACGTTTCCATTGTTTTCTATGGAGTAAGACTTTTTAATTAAAAAATTCATAACTTGACTTGTGTATGATTAAGATAATTATTGGCTATTTTTCTAAACTGGTGTGGTGTCCATTTTGTAATGTTTTTGCCGTATTACAGTAAGTGTTCGTACAAATACTTTACAAATTGCATTTGAGATAAGCTTGACTACTTGAGCCAAGCTACCAAAGGGGCGAGCAGGGGTTGTCTTAGGAGTCTAGCTCCCTTACCCTGACTAGAGTGAGGGTCCTTGCTTGGACAGAGTGCAAACTGACTGCCAACCAGGGACCCCATTTCTAACACTTACTATCAATGACTCCAGGGGGTCTGCAAACTGTGTTAGGGAAATTCTCCAGTTTCTGTGGCTCGTTTTGGCTAGAAATAAACATTAAAATAAACAAAGTTTATGGCTTTCAATCTGCCTAGGTCCTTTAATGAGAACATATATATGCAAGGTGTTTCCTTGGAAGAAGTGCAGGACTTTGATTACCTCGGAGTTCGGCTGACGAATACTCTCACATGGTCAGCGCAAACAGTGAAAAGCAAGGCACTCCTGCAACAAAGGGCTGAGACTGTGTTGAGGGCTTTGAAATCTGCTAAGGTTGTAGTTGACTAAAGATCTGATACATTATCAACTCGGACTCAGGGAGCTAAAAGATCTGGACATTTGGGTTACGACACCCTGGCTCACATTTGTTAAGTCCTGGCTCTTAAATCTTGATATGAGTGAGTTTTGGAATAACTCAAGCATATGCAGTAAAGGGATGGTGAAACAATTGAAGAGCAGATATTGTGCCTCTCTGAATAACAGATAACTTCCGAAGTCTTATTTGGGAGGCTTAATAGAAAAATGTCTTAATGTACAATATGTACCCTAATTTGAAGAATTCCTTGGTAAGAGAGAGCCTCCTGAGACGAAAACCCTTTCCTTGAAATTTCAGTATGGGGTCTTACCTGTGAGCAAGCTTAGGAACACTTGGAGCGTGCAGTCAAGAATATCTCCAAAATGCCCATGTTGTGTATAGTAGCACACTTTATGTACTTTTGTCCAGCATATGCTGGAATTAGGACATCTTGTTTGGTCCCCGTGTGCAGGAAATTGGGGGTTGAGGAATTGTGTAAATGCCCTCAGGATTTAACTACAGACAGCACTAATTTATATGTGTATGCTTTGGCCAAATGTTTGCATAAAGCTTATACCTCCTTCATTCTGCAGCATGCATAGGAAGAGCACAATGCCAGAAATGATTGTTTATGAGCGTGAAGGTGTTCCTTCCTGCACATAAACAATCATATGTAAATGACAATTTGACTCTCCTGTGTGTGCTGCATTCTACAGCTTACACAAGTGCCAAAGTGCCATTAGTGATTGTTAATGTGCGGGAAGGGACATCTTCACACACATAAACATTCACACCCCTCACAATGGTGCAAGGATGCCTGCATTGATGCTTCTCAGCTGAATCTTGCACCAGCACGGGGGACAACACAGGGGTGCCCCATATTCATTTACCTACGGTGCATCCTTGTGTTAACAAAGTGACGCAGTGCGCCGCTGACTATTTTTTCACAGCACGGTACTGCACCACTATTACATAAATATGGCCCTAATATGACAATGAGCCTCAAATATCAAGTGAGTGACGTGACTTGTCAACTGCCACAACACAGATAGACTGGTTTTACACCATCTCTTTGCAGAGCATGATGGCTCTCCTGCGGATTTGCCTGTCCTGGAGTACCCTGATGACCAGCTGGCATCTATCAGCCAAGAGACCCTCCAAGAAGTCCTTGTAAACCTGCAGACACCACCTCCAGTGGCAAGGAGGAGTATTGAAGTAGCAGACATCCCAGAGGCCCCACTTAGCACCCCAGTAGTATGACCTGCCAACACCGACACAACAGAGGACTCCGAGGATCCAGGCACCAGCTTTGAGAGGACAGTGGTAGGAGTCCAGAGGGAGCTGGCCAAGTAGGGGTGGGTGAGGATGCAAACTATGGCAGCCAGCCTTGAGGCGATGCGGACGTGCACGGTCACAGCAACAGAACAGACTGCGGCCAACCGACGCACACACTCCCCAATGCGTGGAGTCCAGGAGTGTCTGAGGGACATAGCTGCTGCCACGAGGGAGAGGCCACAACAACTGCCCTCCCAAACTGGCATCAGCTTGCTTGAGGGCAAAATGGACTCCATGCAACGGGAAATGGTCTTGCTAAGGGCAGACATGGCTGTCTATCACAGGGATGTTGCAGCTATACTTAAAAATCAGCAGCTCCTCCTTGCTGCAGTGATCCCATATGTTGTGCCACAGATGGCAGCTGCAGGAATTGGGAGTCCTGATCTCCAACCACTGAAGTGTGTGTGGACCCCTCTACCTTCCCACTACCACCATCAAGAGTAGCGGAGGCACCACACACATCGAAGGATGAAGATGTGGAACAGATCATCTTCACCCGTAAGAGTTCCCGGTAGCACCAGCCCATGCCACCTCGGACGTGTTTTCCTTTGTCCTGTGCTTAACATCATGCCAGTGTTAGCACTATTGCAGATATGCACTCTTCCTGAACACACTGTTGACCTTTCTGCTATGGACTGTAATTGCCTCTAACTTTTCAATTGGCAATTTTCGTTCACCTGCACTGTAAGACACTTTACCCAAACATGTCCCATGACATGTCCCTCAACCCTGAACTTGTGTTGAGTCACAATTGGATGGATTCCACGAATGGGGTCACAGACCTGGACATTGTAAATATTGCACTATTACACTTATTATTAAACACCACCTACACAACCAGCATGTTTGTGTGTGTTGTGACACATCTACTATGCCTAGGATTTGTAATGTGTGTAACATGTCTCAAGTCAGAGAGTGTCAGTACAAGAGTGCATGAATATGTGGGCACATATCTATGCACTTGGTTCCTACATGATGTACCTCGATGCTGGTCTCATCCCATACAAGCAGTTCACTGAATGTGTGAAACATGTTGAACACATGTATGCTACACCCACTACATATTGCCCGAGAACTGTTTCACAGCCATTCCTGCAGTATCGTCAGCGGGGAGTACCAGTAGAACACATTGGTGTAAAACCGAGGGACTCAACCTCATCTATTATTGCCACTTGTCAGTTTAGCAGGATAGGAATTACATGTATGCTGTTGTCAAATGTCCCACAGTGGCCAACATTCTGAAACAAAGCCCATGCAATGACAGCTAAATTGCCACACCTACCTGTTCTACGCATGGTCAACATAGTCACCTTAAGTGGTGGGTACATTGGATGCCAGATGCACAGATAAGTAGATATGTTGTATCTGCCAGTGTGACAGCTCAGTCATAAGGAGGTTATGAACATGTCAAGAGAGTGATCTCGATGCAGGACGAAGTCCCTAGGAAAACACACAATTTTCACTGCACACCCATGGGGAAGACCCTGACACCCAACGATTGACACATGAAGTAAGGGAGTACCCAGCGTTATTTCTTATGATAATAAAAAAACTTTAACAAAATTATTAACAACTATCCTAACCTAACCTAACCTATCCTAACTAAACTATACATAACCCACAACAGACCTTAACTACTCTATGCTACACTTACCTAACACATTTAACAGCACACTCTAAACATTCGCCCCAACTCCCCTTATATCACAGGACACATGCAGGACAATATACACTAAACTACACATTTACTAACTATAACTAAACAAATATATCTCTCTCTCTCTCTCTCTCTATATATATATATATATATATATATATATTTGTTTTAATAAACACATAAAAGCCCCAACATCACCACCCACCCACATAGTAAAACATAAAAAGTACAAAACCCACCCCCAAACCTACTTATCCTAAGTAACCTATTCTAACCTACAACTAACCCCCTAATACCCACAAAAAAATAGAAAAAAAAAAGAGGAGGGAGGGGAGTGAACTTGGGAGGGGTGACATCATGCCATTCAGAGGTTGGCCCTTTTCAGTTTCCTCTTAATGTTCTTGAGGGTCTTTGCGTTCTTTGCCACCTCCTTTTCTATTGAGTCCAACTTTTTGAGCATGTTTGTCACATCCCTCTGTAAGTCTGTGATAGCACTCATGTCCATGTAAGAAGGTGTGGTTGGCTGTGGGATGGAAGTAGAGGGTGCAGCAGCTAGAGCAATAATTATGTTGGCAGCTGTGGGCCCCTGCAGAGCTGTGGTGCTTGATCCACTCTGGGTGGGCAGTGTGGGTCCCCCTTGGCTCAATGCCCGCCACTCACCAGTGGATCGCTCCGAGCGATAGCAGCATGCCATCCTCCTGAACACAGATTCCACTGCCAATATGTGCCGATAGCACACTGCCCTCTTCTGAAAGGCACGGAGTTAGTCGTTATTCATGTTGGCAGCTGTTAAAATGAGACAGGCAACCATCAGTGTCAGCATTGTGTGGAGTATGTACAGAAAATTAGCTTACAGGCTACATCGATTTGCACTTGCACTCCTACTCACATTCTGGATGATACAATGGCCCTGATGGATGAAACGACTATGCTGCCTTAGTACCATTTCCTTGACACCATAGCCACGCACAACAAGATTATAAAACAAACTAAATTAGATCTGCATCGATTTTGTACCATGTTTGACAATGCAAAGGCAGCGTCAACTTCATATTGATCAGGGCCACTATTCCTCATCATCTGTGTCAAATTTTCAAACATATATCACCAGAAACTTGCATCTGTTATTGGGAATATGGGATGAAGTTGGTAACCATAAGGGTTCAGTGTTGATAGGTACACATGCAAGCCTGATCAAAATTACTGTCACCTACACTGTGGGCATCCCATCTACCTACAAATGTGTTGTTCCCAACCCCTGTGCCTCAGGGGATATGCCCATGCAGATCATCTTCTCAACTGTCCAGGTCATCCACCAATGCATGCCCACTCATACATGGAGTCAGGGAGTGGACCATATGTTAGGTGATGACAAAATGAAGCTGGTATCCATACGTCTATCACATCTACATTTGTGTGTCCAGGTGAAGACACCCATCAATACCTGATCAGCCAATACCATCACTCACACACCCATAACATCACACAATTGGACTTGACCTTCATGCACGTCTATTACATTCCATGTAAGTGTCACATAAGTGCAGTACGAATTTAGTAGCACCATGCTGGGGGACAATTGCCCAACCAGTCCTACATGTACATTACAATACAGGGATGCACCAATTTGTCTACAAAATGGTGCATCACTGTTGTGAGAATGACCGTATGTTCCAGTGCCACTATTTTCAGAATGGTGCACATCTAAGTCACATATGGGCCTACATGTGGCTTGTCATCACCTTGTTTACACAATGCTGCCCATTGAGCGCCACAAGAACACAAGATATGACTCTCTGAACGTGCATGGGGAACAACTTAAATGTGGCACAGTGTCACCATCCAGCCTGCTTTGATTTCTGATCATTTTACAGCTCATCACTTCTAGCATTGGGTGTAACACTCATGATTCACTCACACAAAACTCTTCAACACTACACAGGACAGACAAAATCACACTAACTGGATACATCTGGGTCCTCAAATCGTGCCACTTTGCCTATGGTGTAGGGGGCAGGTCGACCTGAAAGATATGGATGGAAAACCATGGTTAGTATCATAACACTGTCACTTCTAGTGGACAACGTATAGCAGTATGTACTATTTCAGAAGAGTGAGGTAATTATCCAGGTTGTGGACAGTGCAACAGACACACCACTGCAAACTCACAATGAGACTGCTACTCAGGTGAGTGAGAGCCACACATTTGCACTCTTACACTGGGACTGAGACTTGTGTAGTGCTACACCCTGCAACAACCCTTTGTGGCCAATCTGTAGAAGATGGAACTCCATGGAATGAAGGGGAGTTGGGTGCTCTGCAAGACAACTGACTCAGGTATTCTGGCTTGTCCTGCAAGGCAAACAGAGGCACTTTGTGGAGGACAAGCAGCTACATTTTTAGTCTGCAATTTTCATGCATGGATTGAGTAATCCATGACTGATGTGTCATAGTTGGCTGAAGGCATCAAATGCCCCATTGCCAGTGCCCCCTAAGGTGGGTATGCCACTCTTGTAAACATAATGGTAGGGATGATATTTGTGAAAATCTGACAATGTTGCACCATACACGGATTGTCCTACTTTATCACAATCCACTTACATATGGTATGCTGGCAGTGTCTTGGCTTATCATACATGACACAATGCTGGGGCACAGATGTTGCCATGGGCCCTGAAATGTGTGACTTAGTGATGGCTGTGCATGACTCACCTAACATCTGACTTGCATTGGTAAAATGGTAGGATATGTGAAGCCCATGTCTATACTGGCACAGTGACACTTCATTCTGGTTGCATGCAACCTGTCCACAAGCAATGCATGCAGCACGCCAACACATCTGCTACTGTCATTCAAGTGCGGTGAACAGTAATTAGTTTGCTAATGGGGTACTCACCAACAGGGCCACCAATCACCACACCAAGATGGTCCAGAAGATACTGCTCCTTGGCCACCAGATCTGCCCAGTGATGCTTGAGCTGGTGGTCGTTGTGACTGCTGTGGTACGCCCTCTTCAGGTGGTGGAGCATCTTGCCCCACCGCAGCTGCCTCGCCTCCATCTGGTAGCCCTGGATCACACGCCCACCCATCTCCAACAATGGAAGGTAGTGGGCTACCAGCCACACAAAGCCTCCCAGCTCCTCCTCCTCCATTCTGGTCAGCCTCCCCTGCCAGACATTGCACTGGGGTACAGGTTGAAAAAGAAAAATGTAGTAGAAATAAACAGACGTAAGGAAAGGAAACTTAACACCCAAAAAAGAACTAACCCCACCTATACAACTAACGCAGATAGACACCTCACAGCACAGGTACAAGGTAAAATACAGTTGACACACAAATCCACAGACACTGGGACAAATAACAATCAAATACAACAGAAAACACAACAGAAGGGACATCTGCGTCATTTTTTTTTTTTTTTTTTTTTCCTCCATTCCTGATTGCGTGATTATGTCAATTGTTAATGGATGCACCCTGTATCAACATACTAATTTCATGGGCTGGGCTGCAGTTTGGCATTTTGTGTATGGCCACATGTGGTAGTCCATTAAACAATGTGATTTGTGTGTGATTGGTCTGTTACACCAATGTGTGTTACAGAATCAACAGCATGCACATGAATACACGTCATGTATATGTATGTGTGACAACAGTGTATCCACATATGCACGGCAGTCAGTACTATACAAGAGCCATGGTATGTGATTGTGAATTTTGATCACTTATGTGCTGTGTGTAGTTGTCTTACAGAGCATCACATTTCAGACGTCATGCACAGCACAGGCATTGTTGATGATGGCTGATGAATGTAATCTGGCAAATGTTACCTGACAAATGTCTCCATATGTTGCTCTTGAGTATATGGATGACTTGTGTGTGGACTACACATATGTTGGACATGTGTACATATTTGTTACATACTGTGATTGACACACTCTGCCTACATTCCAACCATATAATGTATTGAACACAACAGACAGTTGAAAATCATTACATTTTGCATTGTGATCAAAATTAATTTGGGGTGGACCTGCAGCTCTAGCTGCATATGTTCTCATCCATTCTGATGTGCATTCCACAGACGTGTCAGTCCAAAGTGTGATGTCATGTGTACCCAGTGACAGGATTGGGCCCCATGGCAGTGGCAGGAGTGATTTCCATGGATGTACTGCACAGGCTCCATTTCTCACATTGCTTGTCATACCAGGGCTAATCATGTTGAGCATTGTCACCAATTATGTGCCCCCTTTGTCACACATGCTCCATGCAGCCATTGCACCTCTCACACTGAGTTGTGTTAGGGGATCTGTTCAAACATTACAGTCCCACCATATTTTGACATCCACTGCCTCATGTGTGGCCCCCTTGCTTACCTCCTATATGGACATGTTGTGTCCATAGCTGTGTGTGATGAGCTATTGCTGTACAGGTTGGCAACGTGGATGTAATTAATATGCTGTGGTCCATAGACTGTCCTTCAGTTGTCACATTCAAGTGATGAGGCTAATTGTGATGTGTGTGATGGTAGCAGTCCACTCTTATACTTCACATGTGATGTTGTTTCAGTACTCTCCAGATTAGTGTTTGTTACATGCTCCTGCAACATTTGAGGTATGCAAGAATGCCCATGTATGACATGTTACTTGGCAACCCTTTGTTGTCCCCTGCGCCAGTTGCTCATGTGCAGCCATGCACCAACACTACCTACCCTCCACCAGGGTACATGGCTGGCTGCCTTGTAGAGGTGGATGTATCTGTGCACGATGGTACACCGCCCTGTACATATGCTTTTTGGATGGCCAATTGTCTCTTTCTGTGTGTGCAGCATGCATTGGTGCCACATTCATCTGAGTTCATAGCACAGTCTACTTCCTTTTTGGTACCTTCATACAGCACCCGTGGGGTGGTATTTGTTTGTGGCACTGGCTCAGGTTTTAGGGGACAGCTCCATGTGAGTCGGCATCATCATGCTATGTATCTTGTGGTGACAGACCTGCAGCGAGAAACAATTCAAACCCCTTCCACTCTACATAAAGCATTGGAAGGGTGGCCAATTTAAAATGTGGCTTCAAGTCATTATGAAATGGTCATCTGCCAAGATGTACATACAGTGCAGGCCATGAGTATGGAACTGTGGGCTATTACATTGTTCCCTTGGTGTTCCTGAGTGGCAGCTAATGTTTCACTCAGCCATGAGGTGTCCAGGGGTGTGTATCCCGTTGTCACAGGATAATCAATATAACTATCAGTGTCTCTCCTATCTTCCTAAACATTAATGTGCATTTATTCTGCTGACTCATGCACAGTGCAGGCTATGGGATGGAGCTCAGCTACTTAGCAGATGTGTCCCTTGGCACAGAACATGTGATGTCAGTGATGTCCTGTTTTCTCCTACTGGGTCCCACTATCACATCCATGATCTGCACTGTCTGACTGTGTCTCTGACCCCTGTTAGGACATGTATTGTACCTGGTACAGACATGATGGTGTTGAGTCAGTGAGTGTTGCATGTGAGGTTGCACTACAGTAGGTGTGGTACCACTTCTGACACATCTGGCACATGTTATGTGATAGGCATTGATCTTGTATTCCTGTTTGTGTGAGCCAATGCGTCAGGCAGATGTCTCTGCACACTACAGGTAAGTTAGGTTTTTGTTGATGAGATGCAGTTGATATAGACGCAAATTGTGTGGCGTTTGATATTTGTTCTGGCAGTGATTTGCACGGCATGACTTGAGGCATATGTTCCTATTTGGAAGTTACATGACATGGGCATGGTGTATGCCTTTGATGTGTCTGTGCTATTGTTTGTTTGGTGTGGTGTGTGTGTTGTGTACATAGTGGGCAATCTGAAGGCAGTGGTCTGTGTAGTTCTGCTGTTCTCAAAGGGTACATGTCTTCACCTGTCCTTCCTGTGGTGTGTCTGTCAAGTTGTGGATGTGTTACGTACATGTGAGTGTATTTATTAGTGTTGTGCACTGATTGTGCTGTACTGAAGCATGGTGCATATGTGTTATCACCGGCACATGTGTGTTACCCTGGCTATATGTTATTGTGGTGGTGTATGTCTTATGTGTCTGACAGGGTTGGTGTGTTGTGTATACATTACTAGATTTGATGACTTACCCACAAGTAGGCCATTTCCAAATTGTCTATCCTGGAATTGTTTGTTGATCATCCTGGATATGTAGGCGTCATGGACACTCCCAAGATACTGGGCCAAAATGTTTATGAATATTCTGTGGTGGTCCACTATGCCCTGCACATTAATGGAATGCCTGTGCTTGCGATTCCGGTATAAGTGCTCTGTTGCTGCAGGTGGTACGAGCTGGACATGGGTGCAGTCAATTGCACATGCGGAAAGCCATGGATTTCATAGAAACACGGTTTGTTCTCCTGCTGCTTTTGCTGGGTATTGGGGAAGATGATGTGACGGGGTGTCAGGGAGATGATAGCGTCTAACACCTTTGGCAGGAATGCAGAGAACGACGACTGTGAGACACCAGCAACCAGTGCACCTGTTGTTTGGAAGGAACCACTTGCAAGCATGTGCAGGACAGCAAGCAGCTTTATCATAGGTGGTATGTTGTGTGGGGTCTGCAGGCTGGCTGCAATTTGTGGCTCAATGTGGTGCAGCAGGTGTAGTATGGCTTGCGGGTTGAGTCTGTAGGTTCTAATGATGTCTAGGTCCATGAGGCCCAGGAGGGTTGTCCTTGTTCTGAAGACCCTCTCCTGCCTTCTGCATTGCCTTTGTGGGCCGTGTTGTTATGGTGGTGTGTGCAGGAGTTGTTGCTGTTCTCTGCGCCGTCTAGCAAGCTGTATCAGTATCACCTCCTTCTCCTGTGGGTTGTAATGTTGCTTCTGTGTGTTCTCCTTAAGTAGTAGTGCGTTTGCCTCATTTTAACACCTACCCTGACCCAGGCATTACATTTTGATGCAAATCAGAGTTAGTCATTTTTTGGGTCTGCCTCCCACCCATGAGTCATTTTTGCCCGGGTGGTTAAATTCAGCACTAGGGTGTTTGAGTCATTTTTTGGACAGGAACACCTACCTTGCAAGGAGGTTTCATGCATCTGAAAAATGATGTTAACAGCAATATTTTGACGGTAGACGAATCTAGCATCAAAATTTAAATATGGCGTTGGGTTTGCACTGAATTAGCGTAAAAAATCCAAATGACGCTAATTCAGCGCAGACTGAGTATGAACGCCCCTTAGTGATCTGTATGTGATTGCATTTTCTGGTGGTTAAGCTGTACTCGCACCTTGTATTATGTATGTTTAATTACTTTTTATATCTTTTTATCATTGTTGCTAAATGCATATTGCTATTTGAATTGCAGTATTTGCACAAATGTCCCTGAGACTTCACTGATTTGTTTGAACATTTTTTTGTGTTTTTATAGTGATCTTCTGTGGCCGTGATTGTTCGAAATAAAGATTTGAATACAAATAACTTTCAGTTAGCACAGTCTTGACATGACTTAGGCAAAGCAAACACCACACAAACTCAACTTGTTAGAGTTCCTGTACTACACATGCGTGTATTTAGTATTATTAAGTTCTCCTACGTTGCGCTCTGGTATGCCTGGTATGCCTTGTGCAAAAACAAAAGTTAAGATTCATGAGTCTTGCAAGTGTGTTAACTTGCAGAATTCTGTTTCTGGTTCCAAATGTTCACATTTAAACATAAACGTACACATAAATGTGGCTAATTGCCGTGTCTACAGAAGGCAGAGCTAACAAATTTACTTTCTATCAATAATCAGCCGTGTTACACACTTTGCATGGGTGGCACATTAAACAACACAGATACCACATTATAAAAGCCCAACATATGAATTATGTATATGAAAAGTTCCCGTTCAAGTTGAGAACCAAGGCTTACAACAACAAATACACACTAGCACTATGGAGCATGAGTGTATGTGTTGGCACATGCTGAAAAAAATGTCCAAACTGTTGATAAACGTTTCCAAGTTAGCACATCATAGTACGTAGATTGGTGTTCTGCCCTTTACCTATGGCGTTACACACGCCCAACCAATGCACTAACTCAGACACTCTTGATCCAGATGGAAAGGACGTATGTTTTATATAAAACATAATTATTATACTGTAAAGTTTACAGCTAAAAAAAATCAACAATTGTAATGCATGTTTTGTCTATTAGTTATGCGTACACTCCTATGCAACCCAAATAAAAAATGTATCCACACAATAAATTATGATTAAAACGTATGTATTGTGCCTTTCTTACTGAGAAACTGAAAATTTGAGAATAAAGACCATTGTTACATTTATTGGTCACACTACTATCATGTGATACGTTTTCGACCGATTACACAAAGTAAACCAAGTCAGCACATAATCAAAATCCCTTTAATTTGTGTATAATTGTAAATTATAAATACTTTGGTATTTTTTATCAATTTTAAATTGTCTTTGTTTTTTTTAAAGGTAATACGTACACAAAACAGTAGTTTTCTTAAACTATCCTATAATGACAGCAGCAACACTATTTTCTCACCATGATACAACCAGCATGGTTTTATTATTCTACATGACAAAATATTTGTCAAATAGTAAAAAGAACATGTGTATATAATGGGTAATTGTACAAAGAAATCTCTGCATCATCAAAAGGAGGATAACTGCTTAAAATATATGAACAGAGGGCTCAAGAGGACTGGGTTCTAGCTCCACTTCTTTTCAACATATACACAGCTGATATAATATCGTGCCTGTTGACAATTTCAGTTTTTTTCCCCAAAACGGAGTACCATACATATACTCTCCCCTTCAGCACGCTGACGACATACTAGAACATACTGCAATTGGACTACAATGAGCGCCTACAATCCTCCACAGTTATAACAAAGAAAATGAACTAAAGTTTAACAAAACTAGGATAATTCATTTTGGCAAATCAAATTGTACACACACCTGGTCGATTGGAAGAGAACAAATATCACTGCCAGTCTCATATTTGTATGTGGGGGAGTGGCAGGATAACAAGCTAAGTTACGGTTGGCAACTCTCCGCTAACCAGTATTGGGCAAGGACCCTTCAACTTAAATTAAGGGAAATAATAACATTTTCCAGGTCCTTTGGGCAGAGTTCTACATTTTAGATCTTTTCAAGGTGAAACCAAATCCAGCAATCAACTAAGGCCCATATTTATACTTTGTTAGCGCCGCATTTGCATTGTTTCTTGACGCGAAATTGGCGCAAACGTACAAAATATAATTGTTTTTTGTAAGTTTGCGCCGATTTTGCATCAAAAAATGACGCAAAGGCGGCGCTAAAAAAGTATAAATATGGGCCTAAGTTTCACCCACTTATGGAGTAAGGCTACATAATGAATTAGAAAAAAAATATTTCAGCAGCTGTCCGCTTTGTTTTTGGGCACTCAAATAGCATGCAGTCTAGCCAACTAAGGCCCATATTTATACTTTTTGACGCAAACCAGCGCCTGCGCAATTTTTTTTTACCGCCGGCTAATGCCATTCCTATGCACCATGCGGGTGCCTTATTTAAGGATTGACGTTAGCCGGCGCTACGGGCTGGTCAGAGTAAAAATAAATGAATCAAACCAGGCAGCGCCGGCGTAGGGGAAAATGGGGGTTGTGCGTAAAAAAATTATGCAAGTCAGGTTTGAGTCAAAAATCATGGCTCAAACCGGACTGGCACCATTTTTTGGCACACAGCCCCCATTGAAATGACTCCTGTCTTAGCAAAGACAGGAGTCATGCCCCCTTGCCCAATGGCCATGCCCAGGGGACTTCTGTGTGTTAAAAAATGGCGCACATCAGGCTGTGCGCCGTTTTTTAAGACCCGCCCCCTCCTGTGCGTCAAAACGACGCAGGTGTATACATAAGGCGCACAGGCCTTAAAGTAATTTTTTGGATGGGAACGCCTACCTTGCATGTCATTAACGCAAGGCGGTTTCCCGCATCCAAAAAATGACGCACACAGAGGTTTTTGGACGTCCGCGGGGTAGGGAGTCATAGTTTAAATATGGGGCAAGGTTTGCGCCGAATGTGCGTCGGAGTATAGATATGCCCCTAAGACTTGAATTTGGCTTAATCAGTCATGCTACTATAGCTGATCTCCAGTTTGTAAAATACTGCCTAGGGCTGAAAAATACATTGGCAGGGTCTCTAAAATCTTTGGGGCAGATTTACTCATGCAACAAAGTACAGCAAGGCAAATTTCTGTGCTGAATGAATGGGAGAGAGCTGAAAAGCACCATATCTACTAAGATGAGGGTACAAGCGGGAATATGGTGTCTAACCAGTCTTTTTCACAGGGTGGATGCCTTCTGCCCTGCCGAGGCATTAGGCCCCACAGAAATATGCTAGACTTGTTCTAGTGGAATTTTCAAACACATTTAGCAGTGCCTGCACTTTGCTTTCATTCTGAGCAGCATCATTCAAGTGGGAAGGGGGCTTATCAAATTCCATCTACGTCCAGGACAAAGGCCAAAGTTAAGGGGCCATCAGGCATCCTTTTGGTGGAATATCCTGGCTGGGAGCTATCAGGAGTTATAGAGCTTAAAAATAGTGCTGTCCCTCATGTCACAAAAGTCATAAAGATGTGACACGTTTAAGTTTATAAAAGTTAAAAAAAGAGAAAAACTAACATAGAAAGCTACACTGACACACATTTTAAATGTGCACTTTCTTGTATTTCAAAGTTTGACTTAGGTGCCTATTGAATTCAATCACGTTAAAAGGATAAAACTGATGTTAAAATGTAATTTAGACTCTAGACCAACAGTGCAGACAGAAATAGTATTGAATTATTTGTGATTAAGAAAAAAAAATAATGACTTTAAAAATATGTGCAAGTGAGAGAAATGCACTTCTCTGTCATACTTAACGGAAAGCAATAACAAAGTTTTTTCATTTGAAATGAAATATATGATTCAAATTAAGGAAATATTATTGGTGATGAATTTATTAGTTGGCATATTATGTGTTTTATTTAAACATATTAATTAATTGCATTTTATATTCCTTGTGCTAGCATGAATTAGATCTACAGAGCTTGTATTTTGTAGACATGTAAAAGTATTGATTTAATTTTTCATAACACAAAGTCTTCTTTTAGATTTCATTTCCATGAGAAGCAAAGTCCTTTTGTAATAGACTCATTGTTTTAAAGTGGAAATATTCATTTGTTTGTCCTTGAGAAAGAACATTGCCAGAACATGGACTAGGATTCTATACATTTGCTTCAAACCTGCTTGGGAAAGGAGATGTTCCCATGACAGACCTGGAAAGATATGTGACTATGTCAATTTGGAGTCTTTCGATTACCTTTTATTGGTTGATGCCTATTCAACGTAACATGAACTCACTCCTTTGGTGAATCAACTTAATTTGTGTAATTTGAAATACCAATGGACATTTGAACTTTGGTCAGTCTTGAGCAGACATTTGCAGCTTGCAGAGGTTGTCCTGATGCTTGCTGATTTGAATGTCTTGCTGATGAGGATTCCATGAATGCTGTATTCCTTGGAGAGGTATCTTCCACTCTGCCATAAGCCCTTACCTTTGAAGTGCCTTTTTTAGTCTTAGTAATCCTTTTATTTTGCCCCTTCAGAAGACTCGTAACTGAGCTTCTGATATGCTGATGCTTTTTCTTTGTTACCTATCTTTTGCCAAACTTAGGCCCATATTTATACTTTTTGATGCAAATCTGTGCTAGCGCAGATGTGCATCAAAAAGTATAACGCCGGCTACCACCATTCCAACACGCCAGCCGGGCGTCATATTTATGGAATGACAGTAGTTGCCGCTGCGGCCTGGTTAGCGCCAAAATAAATGACTCTAACCTGCCAGCGGAGGCGTAGGAAAGACTGGGGGTTGTGCGCCAAAGAATGGTGCAAGTTAGGTTAGAGTCCAAAATATTGACTCTAACCTGACTAGCGTCATTTTTTGGCCCACAACCCCCATGGAAATGACTCCTGTCTTAGGAAAGAAAGGAGTCATGCCCCCCTGCCCAATGGCCATGACCAGGAGACTTCTGTCCCCTGGGCATGGCCATTGGGCACAGTGGCATGTAGGGGGGCCCAAGTTAGGCCCCCCCATGCCACTTCTACGTAAAAAAAGTAAAACAAATTCTTACCTCTACTTACAGGTGATGGATCCCCCAATCCATTGGTGTCCTCCAGGGGTGGGTGAGGGTGGCAAGGGGTGTCCCTGGGGGCAGGGAAGTGCACCTGTGGACTGCTTCCATGGTCGGACACCATGGAAATGAGCCCACAGGTCCCTAAACCCCTGCACCGACCAAGGCGTTAAAAAATGACTCTAAACCGGTTTAGAATAATTTTTTAAGGCCCTTCCCCTCCCGTGCGTAATTTTTGCACAGGAGTATAAATAAGGCGCAAACGCCTTTGAGTAATTTTTTGCCTGGGAACACCTAACTTGCATGTCATTAACGCAAGGTAGGTTTCCACGGTAAAAAAATTACTCTTACGCCATAAATTTGCTGCTAGATGGGTCTCCCGCCAAAGTATAAATATGGAGTTAAGTTTGCGCCGAATTTGCGTAAATAAAAATGACTCAAATCCGGCACAGAGTATAAATATGCCCCTTAGTTAGTGACCTGCAGTTCGAGTTTATCTTTTTCCAAATTATTGTTGTCCTTTTTTGTATTTTGCCCACATGTATTTCTCCCCACACATGTATTTCCCTGATTTGGTTAGCTGTAGGGTTGACCTGTGCCCACCCAGCCAAAGATTATTGACTCTGCTAAATTTGAATTGACTAATGATTGTAAATTTTGAGCAGCAAATAACATCTGTGTCTCAGATATTATTATTGATGGTATGTTACTCGCCTAGTTTTATTAATGTTAGATTGCCTGAATTTATTTTTATGCCTTGGGCAACCCTTGATGATTATGTATCTTTATAACTTGGTTTTACACACTGTCTTCATGACTTTGAATTTGTGGTTGCAATTAAACTTAAAATGTTATCCCTGATTTGAGTTTTCCTTTTGTGGCCACATTGATCATGGCATCTAAATTGTTGGGGGTTTTGTTGTAATTTTGTTGATGGTTCACCCCACTACTTACTGGGTCCAAAGGTCAGTTGACCTCCTTGAGCATTTGATTCCTGTGAAGGATGAAAAATGGGTCCACAGGAGCCTCACACCTAAATGTGATTGGTGGGGGGGGGGGGGGCGGGGGGGGGGGGTTTGGGGGGGAGGAACATTCATTATCACTTTACATGTACTTAAAAGAGGCATGCTTTTGACTTTGTGCTATTTCTTAGTGCAAGAGCAAAGCATGCACTGTTAGAATGTGATGTGTTGGTTGGTCCCATTATTGTACACGCACAACAATTTAAATACCATTTTTTTGTTTTAATTCTTTTATAGCGCTACTCACCCCAATGCAGGATGTCAGAGCACTTTATATCACATGTACACGTTGTACATTGACAATTGCGTAAATCAATGTGTAGGATGTTACATAAGACAGTGACAATTTAAGAACTGCAAGTAACAAAAAGGTATCTGTGTTAAAAGCAGTAACCCACTTCACCAATTTACATAAAATAAAAATCTGTCATCTGCTGTGCTTTGCAGGAGACATGTGCTACTTTGATTCAAAACTAGGACTAGATGGAACACAGATTCCTCCAGGGTTGTATTACCATTATTCCCTGAGATTTATTTGGCACACAAAGATCTCTGAGGCAGGTGCCTTAACCCTACAAGATATTTTAAAATGAAGACTTTGCATCCAATGCAGCAGAACAGATTTACTGCCAAGTTTCTCTTTGTTGCCAATGTGTTTGTGGTAGGGTTTTAAAACAGAAATGAATAAGTTGAGGGCCCTCTGATTTTGCATCTGGGTTATGTCACTTTTTTGGCACAACCCTGACGCAAAATCTCATTAGTTAAATATTGTAATGCGCTCAAATGTGCTCATGATAAACATATGTATGAGGTCCTAAGATCTGATGTTACTTCTTATGATGTCACTTCTTATGATGTCACTTCTTGTGAGGTCATAAGTTGTGATGCTACTTCCTGTTATGCCATGTGGTTTGTCAAACACCATGATGTCATGTGCCATGATGACTCTTACATACTGTCTAACTTAGTTAGTCTCCCCCCCACCCCCCCACTTCTGTTTTTTAGGACTTGTGCCCTGACTAAGATGTGGTTCTTTTAGGCTCTCTCCCTGTGCAGGTGCACTTGAGGCTGCCCAGCACCAATGCAGGCACCCTTGCACTATGGTGCAAGGGTGGCTTTGTTATTGGTATACATTCCTGAACAAAAAAAATCATTTGAAGGATATTCCTCTTCCTATGTGTTTCTGCAGAGTTCAGCACATATAGAAAGAGAAAGTAACATGGAAAAAAAAAAAATAATTCTTTTTGTTACACTTCACTGGGGAAGACATGGCATTTTGATGTATTCCCAGGCCTACTAGCGTTAGTAAATCTGGGAATACATCAAAATCCATGGGTGGAGCATAGGAATGCCCATGCACCACCCATGGAACACTTTCGCAATGCAAGGTAATGCTATATGCATTGCGTTACTTTGTATTTATTAAACCACGCATAACCACCCAAAGTGGCTTTGTTTAATTTAGTAAGTGCTAAAAGGATGTTGCTTCTGGGCTGTGCCACAAAAGGGACGCAAACCAGATGCAAAACCTTAGTAAATCTATCCCTTCATTTAGAAGATGTTATGTGAACACTCAAAAAAAAAACACTATTGATAGCATAAGTAATTTGCATAGAATGCTCAACATGATGAGGCTGATTGATGAATAGCAAAAACACAATTAAGATCTTGGCTAAAATCCTACAATCAGGATGTCACTTAACTAAAACAATATGATGCTCAGGTTTTTACTTGTGCTACACTGAACTGTTAAACATAGAGGGAAATTGCTAAGCAATAAGGGCCTCATTACTGCAAGCCTCAGGGTGCTGGTTGGACCGCTGAGGCTGTGGTGGTCCCACTACCTTATTATAAATTTGGCAGTCAAACGGGCAACCGACTGCCGTCTCCACCAGGATCCATGATCCAGATGTGCTGACGGCGGTCCTGGTTGTAATCAGCCTGGGCGGTGCTGAGTTAAGTGTCGCCCTGCTGATTATAACTTGTTTTCTGCCAGACTATCCATGGTGGTTCCCCACCATGAAAGGCTGGTGGAGAACAAGTGCAGGAGGACCCCTACCCTGCACCATCAGAATGCTCACTGTCTGCTTTGGAGACAGTACGCATTCTGAGGGTGCTGATCGGCCCCCACTGTGCCATGAGATAGCGCATTCCCCCCCCCGTCATACCGGGTGCTATTTCAAGGTTTCCGCCGGTCTGCCAGGTAGAAACCTTGTAATAGGGCGGGGGAGCCATGGTGGTGGCATCCTCCCCGCTGGTTTGGTGGTCCTGCATTGGGACCGCTAAACTTGTAATGAGCCCCCCAAGTCCTGCAAATGCTGCAGAGGATGTTGCTATTGTCTTGAATCACCTGCGCATGTAATCTCTCTGTTGATATCTATTAAACCTTTGTTAAAAAATATCTGCAACCGTTGCATTATAATGGGCATCTGCAGAGTTGAAAAAGCCATAACCATAATTTACAGGGTATTGATTACAAACCTATTTGCCAATTGCATGTCCCAGGCCCAGCTGTCCCTGTGCTGTTGCATCGATCTTGCTCCTGTCTTCTCACTGCTTTTGCCCCCTGTTTTTGTGTGCATTCTCCTTTCTTTTCCCTTGTTTTAACTGCTTTCCCCCCATTTTTGTGTGTGCTTTTTCCTTGATTTTTCCTCATTTTCACTGCTTTCTCATTGCTTTCCCCCGTTTGGTGTGCCTTCTCCTTGCTTTTCCCTTGTTTTCAATGCTTTCTTCTTGCTTCTTCCCCTGTTTTTGTGTGCTTTTCCTTGCATTTACCTTGTTTCCACTGCTTTCTCCTTGCGTTTTCCCCAGTTTTGTGTGCCTTCTCATTGCGTCTCCCTTTTTGTGGGCGAGCGCAAAGCGCTCCGTCAATAAAGTAATCTCTCTTTGGGCTTCAAAGCACACCCAGGTCACGTCAGTCTCTTTCCTTGGTTCCTGGGCTTGCTCTTTAAAATCTGCTTGCTTTCATTTGTGAAAGGCATGCATACGTCATGCCTTTACCGGTGTTTAGCCCGCCTACATAGCACCGGCAAACTACTAGAAACATACAAGGCTCAATGTTTTGAGCCTGGTTTCTCTACTACTTTATCTGTTAATTTTCCCCGCATCGCAATAACGCTGGCGTTTACATAGCACGATCGCGATACATTTTTTTTCATTTTCAATTTCAGCGCGATTATGCTGTGTTTTTATTCTTTTAATTTGTGTGGCAAGAAAAGTTAGGTTAGGGGTTTACAACGCAAATAGCTCCAACTCGAGCAAATGCGAGCCCCGTTGCATTGAAAATGCTTGTTTTTTCCTGCTTACTCCTTGCTTTGTCACCCTTTTTTGTGTGCCTTCTCGTTTTCCCTCATCAGTGCTTTCTCATTGCTTTAATCCCATTTTTTGTGTGACTTCTCCTTGCTTTTCCCTCATTTTCGCTGCTTTCTCTTTGCTTTTTCTCTCTTTACATCTCCCGCCTGCCACCTATTTTTGCTGGCCTCTGACCTACTTATGGAGGCCGCAGCGTGGATGCGCTGCCGGTGTGCCAAAGGCGAGCCCATCTGCGCCCGTTTGCACCTGGACCATGCCCAGAGCCAGGACCTCTAGCCCCTGACCCACTCACAGTTATGAAGCTGCCAACCTCCGCGCCCTAAACACCGGATGACCCAATAAACACTTCTGCCATGCTGCACCACACTCAACAAGAACCGTTCTCCTGCGCCAGATGCACCTTCTGCTGCATGACCACCAAACCGCATCACAGCACCACTCCGAACTCTCACCACAATAAGGCAGAAGCACCACACCAACTCCACTGCCTGCTCCTCAACACATGCTTGATGTGCAAGCACTCCACCAAAATATGGGTACATCACTATTCTCATACCCAATATCCTCTGCCTCACCGAAACCTGACTCAAACCCATGTGGGCCCCAGACATTGCCACAGCAATCCCCGATGGATATAAAATCACTCACGAAGACCGCACCAGCAAACCAGGAGGAAGAATAGCCATAGTCCACAAAGAAACCATACAGTGCACCACCTCCATGGACAACACTACCTTCCCCCCCCGTGGAGCATCTCAACTACCATCAGAGGCACCCTAGCATACTGACCCCCACTTGCCAGCTTCTGCAACATCATTGCAGACTTCATCACACCCCTAGTCTTAGAATCCAAGGACTACATATTCCTTGATGACCTTAACTTCCACATCGAAGACAACAACAACACCTCCTTGACAGTATGAGCTGCCTCGTAATAACCCAGATTGTCCACAACCCTACGCACACCGCAGGGCACATGCTGGACCCCATCTTCATCTCTGTCAGTCGCGTCACATGAAGCCACGCCACGAAACTCACATGGGCTGACCACTCCATTGTCCACTTCAACATCTCCAGCCATCGCACTGACAGCCCCAAGACATCCAGGACACCCCACCAGGCCTGGAGCAAAGTTTCAGAGATCAGTTGGACTAACACTCTCAACATCTCCAACCCCACCACTGCTACTGACCTTGAACAAGGAATAAAAAACTTCAGTGCCTGGATTACCAACTGAGCCGACAGCATCGGCCCCGTCAAAAGCAGCATCCAGAGAAAACCCTCCAAAAACGGGCAGCTGGTACACTTTTGAACTCAATACATGAAAACGAGACAGCAAACATCTGGAGAGGAACTGGCGTGTCAGACAGGACAGTTTTCAAGACCTCCCTCAACCTCTACCACCGCCTGCTGCACTAGCCACCCATATGGGAACCAGTAGCAACAACACCAAGGAACTCTTTAACATCGTTAAGGACTTCTCCAACCCGGCTGCTAATGGAAACAACATCACACCCTCACAGGAGCTGTGCAACAAACTTGCTGATTTCTTTCACAAGACTGCAACCATATACAGGATCTTCGAACCCCAACCTACACCTATGGACTTCATCAACCGATTCGCCGCCACCACCACAACTAACCGATTGGAACCTTCTGTCAACCCAGCGCACCACCCCCCACCATCAAATTCAGCCCCCACACACCCCTACCCGTTCCACATCTTCAATCTCAGAAACCAAAGGATTAACCAGGAACTCACCACTGTACTCAACACCTCCATCACCACCGCAACCTTCCTGGATGCCAGGAAACAAACCAAAGTTAAATCATTACTCAAAAAAACCACCATAGACTCCAGCGTACTCAAAAACTAATGGCCAATCTCCCTGCACCAGCTAAGGTCCTGGAAAAAGTCATCAACAAACAACTCTTGACCTACCTGGAGCAGAACCAGCTACTCAAAGCCTCCCAATCCAACTTCTGTAGCAATCACAGCACTGAGACTGACCTGATCGCAGCCACTGATGACATCTGTATCCTCCTTCACAGAGGAGAAACAGCACTCCTAATCCTCCTCGACCTCTCAGCCACCTCCGATACCGTTTAAAGCACACGCTGATCAAAAGACTCCTCCACATCGACATCAAAGGGGACGCAGTCAGATGGATGACCTCCTTCCTCACCGGAAGAACCAAGAGGATTCACCTACTGCCTTTCACCTCCAAACCTAAAGACATCACCTGCGTGACCTTCCCCCCCCCCCCCCCCCCCCCCCGGGATCATCAATAAGTCCCATACTTTTTTATACATATATGACCCACATTAATCAACAGTCAGATCTCACAGCCTCAACATAATCTCTTATGTAGATGGCACCCAACTCATTCTCTCACCCCCCTTTGACCTCATCACTACCAACTTCACAAAAGCATGATAAGTGTCGCCGACTGGATGAAAGAAAACTGCCTGCAGCTAAACACAGACAAGACTGAAGTTCTGATTGTTGGCAAGAGCAGCAACACATGGAGCAACTCCTGATGGCCTTCAGAACTATGCCACTTGCTGCAGGAAAACAGTTCTGCACGCAATACAGACTCCCTTGCACCATTAGGCCCTGATTTATACTTTTTGACACAAACCTTTTTGATGCAAACCTGCGTTTGCGTCAAAAAGTTTAACGCCAGCTACCACCATTCCTAGATGCCAGCCGGGCGTCATATTTAAGGAATGACGCTAGCCGGTGCTAAGGCCCGGTTAGCGTCAAAATAAATGACGCGAACCAGGCAGGGGAGGTGTAGGGAAGAATGGGGGTTGTCCGTCTAAAAATGGTGTAAGTCAGGTGAGCGTCAAAAATATTGACTAACTGACTAGCGTCATTTTTTTTGCAAAGACAGGAGTCATGCCCTCCTGCCCATGGGACTTCTGTCTCCTGGGCATGGCCATTGGGCACAGTGCCATGTAGGGGGGCCCAAGTTAGGCCCCCCATGGTACATTAAAAAAAATTACGAAAAACTTACCTGGACTTACCTTGGATAGGTCTCCTCATCCATGGGTGTCCTCCAGGGGTGGGTTAGGGTCTCAGGGGTTGTCCCTGTGTGCATGGAAGGGCACCTGTGGATTGCTTCCATGGTCTCTGACCATGTAAGTGGGCCCACAGGTCACCTAACGCCTGCCCTGACCCAGGTGTTAAATAATGGCGCTAAACAGGCTTAGCACCCTTATCTAAGGCCCTCCTCCTCCCATGCGTCATTTTTGCATGGGAGAGAAGGCGCAAATGCCTTAAAGTCTTTTTTTTTTTGCCCAGGAATGCCTATCTTGCATCTCATTGACGCAAGGTAGGTTTCTATGGTAAAAAAAAAAATGACGCAAACTCCATAACTTTGACGTAGACTGGTCTAGCACCAAAGTATAAATATGGAGTTAAATTTGTGCTGGATTTGCGTTACAAAAAAATTACGCAAATCCGGCGCAAACAGAGTATAAATATGCCCTTATGCCCTTTAGTGTTCAGGAATCTCATACCAGAGATAAAGGAGCCCATCTTTTGCTCCAGCCCATGTTGAAATGAGATAAGGAAGGGGTTTGATGTACTTCTCAATTTCTCCACCTTTTGAAGGCTCTTCTTGAATTTTGCTACGTCAGTTAAAGATTCATCAGTTCCCTAGAGCCAAGAATAAGCGACATTCACAGTCTGAGCCAAGTTCTTGTTTGGGCTCTGGCATCCTGGGACTCCTTCAAGAGTGCCTGCCAGAGTCTCCATCCCCTTCTCGACTTCTTCCGCTAGGGGTAGCTGTGGACTTTCCTTTCAAATGTGACTTGAGGGTCATCATCCACAGGAACACGCAGAGCAGATGTTATTTGGGAAGCAGTCTGTTTTATGTATATTTTATAATAGTTACAGGTAAATAAAAGTAAATCAAAATGTTATTTATGGAAGAGGAAATAATAATCACATATCCTAGATGTACAACAATATAAGGGCTCATAAATGAAATTACATTTCCAAGTTACCATCTACAAGAAAACTTTATTTAAGCAATATATTGACAAAAGTTACACAGTAATACCAAGACCAGACTGATGATAGAATGGGAAAGAATGGCATGATGACAACATCATGACTAAGGGAACATCTGGTCAAGAACACCTCACTAATGATTATTTAGTTACCTTATAACTTAGGATATTGATGTCTATATCTCCTTCCTCTGATGAATAATCATGCTGCTCATGCTTCCTCCGAGGAGCAGACAAAGGGGTAGGGGGAAGTGTCAAGGCAAAGCAATAATGATGTACGGAAGGAAGCGACTGTAGGCCGCATGCTAGCTAAAATGTCAGTAAGTGCTGAGAAAGCTACAGTCCCTGGTAAGAGTCTGCTGTGACTGTAAAACTGTGACAATGTTAGGCCAATATTTAAATTTTTGGGATCGCATTTGCCTCATTTATTGACGCAAAAGCAGAGCAAACTTAGAAAATACAATTATATTTTGTAAGTTTACACCACTTTTGCGTCAAAAGACGATGCAAATGCAGCGTTAAAAAGTATAAATATGTGTCTTAGGCCCTGATTTATACTTTTGGTGCAAAAATGCACTAACGCAGTTTTGCACAAAAAGTTTAGCACCGGCTTTTCACCACTTCTGTGCACCATGTTTATGGAATGGTACAAGCCGGTGCAAAGGGTAGGCTAGCGTGGGGGGGGGGGGGGGGGGGGGGGGGGGGAGGGGAGGGGGTTTGCACCAAAAAATGTTAGGCAGGTTAGAGTAAAAAAGAAAAAAATGACAAACCTGCCTAGAGTCATTTTCTGACGCAAAACCATCCATACCACATGACTCCTGTTTTAGAAAAGACAGGAATCATGCCCCCCCCACCCCAATGGCCAGCGCAAGGGACCAGGGTCCCCTGGGCATGGCCATTGCACCTGGTGACATGTAGGGGGGCTAATTTCAGGGCCCCCAATGGCACTTTAAAAAATAAAATACTTACCTGGGATGGGGTTCCACCCATCCTCCGCTCTCCCTCTGGTGTAGGTGGGGATATCTCTGGTGCCTGGGAAGGGCACCTGTGGGCCTTATCCATGGTGTTCCACCATGGAAATAGGCCCAAAGGTCCCCCAATGCCTGCCCTGACCAAGGCGTTAAATAATAGTGCAAAGCAAGCTTTGCACCATTTTTTGACCCCCTCCTCCCTCCCGTGTGTGATTTTAGCACAGGGGGCATAAGTACAGCGCTAAGGCCATAGAGTCATTTTCTGCACCGGAACGCCTACTTTGCATCTCATTGACGCAAAGTAGGTTTCCACGTGCAAAAAATGACTAACTCCGTAAATTTGGCTCTAGACGGGTTTAGCACCAAAGTATAAATAAGGACTTAGTTTTGCACCTAATTTGCATAAAAAAAACAAGCATAAATGTGCCCCTTAGTGTTTAGGAATCTCATCACAGCGATAAAGGAGCCCATCTTGTAATGAGATGAGGGGGATGGGTGTTCCCTGGCTGCTTCTCAATTGCTCCACTTTGAGAAGGCTGGTGGGGTTCTCTCTTCACCTTCTTGAATTCTACTATGCTAGCTAAAGAATCATCAATTCCCTGGATCCAAGAATAAGTAACATTGACCGTCTGAGCCAATCTGCCATCCTGGGACTCCTTCAAGAGTGCCTGACATCCCCCTTCTTGACTTCTCCACTAGGCATAGCTGGTTCCTGTGGACTCTCCTTTCAAATGCGACTTGAGGGTCATTGTCATCCACAGTGACACGCAGAGAAGATGGGAGGAGAACTATCCAAAACAATGTCTGCAAAGGTTTCATCATCCAAGAAGGGCAGGGTGTGTTCGAAGGCAGCAAACGTCATTATTGAACCTTTCCTCCAGAGATAGATTTTCAACCTCTGAAACATATTATTAAAATTGTACTGTTAGATTTTGAATGACTATTTCAAACATTATAACAAATTACCAAAAATAAATATTATTCTTGACAAATTGCCTTTATGAAAAATGTTGGATTAAAAATGCTAACATGTACAAAACATCTGCAGGGTGGCTGGCGTGAGTGCAGCGTGAGAAGTGTTGGAGTGCAGGTGCCTCGTTGGAAGGCAATAATTATTGCGAGAATGATTGCCTTTATTTGATTATTGGCTTTAAATGTGATGTGTTATATTCCCTGTAGCTTTAAGTGAAATTCACGCTTGTAAGCAGTAGAGTGCAGGGGGATGGGGAGTGACTGTTGAGTGAGAGGTGTACGAGTTGTGTGATTGCAGGGTTAGGCGTGTTAGTCCGGTGTGGCTGCAGCGTGAGAGAAGGGAGTGAGTCAGGGTGGCTGGCGTGAGAGGTGTTTGAGTGCAGGATGAAGGTGCCTCGTTGGAAGGTTGGTGGCGAGTGCAAGGCGAGAGGTTTGAGTGGTGTGTATGAGTGAGAGGCGAGTTGTGTAAGTGCAGTGCCTTCAATGTCTCAGTGGAGAGTGAGTGTGCAGGATACCTAGTGTCTAAGGGGAAGGTGAGTGTATGAATGCAGAGTGAGCAGTCGGAGTGTGTTGGGTCGGATGTGTGCAGTTGGCATGAGTGGTGTTTTAGCATGTGAGATCAGGGTGAGGGGTATGTGAGAAATGTCAGTGCGGGTAAGCGTGCTAAGTGGGCAGTAGGAGTGTGCAGGGTGAGCGATGGCAATGCGTCTGGGGTGAGTGCAAGGTGAGAGGTATGTGAGCAGATGGACAAGTGCAGGGTGGGCATTGTGAGAAGATGGTGTGCAAGTCCAATCTGAGAGGTGTGGGAGTGTGCAGGATGGGAGGTGTGGGAGTGAGCAGTGTTTCAGTGTATAATGTGAGAAGTGGGTGAGTGAAGGGTGAACAGTCAATATAAGTAGAGTGACTACATGGTGTATGAGTGCGAAGTGAGGGGGCGTTGGGTGGGTGGAGGTTGGGGGTGGAAAGTGAGGTATAAGAGTGCGTGATGGTGACTACAGGGTGAGAGGGATACGAGTGCAGGGTAGGCAGATTGTGAGTGCAAAGTGAGGGAGGTGCCCAAGTTAATGGAGAGAGAGCTGCACGCTTTTTGTGAGGGAAGGATACTGCACATGAAAGCCAGTCCCATTAGCATCGCAGTTCTGGTTTCAGACACTGAAAGAAACTGGCTGTCTTGCAACTTTGGAAACCTTCATGGTGACCTTTTCTGAGATCAAATAGTACTACATACCATAGGTTCTTATGTGCCGGAGTGACTTTGGGCTAATGGTGAAACGTCTTTAAAGGAAGGCATAGTTCTTGTGAAGAAAATAAAGCTGTCAAAATGTTGCACAAAAGCAGCGTTAGCCAATAAGCGAAAATAGAAAGTGTTTACCAAGTAACAACTTTCTCCAACAATCAAAGAAAACTTTAGATCAAAAAAACAAATTTGCCAAAAGCAAGAAATCTACTGAAACAATACCGGAATATCGAAAGGATGCCTTAGATGTGGAAACAAAGATCATCTATCAAATGAAAAATGGTGTCCAGCATTAAAGCCAAGATGTTCTTAATTGTGGAATTATGGGACAGTTTGTAAGTGTTACAGGAAAAGACTAATGCAACTTTCAAATATATCGCTAATGATTCAGTCTATCCCTCAGAACTTGAGGAAGTAGATGTACACTGTGTTAAGCATAGAGTATGATGTATTGGGGTTAAATGCAAACAAAGAGTGAAACTTCGGCGTCTCATAGCCTTAGGAGAGGTGCCTTTAACCACTGTAGCAGATGAGATCTCGCTACACTATAATTAATCATGCTGTGTGGGTAGAGAAATTTCAAAATACTTTAGGTGAATTCTTCCTACCTCGGAACATACACCCAGAAAGCTTTACGAGTGCACCAATATCCATGGTTAGGTAGAGTTGTTAAATTAATGTAAAGGTAGAGTAAGAAGAAAAGTTGTGAGTTGCCGAGAGGTCCTTCTGTGCTAGCTTGGATTTATCAATGGAATTTAGGTATTAGCTTGAATCCAAATAGACCGGAACTAGTGGCACTGATAAATAACAGACGTACAATTAGTTTCCAAAAGTGTTCACTGGAAAGGTGGGCGTTACAGGGGTTCAAACATAGAAGTGTTTTTTTTTTTTTTTAAATAAAGAAACCATACCCCAATAATTCAAAGTGAGAAACATCCCTTTTAATACCAGTTAGAAAACACTGAGGCTAGTGAATGCCGGTCTCCTTGGTTGTAGCATGCCATGCCAATGGAAAGGTCAGGTTGTGCATCGACAAACAATTTGAACCAACATTTTTTGGTTGAGAAATTTCCCCTTCCCAAAACGGATACAATACTGGTGATTACCAAGGGTGGTAAGTGCTTCACTTACCTCAATTAAGCATCAGCGTACCACCAAAAAAGCAAACATCACATCCTATAGATGTATCCAGTTCAATTAAATGCCATTTGGCTAAGCATCAACTGCAGCTATTTTTCAGCAGCTAATGTGTCAGCTTTTATGGACCATAATGATGTTTTCTTACAGGATGAGTTTCATAATGGGCCAAGAACAGTATTTAAGGGTAAGGAAAGTGATAATCGTTTTAGTAAGTTTGCATTGCAATCCATAACGTACTTGAGCTAGGAATTCACTGAACATAGGACTAGTTCTGTGGAGCTATCCAGAATGCACCATTCCCCTGCATAGCTTTGATTTGCAAGCCAAAACCGTTGTTACCGGTGACACCAGTGGTTGTTCTGTTGCAAATATGAGAGAATGCAAAACAACCAACTAATTTATGTGCTTCACGCTTTCCATTTCCAGAAAAAAAGTTTTAAATAGATCGAGAAGGGCTGGTTTGTATATGTGCGTGAACAAGTTCAGACAGTATGTATGGGAATCTGGATGTGTAATATGTACTGACCATAAACCACTTCTTAAAATTTGAGCCACGCCAAGAATGTAGACGGCGCTTCTAAGGTTAGCTAGAACTTTTTTTTTTTTTTTAATTGAATTATACCTACAAAGTACTGTATTTACCAGGATCCAAGAATAAAGTTGCTTTTTTTTTTTTTTAAAGCAGAGCTCCTTTGCAAATGACAGCGAGTGCAATGTGTGAGAAGACCAGAGGGGCAGCAGTAGATAATGGTGCCAAGGAAGTGATGTCAAATGATCTGTGAGAAGTTTTGTACAAAAATGATGCTTATACTTATTATAAGTCGAGGTATTTATCCAGTAAATGGCCATTTGGAATTGTGTGTGGAAGATGAAAGGAGACATTTTGGAAAATTATGGATTAGCTGTTTTAGGAAGGAGGATGGACTCCCATTGATGAGTAACAAAAGAATTCCACCGCATGAATTTAGAAAGAAAATCTTGGATATTATTCATGAAGGTCATTTGGGAATAATCAAAAATAAGAGAATACAACTCAAATATTGGTGGCCTGGTACTGATATTGAGATGGGAGTGGGACGCGACTGTGGAATGTTTGGCAGCAGACAAACCCAGGTTACCTTCAGACGAGTATCTTTTCTTGAATGCCCCGGGGCTCCATGGAAAGCATTAGCCCTTGATTTTTTTGGGCCCAATTTTAGACCAGAATGTGTGACGTGCTGATGGACCGATTTTCTAGATATCTTTGAGCTATGGATAAGGCTGACACCATAGTTAAGTTCCTTGATTTAATAGTCCGGAGAGGAGGTATTCCTAAATCAATATGTAGTGATAATGGGCCACAATTTGAGTCAGCTGTGCAGAATTTTCTATTTAGGAGTAACATGTAGGAGCATACTTTCTTGCACCATTCTTCTGGCAATGGCGCTGTGTAACGCTTTAACCAAGTTCTGATGGAAAGTATCATAAATGACTTATGAACTGTAAGGATTAGGAACTAGAGGTCAAGAAATTGGTGTGGGTTTACCGCACTTCTCTCAGTGTGATATAATAATCCTTTCAAAATTTTGTGATGGAGAACTATACACCAAAGATATCAGCATGGTTAAGTGGAAAAAGGTAAGACTGTTTTCTTTAAAAGTTTAAAGAAAACATCGTAAGGCACATGCACAAAACAAATGAAAGTAGTAAAGTTCACCGTAAGAGCTTGTTCGTGGCCAATGAACAACTTAAAGGGTCTGTTTGAAGTGATTAAGTTGCTCAACAATTTAGCAAAGATGGAGTGCTGTAAAGATTCAGCATTTTAGTAAAATGGTTAAAAGTTAGATAGTTGGACGCCTTAGTATCAATGTCAGGAGTGTCCAGGTTAATATACCCAAGGGATGCCTAATAGATGTTCACATGGAGGTTAATGAAATAATTAGTGAGTCGTTTCTGCAGCATCTCAACCTGAAATTCAAGCAGGAACAGCTATACAAAATGTGGTCACATGCAGAGCTAGATGAGTGCAAGTTCTTAAGAACTTTGCTGACTATATCTACAAGGCCACGCAAAGCCACTTTGAGCTTTTCAAGGCTTTGTCGATATGGTGAGACAGCGCAAGAAGGGTTGCATTGCACTGAATCTGGGAGGCAATTCCATGGATGTTGCATTGGGCTTTCCCACACAACCCCAGGGATTTTGGCACATTCCCATACTTACAAGGCATTGTAAACCTGGGAATACATCAGAATCTTGTTTTCCCAGGGGTGACGCAACAACGAAAAATCTATTTGTCCTCATTTTTCCTCTGTGTGTGCTGCATACTTAGAGGGGGAAAAAGCCTCCATGGATTGTTTTTGTGCAGGATGGTGTCCATTCCTGCACAGAAATCACCTTGTCGGTGATGCAGCCATCCTTCGCACCATAGTACAAGGGTGCCTGCATCGCAGACAGGCAGCCACCTGTGCGCCAGCGCAGGGGGGGATGACAAATGTGCTGTATCTTGTAGATATGGCACATTTCTACCTTCTCCCTAAGGCACATTACTTGCTACGCTCAGTACACCACAGGACTTGTAGATAAAGTGCTTAAGTCTGGTTTGTTCTGAATCTTCAATGTTTTTTTAATAGCACTTTTTCTTGCAAGATGTATAGTTTAAAAGTAAGTTACTCCCCGTTTAGGAGGAATTAACAGAGAACCGTTCAAATAATATCTTCAGGGCACTACATTTGCTGCACCTCTGCACCATACGAAATCAATTACCTCTTCAATTGAAGAGCTTCTAGATTCACATGCAGTACATAACTGCAGTCTAGCAGATGAGCCCACAAGTGTTATAATATTTTTTTTTAAAGTCTATGTGGAGTATGGCATCAACCATAAGCCCACAATGCCTCACTAAGCGACAACCCTTTTTATTCTTTTTCTGTTTATTCTCTACTGACCCCATTATTGGAGAGATAGGAAGCCACATGTGAATCTATAAAATCTTCAAGATGAAAAATCGTAATTACATATAAGGGGATTCTTTTCAGCATGGGGAGTCATATAGATTCACAAACTGCACAAAGGTTGCACAGCAGCATTACTCCCCCTGGGAAGGGGGAAGGTGAAGGGGTGGGGGTTTAGAATAAATACAAGGATTGTTAATATTTTTGATTGTTGATAACAGCAACTCATGTAGCAGTGATGCAAATGTTAGGAAGTCCATTAAGTATGAGGTACCTATCACGGTTGCATCAAAGGACCATTTTTCTCGTCCCATATTAAGTATACTATCCATTTCAAAGTGCAATTCCACTGTTTCAAGAACCAGACAATTGTAATTCTCCTTGGTTTGGGTGAAAAACATGCCCCCTTCCTTCTCCCTGTGAGTGCTCTACTATATGTGGTAAGGTATGTATGGCAGATGTGGACAGAAGGATTGGATGTTTAGAACTTCTGTACTATCAGGGGAGAGATGGGTACTAGTGAAAAAGCATAGGCAAACCTCCTACAGCAGCTTATGGACTGCATCATGTTGTGACTGGTAGTTTCTGGATGCAGAATGCCATTTTGCGAGCTGCAAACGGATCAACCTGTGGTTCTCCACTGCCAGAAAATTATCTAGCAGCTCTTGCTTTAATTCCCATTTGGTGAGACGTTTACCCTTGCAGCGCTAGTCTGGGTGCATTTTCTACTTCGCAGACAGGTGGATTACTTATAGCTTAAGTGTCTTGCTACTGGCGACTTCCAAATAGACTGCGAGTTTGGACTCTGGATAATAGTCATCTCAGTTCTGTAGTTGCCAGTCCTCTTCTTGCAAGGGGAAGATCTCCTATAGCGACGTTACTCAAAGTGCGGCCCCACGGACCTATCTTGGCGGCCCGCGGACGTCTGAGAAACGCCATATAATAATGACCACAGTACTTAAACATAGAAGAGGGCGGCGGGAGCATGCGCAATAGTGGTTACTTCGCGCATGCTCCCGCGGCCCTCCTCTATGTTTACCTACGGCGGCCATTAGTTATGGCGTTTCCATGACGATCCATCATTATCTTCTGGAACCTTAGAATCTTGATAAATGTCTGACAAACCTCAAGTCCAGTATTGATCGCAGAAGTCTTGTTCTGCGAGCAATGAAATACGTCAGGGTTTTATTCTCAGCAGTACACGCTTTTGCTTCTTTTTGCAATAGCTCATACACTTTTTCCTAGCACCTCATGTTTATTTTTTGTTTTGGGCCATTTAGTGTGCGTGGGAGGTTTGTACGAATTTGATGCCATACTCGACTTATCAAATGTAGTACCATTTGTCTGGGGTAAAGGGTTTCTAGAGCCCTTTAGGGTAGTGGCGGCAATGTTAAAATCAACTGGTGGATTCTGAGGCAGCTTGGTACAAGCTCTTGACTTGGATCAGTCAAGAGTGGGTCTATGGAACTAGTCTGATATTAGGGAATAACTAACACTTCCATGCCCTCTTATCTACAACACCAACTCTAAAGAGATGACTTAACTGCTGGGTAAAGCCATGGGACAAAGGCTGGTACTTCAGGCTTAAACCCGGAAAGGTGTAGCCAACTATTTACCTATGTCAGCTGTATCTAATGAAGACTTACGACAGGAGCCGGCACTATTCTATGACTGCCTTAGATTTCTTATGGTACTCATCAGGAAAGCACCAGCAGCTGCTCTTTCAGGCACTGCGGCCTGCGCCTCATGTTCTAAACACATGACCTCTGCCTCCCCAAGTTCTGGTTCTGCCGCCTCCTGTCTTTATGCCATGGGGAAGATGCACCCCTGCGACTCTTCGAAAAGCCTCTTCTTGACCAACAGTTTTATTTTTACCTACAGTGCCCCTCTCCTCCTCTCAAAGACAGTGATGTTGGAGGCGTTCTTGTCCCCTTATCTCCCTTAAGCATAAGCTTATTTCTAAGCGGAGCCTAGTTCTGTGGCCGACGACACAAACCGGATGTAATCATTTAAGATTAACTTCCTATAACAGTTTGGGCTGAATTCGAAGACTGCCCATGGCTTCAAGGACCTCACCTACAACCACCACCACTCAGGCTACATCCCAATTTTAATGGTTACGTCTGCCTCCAACTATTAAGGACATAGATCAGACATACTACAGCACAGGTATCAGGAAAACTGCAACCCCCCCCCTCAATTAAAAACACCATCTAAAATAAAATAGCTTGCCATGCGAACTAAGATTACAGATCGTTAGCATTCATTGTTACAACACTGCTAATGTCAGACCTGTACATAGTGAAAACGCCAGGGGTCAAATGACACCTCACATGTCTTTACAATCCTCAATTAACGCCTTGGTCATTCCAGACAAACTGACGACCAAACTTCACATAGCACTGTCTCAGACGCCTTTTAAGACGTGGCTAATTACTTGTTTAAAAACATGAAGTGAACAAGGCAGCCCAAAAGCATAGACGGCTACCTTTAAGAACATACAGGCATAAAACATCACCCATGTTGCAGCTGACTGGGCGTGCATGGCATACATGCAACCCACCCCAAGTGTCTGAAGACCAACATCAAACTAGTGCCACCTTGTGATGACACCATGCCTCGAGCACAACCACTACCTACTTTTCATAATCTTACAGGGCCAGGATGGGTAAACCACTTTCTTAAACAAATTCATGCCCTTCACAGAAACTTCAGTACTTTTTTTTAAAGCATACGATTCTAGGTAGTATGAATAGCACTGATACTTTAGAGGGCAAACCAACTATCCTGCCACTGCACACCCTCCCACACCAACAATTATGGCATCTGCACTGTAAAAGCAGATTTAAAAAATCCACCTTAAGATGATTCAGTAGGGATCCCTGGGTTCCAGTAATGATAGTGGGAGATGTTTGACATCTACTCCAAATTCAGATATGGATTTGGTTTCATTTAGGCTTGCTGTGAGATCCATCTTTTCTATGCTGCCTTTACTTCGCAACAAATTTTGTAAATGTGGTCAGTCCCCTTAGAATACACCAGTCCGATCACGTCATAATATAAAAGCAAACTCCCCATCAAGCATGTACCACACTGAAACCATTTTGAAACACTATCCAGTCCATTTAAGTGAAAGCATTTGAACAGTGCATAACTTGAACATTTCTGCACTGCAGAAATTCGAAGTTGCATTATATATGTTATTAAAAAAAAGGCACAAAGTGGTGCCAAACCAACCTCCAATCATTACAGTTAAAGTAAAAATGAATTAACATTAGGAGTACAAGTCCAATTTTGCTTAGAGAAACAATACTTTCTTGGAAGGAGCATTCTGACAGTTTATCACCAAGTTTTGCATGCTGTTCTGTAGAAACAGATTTAGCAACTAGTTTTACACAGAGGGAAAAAAAAGTAAACTTCCGCTGATTAACAAAATGTACTCTTAAGTTTCATGTGGCATATTTTATTTTAACGAAATATTTATGAAGAACTGGATGCCGCAACTGCTGCCCTCTTCGGTTTTGGTGTTGTACCCTCACGGAATCCATTCCTGCAGTTAAAGATAAAGCATAATTAGCGGCTGTTGAAACTCAAGGAATTAGTCTCAACCAAAGGTTATTTACTAATATGAGATTTTAAGACATTCAATACAGAAACAGTGCAAATGCAAACTGCTTATCTCAGGAAATAACTGAAATCACTTGATTTCATATGTTCAGACATTTATTTATTAACATCACTGATAAGCTGTGCAAGTAGTCTACCCACTTCAGAAACTAAAAAAGCCAACTTAAACTTTAAATAACATTGGGAGGTCGAGGGGAACAGTAGGCATTCGTCTAAAAAACGGCGGGTTACACGGCTCTTCTGTAGTCACTCGACAGCTACTTCACCTCAAAGGCCAGGTAAGGGAATCAATGTAGATGGAGAATTCACAGCATTTGCTAAAACCAAAGACACAATAGTTTGCGATGTCTTGTGCAGAAAAGAAAACCGCATAAACAGGACTAAACAATGGCCAGTTTAAATACAGTGAGGCACTAGAAAGGGCACTGGCCTGGTGGCTCAGTGGACTAATGTATCCACTCAAGTAATCTGTGGCTGATGGTCACCACAGCTTATGAATCTCTGAAGGTTGATTATTTCATGCTTCCCAGGCAGATAAAATTAATACCTCAGAGTCGTGTAACAAGCAAGTGATAAATAGCACTAACAGGCCACCTTATGGTGCATAAGGCAGTTTACAAATACATTTTACAATACATGGGAGCCTGCAATTCCTATATAAAACCTGGTTTCCAATTTCCTTGTTAGACACATTTTTACATGGCTAGTTGCTGTGATAATGAAATGACGCGGATGCCCAATTTGTTATTTCAAGTTCTGACTTCATGCCTCCTGCCAGCAGCCCTGGTACAAGGCATGTCAGAGCTTAATTTCTGCTGCAGTTAAAAGGTGGTACAAAAATCGGAGTTTATTGGAATTTGATAATGGTCAGTTATTCTAAACCAGTCAAGAGCATAAGGAAATATTTATGGCAATATTTTTTATCTTTAAAAAAAACCTCCCCCTAGCTTTTTTCTACACATTCCGAGTCACATGACTCGGACTATGCCTTAGAATAGACCGCTATCCTTCGTCAGATTTTTTGATGTACTTGAGACAGCAAGGAAGTAGGAGGGTTGCAGGAAGGGTGATGTGAACATGTATTAAAAAGAATAAAGTACTCCTTTGAGTGCAATGTAAGGATATTGCAAGTCACTAGAGACCCATGACCTTCTAAAGAGATTGTGCATTTTGCCTCGGACCTCTAAATGGTGACTGAACTCCTCGGTGACTTGCAATATTCTTGTAATATTACAGGGGGTACTTACTCCCATACATAGTTGAGCAAAAAACTATATAATGTTATCTTACTGTAATGCACATGTGCTAAGGTTATAGGGAGGTTACAGTCAACTATAATGAAAATGTCACTTACCCAGTGTACATCTGTTCGTGGCATCAGTCGCAGTAGATTCGCATGTTCTGCAATAGCTCGCCATCTGGTGTTGGGCCGGAGTGTTACAAGTTGTTTTTCTTCGAAGAAGTCTTTCGAGTCACGGGACCGAGTGACTCCTCCTTTTGTCTCCATTGCGCATGGGCGTCGACTCCATCCTCGATTGTTTTTCCCCGCAGAGGGTGAGGTAGGAGTTGAATTGTAGTAATAGTGCCCATGCAATGGAGTGACTAAGTATGCACTTATTTAAGGTTGAGATGATACATATATAAATAATTGAAGGTAACTTCCAAACTGCTACAGGCTCCCGGGGAGGCGGGTGGGCACATGCGAATCTACTGCGACTGATGCCACGAACAGATGTACACTGGGTAAGTGACATTTTCAGTTCGATGGCATCTGTCGCTGTAGATACGCATGTTCTGCAATAGACTAGTAAGCAGTTATTTCCCCAAAAGCGGTGGATCAGCCTGTAGGAGTGGAAGTAGTCTGAAATAATGTCCTTAATACAGCTTGACCTACTGTGGCTTGTTGTGCGGATAACACGTCTACACAGTAGTGCTTGGTGAATGTGTGAGGCGTAGACCATGTGGCTGCCTTACATATTTCTTGCATTGGGATGTTTCCTAGAAAGGCCATGGTAGCACCTTTCTTTCTGGTTGAGTGTGCCCTTGGTGTAATGGGCAGCTGTCGTTTAGCTTTAAGGTAGCAGATTTGGATGCATTTAACTATCCATCTGGCTATACCTTGTTTTGAAATTGGGTTTCCTGCATGAGGTTTTTGAAATGCAATAAAGAGTTGTTTAGTCTTTCTGATGTTCTTTGTTCTGTCGATGTAATACATTAATGCTCTTTTGACATCTAATGTATGTAGTGCCCTTTCAGCTACGGTATCTGGCTGTGGAAAGAACACCGGAAGTTCCACTGTTTGATTTAGATGGAACGGTGAAATAACCTTTGGCAAAAATTTAGGATTGGTCCTTAGGACGACTTTATTTTTGTGTAGTTGTATAAAAGGTTCCTGTATAGTAAACGCCTGAATCTCGCTTACTCTTCTCAGGGAAGTAATGGCGATGAGAAATGCCACCTTCCAGGTTAGGAACTGTATGTCGCAGGAGTGCATGGGTTCAAAAGGTGGACCCATAAGTCTAGTTAGGACAACATTTAGGTTCCATGAAGGAACAGGTAGTGTTCTTGGTGGTATAATTCTCCTAAGGCCCTCCATGAATGCTTTAATGACTGGTATTTTATATAGGGAAGTTGAATAGGTAGTCTGCAGGTATGCAGATATTGCTGCAAGGTGAATCTTAATGGAAGAGAAAGCTAGGTTAGATTTTTGTAAGTGAAGCAAGTAACCCACTACATGTTCTGGAGTTGTGTGTAATGGTTGTATTTGATTAATATGGCAGTAGCAAACAAACCTCTTCCATTTACTTGCATAGCAGTGCCTGGTGGATGGCCTTCTTGCTTGTTTTATGACTTCCATACATTCTTGGGTAAGTTGTAAGTGCCCGAATTCTAGGATTTCAGGAGCCAGATTGCTAGATTCAGCGATGCTGGATCTGGGTGTCTGATCTTTTGGTTGTGCTGTGTCAACAGATCTGGCCTGTTGGGCAATTTGATGCAGGGTACCACTGATAGGTCTAGCAGCGTTGTGTACCAGGGTTGCCTTGCCCAAGTTGGTGCTATCAATATGAGTTTGAGTTTGCTTTGACTGAGTTTGTTTACCAGGTAAGGAAGGAGAGGGAGAGGAGGAAAAGCGTAAGCAAATATCCCTGACCAGTTCATCCATAGGGCATTGCCTTGGGATTGCTTGTGTGGGTATCTGGATGCGAAGTTTTGGCATTTTGCGTTCTCCCTTGTCGCAAACAAGTCTATCTGAGGTGTTCCCCAGAGTTTGAAATAAGTGTTCAGTATTTGGGGGTGAATTTCCCATTCGTGGACCTGTTGGTGATCTCGAGAGAGATTGTCTGCGAGTTGATTTTGTATCCCTGGTATAAACTGTGCAATTAGGCGAATTTGGTTGTGAATTGCCCAATGCCAAATTTTTTGTGCTAATAGGCTTAACTGCGTGGAGTGCGTCCCTCCCTGCTTGTTTAGATAATACATTGTTGTCATGTTGTCTGTTTTGACGAGAATGTATTTGTGAACTATTATTGGTTGGAAAGCTTTTAGTGCTTGAAAAACTGCAAGAAGTTCTAGGTGATTGATATGCAGTTTTGTTTGATGTACGTTCCATTGTCCTTGTATGCTGTGTTGATCGAGGTGTGCTCCCCACCCTGTCATGGAAGCATCTGTTGTTATTACGTATTGTGGCACTGGGTCTTGGAAAGGCCGCCCCTTGTTTAAATTTATGTTGTTCCACCACAGAAGCGAGAGGTAAGTTTGGCGGTCTATTAACACCAGATATAGAAGGTGACCCTGTGCTTGAGACCACTGTGATGCTAGGCATTGTTGTAAGGGCCTCATGTGCAGTCTTGCGTTTGGGACAATGGCTATGCATGATGACATCATGCCTAGGAGTTGTAATACCATCTTTGCTTGTATCTTTTGTGTTGGATACATGCGTTGTATGATGGTGTTGAAATTTTGAATTCTTTGTGGACTTGGAGTGGCTACTCCTTTTGATGTGTCTATTATGGCTCCCAGGTATTGTTGTACCTTGCGTGGCCGAATTTTGGATTTTGTGAAATTGACGGTGAACCCTAGTTTGAAGAGGGTTTGTATGATATGATTTGTGTGATTTGAGCACTCTATTAACGAATGGGCTTTGATTAGCCAGTCGTCTAGATATGGGAACACATGTATTTGCTGCCTTCTGATGTGTGCAGCGACTACCGCTAGACATTTGGTAAAGACTCTTGGTGCGGTTGTTAATCCGAAAGGCAGTACCTTGAATTGGTAATGTATTCCTTTGAATACAAACCTTAGGTATTTCCTGTGCGATGGGTGAATTGGTATATGGAAATAAGCATCCTTGAGGTCTAAAGTTGCCATGTAGTCGTGCAGCTTTAGCAATGGCAATACTTCTTGTAGTGTGACCATGTGGAAGTGGTCTGATTTGATGAAAGTGTTGACTACTCTGAGGTCTAGGATTGGTCTCAGTGTTTTGTCCTTCTTTGGTATCAGAAAGTACAGTGAGTAAACTCCTGTGTTTATTTGTGTGTTTGGCACTAATTCGATTGCATTCTTTTGCAATAGTACCTGCACTTCTATCTCTAGGAGATTGGAATGGTGTGTTGTTAAATTTTGTGCTTTTGGTGGTATGTTTGGAGGGAACTGTAGAAATTCTATGCAGTAACCATGTTGGATAATTGCTAGAACCCAAGTGTCTGTAGTGATTTTCTCCCATGCTCTGTAATAATGACCTATTCGTCCCCCCACTGGTGTTGTGTGGAGGGGGTGAGTGACATGTGAGTCACTGTTTAGTAGTAGGGGTTTTGGGGCTTTGGAATCTTCCTCTATTTCTAGGGAATTGCCCTCCTCTATATTGTCCCCGAAAACCTCCTCTATACTGTCCTTGGTAACTGGACGGTGTGGCTTGTGAGGTGCTGGCTTGTGTGCTTTGACCCCGAAACCCCCCTCGAAAGGGCGTTTTACGGAATGAGCTGTAATTCCCTCTGCTCTGCGGGGAGTAGAGTGCGCCCATGGCTTTGGCAGTGTCCGTATCTTTTTTGAGTTTCTCAATCGCTGTGTCCACTTCTGGACCGAACAGTTCTTTTTCATTAAAAGGCATATTGAGAACTGCTTGTTGAATCTCTGGTTTAAATCCAGACGTTCGGAGCCATGCATGCCTTCTGATAGTTAGATGTATTAATTGTCCGTGCAGCTGTATCTGCAGCGTCCATGGAGGAGCGGATCTGGTTGTTGGAGATGGCTTGTCCCTCCTCAACCACTTGTTTTGCCCTATTTTGGAAGTCTTTGGGCAGATGTTCGATGAGATGTTGCATCTCGTCCCAGTGGGCTCTGTCATAGCGCGCAAGTAGTGCCTGGGAGTTCGCGATGCGCCACTGGTTTGCAGCTTGTGCTGCGACTCTCTTACCAGCTGCATCAAACTTGCGGCTTTCTTTATCTGGGGGTGGTGCATCTCCAGATGTGTGAGAGTTGGCCCTTTTCCTAGCTGCTCCTACAACAACAGAGTCTGGTGGCAGCTGTGTTGTGATGAAAGCTGGGTCCGTAGGAGGCGCCTTGTACTTTTTTTCCACCCTTGGTGTGATTGCCCTACTTTTGACCGGGTCCTTAAATATGTCTTTTGCGTGCCGGAGCATACCAGGGAGCATAGGCAGGCTTTGGTAGGAGCTGTGGGTGGAGGAGAGTGTTGAACAAGAAATCATCCTCGACCTGTTCTGAGTGGAGGCTTACGTTGTGAAATTGTGCTGCTCTAGCCACCACCTGAGAGTACGCGGTGCTGTCTTCTGGTGGAGATGGTTTTGTAGGGTATGCCTCTGGGCTGTTATCTGACACTGGGGCGTCGTATAGGTCCCATGCGTCCTGGTCTTGGTCACCCTGGCTCATGGTGGTGTGAGCTGGGGAGTGTGATGGCGTTTGTGCTGGTGAAACGTTAATCACGGGCGGAGGAGAGGGTGGTGGTGTAACTCTTTTCACCACTTTTGGTTGTGGTGCTTGTTCCGTCTGGAACTCCAACCTTCTCTTTCTCCTAATGGGGGGAAGGGTGCTTATTTTTCCTGTCCCCTGCTGAATGAAAATACGTTTTTGCGTATGGTCCGCATCAGTTGCTTGTAGCTCTTCCTCAAACCTATGCTTCTGCATTTGGGAGGTTAGCGAGTGCTCTTCTGTATAAGAGCCTGAAGCTGGGTCGCTTGCAGTTTGTTTCGGCATCGAAACTTTGTCTGCGTGTTTTTTCGGCTCCGAGGTGACTTTTTTCCTTTTCGGGGCCGAAACCTCTCGGCGTCGATCTGTTTCGGTGCCGCTGTCTCGGCGTCGAGCCGTGTCCACACCGGCATCTCGGTGTCGAGGCTTGTCTCCAGCACTTTCTCGGTCCCGAGAAGGCTGCGTGCCGGTGTCTCGACCGGAGTCGGACGATCTCGGCACTGTTTGGGCCTTTTTCGGTGCCGACGGTCGGTCACCGATTTTATGGGTTGAGCCATGGCCTGGTGGCAGTGGCGTCCCCTGGGCCTTGTAAATGTTTCTTTGTGTGGTTTTCGACGTCTTACTCACGGTTTGTGTATCGTCGAATCCTTCGGAGTCTGAGTCTTGGATCGAGAAGGTACCTTCCTCTTCCTGTTCCTCGAACTCCCGTCGGGCTGTCGGTGCGGACGCCATTTGAAGTCTTCTGGCTCGACGGTCTCGGAGTGTTTTTCGGGACCGGAACGCACGACAGGCCTCGCAGGTGTCTTCGCTGTGCTCAGGTGACAGGCACAGGTTGCAGACCAAGTGTTGGTCTGTGTAGGGGTATTTATTGTGGCATTTGGGGCAGAAACGGAACGGGGTCCGTTCCATCGGCGTTCTTCAGCACGCGGTCGGGCCGACCAGGCCCCGACGGAGGATCGAAAACTACCCCGAAGGGCACCGGAGCTCTTCGATCTTCGATGCGGTGTTGAGTCTAAGTATGCCGATCCCGAACGCAACAATACCGACGAAAATCTTCCGAAATTAACTATTTTTTCTGTTCCGAAACTCGGAGCGACAGGAACACGTCCGAACCCGATGGCGGAAAAAAAACAATCGAGGATGGAGTCGACGCCCATGCGCAATGGAGACAAAAGGAGGAGTCACTCGGTCCCGTGACTCGAAAGACTTCTTCGAAGAAAAACAACTTGTAACACTCCGGCCCAACACCAGATGGCGAGCTATTGCAGAACATGCGTATCTACAGCGACAGATGCCATCGAACAGTGCATTTACAGCAGATTAAATCCGTAGAGTATTATATATTCTGAGCATTAAGTAAACTACTAACAATTCCCCCACCCCCGATTGTGGGATAATGAATACCGATCAATAAACAGTTACTCTTTGGTCAAGTAAGTCTATACAAAAAGCCACAAAACGTACCTGAATCGACGGTAGACAACCTTCAAGTGTCTCATACGGCCGGTACCTGTGGTGTTGCGCCTCTTGGCCTTGACACTCCAGTTATCTATAATAAATAACTGCAGTTAGAAACTTAAAATATCTAGATTTTCAAAGCATGCATGATGGCTTTCTAGTAGATTTCAAATGCAAACCTGCAGTATTTTGAAGTAAAATGACAAACTTCAAACTGGGTAAGGTGTACTCAACCAGACACTGCCTGTGTCCCCTGGTAAACAACACTTCACAATTTACTTCCTCTAATCACTCACCTGTTTTTTGTGCAATTTCTCAATCACTGGAAAACGGCGACAGGGACAGAAAAAATGTCTGAAGTGGTCAGGGAACAGGGCAAGTAAACACTATTACTGAGTGCTGTAAAATGAAACTAAAAGAAAGTAATACCTCCGAAAGAACAAGCAGCGGAAGAACGCACTCGGTACAGAAGCAGTTCTTAGACCATGCTCCAGGGGAGTGCCAGCCTGCAGGTGCTGAACAAATAAGCCAGCAACTAAGTGACAATGAAGTCAACCAATGTTAAGCATTGGGCAGACTCCAAGCCCCTTGTAAGTTAATAGAATGTTTTGCAAGAGAAAGCATTGAGTGGTCCCAGAAGAAGCCTAACACATGATCAAGACATGGTTTCCAAAACAGATGACTAACGGTAAACTGAAAAATAGAACACAAGGACTGGGAAAGGTCAGCCTGCTTCAAGCTGCCACACTCGAGACAATGTTTAAAAAACAAATTATTGTAATACTAACACCGCTAAAAGCAGCAGAGCTACAGAAATGCCACAAGAGAGGCTATAGTCAGATTCAGCTTAGTTCAAGGGGAAATACTGGTACCACTAACTCAAGCTGACTGGGTGCTGACAAATATCTTGCATCAAAATCTCTTGCACCCCTGCCAAAAAAATATGATTGAGTTGGATGGGCCCAAGCGATTACCAGTGGCAGAGATTAGTTCAAGCATTCCATCCATTACAGTGTTTTGATTAATGAAAGGACGACTAAACAAAAAGGGAGTAGAAGTGGGTAGCCTCAAAAAGGTTAAACTTGGGAGACTGCTAAAGAGATGGCAGGGAGTGAAAAGGGGAGCACAAGGGCGGAGAACATGAAACAATTAGCAGTAGACCAAAACATGGAGATGAGAAGCAAAGTATCAAGAAATGAGGTGAGGCAAGCAGTCTGGATTTTGGGGAAGGAAAGAGTATTTTAGCCCCGGATAATTGTTATGGTCAGCACCATCATCTAGGTATAACAGGACAGTAGCCCAAGATGCAATTTACTCAAACTGTATGTATCCTGGGTTTTGAGAGCACAACTCAAACAAATCCATTGCTTGCAAAGGTACTGAGTAGGCTCTGGGTCCACCTCTTACAAGGTAGCTTTCTCCGAACAGCCTTTTCTAGCCATTGGCTTCAGACTGTCACTACAGCTTTGGCTCAGCCCAGTGCAGTATGCATCTCTCACCTAAAGCTATTGGCCGTTTGGATAGGTCCTTCCACCTCATCAATCCTGCTCCAATGTGCCAAAGCTGCATGCTTATTTGGATACCCTGTAAATACATTCCTAGCAGTGATGCAAGTGTTTACTAGTATCACACTGAATAGAGAAAATTGGAAGTTCATTTACAAAATTAAGTATGGTCCTAAGAGATACAGTTCTATGTTGGTCAGCCACCAAGCAAATTAGGGTGCTTTAATGCCAATGTAACACATGGCAGCATAATATTTGGAGGGTTGCATTTCCCAGAGCCACCCTCAAGGAGACTACTACAGAAGAGGTTAGAAAAGGCAGAAGACAAGCTTTAAAAGACAATTAGAATGGTGCACTGCAGCAGTAAAGAGTGGTGACTTCTACGTGCAATAGTCAACACTCAAGACACAACGAATATGTCTAGGGGTATCCGAGAAACTCATCCGTAAGGGTCCCTAGCACAGAACAAAGTTATTGCCTGGAGGTTCAATGCTATGGTAGTGAGATCTAGCAGAACAAAGTAGAAGCTTATTCAAAACATTGGATGTCATGTATGAAAAGGAGAACCCTCCTGCTGTAGCATGCTCAATAGGAGACTGGAGGGCAAACAAAGTTGACTGGAAGCAATCAAAAAATGTATAGAGCATGCTACTCACCAGTGAGGGTCTCAAGGCGCTTGTGTGTTGTGGTGGTGAGGGAGGGGTTACAACCATGTCTTGAGGTTTTTTCTGAAGAGTAGGAGGTCTTTGGTTTTGCGGAGGGAGTTCCAGGTCGTGGGGGCGAGGTGAGAGAAGGCCCTGCCTCTGGGGTGGTATGTTGGACGCGGGGGACTGTAGCTAGTGCGAGGTCGGCTGATCGGAGGTTGCGGGTGGGAGTGTGGAAGTTTACCCTTTTGTTGAGGTAGGTCGGCGGGTTTTGTGGAGGGATTTGTGTGCGTGAATGAGGATCTTGAAAGGGATTCTCTTGTCTATGGGGAGCCAGTGAAGGGATTTGAGGTGTGGTGAGATTCGTTCATGGCGGGGAGGCCGAGGACAAGGCGTGCAGCTGTGTTCTGGATTCTCTGGAGTTTGCGTTTGAGTGTGGTGCCGGCGTAGAAGAAACACAGTACTGTATACAACTGCTAAGGCAGAAGTGCCCAAGGTTGTGAAGTGTTTTGCAAGTATAAGTAATATAGTTGAAGGAATGCTCAGGGAGGCAGCCAATGAAGATTGGGTGAGCAGGCGGTGACAGTGGTATGACAAGACAGATTGAGAACATTCCTGGCAGTTTCGTTCTGCATCACTTTTCAAGTCTCTTGGTAAGGCATACTGAAATAACAGGGCATTTGTGTAGTCCAGTTTACTTGTAGTAGGTGCCTGGGATACCGTCTTCCCGTGTGTGCAGAGGCAGCCATTTAAAATACGTTGAGCATTTTGAGTATCAAAGCAACAGACAACCTTGGTTCACCATAGAAAGCTGATTAACAATCCTCAAATATATGGCGGTTTGTGAGGACTTATGGGGAAGGGCAGAAGGTTGTGTTATTTCCACCAAATAAGACACACTGGTTTCTCACTCAGTCAGCCAATACACAGCCCATCCAGTCGGCTACTGCAGACCTAGAGAGAAAAATTGGTCTGGAAATCAGAGAGGTCCTTCCAGGAGGATCAGGGAAGTCTCACTGGCTTAGAACTTAAGATTTAACAATAGATGCTGCAGGGTTAAACAATGTGGGGATCAGTGCAGATCCCTGTGGCACCCCCTCACAAAAGTAGGATAGATAGGCCGAAAGCGTTGCCAGAAGGCTGATTATGTGACTGATCTCAGTCTGTTATACAAACTAAAGATTGTGCTTAATTGAGGAGGAAATAAGCAGCAAGCAAAAACAATGCAGAGTACGTGTATAAATGACTATCTCCAATTACATTTATACGAAAATGAAGTAATGCTACACCCGAGGAACAGAATATACGAGTGCATAGTCATTGCCAAATAGAAATAGGTGTCGAAACAAAATGTATGTTTAACTTTTTTAAAGTTAGTTTTGCTGTCAAATAATTGTACCTTTAGTTTCCTGGTCACGAACCTTCAAACAATTAGGAACGGGCACAATTAATGGATTCTCATAAGCTAGCGCCCAATGTTTTCCAGGGGCAATACATTTGAAAATGTATTTCCAGATGTATGGTGTGCTGCTGCGCACCAGCAGTACATTAAAAGGTTAAGAATGCAGTTAAAGAGGATGAGTGCACATGCGTTAAACTAAAATAGCAACATGTTTCTTTCAAGTATCTGTGAAGATACTGTTCTAATGAAGCCGACATCGCAAAAAAAAAAAAAAAAAAAAAACACACACATTGCTTTATGTAGCAAACAAGCCATGTCTGCTGTTACAACTCAATTACCCCACCCTAATTCATTTTCTCCCTTGACACTGTCCAGCACTCCCTGCCCAGCTGCTAAGTTTGCCCTATATGAACAGCAAATACATACGTTGATGGCAAAACCCGAACAGGTACCACTGATGAGGGACAGAAGGAGCCGACCAACACTCCGGGATTAAAAAAAGGGGCCACTGGAACTATGCAGTAGACGAGGACCCAATTATGTGGCATTGTTGACTAAATCATGAAGAAAAGGCATACTATGTAGCGTAATGCAGCCCATTTTTTTTTCAATTAGCATTACCTCATTTCAGCATTTTTACATCTCAAATAGTATGACAATTCACTTAGTATCAACTTATTACCCGTATACAGCAATAAGAAACTGAAAGATAACCAGACCTTTGAAAACGCATGAACACGAGTTGCTACATTTTAGCAACTTTTGATCTGTTCGAGCTAGAAACAATTAGTTAAAATCAACAGATTAGGCAGCAGTTGATTATGTAGCAAATCCCATAAATATGGGGAAAAAACGCTGCAGCAGAATTTCAGTAATTTATCATATGCCTGATCCAGCACTTCCCAAGGCAGTGGGATTATCTGCAGACGCTGCACTGATGTCTTTTGGCTGCTTGGCAGCAACGTCTGTCCAGATGTAAATGGGCCCAATACATACTGACTGCACTAGATGCATCCAAGAAAGGAAGCATAGTGTAGCGTGGCCCAAAAGGATTCACAGCTCCACCAGTAGGCAGAAATCCAGGTTGGGATCATGTGGCAAGTTTTTTTTTTTATTGGTTTGTAAATAAACCACTCAAGTGATACTAGTGTGATAGCCACCAGACACGGACATGAAAGTTCAGATCTATGCCAGGCATCAGATTTAGATATTTGCTGCCTCAATGAGATCTGGCTAAATATGTCAAGTTATATTCTCCACGAACTGGTACCACTAAACTACTAAATTCTTCACCAAGATAAAGGATGTGGCAGGGGTATCTATTTATTTGTCCTTAGCGCTTAGAATACTCATATTCCAATTAAAAAGAAACAGTCTAACATGTCCGTATGGCCGGGGGGGGGGGGTCAACTGTTTGAGGCAGATACAAGAAAGGTTACTGGCTTGTTGCAATCCCACCCTTCTAGAAGTCACTGACTTTGCCAAAGAGATTGAACGGGCCATGGTTTCTTCATAAGCACTGAAAGCAGTTCAGGTGAATGTGTTGCCTACACCCGTTTCCGATACAGGCAACTACTCTTATTGCACTGGTCTTCAGTAAGGCTCCCCGATTTCCGGTTTTACTGATTTTTATTAGGTAAATACACCCAGAAACAACGCGTTTCCTGTCTTTTTTTTTATTCTTAAAAGTAGTAAAATACTGAAAACTGCCTTTTTTGTGAAGGACTATGCAGTCTCATTAATTCCAGGCAAAAGCTAAACAGATAGAAAGGGAGTTACAAAACAGATAGGATTTCCTTAAATACAGGCATATGTTAATATAAGTATTATAAAGCTAATATGCATGTATGGGCGTGGTGTTTTGTTGCATGTGACTGCTTTATTTGCTAAAATGCGACAGGCTTCTACGCATGCATGTCTTAGAGGTAAATGTGAAATACACCATTTAGGACTCCATTTTTATTTAAAAACACACAAAGAAATAGACAAATAAAAATAAACTGGCCCAAAACTAAATATGGATTAATGTAGATGAAAATGTAAAAAAAATAAAAAAATAAAAAGCCACAAACGTGAGCCAGTCATACGTTATGACCATCCTATCAAACTAAAGCTGAAAGTGCAGCCTGTAATTCACAAAGTTTGTCAGATTCCTTAGTGCTGGAGAGAAACCTGAACAAGTCCTAAAAACACTATGTTCAGAGGGCATTATTACACCCAGTGTCTTCTTAAAACGTTTCTCCTGTAGTTGTGGCAAGAAGAAAAAAAATCTGGGTAAGTAAGATAGTGTGCCAACTTACGCACCTTGAACAGACATACATCATCGCATTCTGGGATACATGAACCACTAGCTAATTTGGGAAGGGCAAAGGTAATTTCCTTAATCGGCTTGCTTTCTGTGTACCGTCAAATTGATCGCACACCGTGTTGCAAGAGCTGACAACTTTTATAAACCCCTTTGGTGCATACAACTATCTTAGACTCATTTTTAGACTAGCTACATTGGTTAGTGTTTTCCTAAAGATAAGAACCTATTTGGGAATATGGATGGTGTGCAGGCGTTTCTGAGTAATGTTCTAGACCTGTTTAAAACAGTATGACCATCAGACAAGTTTGGGTGCCATTTCTTTGTATGGTATACAACCACAATTTTGTTTGATTAAAGTCATTGGAGATGCTTCTCAGGTCCATCTTGGGGTTGGCAGAATACTATGCCCGTTTTTTGTACAAGGGTATGCTTAGATTTCTGAAATATTAAGCTTTACTAAAAACAAGTGACATTTTGATACAGGTAATTTGAATGAAGTTTAAATGTGTCGAAAAATTTGATTTGGATGGCTCTTGCTGAACACGCTTTTGAAGCTGGCAGTAATGGCTATCACTGTGGATGCTAGTTTAACTGGATTGGGTGTTGTCCAAGTCAGTGGGTAGCTGGGAAAGATCAAATAGTGGCGTTTGTCCCCCTAAGTTTGAAACAATCAGGAAAGCATTACCGCACTATTCAGCATGAGGCTTCGCCATGCACACAGCAGTACAGAAATGCAGAATGTACATCTGGGCTTGTGAATTAAAATGATATACTGATCACGACCTTTAGTTCACATTCTGGGTGGAAGCACAGCTAGTAATTTGTCTGCCAGACTAGTTAGACGTACCAGATTTTCAAGAGTACAACTTTCAGGTCGAATCATCTGACTGGTGGAAAGAATAGCCATGCTAATTGTCATGCATGTTGACCGAGAATAAGATTTTAGATAAGAATGTGTGGTTGCAGTGTTGGATGCTGATAATGAATATGGCAGTACGGTTAACCAAAAAGAATAGCTGGATAGATATCAGTCCGATGACAAACTACAGGAAGTAAAAGTTTGTTATGAACAGCTGGCGTGAAGGAAGAAGCGTGTCCGGTAATTGAAAACACATTTTTTCCAGGTGTAGGAGGAATTACCTATTGTCAACAACATGGCCATGGGGTGATGTGTCTGACAATTTGAGACATTATTAGATTAGCATATCAAGGACATTCAAGTATTACCAAAACTTGAGACCAAAGCAGTTTTATTGGTGGCCATCTACATATAGTCAAATAGGTCGCTGATGTGCAGATTAATATGCCAAGCAACACAGTTTACAACTCATCAGAAAGCACTTTGATCCACTATCTCAGCTTTATATTTCAAACAAGAACAAACCTCCCGTGTCCAACTCCCACTAAGACAGCACGCAACTTGACCTTCAACCCCTAAATCAATTAGGCCGCAAAAAATAAAATGTTACTAGACCTGCAGGTTTAGTAACTTGAACAATCTACTCGACCATAACTACAATGTACATGACACGTAAATGGATTTCAATAGAGTGACCATAGGCAAATATTTTAGTCATTGACCTAGCTACTCATAATGCCCTCCCACTGATGGTACTCACTTTTGACACAGCAAAGGCTTTCAACAGTCAACTGGTCTTTTTTTGCATAGGGTGATCCTGCAATGCAATTTGGGGGTTGTCTTCTCCACAGTAATTAGGGATATTTATAAGAAACCAGCGGTCAGGGTCCTGGTTAATGGGATCCTGTCTGAGCATTTTAACATCAGAAGAGGGACCCGTCAGGGGTGCCCACTTTCAACCTTTACATAGAGCCATTGGTCAATAAAATCAGATTCGATCAGGTTATTATACCTTTTAATTATTGTGGGTGGGAGAAGGTGGCCTTGTTTGTAGATTTGACGATCTACACCAACGACCAGGAAAGCTCTCTACCAACGATTCTTGGCACATTAGAAGGCTTTGGGAGACTGTCAGGTTACGACGTTAAACAAAAGACAGAAATTATGCTATGGAATATTAAGCACAGTATTCCTCCGTTAAAACAAGATATTAGGTACTTGTGGGTTCAAGTGACAATGGATCTGGATAAAACAAAAGTTGCAATCACGTCCAGAAAAATGTTTGTGGGGTGGGCTTACACCGTTTTTTGGGGCATATCTAATATCTTGAGAATGTTGATCCTTCTAAAATGTACTTTCCTGTTTAATGCAATACCTCTGGAATTTAAAGCAGCCTGGGTAAAGAAGTTTCAGTGGGACTAGGTAATTTTATTTGGGTTCCAAGAGGAGCAAGAACTGCAGAGCAGAAGCTCTGAGGGAAAAAGGAGCAGGAAGGAATAGCAAGCTGCGACCTTTACAGCTATTGTCTGGCTTTTCAACTAAAATATATTGTCGGCCTCCTTTTGAACAGGTCCACTAACTCCCCTTCTAAGCGCCTTGACAGATCATTTTCTATACACATTTTGCCACCCAAAGTACTCCAAAAAAAGGTCACACTAAAGATTTTAGAAGCGGCGTGTAGAACCTGGTTATGTGTTAGGCGGACATTGGGAATACCTTATTACAGCAGTTTCGCCACAACTTGGGACTCACCGGGAACTCTGGAATGTCTTAAAGATAAACTAGCTATCCTGCTGAGGGAGAAAAGCTCAATAATTGGGGACAAATCAGGCCGGGCAATGTTTTGAGTCCGCTGTCCTTTTTCTTAGATAGTATTTGATTTATACAGGGTCCCCATGGTTCTATCAGTTGGTGAGGTGGACTAAGGACTCTTAAGAATGAGGAGTTTAGCATTCTGGAAGAAAAACTTCAAAAGAGTAGACGTAAAGAGGCTTCACAGTGGTATTAGATGCTGGTAGATTCAGGGGAGAAGAATTCAGCTTGCCAATAGAGATCTGGGGAAGGGACCTGCCGTCGATGGATGTCACAACTCTATGGCATTTATCAATGTCCATGCTCTGGAAAGTTTATAAATCTGCACCCCTGAGAAGAAAGCATCTTTTCACAATATACAGAGCATATTGGACACTGAAAAAACTGGGAAAAATGAGTGGGTGAGCAGAGGCGACCTAAGTGTGACAAAGGAGAAAATGATGCCCACGTGTTTTGGCACTGACCCGTGAGTCACCTCTTTTGGCAAGTGATTTTAGAGGTCACAGGCTTAGAAGTAGAGGTAAGCCTTCCCTTGATTATTTTTGGTGATTTAAAAGGTTGGTGAGTCCTCACTAAAAATGGAAATGTTGCAGAAACTTCATATTAATACTATTAGCACAATGGGAAATATGCATGAGGTGGGTGCCCCTTCACCCCCGATACTAGCAGAGTAAACTAGCTTGGTTTTAAGGATTAACAAATTAGATAGGAACACCTCTTGTTCATAAAAGAAATTGTGAGTTGTGGGGAAAAAAGACAACTGACGTAAGGAGTGGCCAATGATTAAGTGTCTATACCAACAGCTCTGTTAATGGAAAGGCTGAGAAGGTTCTTATGCAAAGTTTCATTTTTAGCCCTGGCTGGTTTGATCGAGAGTAGCTTGTGAGCTGTGCTGAGACAGGTGGAGATGGTACTTTTCCCTTGAAGGGAAGGCCTCCCTTAGCCTATGGAAGACAAATAAGCCCTCCACCCCCTTCCCAAAAACCACACCCAACAAACATGAACGAACTTTTGACCTCCATCTCCCAGCAGAGAGAAAGTGTGACGAGAAAAAGATTTAAAGCCCCCCTTCATTTTCTGAACAGATTAACTGTTCCTTGTCAAATCGCCAAAAAGGAAGAGTAGGGCCTAAAAATAGTTCAACCTCATCAAATATGGCTAATTGCCATAGCGAGTGGGCAAGCAGAATGAGGCCTGTCAATGCAGCCACCAATCGAACAGATCAGTGCTTCCTAAACTGTCGGTTGTGGTGGCTTGCGAAATGTCCAGGCAATAAATAAAGATGCCTTTCAAATGTTAGGCTATGTCTTCTGACAAATTACTGCTTTTTTCTTTAACAGGAGAATTGGTATTTACAAACTCCTCTCACTTTGCTGCCAGAGGGAAAAAAAAAAAAAAAATAGGAAAGTAATCTGAAAATCTTGCTGGGATATTCTAAGCTGTAACTGAACTGCTCACACTGAACAGTGAGGAAACCAACAGGAAGCACTTACTTGTAATGCCAAAGTGTTATGGAAACCGAGTTTACAAGGATCATGATACAAAAAAAAAAAAGTTAGGATCTTTTACTTTGTGATGCACAAATGATAAATATTCACTGAAACCTGATGTCCACATGCGTGCAATATAGTCTGACCAGTAAAACTGCGCAAAAATTGAATAGCCATTGAAAAATATGCTAAGTGACAGTGCACTACCACATGGTGCTTTAGTTACATTAAAACACTGCACGTCTCATGTCCATTCACCCTAGGCGGGTCATAAAGGTTTGGGAAGCACTCAGTTTACTTGCATTTCCTTTGGAAAATCCACCAACTACAAAGTAGCCACAAAACTGACCCAAAATGTGGTCAGGTGGGACGCCTATAGAATTTTTAGTCAACGCCAATACTCCCCACTCCTCCACACCCCCAAAAAATAACCTTAATGCTAGGCTTAAGCAACAAGAGACTTAGCGCACCTAGCTAGACAGGCATGTCAAATTTTCAGACACTTCACTGGCGCTAGTTACACCCCGCTCTGAATTAACCTAGGCAAGGCATTCACACTACACAAAGCTCTAAATAAATTCTAGTTGCACTGTATTTGAGCATCTCATTTGCAGCCCATGAAAATAGCTAAGGTTTGTGCACACACAAAAAAAAAAAAATGTTTTCCATTCCCTGAACACCACTACGCATGTTCACCATAGTCACTGTTTAACCTAAAGTTCCCTTAAAACATCCTTTAGTCTAGAGGTGTCCGTCTATACACTGTGACCCTGTCACTCCATTGCCACTAATGCCTCTTTGAAAACCCCAGTCATTTCCAGTCGGCTCTGCAAATTACAGTAACTGAAGCTCTAAAGGGCAGCAACAGGAGTCATTGACCCACAAGTCGTCAATTATGATAGAACCCTGAATTATATATTGTACTGTAATAGTATTTATATAGCGCTTACTACCCCTGACGAGGTAGTCGAAGCGCTTTTCGGTAAGTAGCATGCTACTCTGGAACCCAACAAGAATTAGTGATGGATTAGTATCGGGAAATATGAGTACAGTTTTAGTATTATTGACCGGAGTAATGGAGGGGTGGAGGAGTATATCCCTCATTTACTCAACCAAAAGGCTTGGGATGAGTAAAGGGGGATGGAGGAGGGAAGTGTGGGGAAGGGTTATGGAGAGCACAGTAGCCGGGTGAGATAAATGAGGGAGAATTTAGTAGGGTTGTGTGGGAGGTCATGGTAGTAGAGTGAGGTTTGGTGAGTTAGATGTGGAAGCGGAGGGAAGAGGTTAGGCAGAGTTATTTAGGAGATGAAAGTAGTAGAAAGGATTTGGGATGAGTCAGAGTGGGAATGGTGGATAATTTGATAGACATGACATTTGATGATGGGTAGATAAGTGTGATAAGATGAGAGCAGGGATTCAGATATCCAGTATAACAACCCATCCAGGAGCCATGCAATGACCCACGAACATGCCAAGCACAGAAACATATACACATACATACATGAATACACATATGTACATACACTACATTATTAGAACCATGGGTAAATATACAAGGTGTAAGTACCTAGGGTACCCACTACAAACCAGGCCAGCCTCCTACAATAGTACTTCCGTTCGGTTCACAAAAGGCTACCAAGAACACAGTTTTAGACAGAGGTTTAGTGATCTTAGTTTAGAGTTTATGGGGTGCTTAAATATCAACTCCTGGCAAAAGATTTCAAAATTACAGTACATGGTGTGGGGTAGCAAATTTAGACATGCATACAGTTTACAGGACGGATGTGTAGAAGTGTGCAGATTATATTGGCAGTTCTCACATTTACAAGAGGCTCAGGAGACTGGAAAGCCTGATCAAATACCTCATACTAAATTATCAGTATTCCCCTTAGAATTTTTATGTGGCTACCCATTCAAATTGCCGGCTTCAGCTTCTGGTAAGACTTGTGTAGACCAGAGTGACCTCAATCAGTTTAGTGCCAACATTTGCCCTAGTCATTCATTCATATATATTGCAGTTTTCTAGCATGCAGACAAGACTTAAATTGGGTGGCGTGGGTCAAATAGCTTTACACAGAACCTAATTACAAGTGAGAACCAACACATCAAAACGTTGGACTGTTTTTTAATAAGGCCATTTCCATGGCTCTATATAGACTTATCACAGGTGACTGCGATACAGAAGTAACTGATATTTTGATCCTCTTTAGAAGGTTTTGAAGAAATTCTTTTGGCACACACTCAGGCAAGGGTCGTCAAAGTGTTCTTTTCATTTGGAAGGCTGTAGCTCAGTAAGGAGGATACAATATGTTCAGTTTACACAAGGCTAACATAGGCACATAATGCACTGGGAGAAAGATTTAGTCACACTGGCTGGTGTGAAAATGTAAGAGGTGGAACGAGCCAGCCCATTTAAACTTCTATGAGCTGGTCAGATAACCTCTGTTACTGTTGGACACTTGTGTACAGTTATCACCATGAATTGGAGAAACTGGTAACACCTAAGCATCCATATATGTTAGGTGATGGGCTTCACATCAGTCTGGCCTGAACAATAAGGCGGATGTACCACAGAAGGTGCAATGTTAAATTAGTGATTGAGAGACAAACAAGGAGTTTACCATTTACATATGTAAGAGGTCATAGTTCACCCACACTGCAGCCCTGATGAAGGAAGTCTTTCAAGAGTACCCACCAACAATTAGAGGAACTCCCAATTTCATCCAAAAACTCAAATTACCTGCACAACGCCACTAGGATTCACTCCGATCATCATGCAGATTCCACGGAATGCAGTCTTTTATATCTTATATCATTATTTACTTTATGTATCCCTTGATGTACGAGTATAAATATCACTGTTGAACGCACCATGTTAGCACACACTACTTTGGACTGGGGATGCCAGTTGCAAATCTGTCCTCTTTGTTGCAGCAAAATAAATAGACCTTGGTCATTGACTAAACTCCTTTGTAAATGCATTTGTACATATTTTTGGAACGTGCTTTACAAGAGCATTAGATGAAGGAGAGGGGGCAAGTGGGCAAGGAGGGGGCAACATGGAACGCAACAGATTGGATCTCAAGATACACCCTAGGATTACACCGACCAATTATAAGGGAAAAATCACGGCGTGACAAACCATTTTACTGACTTGTTTGTGCATTTTGTGTTTTAACGTCACTGGACAGACACGAATGTTCGAACATGCCATGCAGGACGAGTGCGCATACGTGGGGGATTATGAACGACGTTTGAGAAAGGGTACTGATAGAAAGTAATTATTCTGAAGCAATGGGAGGGAGGAAGGCATATTGGAAAAAAATACTCTGTGCCTGTGAATGCGTCAGTCTGTAGGAGCTATGATACCCGAGTTAGGGTTTGTGCTCTCATAGAAGTTCAACAAACTCAGGGGATGAAACAGTACTTGGGACACTGATATGAGAGGAACAACAGGAAATAATATGGCAAGCACAGTAACCAATGAAAAGCAAGGAAGCAAGCGAGCAGCATGTAAGCCCCTTTTAAGATTTATATTGAATACAATAGGTTTCCCAAACACAGCACAAGCGCTGTGCAGGCGAAACCTAACAAAATATCCCTCTATTTCAGCCAGAATAAAGAAAGAATTGAATAAATACCAAAATGAAATGTACTAACCTTGTCTATTATGCTGTTGACAACCAGAGGGTTTTTCAAAATATGTTGCCCAATTCCAGTGTTGAATCATTCCTTGTGTCTTCACTTCATATCAGAATAGGTATGATTAACATCAACAATCCTAACCACCACTTCACCCTTTTGCTCTTAAACTGTTAGTTTTTGAGGACAGCCTCAACGCTGCCCCAATTTAGGAAAGTGTTGAAGACTCGGCTCTTTAAAGAACACTTCACTATGCCGTAGGTCAACAACTCTGTTGTTTTTATTGCTCGCTAACATTTAAGTTTGCCCTTGACCGTGTACAGTGCTCTGCTGCTTTTTGGCTAACTTTGTGCTATGGAAAAACACATACATAGCTTTGTTATGACCCCAACAGTTGAAATTGGATCATTGCCTCCAAGCTGTAAGATATGCCTTAAATTATTAGAAGTTCCATCTACCACTTAGCATCTGAAGACTAACACCCTGCCTGATAAGACTAACCATGCTAAACCAACTCATCACATGCATGATAACCTGTGTTTGTCCTACCACTAACCACAAGATAAACAGAAGATATTTGAAAGTCTTCCAAGACTTAACTCGTGTCACCATGATATCCTGTATCAACTCACTACCTGATCTCTCATTTATAAATCCCTTTAGTACGCGCACCCTCCCCCGGGTTCTTGAGTAGTCCCAAAAAGGTACTACCGTTGACGCATGATCCATTCCTGGCCTAGGCACACTAGTGAGGCAGAGTTTTTACCAGGACAGGTTGAGGAACCCTGGGTGGTAGAAAATTTGTGGATCCCACACACGTAATTTACGTCGCAGAAATGAAAGGAAAAGTAGTGTTTATTTAATGTTTCACCTTTGAAGTGAAGGGTATTCTGGGTAAGAAAGCTTTTTTTGCGGGGGGGGGGGAGGGACACACTAACCTCGATGTCCACTTTTCATTCATCCGTGGATTTGATCGGTTTCCCTACATGGTTGCCGATCCAGTACACCTACCATTGTTATAATTGCCACAATACGTTTTGGGCCCCTCCCAGAAGTGGGCACCTGGCCTACCTCAACAGCGGAATGCCAGGTGGAAGGAAGTTTGAGGCTCCTAACAGATTTCAGAACTTCATCACAGAAATGTGAGGCATGTGTTTTGTATGGTCAATGTTTGAGGTTTTCAAGGTGTTCTGGATACAAAAAAAAAAAAAAAAAAAACATGGTGAGCCACAAGTCAGCCCACCCTGGATGCCCCTATGTAGTGGTTGAGCTAGGGCCCAAAATCTACCCATCCACATATGGGGGGGGGGGGGGGGGGGGGGGGGGGCAAGTTTTCGTTAGAATAATGTGATGTGTCAATGTCGCGTTTTGGGCCATTTAGGTCATGGGCACTAGGTCTATCCACACAAGTGAGGTACCATTTTTATCAAGAGACTTGTGGGAGCAAAGAACAGTAGAACATTTCTTATATACCTGTCGGATTTTGTTGAATTTGTGCCTTTTAAATTGGTTTGAAACACCATACTAAGCATACACTAGTACTGGAACCCACAAACTCAGAGCTGTAGGAATGATCACTGCTTCTAAACTCAATATCTTGTGCTCATTTCAGCAATACACACATTTCCTTGATAACTGCAGTTTTTACTCTGCCTATTTAGCTACAAGACAAAATCTAAACTATGCACTCTAAAAACCATTGTATGGTACATCTCAGTTGTTGGGCTTTTGGGTACCTTGAGTTCTTGGAGAACCTACAACCCCTATGTATCCCTGCAGATAGAAGGGTCTAGCTGACAAAAGTAAGAAATTAAAATGTTGCCAACGATGCCTGATTTTTTTCCTACTAATTTTTAATATGTTTTTACTTTAACAGTTAATTTCCTTGGCAAACCCTTGATATCTACACATGACCTCTTGCTGAAATCTGACTTGTGTCTACTTTTCAGAAGTCTATAGCTTTACTGGATAACCAATGGGTTTCACACTGGTTTCCACCACAAACTGGAAGTATGTTGACAACCCACAAAAAATATAGGCTACCTCTCTGCAAAAGGCCAAGACTGTGGTACAAAATTAGGCATCTGGATTCAGCTCTGCATGTCCCTAAAAGCTGGGAAGATGGTGAATTTAGTACAGCAAACCGTCTGTGGATGCCATATTCAGGGAAAAACAGCCACTTACCCGGAGCATATATTTCTTACTTAAAAAAAACAAAACCTCAAAATGTTGCTTTGCATATTTTCGTCAGTCTCCTCAAAACCTGGGTACCTTTACAATCCACAGGATATTGGGAAAAGATGACGCAAATTTGGGTTAGATATCTTGTATGGAAAACCTGTAATGGAGCCAGAAGCGTGAACTACCCCAATTAACCCCCCCAAAAAAGAGCTCATCACGCGGGGGGAGGGGTTAAGGGGTCAGACAAGCAACTAACGATCGGTAGACGCTTGCTAGCAACTTCACAGCATAGATACATGCTGACCTACCCTTAACCAACTAGGCAGACCTGCAAACACCCAAGATATCTAACACAAATTTCTAATCACCATTGAACTAAAAAATATTGAGAAGTAGTGACATACTCTGAGCACAACACAATAAAAATAAGACTTATTACACCTCATCGCAGCAATATCAAAGAGCTGTTAGCAAGCCCAACCGACCAGATCTCAGACTCCCTCCCCCTCACTTATTCCACCAGTTACCGTCCCTCAATTCATAACGTCTCATAGAAAGCTGCCACAGCCAGCATAGAAAATCAGTTTTAGAACATAAAATCTACCAATGCAGTACAGGAAAACCTATAAAGGTAATAAGGGATGCCTGCATACCGCACCAGTGTTCCCTGGAGTACTCAAGTACCAAACCAAGATTTTCTTTTTAGAAAGCCTCTAACATTAGAATGCATTCAAGCAAGTTAGTTGCCCTTACGTCGCAGTTCAATGTTGTCGGTCTGCACTTTCCTGTTCACTGTTTGTGTCCACTTTACTGATTAAGTGATGAGTGCCATTGTAGCGTTATGGTGCCTAAAAGATTAAAAATGTACTATGAGAGACAGAACTTACGACTTTCATCTATGAAACTGCTGCCCCACGCAGTAAGTTCGGAAGAACGTCACAAATCCAACTACTCTGCTTACTTTAACGACGTCAACGTTCTAATTAATTCAGAATGTTTGTTGTGTTGTCCAAGACTTCAGACCATACAACACCAATACACAACCCGCTACAGCGGTACTAAAAATGTACAGAGTTAAGATCTACTTACACTTTCTCTTGCGCTTAGCGGGATATCCGCACTTGCCACAGGTACATTTCTGGAGATGATAAGCCTTGGATCCACAACGACGGCACAGTGTGTGCGTCTTGTTTCGGCGTTTACCAAATGACGACGTTCCCTTCGTCTAAGATAAAGAAAAGACAATCAAAAAAGTAAAGGGACAGGCACATTTTGGAATTGAACGATGCAACTAAGGCGCTTGTTCATCTCAGTAAGAAGCTGAAATCACTTAGTGTCATATGTTCAGACATTTAAATAAAAACATCATTGACAAATCATGCGCCGAAGTTTGACAAATACATTAGCCATCAAATAATTTTAGAACAAAAAAAAATGACGCCTAACTTTATAAAAGTTAAATTCTAAATAATGGCAAACTTGGAAAAACAGTTAACCATGCAATTTAAGTGTATTTTTCTCATCAAATCAGAGATGCGCGTCCACCTTAATTTCACCGTGAGCTCAGTTTCATTCAACCCTTGAAAACGATTAAAATGCACGGTATCATAATTCTGTCGGTCGTGACAAGGTGGTATTACCCATATTAAATGTAACTGACCAAATCTCACTAATGACGCACGCGTATGAAGCTCAGAGCAGCCGCTCAAACTGCCAGTATTCGTCCCTCCTACACTCCTTCCTTTGAAATGTGCAGAGGGAGTGAAAAATAGATCACTAAGTTAAACCAAACCGGCAACAGTGAAAATGTATGTAAGTAACAGACAGGTTTCAGTAAACTAAGTGTATCTGTTCTGGCTGCCGAGGAACGAATACATTAACTGTTTACCCTACACAAAACCTGCTGCAGTACAGCCACACGACCAGCCGAGTATCGAACACAGTCTACTACCTAGGCTAGGGCTACCAAGAACATAGTCGGAAGATACAAACACCGCCCTGCTCTATAGCTCTTGTTCCTGGCTCCCTCAACATGCCTAAAAACCGCTAAACCGAATAAATACCAACACTAGTAAAATGCTCCTGTCTTCTCCGAACAAAACAGAGTACTGCCGCGTTTAAAAAAGTCACCAAAGCACGGATGGGTTTGGATAAAACTCGACCACCATTCTATAGACTCACCATCTTGCCCCAATGGCCGACACGTTAGAGACCGGAAGCTTGTAATCACTTCCACTATATTCGCACTGAGTACTTCCGGTGTACCTACTGAGTTCGTCCTCCGGAAACAAAGAGCTGTGGGCGGCGATCAAACGGCATTTTCTTGAAACTCTGGAATGTGAAGCCACCGGTTTATTACCTTCTTGTGTTCGTGCACGTTTTTTTATCATAAAGTTTAATTTAAGGTTAGCGCTTGAACTTCATTGTAAAGGTTGCCTGTTGTGACACAACCCAGTTCCCGTTTACGACTGATCCAACAAACCCAATCCAATATGGCCACTTTATTTCAACTTAGCTGCAGTTCCAGTTGAAACACTAGACCGCATTTTCTTAAAAACTAATGTGCTTCAAATCGATCATTTCAAAACATAAAAACGTTTACTTTGCAGCCAGCATTGTAAAAAAAAAACAATCCAACATTTTATAGCCTTCGTGAACAAGTCGACCAGAGCTGCGGTTTTCGGAACTGTGGGACAAGGTTCCATTCTCGGCGTCTGCTCACATAATGTGATTCTGGCCAAAGCTCTTTAATCTCCCCTTGTTCTTAAGAAAAAGCACAAGCACTGGCAAAGCCATGTGTCTTGCATATACGAGAGCTATAGGCCAGCTGCTCTGGCAGAGTGCACTGCATGGCACACTGTGCTACCTGGTGCCTCAGTCAGTACAATTCAAGAAAGTTAAGCACTGTGTAAGAACTGGAGGCAAGGAATAGGCATTTCTTTCTTCACTTTAATTATTATAGCCGTGTTAGGGCGACAGACCTTAATAAGTAAATTTACAAGGGGATGCAAAAAGGTCGATGAACCTTTTGACCAACGCTTGAGATGTTCCCACCTTTTAGGTCCTGTACCAATGTTGATCAACAACTAATTGTCACTTATTATCATCCATCATCATCTATAACATTAGTAATCAGTAGGAGTCAGTAATTGACGCACCATGACCTTGCAGTCATGAATAACCACACCTTTATGTAAAAGTTAGAATATTTATTTCCCTATATTAACAATGCTAATGTCACACAAGTTAATCTCAAAATCAAATGATAAACATACAGAAATAACACTGGCTGGCCAAAGCGTCTAAAGAAACGCAACCTAATCAAGGCTTGAGCTACTAAACATTCTGATATTACAGTGCAAATTAATAGAAAGAATAACTGCACAAACAATATCACATACATTAAGGGCCAGATGTAAAAAGGGTTTTGCGACTCGCAAACCGCGAAAAATGCCGTTTGCGAGGTGCAAAAGCCTCTCCGGTATGCAGAAATGCATTTTGCGAGTCGGATCCGACTCGCAAAATGCATTTCCGACTCGCAAATAGGAAGGGGTGTTCCCTTCCTATTTGCGACTCGCAATGCTATGCAAAAAGCGAAAGCGACGCGAAAGCGGTCGCAAATGAAATTGCAGTTACCATCCACTTGAAGTGGATGGTAACCCAGTCGCAAACGGGAAGGGGTCCCCATGGGACCCCTTCCCCTTTGTGAATGGAAACAAAAATAATTTTTCAGGTAGGGGTCCTGTGGACAACTGCCTGCTCTGAAAAATACCGAAACAAAAGGTTTCGTTTTTTTTTCTAAGTGCAGCTCGTTTTCCTTTAAGGAAAACGGGCTGCAGATAGAAAAAAAAAAAACTGCTTTATTAAAAAGCAGTCACGGACATGGTGGTCTGCTGTCTCCAGCAGGCCACCATCCCCGTGAGTGCCCATACTCGCAATGGGGTCGCAAACTGCGACCCACCTCATTAATATTAATGAGGTGGGTCTTTGCGACCCCATTGCGAGTTGCAGAAGGTGTCTGAGACACCTTTCTGCATAGCAAATTGCGACTTGCAATTTGCGAGTCGCACGGACTCGCAAATTGCAAGTCGCAATTTGCTTTTTTGCTACATCTGGCCCTTAGTTTCTGCAAAGAAAATACCTCAAATGTTATTCCATATAGCAAACCTCATTAGTGAGCGTCCTAACTAACATCAGATTAGAATTAGCATGCTGGGCTTCATGCAAAACAATTTAGTCAACACAAATTTGGAAAACATCTAACCATGGCTCTATCAAAATATTGCAGTTAGTACCTAGAAGCAAAAGCAAATAGACATAGTAAACATCATTACAATTAGCACACCTAACCTCGGTATGGATCAGCAAGCAGTGTCATTCTGTGTCCTCAGGACATCAGTCTGGTCAACAAGGCATCAGGCAGAGTTCAGAAAAGGCAAAGTCTTTAAGCATTAATGTTATGCACGTCTCTTCTCAAGACGGAAAAAGAGGCAAAATGGGCTTGGGTAAAAGGCAAGTGCTCGAATGGCAATGACAAAATGCTGTCTTCTTCTCATTGCAGTCCAGCTAAATTAGATTTCCTAAAACTACTTCCCAAGTCCCTATTGGTCAAGGGATCACATGTTCATGGTTTGTCCAATAAAACAAAAACTTCAAATCTACATTTCTACTAGTACATGGTTCACATGTTGATGATTAGATCCTCTTATACTGTTCTCATCCATCCAGCTCGTTAGGTAACAACATTGTTGCAACTTATATTCCAGTCAGTATGGTCATTGTTCTTCTGAGAAAGTCAGTCTTACACATGTTATATTTACACTGTCACATTCTACAGGAACAGCATCTTCTAGTAAGCAGTTCTCATGAGAAAGACTTTTAGCTATGAGCACATTAGGTCAGCACAGTGGAAAATCACAATTTTATTCTCTAAGCAAACATTTTATTAAACGTGCAAGAAATGCAGCTTGACATGAGGCCGTGCAACCAGACCAAGACCTCTGCTAAGTTAATGCTTTCAATTAATAAAGCTATTACATAATGCATAACCCTAATTATGATATATTACTGCATTAATCAAACATGCTCAACATTTCATATTAATTAAGCCATTTATGAGTACACTTCGTGAACATTGGCGGCCACTCACATGGTCATACTTTCAAATGCGCACATTATTTTCTCTAGATTATTACATTTTCTACGCAAATTCAGCAACCAGGATACATGAATATTCATTAATATTTTTGTTAAAACTCCTGCTCTAGCTGCATTCACTTTCAAAGAACACCTTTACGAAAAAATAAACACAACCAGAACTAACAAATCACATCACGTTCCCATGTTATATATATATATATATATATATATATATATACTTTTGTATATCTCCATGAGATCCCTTCCTATTCCTCTTTCTTCACTGCTATGTTAGTTAAATCACTCGTTTTTTAAATCCTGCGTTTTTCCATACATATTACTGTTACTGTGGTGAATAATTGACACAAGGCATTTTTCAGAGCATGGTAGGCTTCTTGCCCGAGCGCTCTCCTTCTGTTGCTACACACGAGCCTACTCGTCGGTGCTGCATGCCCACAACAGAGGTCATGTGCAACACAGTCTGTTAGGGAAGACCTCCGCGCTCCCTCAAAAGTGTGTCACTTGTTAGGGAGCCCCCTGGAGAAGATTCCCCCTGTAGTCCCCCATGCCCCTGACCCTCGTTTGACACCAATAGGATTTTATTACAAGACTGGAGGCTCACCTTATGCAATCTTTTCTTGCTTTAATTTTTACAGCAGTCAAGGAAGAACTACATTTCCCAGAGGAAAACGGCAAAACTACAAGGTGACATCATAAAGGGACAACCAATAGGACGTCGAGTATAACAATAACTATGTTGACTGCGAACAACAAGTCCTCTTTTCTTGCTGCTCACAGTCAAGATAAGTTCTTTTACATTTGTCTGTTTATTTGGTGTTACAATATTTTTCAATTACATGTTGTTTTAATATTATATTTCCCATATTCCCTTCTGTACCTTTCTATTGTAACATTGCATGCCCTAAGGCTTTGGGTGATTGCAGCACATCTTGTAAAGGTCGTCATTCTGCCGTTTGGAGACACGCTGTGCTGCTGTGCACCCATTTGCTCCTGTGTTTCTCCTCAGCTTTTGCCACTTTGCTCCGGTCTATATTTCACAACACAGAGCTTTCCCTCTGGCTACTCCCCCTTAGGAGTGGCCTCTTTAGATCCAGCCTTCCTACCATTACAGCGGTAGGACTCCGTTTTTGTTTACATTCCACCTTCCTGTCACAAAGCCACTCCCCTCACTCCCAATCTCTTTTAACCCCTTTTTTGCTGGCATACATTTTAGATTTTTCATAGACAGATAATTCCTTCACTGCAATTTTATTCTCAGTATGTCTGAGGAAGAGAAATCCCAATTATTTAAAGATAATTTAAAGTCTTTTATCAAAGACTCTGTCCAACAGGCTGTATCTGTTTCTATGTTGGACATTTCCAAATATTTAGAAGCCTCTTTGACTAAGATGATTTCTGCCAATAATGTGTCCTCTGTCAGAGGCAAGAAACGTGCAGACACCCTTTGTGGGTCCTCTACAGGCATTTCTGTTTGATCCTCCCTCCTGAGAAATTCCTAAGTCAGGGCCCCCTTCATATTATGCAACTAAGAGACACAGATGATGAAGATGATACTTTTAGTCACACAGATGACTTAGACGGATCTACGGATCCATATATTTAAAGGCCTCCAGAGAAAAGACAAACAATTTCTCCTCCTGATGGTGGTGTTGTTCACCCTGTGTCTCAAGATTTAGTGGACTATTTAGGTGTACCTATGTTCAACCCTTCTTTCATGATACACCCTAATTCTATGGAATGGTTCCCTGCCGATCATGTCACAGACTATGTTTCATTTTATTTACGCAACGCAATGGATATGATTACTAGAAATACGTTGAAATTGGAATGGCCCCGTCCCTCCTTACCCAATAACATCACGGCTACCCCAGTCATTGACCCAAACACACTCCTGGTTTTCACAAAATTCAGAAAAGACCCTAAAAAAGGGGTGGATAGAGCTTGGTCTAACTGCCAAGATAAACTTTTGGACTTGGTAGGTCCTCTCACTAGGATTTTGGATTTGGCAGAAGAAGCCAAAATGGAACAATCAGCAATAGATCCTGTCGTACTTTCCAATTGGCCCCAACATGCTGTTTGTATGCTGGGCAATGGTAATACTCAATTATCTCTCGAAAGAAGGAAAAGTCTCCTCCTAAAGATTGACTCAAAACTGGTGCCTTTGGCCTCCAAGGAAGACAGTCCTTTGGCTAAAGGATTATTATTTGGAGACTCATTTATCGAGGATTTAGGCAAATATGTCTCTACTTTTGCCACCTTGAATAAGGCCCAACTTTCTTTAAAATTTTTTTTTTCTTCTCAGGCTTTCTCCAGGGCCAGCAAAGGCAGGGTCGCTTTGCCGGCCTTTCTTCAAGGATCAATACCCCAGCAGAGACTCCTCTTCCCCTTGTTTTTTCTCAAGATCAACAACAACTCATTCACAGCAAGATCTAGTCTCTTCTCATCAAACATGCCACAGAACCAGTCCTTTTTGACTCTTCAGGTTTTCTCAGCACCATTCTTCTTAGTTCAGAAAAAGAACCAAAAGTTTTGACTTGTTTTGAACCTAAAGAACGTCATCAACTTTGTAGTTTCTCGCCATTTCAAGATGGAGACTATTCTACATCTCAGAGACATCTTACTCCAAAGCGATTGGTTGGTCAGATTATATCTTCAAGGCGCTTACCTTACTGTCCCAGTTCATCCTTCCCACAGGAAATGTCTCCAATTTCAATGGGGAGGTTCTTTTTATCATTGCAAAGTTCTTCCTTTCGGCTTCTCCTTAACTCCTTGGTGTTTCACCATGATTCTCAGGCCACTTGCAGCCTTTCTCCGATCTCACGGTGTGAGTTTGATCCTTTATCTAGACGACTTTCTCCTTATGGCCCAGGACAGAGATCTTCTTCTTTCTCAGTTACATCTTTGTCAAAATCTTCTCCTCAAGTTAGGCTTTCTCATCATTTCAAGACTAAAGCGATTGGCAACTGCATCCTTCAGTGTTCACTCATCTTACTTCCATCTTTGGCAACATATCAATAGATCTCTTCGCCTCTCGCATCAATTCTCACCTTCCTTCTTTTTTCAGTTGGGGACTGGATCCTCAGGCCCTGGTTACAGATGACTTCCTCCAACATTGGCCGCTAATGCTTCTTTATGATTTTCCTCCTTTCCTTTTCATTCCTCACGTCCTTGCTCAAGCATGCAGATACCAATCTTCAACTGATTCTCATAACACCATTTTGGCAGGCACAACCTTGGTATCCAACTCTGTTGGAACTGGCAAAGGATCGTCCTGTCTGGCTTCCTCATTTCCCCGGCTTAGTGCTGGATCCTCGGGGTCAGCAATGCTACATGATTCTCAACAATTCCCTTTTTCTCATTGCTTGGAAGTTTTCAGGACGTCCTGGAGAACCCCAGGAATTTCGGAAGATGCTATCAAGCTCCTCCAACAGTCTCAAGCCCCTGGTACCCAGAGGGCCTATAAATCTGCATGGGTCACATGGTGCAACTGGTGTATGGACAGGAATTCAGATCCATTTTCAGCTAATGTAATTCTGGTAGTAAACTTTCTTGCTTCCTTGGTGTCTCAGGGTAAAGCTTATCACACTATCAATACTTATAGATCAGCAATTTCAGCTGAACATTACAGAGTCAACAGCAGACCTATTGGTGAACATCCTCTGGTTTGCCAACTATTAAAGGGAGTAAGATATGTTATACCTCCAACTCCTAAATATAATATAATGTGGGATGTTAATTTGGTGTTGACATTTTTCATTGCTTGGCCAGAGAATGGATTACTTTCTCTTAAGCAACTTTCTGAAAAATTAACTATGCTTTTATGTTTGATATCTCTAAAATGCATTTCAGATGTTAAAGCATTGGATGCTACCTCTTTCTTCTTCTCTCCTTTTTGTGTTTTTTTTTCGGTTTCAGAGGCGTACTAAGACTAACTTGGCTTCTATTCATTATCCTTTTTTTCCCTCTCAACCAAAGTTGTGTGTTGGAAATTGCTTAAAGAGTTATGTAGCTCGCACTGCAGATTTGAGATCATCCTCGTCTTCCCAACTACTAATTTCTTTCCAAAAACCCTACAAACCTGTTTCCTCCCCTACCTTAGCCCGTTGCGTCAAATGGATCATGTCCTTGTTGGGAATTAACATAGACTACTTGGGTGCCCATTCAGCCAGAGGAGGGATGGCCTCTCAGGCTTTCTGGGCTGGGGCTTCTTTGCATGATATTCTCAAATCTGCAGATTGGTCTAATGAAAACAAGTTTAGAACTTTTTATTGTAAGCCGATTTCACATGCTTCTGATTCTTTTGTTCCTCTGCTTTGAACATGCATAACATGAGCCTCCGGTCTTGTAATAAAATTGAGATTTTCTCTCTGAAATCATTCTGCAGCTCTTCAGTTTAAAGACTGTTTTATGGACTTTTTTACTAAGTTGGCTACCTTTTATGCTGTTTTGTTATTCATTTATACACCTCTTTAGTTCTCGCATCATGAAAAGAGGACTTGTTGTTCGCAGTCAACATAGTTATTCTTATACTCGACATCCTGTTGGTTGTCCCTTTATGATGTCAGCTTGTAGTTTTGTCGTTTTTTTCTCAGGGAAATGTATTTCTTCCTTGCCTGCTGTAAAAATGAAAGCAAGAAAAGACTGCATAATACTCGCCTCCGTGTCATTAATAAAATCTAACCTTTCTGACACCAAGGCTAGGAACATTTCAATTTTGGCCTCATTCTGAGCAGGTCCTAGCTCACAGTAGGTCGTAGATGCCACCTGGTGGCCAGTTACTAATATTGCAGCCTTAGTCTTGCGCACCTGCCGGTAGGCTGCCCTTGATAAATAAATAGGAGTTTTTTGACCTGAAGGTGGTCTTTTACAGTGTGTTTCATCCTCACATTATGGAACCCTTTAGAGACCATGAGTATTCACAATACTACAAAGGGAAAGAGGAATGGCCGCCCCAAGAATGCCGTTTGCCTGAAAAGGTGGAAAGACACATCTCTCATGTTTTTACTAAGGCGCTGTCCCCCCTCAGGATCAGATTAACAAAATAGCAGAACAGATTCGTAGGGCTTTTAGAGAACCCAGATTGGTGGTGGTGGGGTCTAGTGGACTGACATCCTTTCTTAATAAGAAGGCCCACAAGTATGACATGGGGCACCTGGGGGGGGGCTTCAACAGACTTTGCAAAGTCTTCCATAGGAATGCGCATACACTTAGAAACGCACCCTACTGGGAGGAGGTAATACCCAGGGAAATCGGTGACTTCGTTAGCTCTATTGATGAACGCGATCCTGGGTTCCCTGATAAATAGGAGGGTGATACAGAGGATGACAACTTGTCTGAGGACGAACCAGGCTCCAGTAGGCCCTGGTGGCCCAGCTCTAGTGCATCAGATTCACAGGACGGGGACCTTAGATAGTCAGACATGTTTGATCCCAGGGGCATCTACCATCCCCGCTCATTGGAATGATTCCCTGAACAGATGGTGGCAGTCTATGTTGCTAATAAGTTTAGGCAACACTTAGAGAAAGAAGTTTGGGCCCGTCTTCGGCAGAGTGCCTCAGACCTTCTCTCAGCGGGAAAATGGTCCTGACTCCGGAGATTGATAGCAAAGTGTGTACGTTCTTCGGGAAGTACATGAAAGACGCCAAGAAGGGCATAGATCGATCATGGCACGCTTGCCAGGATAAATTGCTGGATCTGGTGGGCCCTCTCATGAAGATTATTGAATCTCAGGGTCGCCCATGCCCACGGACATTGTGGCCATCTGGGCTCAGTGGGCCTTGTGCCTTTTGGGAAAGTCCAACTGCGCACTGACAGTGAAATGGCGCAGATCTCTCCTAATCAAGATAGACCAGAACTTGGGGTGCTGACTACTCCGAAGGCAGGTGCCATCATGCAAGAGAACCTCTTAAGAGAACCCTTTGTTAAGGAGCTAGGGAAGTTCGTAGTAACTTTATCTGCATTGGACAAGGCACAATCATCCATCAAGGCCTTCCCAGGGAAGGGTTTTGGCAGACCTGACTAAGAAGGGGCCGTTCCTTCAGCCATTGCCTTCAGCAAGGCTCCTTTTGAGTGCACAATAAGTGCAACAATGGATCGCATGAAGGGAGACAGTCAGGGGCCTTTTTCCCAATAGAGACTCTGGCAGGGGCAGCAAGGTGAGCAGAGGTGCAGCAAACACCTAGGAATATTCTTTCTTTCCCTTAAAACCTAAGGGGGAGGCTCCAGTGGTTCGTACACAAATGGAGGGAAATAATCTCAGACCCATGGGTTCTAGAAATGGTAAAAGGACTTCACATAGAGTTCTTGAGCTCCCCTCTGCAGGTAATTCGTCCATGACCTTTGACTTTTTCAGCACAGGGTGTGTACTATAGACAATGAGGTCGACAACGTCATGGCCAAGAGTGCAATTTGCAGGTTGATATTACATCTGAAAGGGTTTTTAAGCAACATTTTCCTAGCCAAGAAAAAAGACAAGAGATTCCGACCCCTCATAAATTTGAGGGAGTTCAATGAGTGGCTAGTGTACCACCACTTCAAAATGGAAGGTATTCACCTCCTGAGGGATAGCCTCTTGACAGGTAAGGTTAGACTGAAAGAATGCATATTTTACAGTCCCACTCATTGCTCCTAACAGGAAATTCCTTCAGTTACTTTGGAGTGACCAGGTATTGGAATCCCAAGCCCACTCTTTCAGCTTCTCCTCTGCACCGTGGTGCTTTACCAAATGTCTGCACCCAGTGATGGAAACTTTGAAGACGAGAGGAGTGAGGATGATCCTCTATCTGGACGACATACTCTTGATGGATCAATCACGGTAACAACTGATCTACAATCTGAACATGACTATTGCGCTCCTCCAAGATCTGGGGTTTGTGATCAACGACAAGAAATCAGAGCTCTCCCTGACTCAGATGATGTCCTTTTTAGGATTCATGATAGATTCGAATATCAGCACTCTCAGTCTCCCGGAGACTAAAGTTTTCAAGATGAAATAGGAGCTGATGGAGATATTGAGAAGAGATAAGATTTCCCTGAGGCAACTGGACAGGATTCTGGGACTTCTGTCTTCTGCAATGCAGGCTGTCTTCCCCGGTCCATTGCATTACAGAGCTCTGCAGCTTTTCAAGGCAGCACACCTCAGAAAGGGTCTAACATATTCTGAGCTGGTTCCCCTTAATCCCGATGCCAAGATCGAACTGCAGTGGTAGCTAGATCACATGGAGGCCTGGGAAGGTAAGGGAATTTTCTGATCCACCTCAGACCTAGTCATAGATGGCAGGGTCCTTTGCCATCAAGTTCTTGACCAAGGACAAAGTCTTCTGCTGCATACTCTTGAGAATGGACAACGTCGGTGGTTCAGTAGAACAATCACCTGGGGAGCGCAAGGTCAAAAGCCCTGCCAGACCTGGTGCAGGACTTCTGCCACTATCGCCTGTAACAGCGGATATCAGTAACTGCGGAATACCTTCCAGGGGAGCAAAACAAAGTAGCAGATTGGAACTCCCGGTACACAGTGGACAACATCGATTGGCGGTTGGACTCCAAGGTTTTCACAGCCCCCAGGGACAGACGACCTTGCCAGATGGATCTCTTCACAACCAGACCCAGGTACATCAGCTGGCATCCGGACCCCGGGGCGGCCGCTGTTGATGCTTTTCTGCAAGATTGGTGAACAGGGCAGATGTATGCCTTTTCCTCTTTTTAGAGGATTCCAAGAGTAGCAGCAGATGTCAGACATCAGAAGACATCGTTGGTGTTGGTGACTTTGATTTGGAGAACACAGGCTTGGTTCCTGATGCTGATGGAGCTAGCTTAGGACCCGCCCATAGAACTGCTATTCTTCCATTCATTGCTGCAGGGTTACCTACGCTGGCTACATCCCCTGTTCCTGCAGGCTCATCTCAGACTCATGGCATAGAGAATTTCAGACGACGTTGGCAAAACAACTGACTTTCAGAAGAAGCTTCAGGTTTCATCCAGGAAGCTTGGGACTCGGGCACCAATAAAAGGTATTGTTCAGCATGGAACAGATAGAATCATTGGTATTTGGAAAGAACTGTGGATCCCACAGAGGCAGAAGTTACAGATATCTTGGATTTCTTGGCAGGGCTGGCTCACTCTGGTCTAACTTACCGCACCGTGAATTTGCTAAGATCAGCCAGTTCGGCAGGTTATCCCTCTGAGCGATGTTCCGATGGGAGAACATCCTTCAGTCTGCAAACTGATGAAAGATATCAGGCTGACAAAACCCCCAGAGCCTAGATATTTAGGATTATGAAATGTTAACATTGTACTTTGTTTTCTTGTGCGCTAGCAGGACAACCAGTATCTCTCTACAAAATAACAATCTGCCAAATTGGCAGTGCTTTTGTGTTTGATTTTCTGTAAAAGGGTCTTGGGTGTGAGGGCATTTGATGTCTCGGCAATAGTCTTCACTCTGATGGAATGATCTTTACTGTCTAGGAGAACAAAGACGAGTACCAGGTCGTTATCCTAGCCTGCTTTTAACAACACACCCAAAATTTGTGTGGTCAGATGTCTTGAGGAGAGGATGGCAGAGGTAAGATCAGCAGGAGAGAGCCAACTCCTTATTACTATAAAGAAATCCTTCAGGGCAGTTTCCACTCCTTATGTTGCCAGGTGGGTAAGATGGATCATGACGGAGTAAGGCATAGCTGTCCGGAGGTTTCTGGGCCAGATTCAGTGTCACTTACATGTCATGCAATTAGGCCGTCTGGACTCTAAAGGCGATTGACCTTTTGTGGGTGGTGGGGGACATAGAGACTTGTGTCCCAGTCCAGCGCCGCACTGTCTTTAAAAGGTGGACGCTCGCAATGATGACATGCGGGCGGTGATGCTGACTCATTTCTTCAGCAGTGCACAGAGCCCCGAGAGACCATTGGCCACCTCTAGGATGCCTGCTGCAGCACAACACCACTAGCATAACTGAGCACCACAGAGAGCTCAGGACGCCTCATAGTCTATGCTAGCCACATTGATTTACAGTACTCTGAGCCCCTGTTGAGAAATAATGTGTCTGCCTTTTACAAACGCGACTCCAGCACTAGCAGCAGCATTGGAACAATTTAGTTATCAGAGAGAGAGCACAGTAGTCCCAGTCGATGTGCAAGCAGCACTGTTAGACACCACCACGACGCTCCAGCTTTTTTTTCCCAGTGGTAAGTGAACAGTTAAGGGACTAGCTGTAAAGTGAGCATTCCAGCCCTGGCCTCGTCTTATTGTGGTGGAAGAGGAGTGTGAATGCTGACTGACCACCATTGTTGAAGCATTTGGCTAGCCCTGCTAGTGGCCAGTGCAGGCCTGGTTTGGAGCTTCTTATTATTGTGACGAGTAAGAGCAGTTGATATAACTGCAGAGCACTTGGCTAGCCCCGTTGGTAGTTTTAAGGCTCTGATTGTCAGATGGCACCAAGAATTGTAAAGTGACCATTTCCTAGGTGCTGCCTGTTGTGTGATTCATACGATTTGTAGCATTGCAAATCCTAACTTTGTAGTTTTCTCTTTTCCTATCATACCCATTGGCATAGAAATCCCAGCATGTAAAGTACATATAGTTAAAACAGGCATTTGCATTGCAACGGGTCTACCGTTTGCTCGCATTAGAGCTATTAACGTTGTAAACTCCTAACCAGACTTTTTTTGATACATAAACTAATAATGAAAAGTAAAACAGTTTCACATTTGCTAGCCGATGGTCACCATGACATGCAAAGGCAAAGCGCTCGACTTCTGCCCAGCGAGATCGCGCTGCGCAGGAAATGAAAAGATAAAGTAGTCCAGAAACAAGCTGAAAACATGGAGCCTCATATGTTTTCAGTAGTTTACCAGTGCGCTCGGTGAGGGCTAAACACTGGAAAAGGCATGACGTATGCATGTCTTTCACAAATGAAATCAATTGATTTTTAAAAGGCAAGCCCACGAACCAACAAAATGACGGGCGTGGCATGGGCGTGGTTAGAAGCCCACATAGAGATTGCAACATGGTCTAGAGAGCTTGTGCACGTTCGACCCTAAAAACAGGACTTGTGATCATATCCAAGCACATTTCTGAAGGAGCTAGTGGGCCGTTTCCTACACTACTGTAGTTTGAGGAGCTACAGCACAAGCGTCCCCTTTATTATGATTGTGTTAGTGAGAACATGTACTCTGAAACCTCATTAGTTAATGCAATCACTTCAGATGTCTGTGTGTCTAACCAGGGAAACAAGGAACCAGATCCTGGTTAGCTCAAGAGAAATAGTGACTTGTGTATTTACAGTGCTACGAGTTCCCAGATTGTGACTGAAAGCACTATAAATATGCAAGTCATTATTTTAAAATTTATATGACACACAGTATATGATAGGTGGCCACAAAATGTGAAGAGATGTTTTTTACTATAAAATAACTCCTTTGAAAATATATATTCTTAGCAACACACAATCAGACTGTAAGTACAAACCGATGTAATTAGCGTCTTTTAAAAGGAGCCACTCCAGAACCCGGCTGGTAACTCACTCTTATATTATCTCTAAAACAGAATAAATATTTGTGACCAGCATGAAGGTTCAAATCACTCTGGCATCAGAGACAATCACCACATTTGGGTTGTCACATTTGTCAAGCAAGCAGGCTGGCCATTTTTCATGTTTTGAGATTGTAAGACCATCTTAGAAAGGGAGAGAGGGTAGCAAACTTCTATTTCAGATGCTTTGAAACAGTTTCAAGATCTTTTTAGAGCTTCTCATTGTTTAAAAAGGTGTGATTTCTGATATTTATTTCTTTTCATGCACTTCATTGTTTAGTTTAAGTCACGAGAAAGTGTTACTCTAAAGCCCATATTTAAGAAAAATGACGCACAACTGCGTGCAGTTGTGCATCAACAAAATGACTGCGAGCTAACGCCATTTTCTAGTGCCATCTGTGTGCCATATTTATAAATTGACTCACAATGGCGATAAGGAATGGTTAGCGTACAAAAAATGACAGTAAACTGTTACATGCTGTAAGTAATAATGACGCTAACGCTGCAAAAGTGGTGCTAGAATGTTTTGCTGCACTTTTTTTACGCAAAACGTGTTAGCATCATATTTACCATTATTAGCGTAGAAAAAAAAACACCCAAGCAAGAAATAAAAAAAAATCGGAAGACAAGATGGAGAATGCAGGCCAGGAGAGACCCCAGGGAGATCCCAATCAGCCAAGTCCCAGACAGGAGGGTCCAGCAAAGTGCCTGGAGAAGGAGAAGAGGAAGTGGAAGTGTTGCTTTAATGAGGAGGAGAACAACATCTTAGTCTGAGAATTGACGGAGCGCCAACACCAGCTCTTTGTCACCTCCAGATTGCCAATAGGTAAGAGAGAGGCTATATGGCAGGTAATAGTAGATAAAGTGAACAGTGTGGCAGAGGTGAAGAGGACTGTCATTGATTGCAAGAAGCACTGGCACGATTGCAAGCGCAGAACGAAGAAGAAAACTGACCAGGTACTGAAAGGCAATACTGCAGACTGGAGGTGGAAGTCCTGCACCCCAGGAGGACCTGGATGAGCTGGAGGGGGTGGTGGCAGCGGTCATAAAGGAGGAGCTGGTCACTGGAATTGCAGGGCAGAACAGCGCAGATTCCAAGAACTACCACAAATGCAGAAGTTGCGGGGGGCTATCTGTAATCTCACAAATAGCAGAAGGGGGAGGCACAAGAGACCACTGAATGCATGCAAAAGGGTTGCATTGGGACACATAGGGCCAGAATCAAAAGGCCCCATTGCCACCTGAGCCTCACTTTTAGTGACACTCTGGTGGCGCTATGCACTCCGACATGTACACAAAGTGGTCCTAAGCCACTTAGGGCCAGATGTAGGAAAGAAGCAAATTGCGACTTGCAATTTGCGAGTCCGTGCGACTCGCAAATTGCAAGTCACAATATGCTATGCAGAAAGGTGTCTCAGACACCTTCTGCGAGTCACTATGGGCTCGCAAAGACCTACCTCATTATTATTAATGAGGTGGGTCGCAATTTGCGACCCCATAGCGACTCAGGGCATTCACGGGGATGGAGGCCTGCTGGGAACAGCAGACCTCCATGTCCGTGACTGCTTTTAAATAAAGCAGTTTTTTTTTCTCCAAGTGTAGCCCGTTTTCCTTAAAGGAAAACGAGCTGCACTTAGAAAAAAAAACGAAACCTATTGTTTCGGATTTTTTCAGGGCAGGTAGCTGTCCCTTGGACCACTGCCTGCTCTGAAAAAATAATTTTGGGTCCAGTCACAAAGGGGAAGGGGTCCCATGGGGACCCCTTCCCGTTTGCGAGTGGGTTACCATCCACTTCAAGTGGATGGTAACTGCAACTCCATTTGCGACCGCGTACGCGGTCGCAAATGGAATTGCATACCACTGCGACTCGCAAATAGGAAGGGAACACCCCTTCCTATTTGCGACTCGGAAATGCATTTTGCGAGTCGGTTCCGACTCGCAAAATGCATTTTTACATAGCAAACACGCATTTGCGACTCGCAAATGGCGATTTTCGCCGTTTGCGAGTCGCAAAGTGTTTGCTACATCTGGCCCTTACTGTGGCTTAACACCACCTTGTAAATATGGCCCGTACACACGCAGCACTTTGTCTGGAAAGGGCATACAATCAGTGTGGCTGTGCCACTACAACACCCATTGCATATTGTTGTTGCCTCAGACCCAAAACAACATATGCACCAGAGACCTTGACTAAATTCAACACCACCCCAGGTGTGGTGTCAGGATGGCGCAAAAAGGCAAAATGCTTTCCATCCTCCTTGTATCATTGCCTTTCTCATGTGTGCTGCTTCCCGCAGCACACATAGAAATGCCACCTTGCCAAAATAGATTATTTATGTGCAGGAAGGGACACCTTCCTGCATATAAACCATCTATCCCTTCAACGCAGGTGCCCTTGCACTATGGTGCAAGGAAGCCTGCGTTGGTGCAGGCGCAGGGGTGTGAGGTATTCCATAAAATATGGCACATCCCTGCATTTCAAAAGTGGCACAGCACACTGCAGCTATTTTTGCCACTGCATCGTGGTGCTCCACTTAAGAAAAAATCAGGGTCTCAGTGTGCAACTTGTGGTATGCAACCCGCAAAGGATGGCCCAATAACAACTCTCACACACCTCCATGCACCATTGGGGAATGAGCACAAAAATGAACTTATACAACATATGGGTCATGTCTGTGATCATCATTCTTGCTCCTGTATAAGTAGCTTCAATTTCACCATGTAACAAGATTGTCTGTGTTGTGTGAATGGTTGGTGTTGTGCATAAAGGGGAACTTTCATGCGTAAGAACAGGCTCAAATGGCATCAATGTTGCACTATGGGCACAATGTCACTAGCCCGTAATGCAACAGTACCATCATACAAATAGTTTCCAGTGTGGATCCAAGCTGGCCATTCCCCTCGTGCCACATTAACAAACTCTCAAAATGCATGCATTGATCCACATTGCACATCCTTACACCAACATATGCCTGTGGCAGATATGCTGTATGCAAGGAAATGTACCTAATGTAGGGGGGATAAACTAATGGGGCTGACAATCCCTTATGGTTGCACTATGCCATCCAATTAGCACATCTGTGGGGCCTGCTAAAGGCAGATGACAAAGTAACACAAGCATTGTAACCAATGGACCTCCCTGTGCTTTGCTGCACTAGTGCCATCATTCATGCTGCCAATGCAGTAAAGCACCAAAATAGTGACAACACTCAATACACTACTGTGGTAATGTCCACCATGGTGAATAGGAATGTAAATGATGTGCTACTATAGTGTCAGTGGCCGGGCCAAGGACCCTGCAACGAATATGGTGGTGTGGGATCAATGCACAAAATACCTTGAAAAGTTGCCCCATGTGTGATGCACAATGCAACATATAATTAACAACTACAACCTGGGATCTATAACATGTCACTGAGCCTCAAGTAGCAAGTAAATGATGAGCCATGTCAACAGCCACTGCAATCAAAGATTGACATTTCACTATCTCATTGCAGAGGATGATGCCTTACCTCCTGGCGACCTGCCTGTCCTGGATTTTACAGATGAAATGGATGATGAGCTGCCGACCATCAATGAAGAGACCCTCCAGACACAACCTCCAGTCGCTGGTAGGACACACAGCATTGCGGGGTCTCCACATGAGCTACCAACACAGAGTACCAACCAGTCATGCCACACCCCTGGACTCTGAGGACCCAGACATCACCTTTCAGAGGACAGTGGTAGGAGTCCAGCTAGCGCTGGCCAAGCAGGTGCGGTTGGAGATAGAGAACATGGCAGGCCGTCTAGCGTGAGTTCAGAGGTGCCTCAGACCAAATAAGGACAACTCAGCTGCCATCAGAGGCACCCACTCCTCGCTTCGTGGACTCCAGTAGTCCCTGTCCAACATAGCTGCTATCACGAGGCAGAGGCTTCAACAATTGCCCTCCCAAAGTTGCAGCAGCATAATAGATAACAGGCTGGGGGCGATAGAAAATGCCCTGGAGTCCATAAGGTGGGAAGTGGCCTCCCTCAGGGAAAGCATGGCTGCCTTCCACCGTGATGTAGCTGCGGTGTGAGAAACCAGCAGTTCCTCCTTGCTGCAGTGATGCCTTGTGTATTCCCACAAATGGCAGCTGCCGGAACCTTTCATTCCACATCTTTATCCCCTGATGTGTGTGGCCCCCCTCCGTTTCAACAACAGCACCACCCATGGCATAGGAGGCACCACACACATCAGAGGATGAAGATGTGGAAGGAACAACATTCACCTGTAAAACCATCCAGTAGCAGCAGTCTGTGCCACATGGACAGCATGTCCTTAGTTCCGTGCTTAAGATCATGCCAGTGTTGTGACAGCTGGCAATGTGCCCTCTTCACTCAACCACTGTTGACTTATCTGCTATAGACTGTCATTATCTTAATTCCTACCTATTGTCAATGTTGACACCTCCTCACTAATGCACACTTCTCCTACCCAGATCTCATGACATGTCCCTAAGCCTTGGACTCAGAATGTACAACAAATGGTTGAGAATCTCTCATGGGGTCTGTGTACTGGACATTGTATTGCACTGGAAAATACACTTGCACATGTAAATAAATATCCATTTTCACATGTATCATGTCATCTTTTACTGTGATCCATCAACTCATCTAATTGTATGCATTATGTGAAGTTATGTCAATGAGAACAGAACCCAATTAAATGTGTGGCTGACTGTCAGACACAAAGCCACACATTAGGACTCTAAAATAAAAAAGGAGAGTGATGGTGTTGTGGGCTACAACCAACTTACAGAGCCTTAAAAACCTGTATTGAACAGATATCCATGCAAGTTGACATATGGCATGTATGGGTCAGAACCAAATGTCTGGAATGTTCCCTGATGAGAGCACCAGTACAACTAATATGTGTGTGTAAGGAAATGCCTCCTTGGCATGGTTACCCCCTGACTTTTTGCCTTTGCTGATGCTATGTTTTGAATTGAAAGTGTGCTGAGGCCTGCTAACCAGGCCCCAGCACCAGTGTTCTTTCCCTAACCTGTACTTTTGATTCCACAATTGTCACACCCTGGCATCCAGGTAAGTCCCTTGTAACTGGTACCAAGGGCCCTGATGACAGGGAAGGTCTCTAAGGACTGCAGCATATCTTATGCCACCCTAGGGACCCCTCACTCAGCACAGACACACTGCTTGCCAGCTTGTGTGTGCTGGTGAGAACAAAACGAGTAAGTCGACATGGCACTCCCCTCAGGGTGCCATGCCAACCTCACACTGCCTATGCAGTATAGATAAGTCACCCCTCTAGCAGGCCTTACAGCCCTAAGGCAGGGTGCACTATACCATAGGTGAGGGCACCAGTGCATGAGCACTGTGCCCCTACAGTGTCTAAGCCAAACCTTAGACATTGTAAGTGCAGGGTAGCCATAAGAGTATACGTTCTGGGAGTCTGTCAAACACGGACTCCACAGCACCATAATGGCTACACTGAAAACTGGGAAGTTTGGTATCAAACTTCTCAGCACAATAAATGCACACTGATGCCAGTGTACACTTTATTGTAAAATACACCCCAGAGGGCACCTTAGAGGTGCCCCCTGAAACCTAATCCAACTACCCGTGTAGGCTGACTGGTTCTAGCAGCCTGCCACACTCGAGACATGTTGCTGGCCACATGGGGAGAGTGCCTTTGTCACTTTGTGGCCTGTAACAAAGCCTGCACTGGGTGGAGATGCTATCACCTCCCCCAGACAGGAGCTGTAACACCTGGCGGTGAGCCTCAAAGGCTTACCCCCTTTGTTCCAGCACCACAGGGCACTCCAGCTAGTGGAGTTGCCCGCCCCCTCCGGTCACGGCCCCACTTTTGGCAGCAAGGCCGGAGGAGATAATGAGAATAACAAGGAGGAGTCACCGGCCAGTCAGGACAGCCCCTAAGGTGTCCTGAGCTGAGGTGACTCTAACTTTTAGAAATCCTCCATCTTGCAGATGGAGGATTCCCCCAATAGGGATAGGAATGTGACCCCCTCCCCTTGGGAGGAGGCACAAAGAGGGTGTACCCACCCTCAGGGCTAGTAGCCATTGGCTACTAACCCCCCAGACCTAAACACGCCCTTAAATTTAGTATTTAAGGGCTCCCCTGAACCTAAGAATTTAGATTCCTGCAACTTACAAGAAGAAGAGGACTGCTGAGCTGAAAACCCCTGCAGAAGAAGAAAGAAGACACTAACTGCTTTGGCCCCAGTCCTACCGACCTGTCTCCTGCCTTCCAAAGAAACCTGCTCCAGCAACGCTTTCCCCAGGACCAGCGACCTCTGAATCCTCAGAGGACTGCCCTGCTTCAAGAAAGACTAGAAACTCCCGAGGACAGCGGCCCTGTTCCAAAAACACTGCAACTTTGTTTCAGAGGAGCAGATTTAAAGACCCCTGCAATCCCCGCAAGAAGCGTGAGACTTGCAACACTGCACCCGGCGACCCCGACTCGACTGGTGGAGAACCAACACCTCAGGGAGGACCCTCCGGCGACTCCGAGACTGTGAGTAACCAAAGTTGTCCCCCCTGAGCCCCCACAGCGACGCCTGCAGAGGGAATCCCCAGGCTCCCCTTGACCGCGACTGCCTGACTCTAAAATCCCGACGGCTGGAAAAGACCCTGCACCTGCAGCCCCCAGCACCCGAAGGACCGGAACTCCAGTGCAGGAGTGACCCCCAGGAGGCCCTCTCCCTTGCCCAGGTGGTGGCTACCCCGACGAGCCCCCCCCCTTGCCTGCCTGCAACGCTGAAGAGACCCCTTGGTCTCCCATTGATTTACATTGGAAATCCGACGCGTGTTTGCACACTGCACCCGGCCGCCCCAGTGCTGCTGAGGTTGTACTTTTTGTGTGAGCTTGTGTCCCCCCCGGTGCCCTACAAAACCCCCCTGGTCTGCCCTCCGAAGACGCGGGTACTTACCTGCTGGCAGACTGGAACCGGGGCACCCCCTTCTCTCCATTGAAGCCTATGCGTTTTGGGCACCACTTTGAACTCTGCACCTGACCGGCCCTGAGCTGCTGGTGTGGTGACTTTGGGGTTGCTCTGAACCCCCAACGGTGGGCTACCTGGGACCCCAATCATAACCCCGTAGGTGGTTTACTTACCTGCAAAACCTAACAATACTTTACCTCCCCCAGGAACTGTGAAAATTGCACTGTGTCCACTTTTAAAACAGCTAAATGTGTTTTATGTAAAAAGTATATATGCTACTGTAATTATTCAAAGTTCCTAAAGTACTTACCTGAAATACCTTTCAAATGAGATATTACATGTAGAAATTGAACCTGTGGTTCTTAAAATAAACTAAGAAAATATATTTTTCTATAACAAAAACCTATTGGCTGGAATTGTCTCTGAGTGTGTGTTCCTCATTTATTGCCTGTGTGTATGTACAACAAATGCATAACACTACTCCTTTGATAAGCCTACTGCTCGACCACACTACCACAAAATAGAGCATTAGTATTATCTCTTTTTGCCACTATCTTACCTCTAAGGGGAACCCTTGGACTCTGTGCATACTATTCCTTACTTTGAAATAGTGCATACAGAGCCAACTTCCTACGTTGGTGGATCAGCGGTGGGGTACAAGACTTTGCATTTGCTGGACTACTCAGCCAATACCTGATCACACGACAAATTCCAAAAATTGTCATTAGAAATTGATTTTTGCAATTTGAACTATTTTTCTAAATTCTTAAAAGTCCTGCTAGGGCCTTGTGTTAGTCCCTGTTTAGCATTTCCTTTTAGAGTTTAAAAGTTTTGTGAAAGTTTGAATTAGAACCTAGAACTAGTTTTAGATTCTTAAAAAGTATTCCAACTTTTAGAAGCATAATGTCTAGTACAGAGATGAATGTGGTGGAACTCGACACCACCCCTTACCTCCATCTTAAGATGAGGGAGCTAAGGTCACTCTGTAAAATAAAGAAAATAACAATGGGCCCCAGACCTTCCAAACTACAGCTCCAGGAGCTTTTGGCAGAGTTTGAAAAGGCCAACCCCTCTGAGGATGGCAACACAGAGGATGAAGATAGTGACTTGGAGGAAAATTCCCCCCTACCAGTCCTAACTAGGGAGAACAGGGCCCCTCAAGCCCTGTCTCCAAATATAGTAGTCAGAGATGCTGCTTCCCTCACAGGAGGGACCAACATCTCTGAAATCACTGAGGATAACTCCAGTGAAGAGGACATCCAGCTAGCCAGGATGGCCAAAAGATTGGCTTTGGAAAGACAGATCCTAGCCATAGAAAGGGAAAGACAAGAGATGGGCCTAGGACCCATCAATGGTGGCAGCAACTTAAATAGGGTCAGAGATTCTCCTGACATGTTGAAAATCCCTAAAGGGATTGTAACTAAATATGAAGATGGTGATGACATCACCAAATGGTTCACAGCTTTTGAGAGGGCTTGTGTAACCAGAAAAGTGAACAAATCTCACCGGGGTGCTCTCCTTTGGGAAATGTTCACAGGAAAGTGTAGGGATAGACTCCTCACACTCTCTGGAAAAGATGCAGAATCTTATGACCTCATGAAGGGTACCCTGATTGAGGGCTTTGGATTCTCCACTGAGGAGTATAGGATTAGATTCAGGGGGGCTCAAAAATCCTCGAGCCAGACCTGGGTTGACTTTGTAGACTACTCAGTAAAAACACTAGATGGTTGGATTCAAGGCAGTGGTGTAAGTAATTATGATGGGCTGTACAATTTATTTGTGAAAGAACACCTATTAAGTAATTGTTTCAATGATAAACTGCATCAGCATCTGGTAGACCTAGGACCAATTTCTCCCCAAGAATTGGGAAAGAAGGCGGACCATTGGGTCAAGACTAGGGTGTCCAAGACTTCCACAGGGGGTGACCAAAAGAAAGGGGTCACAAAACCTCCCCAGGGGAAGGGTGATGAGACAGCCAAAAATAAAAATAGTAAAGAGTCTTCTACAGGCCCCCAAAAACCTGCACAGGAGGGTGGGCCCAGAGCCTCTTCACAAAACAATTTTGGGTACAAGGGTAAAAACATTGATCCCAAAAAGGCCTGGTGTCGTAGCTGTAATCAGCCTGGACACCAAACTGGAGACAAGGCCTGTCCCAAGAAAACAACCACTTCTAACTCCACTCCAGCTAACACTGGAATGGCTAGTCTCCAAGTGGGATCAACAGTGTGCCCCGAGCAAATCAGGTGTCACACTGAAGCTACATTAGTCTCTGAGGGTGGGGTGGATTTAGCCACACTGGCTGCCTGGCCTCCTAACATGCAAAAATACAGGCAGCAGCTCTTAATTAATGGGACAAGTGTAGAAGGCCTGAGGGATACAGGTGCCAGTGTCACCATGGTGACAGAGAAACTGGTTTCCCCTGGTCAATACCTGACTGGACAAACTTATCCAGTCACCAACGCTGACAATCAGACTAAAGTACATCCCATGGCTATGGTAACTTTAGAGTGGGGAGGGGTCAATGGCCTGAAACAGGTGGTGGTCTCCTCAAATATCCCAGTAGACTGTTTGCTTGGAAATGACCTGGAGTCCTCAGCATGGGCTGAGGTAGAACTGAAAACCCATGCAGCCATGCTGGGTATCCCTGTACTGGTGTGTGTCAAGACAAGGGCACAGTGCAAGGCACAGGGTGAAAAAGTAGAGCTGGAGTCTGGAAAAAGGGCCCAGCCTACCAAGAGAAAAGGAAAGTCAGCTGGGAAACCAGCTGCAACACAACAACAAAAAGGGAACCTCTCGTCTCAGGAAGAAGTTCTGCCCTCTGAGGGAACTGAGCCTATGGAGTTGGAACCTTATCAGGTTGAGCTCTTAGGCCCAGGGGGACCCTCAAGGGAGCAGTTGTGTAAGGGGCAAGAAACCTGTCCCTCTCTTGAAGGCCTTAGGCAGCAAGCTGCTGAAGAGTCCAATGGCAAGAAAACTGGAACACATAGGGTCTATTGGGAAGATGGACTCCTGTACACTGAGGCAAGAGATCCCAAACCTGGTGCCACTAGGAGAGTGGTAGTGCCTCAGGAGTTCAGAGAGTTTATTCTGACCTTAGCCCATGATATTCCCCTTGCTGGGCATTTGGGACAAACCAAGACGTGGGAGAGGTTAGTCAACCACTTCTACTGGCCCAACATGTCCCAGAAAGTTAAGGAGTTTTGTGTCTCCTGTACCACCTGTCAAGCCAGTGGTAAGACAGGTGGACATCCAAAGGCCCCCCTCATTCCACTTCCAGTGGTGGGGGTCCCCTTTGAAAGAGTGGGTGTGGACATAGTGGGTCCACTTGAACCTCCCACAGCCTCAGGAAATATGTACATCCTAGTAGTAGTGGATCATGCTACTAGGTATCCTGAAGCTATTCCCCTTAGGTCGACTACTGCCCCTGCAGTAGCCAAGGCCCTCATTGGTATCTTTACCAGAGTGGGCTTCCCTGAGGAGGTGGTGTCTGACAGAGGTACCAACTTCATGTCAGCATACTTGAAACACATGTGGAATGAGTGTGGAGTGACTTATAAGTTCACTACACCATATCATCCACAAACTAATGGCCTTGTTGAGAGATTCAACAAGACATTAAAGGGCATGATCATGGGGCTCCCAGAAAAACTCAAAAGGAGATGGGATGTCCTCTTGCCATGTCTGCTCTTCGCTTACAGAGAGGTGCCTCAGAAGGGAGTAGGATTCTCACCCTTTGAACTTCTGTTTGTCCACCCTGTAAGGGGACCACTAGCTCTTGTGAAAGAAGGCTGGGAGAGACCTCTTCATGAGCCTAAACAAGACATAGTGGACTATGTGCTTGGCCTTCGCTCAAGGATGGCAGAGTACATGGAAAAGGCAAGTAAAAACCTTGAGGCCAGCCAACAGCTCCAGAAGTTTTGGTATGACCAAAAGGCTGCACTGGTTGAATTCCAACCAGGGCAGAAAGTCAGTGTTTTGGAGCCTGTGGCTCCCAGGGCACTTCAGGACAAATGGAGTGGCCCTTACCCAGTGCTAGAGAGGAAGAGTCAGGTCACCTACCTGGTGGACCTGGGCACAAGCAGGAGCCCCAAGAGGGTGATCCATGTGAACCGCCTTAAGCTCTTCCATGACAGGGCTGATGTAAATCTGTTAATGGTAACATATGAGGATCAGGAAGCTGAGAGTGAGCCTCTCCCTGATCTTTTGTCATCAAACCCTAATGATGGCTCAGTAGATGGAGTGATTTATTCAGACACCCTCTCTGGCCAACAGCAATCTGACTGTAGGAAAGTCCTGCAGCAGTTTGCTGAGCTCTTTTCCCTAACCCCTGGTCAGACACACCTGTGTACCCATGATGTGGACACAGGAGACAGCATGCCTGTCAAGAACAAACTATTCAGACAGTCTGATCAAGTTAAGAAAAGCATCAAGGTGGAAGTCCACAAGATGCTGGAATTGGGAGTAATTGAGCACTCTGACATCCCCTGGGCTAGCCCGTGGTCTTAGTCCCCAAACCTCACACCAAAGATGGAAAGAGAGAGATGAGGTTTTGTGTGGACTACAGAGGACTTAATTCTGTCACCAAGACAGATGCCCATCCCATTCCTAGAGCTGATGAGCTGATAGACAAATTAGGTGCTGCCAAATTCTTAAGTACCTTTGACTTAACAGCAGGGCACTGGCAAATCAAAATGGCACCTGGAGCAAAACAAAAGACAGCATTCTCCACACCTGATGGGCATTATCAGTTCACTGTTATGCCCTTTGGTTTAAAGAATGCCCCTGCCACCTTCCACAGGTTGGTGAATCAAGTCCTTGCTGGCTTGGAGTCCTTTAGTGCAGCTTATCTTGACGATATTGCTGTTTTTAGCTCCAACTGGCAGGATCACCTGGTCCACCTGAAGAAGGTTTTGAAGGCTCTGCAATCTGCAGGCCTCTCTATCAAGGCATCCAAATGCCAGATAGGGCAGGTAACTGTGGTTTACTTGGGACACCTTGTAGGTGGAGGCCAAGTTCAGCCACTCCAGCCCAAGATCCAGACTATTCTGGACTGGGCAGCTCCAAAAACCCAGACTCAAGTCAGGGCATTCCTTGGCTTGACTGGGTACTATAGGAGGTTTGTGAAAGGATATGGATCCATTGTGACAGCCCTCACAGACCTCACCTCCAAGAAAATGCCCAAGAAAGTAAACTGGACAGTAGAATGCCAACAGGCCTTTGACACCCTGAAACAAGCAATGTGCACAGCACCAGTTCTAAAAGCTCCAGATTACTCCAAGCAGTTCATTGTGCAGACTGATGCCTCTGAACATGGGATAGGGGCAGTTTTGTCCCAAACAAATGATGATGGCCTTGACCAGCCTGTTGCTTTCATTAGCAGGAGGTTACTCCCCAGGGAGCAGCGTTGGAGTGCCATTGAGAGGGAGGCCTTTGCTGTGGTTTGGTCCCTGAAGAAGCTGAGACCATACCTCTTTGGTACTCACTTCCTAGTTCAGACTGACCACAGACCTCTCAGATGGCTGATGCAAATGAAAGGTGAAAATCCAAAACTGTTGAGGTGGTCCATCTCCCTACAGGGAATGGACTTTATAGTGGAACACAGACCTGGGACTGCCCATGCCAATGCAGATGGCCTTTCCAGGTTCTTCCACTTAGAAAATGAAGACTCTCTTGGGAAAGGTTAGTCTCATCCTCTTTCGTTTGGGGGGGGGTTGTGTAATGAAATGCCTCCTTGGCATGGTTACCCCCTGACTTTTTGCCTTTGCTGATGCTATGTTTTGAATTGAAAGTGTGCTGAGGCCTGCTAACCAGGCCCCAGCACCAGTGTTCTTTCCCTAACCTGTACTTTTGATTCCACAATTGGCACACCCTGGCATCCAGGTAAGTCCCTTGTAACTGGTACCCCTGGTACCAAGAGCCCTGATGCCAGGGAAGGTCTCTAAGGGCTGCAGCATATCTTATGCCACCCTAGGGACCCCTCACTCAGCACAGACACTGCTTGCCAGCTTGTGTGTGCTGGTGAGAACAAAACGAGTAAGTCGACATGGCACTCCCCTCAGGGTGCCATGCCAACCTCACACTGCCTATGCAGTATAGATAAGTCACCCCTCTAGTAGGCCTTACAGCCCTAAGGCAGGGTGCACTATACCATAGGTGAGGGCACCAGTGCATGAGCACTGTGCCCCTACAGTGTCTAAGCCAAACCTTAGACATTGTAAGTGCAGGGTAGCCATAAGAGTATATGGTCTGGGAGTCTGTCAAACACGGACTCCACAGCATCATAATGGCTACACTGAAAACTGGGAAGTTTGGTATCTAACTTCTCAGCACAATAAATGCACACTGATGCCAGTGTACACTTTATTGTAAAATACACCCCAGAGGGCACCTTAGAGGTGCCCCCTGAAACCTAATCCAACTACCCGTGTAGGCTGACTGGTTCTAGCAGCCTGCCACACTCGAGACATGTTGCTGGCCACATGGGGAGAGTGCCTTTGTCACTCTGTGGCCTGTAACAAAGCCTGCACTGGGTGGAGATGCTATCACCTCCCCCAGGCAGGAGCTGTAACACCTGGCGGTGAGCCTCAAAGGCTTACCCCCTTTGTTCCAGCACCACAGGGCACTCCAGCTAGTGGAGTTGCCCGCCCCCTCCGGTCACGGCCCCACTTTTGGCGGCAAGGCCGGAGGAGATAATGAGAATAACAAGGAGGAGTCACCGGCCAGTCAGGGCAGCCCCTAAGGTGTCCTGAGCTGAGGTGACTCTAACTTTTAGAAATCCTCCATCTTGCAGATGGAGGATTCCCCCAATAGGGATAGGAATGTGACCCCCTCCCCTTGGGAGGAGGCACAAAGAGGGTGTACCCACCCTCAGGGCTAGTAGTCATTGGCTACTAACCCCCCAGACCTAAACACGCCCTTAAATTTAGTATTTAAGGGCTCCCCTGAACCTAAGAATTTAGATTCCTGCAACTTACAAGAAGAAGAGGACTGCTGAGCTGAAAACCCCTGCAGAAGAAGAAAGAAGACACCAACTGCTTTGGCCCCAGTCCTACCGGCCTGTCTCCTGCCTTCCAAAGAAACCTGCTCCAGCGACGCTTTCCCCAGGACCACTGCACCCAGCCGCCCCAGTGCCGCTGAGGGTGTACTTTTTGTGTGAGCTTGTGTCCCCCCCAGTGCCCTACAAAACCCCCCTGGTCTGCCCTCCGAAGACGCGTGTACTTACCTGCTGGCAGACTGGAACCGGGGCACCCCCTTCTCTCTTTTGAAGCCTATGCGTTTTGGGCACCACTGTGAACTCTGCACCTGACCGGCCCTGAGCTGCTGGTGTGGTGACTTTGGGGTTGCTCTGAACCCCCAACGGTGGGCTACCTTGGACCCCAATCATAACCCCATAGGTGGTTTACTTACCTGCAAAACCTAACAATACTTTACCTCCCCCAGGAACTGTGAAAATTGCACTGTGTCCACTTTTAAAACAGTTAAATGCGTTTTATGTAAAAAGTATATATGCTACTGTAATTATTCAAAGTCCCTAAAGTACTTACCTGCAATACCTTTCAAATGAGATATTACATGTAGAAATTGAACCTGTGGTTCTTAAAATAAACTAAGAAAATATATTTTTCTATAACAAAAACCTATTGGCTGGAATTGTCTCTGAGTGTGTGTTCCTCATTTATTGCCTGTGTGTATGTACAACAAATGCTTAAAACTACTCCTTTGATAAGCCTACTGCTCGACCACACTACCACAAAATAGAGCATTAGTATTATCTCTTTTTGCCACTATCTTACCTCTAAGGGGAACCCTTGAACTCTGTGCATACTATTCCTTACTTTTAAATAGTGCATACAGAGCCAACTTCCTACAGTGTGGAACAGAAGAGGCAAAATTGATCAGTGATGGGCAGCTGTGAGTGTGCCAGGATACATACATCAAATAAGGTGAAGTAATATGTGCTACACTTTACAAGATTATTTGTGACAGTCCTTGATGATGACAGTTGATGTTCCATTCTTACCAGTCAAAGATTTTGTATACATACACAATGTGATTGTCAGGAACTGGGGATGACAACTGTTTTGTGTAGCTGATGTCATATTGCAGCCAATGTGACAGCTCCTTGGTCATAGGTGATACACATAGTCATACATGTAAATCAATACAGAAAGCATACCCTAAGGCATTCCTCAAACTTGGCCACTGCACACATGAGGACACCGACATTCAACCAATATGGACACCTAATTGTCTACAACTAACAGGATTTATTGGTACTTAAAAACAACACCTTATTAAAACCTGACCTATACACTATCCTACACTAAGTTAACCTATACTAACTTATATAAACTTACTCCTACAGCTATCTATCCTAATCTAAACTTAACTTATACATTTAACGCCACACACTAAACATTGTCCCCCCACATCCCCTTAAGATACAAGATACGAGTAGGACAACATGATCTAAAGCTACACATATACTAACTTAACCTATATCCTACACAAATATGTATATTTTCTGTACATTTTTTGATGGATTAAAAAAAAAAACTGGCTCGTTAACAGAGAGCCCCATACATGACCCCCAGACAACCCCCAAAACGAAAATAAATACTAAAACCCACTCCCAACTATACTTACTCTATCCTACAACTAATCAAATCTGTTACCACAAAGTGGAGCAATGCATGCTTTCCACCAATTTGACACCCCTTGTGCTACATTAATCCTTGGCCAGTCATCATGAATGCAAGGTGGGGTTCACCCAGTAGGCGACAGGAAAAATGTCACCGGCTATTTTAAGGAATGCCAAAGCATCATTCATGTTTCCTTCGGTTAACACCTGCTCAAAGCAGGTGTTACAAGGGGGCACACCATTTCTTACAATGGGCCCCTATGTACAGTCCATATCGTTTGCCCTAAGCCTGAACAGTACATCTATATTGTCAACAGAGTTTGTACCTATTGTCCCCCTAATCTGTGGCATGGTGTGCAAAATTTCTTATGCGGCACACACATGGTGGCTGCGTGGGTGCCCTAAGTGCAGCGACAGTATTCCCTCTTATTGAACTACATGTGCACATGCATGTTTTACATCTCCTAAGTACTAGGTATACACTCAGCATCCACATTCTATACACACATGATGTGACCAAGCTCACTCACAATTATCATGATGGGTATAGCATGTTGGTTAATCTGCACACATCTAGTTTGCTACAATCCGTAGACATGTCCCACATCCATCTGGAGCAGAGTTGAAATCTCATTGTGTACTCAACTGGCTGTTGCCTAGCACAATAAGACTTTTTGCATGGCCGCTGCCTCACTTAATTTCTGGAAAGAATAGTGAGGCACAGGTGGTGCAAGTGTCTCCTTCATAGGCCCCCTATAGACTTCAACACATGTACATCATTTGTACCATGTCCTGAGTAACTTAAAGCAATGTGTGGCACACAGTATTGTAAAATGTGCTGTGACAAATATGTTGTCAACAGGCATGCTAATCAGGTAACCAGCACCTTTGACACAATATCGTGACTGACATCACTGTGTATCTGGGCATGCTTTCCTTTTCCTAACACCGACAATTCCATAGCAGCACAGGTTGGCAGATCAGCTTAATCTACATCCTCAACACTGCATCAGACATGATGTCAATACCCTAACTCAGATGATGTTATCTAATTGGTCACACATGCCAATTCGTCATTGCATTTCACACATCATACCATCCCATACAAAACCTTGACATGACACATGTGACACACAAGGTGACACTTACCGGCTGCAATGGGGTCTTCAAACTGGGACACCCCTCCAGTTGTGTAGCTTGGAGGGCCACCTGCAAGACATGACAGGAACACATAGTTTAGTGATTTTTGAACATTTATGAGCATGGACAACTGTTACACATTCAACTTGTTAAGCTGATTAAGCAAGTCAACTTTGTGTTAGGACTGAACAACTGCCAACCATTACATTTCTCTCTGTAAGACAAAGGGCCAGATTAAAGAGGCCATGGCACCACCAGAGCATCACTTCCCGGACATTCCTGTGGTTCTTTTCACTCATATGTATAAGGAGCTGTTATGCTGCTTTTTGTAGCGTAACGCCTCCATGTACATATGGGGGTAGCATGACACAGTATTTTGCATCATGGTTGTTGCAGTGGCCGTCCCATTGTAACTCCCATAGCTTTGACGTGGCCCCAGATTTTCAAGACATCTTACTTGTTGACAGCACCAAAAGACTGACAACAGCCCAGGGGTGGTGTAAGCATGGCAAAGAGTTGAGGAATGCATGAATAACTCCTTGTGTCTTGCTTCTTATACGTGTGTGCTATTTGAAGCCACACACAGTAGAGGTAAAATGCCATGGATGTTTGCTTATGTGCACATAGGTATCCCTTCCTGCACATTTACAAAATAACATAATGGATGTCTTGGCACTACTATGTAGGCTGCATTCTGCAGCACACATAGAAGTGGCATATCACCGTTGTAGACTGTTTACCTGCACATAGACACTCCCCTCAACACAGATACACTTGGCGTTGGCGCAGGCTAATGAGTTATGAGCCGGTGCAGGCACATATGCAGGCCTGCCCCGTACTCTAGGTAATACAGGGCAGACCTGGGTTTAAAATTCAGCACAGCGCAATTCTGCTGATGTTGGCACAGCACTGTGCTGCACCTGTTTCTCACATATGTGGCTCATAGTTATCACACAAGACCATGCACAGATTTGGGTGGCAGACATATGTACATGTTTCAGATACATATATAACAATATGGGGGGACAGCATACTGGCCATTGGCTAAAGCATTGACTCTTGTAGTTGATCTATGTGAAGAGACAGGCAACCACTCAGATGCTTGCTTGTTTTCAATCACATAGCACCAACATATATCTTCATCATGTATGTAATAAATGGCACACCATGGTGTATGTCAGGACACTGATGTTGGGAACCCTGTCAGTATGGTTGCACTTGGCATGTTTGGCACCATACATGAATATGCTACACGTGCAAAGTGGAAATTGGCTTCTTGATGACAAGGGAACAGTCATGTGATGAACCATAAGCTGACTCGTATAAAGGAACATTGTAACCAAGTTGATTTTCAGGCTATGTTTTTTGGGTGCCACCTATAGCAGGAACACACAGCTTGCATTCCTCAGGCCTGGTTCTACCGTCATGTGGCACCAGCCTTTCACACTGCCACAATGCTTGTACTTGTCAAATTTTTGACATACGGTTAGGTAGTAGTTGCCTCCATTGGAAACATTACCTTAAAACAATTAGAGACAGATGTAGCATCATGAGATAATCACTCCTGCTTACATCTGTGTAACTGTCATGTCACTCTGCACATACATGACTCTTGGCACACACACACCCATGACCGACAATACTCCTGCGTCATGTTTCCCATCACTTCAACTTTAAATACCCCATTACCCAGTTGTAATGACCATGATGGACATGTAATTTGGTGCACAGGAAACATGTACCCTTGCACCATTGCAACTGTGTCTGATATTTGACAATTTATGGTGTATATGCAATACACAATGTACACAAAGAGGGATGAATTTGTTGGCACCCAGTGCATAGCTAAGCTCTCTCAAATGCCATTTGTTTTAGACACTAAGGTGTCCATTATGACATTGGCAGTGACTGTTAAAGTGGTGGAAATACCGCCAACAGGCTGGTGGTAATTACCGCGAAGGAGGGGGCTCCTTGCACAGCAGTCCCCGGAGGGTGGCCTACTTGTCCACTGCTGGAGGAGGGGGCTGCCCCATGTCAGCTGGAGGTGAGGGCTCTGTGACTACTGGTGGTGGTGGTGATACCCTGCCAGCCTTTGCTGGAGATGAGGGCTGCTGTGTCTCAGCTGAGGAAGTTACCTCCTGGGCAGCCACTACTGGAGGTGAGAGCTGCTGTGTCTCAGTTGTGGAAGGTGCCTCCTGGGCAGCCGCAGCTGGAGGTGAGGGCTGCTGTGTCTCAGCTGTGGAAGGTGCCTCCTGGGTAGCCTCTGTTGAAGTCTAGGGCTGCTGTGTGGCAGCTGGAGGTGAGGGCTTCTTCATTTTCATGGCAGGGGGTGAGGGCTACTTCCCTGTCCTGGCTGTTGGAGTGGGATCGTTCCCCTTCCTGGCTGTGGGTGTGGGATCCTTCCCCTTCCCGGCTGTTGGAGTGGGATCCTTCCCCTTCCTGGCTGGTGGAGTGGGATCCTTCACTGTCTTGCCTCCATGACTAGGAGGTGCCTCCACTGTCCCCGTGGACTGTTTGGCTGAGGTGCTGGGCTGGGTTGTTGGGACCCTGCTCTTACGGGCAGGACAGGGGGGTGGGGAGGGAGGGAAGAGGTAAAGTTGGGCAAGAAAAAGCTTCTTAGGTACGGTGGGGCAGGATGAGGGAGGAGGAATGGGAGTGGAGGTTGAGGGAGTGGTTGTTGGACGAGTACGTCTGCTGGACTTGGGTGCAGGTGCATGGGCAGTGCACTGATGTGAGGTGAATGGCTGTTGGGTGTCTGAGTGCCTGCGTTTGTGTCCTTTAGGAGGGAGGGGACAGACAGGGTGTGAGAGGACACAGGGTACGCGTGGATTGATGTTGTGGAGGTGTCTGCAAGTGAGCTGTGTGTGCTGCTTGGTGTGGTGATGCTGGTGGTGGATGTTGAAGCAGTGCATGCAGGTGTTAGTATGGACGTGACTGTAAGGGAGGTGAAGGAGGAGTAGGAGGGGGAGACAGTGGAGGCCGTGAATGTGGTTGTGTGTGCAACTGTCTGGTGTTTGCGTGAGTGCTTGTGGGCTGAAGTGTAGGGCCTGTGTTTGACTGTGCCACTCTTGCGTGATGTCTTGTGTGCATGCTCGTCTGTATGTGTGCATTGGATGGGTTGGGGTTGAGGAGACTGGGACTGGGAAGTGGTAGTTGGAGGGTGGATGGTAGGAACAGGGACAATGGCTGCCATCAGAGAGGAGTCCAGAGGCTGAATCGATCTCTGTTGGGCCCACAATCCACTGTGGATGCCCTCCAGGAATGCACTGCATTGCTGCATCTGGGATGCCAGCCGATGAATGGCATTCACAATGGTTGACTGCCCTACAGAGATGGATCTCAGGAGGTCAATAGCCTCCTCTCTCAGGGCAGCAGGGCTCAATGGGGCAAGGCCTGAGGTGCCTGGGGCGAAAGAGATGCCCACCCTCCTGGGTGAACGGGCATGGGCAACTCACTGAGGGGCTACTGGGAGGGTGGTGCTGGTACAGGGGGTGGTGGCTGTACCTGCAACTGGGGTGGTCACAGAGGTGTCCGCCACCACCAGGTAGCTTCCATCGGAGGAGGTATCTGAATCTGTGTTGTCACCTTCTGTCTCTGCCATGGTGCTCCCCTCGCCCTCCGTCCCACTGGTTCCCTCGGCATCAGTGGACTCAGCCTCCTGGGTCCTGTGGGATACAGCTCCCTCTGTTGCCGGTGCCCCTGCTACTCCGCCAGATGATGCTAATGCACACATGGACAGGATGACAGAAGAAAAAAGGGGGGGAGAGAGAGAAAGGGAACACTGGGTCAGTCACAGCACCAACACTACAGTTGGCATACACAGCACCATCACACCTAGATGCCACAGCAAGACGAGGGCCAAACACCGCCATCTGCACCCCTCCTGGGACCCACTAAGCCCTGACTGACTTGGAATGCAAACAAGCTAGGTTACCTGGATTTACCATACACCCATTACCCTTGAGCTGGATCCCACTGCTATATAAGGCCTGGCATTAAGGGGCACCCACTAACTCACACCCACCATTCGGATCCCATGCCACCTACCAATTATTGTAGTAATACCCACTGTACTCACCCCCTTGTGGTGCTGTGATGCCCTCAAGCGCCCATCCAGCTCTGAGAAGGCCACAGCCAGTATGCGGGAAATCAGGGGGGTCAGGTTCTGACGAGCACCCCTTCCTCATTGGGAGGCCATCCCCAGCTGGGCCTCCACGGTCTTCCGTGCCCAGCGTCTCAGGCCCTCCCACCGTTTCCTGCAGTGGGTGCTCCGCCTGCTGTAGACCCCCAGGGTCCACACATCCTTGGCGATGGCATGCCACAATCCTTTCTTCTGATGGAGGCTGACCTGCAGAGGATACACAGACAGGAGGACACCATTAACCATACAATCCAGCCTGTCACACATTTGGCCTACCAATCCCGTTTCCATCACCATTGGCACACACATCGTCCGGCGCCCACCATGTACACTACCACCAGACATCCTCCCCGATTACACGATGCTTGCACACACATCCCCATGCATCCTTCCTACATGCCTTGTGCCCATGGTGTACTCACCTGTTGGTCTGGAGGCCCATACAGCAGGCCATACTGGGGTAGGACCCCATCCACCAGTCGCTCCAACTCCTCCGAAGTGAAGGCAGGGGCCCTTTCCCCCATCACATGGGCCATGGTAGGTTCCAGAGACAGGCCACAGCAGCACACGCAGTTTAGGTGTCATCCTGTGGAAAGTCAGGAAACAAGTGAGGATTTGGATATAAAATGGTGGTTACGTCCACGGCGGTCTATACCGTCACCGCCGGCGCAGATACCCATTGGCCACTGTACTCCATAGAGCCCCATATTATCCAATGAGGAACTGCACGGCGATGCAAGACCGCCTTCCACCGTTATAATGAGGCACCTGGGAAAATAAGAAGAATAATTGAAAGGACCTTCGGCCTCCTGAAGGTCAGGTTTCAGGTGCCTCCATCTGACAGGTGGATCCCTGTGCTACTCACCCGAGAAGGTCTTCCAGATAGTAGTGGCAAGCTGCATGTTACACGGCAGAGTTACCTCACTTCCACCTGTTCCAAGATACAGGACAGGCGGTCGCCATTTCATGGTAGTAGACAACAATCAGATAAACCATAACTTCATCATTATCTAAAATAGCACATACATTACCATCCCCACTGTCCCATCACATTGATGCTGTATGTACAATGAGGTGGTGGTTCTATTGTTCAGATTGTGACAGCCTACTCACTCTTGTGTCCCTTAGATACCCACCGCTGCAGATGAATAGGGGTAGGAGACAAACCCCTGTGTACAGATCCCTAGTGGACTTGGCAACGCTGGAGGACAGGCTCATTATACTCACCTATAGACTGGACAGGGCCACAGTCATAGAGCTGTGTGCCCAATTGGAACCTGACCTGATATCAGCTGTCCGTCATCCCACTGGAATCTCCCCTCTTGTGCAAGTGCTATCAGTGCTCCATTTCATGGCAACTGGTTCTTTCCAAGTGACAGTGGGCTTGGCAGCAGGAATGTCACAGCCAATGTTCTCATTCGTGCTGACAAGGGTTCTGTCTGCCCTGGTGAAACACATGTGCAGCTACATTGTTTTTCCCCACATGGAAGATTTGGCCACTGTTAAGGCAGGATCATATGCAATGGGCCCTATCCCTAGTATTATTGGGGTGTCTGACTGTACACATATTGCGTTAGTCTCCCCCACCAGAATGAACAGGTTTTAGGAATCGGAAGAGTTTCCACTCCCTGAATGTGCAAATGGTGTGTCTGGCTGACCAGTACATCGCCCACGTCACTGCCAAGTATCCTGAGTCAGTGCATGATGCCTTTGTCCTGAGGAATAGCAGCATCCCAAATGTGATGGGCCAACTGCAGAGGCACAGGGTGTGGCTAATAGGTGAGTCAGAGTACCCATCCACTGTATGTCAGTGTATGCCTTCAGGTGTTATCCCCATAGGATTGTGTAAGGCTAAAGTTTGTCCATCACCATTTGCAGGTGACTCTGACTACCCAAACATTTTGTGGCTCCTGACCCCTGTGAGGAATGCTAGGACAGGGGCTGAGAACCGTTATAATGAGGCACCTGAGAAAATCAGAAGAATAATTGAAAGGACCTTCGGCCTCCTGAAGGTCAGGTTTCAGGTGCCTCCATCTGACAGGTGGATCCCTGTGCTATTCACCCAGGAAGGTATTCCAGATAGTAGTGGCATGCTGCATGTTGCACAACCTAGCCCTCAGATGGCATGTGCCTTTTCTGCAGGAGGAGGAGCCTGGCGATGCCCCTGTGGCAGCAGTGGACCCTGAGGACAGTGAGGATGAGGAGGCAGAGCAGAGGATGTGGGCAACAGAACATCAGTATATGCCAATACTTCCAATGATACACAGGTGAGACAGTGGAACTGATCATTGCTCTGAATATTGATTTCATCTGTGTGACTGCGGCATGATGGCATTCACTTCCTTTGCATCTAAACTTACTGTCACCTATGGCTAGTAATATTACAGATGTTGGTGATCTGACAACAGTGTCCTGATGTGATTACTACAGACAGATACAGGTCATTAATTGTATGCTATCACAGTGTCCATATCATTTGCACCATATGTGACTGTTTCCCTAAATGTACATTTTCAACACATAAAATACTATCAGTCAAGTTTATTGTGGTGATATAAAATTGAGGGTAAAGTGCAATGGAATGGGGTGATGGTAGAGGAAAGTCCAGGGTATTGTTCCAGTCTGATTGTAGCACAGGTGCAGTATCCAATGGGCCATAGGAAGGGGAGCAATGGCAGTTCAAAGTGGACAAGGTGACAGGGTGGAACAATCAGGAGAGTCTCAATTCCTGGAGGTGGCCTTGGTCTTGGCAAGTGTCTATGGCTTCTGTCTGGGTCGCAGGGGACGTGGTGCGGGGTGGTTCACCTTCTGCAGGGGGAGGGGTAATGGTGGCCTGTGGGTCCTGTGGCGGGGCCTCCTGTCCACTAGCTGCAGTAGAGGTGGTGGGCTGGTCAATAGACTGGCTAGTGGATTGGGCCAGCTGGTGTGCTGTCAATTCCCTCATGATGTTGGCCATGTCTGCCAGCACTCCTGCCACGGAGATCATGGTGGTGTTGAGTGCCTGCAAGTCCTCCCTGATCTCCTGTTGGTGTTCCTCCTGCAGACGCTTGTTCTCCTGCATGTTGTCAAGGATCTGGCCCATTGTGTCCTGGGATTGATGGTAGGCATCCAGGATCTTGGTGAGTGCCCCCTTGAGAGTCAGTTCCCTGGACCTGTCCTACCCTTGGTGCACAGCGGTCCTCCCAGTGTCCCTGTTGCCCTGTGCCCCTGTCCCCTGAACGATGTACCCACTACTACTGACCCCAGGTCCCTGATTGTCTTGGGTGTGAGGTGTGGTCTGGGGTCCCTGTACAGGTGGGCACACTTCTGATTGAAGTGTCCTGGGGACAGATGTGGGGGGACGCTGGGTGGGTGCTGTGATGTTGGATACTGATGGAGGAGGTTCTGTGGTGGACTGTGAGTGGGCTGGGGTGACGGACTGTCCAGTGGTTCCTGATGGACCAGGTTGTTGATCCAAATCCTGAAGTCCAGAGTTACTGTCATCACTGGGGACATCTTCTGTTGGGGGACTAGTTTTTCGTGGCACCTCCACACCGCTGACATTGGCTGGGGCACCTGTGGGATGTAAGTGATGTATTATGCTTCTTGCCCGTGACATATTACACATTCCTAGCTTCCCCTCCATCGTTGCTGTTTCCCTGCCACCTTTGTTTGTGTATGGTGATGTATTGTGGGATTGTTAGTTCACATATGCTGTGCAGGCTTTGGTGATGGGTGTCAATGCAGGGCTGGGAGGGCTGGCCATGCATTGGTATTGCATGCAGGGCTGGGCATTGTGGTTAGTCATATGTGTAGGTGCAGTGTGTGGGATGTAGTGGAGTGATGGGAGTGAGGGTGAGGAGGTGTGATGGCATGCAGGTATGGGGAGTGATAAGTAATAAATGTTGACTCCACAGTGTCCAGTCCTCCGGCAACTCCAGTAAGTCCTTCATGATGCAAGATTGCCAAGACTTGCTCCTCCCATGCTGTCAGCTGTGGGGGGAGGTGGGGATCCACCGCCAGTCCTCTGTATGGTGAGCTGGTGCCTTGCTGCAATGGAATGTACCTTCCCCCGTAGGCCGTTCCACCTCTTCCTGATGTCTTTCCTTGTTCTTGGATGCTGTCCCATGGCGTTCACCCTGTCCATGATTCTCCACCATAGCTCCATCTTCCTGGCAATGGATATCTGCTGTACCTATGCTCCAAAGAGCTGTGGCTCTACCCTGACTATTTCCTCCACCATGACCCTCAACTACTCATCTGTGAAATGGGGGTGCCTTTGTGGGGACCTGGGTGTTGTGTAGTGTGTGCAAGTGTGTGGGTGTTGGGTAGTGTGGTTGGGTGTGCGTAGTGGTGTGCGCCAGGGATGTATGCGTGTATGTGGTGTATGTGTGTCTAGTTGTCGCAGTGGTCTTGGTGTCAATATGGTGGCAATAATTTGTATTTGTAAAGGGTTGTTGGTTATGTGGGTGTAAGTTTTATAGTGCTGTGGGTCGGTGGGTGTGGTGTGTGTATGAGTGTCAGGTGTGTGTTGTTGGTATTGGCTAATGTGCAGTTTAGTATTTGGGTGTCCATTCTAAGCACGCTGGTGTGTACCGCCAATGGTTTACTGCCGTTGAATGTCAGCTGTGGTGATTCGTGGGTCATGATGTGGTGGGTGTTGTTTTGTTGGCATAACAGTATGGGTGTTGGTACCGCCACTTTATCACTGACCTTTAGACTGTATGGGTGTTGGTACCGCCACTTTATCACTGACCTTTAGACTGGCGGATTTGTGCATGTGGCAGTATTCTGGTGGATTGGTGTGTGTTTCATAATATGGAGAACGGATATTCGCCACCGCAGCGGTATGTTAGCGGCCATCACCATGGATTTACTGCCAATGTCATAATGAGGGCCTAAATTTCCTCTCCTGACCCTTGACAAAACATGATGCAGTCAACCGTATGTCCCCCTGCCATGCACATGCAAATAAGGATGTTCAATGCAAAAGGGATACTTACCAACTGGTCCACCAATCTGAATCACCAGGTGATCGAGCACATCTCCCTCTCGTGCAATCAGGTCTGCCCAACGGTGTTTGATGTGGTGGTCCGTATACACAACACCAAAGATCCTCCCTAGGTGTTGGAGCATCTTGCCACACCCCAGTTTCCGTGCCTCCGTTGGGTACCCCTGGATGACCCGGCTTCCCATACTCAACATCAAGGGGAGGTAGTGCTTGGCCAGCCAGATGAACCCTCACATTTCATCTCCACTCATTCTTTGTGCTCTCCCCTTCCCCGACATATTGCAGTTTCCCTCCATTGCAAATAAAATAGCCCCACAAATAATAAACACTACCCCACCTAACCCCAAATACCCCAACATACTACGCTACCCCAAGACAAACATCCTAACATTACACAAGACTTAGCAAAATTACAAAATTGACAGGACAGCAACAGGACACAGCACAAAACTCAGAAAAACCACCACTCCGTGGCCAGCACCAGCACCACACACACTATCACAATCACAGAAATAAATACTGTGAAGTAAAAGTGAAAGTGAAATCACTGAACCATGTTTGCAGCAAGGAAGTCCTGTTTCATCACTTCCTGAGCATGAGCGTCATATTTTCTGATATGCTTTGTTTTTTTTTCACAAATGACGGTCATTCATGGTATTTTTTCAATGAAGGCTGTCAAGGCCTGTTGACTTGAGATTGAAGTGCAAGAGCCAGGTGTCATGTTATTGGTTAGCGAAGTATGGAGTATTACCATTTGCGTGATCAAATTTGACGCATGATTTGCGTGATCAAATTTGACGCATGACGGTCAAGCATGTTTTTTTTCCCGTGAAGGCTGACAAGGCCTGTCGACTTGTGACTGATGCGCAGGGCCCAGGCATCATTTTATTGATTAGTGATGTATGGAGAAATGCTATTTATTTTTGATGTACGTAACGCCATTGATATACAGTGCAGGGTTAGGGTCAAACATTTGTCCCTAACCCTAGCCAGTACATGTGGTCCATTGATACCAATGGTGTTCCTCCTTGTCGCACCTCCTCAGTGCTGGCGTTACAACTACTCTCCTGAGATGTGACACAGTTTAGTTCCTTATTTTCAAGTACATCATTTTGAAACAGCCCCTGCCGTATGTAGGCCCCCCTTGCATACATCTTGCCTGGCATAGGCATGATTTTTTTACAAGGGGTCGGAATTGGTGCAACGCATACATTACGTCACTTAGTGGATCTTAGCCTTTGAGAGCCACATAAGCAAGAGTAATGTGACGTTAATGTGCAGCATGGAGGCGCTAGACCCTCTTACATCACAACCTATGTTCCAACATTCTTTGTAACTGTTGTGGTTGTTTCCTGCTCTCTGAGGTATGAGCAACTTTCCAATGGTATATGTAGCAGAAAATGAGTACACCATGGACAATCTGGTGCAAAGTGATTTAATGGTGATATTTTCAGGGTGATTTTTGTTGTACAGTATCTAGATGTAGAAGTTCAGTATAATTTATTGTCTCCTGCAAACTCCTGTTGTTCCCCCACCACCTGTGCTGCACCATTGTCATCCTCCTTCTCAATGTGGACATTTAGCAGTTCATCTCAGAGGACACTAGTCCGAATACATATGTTATGCAAAATTGCACATACAAGGATCATCTTGCATACCAGTGGTGTGCATACATCAGGCTTCCTCCTGTCAGGGCCAGGCACTCGAACCTTGACTTCAGGAGCCCAAATGTCCTCTCCACCACATTTCGTGTCCTTCTGTGGTCTTCATTGTATGCCCGCTCTTCCTCCGTTGTCGGGTTGCCAAAAGCAGTCCTCACCCATGGCTGAATACTATAACCTTGGTCGGCTGCAAAGGAAGAGGAGAACATGTGTATGTCATGCACATTTGTGGTTTCATATGTGCCATGGCAGATGTTAGTCTTAGATTGAGTGGTGACTCAGACTTGCATCTGGTATTGTGTGTTCCTGGTTGGTTGAATGGTTTAATTGGTGTGTGGTGATGGACATTACTAATATGGGTTGTGGCTCAGGGACCTGGTGATTGTCAAATTAAATCTGGACTGACAGTTCGACTATGCAAATTATGTGTTATTTTGCCCATATATGTGTCCTAATGTTAGTAGAACCTATCACCTCCTTGTATCACAATAGTGCCATTTATATTGACTCTATGGTAGCCATATGTAGGAGACTGGCCTGGTTTGTAGTGAGTACCAAGGGGTACTTACACTCTGCACCAGGTCCAGGTATACCTTATCAGTGTAGAAGAGATGTCTAGCAGCTTAGGCTGATAGAAAAGGTAGCTTAGCAGAGCAGCTTAGGCTGAACTATGAGACATGCAAAGCTCCTACTATACCACTGGTGTCATATGCACAATATCATAAGAAAACACAATACACAGATATGCTAAAAATAAAGGTACTTTATTTTTATGACAATATGCCAAAAGTATCTCAGTGAGTACCCTCAGTATGAGGATAGCAAATATACACAAGTTATATGTACACAATACCAAAAATATGCAGTAATAGCAATAGAAAGCAATGCAAGCAATGTACAGTCACAATAGATTGCAATGAGAGCACATAGGTATAGGGGCAACACAAACCATATACTCCAAAAGTGGAATGCGAACCACGAATGGACCCCAAACCTATGTGAGCTTGTAGAGGGTCGCTGGGACTGTAAGAAAACAGTTAGGGTTAGAAAAAGAGCCCACCCCAAGACCCTGAAAAGTAGGTGTAAAGTGCACCTAAGTTCCCCAGAGAGCACAGAAGTCGTGATAGGGGAATTCTGCAAGGAAGACCAACACCAGCAATGCAACAACGATGGATTTCTAGACGAGAGTACCTGTGGAACAAGGGGACCAAGTCCAAGAGTCACACTCAAGTCGTGAGTGGGCAGATGCCCAAGAAATGCCAGCTGAGGGTGCAAAGAAGCTGCCACTGGATGGTAGAAGCTGTGGATTCTGCAAGAACGAAGAGGACTAGGAACTTCCCCTTTAGAGGATGGGTGTCCCACGTTTTGAAGAAGCTTGCAGAGGTGTTCCCACGCAGAAAGACCGCAAACAAACCTTGCTAGCTGCAAGGGTTGCGGTTAGGGTTTTTGGATGCTGCTGTGGCCCAGGAGGGACCAGGATGTCGCCATTTGTGTGAGGAGACAGAGGGGGCACCCAGCAAGACAAAGAGCCCTCTCAGGAGCAGGCAACACCCGCAGAAGTGCCAGAACAGGCACTACCAAGAAGAGTGACCTGGAGCTCACCCAAAGTCACAAAAGAAGGTCCCACAACGCCAGAGGACAACTCAGGAGGTCGTGTACTGCAGGTTAGAGTGTCGGGGACCCAGGCTTGGCTGTGCACAAAGGAAATCCTGGAAGAGTGCACAGGAGCCGGAGCAGCTGCAAATTACGCAGTACCAGCAATGCAGTCTAGCATGGGGAGGCAAGGACTTACCTCCACCAAACTTGGACTGAAGAGTCACTGGACTGTGGGAGTCACTTGGACAGAGTTGCTGAGTTCCAGGGACCGCGCTCGTTGTGCTGAGAGGGGACCCAGAGGACCGGTGATGCAGTCTTTTTGTGCCTGCGGTTGCAGGGGGAAGATTCCCTCGACCCACGGGAGATTTCTTCAGAGCTTCTAGTGCAGATAGGAGGCAGACTACCCCAATAGCATGCACCACCAGGAAAGCAGACGAGAAGGCGGCTGGATCAACGATACAAGGTGCAGTAGTCGTCTTTGCTACTTTGTTGCGGTTTTGCAGGCGTCCAGAGCAGTCAGCGGTCGATTCCTTGGCAGAAGGTGAAGAGAGAGATGCAGAGGAACTCTAATGAGCTCTTGCATTCGTTATCTAAAGAATTCCCCAAAGCAGAGACCCTAAATAGCCAGAAAAGGAGGTTTGGCTACTTAGGAAGGATTATAGGCTAGTAACACAGGTAAGAGCCTATCAGAAGGAGTCTCTGACGTCACCTGCTGGCACTGCCCACTCAGAGCAGTCCAGTGTGCCAGCAGCACCTCTGTTTCCAAGATGGCAGAGGTCTGGAGCACACTGGAGGAGCTCTGGGCACCTCCCAGGGGAGGTGCAGGTCAGGGGAGTGGTCACTCCCCTTTCCTTTGTCCAGTTTCGCGCCAGAGCAGGGCTGGGGGATCCCCGAACCGGTGTAGACTGGCTTATGCAGAGATGGGCACCATCTGTGCCCATCAAAGCATTTCCAGAGGCTGGGGAAGGCTACTCCTCCCCAGCCCTGACACCTTTTTCCAAAGGGAGAGGGTGTAACACCCTCTCTCTGAGGAAGTCCTTTGTTCTGCCTTCCTGGGCCAAGCCTGGCTGGACCCCAGGAGGGCATAAACCTGCCTGAGGGGTTGGCAGCAGCTGCAGTGAAACCCCAGGAAAGGTAGTTTGGCAGTACCCGGGTCTGTGCTAGAGACTCGGGGGATCATGGAATTGTCTACCCAATGCCAGAATAGCATTGGGGTGACAATTCCATGATCTTAGACATGTTACATGGCCATGTTCGGAGTTACCATTGTGACGCTATACATAGGTAGTGACCTATGTATAGTGCACGCGTGTAATGGTGTCCCCGCACTCACAAAGTCCGGGGAATTTGCTCTGAACAATGTGGGGGCACCTTGGCTAGTGCCAGGGTGCCCACACACTAAGTAACTTAGCACCTAACCTTTACCAGGTAAAGGTTAGACATATAGGTGACTTATAAGTTACTTAAGTGCAGTGGTAAATGGCTGGGAAATAACGTGGATGTTATTTCACTCAGGCTGCAGTGGCAGGCCTGTGTAAGAATTGTCAGAGCTCTCTATGGGTGGCAAAAGAAATGCTGCAGCCCATAGGGATCTCCTGGAACCCCAATACCCTGAGTACCTCAGTACCATATACTAGGGAATTATAAGGGTGTTCCAGTATGCCAATGTGAATTGGTGAAATTGGTCACTAGCCTGTTAGTGACAATTTGGAAAGTAATGAGAGAGCATAACCACTGAGGTTCTGGTTAGCAGAGCCTCAGTGAGACAGTTAGGCATCACACAGGGAACACATACATATAGGTCACAAACTTATGAGCACTGGGGTCTTGGCTAGCAGGGTCCCAGTGACACATAACAAACATACTGAAAACATAGGCCCTCATTCTAAGTCTGGCGGGCGGCGGAGGCCGCCCGCCAGACTTCCCCCCTCCAAAGTACCGCTCCGCGGTCCAGAGACCGCGGAGGGTATTCCAAGTTTTCCCCTGGACTGGCGGGCGGCCGCCAAAAGGCCGCCCGCCAGCCCAGGGGAAAACGACCTTCCCACCATGAAGCCGGCTCGTAATCGAGCCGGCGGTGTGGGAAGGTGCGACGGGTGCTACGCAGACAGTGAAATACTAGGGGGCCCTCTTACGGGGGCCCCTGCAGTGCCCATGCCAGTGGCATGGGCACTGCAGGGGCCCCCAGGGGCCCCACGACAATCCTTACCGCCATCCTGTTCCTGGCGGGCGAGCCGCCAGGAACAGGATGGTGGTAAGGATTGTCAGAATCCCCTCGGCGGCGCAGCGAGCTGCGCCGCCTTGGAGGATTCTTAGGGGCAGTGGAAAACCGGCGGGAGACCGCCGGTTTTCCCTTTCTGACCGCGGCAAAAGCGCCGCGGTCAGAATGCCCAAGGGAGCACCGCCGGCCTGTCGGCGGTGCTCCCGCCCCCGTTGGCTCTGGCGGTTCTCTACCGCCAGGGTCATAATGAGGCCCATAGTGTCTTCACTATGAGCACTGGGCCCTGGCTAGCAGGATCCCAGTGAGACAGTGAAAACACCCTGATATACACTCACAGGCCAAAAGTGGGGGTAACAAGGCTAGAAAGAGGCTACTTTCTCACACCATACAAAGCCAAACTCAGGCCACAATGTTACCATGTGGCAATGCGCATGCAGTGCAACACTTAGGGCCTCATTAGGAGTTTGTCGGGAGGAAAAGTCTGCCCTCCAAACTCCAGCGTTCAGGAGACAGCCAGTGCCAACTTCCCACCGGCCCTATAATGAGTTTCCCACTGGGTCAGCAGGCGGAAACACAGTTTCCGCCCATTGACCCAGCGGGAAACGCACAACAACATCAACACCGGCTCGTAATACGGCTGGCGGCAATGCTGTTGTGCATCAGGTGCACCACCACCTGTCTCACAAATCACTGTCTGCAAAGCAAAGCAGACAGTGATTTGTGCGACAGGTCTGGCCAGGGGGCCTCCAAGTGCATGGGCAGTACGGGGGCCCCTCTGGGGCTCCTAGCACCCTGTTTCCACCAGCCTTTACATGAAGGTAAAACCGTTATGTAAATGCCGGTGGAGAGAGGGGTCGTAATCCCCAGGGCAGTGCTGCATGAAGCGTTGCCCTGGCAGATTGGAATGCCAGCACCGCCAGGCCGTCAGGCGGCCAAAAAGTGGCAGTGCTGGCGGTCTGACCATGGCCGAACCACCACGTCATAATGTGGTGGTCTGTCCGCCGCCCGCCACCATGAGTCTGGCAGTCCCAGGACCGCCAGACTCATAATTGGGGCCCTAGTGACTCTATGTGGCAGATTATGCCTGGCCAGCCATCATGTGTACAAGGCTTTGATTAACACAATAGGAGGTCTAGCAAAATTGGTGCAGAGGATTCTCCAAGGTTCCTAGACATGATTAATCACAGATACTTTCAACAACTGCAGAGAGCAGGCGTTAGGAGGGGGTTTTGAATGGGTCCCTATGTACTGTGCATGAAAAGGTCAGGAATGTTCTTAATACTCCTACAGAGTCCAACTATGGCATCCATTATCTTGACACTATTTCACATATTCTGCACCATGGTGTGCCGTTTATTGTATACGGGGCCCACATGGTGGCAGTAGAGAGCGTCAAAGGGGCACAATTATAGTGTTGCTGCTGTCGATGCTGCGCCACTTTCCTGACATGTGACCCTTAGTTTCTTCACTTTAGACCTGCAGATGAGTGATGTTCTGGGACTTTGAACCTATTTTGTGTGTTGTGTGCCATGACATAGGTGTTGTGCCCTGTATAGCATGTGATTCCCACCCCTTTTCCCTTGGAAAAGCTTCCTTGCACAAAGTTTTTGATGTTGGAAATTTGCTGGCTGGTATACGTAGCTTCATGTGGATCACAGGCACAGTGTGGCACCGTTGTATGGTATGTTTAGTGATGTATGCATGCGTTTTCAGACACCTGTGTGACAGAAGAGGGAATGATGTGTTTTTCTGCAGTGCCCTGTAGTGCATGACCAGTCCTGCTAAGTCCAATGTCTCCTCATTCACATGCGTCTCTGGCCTCTTCCAGTACTAGTACATTGTCAGTAGTCCAGCTGCAACAGTGCCCTGTTGGTACCCTGGTATCATGTTAGGGAGTTGTGGAGTTATCAGGTATGATTGTAGGTGTGCTGTGAGGTGTCCATCCCTACACATGGTCTTTCATGGCTGTTGATGTTGTATTCCTATGTGTGCAGCACAATGCACCAGACAGGTGAAGGTGGACACAATGGGCACATCTGGTATGTTTAGATGATATGTAGTTGGTGATGGCAACACTCGGATGGGATTTGATATTGGTGCTGCCGTAGGCTTCTACACCAACAAATGTGGGGCTGTGCCTATATGTGACTTTCTTTACATTGACATGGCCAGTGCCATTCACATTGCTGAGTTATTCCTTGTTAGGTGTTATGTGTGTGGGATCTGTATTTAGTTGTCAACCAGTGGACACTTATAGTGGTTTGGTCTGGTATGGTGGCTTACCTATGAGTAGCCCATTACCATGTTGCCCATCCAGAAACCGCTTGTTAATGGAGGAGTGGCGGAATACGTAGGCATCATGGACACTGCCGGGATATTGGCTAGGATGTTTGTGAGGAGCACACGGTGGTCTACAATGTCCTTCACATTTATAGAATGGGTATGTTTGTGGTTCCTGTAGAGGTGTTCCGTTGCAGCAGGTGGCACAAGTTGGACATGGATGCAGTTCATAGCACCCAGCAGATGGGGGAACCCAGAAATTTGGTTGAAACCTTCCTTGATCTCCTGCTGCATTTGCTGGGTGTTGGGGGAGCAGATGTGATGGGGTGTGAAGCGGTTGATTGCGTCCATCCAGAACCTTCAGAAGAAAGGCTGAGAGGGATGGCTGGGAGATGCCACCCACTTGTGTGTCAGTTGTCTGGAATGATCCTGACACCAGCATATGGAGGCCAGCCAGGAGTTTGGTCCTGGGTGGAATAGTTTTTGGAGTTTCTACCCTTGCATTGATGTCTGGCACAATGTGGTGCAGCAGGCATACATGGACTCCTGCTTCCTACTAAGTTCTGATGACATCTTGTTCCCTGAGTGCAAGAATGGTTATGCACTGTCGAAATATCCTCTGCCGCATTCTGCACGGTCTTTGTGGCTGCTGTGGTGGTGTTTGGGGTTGCTGCGGTGGTGCTGTAAGGACATGTTGTCGTTACTGTCATCTACGGCGTGTGCCAAGCTGGAGCATTAACAGTTCCATGTTGTCCAGGGGGTTGCAAATGCTCCTCATATTGTCCTTCCTTATGTAGTAGTGGGTGGGCTGCATTTTAACGCCTGGTCTGACATTTGACTGTAATTGGACTTTTTGTCATTTTTTGGGACCGGTTCCTTAATGTGTGTTGTTTTCACATCGGACAGTAAATATGGCACTGGAGGACTTGTGTAATTCTTTGGAAGGGAACACCTACCTTGCATATCATTGTTGCCAAATGACGCAAGGTGGGGTGGCGCTCCCAAAAAATGAAGCTAATGATAATATTTTGTTGCTAGACAAAATGTAAATATGGTGCTAGGTTAGCGGCACTTTTGCATTAGAAAAAATGGCGCAAAGGCGGTGCTAAGTTTTATTAAATATGGGCCTAAGTTTCACACATTTAGTCATTGAATGTCACTCATAAGTGCATGAAAACCATGAATTTCCACACATAAGCAATCTAAAAACTTAGAAGCTATGATTGGCCTTAAATTCGAAAGTGTTTTAGCCATGTTGTACACCAGCGTGGCTGCTGTTCAACATGGCTAAAAGTTAGTGCTGTAGAGGAGAGTGGCATGGAGTGGAGTGCAGTATGGTATAATAGAGTGGTGGAGAGTGGGTCGAGTGTCATGGAGCGGAGTGGAGTGGCATAGAGTTATACATGCCAACATTTAAGAAGAGGAAATTGGGAAATTTAATAGAAATAATCGGGATCATATATTACCCCCATTGACTTCTACAGAAGGAGAAGCAATTCAGGTGGGAGACAGTCAAAATAAAGTCATTTTTGGCTTTAAAAATCAGGAGTTTTCCTCCTCAATCAGGTTTATTGGCATGTATGGAGAGTAGAGTCTTGTGAAGTGGTTATATAGTGGAGTAGATTGTCATGGAGTGGTGTAGAGTGTAGTGCGTGTAGTGGAGTGACGTAGACTGAAGTGTCATAAACTGGAATGGAGTGCAGTGGAGTACAATGGTGTAGAGTTGAGTGTCATAGAATGGTTTGGGGTAGAGTGGAGTAGTGTAGTAAAGTGGAGTGGCACAGAGTAAAATGGTGTAGAATGGAGTGGCGTGAGGTTGTGTAGAGTGGAGTGTCATGAAGTGGAGTGTCATATAGTGAAATATGGTAGAGTGGAGTGTCAAAGAGTGGAGTGGAGTAGAGTGTCATAGAGTGGAGTGGCATAGTGTGGAGTAAGATGGCATAGAGTGGTGCAGAGTGGACTACAATGGTGTGACATAGAGTGGAGTGGCATAGTGTGTCGCAGAGTGGAGTAGGTTAGAGTGTCACAGAGGTGAGTGGCGAAGAGTGTCGCAGAGTGGAGTGGCATAGAGTGTTGTAGAGTGAAGTGTCATGGAGTGGAGTGTGGTAAAGTGTTATAGAGTGGGGTAGAGTGTCGTGGAGTGAAGTAAAGTGGCGTGGAGTTGCACAGAGTAGAGTGTGAGTCATAGCATGGAGTGTCATAGAGTGAAGTAGTGCAGAGTGAAGTGCACAGAGTAGAGTCATGTTGCAGAGTGTAGTGACGGAGAGCAGCATAGAGTGGAGTGGTGTGGAGTGTTGTAGAGTGGAATAGAGTGTTATGGAGTAGAGTGTCTTAGAGTGGAGTAAAGTGACGTGAGTGGCATAAAGTGGAGTAGTGTGTCATAGAGTTGAGTAGCATGGAGTGGAGTTGTGTAGAGTGGAGTAGATTGTCATTAAGTAGCGTAGAGTAGAGTAGAGTAGAGTTGAGTAGAGTGGCATGGAGTGACACAGAGTGGACTAGCAGAGAGTGGAGTAAAGTGTCATAGAGATACTTAAAGTGGAGTGGTATAGAATGGAGTAAAGTGATGTGGAGTGGCTTAGAGTGTAGACAAGTGGCAGTGAGTGGAGTGGCTTAGAGAGGAGTGGCATAGAGTGGCATAGAGTGGAGTAACATAGAATAGAGTAAAGTGGCATGGAGTGTCATAGAGTGGAGTAGAGTGAAATGTTTTGAGTGGAGTGGCAGTGAGTGGAGTAGAGTGTCCTTGAGTGGAGTGGTGTAGAGTAGAGTAGTGTGCTTTGGAGCATCGCAGAGTGGTGTGTCGCAGAGTGGAGAGGCGTAGAGTACTGTAGAGTAGAGTGTTGTACAGTGAAGTAAAGTGTAATGGAGTGGTGTAGAGTAGAGTTAAGTGTTGTAGTGAGTAGTGCCATAGAGTGGAGTGTCGTAGAGTGGAATGGCATAGAGGTTCATAGAGTGGAGTGGCGTAGAGTGACGTGGAGTGGAATGGCGGAGAGTGAAGTGGTGTAGATAGAGTGGCATAGAGTGGAGTAGAGTGTCGTAGAGTCGAAGGGCATCGAGTGGCATCATTCGAGTAGACTGTCATACAGTGGAGTGTTGTAGATTTTTATAGAGTGAAGTAGAGTGGAGTCCCGTAGAGTAGAGTCTCCAGAGTGTCGTAGCGCACTTCCATTACAAACAACACATTTTCAATTGAAATTACCACTACATTTGCACTGACATACAGTTTTTCTGATAAAACTATGTAGTGCAATAACGTGTGGAAATAGGCGTCACCTAATTTACTGAGATATTTTGATTGTATTAAAATATTTATTTCTATCAGACAGCAGAATGACAAAAATATGCTTTATTTGTGCTTTCCCAATTCTGATATATTCTGAACTATTTGTACAGTTCATTTACTGGCATTTAATGGTTGTTGTGTGCTAGAAAAAATAACATCATATAGACTTTCCTTTCACACCTTCAGGTCCCAGCAAGACTATCACATAAGCCCACTTACTTTGCAGTCAGAGAAAGAAAAGTAGACACCAACTTCCCTCTGTAGACAGAGCCTAGCATTTGACCTCTGGCTTTGAATGCACAGCAAATGTGACAAGTTAAAAGCAACATTTTAAAGGCCTGCTTATTGCTCTTATACTTCTGAATTCTGGCCTGGTTATTTTTGGGGGATGTCAATACCCCCGCCCATACTCCCAGAGCTCCCTCAGCTCTTTTACAGGTAGGGCTGAGAGCAGAAGTGAAACTGTCAGCTCCCAAAAAGCCTCAACTACATATTATGGAAAAAAGTGCTACGGCACGGCTAGTTCTGGCCGCGTCCTAGCATTTTGTTGGGGGCCGGGGGTGGTGGGATATAGCAACACAAACAACAAGAGCGCGGGTTGATGGTAAGGGGCAAACAGACTTGGGGAATGGAAAACAGCCTTCTCATAACACGTTTTCCTTATGGAGGATGGGGAACCAGACCGACAACGGGAGGGTCAGGCTGGGAGGGAATAAACAATACAGACAACTGGAGGCTGAGGGGCCGAAGGGAATACGTAACAAGGACAGAAGGTGTGGGAGGGAAGAAGCAAGACAGACAGTGGGAGTGTGGAGGAAGGGAGGGAAGAAGCGACACAAACAACGGAAGGATGGGGAGTGGGAGGGGAGAAGCAACACCAAGATGACAAAATAGTACCTTGATGAAAGTAGCGTAAAATGAAGCAATCATTACTTGGGTCATGCTGATAAAGCTGTTTTTCTGAAATCTAATGCTTGCACTAATAAAAACTTGAACTCTGCTTAAGACTGAGATATCAGGCCTCAGATTTCCTGTGACGTTTCATTTCACCACATGGATAAACTCCTCTTTTCATGTCTCAAAAGAATAACGTTTAAAAGTGTTCCATGGACAGGGACAGCGATCTTCGCAGGCTGTTCCAAATAAAAATGACTATTAATGATTCCACCTAGCTACAGAATAACACATAATCTAACAATATTTCTTCCAGCGCAGGTAGCTTTCGTGTGAAGCTCTGTGGTGTAGAATTATGAAAGATTGTCGAAATGTATTAATTTCCAACACTTTCACTCTAGTAATTTTGATTTGTTTAATTTGTGAGAATCATGTGCAAATGTAGGAGTAAACGTATAAGCTTATTTGTTCAGAACCAGTGCTTAATTTTTAAATAAAAAGGTGCCGGTCCTCAAAGCTCTCCTCTTAAACACGCGGCTGCTGCAATTAAAAGTGCGAGCACATAATGCTGAGACAAGCGTAATCCTGAAGCCACCTCTGGCTTCTTCAATCTATTTACAGCCACCTCCTGCCCCTTCAGCTCACTCTTGCAGCTTCCTGCTTTTCCCCTTTCTGACGCTTTTTCGTTTTTCTCTTCTTCCGTCTTTCCCACATGTCTTTTGCTCGCATGAAATGCTTGAGACAGAAAACTAAGCGCCGGCCCTCAGAAATAAGCACAAATTAAGCACTGTTCAGAACCTCATAAAGTGTTCTCATTTGCATGCATGCAAGAGCTTTTCCCTTACCGACCCTTTGAAGTGAATCCATGCGAGATTTCTCTCCCATTTTAAACTTTATAATTTGCTGACATGAACTTTCTGAGTTCTTTGATTGGTTTCTGTAATGCAATTGAGCTTTGCACTCTGATGTATTAATTAATCTATCTTGGTTATTCCAATTGATTTCTGTGCAACAAAACACTGAAAATGCAACCTTTGTAGTCTAAGACATTTATGTTTGTCGTTTTTGTAGGGTTTTTCATGTTAAATTCAAATTGTCTTCTAGTAAGGTTTAAATTGAGATGCTGTTTCAGCAGGAACTACTACATTCCTTATGGGGATTTCCTCTAATAACCTTTGATGTCTCGATATCTTGTTTTTGGGTGTTTTGTGTAGTAGCACTAGACCCAACCTCAGGAATGGAGTACCATTTTTATCAGGTGAAGTGTGAGAATGCTGGGTGTTAGAAATTTTGTCGATTCTTGCAGCGTCTGGAACCTTTTCTCATAGAAATGTGAGGAAAATGGGTTTAGCCAAAGTTTGAAGTTTGCAAGGCCTTCTGGGTAAAAAAATGTCTTGGGAGCCAAACAAGTCCGTTTGGCGTCAAGTTTGCAGAAATGTCTGGCTTTTATTAGCATTAGATGTCATTGCATAACCACTGTTCCTAAACTCAGAATCTTGTGTATATTACGATAATGCAGAGGTTTTTTTCTTACCCATTTTTTATTCATTACATTTTACAATATGAATTGCTGTATGGTCAGTACACAATGAATAATTATAATAAGCTGCAACTCAGTCTTCACATGTTTTTAGAGAATGTACATACCCTATGTACCGCTGCGACCAGGACAGTCTATCAGATGTAATAGTATCATACTTTTGTAAATTGGCTATAGTAGCACAAATTTACAGATGAAAACTTTGTCACCAATGGTTATTTTTTCATACTAATTTTCATGCTTTTTTATTTCAAGAATTTGTGTATTTGGGAAAGCTTTGAGAGGCTCTCCATCAATGATCCCTTGCTGAATTCAGAATTATGTCTACGTTTATTAAATGTATTGCTGTCCAGAGCAATCTATTGACTTAACACCTGTTTCCACCTCAAACAGCACCTAAGCTAAAACCATAAAAATTTTGAAACATGGACTACCTCTTAGGAAAATGCAAAAACTGTGGTCATATTTTTTACATAACTTAGCTTGTGTTCCTGCAGAGTATTTGTCTCTAAAAAAAAAAAAAAAAAAAAAAAAAATTTTTTAGCTGTATTTTAGTTATTTTTTCGGTTACCCCAGGAGAATCTAAACACTCTGGGTACTTTTAGGAAGTTAGAAAAAAAGACACAAATTTGGCTTGGATAACCTTTGTGGAAAAAGTTATGGAGGTTTAAGTGCAGACTACTCCAAACATCCAAAATTTGTTTAGCAGAACATGGCAGGGGTGTAAGAGTTTGGGGGGGAGGCTTAGCAGCCAAGTGTTTAATAAACACAGCAACCACCTAACAATATTCATGGTTCTTTGAGAAATGAAACTAAAAAAAATCCTACTAAGATGGCTATCCACCCAGTAGCAAAGCGAGGATGCTATGGGCCTGGTGCAAACAAGGAAAATCGTCCTTTTGACTACTGTCAGGGTGGTAAAATACACCAATGATCAGGTTCAATGGGCCCCTCAGGGCTCTGGGACTCAGGGCTACTGCACCTGCTACGTCAATAGTAGCTCTGCTTCTGTATCACCAATGGCATTCCAAAAAATGCAATAAACACTCATGACTGGTGTAGCTCTGCCTCTTTTGCTGTGAAGACACCTTGGAAATTCAGCATGTTCAGGAGCTTACTCCTTTCTTTTGACCTGTTACTGAATCCAAAAGTGTGAGTAATTAACTGATACCATTAAACATTCCAATAAGTAACAGAAGTGATCATAAAAGAATAATGTAGAATTTCATATCTAGATCCCTGAAACATTAGTGTTAGAAATGGGGTTTCTAGTTTGGCAGTCAGTTTGAACCCTGTCCAAGTAGGGACCCTCATTCTAGTCAAGATAACGGAGATACCCGCTCAGATAACGCCTGCTCACCCCCTTGGTAGCTTGGCATGAGCAGTCAGGCTTATTTCAGAAGCAATGTGTAAAGCGTTTGCACATAACACACAGTAATAAATGAAAACACTATAAAAGGACACCACACCAGTTTTTGAAAAATAGCCAATATTTATCTATATAAGACGAGACCAAATATGATAAAAATCCACCATACAGTGATGGATATATGAATTCTACAACATTTACTCAAAAATACAATTCCTTGAAGTCAATAGCTCCATCTGGAGCTATCACGGCATCATGATCAACAAAACCATCAGTTCAGGCCAGCTACGGCGTTGCGGGCAAGTTACGGTGTCGGGAAGACCCGCAAACAGTACCTTGGATTTGCAGGGCGTCGTGATCCTCGCAGTGAGCTCCGGAGAGCGGCGTCACGGTGTTGGTTCCAGAGTCGGTGCATGGGTCATCTGTCCCTTGAAGTCATACACATTGTGGATTGAACTCCAGGCTGATGAAGTCAGGAGCGCTGGCATGGATGGTGTCGGGCTGCAGGGCGAAGCAGGACGATGTGACGTGCGGTGCCCACAGGTCACGGTGCAGGCAGTGGCTCTTTGATGGCGTCCAGTGGCGTCGGTGAGACCAGGGCTTTGGTGTCCCTGAGACTTCCAACAGGAGGCAAGCTCTACTCCAAGCCCTTGGAGAACTTTCTCAAGCAGGACACGCAGCAAAGTTCTCCCTTTGCACTCTTTTCAGGCAGAAGTAGCAACTGTAGGCCAGTCCAGCAAAGTAACACATCAAAGGGACAGTACTCCTCCTTCAGCTCTTCTCCTGGGCAGAGGTTCCTTTTGATTACAGAAAGATTCTAAAAGTCTGGGGCTTTAGGTCTTCTTCTTATACCCCGTTCTGCCTTTGAAGTTGGCAAAGTTGGCAAACTTCAAACCAAAGTCTGAAGTGTTTGCAAGATCCTTCTTTGTCCAGGCCAGGCCCCAGACACACACCAGGAGGTGTGAGGGCATGCACAGCCCTTTCAGGTGTAAGTGACCACTCCTCCCTCCAATCTAACTTATATGGCTCATCAAGAGATGCAGGCTACACCCTGCTCCCTTTGTGTCACTTTCTAGAGGAGAGGTGTGAACAGCCCACCTGTCAAACTGACCCAGATGGGAAATCCACAAACAGGCAGAGTCACAGAATGGTTTAAGCAAGAAAATGCCTACTTTCTAAAAGTTTCATTTTCAAACTCTTAATCTAAAAACCAACTTCACTAAAAGATGTATTTTTAAATTGTGAATTCAGAGACCCCAAACTCCATATTTCTATCTGCCCTCAAAGGGAATCTGTGCTTTAAAGTTATTTAAAGGCAGCCCCCATGTTAACCTATGAGGGAGATAGGCCTTGCAATAGTGAAACCCGAACTTGGCAGTATTTCACAGTTAGGACATGTCAAACACACCGGTACATGTCCTACCTTTTAAATACACCGCACCCTGCCTGTGGGGCTACCTAGGGCCTACCTTAGGGTGCCTTACATGTACCAAAAGGGAAGGTTTGGGCCTGGCAAGTGGGTACACTTTCAAGGTCGAATTGGCAGTTTAAAACTGCAAACACAGACACTGCAGTGGCAGGTCTGAGCCATGTTTACAGGGCTACTAATGTGGGTGGCACAATCAGTGTTGCAGGCCCACTAGTAGCATTTGATTTACAGGCCCTGTGCACCTCTGGTGCACTTTACTAGGGACTTACCAGTAAATCAAATATGCCAATTATGGATAAACCAATCAACAGTATAATTTACCTAGGGAGCACTTGCACTTTAGCACTGATCAGCAGTGGTAAAGTGCGCAGAGGCAATAAACCAGGAAAAATATAGTCCAGTAACCTATACAAAGAGGAGGTCAGCAAGCAAAAAGACAGGGGAGACACGCCAAAAAGCTGCCAGGTATAACGCATGTCCCCTCCAGCTGAGAGTAGGGGGAACTACCCAACCCCTGGGGAGTCCTTCTCACTAAGGTGGAAGAACCTGGACAGACCATCAGCGTTGGCGTGTTCTGTGTCAGGACGGTGTTTCACCGTAAAGTCCATCCCCTGTAGGGAAATGGACCACCTCAACAGTTTGGGGTTCTCAACCCTCATCTGCATTAACCAGCTGAGGGGCCTGTAGTCGGTCTGAACCCGGAAGTGAGACCCAAACAAGTAGGGTCTTTGCTTCTTCAATGCTCAGACCACAGCAAAAGCTTCCCTTTCGATTGCACTCCACCTGTTCTCTTGGGAGAAGCCTCCTGCTAAGGAAGACTGCAGGCTGGCCTAGCCCTCTTTGTTCAACTGTGAAAGAACTGCTCCCACACCATGTACCACAAACTCCTTGGAGAAGTCAGGGGCCAGCAGCACGGGCCCTAAACTGTACCTTTATTCCCACAATTGGCACGGCCCTGGCACACAGATAAGTCCTTTGTAAATGGTACCCCTGGTACCATGGGCCCTGTGACCAGGGAAGGTTTCTAAGGGCTGCAGCATGTATTATGCCACCCTGGGGACCCCTCACTCAGCACATGTACACTGCCTCACAGCTTGTGTGTGCTGGTGGGGAGAAAATGACTAAGTCGACATGGCATTCCCCTCAGGGTGCCATGCCCACATCCCACTGCCTGTGGCATAGATAAGTCACCCCTCTAGCAGGCCTTACATCCCTAAGGCAGGGTGCACTATACCACAGGTGAGGGCATAGTTGCAACCTAAGACATTGTAAGTGCAGGGTAGCCATAAAGAGTATATGGTCTGGGAGTTTGTCAAACACGAACTCCACAGTTCCATAATGGCTACACTGAAACCTGTGAAGTTTGATATCAAATTTCTTAGCACAATAAATCCACACTGATGCTAGTGTGGAACTTATTGCAAAATGCACACAGAGGGCATCTTAGAGATGCCCCCTGTATACCAGTCCAGACACCAATGTTAGGCTGACCAGTTCCTGCCAGCCTGCCACAACCAGATGGGTTTCTGGCCACATGAGGTGAGTGCCTTTGTCACTCTGTGGCAAGGAATAGAGCCTGCACTGGGTGGAGGTGCTTCTCACCTCCCCCTGCAGGAACTGTAACACCTGGCGGTGAGCCTCAAAGGCTCATGCCTGTTGTTACAGCGCCCCAGGGTATTCCAGCTAGTGGAGATGCCCGCCCCTCTGGACACAGTCCCCACTTTTGGCAGCAAGTCCAGAGGAGATAATGAGAAAAACAAGGAGGAGTCACCCACCAGTCAGGAGAGCCTCTAAGGTGCCCTGAGCTGAGGTGAATCCTTCCTTAAGAAATCCTCCATCTTGGTTTTGGAGGATTCTCCCAATAGGAATAGGGATGTACACCCCTCCCCTCAGGGAGGAGGCACAAGGAGCGTGTAGCCTCCCTCAAGGACAGTAGCCTTTGGCTATTGCCCCCCCAGACCTAAACACCCCCCTAATTTCAGTATTTAGAGGTGATCCTGAGCCCAAGAAATCAGATTCCTGCAACCTACAAAAAGAAGAAGGACTGCTGACCTGAAAGCCCAGCAGAGACGATGGAGACGACAACTGACTTGGCCCCAGCCCTACCGGTCTGTCTCAAGACTCAAAGAACCTGCACAGTGACGCATCCAGCGCAATCAGCGACCTCTGAGGACTCAGAAGATTGACCTACACCTAAAGGACCAAGAACCTCCAGAGGACAGCAGCTCTGTCCAGAAACAGCAACAAAACAGCAACTTTAAAGAGACTCTCACTTCCTGCCAGAAACGTGAGTCTTCCTACTCTGCACCCGACGCTCCTGGCTCGAGTTTGGAGAAACCAACACTGCAGAGAGGACTCCCAGGTGACTCCAACAATGTGGACACCCTGAGATGACCTCCCTGCACCACCACAGTGACGTCTGCATAGAGGATCTAGAGGCTCACCTGACGGCGACTGCCTGGTAACAAAGGAACCCGACGCCTGGACCAAGCACTGCACCCACAGCCCCCAGGACTGAGAGGAACCACCTACCAGTGCAGGAGTGACCGGCAGGCGGCCTTAATCCTAGCCCAGTCGGTGGCTGGCCCGAGGACCCCTCCTATGCCCTGCCTGCTTCGCCAGAGTGACCCCCTGGTCCCTCTATTGTATTCTATGGCAAACCCAACACCTACTTTGCACACTGCACCCGGCCGCCCCTGTGCCGCTGAGGGTGTGTTTTGTGTGCTTGTGTATGTCCCCCCCAGTGCTCTACAAAACCCCCTGGTCTGCTCCCCAAGGACGCAGGTACTTACCTGCTAGCAGACTGGAACCGGAGCACCCCTGTTCTCCATAGGGGCCTATGTGTTTTGTGCCCTCCTTTGACCTCTGCATCTGACTGGCCCTGTGTTGGTGGTGCTGTGGCTTTGGGGTTTCCTTGAACCCCCAATGGTGGGCTGCCCATGCCCAGGAGACGGACTGTGTAAGTGCTTTACTTACCTGTGAAACTAACCAATACTTACCTCCCCAGGAACTGTTGATTTTTGCACAGTGTCCACTTTTAAAATAGCTATTTGCCATTTTAACCAAAACTGTGTGTACTACTGTTTTAAATCAAAGTTCTATACTTACCTGTGTGAAGTACCTTGCATTTTATGTACTCACCTCAAATTTGAATCTTGTGGTTCTAAAAATAAATTAAGAAAATATATTTTTCTTTATAAAAACCTATTAGCCTGGAGTTAAGTCTCTGAGTGTGTGTTCCTCATTTATTGCCTGTGTGTGTACAACAAACGCTTAACACTACCCTCTGACAATCCTACTGCTCGACCACACTACCACAAAATAGAGCATTAGTATGATCTAATTTTGCCACTATCAACCTCTAAGGGGATCCCTTCGAATCTGTGCACACTATCCCTCACTTTGAGATAGTATATACAGAGCCAACTTCCTACTCCTTTTTAGGCTGCTTCTTAGAAGGCAGCTCTGGCAAGGGGGCAACAATGGTGCCATACCCCTTGACAAATCTCCTGTAGTACCCGGTGAGACCTAAGAAGGCTCTCACCTCTGTCTGGGTCTTTTTGTTTTGGGTCTTGGGTTGTGCCCAAGCCCGGATTGGCATCAATTTTGGGTTGTAGGGCTGCCACTCGGCCACTCCCTACCTGGTGTCCCAAGTAAATCACTGACCCCTGCACTATCTGGTACTTACTGGCCTTGATAGTGAGGTGTGTGGCTTGCAGCCCCTTCAACTCTTCCCAGAGGTGGTGCAAGTGGTCCTCCCAGCTGGAGCTGAACACTGCAATGCCATCAAGGTAGGTGACACTGAAGTTCTCAAGCCCAGCCAGGACCTGATTGACCAACCTTTGAAAGGTGGCAGGGGCGTTCTTCAACGCAAAGGGCATTATCCGGAACTGGAAGTGCCCCTCTGGTGTTGAGAACATTGCCCTATCCTTGCCCCCCTCGGTTAAGGCAATCTACCAGTATCCAGATGTGAAATCAAACGTGCTGAGGAACTTGGCTGCCCCCAACAGATCTTTGAGCTCATCAGCTCTGGGGATGGGGTGGGCGTCTGTTTTGGTGACGGCATTGAGCCCCCGGTAGTCAACACAGAACTGATGTTCTGGTGTGGCACCAGGTTCAGCAGGCTTGGGTACCAAAACCACTGGGCTGGACCAGGTGCTGCTGGAGCACTCAATCACCCCTAAAGCATACATCTTGGAGACCTCCTCCTTGATGCTGGCCTTCACTCGGTCAGCTAACCTGCAAACCTTATTTTTCACAGGCAGGCTGTGCCCAGTGTCCACATCATGCATGCTTAGATGGGTGACACCCGGAGTGAGTGACAACAGAGTGGCAAAGTGTTCCAGTAACTGGCGACACTCACTCTGCTGTTCTAGAGTCAGAGAAGGGGAGAGGGCTACGCCTTCTACTGACCCATCCTGCTCCTTGGCAGACAGGAGGTCAGGGAGAGGTTCACTCTCCTCTTCCACCCCATTGTCTGTAGCCAGAAGCATGGTTAACTCGGACCTCTCAAAGTGGGGTTGGACGCAGTTCACATGTAGAACCCTCAAGGGGTTCCTTGGAGTCTGCAAGTCCACCAAGTAGGTAACATCACTCTTGCGCGCCTTCACCTCAAATGGCCCTAACCACCTGTACTGCGGAGCACAAGTTTCTACGGGGGCTATGACTCATACTTTCTGGCCAGGCTGAAACTCAAGCAGAGTGGTATTCTGGTCGTATCAGCATTTCTTGTCCTCCTGGCTTGCCTCTAGGTTCTCTTGTCCGAGCTTCCTGAAGTGTGCGGTATGCAATCTGAAGGCCAGCATGTAGCTAAATACATCCTGGGGTGGCTTCCTAGGAGCTTGCTCCCAGCCCTTTCACCAGACTCAGAGGTCCTCTACCCGGGTGCCCATACAACAGCTCAAAGGGGGTTAAAGCGGTAGGCAAAGAGAAGGCATGGTAAGAAGATGTCCCACTTACGCCTCATGGAGCCTGAAAGAACCCCAATCATGCCTTTCAGGGTTCGGTTGAATCTCTTAACCAACCCGTTACTTTGGGGGTGGTAAGGAGTGGTGAATTTGTAGTTCACTCCACATTCCTTCCACATGGCCTTTATGTACATGGACACAAAGTTGGTACCCCTGTCAGATACCACCTCTTTGGGAAAACCCACTCGGGTAAAGATCCCCATCAGTGCCCGGGCCACAACGGATGCCGTCTCTGTCCTCAGAGGGATAGCTCCCAGGTACCGGGTGGCATGGTCCACCAGGACCAGGATGAACCTGTTGCCTAGGGCTGTCTTGCGGTCCAGAGGCCCCACTACGTCAATGTCCACCCACTCAAAAGGGGTGCTCACGACAAGAAAGGGTTGGAGGGAGATTTACATTTTCCTCCACTTTTGCTACTTGCTTGGCAAGTCTGACAGGATCTACAGAACACATCTGAATGCTTTCTCATTTGGGGCGAATAGAAGTGGGTGACAAGCCTGTCAAAGGTCTTGCCCTGCCCCAAATGTCCTGCTAGAGGCACATCATGAGCCAAACCCAGTAGGAAGGCTGCAAAGCGCTAGCACCAGCACACGGGCTGCCCCAGGCTCAGCAGCCTTAGGCTCGCTATACAGGAGATCATGCTCCCAGTATATCAGGTGATCATTGGGCTCAGCGCCAGCTGCCTGGTCGTTGGCCTGCTGCCTAAGACCCACAAGAGTAGGGCACACTTTCTGCTCTGTGCAGAGCTCCTTCCTGGTGGGACCCCTCCTCCCTGGTGGGCTCAGGTAGGTCTCCCAGTTCGGCCACTTGTCCCCCTGTAGGTGCCAGGGGGCTCCCCCTTGAGTTTAGCCTCCTCCTGGACCGTGGAAACTTCTGGGGTGGGTTTCCCGCACTCCTTGCCCTTTCTCTTGGCAGTCACCTGGGCCACTGTTTCTGGCTCCAGGTCTGCCTGATCACCATGTCTGGCTGCCATGAACCGAGTGGTCACGCATGCCCACTCTGGCAACCCCAACATCCCCAAGTGTGACCTGAGCTCTACCACCTTCCAGACAGGAGTCGCCAGATCGTTCCCCAGCAGACAGTCGACTGGCACTTTGGGACTCACAGCTACCCTCAAGGAACCTGAGACCCCTCCCCACTCAAAGGGAACTTGCACCACCTTACATTGGCGCTCCGAGTTGTCCACTGAAACTACTTGGTGAAATACACCAGGGACTATTTGCTCTTCAGACACCAGGTGACACTGGACCGTGTTCACACTGGCTCCAATATCTCTGAGAACCTATACCCTCTGCCCATTGATGGTCACCCACTGCCTTAATTTCTTAGTGTTATAAGGCATTAGGTTTATCTGGACGATCTAACTGCCCCGTAGTGAGACTAGGGTCATCTCTGTTGGATCCCCACACCCACCTTGGACCACCTCCTCCCCAAGCACTAGACTGGCCAACCCCTTGGTCTGCCCACTGCTGGGTGGCGGTGTTTACTTTGGACATTTGGGATCTTGCTTCATTTGACCCTCCTGGTCACATGCAAAGCACTTACGGTGCCCTGCCTCTGTAGGCTTTCCTGAAAAGGCCCACGGTTTCTTATCTCCTGGAGGGTGGGATTTCTTACCCGGGTTACTAGATTGGGGCCCTTTGGAAGGCTCCTTTTGTTTACCCTTGTCCCTCCACTCTGCTGCTGGGAACCCTGCCCACCTTTGGCAGAATCTCCCCCATATACCTTTTTGTGGACTCTGGTACTCACCCAGTGGTCCACCTCCATAGCAAGCTTCCTGGGGTCAGTGAGCTTACTATCAGTCAAGTGCTGGTGCAGCTCTGCAAAACACAGACTAGACAAGTGTTCCCAAGCAATTAAGTTGTACAGCCCCTGAAAACCTGTCACGTTAATGCCCTTCCCCCAACCATCCATGCTCTGCAAAAATAATTTACACATTCTAACCAAGTCTGGTAATCAGTTTTCTTACTCTGCCTAAACTGATCCTGGTACTTGTCAAGAGTGAGACCATACCTACTGAGAAGGGCCTCCTTCATGTCAGCATAGGTGAGGTTGTATCCCTAACCCAAAGCTAGCAAAGTGTCCCTCCCCTCCTCTGTGAAGTGGTTCCACAATCCTGCCCTCCCATTCTTCTCAGGGACCCCATTCATGTGAATGGATGCCTCAAATCCCTGAAACCACCTCTGTATGTCATCTCCCTTCTTTTACTCTCTCCCTACGTTCTTAGGAATGGGCACAATTCTGTCTGGCTGCACTGAGGTATTGATGCCACCATCATTGCTAGACCTGCTTCTCACATCCAGCTCTTTTAGTTTAAGTTCATGTTCCAAGAGCATTTTCTCCTCCTCCATTTTCAGTCTCTCCAACTCAGTCTGGTGCCTCCTGGCTTCTCTCCTGTCCTCTAGCATCTCTGGAGTCAGGCTCTTAGAACCACCACTGTTGTCTGACCCAGGGGGTACCCTCCCCTAGCAGCTCTGCACCCTCAGCACATCTTCTCCTGGATTTGGGTCCGCCGACTCCCCCATTGGATCCACGGACTGCCCACTGGCAGTTCTGGCTGCCACCCAGGCCCTCCGCGCCTTTTGTAGCTCCTCCTTTTTGGTGAGGCCTCTGACCTGGACTTTGAGGCTTTTACAAGCTGCCTTCAGTTCCTTCACGGCATAGGTCTACAACCTATCCTCCTCAAAAACCAAATACTGGGATGCAACTGACGTTGCTCCTGACATGATGTCGTTGGAGTTTACTTGAACTCAAGATCAAAAATAGGTCAAAGAGAAAATAAAATCAAAAACAACAATCTGTATGTGGAATGTAGTGGTCTGTGATATGGTAGTAGTGTATATCAATCACTGTAGGTCAAGTGCAAATGCAAGTCCTATCCTCACCGCTGACAACCAATGTTGGAAATGGGGTCTCTAGTTGGCAGTCAGTTTGAACCCTGTCCAAGTAGGGACCCTCACTCTAGCCAGGATAAGAGAGAGACCTGCTCAGATAACCCCTGCTCACCCCCTTGGTAGCTTGGTTTGAGCAGTCAGGCTATTCTCAGAAGAAATGTGTAAATCATTTGCACACAACACATAGTAATAAATGAAAACACTACAAAATGACACCACACCAGTTTTAGAAAAATAACCAATATTTACCTGTATAAGACGAGACCAAATACGATAAAAGTCCACCATACAGTAATAGATATATAACGTATGCAAGATTTACTCAAAAATACAGTTCCTTGAAGTTGATAGCTCCACCTGGGGCTATCATGGTATTGTGATCAACAAAACCAACAGTTCAGGCCGGCCGCAGCGTCGCAGGGTAAGCTACGGTGTTGGGAAGACCCACAAAGAGTACCTTGGATTTGCAGGGTGTTGTGATCCTCGCAGTGAGCTCCGGAGAACGGCGTCGCTGGCATCGGCTCCGGAGTCGGTGCATGGGTCGTCGGGACCTTGAAGTCACATGCGTTGCGGATCGAACTCCGGGCTGATGAAGTCAGGAGCGCTGGTGTGGACGGCGTTGGGGCTGTGGTGTGAAGCAGGACAATGCAATGTGTGGTGCCCACAGGTCACGGTGCAGGCAGCGGCTCGGTGATGGCGTCCAGCGATGTCGGTGAGACCAGGGCTGCGGCGTGAAGCAGGGCGGTGCAACGTGAGGTGTCACCAGGTCACGTGCAGGCAGCGGCATCATTATTGCTGAAGCGCTGTCGTTGGTAGGCCCAAGCCAGTGTTGCGGGATGGGACGGTGCTTCGTGACCCTCATAAGCGGTGTCCACAGGCCACGGTGCAGGCAGGATTCCTAGTGACGAGACTGGAGTTGATGATGCTGGCGTTGGTGAACCGGGGCTGCAGTACGGGATGGGACGGTGCTTCGTGTACCTCACGAGCGATGTCCACAGGCACTAGTGTCAGCAGGAGTGTTGTCATTGGTGATTCTCAGGCTGCGTTGGGAGCAGGCGATGCCGGAGTGCGGGGCCCACAGGTCGCAGTGCGACCAGCGGCTCGGTGAAGTCATCTGATGACGGCGTCGGTGAGACCAGGGTCGCGGTGCGAAGCGGGGCAGTGCAGCTCCGTGCGGCATTGGCAGGTCACAGTGCAGGCCAGTGGTGTCTTTGCAGTGGTTTCTCCTCTTGAACAGCACAAAACACATGGTTCCCGGGGCTGCAAGCTGAGGAAACTTAAGTCTTTGGTGTCCCTGGGACTTCCAACAGGAGGCAAGCTCTACTTCAAGCCCTTGGAGAACTTTCTCAAGCAGTACACACACCAAAGTTCACCCTTTGCACTCTTTTCAGGCAGAAGCAGCAACTGCAGGCCAGTCCAGCACAGTAACACAGCAAACGGACAGTACTCCTCCTTCAGCTCTTCTCCTGGGCCGAGGTTCCTCTTGATTACAGAAAGATTCTAAAAGTCTGGGGTTTTGGTTCCTCTTCTTATACCCCGTTCTGGCTTTGAAATTGGCAAACTTCAAAGCAAAGTCTCAAGTGTTTGCAAGATCCTTTCTTGTCCAGGCCAGGCCTCAGACACACACCATGGGGTTGAAGACTGCATTGTGTGAGGGCAGGCACATCCCTTTCAGCTGTAAATGACCACTCCTCCCTCCACTCTAGCTCATATGGCTCATCAAGATATGCAGGCTACACCCCAGCTCCCTTTGTGCCACTGTCTAGAGGTGAGGTGTGAACAGCCCAACTGTCAAACTGACCCAGAAGGGGAATCCACAAACATGCAAAGTCACAGAATGGTTTAAGCAAGAAAGGGCCAGATGTAGCAAAATTCTGGATTGCGACTTGCAAATTGCGAGGCAGACCGACTCGCAATTTGCGAGTCACAATCCAGAACGTAGGATGGTGTCCCTGACACTATCTGCGACTCGCAAGGGGGTCGCAAAGGCCCACCTCATTAATATTAATGAGCTGGGTGGCAATTTGCGACCCCCTTGCGAGTGGCGGCACTCACAGGGATGGTGGCCTGCTGGAGACAGCAGACAACTATGTCTGTGACTGCTTTTAAATAAAGCTGTTTTTTTTTTGTAATGCAGCCCGTTTTCCTTAAAGGAAAACAAGATGCATTACAAAATGAAAAAATGAAACTGCCTGCTCTGAAAAAATGTTTTCCATGCCATTCACAAAGGGGAAGGGGTCCCATGGGGACCCCTTCTCTTTTGCGAATGGGTTACCACCAGTGTGACACTGGTGGTAACTGCGATTGCCTTGCGACCGCATTCGCGGTCACAAAGCAATACAGCATTGCGCTGCGACTCGCAATTAGGAAGGGGAACACCCCTTCCTAATTGCGACTCGCAGTCCCGTTTTGCGAGTCGGTAACCAGGTTACTGACTCGCAAAACAGGGATGGGCATCGCGATGTGCTTTTTGCACGTCGCAAACAGCGAAATTCGTTGTTTGCAACGTGCAAAAAAGTTTGGTACATCTGACTCAAAATGCCTACTTTCTAAAAGTGCCATTTTCAAACTCTCAATCTAAAAACCAACTTCACTAAAAGATGTATTTTTAAATTGTGAGTTCATAGACCCCAAACTCCATATTTCTATCTGCCCTCAACGGGAATCTGCGCTTTAAAATTATTCAAAGCCAGCCCCCATGTTACCTATGAGGGAGATAGGCCTTGCAACAGTAAAACCCGAATTTTGGCAGTATTTCAATGTTAGGACATGTAAAACACACCAGTACATGTCCTACCTTTTAAATACACTGCACTCTGCCCATGGGACTACCTAGGGCCTACCTTAGGGGTGCATTACATGTACCAAAAGGGAAGGTTTGGGTCTGGCAAGTAAGTACACTTTCCAGGTCAAACTGCACACACAGACACTGCAGTGGCAGGTCTGAGACATGTTTTCGGGGCTACTTATGTGGATGGCACAATCCGTGCTGCAGGCCCACTAGTAGCATTTGATTTACAGGCCCTTGGCACCTCTGGTGCACTTTACTAGGGACTTACCAGTAAATCATATATGCCAATTATGGATAAATCAATCAACAATATAATTTACCTAGGGAACACTTGCACTTTGGCACTGATCAGCAGTGGTAAAGTGCACAGCGACAATAAACCAGCAAAAACAGAGCCCAGTAACCCATAAAAAGAGGAGGTCAGCAAGCAAAAAGACAGGGGAGACACGCCAAAAAGCTGCCAGGTCTAACAATTAGCAACAACATCATTATTACAATATATTAGCAAAGATGGGATAATCCTTGCTTCAATGCCCTTAATACAATTGAAAATTCTTGTTCACAAGTGGTACAGAATGTTGATTCTATGATAGGACCTGAGGACTCTTGAAGTGCAATGAAATACAGGTTTATTACTGGTTTGTCATACAATTGTTTGAAACCTGATTCTGAGGACTGATGAGCCATCCTCATTATTATATTTTATAGACATGCACCTAATGAATAAGATTTAGAAGCCATGGCTCCTCTGAGGGAATGGGTCCCATACAAGAAGGTGTCAGTACCAGCTTCTGACAGAAACCATCTGGCCAATGGGATGCAGAAACTGGAGCATAAGGGAGGATCATAGAGATGAGAAGCTAACCAGAAGGGTATGTCCTGAAAGCTCTTGTCATGCCTCTAATAAGCATGTAGAAATTCTACTACACAGATCTTGGAATTGGTTGGGAAACTTAGAATGGAAACCTATTTTGAAGCAGTTTTCATTCGTCTGGAAAAAACACAAATGTTAACACCTTTCTGTGTAACGTACATCGGAATTCCAAGCCTCTGACATGAGATATTCTTCAGTGTCAAAAAGAGAAGCATGGTCAGTTTCCCTGATAGATGTTTCAAACATAAGGAATCTGAAGAAATCTCAGAACAATGGAAACATCCCAAAGAGTATTATATTTGGGTTTAGGAAGGAATGAAAAGTGAATTCTACAAAGCAGTCTGGACACTAAAGGGTGTTTTCCTATCGGATGATATGCTACTGGGATGTGACCTGCTGAAATGGCCAACTGGTAAGAATAAACCATTTAGTAGGATAGACTTTCGGCCACCAGGGTGGAAATGAAATTGACTATGAAAGTCACTTCCACTCCCATATTATCCAGATCTCATTCCATGCACCTGTGTATCTCTGTACTGCCCATGCTGAATGATACGGTCTTTGGGTAGAATACGACCATGCATTATCAACAAAAACAAAAAACAAGAGTTTGGCTTGAAATTCCTGGCACTTCACAGCAAATTCTGTAAGACTTCTTGCTACAAGCTGGAGCAGGTTCCGAAGGACCAGGGGATATGGCTGACCAGACCGATCCATGAGAATGTCCAGAAAGGACAGAGATAGTAGAGGAGGCTTTCAGGAAAGTTTCAAGAGAACAGGAACCATAGCTGAATCCTCCATGATGTAGTTATCAGGTTGACGTCAACTGCTTGTCTATTGATCTGGCAGGTGTCCATGAGAATTATAACAAATGGAGGTAATTTATAATTATTTACCTTTCACTCCTGGAGATAGGCATCTGTTGCCGATGCTAACGGATCTAGCCTAGAGCTGTAAAACAATGGTAACTGAAAAGTCAAGCTGGAGATGAAAAAAGTCAGTTTTGCAGGGCCCCCCTTTCTCCATACATTTAAAAAACAATGGGGAATGATATGTTTCCATTAGCTGGCATTGTGAAGAAAACAGGAATTCCAGTTGCTATTTGATTGTATTTACCTGAGAGATGCACGGGAGCCACAGAAATTCTGGTGAAGCAGAGCTGCCCAAACTGTCTTGCAACCTCTGCTAGAATGTGCAATCTTACCCCTTTCTCCCGCCCCCAGGGTGTTGGGTGTACTGGACCTCTGACACATTGTCCATCCTCAACAGAATGTAACAATGTGATCTCTTCAGGGTAAGGGATTAAACTTCAAACTGCCAGAAGTTCAAGACAGTTGTAAAGATATTTCTTCTTGAGACCATGTACCCTAGTGGAGACTTCTCTGCACCTTGCTCCCTAGCCAAAGTGACTTGCATCTAATTCAATGACAATGTACAGAACCAACCCAAACATGGATTGTCTATTCCATGAATCCATGTGAGTTAACCACTATTGAAGCTCTTCGCTCACTTTCTGAAACAATTTAACTGACTGCGCATGGGCAGGCCCTTGTGCAGACCTAATGTCTCTAGTCCTTGTATAGCTCTCTAGTTCAACGGGCCCAGAAAAATTGCTTGGATGGAGGCTGACAGCAGGCCTACCAACAGAGCAATCTCTTTTTTGATAACTTTTATTGTCTGATACTCAGTATCTTGTGTACATTACAGAAATACATAGATTTTCGTCTTCCCCATTTTATTAATTACATTTTACAATATGAATTGCTGTATGGTTGGTACACAATGAATAATCATTATAAGCTGCAACTCAGTTGTTGGCTCTGGGTATCGCATGCTTTTGGAGAATACAGAATACAAACCCCATGTATCCTTGCAACCAGGAGGATTTATATGATGTAACAGTATATGACTCTTGTAAATTGGCTATAATAACAAAAAATTACAGTTGAAAACATTGTCACCAATTGTCACCAATGTATGTGCCAAACACCATAAATTCTATTTAGGTGATCAGAGATAAACCAGATTTGCTTTGGTTAATGCCAAAGCACATTTGTTGCAGGTGCGAGTGTGTGCTGTAGCAGATGCTGTTAGAGTGATGGGAATTGAGCCATTACTATGTTATCATTGAGATCAGTGCTCTGCCGGGTTCCTCTCTGCCTCAGAAACTGAACCATTGGCTTCATTAGCTTGGTAAAATACCTACAGGCTGATGAGAGCTCAAATGGAGGTGCTAAGAACTTGCAGGTGGAAGCATTCCACCAAAACTGAAGGAAGCATCAGTGAGGGGGAGAAATGCCGACTGAGAGAAAAGTGTATTTCAGGTCCAGCTGCACTATGAATTCCTCTTATCTCAGCATGTCCCTGAGGAGATGAATGCCCTCTATTTTGAAATGTCTTAAGAGAATCTAGCTATTTAATTTCCTCTAGTTAATGACTAATCGATAACCTCACACTTTTCCCCACCAGGAAACGCTGCGTAGAAGATCTCCCGTATGGGGAAAAGTGATCTGAATTGTCTTCTTCTGTAGTAGAGACTCTGGCCTGATTTAGAACTTGGCGGACGGGTTACTCCATCACAACGGTGAAAGTTAGCCCATCCGCCGACATCTAAAACCCATTATTTTCTATGGGATTTATATTTCAGCGAACAGGATATCCGCCATAGTTGTGCTGGAGTAACACGTCTGCTGAATTCTAAATCAGGCAATTTAGGCCAGATTTAGAGTTTGGCAGAGGGGTTACTCCATAACAAACATGACGGATATCTCGCTGCCATATTACAAGTTCCATGGGCTATAATGTAATTGTAATATGGTGGATGGGATATCCGTCACATTTGTGAGCGGATAACCCCCTCCGCCAAAGTCTAAATCAGGCCCTCTATCTTTAGATCTAGAAATGTATGATTCTCTATTGAAAATCATGTTAGAGTTGAGGGAAAGGTTTGACTAGGGGTAATGTAAAACTCCTAGTGGAAGACTCTCATTGTCTGGAGCACCCAACCATGATCTGTAATCTGAACCCACGTCTGACCGAGCAACCACATTCTGCCTCCCAGTTCTCACAGGGAAAAATTTGAACTTTCAAATAAAATCAAACTGGATTTATATAGTGCATGGCTACCTGACCGGGCCTCCCATAGCTCGTTGAAAGCCAACTTCCCGGTCCTTGATTTTTCTATCCTCACCTTAAAGATCGAAGAGGTTGTCGTTGTTTGGACTCTTGCTCTAGGCAAGACTGCTGGTTTAAGGATGACAGTACTTTTGTCTGTAGGCTACTATGCCTATCCTACAACAAGTCGCAACTGTTGTCCCAACCTTACCGCCTCACTAGCAGCACCTCACCAGAAACACAATAGTAAAAGGTGATTTATGGCAGCCTTTACGCATGGACTCGAGAATAAGACATCTCAGGGAATGTCGTGGTTAAACGGTGATTACCCCTTTCTCACAGATACATCATGTCTCATACAAACACAGGCAATGACAAAGATGCAGTAAAGTTTCAATAGTTTTTATTTAACACAACTGCAATTTGAGATATGTTGCATGGGCTGCAATGATTAGGATAATGAATGGTGCAAGAAACAGAATTGTGAAGACGAGAGTCATTATTACAAAGACCCCCACCATCTTGAAATGCATGTAAAAGACATATGAGATGTAATATGCCCTAATACCCTAATGTGATATGCCTAACCTCCTACCTAAAGGAGAGATAGGTTTGCTAAACCTAATCTGCCAATGCCATATCCATGAGAGGAGCTCCCAACCATCGTTACCTTGGAATGAGGTCTCTATCTCAGACTCCGCAGGGACACAAAGACTGGGTCAGCGTCAAGACGACGTGCAGCATCGGTATCAGCGATGGTGGCGATGCCCTCTGGTCGGAATCCCTCTGATTATCTGTCTAAAGTGCAATGTATTTATACAGATCTACCAGGACCCCTGACGTAAGTGTGTTCCCAAACAATAGATAACAGACATGCTTGGGACGGCAAGCAATATAAACAATCCCTCTAAAGTATAGAGAGGGAAAACCCCTAAGTGTGAACACCTACTGTTTGTTTGTCTTTGTTGCTTGATCTTGACGCCTTAGCGCGGTGGCACTGATAATGCAAAGCATAACAAGTGGCCTAACTATAAACAAGGCAGCCATCTTAGATGAATTAAATAATTAAATGGGCTAAGACAGAGCAAGCTAAGTAAGTTAAAAGTCACTAGGTGACGGGGGCAGGAGTCTGCAAGCCAAAGGCTAAGCTAACTCCTGTAATCTCATTAAAACCATCTAGGATTCACTACAAGGTAGGTTTTAAGAAGTTTCTGAACAACGGTTCGGCCTGCTGTTTCCGAATGTGAGTGAGTAGGTTGTTCCATATCCTGGGAGCTAGAAAAGCAAAGGATCTACCCCCACATCTCACTCTTGGCTGGAGGGATCTTCCTGGCACATATGCAGACTGTAGGCTCTCAATAATGGCTGGACCCTTTCCTTTGATGGCTCGGTGGGTCATACACATGCATATCCTTTTTTCTACTGGTAGCATGTGGAGCTCTTTTAGGGCTTATTGAGGAAATTAGTGCTTCCGAATCTTCTACAGAATTCTTGCAGCTGCGTTCTGGATTACTTGTAGTTGATTTATCACATACTTTGGGCTACCCAAATATATGGAATTCTCATAGTCCAAACATGAATTAATCAGACTCTGCACCACAATTCTCCTTGTAGTGGATGGTAGCAAGTGAAGACATTTTCTAAGGGATCTAAGGATCCCAAAACACAAGCCTGCAAGTTTTTTGGCTTGGTAAGGTAATTTTTCATCTAACCAGAACCCTAAGATTTTCATCGCTGGAGTTGGATTAGGGGAATCTCCCAATTGCTCTGGCCATCCTAGTTGCCATCCATTCAGCTTATTGTTTCCAAACACCATGAGCTTCATTTTATCCAAACCTTGGCTTCCTTAAGGCACAAATTAATCTGTGAGGACAGGCAGCTAATCTCTGGTGTAAGCGCCATGATAATCTGAGTGTCATCCTCATATGACACTAGGGATAAACCATGGGATTGTACAATTTCTGCTAATGGCTGAACATATAATTTGAATAATGTAGGTCTCAGGGATAAACCTTGCGTTGCTCCATGCTGTAATGGGTAAATGGAGGAGAAGCAGGAGAAGCAGGAGCCTTCGCACACCTGAAGGTTTCTGTCTTCTATAAGTGATTTCAGCCATCTAAGCACATCCCCTGAGATTCCTGATTCCTCCATTCTCTGCAGGAGGAGGGGGTGTGATACTTTATCAAAGGCGGCATTGAGGTCAAGCATTGTCATAGCAGCAGCATCTCCTTGATCTAAAATTGTCCCAACTTCCTCTAAGTTGCCCAGTCCTTTCTTGATCGTGTTAAGATAGAATACCAATATCTTTCACTTGAAGAATGGAATAGATTGAGTCCTCAATTACAAAAGTATCAGGAATACTTCTATCATCAAAACTCTACATTTCTGCCGACCAAGAAAGTACAGACTGAGGCTTTACAGATGTGTCATGATTCCCCTGTGGCTGGACATCGTGGAATCAATAAGACGCAGGAATTGCTCCTATGTTCTTTTTGGTGGCCTCCACTTAAAACCGATGGCCAATCCTACGTAACATCATGCACTATAGGTGCTCAAACCAAGACACCTCGGACCAAGCCAGCAGAATTATTGATGCCTTTGCCTGTTCCCTCTTCTTCATGGCACACCTTGTCTACAGATTTCTTATGTTCTTTACTGTCTTCTTCAGGGAATCATGTCATTATGGTAACCATTGATTAATTTACCAAGATGAAGCATTTCACAGCTTTAAAGAAATTGTCTAGTGCCAAAGAATTGGGCCAGGTCTTGAGAAGTTTCCTGGAGGTAAGGAAGTCTTTGGTCTGGCACAGGTGGGCGGGAAGAGTGTTCAACGTTTGGGCGGCGAGGTGCAAGAATGATCTACCGTTGGTTGTAGTTCTGTGGACGCGTGGGACGTTGCGAGGATGAGGTCGGCGGAGTGGAGATGCCGGGTCGGGGAGTAGAAGGAGAGTCGTCTGTTGAGGTATTCAGGTCCGGTGTTGTGCAGTGCTTTGTGAGCGTGGGTGAAGAGTTTGAAGGTGATTCTCTTGCTGATTGGGAGCCAGTGCAGGTTTTCAGGTGGTCTGTGATGTGGCAGTGGTGAGGAATGTCCAGGATGAGGCATGCAGAGGCGTTCTGGATGCATTGCAGCCTCTTCTGGAGTTTGGCCGTGGTTCCTGCGTAGAGGGCATTGCCGTAGTCCAGTTTGCTGCTTACGAGGGCTTGGGTGACTGTTCTTCTGGTTTCTGTGGGTATCCATTTGTAGATCTTTCGTAGCATGCAGAGGGTGTTGAAGCAGGAGGAAGAGATGGCATTGACTTGCTTGGTCATGGATAGTGAGGGGTCCAGGATGAATCCTAGGTTGTGTGCATGGTCGGTGGGAGTTGGAGTGGTTCTGAGAGTGGCAGGCCACCAGGAGTCATCCCATGCGGAGGGGGTGGAGCTGAAGATGAGGACTTCCGTCTTGTCGGAATTGAGTTTGAGGCAGCTGCTCTTCATCCATTTGGCGATGGCCTTCATTCCTTCGTGGAGGTAGGTCTTGGCTGAGTCCTTGGTGAGGGATAGGATCAGCTGGGTGTCGCCGGCGTATGAGATGATGTTGAGGTTGTGGGATCAGGCGATGTTTGTGAGTGGGGCCATGTAGAGGTTGAACAGGGTTGGGCTGAGTTACAAACCCTGGGGTAAGCCGCAGATGATTCCGGTGGCCTCCGAGCGGAATTGGGGGAGGCGGACTGCCGGTGAGAAATGAGGTGATCAAGTCCAGGGCTCTGTCGCAGATTCCACAGACTAACGGTCAAACTGAACACTTGAATCAGGAACTTCAACAGTATTTATGTTGTTTCTGTAATGCCACACAAAGCAACTGGTCCGACTTCCTTTCTTTAGCTGAGTTTTCCTATAATAACACAGTGCATAGTGCAACAGGATCAACACATTTTTTTTGGCACCTAAGGCTTCCATCCGAAGACCTTCCCTACAGTACCTCATGTGCTAACTCCAGTTCCTGTGGTCACCTCATTTGCTCGGCACTCCGCCATATTCAGGACCTGATTCGTACCATTCTTTTGCTTCTAAACAAACTATGACAAGAAGAGCTGATGGCCAGCATTGGGATGCACCATCTTACCAGCCTGGAGACAAAGTATGGCTTTCTTCCAAATTTCTGCCTTTTCGTTTTTAGCAAAACAAATTCAAACCACGATTTTATGGCCCTTTTCGAATTATAGAATCCAGTTGCTGTTCGACTATGTTTATCTTAGACTTGGAAGGTTCATTCAGTTTTTCATGTCTCGCAACTCAAGCCTTTTGTTCCTGATCCTTATCATAGGTGTTTTCAATGTCCTCCTCCTCTTCCTGTGGATGGCCATCCTAAATATGAGGTACAGGAGATCTGTGATTCTCCCATCTTTCACAACAAGCTACAATTCCTGATTCACTGGAAAGGTTATTCCCTCAGTGACTGTTCATGGGAAGATGCTTCTTCAGTTCATGTACCCCGTTTGATTTGCAATTTTTTCTCTCTTTTGCCAAACAACCCCGGGGCCTCGGGGAGAGGGCCTACTATGACACCACGGACTACTGCAGCATCCTTTTTTCGGGCCGCGGTCAGGCCGGCAGTCCGCGTTTCAGGATGCCAGAACTGCAGAGGCCTGCATTTTGGCAATTGTTTGGCATTTTGTGCCATGGTGCAGCCCAGGAGGCACATTTCGTGCTGCTGGTCACGCTGCGGCCCCTGTAAGCCTCCCTGACTTTCCCTTCTCACTTACCTTACCTGGGCCCTTTTTCTTTTCTTCTTTCTTCTTTCTTCTTCTTTTTTTCTTTCTTCATGTCTTCTTTCTTCTTGGTTGTCCATATTGTCTTCTTTTGTGGTGGTTATCTTCCCAGCATGCCTTGTTCCTTTTCCTTTTCTACTTGTTTTTTTTCTCATTCATTTCTATGTGGCTTTTCCTAATCCAAGATGCTGTTGTAAATTCTTCCTGTTTTGCCACTTCCTGTTTCATGGTATGTAAGCACTGCAGTTCCCTCCTTCCTTGCATTGCAAACACTTCCACTTTGGTGGTGATCCTCGCTCCTATTTCCAGTTTTCTATCGCTTCTGCTTTTCTCCCTGTGGCACTGACCTCTATTTTTTGCCTTTTTCATTGTTTTTCCTCTTTTTTCAGGAGATCCTATGATAGAGGTTTTTTTCCCATTACTTGGTTCTTTCCTCTGGGACTCCTTCTGGAGGGTACTGTCTGCCTTGGCGTTTTTCTAGTCAGCAGCACCATTGCTACTAGAAGGAGTCACCCTTATCTTGGCCAGTCCAGAACCAGTAAGAAGCCAGGTGTCCCTCCAAGTACTGCGGCCTACGGCGGTAAGAGACGTGCTGACTGTGACAGGAAGATGCAGATGATTACCAGGCATTAAAGAATACACTCAGATTGATTTGGGCCAACCACTGAACATTATAGAATCGAGTTCAGGGAGACTAAAAAGGAGTCCTCCCAGGATTGGGTAGATTTTGTGGATTGCTCTGTTAAAGCTCTGGAAGGCTGGTTGCATGGAAGCAAAGTAAGTGACTATCAGGACTTGTACAATTTTATTCTAAGACAGCGCATTCTTAACAATTGCATTTCTGATTAGCTGTATCAGTACCTGGTGGACTCATATCTGACCCTCCCCAAGAATTGGGAAAGAAGGCAGACAAATGGGTCCACATCTGGGTGGGTTGGAAAGCTCCCAAAGGGGGTGACCACAAGAAAAAGGATTCTGCAAAGAGTCAGGACAAGGGTGAGGACAAACATAAAGAAAAAGTCTTCATCAGGCCCACAAAACTCTTCTGGGGTGGGTCTAAGTCCTCTTCCTCTTCTCACAAGAAACCTTGGTGCTGCATATGTAAACAGAAAGGCCACAGGGCAAGTGACAACACCTGCTCTAAAAACATCGCTAAGCCTGCTACCACCACTACTACCTCTTCTACCCCTAGTGCCCCTAGCAGTAGCAACAATAATGGTAGCACTAGTCAGTCCAAAAGTGTAGCTGGGCTCACCTTGGGGACTGTAGTGGGCTCTGGGTTAGTCAGAGAAACCATTGAGGCGGTTTTGGTCTCTGATGGTGGCATTGACCTTGCCACCCGAGCTGCTTGTCCCCTAAATATGGATAAGTACATGCAGCATACCTTGATAAAGGGTGTTGAGGCTGAGGCCTACAGGGCCATGTCGCGTAGGCTCTCATTAATGAGACTACTGGATTTTGAGCTGCAGAATCGCCTGCGGTGTGGGAGACTAAGGGGGTCATTCTGACCCCGGCGGGCGGCGGTCGCCACCCGCCTGGCAGGAACCGCCATTTGGCCGCCCCGCGGTCAAAAGACCGCTGGGGCCATTCCGACCTTCCCGCTGGGCCGGCAGGCGCTAACATTAGCGCCCGCCGGCCCAGCGGGAAGGCGGCCTGCAACACTGAAGCCGGATCCGAATGGAGCCGGCGGTGTTGCAGGTGTGCGACGGGTGCAGTTACACCCGTCGCGCTTTTCACTGTCTGCTAAGCACTCCAGTGGCATGGGCAGTGCAGGGGCCCCCAGGGGCCCCAGGACACCCGTTCCCACCAGCCTCTTCCTGGCGGTGTAAACCGCCAGAAACAGGCTGGCGGGAAGGGTGTCGGAATCCCCAGGGCAGCGCTGCCCTGGAGGATTCTCCCAGCCGGGGTAAATCCGGTGGGAAACCGCTGGACCCGGCTGGGCGACCGCGGCTTTACCGCCGCGGTCAGAATGACGAATGAAGCACCGCCAGGGTCGGAATGAGGACCTAAGTCTAAACCACTGCGGGTGACACCTGTCGCTCCAATCCGGGTTTTGCTCCGGCTAAGTAGCAGTGCCTCATCTCTACCCAAGGATAGGGATAACTAGGCAGCCGAGCGCATGACATACTTGGTTTCTCAGGGAAGCAGTGGTCACTCAGGTCTCATCCGTTTCTCTCAGTTACACTTAGTCTCATATATAAATGACAAACAGAGGCAGTATATGTTTCAATAATTAGTTTAATAAAACAACTGCATCTTAGATAGCAAAGCGTGAGCTGCAATAACCAGGATGACACAATATGTCAGTATTAAAATTGTGACGAGAAGAGTGAAGCATAAAATAACGCTATCATATTGTCACTGTGGTCAAAAGGCTAACTCCTACCTAAACTATGATAGAGCACAGCATGTTAAACTCTAATTCTGCCCTTCAGGTTCCCCTGAGAAGACATCATCCTCCATACCTGAGCAAAGGCCTGTGGTCTGCATTAGCACCTGTATCAAAGCATTCAGCAATCAGCATACAGTCATGATTCTCTGGCTGGAATCTCCCTCTAATGTGTGAGGGACAAGGAAGTGTTTTTATAACAACACAACTGATGGTCTGGGAAAATGTCCCTATGTAAGGATGTGTGTTTTCTACGAATGTTGGAGACTAAACTTCTACCACGTTCATCGGCAATGTACCGTGCTGTAGCCTTGGAAGAAGCACAAAGTGATCAAGAATGTCTTGTTTGAGAACAGAATGCTGGCCTACGCAAAAACAGTTAGATGAACAGAAAATAAAACAAGACCGTAAAAGTGGCTATTGTAACAATAATAAAATGAAGCCGAATAAAGTATATCTAGGTTAAGATGCACAGTGGCTTTTGCTACTGTGTTTAAATAACGTGCATGGAGATATGGCTAAAATGGCTACACAACACCCTCCCCTTGTCGGTTGAAGGTGGTTCAAAGCCTAAGGATATCTAAAATTGCTACTAAAAGCTCAACCTAAGATAAATATGTAAAAGCAATGTCAATTATGACAAGTCGAAGGGACACGTGAGCATGTAGAAGGACAATTTAAAACATGAACATGTGGCATAAAACCGAATTTTAAAATCATGGAGCAGTCGTGTTCCATAGCCTCGGCCTCAGCCAAGGCAGCATTCCGTGGTGTGCTCAATAATGAGTCACGAGCCACATCTTCTATGAAGGGCAACTCATAAGTAGCTTCCCGAAGGAAACACAACCTCAACGCGCATGTCTGTTCATGAATCCTCAACAAGAACATCAACAGATCAGCGTCCAATGAAAGCAATCGCTGAGTAGAAAGACAGACTTCCAGTGCGTGTTCGAAAGAGCACCAGAGGCACCGAAACACGGGCTGCACACAATGTTAAACCGGTCTGAATGACAAAGACCAGCCACTCTCCAATTGCTCCAGGAGTGTTGCTCCAAAATACTGTATCATGCGTTCACCACACAGCTGTGCTGATGGGAGCGCTTTCATTCCTCCTTTTTGCGGGGGGACAGCCATTGGGCATAAAAAATAGCAACAGCAGAATGCCAGCTAATAAAGCCAAAGTTATTGGAAATTCCCCGAATATACTAGAAACAATTGAGTGGATGGCTGATGGTATTAAACCGAATATGGAGGAGAAGGTGTGAATGAAACTAGAACCAACAGCTTTAAAGAAATGTGCGAATCCAGTTGTACTGGACGCATTAAATATCTGTCCCACGAGCTCACCAAAGTATCTCAGAAAGTTTGTACCTAAAAGGGACTGTATTTCTGCTGACGACCTTGCCACCTGAAGTGCGTAGGTCTCGTGTGCAGATGTCAGAGCCACATGCTTTTGAAACAAGAAAGCCTTAAGTCTGCTCAACTTGTCAAAATTCACATTTGAAGTAGCAATGTGAGGCCAAATGTCATCTACTTCTTTTATCTTAGTGGGGGAAAAAAATACGTTCCCGCAGCATGTGATGACCTTAGAGACCAAAACAACGTGAACAATTCCAGCTCGCATCCCACAACAGTCTTCACCGTTGAGGAGGACATATCTGTCATTTGAAAGCACCTGGAACGTGGGTCTAATCAAGGGAACTGGAACTCCCATCAGATATCAAGCCAAGTTTGCTGCAGACGCGTTACACGCCCCATGCAAGTACAGCTGTTTCCAAACCATGGAATGGCTGACTGAAGTCTCACATTTACTACCGCTAAGGATGACTTCTTTCATGCCACTGAGACATTTGTATGAGAAGGGAAGCTCCCACACCTCATGGATGTAACTATCTCCCAGCCTTTCATATCTGCCTACTGGAATGTGTTTTAAACAGGAGGTAAATTGAAGTGTAGAAATAGGCAGATTGATGACCCCGTGTATTAGCCACTCAGCAGATGGTATTTCAGCCACAGGAAAAGGCAACTTTTCTAATTTTTCGATGTTTCACATGACATAAGCCATTAGTTGTTGTTGTTGCGTTAAATTAAAGGAAGAAAATATTTCCTTTGCACTGACAGTCTGCCAGGGAACGTGACCCGCCTTCAATGTTTGAAGTGTCCAACCCAACTGCATAATGGACCTTAGCTGACTCTGTCCATAGTGTAAAGAAGACATATCTGTTTGTATAATGTCTTTTGCAGAAGAAACAATGTTATTTAAAGTATATATTTGGTCAGACAGGGTATTAATCCAATTATCTACAACAGCCAATGCCTTTTTTTAGATTTTCCTGGTCTATTTGCCTTAACCGGGCAGCTGCTTCTTGTTGGGAAAGCTTCCAAATGTCATTATATACTTCATATAAGAAACGCTTTCTGCGGTGTTTCCTGGGGCCAAACAGGAAATCCTGTAAGTCAGTATTATTAGACCGGAGATTGAAGTGTTCTCTAACCGCATCTAGTGAGGAAGCTCTTAACCATTGCTGGCATAGTTTCCCTACACTACATGTTGTAACTGTACCCGCATGTTCGGATGATATATAGCGAGGGTCCGGCCTATTAGTTCTAAAACCCCCGAGAAGTTGATAAAACGTTGGTGATACCCATTGGTATCTACTGGCCACAATAACCTCCAGCCAGGATGTGTCAGTGAAACATTTTATGTACCATTCTATACCCATTTGTCAAGCTTATCTTCAGTTGCATTTGTGTATTTTTGCCATTTATAAAACTTTGCAAGGGCAGGTATACTTGGCGTGAAACTTTTCAGAATATGTTTTGGAACTCCCTTGTTGTGCAGTCGGACAATGTTCCCATTGTGTATAATTAAAAACAGTTTTGGGGCTGCTCGCTCTATGTATGAAATGGTGCCCATAAAAATTACAGCAAAACATATCACCATAATTTTCTTTAGATTGATAAACATCTTTGTTTTCAAATACAGTATAATACTGCAATTCAGTCATCATAGAATCAACTGTTTTCACATCCCAATCATTAGAAACCATGCCTGGCACTATAATATCATTCAGTGATAGTTTGAACACATACGGTATTTGAATAACTTCTGTGGGACCGTATATATCAAATATGACTTTATCCCAAACAATCCCATCAGGAATTGGTATTGCGGAACTGTTCACAAAAGATAAGTCTCTTCGGATCTTATGTGATGAAAAATGTGGTTTTAGGACCTCATCCACCAGTTCAACTGTTGATTTTTCAGGAAGAAAATGAACATGTATTAATAAAAAGAAAGTGATAACAAAACCAATCCAAAGTAGGAAAGCTAGTACAGTCAAGGAAAGCCATAGATAGTTCCATGGAAAAATAAAATATGTTATTTTATGCCAGTTCATTAGCTTACATGTTTTTGACAGTTCAGGTGTCTAAGAGGCGAATGAGTCTGAGACGTCATCATTGATGTCGGCAAAATATCCAGAAGCTGTTCGTGCAAAAACTGGAGTTGTGTTCATTGGTGGAGATGGTATTTCTTGCGGTGGCACAGAATAAATAGCACCATCCGTCTGTGTTGAAGCTGTATAATAATCAATCAATCATTTCTGTGTTATTTGATGTTAGTGGAACCAATGCAAGATCATTATCCACCCTCCCCATGCTCGGAGAGGTGTCAGTGTTGCTGCTTACAACTTGTAGAGGAACTTCTTGACCAGTAGTGAGAGGGATTCGGGAACTACCGGGTGTTCCTCTTGGTCTGCTGTGCAGGATCGCCCACATGGTGTAGTTTGACATTGTTGATGGAGACAAAACGATTTTCTTTTGCACCTGCCAACGGTGGTAGAATTACAGTTCTGGTACCATGTATCCCCAAGACTGGGACTGGTGCGCCATAGGAAGGGCCAAATTCCTTTTTTACAGCAACCTTTTCACGTACTAGATCCCCGATTCTAGGAATCCAGCCAGTAGGCGTTTCTAGGTATATCCTTGATTCCTGTGGAGGCAGCACTGATAGAAGAATTGTCATCACTGAACTGTTGCAATTCCTGTAAGACAGTGACATGTTCATTTATGTCAAAGGCTGTTTCTGCCGTCTCCATGCCAGGACCATCAAGATCAGGAGCATACATTTAAGTTCCGAACAGGCACTCATATGAAGTACGACCCCCCCCCAGGGACCTTCTAGGGAGATTGTTAAGTGCTCTCTGAACTCTATACAGGTGATTAAGCCAACTACGACCCATACCTAAGACTCTGGCTGTTAAGGATTGCTTTAAATCATGGTTTAATTGCTCCCCGACACTATTTCTCTCGGGATGAAATGGAGACGAGTACCTGAGTTGGTCCCCCAATGAAGCCATGGCGTCCCTGAATGCCCTTGAGGCGAAAGCAGGGCCCTGGTCCGAGTGGAAAGCCGCAACCGCATATGTACCGATAAAGACTTGCAAATCTTTAATAACAGTCTGAGCATCAGCCGAGCGTTGTGGCCACACCCATACAAATCTGGAGCAAGTATCAACAGCGACCAATATATACTTGTGTGCACTATCTGGTGTTAGGGGACCGCAATGGTCCAAGTACACACATTGTAATGGTTTATTTGAAATCAAGAGGGGTGTCTGCGGCGGGTGTTTGGCAGTGGAAACTTTGATTTGTTGGCAGATGTCACAGGAAAGGACATACTGCTTGGTCTCTTTGTAGAGACCTGGTCACCAATAGCGGGCTGGTAACATTTAAATTGTAGCCGCCACGCTAGCATGGGCGGATGCCACCCCTTCATGCGCTGCTTTAATTAATTGTGATCTTATATCTCTGTTGGGAATATCTTGTACCCCTACGCCTGGTATCTTAACCTCAGCATTCAGCATACTTCCCATGCAGTAGGAATATTTGTCAGAAAATCCTTTTGGAAAGGGCATACCATCCGCTGTAGCTGTCACGGCAGCCCATATGTCTGCGTCCAGTTTTGAACTCAAGCCTTGTTACTGCAGCAATAGCAGGCACAGCCACTGCTGACTTTGTGGCTTCATCAGCCAATGTATTCCCAGCAACGTGTATTCCAACGCGCTGGTGTCCAAGTGTGTGTACAACATGGACATTTGGCAGCGTTTCTTTTAGATCTGCTACCTTCCCCCTCAGAACTCTGTGTTTAATGGTGCTGCCTTTAGAATCTCTGAACCCATTCTAGCGCCAGTAATGCAAGTATTCATTGAAGGACTGGACACAATAATGTGAATCACAAACAATCAGCGTTGACTGGGTAGGATCCGTATGTTCCAGTGCCATCAACAGCGCTTTTAACTCTGCCAGTTGTGTTGTGCAATCCCCTAGGGTTTGCGTAAATGTATGTAGGGGACAGAATTTATTGTCCTCCATATAGCCACTTACGACAGTGCAAGCAGCAGAATATTGGTGCTTTGTGCCAATTGCAGGTTGTGCAGAGCCATCGGTATACATGACTCTATGATATTGTTCGATAGGCAGGGTGTTTGCTGGAACTGGGTATTCTAGTTCATACTGCAAAAATTCTTGAGTTTGTAATTTTGGGTCAAAAATGTAGTCTACATCAGTGGCTGTCAAAGACTTGGCCCATTTTATCCAGTGTGGATGTAATGCTTTTGCGCCTGGAACACTGGCTTTCGTAAAAGCCTCCACGGCTGGGATTGGAGAAACGACAATAATGCATTTGCCTTGGGCAAGCTGGAGGTCTTTCTTTGATGACAGCCATTTGTACAGCAGTGAGGATTTTCTCAGTGGGAGCAAAGCGTTGTTCTGCCACTGAGTATAAGTGTGATTTGTCTGCAATCGGGACTGTCTCACCTTCATTAAATGTCACATAGGTGAAACTGATGGCACCAGCAATTACTCTGAGGACCAAATGTGTTTTATTGTCCCTTGTGTGTAAATGTTGTGCTGCAAGCACATCTGTCTGCAGTTCTTTAACAATTTGTGTATGTTCAATTGTCCAAAATTTACTTGAGAAATCAGGACGTATCAAATCATATAAAGGTTTTATGCATGAAGCATAATCTGGAATGTAAGTTCTGCCAAAATTTAGGAAACCCAATAGTGTTTGGAGTTTTTAAATCGTATTTGGAGGTTGCAGTTGTGCGCATTTTTCTAAGAATTGTGGCGCTATGCTCTTTACTTCACTTGACAGCTCATATCCCAGAAACAGGACGCTGAGGAAGGCAATTTTAGTTTTTTTTAAAGTTGAATTTATAACCAAATTCAGCAAATCCGACAACAAGGCGGGCTACCCATCTTAAATGTTGTAACAATTCATCATCAGTAAGATAAATATAATCTACATAGGGCAATGCTTCGGGGTCAATCTCGTGCAAAATTGCAGTAACACAAGCTGCGTACAGTCCTGGGCTGTTTTTATACCCCTGAGGTAAACTACAGAATTTTTTCTGAGAGCCTAGTGCACTGTAACTTGTTAGGTCTCTACTCTCAGGCGCTATATTTTGGCAGAAGAAACCATTGGAAATGTCCAGTGTTGTTTTGTATTTTTTACACACTATTTTGTTCATCAGTGCTGTGCTATGTGAGGTTTGTATAGCATATGTACGTGTATGACTGTTTAAAGGTCTGTAGTCTAAGACTATTCTGTATGAATGGTCTGATTTAGCTACTGGGAATAATGGATTATTCAATGGGGAGACACAGGGTTCAATTACACCCTGGTACTCTAATTGTGTGAGTATTTCCCTCACAGGTGCTTTTGCATCATGTTTTATTGGATTCTGAGGTTGTGGTTGTGGTTGATTTTTAATAGGAATTAAATGGTAGGGGGATTCTTAATTCCATCCTCCGTGATTGCAATATAATGCAGGTTCCAAAGCCCAATCAATGGCATAGTATTCAGCGAGTTCCTCTTGAACAATGGGCGAGAAAGAACGTTTAATAATGTCTTCTCCATATGGGCAGGTACAGACAAATTCAGGTGGCCAATCTTGTTCGGCCAACAAAACATCATATATGTTTACTACGCAATCCCAAAAGATTACGTCTATTATGCGCTCAATGTCTCCTAACTGTAGCATTACTTTATACACCCTATCAGGCGTGGAGACACTCATGTCCGCAGTTTCTACTTGTATAAAGTCATCAGTTGCTTTCACCTCCAGATGCTCTAGAAGACTCTGGAGAACTATTGTGACCTCTGCCGCACTGTCTAGCAGTGCTAGTGTCCACTTCCTGTTCTTCAAGAGGACCCTCTTCCTGAGTGGCATGTCAGACCGCGACTGTGCCACTTTTTTCTTTTTGAATAGGGGTTTTTGTTGGGCAGGTTTCTCTTCTTTTTTAACAGAAACCTCCGATGAGCGTTGTGATTCCTATCTCGGTTTCACATATTCTGATCTTCGCTCTGATCGCCCACCTCTCTCATTTCGTTTTTCCGATGAGTCCTGAAAGGAACGAGATTGGCATGTATCAGTATATTGATATCTATCAGGCTTTTTTATATTCTCTCTATTTCTGAGATTATATCTATTCTGTGGGGTTCCATACGTGGAGATTCTCCACTCTCTTTTTTAAGAGCTTGTTGTTGTTGTTTTTTATCCCAGCATTTCTTATTACCCTCAGGAGCTTGCTTTGAAAAATCTTTATTAGATTTGCCCTGAAATTGTGGTTTAGTTGGTCTGGCCCCTAAACTATCTCGACCAATGCTAGAATAGGTCTCTGCGATAATATTAGGCAGCTTGCGTTCCTGATCCTGTTGAGGAACGTCACGGAGCCACATGCGCACTGCTAGTGCGACCGCTTTCCCCTTAAGATTACTTAAAATAATTGATGATACCATGGCAAAATTGCCCATTAGTTGCATCCCCATGTCTAGGGCCGGGGCAGCCCCGTCTTCATCTTGAATTTGTTTCAACACTTCTGTCAAATTGGCAAGTGTCGGTGTACCGTGTGCGATTGTATAGAGCGCGGCAAATACCGTGCCCCAAGTATTACAGTTATCTACCATCCCAAATGGCAAGCACATCGTTAGAATTCTATGTTTATCCTGAGGTCCCATATGGGGAAATACTGCTTCCAGCGCATTTATTTTTTGTGCTAACCAAAACTGAGTTTCCTCTCATTTGGTGGGTACCCATGATCGAATGTACAGTCACAGGGTTTATACCTGGCGTGACTGCACGTGGTTGTCCTGGAGCAGCACGGGCTGGGTTTGTATTTAATGTTTGCATCACAAACTATACTAATCGTCTATATGTCGCTGTTAATTCAGTATATAAGCGGTGAACCTCAGCTACTGCTAAATTTGCTACTGCAGGATGTGGTGTATAGTTGCCAAATAAAAGCCAAGTAGGACCATCATTACTTAGAGGACCTAACCTTACAGGTAATATTGTGTGGGGTAGGGCGCCATCAAGCCAATTATTATGTTCTTAATAAGATAATGGTATTTCTAAATATGCACATGCCCTGTATTGTCCAGGAACGTTTGCAAGCGTGCAATGATGAAATGTGTTTGTGTTCCCATCAACTGCTGGAAATGTGACCCAAGAACAGAAGAGTTCTGTTCTATAAGCTTGATGGGAGTCCACCACAAATGTGACTGGATCCCCCTGGGCCGTTGGGCCATTTACTAGTAAGTGTGCAGTCAGAGGTTGTCTCATATTAACTGCTATTGCTATCTGCTGTGGATTCACCATACTAGATCAAAGAAATGTTCAGAGAAGGCATACCAAATAAGGTTTTCCTTTTAAAGTTCAAGCTTGAACAACCTCCAGCTTCAGATAGTATAGCCTACGTAGCTGGAGTAGAAATCCTCAGTACCACGGACGCCTCCCTTATACAGTATTGAGGCATCATTGTATATAATGAGACAGAGATACTCCGGAGGACCCGAAAATTAGAGCCTGACCAAACGTTGGCGGTGTCACAATGGTGACTACTGAAAAACTGGTGTCACCTGAACAACAACTACTTGGTCACATGTACCAAGTGACTGATGCTCATTACAACACTCAGTTCCACCCCATGGCAGTTGTTGACTTTAGCTGGGGGGTGGTAATTGGCCCAAAGAAAGTTGTAGTGTCCTCTGATCTACCTGTAGAGTGTTTGTTGGGTAATGACTTGGAGACTTCAGCTTGGGCTGAGTTGGAGCCCCATGCAGCAATGCTGGGCATATCTTTGCCCTGACCAGAGCACTGGCTAAACAGCAAAGGGAGCAAGGAGCGATGGAGCCTGGAACAATGGCCTAGGCGGCTCCTAAAAAGAGAGGCAGGCAGGGTAAAAAGTTACCCCCTGTTCAAACTTCAAGTGAGGATCCCACTCCTGAGGGAGAGGAATCTACTCCGTGGGTGGAACCTACACCAGAAGAGCTTAAAGCTCTGAGCTCTTGGGTGCAGGGGGTTCACCAGGGAGGAACTCAGTTTAGAATAGCAGTCCTGTCCTACTCTGGAGAGTCTGAGGCAGCAAGCAGCAACTCAGGAAGCAGGGGATGTCAGTGGACCCCACAGTGCCTACTTGGACAACAACCTCCTTTATTCTGTGACAAGGGACGCCAACCTGGTGCCACCAGGAGGTTGGTAATTCCTCTGAAATTCAGGGAGTTCCTGTTAACCCTATCCATGACATACCCCTTGCAGGCAATTTGTGGTAAAGCAAGACTTGGGACAGGCCTGTCCCTCACTTTCACTGGCCCCACATGTCTGAAGACACCAAGGAGTTTTGTCGCTCCTGTGTAACCTGTCAAGCCAATGGAAAGACGGGTGGCTCCCCAAAGGTCCCCTTAATTCCACTACCAGTGGTTGGGGTACCCTTTGAGAGAGTTGGGGTGGATATTGTTGGCCCCATAGACCCTCCAACAACCTCTGGAGACAGGTTTATACTGGTGGTGGTGGCGGACCATGCCACCAGGTACCCATAAGCCATTCCTCTTAGGACCACTACAGTCCCTGCAGTTGCCAAAGCTCTCCTGGGAATCTTCTCCAGGGTGGGTTTTCCTAAAGAGGTGGTATCAGACAGAGATGCAAACTCCATGTCTGCATACCTGAAAGCCATGTGGAAGGAGTGTGGGGTGACATTCAAGTACACCCCTCCTTACCATCCACAAACAAATGGGTTAGTTGTGAGATTCAACAAAACCCTCAAAGGCATGATCATGGGACTCTCAGAAAAACACAGAAGGAGGTGGGATGTCCTATTGCCTTGCCTCCTCTTCGCCCTACTGGGAGGTTCCCCAAAAGGGAGTGGGCTCCTTTGAGCTTTTCTTTGGACACCCTGTTAGGGGTCCACTTGCTTTGTAAAGGAATGCTGGGAGCAACATCTTACGCCTCCTAAACAGCACATTGTGGATCATGTATTGGGCATAAGATCCAGAATGTCTAAATACATGAAGAGGGCATCTAAAAATCGAATCAGGCCAGCCAAGAACTGCAGAAGCAGTGGCATCACCAGAAGGCTGTAATGACTGTTTATCAGCCACAACAGAAAGTGTGTGTCCTGGAGCCTGTGGCTCCCAGGGCACTCCATGATAAATGTAGAGGTCCCCACACTATTGTGAATAGAAAAGGTGAGGTCACCTACCTGGTTGACCTGGGCACTCCAAGAAGCCCCCACATGGTGCTTCATGTGAATAGCCTAAAACCTTATTATAACAGGGCTGACATAAGCTTACTCATGGCCACTGGTGAAGGTCAGGAAGAAGAGAGCGACCCTCTCCCTGTCCTCCTCTTTGACAATACAGTAGATGGTACAGCAGAGGGAGGTATTCTTGATGACTGCCTCTCTGACCAACAGAAGAATGATTGCAAAAATCTCCTGGGTCAGTTCTCTGAACTGTTGTCTTTGACCCCTGGTCAAACCACATGGTGTGAACACACCATTGACACAGGGGACAGCCTGCCTATTCAAATTAAAATATACAGGCAGCCTGATCTCATCAGGGAGTGCATCAAAGCAGAAGTGCAAAAGATGCTCAACCTACGAGTTATTGAGCCTTCAGACAGCCCTTGGGCTAGTCCTGTAGTCCTGGTACCAAAACCCCACTCTCAAAATGGCAAAAAAGAGATTAGGTTCTGTGTGGACTACAGAGGCCTCAATACAGTAACAAAAACTGATGCTCATCCAATCCTTAGGGCAGATAAGCTGATAGATACTCGGCTGCTACCAAGTATCTGAGCACCTTTGATTTGACTGCTGGATACTGACAGATCAAATTATCAGAGGATGCCATACCCAAAACAGCATTCTCCACTCCTAGTGGGCACTATCACTTTACAGTGATGCCCTTTGGACTGAAGAATGCCCCTGCCACATTTCAAAGGTTGGTGAACAAAGTCCTCCAAGGCCCGGAAAGCTTCAGTGCAGCTTATTTCAACAACATAGCTGTCTTTAGCTTCACCTGGGAGGATCACGTGGTCCACCTTGGAAATGTACTGGAGGCTCTGCAAAAAGCAGGCCTCACTATCACAGCATCCAAATACCAGATAGGGCAGGGAAATATGGTTTATCTGGGCCACCTGGTAGGTGGAGGCCAGATCCAGCCATTCCAGGGCACAATCCAGACAATTCGGGATTGGACTGCCCCTACAACTCAGACCCAAGTCAGAGCCTTTCTAGGCCTGACTGGGTACTATAGGAGGTTCATTAAGAACTATGGCTCCATTGTAGCCCCCTTAAATGACTTCACATCCAAAAGGATGCCCAAGAACATTTTATGGACAGCAAGCCGCCAAAAAGCTTTTGATGACCTAAAACAGGCCATGTGTTCTGCTCCCATTTTAAGAAGCCATGACTACTCCAAGCAGTTAATTGTACAAACAGTTGCTTCTGAGGTAGGGATAGGGACAGTACTCTCTCAACTAAATAATGAGGGTCAGGATCAACCTGTGTCTGTCATAAGAAGAAAGTTGACCCCCAGCGAAAAGCGCTGGTCAGCCATTGAGAGAGAGGCCTTTGCTGTGGTCTAAGCCTTGCAAAAGCTGAGGCCATACTTGTTTGGCACTCACTTCCTTGCTCAGACAGACCACAAGCCCCTCCCATGGCTTAAGCAGATGAAAGGTGAAAATCCCAAATTGTTGATGTGGTCTATTTCCCTACAGGGAATGGGCTATGCAATGGAACATAGACCTGGGAGCAACCATTCCAATGCAGATGGACTCTCAAGATATTTCCACTTAGACAATGAAGTCCCAACTGGTCAAGGTTAGTCTTATTGTCCTTCATTTGGGGGTGGGTTGTGTAGGAAAGTACCCTATTTTGGCATGGTTACCCCCACTGTTTGCTTGCTATCAGTGTGCTTAGAGTGTTTTCACTGGGATCCTGCTAATCAGGACCCCAGTGATTGTGCGCTCTTTCCCCAAATGTGGTTAACTTGGACTTTTGTGCACTCCACAATTGGGACACTGGTGCCCCCGTATACATCCTTAGTATAAGGTACTTAGGTACTCAGAGCATTAGAACACCAGGGGTCTCCCATGGGCTGCAGCATGTATTATGCCACCCATGGGAGCCCATGTAAAATGTGTTTGCAGGCCTGCCATTGCAGCCTGCATGAAAAGGTGCATGCACCCTTTCACCACAGGTCACTACACAAGGTCACTGTAAGTCGCTCCTATGGTAGGCCCTCCTAGCCCAGAGGGCAGGGTGCAGGTCCCTGTGTGTGAGGGCACTCCTGAATGAGTAGAGGTGCCCCTACGAACTCCAGTTCCATTTCACCGGACTTCGTAAGTCCGGGGAAGCCATTTTACCCGTGTACTGGGCAATGGTCACTCATTCCCTGTGTCCAGCTACATAATGGTAACTCTGAACCTGTGCATGTTTGGTATCAAACATGTCAGAATCATACCCCAATACGGTTGCCAGTGTTGGTTGCATGATTCCATGCACTCTGGGGGCTCCTTAGATGACCCCACAGTATTGCTCCCACCAGTCTTCCAGGGGTTCCCAGGCAGCCCGCGGTGCTGCAGCTCTTCAGAAAGGTTTCTGCCCTCCTGCTGCTTGACCAGCTCAGGCAGGGGAAGGCAGAACAAAGGATGTCCCGTAAGAGAGGGGAGGCAACACCCTCTCCCTTGGAAATAGGATGGGAGGGGTATCCTCCCCAAGCCACCGGTTTACGTTGATGGGCACATTTGGTGCCCTCCTCGCATAAACCATTTTGTACCAGTCCAGGGACTCCCGTTCCCTGCTCTGGCGCGAAATTGGACAAATGAAAGGGCAGTGACCACTCCCCTCTCCATCACCACCCCAGGAGTGGTGCCCAGAGCTCCTCCAGGTGGCCACTCAATTCTGCCATCTTGAAACCAAGATGTGCAGAGACTCCTGGGAGCATCTGAGTGGCCAGGTCAGCAGGTGATACCAGAGACCACACCTGATAGGTGGTCACCTTACAAGGTGACCAAACCTCCTTTTAGGGCTATTTAGGGACTCCCTTGGTGGTAAGTCCCAGATTCGACATGCAAGACTCCACCAGGACTCCTCTGTGTCATTTACTTCTGCTCCTGGCCACTGGAACCGCAACTGGACCCTTCAGGAACCGACAAGACCGCAACTCCTGAGATGACCTCCCCTGCAACATTGTTTCTCCGTCTCCTTCCAGCAACTACAGCATTTCCCCGGCTGTGCATTCTCTGAGGTCGGCAGGACTTTAGCTGCACTGGGAAACTAGAAGGAATCTCCCTTGGAGTGAAGGAGCCACTCCCATGCATCTGCAGGCACCTACAGCAACAACGTCTGGCTGCGTGGATCCGCTCTCCTCTGGAACTGCATGGATCCTGCATCACAGGTGGTGGTCTGGAGTGGTTCCCTTGGTCCTCTCTGCCCGCTGTCCAACTTGGGAGACTGTGAGCCCTTACCTGTCCCTCGCTGGACAGTATCCCTATCACCGCGACTCTTGCAGCAACCAAGGCTTGTTCTCTCCTGCTCCTACGGATCTTCAGGCTCCGAGTAGCCCCGGCCTCCAGCACTTTACCCTTCTAAGGTCAATCTCCTTCTGCTGCTCAAGCGACGTGGGACTCCTCTTTAGGGGTGCTGATACGGCCTCACTGCAACTTCCTGTTCCTGCTGCCAATGGGTTGCCTCTGGGGGCTGACTACTCTGCTGACTATCCTGACTGCTGAGGGTTAGCCCGGACTCCCCTTCAAGGGTAGAGTCCCCTGGACCTTGCTGGGCTTCTTCAGCCTTGCAACTCTACTTTTTCCTCCTCTTGCATTTGCCATGGCTTGTTGGTGGTTCTCCTGACCACTGATCATCTGTGACCCAACGACCTATGTTGCACACCATCTGCACTAATCCAAGTATTACTCTGCAGCTCCTGGACTCCAGAGCTGGTCTTCTTTTTCCCCCGTTGAGCCTGATCCTCATCCACAGAAAGTTGGGTAGTGTCCCCTGCTTCGACTGGACACCCCATTGTGGACTGGACTCTTCTTCCAGATTCCCCCTTTGGTTCCCTCTGGTCTGGTTTTGTTCTTGCACAATCTATTTTCTAAGTCCTCTTGTTAGTCCTTGGGAATACCAGGTACTTACCTCTGCTCTCCTGGTGCCTGGGGGGTCACTAAGGTACTCACTTCTAGGGGTCCTGAATTCTCCCAGCTCCCCCTAACTACTCCATACCTTCGGGTGGGGTACCTCACTTTACATTCCACTATTATAGTATATGGTTTGGCCCTCCCCTAGGGCCTAACTATTTTTCACCAATTCTTGACAATGCTTGCTGTTTCTTGTTCCAATGCCTAATTAGTATTGTGTGTATATATATATATATATATATATATATATATATATATATATATATATATATATATTTATATATATATATATATATATATATATGTATATATATATATTTATAGTATACTTACATACAGTTGGGGGACTACCTATAAGTAATCTAGTGTGGCTTTACCATCATAAAGTACCTTTATTTTTGTAACACTGTGTAGTTTCTTTCATATGTGATACTTTGGTGTGTGACTATTGTGGTATTACGTAAGCTTTGCATGTCTCCTAGGTAAGTCTTGGCTGCTCATCCACAGCTACCTCTAGAAAGCTCTGGCTACCTAGACACTGTCTTCATTCACCTATAGGGGTAGCCTGGACCTGGTATAAGGTGCCAACACCATAGGTGTCCACCACACACCAAGCCAGCTTCCTACAATAAGCATCGTAAAGACTCCATTAGGAATCTTCAGAAATAAACAATAAAGAATAAAGAAACCATGAAGCTGTGCACTGTAAGGGCAAAGGGGTCTGAGACACCTGCACCTTTCCAAGTCTAAAGGACTCTGCCCTAACTCTAACGATGTGAACACTAATTTAAGATGGAAAGTTCCAGGAGAAGTTGTATCTCCCAACATGTCACTAAAACCCCTTTTATTTCTCTTTTTCACAGAACGCACTTGCAACATTAGACCAATCTCCCATCCCACAGAGCTCCAACTATCAGGTTAACCTTGAGTCTCTCCATTTCAGATATGCAATGAATAGGAGGCTTCTTCTGCTCATTAAATCATCCAGTCCATGGCAAAATTTCTCTTCTCAGACTTCTCTATCTCTAATACACAATACTCCTGTCTCTAAGAAACCAGAAATGCACACCTGCAAAAGAAGAAACATGCAGAGCACAGAAAAATACTTTTCACATTAAAAATGAAGGCCTACTCATCCTAACTTAGCAAATCATTGTCAGTGTGCACTTTTAATATTGAATTATAACTGCAATAAATTAATTCATGATTACAAATGCTATGTGCTTTCAGTGAGTGTAATATTTAAAAATACAAGGGTAAATGTGAATGGGAACCACAAATCTCCATGTTAAAGTTAAACATTAAAATTCACACATATATATGAAACTCTAATTTCTACAGTAAATGCACCTTCAATAATACAGTTTGATGATTCACTTTACAATAATATGGTTACATCACACAGAATATATGATGTTGATACAATTTTTGCATTAATTGTAGCAAATATTTAACGTGTAGGGGTGAAGCCACAATTATCCTACTCCTATTCCCCCTCTGATGGCAAATCAAACCATCAGAATCAATATAAGACTTTTATCAGATTGACCAATCAATAACCAATTGTTGATCACCAGGGTGTGGGTGGCTCTGTACTAATTGTAAGTCAGCCATCCCCATGCCTCTGTAGTATCTTGATTGTGAGCACTTGTACATGGCTATTTGGGGGAGAGAGGGGTGGCCTGCCCATAAGAAGGATCGGATAGTGGATGCCAGGTCTCTGAATCAGTTAGTTGGGATGGGCAGCAGGACGTTTTGAAGTGCAGAAAGGAATCTTGGGGGTGGTGGGTAACAACATCTTGAAGATGGCCACTTTCCCAAGTACATTGAGTGGGAGTTGTGCCCATTTGCAGAGGTCAGTTTTAATTTTAGCTACGAGAGGGGATAGGTTCAAAGTCTGGTTAGGGCTGGTTCCAGCACCATGTAGTCTCCCAAATGTCAGAAGCTGAGCCGCCTTATCGGGATGGAAGTTTCCAGGCTGTCATCTCACTGTCTCCTCGAATTGGGATCAGGAGGTATTTATTTGAGTGAAGCTTGAGGCCAGAGGCCTCTGAGAGAGCATAGCTTATATAATCTATATTAACATGAAATGCTTATGAATTAATGTGTGATAATGCCGCATAGAAACTGCAATAGTAATTTTGTTTAAACATGCACCTGACTTGTGTCCACGGGGAGTGGCCGCCAATGTGTACGTGGACTAATAATAATGACTAAAATGTTTATGTATTATTATTTTGACCAAGTTATACTAATTATTAATAATTGTATTATTGAATTTGTGCTGAAATCCTTGTAGGCCTTAAGTTAGCATGAGCCGAAGCTTAGCTGCTTGGCTCTCATATTAAATGTATTTTTCCTATCTTGCAGAGTGCTGACTCACAAAAGGACACAACCTTTTATTTTTTCCTTCAAACTAGAAGACGAATGTAACCATGCTAGATCCGTTCCCATGAATTTTTCCACTGCTTGTAGGATGATATTATAACAAAATGAAACAGTGTAGATTAATGTAATGTACAAGGTCATTCAAACCGGTGAAGACAATGGAGCTACTGACCAAAAGATGTGCAAAGAATTATAGAAAGATGAAATCATACCGGACGTGCCACCTCTGAAGACACCGAATAGGGGAACCAATCAAAGACTTGCAAAATAATATGGGGTGAAAGTTAGGTGACCTCATGTGTTTCCTGATAGGTTAAAGATAGTGGGGTATAACAAATGTCCAATAGAATTTTGGGGGAATGTACAACGGAAAAGGGATAAAAACCCATTTCACGGGGACCCATTTAGGTGGGTTAGGGAATGCTATTGATTTTATCCAGAAACACTGTCACTCTGTTTGGTGACTTGTTGGTTTACTTAAAACTATCCTCGCCCTTAGATTTGTCCATTTTACACTTTACCTCCTTATGAGGGAAGTGCCCTTTTGCCCCGGAGCTGAGTCCTGACTGATGGCAATTTGACTGATGTCCTGAAGATGAAGACTGAACCTGTGCGCTGACCTAAACTTTGGAGTGTAATTATGACAATGCAATTGTGATTTGTCTGTTTGCTTTTCCTTTCTAGGTACCAACTGCTTACTTTTGACAGAGACCATAGTTAGATGTTTTTCCAAATTTGTGTTCTAAATTGTTTTGCATGAAGCCCAACATGCTAATGCTAATCAGTGGTTAGGACAGGTGTTCATTAAACTGACACAAATAGACAAACGACTGAGGTTATGCTCTGTTGAACTGACGCGTTATTGACACTCTGCTAAATTGATCTATGTTCACGCCTTGTTATGTTCTGATGTTTGTGATTCTCGCATTAATGAAATCTTACCAAAGTTGCCATATCGTGACTATGCTATTATGTTACTTGGTGTTGAGATTAATACATCTGCTCTTAGATCTGTAATCAATAGGGAATAAAACTCATAAAATTCTACTAAACTGGTGTGGTTATTCATGGCTGCAAGGTCATGGTATAATCTTGAATTGATTAATGACTTTGACTAAATTGAAATGTATTGTCGTGATAAATATTGATGACGTTATTGACATATTGATTGACATATTGATTAGCTATCTCGTCCTAAGGTGTCTCTCAACTGGGTCAAAAGATTCATTGGCCTAAAACGAGTCCTGATTTGTAATAAATTATCATAGAGGGACGCGTTAGCAGTTCTGGTAGCAGAGCGACGGTTTGGCCCTTTGGGGGCCCTAGGACGGAGAATTATTGTTTAGACTGTTTTTCTGAGATAATGCAAATTGGAGGTATGATGCGTTTCTAAATTCACCATGACTTTCCCGGGATCTCTGAGCCTGCCTAAGCGAGTTGGGAATGTTCTCGGCGTCATAGAATGTGTGGTGTAGGATTTGCGCTTACTCAGCTTATGCATTTTGCAGGTGATTTGTGAAGTTTGTGTGTATTTGGGTTGTTGTTTTAGTAGGAGTGGGCGTACTCCGCAGTATGAGAGTAGGGAAGTCGGTGTACTTCATATGAGTGTAGCCATTTGCGCTAAAAATTATCCACGTGGTTGGTTGTTCATGTACGGACCCGTCATGATCTAAGACTCCGGAGTATATTGACAAGTGTAGAAGACACTTGGGTTTATGTTGTAATTTGTGCGGTTTAATTAGGTCAATCGGGCGTGGTTGACAAGACGAGTTTGAGTCAAATTGTATGTGTGAAACCTTCGATGGAGATTTGGCAAGTTCTAAAGTGCACTAGAGCAAACCATTGACAAGTCGAGACTATGATTTGCGGGTCGAATTCTGCTTGCGTATGCGGAAACTGAGAAGGAGAGAGTAGCGGCCGAGGCTTCAAGTGAAATCTCTGTAAAGTTCTGAAGCAAATGTGTTACCCTTCCTGTAGTAAACCGGCAAATTTGTGTTGTTGTTGTTGTTGTTAAGGTGCTCGCAGCAATTTTTGCATTAGTTTGGTGTGAATCCAGTGAGGGGCGGACAAGCCGCAAGACTTTGCCAGCTACAGTGTGTGAGTGTGACGTCAGTGGTACCACGCTGAGATAGGTCAGTTGTCGAGAGGGCTCGAGCACGGATTGGCTGCCGTCCGTGAGAGGCAATAGGTTGAGAAAGGTGGGTGAAGAGTGTCCTGGGAATTAAAGTCACTTCTTGATTAAATACAAACAAAAGAAAAGACGTAAAGATGAACTTTATCAAAGCTTTTCAGAGTGCTCTGAAGGGAGACGCATACATTATGGCGAGTGAAGGGGAGCCTACACCGCCTGAGGGTACTCCAGCTCATATAGTTATGGAAGAAAAGGGTGTCGCGCCTTGTTTATGGATGAAACAGTGGCACAAATTGATGGAAAAGGAGGGATGTTTGGCGTTTCCGGAACACGGGACGTTCAATACGAGAGTTCTAGAGAATTTAAGGTGGATGTTAAGTGTACAGAAGCCACCTCCGAGGCCAGCTCAGTATGAGGCTTTAGCAATTTGGGATTTAATGGCTATTAAACAGAGACAAGAGAAGTTCCAAAGAAGAATGAAAAGGGCAGAAAAGACTCTAGCGGAAGCTAGATGGGATAATGAGAGCAAAATGTGGAGAAGGGGAATAGTTGACGGACTATAATTATTCCCAGCAATAACACAGGGAGATGAGACGTAGGGGAAGAAAGCCACATGTAAAACAGACAAGGACTCTAGTAAGCCTAAAGAGACTAAAAGATCTTGGGAAGAAGAAGATGATTCAGAAAACGAAGAATTCCTAAATCAGTTATTGCATGATTGCCCGCCACCTTATGCGGTAAGTGACAATGTCCCAAGCACTAGTGCGGGTCCTGGGAACCAGACGCAGGAGAAAGGAGTTACTGATACAGCACAGACTAGTGATACGGGTTCAATACAGAATGGTGTCAGTGTACCCACTGCGCCAGACATGCAGATACAGTTGCAACCTCCACAGCAGATACAGAGAATCTATCCAGACGTCCCAGTACTAGAGACTACTACAAATCTGATAGTGTCGCCAGATCCGATATATACAAAATCAAGGCTGGTGCAGATTGAGCCAACTCCACAATTGCTGCCACAGCCACAACTGATACCGGGATGTAACCCAGCAGCAGGACCACCATTAATACCTGCCCCAGCTTCAGAGAATCAGACTTTTGGGGTCGCTGCTCCATGAGGTTTGGGACCAGGTCAAACACCGGCTGCAATATAATTGCCAATTACTGTTGGTCCACCGGTGCCATTGTATGCAGAAGGTAAGCCTGGTATATGTGATCAGGGAGTAATGACCCAAGATGCAATAAGAGGAGGGTCCATAGGAACTCCCCAGTTAATGGCCCCAGGAGAGCAAGTGGTCGAGGGACTGAGGTCTTTGTTAGACCTTAACCCGGCTGAAGCACCGTTGGAGGCAATGAGACAGGCAGGGCTAGGTGTGCTAACCCCACAGACGATAAGTACTAATGCTTCACAGTCGCAAATGATGCACGCAGGGAACATTTCACTGCAAGGTTTTACAGTACAACAGTTAAATGAGTAGTTAGAGAAGACCTATGCTTCACCAAAAACTACAGTAACTGCAGTGGAACCGGAAAGGTTGGGGAGAGATGAGGACCTGAACTTTGTGAGATTAGGAGTGGAGGCTGCTGAATTAGTGGAAGGAACGATGGGGGTAAGTAGATTAGAGTCATACACAGAAGCAGAATTGAGATATCTGTGCCCTAAGATCACTAAAGAAGTAGGTAAGTGTTAGACCTGACAGCCTTAGGGTGGTCACCCCTAACTTTTTGCCTGCCTCCCTCCACTTTTTGGACACTGTTTTTGCTGGCTTTTAGACTCTGCGCACTTTACCACTGCTAACCAGTGCTAAAGTGCATATGCTCTCTCCCTTAAAACATGGTACCCTTGAATCATACCTGATTGGACTATTTAATTTACTTATAAGTCCCTAGTAATGTGCACTCTATGTGCCTAGGGCCTGTAGATTAAGTGCTACTAGTGGGCCTGCAGCACTGGTTGTGCCAACCACTTAAGTAGCCCCTTTTCCTTGTCTCAGGCCTGCCACTGCAAGGCCTGTGTGTGCAGTTTCACTGTCACCTCGACTTGGCATTTAAAAGTACTTGCCAAGCCTAAACCTCCCCTTTCTCCACATATAAGTCACCTCTAATGTGTGCCCTAGGTAACCCCTAGAGCAGGGTGCTGTGTGGGTGAAAGGCAGGATATGTACCTGTGTAGTTTACATGTCCTGGTAGTGTAAAACCCCTAAATTCGTTTTTGCACTACTGTGAGGCCTGCTCCCTTCATAGGCTAACATTGGGGCTGCCCTCATACAGTATTGAAGTGGTAGCTGCTGATCTGAAAGGAGTAGGAAGGTCATATTTAGTATGGCCAGAATGGTAATATAAAATCCTGCTAACTGGTGAAGTTGGATTTAATATTACTATTCTAGAAATGCCACTTTTAGAAAGTGAGCATTTCTTCGCACTTAAATCTTTCTGTGCCTTACAATCCACGTCTGGCTGGGCTTAGTTGACAGCTCCTTGTGCATTCACTCAGACACACCCCAAACACAGGGTACTCAGCCTTACTTGCATACATCTGCATTTTGAATGGGTCTTCCTGGGCTGGGAGGGTGGAGGACCTGCTCTCACACAAAGGACTGCCACACCCCCTACTTGGACACTGGCAGACAGGATTGAACTGAAAGGGGACCTGGTGCACTTCTTAGCCACTCTTTGAAGTCTCCCCCACTTCAAAGGCACATTTGGGTATAAAACAGGGCCTCTGCCCTACCTCATCAGACACTTGCTGGAGAAGAAACCTGAACCAGAACCTGCATCCTGCCAATAAGAACTGCCTGGCTGCCTAAAGGACTCACCTGGCTGCTTTCTACAAAGGACTGCTGTTCCCTGAAGTCTCAGGACCAAAAAGACTTCTCTTTTTCACTTGGACGCTTCGTGCGGCAAAATTTTGACGCGACGCCTTCGGGACGACTGGAACTTCGATGCACGGCCTCGCAAGGACAACGCCGCCCGACCTCCAGAGGAGAAATCGACGCGACGCCTGCCGTGAGAGCGAAACTTCGACGCACATCCCCGCAGAATGACGCGCAGCCGGTAAACAAGCAGGAAAATCCACACACAGACCCGGGACATCTGGTAATCCCCGCGATCCACAGAAAGAGACTGTCCGCGCGCCGGAAAACGACGCACGACTTCCCCAACGCAAGTCCGTGTGTGCTGGGGAGAAATCGGCGCACACACCCTTTTTCCACGTATCTCTTCTTCTGTGGCCCTCTGAGGAGATTTTCCACTCCAAACCAGGTACTTTGTGCTTGAAAGAGACTTTGTTTGCTTTTTAAAGACTTAAGACACTGTGGGGGTCATTCCGACCCCGGCAAAAGGTCGCCCGCCGGCCCAGCGGGAAAGACCCAGCAACGATGAAGCCGGCTCCGAATGGAGCCGGCGGAGTTGCTGGGGTGCGACGGGTGCAGTGGCACCCGTCACGATTTTCAGTGTCTGCCAAGCAGACACTGAAAATCTTGCTGGGGCCCTGTTAGGGGGCCCCTGCACTGCCCATGCCATTGGCATGGGCAGTGCAGGGGCCCCCAGGGGCTCCACGACACCCGTTCCCGCCAGCCTCTTCCTGGCGGTGTAAACCGCCAGGAACAGGCTGGCGGGAAGGGGGTCGGAATCCCCATGGCGGCGCTGCTTGCTGCGCCGCCATGGAGGATTCCTTTGGCCAGGGGAAAACCGGCGGGAAACCGCCGGTTTCCCTTTTCTGAGAATTGGCCAGGAAGCACCGCCAGCCTGTTGGCGGTGCTTCCGTGGCCGTTGGCCCTGGCGGTCAATGACCGCCAGGGTCAGAATGACACCCTGTATATCACTTTTCAGTGATATCTCTACAAATTCATATTGCAACTTTATTCGTTTTGACCTACAATTATCCTGATAAATATTATATATTTTTCTAAACACTGTGTGGTGTATTTTTGTGGTGCTATATGGTGGTATTGTATGATTTATTGCACAAATACTTTACACATTGCCTTCTAAGTTAAGCCTGACTGCTTGTGCCAAGCTACCAGAGGGTGGGCACAGGATGATCTTGGATTGTGTGTGACTTACCCTGACTAGAGTGAGGGCTTTTGCTTGGACAGGGGGTAACCTGACTGCCAACCAAAAAAAACATTTCTAACAGTAAGGTACATCAGAGATTAGAGAACCTGGCAAACAAATACAATATTGATATTGAGAATACTAAACACTTGAAAAGAAGCTACAGGTTAGGCTTTGATTCAAAAGACTTCAAGCATATGAGGTCTGCCGGAATGAAAGCGCATTTAAAGGAAATACTGCAAAGTGCCCAAATCTGGGGAGCTTTAGAAAAGTGGGAAGGCAGATGGGCAAAGAAAAGAGACAAGGAGAAAAGTGACAGCCCGGGATCAAGTAAAGCTAAAGCTTCACCAGATACGGAATCAGTAAAGATGTTACCCATGAGAGAAACAGCTGGTGGGGTTCTAATTCATGTGCCGTGGTCCAGGGGAGACATCCTATCTTTCACAAATGATTATCCCAGGTTGAGGGAGAAGCCGATAGAGTGGTATCAGCAAACAGATAGGTTTGTGAAGCTTACGAAGTGTCTCTGGGAAGACTTGAATACCTTGTTTGAGATCATTGTTCCGCCCGACTTATGGCTTGAATGCAAGAGAGGGGTAGACTGGCCGACACAGGAGCCGGCAAGGGATAAGGTGACTGGAGCACCATCTGAAGAGGTAATGAAGTATTATCACAAAGTGATTGAGTTTTTGAAGCAGAAAGTGTCGCCGAAAGTGACCGATTGGCAGAAAATCGACCTGACCTCACAGGAGGTTAAGGAATCAATACATGCTTACTATGAGAGATTGTTGAAGGCATTCAAACATTACAGTGGTGCTGAGACTATTGAGCCGACAGACATGAACCATCTCGTGTTCAGATTTGTTGAAGGGCTGAGACCAGAGGTTAGCCAGATGATTAAGAATCATTTGATCTGTTGGCAAGCGAAGCCGATTGATGAGGTGTTGCAGTACGTGAAATACTGTAGTGGCGAGATTGAGTTAAAGCAGAGAAAACTGAAGGAGAAAGTGATGGTGATGCAGATAAGGGCAGCACAGGCAGGTATGCAGGGAAATGGAATTCAGCAGATGATACAGCAGCAACCGCAAGGGAATGGTGTGTTTCAGGCACAACCGAGAGGTCGAGGTTTTGTGAATCACGGTCCAGATTTGAACACTGTTTTAGTTCAAATTGACGTACAAGGGATGAAAAAGATGTCTCCACGTCACGCGTGCGGGGGCGTTGGGCATTGGAAGCGGAAATGCCCAAATGTGGTGCAGGATGGTGTCGTTCAACAAAGCACTAATGTCGGTACATTACAAAATGTGAGAGGTCCAAAATTGAGAAGTCAAATCCGAATTTCCAAAATAACATGTTTCAGATGCAAGGGCTACAGCCCATGCAGCAAATGCAAATGCCGCGTGTTCAACCAGCGCAAATGCAACAAGTACAACAGCAGGTTCCCATGGTACCTAGACAGCAAATGCAATTACTATTAGCTCCAATGGGTCAGCAGCAGGTGATGCTTCCTCAACAGGTCACAGGTCAAGTGATGAGCCAAAATAATACAGTACAGCAATTCCCATTACGTGGTGAAGATGGAATGAATGAGGAATAGTCGGATGACAGTTCAGACAGTGAAGAGTGCAGACTTGCAGCGTCCCTAGAAGTAGATCAGAGGGGACCCTATGTAGAGGGAAAGTTAATGGGTCACAAGGTTTCATTCTTGGTTGATACCGGAGCTACACGCTCTACAGTCAGAAGTGCAGAGGTTCCAAAATTACCACTTTCAGGGCGTACGATAAGGGTGGTCGGAGTAGCAAATCAGTACTTGACAAATCCGATTACAGATCCAGTGCAAGTTGAGATTGGCAACTTCCAGGGACTGCATAGGTTTGTAGTCTGCGATTCAAGTCCTGTGTCCCTACTGGGAAGAGACTTACTGTGCAAGACGAAATGCACGATTACCTGTTCCAATGATGGAATTGAGGTGCAGACAAACAGTGATGATGAAGGGGATGATGGTCAGTTCTCAGAATTAGAGACAGAAACCGTGAATGAAGATTACCCTTTGATAACCTTATTCCTGATGCTTACAGTGACTGACTTACCAGCCGAGTTGCAGGGAGCGGTGACGGAGAAAGTGTGGGATTTGACAGGAAAGGAAGTGGGACTGATAAAAGGAGTGGAACCAGTTAAAGTACAAGTAAAGCCAAATGCAGTGTTTCCTCAGGTGCCGCAGTACCACATGGCACAAGATGTCCTTATTCAGGTGTCGCAAATAATTGCAGACTTTGTAAAACAGGGAGTCCTGGAGGAAGTATTGAGTAGCCCATGTAATTCACCGATAATGGGTCTGAAAAAGCCTGTGCAGGACTTGAGGAAAATAAACGAGATTGTGGTAAAATGTTGCCACATAGTGCCAAATCAAGCAGTGATCATGGTTCAGGTTCCGTGTGATGCTGAATGGTTCACTGTTGTAGACTTGTCACAAGCTTTCTTTTCGGTGCCTCTTCATGAGGACAGCTAGTTTTTTTTCAGTTTCAAATTCCTGGACAAGGTGTACAGTTGGTGCAGAATTCCTAAAGGGTTTTCTGAGTCACCGTCCATCTTCAATCAGATATTGAAAAAGGACTTAGAATCCTTATGTAAAGAAATGGCTCCCTGTTGCAGTTACCCCCCACTTTTTGCCTGATACTGATGCTGACTTGACTGAGAAGTGTGCTGGGACCCTGCTAACCAGGCCCCAGCACCAGTGTTCTTTCACCTAAAATGTACCATTGTCTCCACAATTGGCTCAACCCTGGCATCCAGGTAAGTCCCTTGTAACTGGTACCCCTGGTACCAAGGGCCCTGATGCCAGGGAAGGTCTCTAAGGGCTGCAGCATGTCTTATGCCACCCTAGGGACCCCTCACTCAGCACAGACACACTGCTTGCTAGCTTGTGTGTGCTGGTGGGGAGAAAATGACTAAGTCGACATGGCACTCCCCTCAGGGTGCCATGCCAACCTCACACTGCCTGTGGCATAGGTAAGTCACCCCTCTAGCAGGCCTTACAGCCCTAAGGCAGGGTGCACTATACCACAGGTGAGGGCATAGGTGCATGAGCACTATGCCCCTACAGTGTCTAAGCAAAACCTTAGACATTGTAAGTGCAGGGTAGCCATAAGAGTATATGGCCTGGGAGTCTGTCAAAAACGAACTCCACAGCTCCATAATGGCTACACTGAATACTGGGAAGTTTAGTATCAAACTTCTCAGAATAATAAACCCACACTGATGCCAGTTTTGGGTTTATTAAAAAATGCACACAGAGGGCATCTTAGAGATACCCCCTGTATTTTACCCAATTGTTCAGTGCAGGACTGACTGGTCTGTGCCAGCCTGCTGCTGAGAGACGAGTTTCTGACCTCATGCGGTGAGAGCCTTTGTGCTCTCTGAGGACAGAAACAAAGCCTGCTCTGGGTGGAGGTGCTTCACACCTCCCCCCTGCAGGAACTGTAACACCTAGCAGTGAGCTTCAAAGGCTCAAGCTTCGTGTTACAATGCCCCAGGGCACTCCAGCTAGTGGAGATGCCCGCCCCCTGGACACAGCCCCCACTTTTGGCGGCAAGTCCAGGAGAGATAATGAGAAAAACACGGAGGAGTCACTGGCCAGTCAGGACAGCCCCTAAGGCATCCTGAGCTGAGCTGACTCTGACTTTTAGAAATCCTCCATCTTGCAGATGGAGGATTCCCCCAATAGGGATAGGAATGTTCCCCCCTCCCCTCAGGGAGGAGGCACAAAGAGGGTGTACCCACCCTCAGGGCTAGTAGCCATTGGCTACTAACCCCCCAGACCTAAACACGCCCTTAAATTTAGTATTTAAGGGCTCCCCAGAACCAAAGAATTTAGATTCCTGAAACTACAAGAAGAAGAGGACTGCTGAGCTGAAAGACCCCTGCAGAAGAAGAAAAGAAGACACCAACTGCTTTGGCCCCAGTCCTACCGGCCTGTCTCCTGCCTTCTAAAGAACCCTGCTCCAGCGACGCTTTCCCCAGGACCAGCGACCTCTGAATCCTCAGAGGACTGCCCTGCTTCAAGAAAGACTAGAAACTCCTGAGGACAGCGGACCTGCTCCAAAAAGACTGCAACTTTGTTACAGAGGAGCAGATTTAAAGACCCCTGCAATCCCCGCAAGAAGTGTGAGACTTGCAACACTGCACCCGGCAACCCCGACTCGACTGGTGGAGAACCAACACCTCAGGGAGGACCCTCCGGCGACTCCAAGACCGTGAGTAACCAAAGTTGTCCCCCCTGAGCCCTCACAGTGACGCCTGCAGAGGGAATCCCGAGGCTCCCCCTGACCGCGACTGCCTGACTCTAAAATCCCGACGGCTGGAAAAGACCCTGCACCCGCAGCCCCCAGCACCTGAAGGATCGGAACTTCAGTGCAGGAGTGACCCCCAGGAGGCCCTCTCCCTTGCCCAGGTGGTGGCTACCCTGAGGAGCCCCCCCCTTGCCTGCTTGCACCGCTGAAGAGACCCCTTGGTCCCCCATTGACTCCCATTGGAAACCTGACACTTGTTTGCACACTGCACCCGGCCGCCCCCGCGCTGCTGAGGGTGTACTTTCTGTGTGGACTTGTGTCCCCCCCGGTGCCTTACAAAACCCCCCTGGTCTGCCCTCCGAAGACGCGGGTACTTACCTGCTGGCAGACTGGAACCGGGGCACCCCCTTCTCTCCATTGAAGCCTATGCGTTTTGGGCACCACTTTGAACTCTGCACCTGACCGGCCCTGAGCTGCTGGTGTGGTGACTTTGGGGTTGCTCTGAACCCCCAACGGTGGGCTACCTTGGACCCCAATCTTAACCCCGTAGGTGGTTTACTTACCTGCAAAAACTAACAATACTTGACCTCCCCCAGGAACTGTGAAAATTGCACTGTGTCCACTTTTAAAACAGCTTATTGGGTTTTATGAAAAAAGTATATATGCTACTGTGATTATTCAAAGTTCCTAAATTACTTGCCTGCAATACCTTTCAAATGAGATATTACATGTAGAATTTGAACCTGTGGTTCTTAAAATAAACTAAGAAAAGATATTTTTCTATAACAAAACCGATTGGCCTGGATTTGTCTCTGAGTGTGTGTTCCTCATCTATTGCCTGTGTGTATGTACAACAAGTGCTTAACACTACTCCTTTGATAAGCCTACTGCTCGACCACACTACCACAAAATAGAGCATTAGTATTATCTCTTTTTGCCACTATCTTACCTCTAAGGGGAACCCTTGGACTCTGTGCATAATATTCCTTACTTTGAAATAGTGCATACAGAGCCAACTTCCTACACCTTAGTACTGCCTTTCAATTCGACTCTAGTACAGTACATTGACGACTTGCTGATTGCGTCTAGGACAAAAGATGACTGTAAGTATGACACAATTGCCTTACTGAATCATTTGGGAAAGAACGGACATAAAGTGTCGCCAAAGAAGCTGCAGTACTGTCAGAAAGAGGTGAAATACTTAGGACACTTGATTGAGAGAGGGTCCAGGAGAATATTGAAGGAAAGGGTAACAGCTATTCTGCAAATGAACCCCCCAACAACAAAGAGAGATGTCAGGATGTTTTTGGGAATGGTGGGCTACTGTCGCCAGTGGATACCCAACTTCTCAATTATCTCTAAACCATTGATAAAGCTGACAGGCAAAGAGATTAAGGATGAACCGTATACCATAACCCTATCCAAAGAAGAGCTTGAGTCATTCATGGAATTGAGAGAGTGCATGTGCAGGGCGCCAGCTTTGGGTATGCCTGATTACACTAAACCTTTTCTACTGTTTTGTCATGAACGTGATGCTTGTTCTTTGTCTGTCTTGACACAGGTCCATGGAGGTGCAAACCGCCCTGTAGCATATTTTTCAGCTACCTTGGACCCCGTCGCAGCAGCCTTACCGGGTTGTTTGCGCGCAGTTGGTCAAAGCCTCACGCAGTGTGAAGGCATAGTGATGAGACATCCCTTGACAGTAATGGTTCCACATTCAGTTGAAATTCTGTTGACTCGAACCAAAACCCAGCACATGACAAATGCCCGACTTACACGATATGAGACAATTATTTTGGGGCCACCTAATGTCTCACTAAAACGATGTACTGTATTAAACCCGGCAACTCTACTTCCTGTTGAGAGTACTGAGATTCATAATGAAGAGGAGGTGGAGCATGACTTTCTTGAGGTAACAGAACTATGTACCAAGCCCCGACCTGACATTCAAGATACGCAGCTAAAGGAAAATGACTGCATTATGTTTGTTGACGGATCCTGTTTGAGAGACCCAGTCGGAATATTGAGAGCTGGTTATGCTGTGTGTACCATAGCTGGTATCATTGAAGCTTCCTGGCTCGGGAGAGTGTATTCCGCACAAGTAGCAGAGCTAATTGCCCTTACTAAGGCATGCCACGCAGCTGAAAATCTGAGAGTCACTATCTATACTGACAGCAGATACGGATTTAGAATTGTACATGATTTTGGCCAATTGTGATCACAGAGGGTTTCATGACCTCTTCTGGTTCTCCTGTGAAAAATGGTGTACAAATTAATGATTTGTTACATGCGATTCAGTTACCTCTTGAAATTGCGGTGGTGAAATGCAATGCTCATGTTAAGTCACAAGACTTCATATCCATGGGAAACGGCTATGCAGATCAAGTCGCAAGGTTTTGTGCTTTGAACTGTATATCGTTCAAGGATCAGTGGGAATTGTTACCGCAAACTGAAAATGACACATGCTTGAACTTTGCATTAAGGGTGGTTGATACACTAGATGAGCTAAAAACATTACAGGGTCGTGCTAGCAAAGAGGAGAAACACTCCTGGCAGAGAATGCAATGTGTACAAAGGGCTGATGATTTATGGGTCTCAGAGGAGGGGAAATTGGTTTTGCCAAACAGTCTTTTGTCACAATTTGCAAGGCTTTATCATCGACAGGCACATCTCGGGAGGGATGCAATGATCAGGTCATTCAAGATTGACTGGTTTAACCCAAAATTCAGACATGCCGCAGAGGTTACTTGTCACAGGTGCATAATCTGTCAACAGATGAATGCCGGAAAAGGGACTGTGGTAACACTGAGCCACATAGGGAGAGCGGCGGTCCATTTAGCAAGATGCAAATGTATTTAATTGAGATGCCTGTTTGTGGAGGATTGAAATACGTGTTGGTGATTGTGTGTGTTTTTAGCCACTGGATTGAAGCTTACCCCACATGTAGAAATGACAGTCTCACAGTTGCAAAACTGCTGCTTAGGGAACTAATACCTAGGTTCGGGTTTCTGGTCTCTATAGAATCAGATAGGGGCAGACACTTCAACAATGAGGTGATTAAGCTTTTGTGCGCTGCGTTAGACATCGAACAGAAGCTGAATTGTAGCTACCACCCTGAAGCATCAGGATTAGTGGAACAGATGAATGGTACCCTGAAGTCGAGAATGGCAAAAATGTGCGCAGCTACCAATAGGAAATGGCCAGATGCATTGCCCTTAGTGCTGATGTCGATGAGGAATACCCCTGATAAGAAGACAGGACTATCACCCCATGAGATCCTTATGGGCAGAGCTATGAGGCTGCCAGCAGTACCTGCAAATGCTCTTGTGAATATCACGGATGATATGGTGTTGGACTGCTGCAAAGGTTTGGCTGATGTGGTTCGCTCTTTTTCCCACCAGGTGGAGGCCAACACATTGCCACCGATCAGTGATCCAGGTCACAACCTGCAATCCGGTGACTGTGTGGTTGTTAAGAAGCATGTAAGAAAGTCATGTTTGGAATTGCGCTGGAAGGGGCCATATCAAGTAATACTGACAACAACCACTGCTGTGAAATGTGCAGGCGTTCCAAACTTAATACATGCCAGTCACACAAAGAAGGTAAAGTGTCCGGCTGATGAGGAACTTGAAGTTTCCGACTCAACAGTTCCAGAGAAGGAAGTCTCAGGAACTGAGACTGTAGGAGAGCCCACTGAGAACAGCCTAGTCCCTCAAACAGTGAACGAGTTCCAAAGAGGTGACAATGTGCCTATCCCAGTAGAGGCAGCAGGAGAACTGAATCAAGGAGAGGTTCTCCCAGAAGCAGACGGATACAGGTTAGAGCTTAAACCTGTTACAGATCCAGAAGAAGAAGAAGGGGAAATAGTAGAGAGAGATCAAAGCACACCGGCATCACCTGAGCCAGTTGAAGGTCCATCAAGAGAAAACACCATAGCACAAGAGGAGGGTGCTGTTCAGTGTCCTGAAAGGACAAGCAGGAAAAAGACGCATAAGGGAGATAACTGGCCAGAGAAGCAGGCTGCGAAAGAAAGGGTCGTACCAGGTGAAACAATAACAGAAGAAACGGATACATCCCGAATAGAGGATCTAAGTGAAGGAGAATTGCAAGGCGAACGCAGATTTAAAAGGAAAAGAACTGCAAATAGAAGGTACGCAGGTCCTGAATGAGCATATGCAACGACATCTAAATGGCAACAAGAATTCTTAGCGTTCTGCTTTGATCGAGAAGTACCAGGCCAATACTACAGTACCTGAAATCAATTAAAGAAAGAGACTTTGTTAAAACTAAAATTTGAAATTTAAAGCTGAAAAGCTGAGAAAGAGACTTATAAATTACCGGGTGTGACACTGATAACCTGAATTGACTTTGAAAACCCGATTATGACAAGCTGCAAACCTGATTTGACAAAAGGGTCCTGGAGTGAGTGGAACGCTGTAAATACACACAGAGAGAAAGAGACTTTTGCATCAAGAAAAAGAAAAAAGAGAGTTTTTATATCGTCCTCAAGTTGATTGTTGTTCTGCTGTCTGATTCTTTACAGACATGGCTTATAATAGAGGTAGTAACAAAAAGGGTAAAGTGTGTGGTTGGTTAAGTCTTAAATTAGGTATTGTGTGTGCAATAATAATTGTAGGTGTTATTGTGGGAATGCCGTGGTTGGATAAGAAAGCAATTAACAATGCTTCAAAACCTGAGACTACAACACTAACACCATGGGAAAAGTTTGAGCAGGATGCAAGACACTTGCATGAGGGAACTAACCCAAAAGGGGAACTTTCCACTAATGTCTTCTATCGCTTGCTGAATGAGTATGTTGAGACCATGGATGCGAAAAACTGTTATGTGTGCACAAAGTTTCCTTCATCAGTGCAAGAAGGGGTCACCTACCATAGCTTGCCATTAACTTATGGGATAAGTTGTAGTTTGCTACTAACAAGATTCTATAATCAAGAGCATGTGCAATATTTTTATTCAAATTTGGATGTGGTGTTTTCTTTTGTGCCAGTGATTGAGTTTCTGAACAAGTTAGCTAAGGAGCATAGTATAAAACTAGTTAGAGGTTTCTTTGAACCAACGCTTACATTTGGGACAGCTTATGCACCCCTCAATAATCGGACTTGCTTATTGACACCTGTAGAGAAAAGCTTTTTAGATCACACTGATGATAGACGTAAAGCATTGAAGGAAAGATTAGAAAAGGGGCTAGAAAAACGCACATATGCAAATGATTATGCTTACACTGCAATAAAGACGCAAGGCAAACTAGCTATAGATGCATTACATGTAGGAAGGCTTTGTGTATATATAGGCCGAAATCTGAACATGACACTTTATTTGTGGGAACGAGTGAAGGCAGGCATGTGTTTTTGTTTCAGAGTAAGTGGACATTCATGTTAAATGGAGAGGATCCAGCGATCCCTGGGATCTATTATATCTGTGGACTTAATACTTATTACCGTCTCCCTAAGGGATGGTATGGGACATGTTATTTGGGAATAGTTTTCCCGAAGATTTACCAGATTGATGACTTAAAACAAATACCTAAAACGTCTGAATTACAACATGCTAGTTAAAAACGAGAGACAGCAGCTGCTGTCGTTGGTGACATGTTTGGAGCCATAATTCCTTCAGTAGGGGTTATCTTAAACTCCATAAAGATTCGAAAGTTGTCTACTATTGTGGATAACATGCTGACAAATTTTACAGGGGCTATACTCCTAATGGATACTGAACTTGCTCCGGAAAGAGCTATGACTCTTCAAAATCGCCTTGCTTCAGACATTCTTTTAGCAAAGAGCGGCGGAGTCTGCAAGATGCTCAACGAGCGTCATTGTTGCTCATATATACCTGATAATAGTAAAAAGATTAGAGGTATGCTTACTAACCTAACAAAAGATAGGGCAGATTTGAAGGATTTGAAGGAACCTGGAGTGTGGGAGAAAGCTGGAAAAGGAATTGCCAGAGTAGGGAGCTGGTATACCAATATTTGGAATGGGGTTCTTGCAAAAATACTAGGTGGTCTAATCATTGTTCTGGACCGTTTATTAGGTTTATGGGGAGCATGCAAAATTAATGATAACATTAAAAGAAATTGGATGAAGAGGAATAAAAAGAATGAAGAAAGTGAAAGGGAGAAAATGTTTAATGAAATTTGGGAGAGTTCACACAAAGGACAAGATGTTGAAATGCACATTATGCGCAAGGTGAAAAATTAAGTGAAAGGTTACAGGGAAAGGTTTGTGTGAGGATGAAAGTCATCAGAGGAGGGACTGAGAGAGCGTAGCTTATATAATCTATATTAACATGAAATGCTTATGAATTAATGTGTGATAATGCCGCATAGAAACTGCAATAGTAATTTCGTTTAAACATGCACCTGAAATGTGACCATTGACTAAAATGTTTATGTATTATTATTTTGACCAGGTTATACTAATTATTAATAATTGTATTATTGAATTTGTGCTGAAATCCTTTTAGGACTTAAGTTGGCGTGAGCCGAAGCTTAGCTGCTTGGCGCTCATATTAAATGTATTTTTCCTATCTTGCAGAGTGCTGACTCACAAAAGAACACAACCTTTTATTTTTTCCTTCAAACTAGAAGACGAATGTAACCATGCTAGATCCGTGCCCATGAATTTTTCCATTGCTTGTAGGACGATATTAAAACAAAATGAAACAGTGTAGATTAATGTAATGTACAAGGTCATTCAAACCGGTGAAGACAATTGAGCTACTGACCAAAAGATGTGCAAAGAATTACAGAAAGATGAAATCCTACCGGACGTGCCACCTCTGAAGACACCTAATAGGGGAACCAATCAAAGACTTGTAAAATAATATGGGGTGAAAGTTAGGTGACCTAATGTGTTTCCTGATAGGTTAAAGATAGTGGGGTAAAACAAATGTCCAATAGAATTTTGGGGGAATGTACAACGGAAAAGGAATAAAAACCCATGTCATGGGGAGCCATTTAGGTGGGTTAGGGAATGCTATTGATTTTATCCAGAAACTCTGTCACTCTGTTTGGTGACTTGTTGGTTTACTTAAAACCATCCTCGCCCTTAGATTTTTCCATTTTACACTTTACCTCCTTATGAGGGAAGTGCCCTTTTGCCCCGGAGCTGAGTCCTGACTGATGGCGATTTGACTGATATCCTGAAGACGAAGACTGAACCTGTGCGCTGACCTAAGTTTTGGAGTGTAATTATGACAATGCAATTGTGATTTGTCTGTTTGCTTTTCCTTTCTAGGTACCAACTGCTTACTTTTGACTGAGACCATAGTTAGATGTTTTTCCAAATTGGTGTTCTAAATTGTTTTGCATGAAGCCCAACATGCTAATGCTAATCAGTGGTTAGGACAGGTGTTCATTAAACTGACACAAATAGACAAACGACTGAAGTTATGCTTTGTTGAACTGACGCTTTATTGACACTCTGCTAAATTGATCTATGTTCACGCCTTGTTATTTTCTGATGTTTGTGATTCTCTCATTAATGAAATCTTACCAAAGTTGCCATATCGTGACTATGCTATTATGTTACTTGGTGTTGAGATTAACACATCTGCTCTTAGATCTGTAATCAATAGGGAATACAACTCATAAAATTCTACTAAACTGGTGTGGTTATTCATGGCTGCAAGGTCATGGTATAATCTTGAATTGATTAATGACTTTGACTAAAGTGAAATGTATTGTCGTGATAAATATTGATGACATTAGTGACGTATTGATTGACATATTGATTAGCTATCTCGTCCTAAGGTGTCTCTCAACTGTGTCAAAAGATTCATTGGCCTAAAACAAGTCCTGATGTGTAATAAATTATCATAGAGGGACGCGTTAGCACCTCTATTTATAGGGCTAAAATCCACAGGCAGCGGGAATTAGAGAGGTGGGGGTTTTAAAAGAGTGTAAGGACATAATCTCCATAGAGAGCTATCCCTTCTTCTGGTTCCATCTCCCATTTCCAACTGGATAAGTGTGTGTCTCAGCGCACTAGGCAGACAAGGGGCTCAATGATTAGTGTGAAGCGAAAAAGGGACAGCGGGCAACCTTGACTGGGCCCCCGTCGAATGGGGATGTTTGTCAGAAAATTGTCCATTCACTAATAAGTGCATTGAGGGTTCAGAGTAAAGGGGTTGAGTATATTTACAGGAGCATGGTCCAAAGCCCATGACGTTGAGAACCTTGCGTGAAAGGACCAGTTGACTGAATCAAATACTTTCTCTCAGCCTAGCAAGAGGAGAGCACAGGGGTCCCGGAGTTCTTGCCTACAAGCTAAAGCTATGTGGAGGCGTAGGATACAGTGCTGGGTACTCCGGCAGGGCATAAAGCAGCATTGATCCGGGTGGACCAGGGTGCTAATAGCACTTTGGAATCTTATTAGCTAGGATTTTGGCAAATATTTAGATTTTAGTACTTATGAGGGAAATCTGCTGATAAGCCTCACAGTGGGTGGAGGGGGTCAGACGGTGTCCAGTTCTTGGGGGAAAACTCCTTGGTTGGTCGCCTTAGAAAACAGTGTCAGTAAGTGAGGAGAAAGGGTATTTCCCAGTGCTTTAAATGGGCCGGTACTCTCCGGTACTGAGTACCGGCAATTTTTTATTTTGAGAGGGAGAGTACCGGCATATCTCAAGAAAAAAGTAATACCTTTAATTGGAGAGTACCGGCACTTCTCAGAAACAAGCAGGTACTCTATTACAGAGTACCTGCACTTCTATTTTTCCATTTAAAGCACTGAAAATACCCTGTAGTATTTGAGGGAAAAGCTATCCGGGCCAGGTATCTTTCCAGAGTGCATTCCCTGTATCGCTTCCTCTATTTCTTTAATGGCAATAGGGGAAATCTAAGGCCATTTGCGTGGGTACTGACAGAGAGGGAAGGGGAATGTCCATTAATATTGGTCTGCTTCGCTCAGCCTGGGACCTTGGCTGAGAGCTGGCGATAACAATCAGCAAACACATGTCCTTAGGCTCGTATTTTATTTGAGCCAAGAGGCCGTGGATTCTGGGAGATACTCTATCCCTGGTGGCCAGTAGGCAGAGCATCCTCCCTGATATATCCCCATGCTCATAGACTTTGCGGATCGATGCCCATCATTGTTGACGAGCCTCATTTAGGGCCATTTGGGGCTGTGAGGTTCTAATCAGTGTTAGTCAGCGATCAAGGGCTGCATGTTCCTGTTCTAACGGCCATCATTCTAGGTCTCGGATTTGGGCTCTAGTTCCACTGTCTGAAGGATCTTCTCCTGGTCTTTGCGTCGGACATAGCTTTTGCCGTGCCTCTAACAGTGGCCTTACTGGTGGCCCATAATGTTCTGGGGGACTCAACTGTGCCGGTATTTGTGTCAAAGTAGGGTGAGTTTGGTAGACAGAACAGTATTCGCAGGTGGGATACAGCTCGCTGAGGCACCACATCGGCTACTGAGCCATAGTGGGCGTCCCAAAGGTGAGTGTCAATGGGGAGTGATCTAATATCCCTCAAGGGAGGATGGCCGAGGATCAAAGTTAGGGTGCCTCACTTGAGGGGGTGAGGAGCAGGTCTAAGTGGGAAAGGGTTTTATGCTATGCATAGGTGTGGGTATATACTCTGTCCCAGGGATGTCACATTCTCTAGGCATTGCAGAGGCCTAGCGAGTCCATTCAGTCTCTCGATAGCCTGGCTTTCTGTGAGTGGAACTCTTCATAGGGCACAGTGGAGTCCATGTCTGGGTCAGTGGAGATCATTGAAGTCCCCACTGAGAATGGTAGTACCCGTTAGGAAGGCCAGCAGTGCAGTTCTGATGGCAGCAAAGGAAGGGTCCAAAAGCTGTGGAGGTGCTTTCCGATGAGGGTACCCTCCACTCCAATGAACCTGCCCTGGGGGTCTGTCAATTTTGAGATCATTGTTATTGTAAAGTTTTTATGAACGAGCATGGCAGTGCCATAGGGACCCATTGGAAAACAAGAATGGAATACCCTTTTGTATACAAAGCAATGAAGGAAAAGGCATTGGGACTCTAGCAGATGTGTTTCTTGCAGCATAAGGACCGATGGGTTGCTTCATTTGACATATTGGAGGACCGCAGTCCTTCTGACGTGGTCAAGGAGACCTTTGACCTTCCAAGATAAAACTTTGAATGACGCCATGTTAGGTTAAAAAGGGAAGAAAAGGGAATGTAACTGGGGAGGCATAGGCATTCGTCGGCCAGTCTATCAAAGGGGCAGGACCAATGGAGGGACGTGTGGCCAGGCCTTATCCATAGGTTATACAGAGGGTAAAGAAAAACGTAACTGTGAGTGAAACTGTAAGTAAACAGAAAAAAACATACATTGCAAACAGTGCAAAGCTCCCCCCCAACATTCTCCCACCCCATATTTCCACCCTTTGAAGCATGTGTAGCCCTAAAACTCCCAAGTTACTATTATTCAAACAACGACTTGTAGCAAGTGCTGGAATTGGGCATCGTAGTTTCCAGGATAATCTCCAGTTCTGTCAGTTGTGACACCTCTGTGTGTTAGAGTTAGTGCATGTCGCTGCCTGGTCGGCCGACCAATTTAAGATTTTAACTACAAGCCTTGAGATAACCAGATGGTGAATGTGTATAATTGATCTAAAATGAAATCCTAGTAAAACTGAAATACTTCTAATGTCACCTAAAATCAGGACCAGAGATTTAAACTGGTCAACTATAATGCCACCCTCTTCAGTACATAATTTAGGAATGTACCTTGATTCCAATCTTAGCCTTTCCACTCAGGTAGCTAATGTGACAAAGTCCGCCTTTTGTCAACTTTAATTACTTCGATCCGTTTTACTGCTCTTAGACAAGAAAGTAAGAATACCTGCGATTAATTCTTTAATCCAGGAATTACTATGGCACCTCGATCTTGCTGGCTGCACCAAAAAAACACTTATATTGTGACTACAGTTGATCCAGAACAAGGCAATTCGTCTACTTTGTGATCTAAAAATGTTTGAGTCAGTAACTTCAACCAGTAAATTACCGTCCACTGCTCCAGAAATTACCAGCCCTGCTACTGTCCATCTCTCTCAGTGCTCCCAATAGTGGCACTGCAAGCTCCAAATGTACGGTGCCAGTCGTCGCAAGAAATAGGAATGGCCTGTCATGCCACCAATGCGAACAGCAGCAGGGCCTGCACATGGTAGCATGATATGCTGATTACTTCGTACTCCTTAGATGGCCACTGCCCAGGGATGTGGCAGTGCATGGAGTGGGCTAGTGAGCAGTCTGTGTCACAACAAACAAACAGCTGAGCAGCTGTGGTGTGCCACCAACCTTTGAACCATCAGTGATTGTGTTATGTATTGTTTTGATCATTGTTAGGTTTTCTCAGAGCTGCCTCAGTGGGTGATGAAAGCATTAGATGGGGTTCATTATTCACCTATATCTAAAGCAAATGTATGGAGATGTTTGGTGCATGTACAGTGTTTCTGACCTGTGGTGAACAAGTTGCTCTCATCTAGCTCACTGAACCACACAAGCACCCTGTACTTGAAGGGCACCTTAATGCACATGCGTACTGTGTGAGCACACATAAGGGAGGTGGAATGGCTTTGAGATTGTCATACTGAGATTGTCAGTCGTAGAGAGCATCTGCTACATTCAGGCAGTGCAGGAATGCAGCACACATAGAAAAAGCAAAAAACGAGATAGAATAAAAGCATTCCTCCTCGTTTTACCATGCTAGTGCCACCCCTGGGGTGGCATTCGTTTTTGGCGCTGCCTCAGGTTTACAACAACTCGTAAATCTGAGACATCGTCAAAAGCAATGGGTGTTGCGGTGGAACACCCACCGCAACACCCATTGCACCACCCCTCTGATGCAGAAAACTGCTTCAGAGAGGCCCATATTTACAAGGAGGCGTAATGCCACAAAAAGTGGTGTTACACCTCCTTGTAAATATGGAGCAGTGCTTAGCGCCACCGGAATGCCATGAAAAGTGACCTCCTGTGGTGCTAGTGGCTCTCAAATAAGCACCTTGATGAATAATATTTTCAGGTGGTTCGAGGGATAGTTAGTTGTGGACTAGAGTCAGATCAAGTTTGACCATCTAGCATCGTCCAGATCCTGCTTAGCGTAATTTTTTCAGCATAAATAATCAGTCATTAAGGCCATATTAACAAACCAAAGTCCCATGCAGACATTTATAAAACAAGGATTTCAGCCAAAATGAAGAATTGAGTATCAAATGTTTCTGGATGCACATATTTTCACCATGTTACGCCCACTTTTTAGTCAGTCACAACTCTATTAGATCAGTGACTCTTCTTTAAGATTGTGCTAAAAGAGGTACGGTGTGCCTCAGAATCATTTACCTCATATTTAGATTGTGCTAAACGAGATACACTGTGCCTCAGAATCATTTACCCCATATTCTATGCCGTGGCACACTTTGACATCCATATCCAAATGATAGGTTAGCAAGTATAAACTTGTAATGAACGTGGCTATCCTCTAGATGTCACTGCACTTCAATAAATGTGTTTCCATTTAACGTGTACCGGATTCAATGAAATACAAAGTATTGTGTTTGATTTAGAATATAGGACTTGATGAACAAGTGCAAAATATGGAGCATATTTACAAGGAGCTTGTGCTGCTGTTGAATCATTTTTTTGATGCTCCGTGGCACATTGTTTGTTCCATATCTACAAGGCGACATTAGGCCCAATGAGTCAGTTTTTGTAGGCCTGTGTCAAAAATACCTGCATTAGAATCGGCTGTGGCACGCAGTTAATAATTTATGCAGGGTAGGCATTCCCTCATAAATTCTCACTCACAACTGATGCAGTGATAATTACAAGTTTGGCAATATGTGATGCATCTTTTCGATGGGTCGCTTTCAGCCTGGAAAGCATCAAAATTCTTACGCCTCTGTAACCAAGACACAGTGGCTGTGTAATAGGAATCTGACCAACTGAAGTCACATAACACACTGTAATAAGTAATAAACTCACATCCCCTCAACTAGTAGTAGGCTTACACATGTAACAATCATGTTGTAGGACTCCTTGACCAACCTGGGACCATGGCATCTGAGATATTAGCACCCACTGCAGCAATGCAATGTGACTCAGTGCACTCCATGTAAGGGACAGGCCAGGATTGTCACATATCCATATAGGAATGGGTCTCCACGTCCAGCCAAGCATACTCCAAAGCACAACAAGTAAGTACAACCATAAGGTAGGTAACACATGAATTGCCGCTTTACATTGCAACAAATATTGGTATCCTCTCACATTCAAGTGCCAATCAATATGTCACACATACTTAGGTATCTACATACACATAAGTAGACTATGCCCACTCTAATGTAACACATAGCCATACTTCATACTTGTCTGCATTACATTCAGGACCAATGTAACAGAGTCCAAGGTGACTTTTCCACCATTTCACACTCTATTACATTGGTCCCCACATATTAGGCTACTAGCATCATTCAGAACTGACACATCGCCTTTGTTTTTTGATGTTTTGCTGAAATTGCCCTTATCTTCAGCCCACCTTAAGCAATGTTGCACTTTTGGGGCTGATGCATTGTGGCATTCTTCCCACTGATGCATCAGAATTTCTGATGCATCCTTGGGACCTTATGCCATGGTGCACCGTATTGTAAATACGACGCATCCATGGCAGAGTAGCCTGTCTTGCTGCAGCACAAGTACTTTTTACACCTTGCTGCCTTAGTGCAGCGATGAGTCATTCCTTGTAAATATGCCCCAGGTGTTCAAATTGCACATGGAGTGGTTTGTGCTCACGTACTCAGTTTGCAATGTGATCCATCCAATAATAGGTTGCATTGTAAAATGTCCGTTTGCAGTGGGTCACCAAACGACCTGCTAATGAATTTTAAATAAATACTAAATTAACAAACTTTGGCAAACAAATGCAAACACAAACTTTAATATCTGACCCTCTGTGAACTGCAGCGAATGCTGGGACGGTGGCCTGCAAAAAACAGCAGACCACCTTCTTTGCATCTGCTTTCCTAAACATGAAATATTTTTTTTAAGCTGCCATGGCCATTAAAGGGGCTGGTGCCGTTTAAAAAAAATAAGTTTCCCATTTGATAACACATTGGTTCCTGCCACCACTGCATACTCCCCTGAGGCTGCCTAACAGGATTCCCAAAGGGGACTCTGTCCCAGAGGGACAGCATCCCTTAGCAATTAAATTAAAACCCCTTTTGAGGTTTCTCTAACATTTCAATAATGTGCGACTGCAGCTGCTATCGCAAAGCATTGACACATTCCATTGCGACTCCAAAATAGAAGACGCTTCCCCTTTAAGCTTCCCCCAATTTGAGATTCGCAGTGAGTGTAAATCCCCTTTTACAAGAGAGAAATATTTTTGGGACTTGTAAAAGGGCTGTGCACAGAGGAAAATGCTATTTTGCACCAGCAAAGCCTGTGTTTTTCTTTTGCAATTCAGCGGCTTTGCATTCACGAAAGAGTTTTGTACATGAGGCCCAAAGCCCTGTTAGCTCTGTCAGTATTTTGAAAATGTGTGTTGTTAGAAGAGATATGTTAGAGAGCTGAGACAATACTCGCATATTGAGGGATAACGGAAGCAGTTTTATGATGCGCCTTCTTATTTGATCAAAGCCATTTTATGGGGTATTACATCTCTCAGACTGGTTTCAACTGGTTAAAACTAGTAATGTTTCTCTGAAATTATCGCCATCTTTTGCAGTGCTCATCACGGCTCCCTCTGTATTAGCCCCCATCCTGTTCAATCTTTATGTTGAACTCCTAGCTGAACTTAAAGATTTAGGCATCTTGTTTTAGCTATGTGGAGATGATACCTACATTTAGCTCAAATTCGATTGCCTGAATTCATCTCCAATATGAATCCCTATTTACAAAGCTTTCACAAATGAATGGAGCGAAAGCATCTACAATGCAATGCTTTGAAGGCAGATTTCTTCTCCTTACCCCATGTAACAATGGCCTGTCTAGTCTGACTCCCATTCTTAAAGTCAGCCGGTATCTTGGCCAGTCTGGCTACCATTGCTAAATTTCCACTTTTATCCTCAACTCAAATTTCATCCTTAAATGACACATTGCAGTCAGTGGTGTCTGGTGGGGTTTGAAAGTGGTGGGGCGTAAGCACATCTTACAAACTACACTACACGAGTGTGCTAACAAATGTCCAAAATACATAGGGGAGGCATATTGCCCTGGACTCAGCGACATGACCCGTATCTGGCCAGGCATTGAGGTGGCTACTATACCTGTGAGAAAACGCAGAACTGTTACTGATTGATAAAATAATTAGACTATAGTTTATTGTTTTATGTTTTGAGAAATAAGAAACCCACAAGAGATGAATTTGGATGTATGCTTTGGCTTCTGAATAGAACAAAATGCTTTTTACTGTTATGGCAAGCAAGCGTTAGCCATGCGCTGTCGGTGTTAGTAAAATGCAGAGCCTAATGTGACTAGAGTGCTAATGCTACTTAAACAATTCAAATACGATTCTGTTCTACCTTCTAGTGCCAAGTTCCCATAAATTATACTTGGCACATTGTGATCCACCTAGACTGATGCAAAATTACTAAGCGGAGCTATAACTCAAAATGGCTCCTCAAATAATTGCTAAAGAAATAAATCAGTAGCATAACAATTTATGTGTAGTTCTTTACTAGTACAGCTAAATGTAAGCACAGTGTTGGGATGGAAAAGTCCACTGCATGATGGATGTGCACCCCTAACGTTAGTGCCCCAGCTACATTCATATCTGGATCCCTGGCACTGAATTCTGGTCTAGGGCAAACATGCATCATGCGTGTGCGCAACGACCTAGGCCTGGCTCACGGTATTCCACTCTGCTTAGACTGGGAAAGGAGCACCAAAAGCTACCTTTGTGAAGGTAGAGCGCTACTGCCCTTACCTGGAGTTAAATGACACAAGGACGGTGGTGGCAGTATACCGGTTTTCAGTACAGTAGAATCAGTAATGTGAACAGGCCTTTTTAGGTCTCACTTGAGACAGCACGTGCACTGTTGCTTGCGAGTCTATTGTTCTTTAAATAAAATCTAAAAAGGGGCCTAGAGCCCACCCATTACTTACCATTAATAGGCTTGCTTGTCAATTTCCTATTGGTCAGTGCAGCTCGTACTCTCGTTTAACTTGCTTTTAATGGTCAGTGGCAGCTGGGTTAATATTGCCTGTCTCGTTCACTTCAGACACCTTTGGGAGGGTTTTCGTTTCACTTCTTTCGATTCAACACACAAGGAAAAACCTCTTTTAACAACGCAACTACTCCCGCTCCTGTTTGTCACATCCACATCGCCTGCCACAGCCACCGATCACTTAGGGGCTGATTTGGAGTTTGGCAAAGTGGTTTAGTCCTTCACAAATGTGTCACGCTTGTGATCGAGTAACCCCTCCACCAAACTCTAAATCAGTGCCCTAGCTTGTTGTACACCACCTTGAAGCACTCAGGAGTTTCTGAAAGCAGCATTTTACTACGAAGCTTGGGCATATTTTAAAAGTGTCTCTAAGAGGACAAGAATGCCCTATTTTAGATCTTTTTCTGTTGCTCCAAAATCTTGTGGCGTTGTAAGTGTCTAAAAAGCAAAATGCTGGCGCTTTGCAAATCATAGATAAACAATAAATGATCTACAGTTGGAAAAAATGCTGTGCACATCTTGTCTTTCTTTCAGTATGGGACCTCTAATCCATCTAACATATCAAGAAGGCACAGTCTTTCTTTACTGCAAACAATTGAGCTCTTCTCCTGCAATCTCTCTTGGGTCGTGAATAATCTCTGATGGGCCATCAATTTGACATGCGGACAACCAGGCAAAGCACCAATGAATAATAATAATAAAGGCATGTCTTGTGATTTAACGCATATCAAATGAGCAGCCCTTTCAAATTGATGCTATACAAAAGTCCAGTGCAAGAATACTGCAAGGTGTAGATCACAGATCTGAGTCTCTGCTCCCTCAGCCCTATGCCACTCTTGTCTGGCCTGCACCTTTCAACATATCTTGTTGCATAAGAGCTCATAGCAGCAGCAAGATCTCATAATAGTCTCCTAGAGTCAACTTGTTAGATGCAGCGCCTTGTTTTAACTTCCTTATCCACCTAGTGCATGGGATGGACTTTTTCCACGCCCGGTCTCAAGTCTTATATTTGAATTTAGTTACTTTTTTGGCCCTCGAAGTTTTCCAGTGGGACACAGCAGGAGGTTATTGACTGTAACGGGACCCTCAGCGCTGGATACCTCTTTACAGCATCCCCACACTAGTTGCGAATTTCAGGTTAGAAAACTTAAAAGTGGGACAAACCAGCTACATCATTTACAGCACCATCATGACCAGCCCCCTGTCTATTTGGCTTTCAAGCTCACTGTTAGAACTGTCAGCCATAGGGTGGTCTTCCTCCAAACCTTTTTGCCTCTCCTCCTCCATTTTGCTGAGTATATTTTATTGGCCTTAGGACTCTGAGCCCTTTACCACTGCAAAACATTGCTAAAGTGCATGTGCTCAGTCATTAAAATATTGTATTATTGGCTCTTCCCTCAATTTGCATATTTAATGTAGTTACAAATCCCCAGTAATTTGCACTACATGTGCCAAGGGCCTGTATATTAAATACTACTAGTGGGCCTGCAGCACTGATTGCGCCACCCACTTATATAGACCTTTAAACATGTCTCAGGCCTGTTTTTGCAGAGCCTGTGCATGCAGTTTAAACTGCCATGTCGACCTGGCTAAATAAACCTTTTGCCAGAGCCAAACCTTCCTTTTTAATACATATCCGTCACCCCTAGTGTAGGCCCTGGACAGCCCAGTGGGCAGAGTGCAATGTATTCAAAAAGTAAAACACTACATTTTAGTTTTACATGTGCTGGTAGAGAAAAACTCTTTGTTAGAAATGGGGTCTTTGGTTGGCAGTCAGGTTACTCCCTTCCCAAGCAAGGACCCTCACTCCAGTCAGGGTAAAGGAGAATCACCCTTAGTTAACCCCCACCCGCCCCCTTCGTAGCTTGGCACAAGCAGGCAGGCTTAGCTTCAGAAATATAGGTGTAAAGTATTTGTACCAACACACACAGTAACTCAGTGAAAACACTGCAAAATGATACAACACAGGTGTAGAAAAATAGAAAATATTTATCTAAACAAAACAAGACCAAAACGACAAAAATCCAACATACACAAGTCAAGTTATTAATTAAAAAGCAAAAAGTCTTAAATCCTCTAGTAAACAGTAAAAACACTGTTAGCGTTGAAAAGTACCTGGGTAGCATCAAAATAACAAGCAAGGACGAGTGTGCGTTGAAAAAGGTAAGCGGTGTGTCGATTTCTCACCGGCAAACTAGACCGTGCGTCGTTTCTCTTTCTTGGTCGGGTTGGCATGGATCGTTTTTCCTCCCTGCAGGGGAGCGATGCGTCGATCCGGGCACCACTCAGGTCCGGGCAAGCATTGCATCGTTTTTCCACACCCAGCAAGGTTTGCGTCTAAAATCCTGCCGCACGGTAGCAGCAAAACCGCACAATGTGGGTTGCAATGTTATCAGCCTCTGTTAGCAGGTGTTGTGCGTCGTTCTTCCAACTACGTACAATGATTTTCCAGCCGCAAAGCCTGTGGAGCATCTATTTCTGCTGCGAAGCCGGTGGCGGGTCATTTTTCAGCCACGTTTAGGAAGGTGCGTCAATATTTTCCCAGCACGGCGGTCTGTGCGTGGATTTTCAGTCTTGGTCTGCCAGCTTCACCTTCCAAGACCCTAGGAACGGGATAGGGCACCACTTGGCAGGGCAGGAGTCTCAGCTGAGAGTCCAGGTGCTGGCAGGAGAAGTCTTTGATGGCCCTGAGACTTCAACAACAGGATGCAAGCTCAGGGCAAGCCCTTGGGGATTTCTTTACAAGCAGGAAGGCACACAAAGTCCAGGCTTTGCCCCCTTGCACAGGCAGAAGCAGCAACTGCAGGATAGCTCTACAAAGCACAGTCACAGGCAAGGCAGCACTTCCCCTCAGCTCTTCAGCTCTTCTACAGGCAGAGGTTCCTCTTGATGTCCCAAAGTGATCTTCAGTCTGTGGTTTTGGGTGCCCTTCTTATAATCATTTTGGCCTTTGAATTAGGCTTACTTCAAAGGAAAGTCTCTCTTGTTTGTGAAATCCTGCCTTGCCCAGGCCAGGCCCCAGGCACACACCAGGGGGTTGGAGACTGCATTGTGTGAGGGCAGGCACAGCCCTTTCAGGTGTGAGTGACCACTCCTCCCCTCCAAGCACAGATGGCTCATCAGGATATCCAAGCTACACCCCAGCTCCCTTTGTGTCACTGTCTAGAGAGAGGTGCAAACAGCCCAATTGTCAAACTGACCCAGACAGGGAATCCACAAACAGGCAGAGTCACAGAATGGTGGCAAGAAAATGCTCACTTTCTAAAAGTGGCATTTTCAACAACACAATCTTAAAATCAACTTTACTAAAATATGTATTTTCAAAATGTGAGCTCAGAGACCCCAAACTCCACATGTTTATCTGCTTCCAAAGGGAATCTACGGTTTAATCATATTTTCAACCACACAATCCTAAAATCGAATTTACTAAAAGATGTATTTTCAAAATGTGAGCTCAGAGACCCCAAACTCCACATGTTTATCTGCTCCCAAAGGGAATCTACGGTTTAATCATATTTAAAGGCAGCCTCCATGTTAACCTATGAGAGTGATAGGCCATGGAACAGTGAAAACCGAATTGAGCAGTATTTCACTGTCAAGACATATAAATCACATTAGTATATGTCCTAACTTAAACATACACTGCACCCTGCCCATGGGGATACCTAGGGCCTACCTTAGGGTTGTCTTACATGTAAGAAAAGAGAAGGTTTATGCCTGGCAAGTGGGTACACTTGCCAAGTCGAATTGGCAGTTTAAAACTGCACACACAGACACTGCAGTGGCAGGTCTGAGACATGATTACATGGCTACTAATGTGGGTGGCACAACCAGTGCTGCAGGCCCACTAGTAGCATTTGATTTACAGGCCCTGGGCACCTCTAGCCCACGTTACTAGGGACTTACCAGTAAATCAAAATATGCCAAATATGGAAATCCAATCAACAATACAATTAACACAGAGAGCATATGCACTTTAGCACTGGTTAGCAGTGGTAAAGTGCTCAGAGTTCAAAAGCCAACAACAACAGGTCAGAAAAAATAGGAGGCAGGAGGCAAAAAGATTGGGGATGAACTGCATAAGGGAAAAAGTCCAACACTCTAAAATTATTTTTCAGTACTTCAAGGCTTATGCCTCCCACATGCTAAAATTGGAGCTCCCTTAATGCAGTGTAGCTTCCTAATAGGAAGAGATAACCCCATCATGTTGGTGTCTATGGAATCACACTTTAAAATCCTAATTTATGGTGAAGTCGGATTTTAAATTGCAATTTTGAAAATGCCACTTTTAGAAAGTTAGCATTTTCTTGTCATAGCCATTTCGTGCCTTCAGTCTGACTCTGGTCATATGACTGGGTGTAGTTGGCAGTTGGGCTTTGTGTATTCCTCCTAGACTGCCACACACAATGGGAGCTTAGGTGTGACTTAATGAGTCATTGGGAGCAGGATGGGAGAGACGAGCTGGACACAGCCTTACTTACACCTGCATAGGACGTGTCCTTTCCACACATAAAGGGCTTAACGCCCCTGTATTGCTACTCTAGCCAGCTTGGAACAAGGGGAGGAAGATATTCATTGCACTTCAAAGCCACTGTCTAGAAGCTTCTCCCACCTTCCAGAACCAGGGCACCAAAGTATAAATACTGGGCCTCAGACACCACAACTTCAGTACACTTCTGGACCTATGGATACTCTACCAGGAAGAAGGCCTGTTGTGCTGCTGAAGGCCTGACACTCTGCTGGACTGCTGCTTTGTAGTACTCCTGCTTGACTGTGCTGATCTGTGCCTGCTGCCCTCTTGCCTAGGATTGAGAAGGCCTAGATCATCTTCTCTCCAACCCAGAACCCAGGATGACTGCAAAGGTTAGTTGGCTGGCCTCCTGATCTGAAGTCCCAGGGACATAAAAGACTTCCCACCACCCAGCTGCACCTGGATTCTGCCATCTGTGAGTCTGCGATGCATCCTCTGCTGCGGGAACAGAACCGACTCATTGCCGCTGCTGCGAGGAGCAGAACCCGTGCATCACCACTACTGTGTGGGTCAGAACTGACGCAACAGACTCGCCTCGCCCATGCACCCTGCATCTTGGGTCCGACGCCTAGCCTTTGGAACTGCCACTGCGCAACTCTATCCCCAGTGCTAGCTTCTTGCATCACTCATCGATGGCAGTCTCAACCATGACGTCGAACCTCCTCATCCCCGCTACCACTCATATTGGAACCAATGCATCACTTTGACTGTGCCACGCACCCATGACACCGGTCTTCACACCGCGAGCCCTGTCAACAGGATTCTCAATGTCAATGGATCAGAATCTTGTATCGCAGCCCTGCTGCATCTTGGAACTAATGCATTGCTTTGGCTGTGTGGTGCATCTCTGTTTCAGATCCACACAATGCTCTGCAAACAGGTTTAAGGTACTTTGGTTCAGCAGGCCTAACTGGGTCCCTGTAGCCGGCCTGTGCTCCATTGCGGTCGGACTTTTGACTTTGCCCCGATCTGGAGTGGCCAGATATCTACGGCTGGCACTTTTGGCTTTTAAGCGGTATTTTACAGTTTATTCTTTTAACACTCATATCTCAAGGTTTACTTACTGTTTGTTTGTTGTTTTGGTCTTGTTTTATTTACCACGTTTTGCTCTATTTTTCTAACCTTGTGTGGGATCTTCTTGTGTGGTGTTTTTACTGTTTTACTGTTTGAAGTGTTGCACAAATACTTTGCCTCTAGGTTATGCATGACTGCTCTATGCCAAGCTATCAGGATGTTGAGCACAGATCAATTTGTGGTTGCTTGTGCCTTACTTTGACTAGGACTGTAGGTGCTGCTTGACTAGGGCTCACACCCCAGTCAGCCCACAACCCAGTGTCTAACACTCAACTTCTCGACGGGCTCTTGACACACTCGCAATCAGGACAAATCAGACAGGAGGCAATGTAGTATTAAAAAGAAACAACAGAGCAACAGGCATTCTTCATCTATGCACTCAGTATTCTGACAACATTCTAGCATCTATCAGGACCTCCCCAACCCTTTCCCAGTTTAGGAAGGGTCTGAAGACAGATCTCATTAACGAACACTACATCATGATGTAGCAGCAGTCCACAACTGGTCCAATAACGAAAATACTACCTCAATCATTTATTGACTGTAGCTTTGCCTATGATCTTGTACAAAATCCCACTGCTTTTTAGCTAGGTACGTGCTGTATAAATGCCATAAACGTACGTAGATCGTGTATAAATAACACGTTTTCCACAATAAAACAGCATTTCTGGTTCATGTGATGTTAGATCGAGATAACCGGTTAACGTTTGCAGGAACATCCCATAATAGTCAGTATTCCTCCAATCGGTTTCTCTACCTGAAGCAACTAATGTTTTTTTCAGATATTTCTAATGTTCAGCGCTACATCGCCCTTTCTTCTCTACATAAAGTAACTGGGGGTCATCTAAGAAAAGTGCTATTTTGGGCTTGTTTTTGGATTTTTGTATTTAAAACAGATGCATTTATACCAAAGAACCAGAGTTACATCAATCTTGTTGTTTCTAGATATAAAACCACGGCGTAACAACCTTTTCCAAGAATTATATTCATCACAGGCACTGCCTGCACTAGTTTCACTTACTTTTGGAGACCTAAACTTCTGATTGTATAAACTCAACTATCCTAGTGCTGTGACCATTGTTAAACTAACAGTTAATGTAGTCTGTGTAGTCCTGAACTATTATTGCTACTGCCAATCAACTTCTTTCCTGGGGCATCTCAAAGAAGGTTACATAGACAGGGAAACAATATTGCCTTTCGACGCGTGGTTAGCCCTAAACACATTTCAAAAGTTATACTACTGTAAAGCAGAGGCTGAAAAAATGTCAAAACTTCATGACCTGATATTTAAATACTGCATCGCTATTCCTCGAAATCTGGGAAGATTAGTTCATCGAATTCATCAATTAATAATTCCATCCTAGCACACCTAAGATCTGCTTACAGGGAAGTAGAAACTAAATGGAGGAACTCCAAGTCAGTGGCTGGTGATTTAATCTTAAGGGTGGAGAAAAATATTTCTCAGTCCAAAGACTGAAAATTCTGTGATCAAATCAATGTATAAATACTGTCTTGGTCCGACTTCACATGCAGGACCTTCTGTCGAACAGATGGAAGTGTATTAGGAAATCCCACTTGCCTTGATGGGATTCCTTATTTATGACCAATAGAACTCTGTGCTGGGGTCTCTTATTAAGAAGCTAGCTTTAGATCTTGACATTCTTTGGAATTATTGTTGTATTGTAGCCCTTACTTGGTTATCTAACACCAAGGTGCAAAAGGCAGCCAAGCAAGTACAAAAGGGCCTCTTGGTCCTCTTGGACATTCATCAAGTCATCTGCAGCATGGGATAGAGACTTTTCTTGTTTGCCTTTTGGGTGATATTTCTTTTGCAGTACTTGAGGAAAGGTGTTCCCTCTGCATACACCTCATCTATCCATTAAAACTATGAACTTCAGGTCTGCTGGTTTGACCCTTAACGCCCCGGATCTGTGATAAAAGATCCAGCATTGAAATAGCTCTGCTTAATTCTGGTGGTAGGAAGCAATGTAAAGCTAGGCAATTTTTTACTGGGGTCACTCCAGGGCCCCTTTCTTCACTCTTTTGTTATATATTTATTAGGCCCTTTTCAGAATATTGAGAACCAGAAGATTCCAAATTATTTTATATGCCAAAGACATGCAGTTTGACTATGGCCCCTACTATGATTTTTACGTGGTGAGCTAAGGATTGGGTGAGGCAGCAATCTGGAAGAGTCATATTGGCTTTAATTTAAGTATGTGTACAAACAAGGCACTATCACTAGGATCTTGCTAGCTTCTGTTGAGAAACAAAATCCTTCCAGCTCCGACTGTATTCCATCTCCTTCTATAATAAAGAAAGTAATATTTGGGTTATTTGAAATGCTAAAATCAGTTTATACTCACATATAGACTTGGCAGTGCTTAATTTGTAAATAAAAACGTGCCGGTGCCCAAAGCTCCCCTCTGAAACAAGCGACTGCTGCAATTAAAAGTGCATGCATGGAGTACTGAGGCATCATAATCCTGAAGCCATATCAGGCCTCTTTAATCCATTTACAGCATCTCCCTGCCCCTTCAACTCACTCTTGCAGCTTTCTGCTTTCTCCCTTTGTGACGCTTTTTCGTTTTTCTCTTCCTTCGTTCATATGTGTCTTTTGCTTGCAGTAAATGCTTGAGGCAGAAAAATAAGTGCCAGCCCTCAAAAATAAGTGCTGGTTCCCTGAATTGGAAACCACCGGCTCAAATTAAGCACTGGGACTTGGCTCACCAGCTCAGCTAGTTGAAGCAGCTACCAGCATATGTTACTTGGATCACCACCAAAGAGCGGGGTCTACCTCAACAATTTGGAATTAGGTTATGCTCATGCTGTTTGGAGTGCTGCCAATGTGTCAAATGGGTTGACTTCAACACAGACAGAATGCTGAAGAATGCTTAATTCTAAACAACAACACATTAGACAGCACTCCCAACGGCATTTCTCTCTGCACTGGCTCACAATCGCCAAGTGTATGACATTGAAACTATTTTACACAAACTGTCTTGTATAAGTATGTTCATGGCCTAACTCCGTTTATCTCAGGGAAAACCTTTCTACTTATGCGCCATTGCTCACTTTGAAATCTAGTAATATGGGCCTTGTAAGATGCTGGCCTAAGGTACTTATACCAGCTCCAGGTATCCCCTATTAGTGTAGTGTAGGCAGTGTCTAGAAGCCGGGCTCTCTAGAGGTAGCTGCGGATCAGCAGCCAAGGCTTATCTAGGAGACATGCAAAGCTCATGCAATACCACTGTAGTCACACAGCACTTACACGCATGAAAGAAAAACACTCAGTGTTACTAAAATAAGGTACCTTATTTTAGTGATACAATTCCAAAAAGCACTAGAGAGGCAACCTTCCAATAGGAGGTAAGTAACACACTAAATATATACACTAGTAATCAGCAGTAGGCATATAAAGTGATAGAAAACAGTGCAAATGCAAATAGACATTAGTGACCCTAGAGGGAGCCCAAACCATATACTAAAAAAATTGAATGTGAACACAGGATACCCACCTAGGTAAGTGGAATGTGTAGAGGGAAGATGGGGGTACTAGGAAACCCCAAAGGTAAGTACCACAGTGCCCCCCTAGCGAGCAGGAGGAAAGGAGTAAATTACTAGATTTTCCCCAAACCACCCAAAAGGAAGAAAATGAAGAAAATGCAACACCCAGGCAAGTCTGCAAGACACCAGCAGTGGATTCCTGAAGAGAAAGACCTGTGGAAGAAGGGGACCAAGTCCAGAAGTCACAGAAGAGTCCAGGAGGAGTAGGAGCTACTACCCACCCAACTGTTGATGCAGGAGTCTGTTGACGATAGGACGAAGACGATCAGGAATGCAGCCCTGGAGCAGGTGAAGAGTTCCTGGAGGATGCAGCCGATGTCCCATGCCGGATGGATGATTTCAGTCGGTCAGCGGCACGGAAAAGCCAACAAGCAGCCTTGGCAAGGGCAGAAGTCACGGTGAAGCAAAAGTGGAGCTGCCGGGGACGAGCAAGGTCCAAGAGGACTCAACCCATGGGGGAGAATCCTATGGGGACCCTCAGCAAGGCAGAGAGTCCACAGAAAAAGAGGCAGCCCCCACAGGAGACCCACTGGATGAGGAACCAGGATTCGTAGAACTGGAGAAGCGTCCCACACCACAGGAGAAGCACACAGAGGGCTGTGCGTCACAGGAAGGAGTGCTGGGGCCACACGGAGCCTTAAGATCCCTTGGAAGAGATGCAAAGACGCCTTGGCAGCTGCAAGAGACGCGGTGCATGGGGGAACTGGCCTGCATGGGAAGGCAAGAGCTTACCTCCACCAAAGTTGGACAGCTGGCAGAGAGGACCAAGAGGACTACTCCGGACCACCACCCATGATAGAGGGTCCACCTAACTTATTATTATCGTTATTGCAGCAGGTGCCTGCGGATGCAGGGGAGTGACTCCTTCACTCCAAGGGCGATTCCTTCTTCCTTCTCATGCGGACTGAAGACTTGCCGCCCTCAGAGGATGCACAGCTGGGAAAATGTTGCAGAAGCTGGAAGGAGCTGTGGAAACAATGTTGCAATCAGAGTCTTTGTCGTGGATGCAGATTGTCGGTTCCTGGAGAGGCCAGTCACGATTCCACCCAAGAGAGAGACCCTAAATAGCCCTGTAAGAGGGATTGGTCACCTTGCCAGAAGACCACCTATCAGGTGGGGGCTCTGACGTCACCTGCCTGACCTGGCCACTCAGCTGTTCCTAGAGGTCCCTGCCAAACATGGATTCAAGATGGCAGACCCCAGGGACCCTCTGCAGGAGCACTGAGCACCACCCTTGGGGTGATAATGGACAGGGGAATGGTCACTCCCCTTTCCATTGTCAAGTTTCATGCCAGCGCAGGGACTGGAGGTCCCTGAACCAGTGTAGACTGGTTTATGCATGGAGGGCACCAAATGTGCCCTTCAAAGCTTACCAGTGGCTTGGGGAGGCTACCCCTCTCAAGCTATGTAACACCTATGTCCAAAGGGCGAGGGTGTTACCCCCCTCTCCCAAAAGAAATCCATTGTTCTGACTTCCTGGGCTTGAACTGTTCAAGAGAAAAGAGAGCATAAACCTGTCTGAGGGGTGGCAGCAGCTTGGGCAGCCCGAAAACTCCAGAAGGCTGGTAGGAGCAATTCTGGGGGTCCTCTAAAAAGCCCCCAGAATGCATGGAATCATACTTCCAATACTGGCAACAGTACTGGGGTATGATTCTGACATGTTTGATACCAAAGTTACTATTAAGTAGCTGGACCTAGGTAGTGACCTATGTCCAGTACATGCATAAAATGGCGTCCCCTCACTCACAAAGTCCATACAAATGGAACTGGTGTTCATAGGGGCACCTCTGCTAGTGAAGGGGTGCCCTCACCCACACCCAGGTACTTCCACCCTGCCCTCTGGGCTAGGAGGGCCTGCAATAGGGGTGACTTACAGTGACCCGGTGCAGTGTCCTGTAGTGAAAAGGGTGCATGCACCCTTTCACACAGGCTGCAATGGCAGGCGTGCACAACACTTTGCATGGGATCCCCATGAGTGGAATAATACATGCTGCAGCCCATGGGGATCCCCTGGTACCCCAATGCCCTGGGTACCATATACTAGGGACCTACATGGGGGCACCAGTATACCAAATGTGGGGTGAAAATGGTACAGTTACCAAGTTTAAAGGGAGAGAGCAAAATCACTGGCGTCCGGGTTAGCAGGATTCCGGTGAACACAGCAAACACACTGACAACAGGCAGAAACTGTGGGTACCCATGCCAAGAAAGAAGGTGCGTTTCTACATGCTTCTTATATGCTTGGAATTAGATGGTTCTGGAATTTTAGTTCTTGGTAGGAGACTCCATTCCTCTTGATTCCAGGCTGAGGTCAGAACATTTGCCTTTCAGGGAAGATGTTCCTTTTGAGTGTATGGATATTGCCTGCTTGATGGGTAGCAGTAATTAGTTCAGTCAGCTAAATTATTGTACTTAAGGTAATTTGTTTTGTAGTGTGGCTTTACATGATACAAAAAATGTGAAAACCATAATCATGTTTTTTTCTGGGAAATGTTCTATTTTGTTATTGACAAGTTACTGATCGTAGGTGGTCATTTAGGTTTGGGCGGCCGGCCAGCCCATCGGTCCACCAGGAACAGCATGCCCAGGGGTACCATCTGGACTACTGAGAGATTCCTCACCTACCTGATGGGGATAATTGTACTGTGCAGAGAGTTGCCACTGAGGTGACTCTTTTCACCGCGCTGAACATCTGCAGAGTGGAAAGCGTAATGCACCTGTTAAGCAAACTTTTTCATTTTAAGAAAATGAGCACGAAAAGCACAGGTTTGTTTTTTCAATTGCAAAAATGAATGTCTCCTGTGCGTAGTGACATTCTGAATTTTCTCTGCTTTTGTCAGCCGTGTATAACATGGCAGACATGGCATCGAATATCAGTGACACTTGCACCACCCTAAATAGGAAGGGATGAGCATCACTTTGATTTGGTGGCTCTTTGGTGGTAGAGCCACCAGGTTCAAGGTTTACGACAGTGATTCATAAGGGTCCTGGAAAAATTGGCTAGCTCCTGCGTATCTCACTCATGCCAAAGCACAGACTTTTACTGTTCAGAAACTCAACAATCAAAAAAGGCAAGAACTCATAACCAAGTTTTTGCAGGGAGTGTAATTGTGTCTGGAATGACACCCCTCACCCCACCATTATCAGGACAAATCCTTCATAAGTTACATTGAACAAAGATTAACATTTTACTCTTTCAGAAGGCAACAGGACATACAGGGGTTATAGGGCCCAAATGTGGTGATTAAGGTGTTTACTCCTGATTTCCTGGGGCCTGACCTACTACGGCTTCTGAGCAACTGGGACAAGTACCCCTTCTGCTCTTGACTATCGCTCGAAGCTGTGTTCGAGCAGTCAAATGCTACTTCGGGGGGTGAACTGTAGACACAGGAAAGTGAACACGACTCATAACTCAAAGTGCAAAAAACATGAACAATAAATCAGTGTCCAGTCAAATACTTACTTTTATAGGAAAAATAAGTATTTTATTTCGAACTCTACACACGCAAAGGGATAACGATATACGCAAGCAGTAACACAGTCCCCTTTTGGTCAGAGCTCTAGCAGTTGTCAGGCAAATCCTTGTCCCACTCTCTTTCTTGTAGCGTGCTCAGGGTTATTCCCCATTCACTGGTGGCTGCATCCAGGGAATGTTCACTAATAGGCCTCTTTGACTCTTCAGGAATTAGTCAAAAATGTCTATAGTGCCACAGCACCGTTAGTAGCAAGTCTCCGAGAGCCCAACAGGCCCAGTCCATGTCTGACCTGCTCCTGCAGCACAGAAACATTCAGCATTGCAGAGGGTGTCCTCAGTGTGGGCAGCCGCAAGTTCTGATCCTGCTCGGAGAAGTCGGCTGCTCACAGTCCACAAAGCAGCACCCACCAGCGTGTCTTGTATGTCATTCAGCTTGCACTGTTGTCCATTCACTTATGTGCCTCATAGCTGAGGTTAATAAGACCTTTCATACAGGGGTATAGCTTTGGGGGGAGGTTTGGGGTGGGACACCCCCACATGAATACATTCTTGCCTTGATAGTTGAGTCTGAGGGCCCTGTTTTGAGATTGATATGTCTGTGTCGGTTTTCTTGTCATGAGCCAAGAATAAAATATAGGGGCACATTCATGAGCCCCTAGTGCCACCGGAGGGTCACTTTTCGTGATGCTCTGGTGGCGCTTTGCGCTGAGCAGTATTTACAAGGTGGCGTTAAGCCACTATTTGTGGCTTAACGCCACCTTGTAAATACGATCCCTTCACACGCAGCCCTTTGCGTGGAAGGGGCATGCAATGGGTGTTGCTGTGGGCGTGCCACTCAACACCCATTGCATTTTGACGCTGCCTCAGATTTATGAGTTTTTGTAAACCTGAGGCAGGGCCAAATCTAGCACCACCCCAAGGGTCGCGTTAGCAAGGGGCAATGAGGAGGAATACTCCTCATTTTTTGCTTTTTCTATGTCTGCTGCATTCTGCAGCACGCATAGAAAGAGCAAAATGCTAGACATGATTGATTCTGTGTAGGAAGGTGTCCCTTCCTTCACAGAAACAATCATTTGAAAATGACTCTTTGGCACTTCTGTGTGTGCTGCATTATGCAGCACACACAGAAGTGCCCATTCGCCATTAGTGATTATTTATGTGCAGAAAGGGACACTTTACCACACATAAACAATCACACCCCTCTACGCAGACATCCTTGCACGATGGTGCAAGGATGCCTGCGTTGGCAGCTAAATTTAGCACCAACACAGGGGACAACACAAGGGGGCGCAGTATTCAATTAAACACGGCACATCCCTGAATTGTGAAAAATGACTGAGCGCGGTGCTGCCAATTTTGGTGCAACGTCGCACTCTGTCATTTTCCTGTAGATATGGGCCATAATGTTTACATTTGATGTGAAACAAGAGACGGAGAGAGAGGGAGACAGTGAGAGAAAGAGAGAAAGAGCGACAGAGAAAGAGATATATATCTGGTGGCTAAATTTCAAAATGTGAAACCAGATAATCTTGAATCAGTCCTGACTCTTCTGATTGTCCTAATTGTGTTATCCGAGGCAAGTATTTTGTTCAACAGAGCCTCCTTTTTCTTTATATCACACAAGAGCACTTTTAAATACTTCAGTTCATGATGTGCACTTTATAAGCACCACTTAAGTTTGAGTTTATAAACTATATGTTAAGTTATATAATGTAGATTTGTAGAGCTCACTGACACCCAGGAGGGTATCGTGGCACTGAGTGTGTGTGAGTCTAGGCACATCTGGGGCCTTGTGTCGCTACTCGAAAAGCCAGGTCTTCAGCTTCTTGCAGAATTGAAGAGGAGCCTCTCATGTGTAGCAGCAGGTCATTCCACGCTTTAGGAGCAAAGTACGAGAAGCCTCAACCGCTAGTTCTGGTTTTCCGTATGCGTGGAATTTGTTAAGTAGGAGACAATACAACCAGAGGTGTCTGGAAGGTTTGTGAAAGTAGATGTGATTGTTAAGGTATGCTGGGCCAGTGCTATGGAGTGCCTTGAAAGTGTGGGTGAGGAGTTTGAATTGGGTTTGTTTGTGATTGGGGAACCAGTGAAGCTGCTTCATGGGTGGTATGACATGAGTGCAGCATGGGAGGGTGAGAGTGATTCTGGCTGCTGATTTCTGAATGCTCTGCAGCCTTTTGGTGAGTTTTTGTTAATCCTGGCATAAAGGGTATTCCTGTAGTCCTGCTTGATTGTGATCATGATGTGTGTGACGTTTTTTTGGGTGCTGATTGGAAATTAATTTGAAAATCTCCCACAGCGTGTTCAGGGTATGGAAGTGTGAAGCAGTAATGGCATTGACTGTAGGGGATGTACGATGGGACAACGCATGCCTTGATAATGCGGTCTCTACAATGACTGCGTCTTTACCACACATGCCTTTACCACACATGCCTTTACAACGAATTTCTTTATAAAAGCATGTTTGGTAAAGGAACATGCGTGGTAAATTCTCCCCCAGCCTGCCTCCCTACACCTGACATCATACTCCAACCGCCCAAGCATTTAAAATTGCCTCTTCTACCCCTTGCCCTGAGCCCTTACCCCCTCACTCTACCCCCGTCCTAAAAACTACCCCGACCCTCCACCCAGCCCTAAACCCTAAAACCTACCCTGTCCTAAGAACTACCACATCCTATCATAAAAACTACCCCACCCTAAACCCTAAAAGCTAACCTGCCCTGTCCTAAACCCTAGCCCGCCCTGTCCCAAAAACTACCCAGACCCCACCGCCCTAAACTGTAAAACCTACCCTGCCCTGAACACTACCCTCCCTGTCCTACAAACTATTCCAACCCCTGCCCTGAAACCTACTCCGCCCTGTCCCAAAATCTATCCGACCCCCGCCCTAAACCCTAAAAGCTACCCTGCCATGTCCTAAAAACTACCCTGACCACTGGCCAAAACCCTAAAAGCTACCCTGCCCTGTCCTAAAACCTACCCCACCCTGTCCTAAAAACTACCCGACCCCCACCCTAAACCCAAAAACCTACCCCGCCCTTTCCTAAAAACTACCCGACACCCCCCCAAACCCGACCCTGTCCTAAAATCTACCCCACACTGTCCTAAAAACTACCCTGACCCCACCCCACCCTAAAACCTGCCCTGTCCTAAAAACTATCCTTCCCCACCTTAAACCCTAAAAGCTACCCCGCCCTGTCCTAAAACCTATGCCGCCCTGTCCTAAAAACTACCCCGACCCCACACCACTGCCCTAAACCCTTAAATCTACCCTGTCCTACAAACTATCCTGACCCACACCCTAAACCTCAAAACCTACCCTGCCCTGTCCTAAAAACTACCCCGATCCGCTGTCCCCACCCTAAACCACAAAAGCTACCCGGCCCTGTCCTAAAACCTACCCCGTCCTAAAAACTACTCCAACCCCGCCCTAAACCCTAAAACCTACCCTGTACTAAAACCTACCCTGCCCTGTCCTAAAAACTACCCCACCCTAAGGTCTAAAAGCTACCCTGCCCTGTTCCAAAACCTACTCTGCCCTGTCCTAAAAACTACCCCACCCCACCCCAACTTAAACCCTAAAACCTTCCCTGTCCTAAAAGGTACCCGACCCCCCCCTCCCTGAACCCTAAAAGCTTCCCCACCCTATCCTGAAAACGACTCTGACCCCCAACTCTGTCCTAAAAACTAGCCAACCTAACCCCTAAACCCGGCCCCACTTACATCTCTCCCCTCTGGTCGCTGCTCCTTCCTGTTCCACCTGGACTACTTTCTCTCCGTTACCGCGGATATGCGTGGTAAAGGCATGCATGCTAAACGCATGCGTAGTAAATACATATGCGTGGTAATGGCAGCATGGTCAATGCATGGTGTTGCATTGACTGCATTGTTAGTGATGTTTCCCTGACTGGAGCAGTCCTGTCGGTTTCGCTGTTGATGATGATCCGAGGTGTGGGGCTGGGTGTTGATTCCACACTGATATGCTCTTACTGAAGATCACAGTTTCCATCCATGAGGAAGAGAATGTGTTCTATGTCAGTATGAAGTTTCCAGGTATACTACTACTGGCAATCAAACACCCAAAAGGTGATGAAGTAAATGCTTGTAAATTGTCCAATCAGCGGCAATCTCTCGGATAGCATTTCAACACATTGTTTTTCACCCACTGCGCCACGTTAGAGAGGGGTCCATGCAAATCAGTACTGGCCCTGTCCCTCACGGAAACAGTCCATCTCGAACACTGGTCATCTCACCCTTCCACTAGGCAGCCCTCTGCTTCTTCAGTTGGGACATTTGAGATTCATACCCCGAATCTCACTGACTAAGCTACGCCCCTGAGTTCGAGGAGTTTCCTGCTTTTCCCCGCCTAGGCACTCACCTAATTTTCCTCACACAACTGTTAGTTGCCATCTGTATCTCACAAGCATTTATTATTTATTTATTATTATTAATATTATTATGCAAATGAACATACATTGCGTAGGTTGCGCTCGCAAGTACCGTGACAACGTAAAATAATGCCCCCTCCCTGCAGAAAGAGATGAGGGCCCCCTGACTCTCCAGATATTCATTTTTCTTGGGCTGGATGGGCCCCTTGAAGGTGTGTGAGCCCTCTAAATGGTTTGGCGGCAGCCAGTGCCAGAGTGCTGCAGGGGCCTGCTTTACACCCCTGACTCACAAGCATCTTGTACATTAGTGAATACCTTGTTAAGCTTTTCCTCATGTGCGACACAATACGAATCTATGTTTGAAATGCTCACAAAAGCCATCATTTTTACAAAAGAGCCCAACTGGTGCTGAACTTCACGACCCTTGGATATTGTTTGTAGGTTTTGCAAGAAATTAATAAAATTGGCAAGTAAAAAGAGTTGCAACTTTGTGACTTTGAGAACTCCAGATTTTTGTAGAAGTGGAGCAACCACGGTAGTCTATATCATTTCGAGTTCTCTCTGTGATCAACCAGCAAAAAAATTAGGTTTCGATGGTGTGAACAATGTCTTACTTATTCCCTAGTGTATTGCACAAGGGGCATAACTTCATTTGCATCTTCCCGTTCCCTTATGCAAAGAACGTATTTCCTGCTTCCTTGGTGTCCTTGCAATCATGAACAATGCCCTCGGGAGGGTTTGTACTGTATAGTGCTGCACAAGTAGATCACTCTAGTAGATGATGCAACATATGTACTCCCCCTCCACAGAGATGGCCAGGAGAGCAGCCTATGGGAAAGCATCACTATGGGCCAGATGTAGGAAAGGATTTGCAACTCGCAAACGGCAAAAACTGCCGTTTGCGAGTTGCAAATCGCATTTTCCTATGCAGAAATGCATTCTGCGAGTCGGACCGACTCGCAAAATGCATTTCAGAATCGCAAATAGGAAGGGGTGTTCCCTTCCTATTTGCGATTCCTAGTGGTATGCAATACCATTTGCGACCGCATATGCGGTCGCAAATGGTGTTGCAGTTACCATCCACTTCAAGTGGATGGTAACCCACTCGCAAATTGGAAGGGGTCCCCATGGGACCCCTTCCAGTTTGTGACTGGACCCAAAAACATTTTTTCAGGGCAGGGAGTGGTCCAAGGGACCACTCCCTGCCCTGAAAAAATACCGAAACTAAAGGTTTCTTTTTTTTTTTAAGTGCAGCTCGTTTTCCTTTAAGGAAAACGGGCTACACTTAAAAAAAAAAAACTGCTTTATTTAAAGCAGTCACGAACACGGAGGTCTGCTGACTACAGCAGGCCTCCATGTCTGCGAGTGCCCATAGTCGGTATGGGGCCGCAATTTGCGACCCACCTCATGAATATTCATGAGGTGGGTCATTGCGACCCCATACCGACTCGCAGACGGTGTCTGAGACACCGTTCTGCATAACATTTTGCGAGTTGCAAATAGCGAGTCGCTATGACTCGCTATTTACAACTCGCAAAATGTTTCTTTGCTACATCTGGCCCTATATCTTTCTATGGTTCCTACTTAGTGCACTGTCCACTGCCCATAAAGAATGTCAAATGTTCCTCCTAGATTTCAGGCTGGGGGTATTCTGGCATATGAACAGATGACATGGATGTGGCAATGACACTACAACATAATTAAGTGTTTTGATGGCAATTGACATTGTATTGAAATAACTCACACAGTATTCTTGAAGCCACGAGGCGACAGACATACCTGTCTGACAGATAATTTAATACTGCTGTCTAATTGGAGTGGGCTCTCTAGTGTGGTCACCATGGGAGACTGAGTCACTACAACTTTTGAACCTATGAACCATACATAATACATATTGCAAGTGTAGGAGCAATGCATAAATATGGGTAGGTCATGTACACTTACAATGTGCCTTGCAGCCTGGGTGATACTGGCACAATGAGACCATTTCTCAACTTCAAATGCGGGCTATGGCATAATACAGTGGTACACTTGATGACATTATGCAATAATGTCCTGCAAAGGAAGAAAACATATGTCAATAAAGTCTCAATTGTGTTTAACAGAAATTATTTTTAAAAATCTATTTTGTTGAAGAGCCCACTACAGCTTGAAATTCATTGAGTTGTACATATAATCAAGCCATTGGCATAAGCGGAATCTGCAACACCCAAAAGTAAGAAACGTGAGAGGACAATTATGTTTGTTTTATTTACAACACATATGCTGTGGCCTGAGTGATAAACTACATATTGGACAGGGGTGGTGTGAACTCCTGACATGTAACATACAGTTCAATGTACTGTAATGGAACAGTAACAATATAGTACCTGTAACAAATACCACAGTATAACAATCGTGGGGAAAGCCAATAGGTGCCACCTATACAAGAGTTATTGGCTTGGCAATGTGTTTTGACATCTTGTACACCAGTGTGGCTGCTGTTCAGCATGACTAGAAGTTAGTGGTATGGAGTGGCATAAAGTGGAGTGGGGGAGTAGTGTTGTAGAGTGGATTTGTTGGAGTAGAGTGTCATAGAGTGTAGTAAGTGGGAGTAGAGTGACACAGAATTGAGCAGAGGGGAGTAGAGTTCAGAGATTCAGTGGCAGAGAGTGGCAGAGTGCAGGGCTGTAGAGTGGAGTGGTGTAGATTAGGGTGGGGTGGAATAGGGTGGGGTGGGGTGGGTAGGAGTGGATTGAGGTAGTCTGGTGGATTGGATTGGAGTAGAGTGGGGTCGATTGGATTGGGGTAGAGTGGGGTGGATTGAGTGGACTGGATCAAGTGACCCAGATGGGGTGGATTGGAGTGGGGTGAATTGAAATGGGGGGACTTAGATTTGGATTGGGGTGGATTGGAGTAGGGTAGATTCGATTGGATTGGGTGGGTGAATTGAATTGGAGTAGGACTGGAGTGAGGTGGATCAGATTGAACTGGAGTGGGTTGCATTTGATTGGACTAGATTGGGGTGGATTGGTTTAGAGTGGGGTGGACTGGAGTGAGATAGGTTGTATTTATTGGTTTGGAGTGGGTTGGATAGGACTAGAGTGGGGTGAATTGGACTTGAGGGGAGCGGACTGGAGTGAGGTACAATGTATTCAATGGATTGGATTGTGTGGATTGGACTAGAGTGAGGTGGATTGGAGTGGAGTCGGCTGGATTGATTGCATTGGATTGGAATGACATGGACTAAACTGGGGTAGAGTGGATTAGACTGGGGTAGAGTGGGGTGGATTGGAGTGGGGTGAATTGAAGTAGGAGTGGATTGGGGTGGTCTGGATTGAGTGGGGTGATTAGATGGGTGGGGTGGACTTGAGTGGGGTGGACTGGAGTAGGGTGGAATGGAGTGCGGTGGATTGGAGTGGGATGGAGCAGATTGGAGTGGAGTGGATTGAAGTGGGTGGATTGAATTGGAGTGAGGTGGATTGGACTGGAGTGTGCTCAATTGTTTTGGATTGGAGTGGGCAGACAAGGGTGGAGCAGATTGTTTTGGAATGGACAGATGAATATAGCACATTTTTAGAATGGAGTGTGACAGATTGGAGCGCTGCAGATTGTTTTAGATTAGAGTGGGGCAGATTGTAGTGGTGCTGATTCTTTTGGATTGGAGTGGGGCAGATTGTTTTGGATTGGATCGGGGCAGATTGGAGTGGGGGAGATTGTTCTGGATTGGAGTGGGGTGGGAAAGGGTTAGATTTGAGTGTGGTGGATTGGGGTATAGTGGATTGAAATGGATTGGTGTAGATTAGACTGGGTGGATTGTAGTGTGGCAGATTGCAGCAGGGCAGATTGTTTTGTATTGGAGTGGGGCAAGATTGTACTGTATTGGACTGAGGCAGATTTTTTTTAGATTGGACTGGGGCAAATTGTTTTCGATTGGCACGTGGCAGATTGGAGTGGACAGATTGTTTGGGATTGGAATGGGGTGGACTGGGGTTGGAATGTGGAACAATGATTTGGGTTGAAGTGGGGCACATAGGAGTGGGGCACATTTGAGTGGAGCAGATTGTTTTGGATTGGAGTGGGGCAGACTAGAGTGGGGCATATTATTTTGGATTGGAGTGAGGCAGATTGTTTTGGATTGGGGCAAACTGGGATTGGAGTAAAGCAGATTGGAGTGTGGCACATTGTTTTGGATTGCAGTGGGGAAGACTGGAGTGGGCAGATTGTTTTGGACTGGAGTGGGGCAGATTGATTTAGATTGGAGTGGGGTAGATTCTTTTGGATTGGAGTGGGCAGATTGTTTTGGATTGGAGTAAGGCAAATTGGAGTGGGGCTGATTGTTCTATATTTGAGTGGGGCATATTGGAGTGGGGCAGATTGATTTGGAATGGAGTGGGGCAGATTGTTTTGGATTGGAGTAGTGTAGATTGTTTTAGATTGGAGTGGGGCAGACTGCTTTGTATTGGAGTGGGGCAGATTGTTTGGGATTTGAGTGGGGCAGATTGGAGTGGGTCACATTGTTTTGGATTGGAGTGGGACAGATTGCAGTGGGGTAGATTGGAGTGGGGGCAGATTGTTTTGGATTGGAGTGGGACCAATTGAGTAGGGTAGGTTGTTTTGGATTGGAGTGGGAAGATTTTTTTGGATTGGAGTAGGGAAGATTTCTTTAAACTGGAGTGGGGCGAAATGGAGTGGGGCAGATCATTTTGAATTGGAGTGGAGTAGATACAGTGGAGCACATTTTGTATAATGAAGTGGGGCAGATTGGAACAGGTCAGATTGTTTTAGATTGCAGTATGGCAGATTATTTTGGATTGGAGTGGGGCAGAATGGAGTGGGGCAGATTGCTTTAGATTCGAGTGGGGCAGACTGTTTTGGATTCGAGTGTGGCAGATTGTTTTGGATTGGAATGGGGCAGACTGGAATACGGCATATTGTGGCATATTGTTTTGGATTGGAGTGGGGCAGATTGTTTTGGATTGAGTGTGGCAGTTTGTAGTGGGGCAGATTGTTTTGGATTAGAGTGAGGCAGATTGTTTTGGACTTGGCCAGACTGTTTAGGACTGGAGTGGGGCAGATTGGAGTGGGGCACATTGTTTTGGTTTGGAGTGGGGCACATTGTTTTGGACTGGAGTGGGGCAGACTGCAGTGGGGCGGAATATTTTTAATTAGCATGGATTGCAGTGGGGCAGACTGGAGTGGGGCAGATTGGAGTGGGGCAAATTGCTGTGGACTTTAGTGGGGCAGATTGTTTTGAATTGGAGTAAAGCAGATTGGAGTGGGGCTGATTGTTCTGGATTTGAGTGGGGCAGATTGTTTTGGATTGGGGTGGGCAGATTGTTTTAGATTGGAGTGGGGCAGACTGCTTTAGAATGGAGTGGGGAAGTTTAGGGAGAGGCACCTTGTTTGGGATTGCAGTGGGGCAGATTGGAGTGAGGCACGTTGTTTTGGAATGGAGTGGGGCAGATTGTTTTGGTTTGGGGTGGTGTAGATTGTTTTGTAATGGAGCAGGGCAGATTGTTTTGGACTGGAGCGGGGAAGAATTCTTTAGAAAAGTGTGGGGCAGACTGGAGTGGGACAGATTGTTTTGGGTTGGAGTGGGGTAAAATTAATATAGCAAATTGTTAGAATGGAGTCTGGCAGATTGGAGCGCTGCAGATTGTTTTAGATTGGAGTGGGGCAGATTGTTTTGGACTGGAGTGGGGCAGACTGGAGTGGAGCAGAATGGAGTGGAGCAGATTGCTTTAGACTAGAGTGGGGCAGATTGTTTGGGATTTGAGTGGGGCAGATTAGAGTGAGGTACACTGCCTGGGATTGCAGTGGGGCAGATTGTTTGGGACTGAAGTGGGGAAGTTCAGAGTGGAGCACATTGTCTTGAATGGAAGTGGGACAAATGAGGATGGGGCAGATTGGTGTGAAGGAGATTGAAGTGGGGCAGCAAGGAGTGGGGCAGCTTGTTTTGTTTGTAGTGGGGCAGATTGTTGTGGATTGTAGTGGGGCAGATAGTTTTCAATTGTAGTGGGGCAGATTGTTTTGGATTGATTGAGGAGGGAAGATTGGAATGGGGCAGATTGTTTTGGACTGGTTGGGACAGTCTGGACTGGGGCAGATTGTTATGAATTGGAGTGGGGCAGATTGTTTTGGATTGGAGTATCGCAGATTGAAGTGGGCAGATTCTTTTGGATTTGAGTGGAGCAGATTGTTTTAGATTGGAATGGGGAGATTGTTTTTTATTGTAGTGGGGCAGATTGTTTTAGATTGTAGTGGGGCACACTTCTTTAGATTGGAATTGGACAGATTGTTTTGGATTGGCGTGGGCAAGATTGGAGTGGGATAGGCTGTTTGGCACTACAGTGAGGCAGATTGTTTTGAACTGGAGTGGAGCAGAATATTTTTAATTGGCATGGGGCAGACTGTTTTGGATTGCAGTGGGGCAGATTGGAGTGGGGCAAATTGCTTTGGACTTTAGTGGGGCAGTTTGTTTTGGACTGGAGTAAAACAGATTGAAGTGGGGTTGATTGTTCTGGATTTGAGTGAGGCAAATTGTTTTGGATTGGAGTGGGTCAGATTGTTTTGGATTGGAGTGGGACAGATTGTTTTTGATTGGAGTGGGGCAGACTGCTTTAGAATGGAATGGGGCAGATTGGAGAGGGGCATCTTGTTTTTTTTTTATTGTAGGGGCAGATTGTTTTTTTTTATTGTAGGGGCAGATTGTTTTAGATTGTAGTGGGGCACACTGCTTTAGATTGGAGTGGGACAGGTTGTTTTGGATTGGTGTGGGCGAGATTGGAGGGGACAGGCTGTTTGGGACTACAGTGAGGCAGATTGTTTTGAACTGGAGTGGGGCAGATTGGTGTGGACTGAAGTGGGGCAGATTGGAGTGGGGCAGATTGGAGTGGGGCAGATTGTTTTGGAGTGGGGCAGATTGTTTTTGGATTGGAGTGGGACAGATTGAAGTGGGCAGACTGTTGTGGATTGGAGTGGGGCAGATTGTTTTGGATTGAGAGGGCCAATTTGGATTGGGACAGATTGTTTTGGATTGGAGTAGGGCAGATTGTTTTGGATCGGAGTGAGGCAGATTGTTTATATTTGGACTGGGGCAGATTGGAGTGGGTCAGACAGGAGTGGGGCTGACTGTTTTGAATTGACGTGGAGCAGGTTGGAATGGGGCAGATTGTTTTGGACTGGTTGGGGCAGACTGGAGAGGGGCAGATTGTTCTGGATTGGAGTGGAGCAGATTGTTTATGATTGGAGTGGGGCAGATTTTTTTAGTTTTGAGTGTGGCAGATTAGAGTGGGAAGATTGCTTTGGATTTAAGTGGGGCAGATTGTTTTGGATTGGAGTGGGGAGATTGTTTTTTATTGCAGTGGGCAGATTGTTTTAGATTGTAGTGGGGCAGACTGCTTTACATTGGAGTGGGACAGATTGTTTTGGATTGGTGTGGGCGAGACTGGAGTGGGGCAGGCTGTTTGGGACTACAGTGGGGCAGATTGTTTTGGAGTGAGTGGGGCAGATTATGGTGGGGCAGACTGGACTGGGACAGATTGTTTTTTGATTGGAGTGGGACAGACTGGAGAGGGTAGATTTTTTGAATTGGAGTGAGGCAGATTGGTTTGGACTGGAGTGGGGCACATTGGAGTGTGGCAGATTGTTTTGGAGTGGGAAGAATGGAGTGGGGCAGATTGTTTTGGGATTGCAGTGGGACAGATTGAAGTGGGACAGGCTGTTTTGGATTGGAGTGGGGCAGATTGGAAGGGGGCAGATTGTTTTGGATTGATGTGGAAGAGATTGTTTAGGACTGGAGTGGGGCAGATTGTTTTGGATTGAAGTGGGGCAGATTGTTTTTATTGGAGTCTGGCTGATTGTATTTTTTTAGAGTGGAACATGATTGCAAGGGGCTGATTGGATTGGGGTGTGTTTGGAGGATTGGAGTGTGGTGGATTCGAGTCAATTCAGTTGAGTGGTTTGGTTTGGATTGGGGTGGATTGGAGTGGGGCAGATTGAAATGGGGCAGATTATTTTAGATTGGAATGGGGCAGATTGTTTTAGATAGGAGTGGGGCAGATTATTTTGGATTGGAGTTGGACAGATTGTTTGGATTTGGAGTGGGGCAGATTGGAGTGGAGCAGACTGGAGTGGGGCAGACTGTTTTGAATTGACATGGGACGTGTTTTGGATTGGTTGGGGAAGATTGGAGTGGTGCAGATTGTTTTGGATTGGAGTGCGACAGATTGTTTTGGATTGGAGTGAGGCATATTGGAGTGGGAAGATTGTTTTTGATTGCAGTGGGGCAGATTGTTTTGGATTGGAGTGGGGCAAATTGTTTTAGATTGTAGCGGGTCAGACTGCTTCAGATTGGCGTGGGGCAGATTAGAGAGGGGCAGGCTGTATGGAACTGGAGCGTGGCAGATTGTTTTGAATTGAGTACGCAGATTGGAGTGTGTCAGATTGGAGTGGGGCAGATTGTTTTGGATTGGAGTGGGCAAATTGTTTTGGATTGAGAGGGCCAAATTGTATTGGGGCAGATTGTTTTGGATTGGAGTGGGGCAGATTGTTTTGGATCAGAGTGGGGCAGATTGTTTAGATTTGGACTGGGGCATATTGGAGTGGGTAAAACAGGAGTGGGGCAGATTGCTTTGAATTGACATGGTGCAGAGTAGAATGGGGCAGATTGTTTTGGACTGGTGGGGTAGACTGGAGGGGGGCAGATTGTTCTGGATTGGAGTGGGGCAGATTGTTTATGATTGGACTGGGGCAGATTGTTTTGGTTTGGAGTGTGGCAGATTGGAGTGGGCAGATTGTTTTGGATTAAAGTGGGACAGCATGTTTTGGATTGGCGTGGGGGAGATTGGAGTGTGGCAGGCTGTTTGGGACTACAGTCGGGCAGATTGTTTTGGACTGACTGGAGAGGACACATTGTTTTGATTTGGACAGGGGCAGATTGTTTTGGATTGGAGTAGGGCACATTGGAGTGGGGAAGATTGGAGTGTGGCAGATTGTTCTGGATTGGAGAGGGTAGACTGGAGTGGGGTAGATTGGAGTGTGACAGATTGTTTCGAAGTGGGAAGATTGGAGTGGGGCAGATAGTTTTTGGATTGCAGTGGGACCGATTGAAGTGGGGCAGACTGTTTTGGATTGGAGTGGGGCAGACTGGAGTTGGGCAGATTGTTTTGGATTGAGAGGGCCAAATTGGATTGGGGCAGATTGTTTTGGATTGGGGTGGGGCAGATTAATTTGGATCGGAGTGGGGAAGATTGTTTAGATTTGGACTGGGGCAGATTGAAGTGGGTCAGACAGGAGTGGGGCAGACTGCTTTGGACTGGTTGGGGCAGGCTGGGGAGGGGCAGATTGTTCTGGATTGGAGTGGGGCAGATTGTTTATGATTGGAGTGGGGCAGATTATTTTGGTTTTGAGTGTGGCAGATTGGAGTGGGCAGATTGTTTTGGATTTAAGTGGGGCAGATTGCTTTGGATTGGAGTGGGGAGATTGTGTTTTTATTGTAGTGGGCAGATTGTGTTAGAATGTAGTGGGGCAGACTGCTTTTTCATTGGAGTGGTACAGATTGTTTTGGATTGGCGTGGGTGAGATTGAAGTGGGGCAAGCTGTTTGGGACTACAGTGGGGCAGATTGTTTTGGAGTGAGTGGGGCAGATTATGGTGGGGCAGACTGGAGTGGGACAGATTGTTTTTTGATTGGAGTGGGACAGACTGGAGAGGGCAGAGTGTTTTGAATTGGAGTGGGGCAGATTGGATTGGACTGGAGTGGGGCACATTGGAGTGGGACACATTGGAGTGTGGCAGATTGTTTTGGAGTGTGAAGATTGGAGTGGGGCAGATTGTTTTCAGATTGCAGTGGGACAGATTGAAGTGGGACAGACTGTTTTGGATTGGAGTGGGGCAGATTGGAAGGGGGCGGATTGTTTTGGATTGATGTAGTGGAGATTGTTTTGGACTGGAGTGGGGCAGATTGTTTTGGATTGGAGTGGGGCAAATTGTTTTTATTGGAGTCTGGCTGATTGTATTTTCTTAGAGTGGAACAAGATTGGATTGGGGTGGGTTTGAAGGATTGGAGTGTGGTGGATTCAAGTTGATTGAGTTGAGTGGTTTGGTTTGGAGTGGGGTGGATTGGAGTGGGGCAGATTGAAATGGGTCAGATTATTTTGGATTGGAATGGGGCCGATTGTTTTAGATAGGAGTGGGGAGATTGTTTTGGATTGGAGTTGGGCAGATTGTTTGGATTTTGAGTGGGGCAGATTGGAGTGGAGCAGACTGGAGTGGGGCAGACTGTTTTGAATTGACATGGGAAGTGCTTTGGATTGGTTGGGGAAGATTGGAGTGGTGCAGATTGTTTTGGATTGGAGTGTGACAGACTGTTTTAGATTGGACTGAGGCATATTGGAGTGGGAAGATTGTTTTTGATTGCAGTGGGGCAGATTGTTTTGGATGGGAGTGGGGCAGATTGTTTTAGATTGTTGTGGGGCAGCCTGCTTCAGATTGGAGTGGGGCAGATTGTTCTGGATTGGCTTGGTGCAGATTAGAGAGGGGCAGGCTGTTTGGAACTGGAGCGTGGCAGATCAATTTGAATTGAGTAGGGCAGATTGGAGTGTGTCAGATTGGAGTGGGGCAGATTGTTTTGGATTGGAGTGGGCAGATTGTTTTGGATTGAGAGGGCCAAATTGGATTGGGGCAGATTGTTTTGGATTGGAGTAGGGCAGATTGTTTTGGATCGGAGTGGGGAAGATGGTTTAGATGTGGACTGGGGCAGATTGGAGTGGGTAAAACAGGAGACTTTTGAATTGACATGGTGCAGATTAGAATGGGGCAGATTGTTTTGGACTGGTTGGGGCAGACTGGAGTAGGGCAGATTGGAGTGGGGCAGATTGTTCTGGATTGGAGTGAGGCAGATTGTTTATGATTGGAGTGGGGCAGATTGTTTTGGTTTGGAGTGTGGCGGATTGGAGTGGGCAGATTGTTTTGGATTTAAGTGGGACAGAATGTTTTGGATTGGCGAGGGTGAGTTTGGAGTGGGGCAGGCTGTTTGGAACTACAGTGGGGTAGATTGCCTTGGACTGAGTGGGCCAGATTATGGTGGGGCTGACCGAAGTGGGACAGATTGTTTTTGATTGGAGTGGAACAGACTGGAGAGGACACATTGTTTTGAATTGGAGAGGGGGAGATTGTTTTGTATTGGAGTAGGGCAGATTGTTTTGGATTGGAGTGGGAAGACTGGAGTGGGGCAGATTGTTTTGGATTGGAGTCACACCCCTTATGTTTGCAGGGCCCTAGAAGTTAAAAGAAAGTACCTCAGTCACATTGGGAGCAGTGGACAGGCACTGATTAAATTGAATCAATCATTACTTGGTCCCTGTTCCACAGACAGGAACAGAAATGATGCTAGGCCTGCAGTGACTAATTCCAAGGCTTTAAAGAAGAGTGCCAGGCAAGCCAACAAATTGTAAGTTAAGGGCGAGGTCAAAGCCTTTTTAGGTCGAGCGTGCAAGCACTCTGCCCTGTTGTAATCTATCTGTGGGTTTTTAAACACACCCACCACACGCCCATCACTGTCACACGTTGGTGGGCTTGACTTTCATTTTGTATCTCTCTTTCACAATCATGGTGGCCATGGCACTTTGAATCGACTCGCTAATGTCAACTGCTTTACTTTTTATTTTCAATTTATGTGGCAAAAAAAGTCCAGGTAGGAATTTACAACGCTAATAGCTCTAACTTGAGCAAACGCAAGACCCATTGCATTGAAAATGCTTGTTATTTAACAGCATAGTCTTGCATAGTCTTGCAAGCGAGACGTGTGTGCTAGCGTATGTTTAATTGGCTCTGACTCTGGTTACTTTTCCCTAGCACTGTATCAATGTTAACCAAGGATAGGAGTATAGGGGTTATAGTTTACTTACGACACTTCTGAGTGAGGAAGGGACTTCTTTTGCACCCTATTGGAGGCTTCTTCTCTACATTCTATTGTGAAAATCTCCAAAGCATAAACCTGAGTTTAATCCTATAGTAGCTGCAACTTCCAGCTACATATTTTTAAGAAGGCTTCAAAGGAAAGACAGAGACCCAACTAGGATTCCTATTCTGGGACATGAGGGAGGTGAAGAAAGTCTTGGACACCTCTTGCATGGGGAAGGAAAATTCATTGTTCAGCGGTGGGCTATGGCTGTAGTGTACAACGACTTACACTGTGCTCTTGTGTGACATCACAACAGTGCACACCGACGTCAGTGTTAATTGATATCTCCTATTGAGACACGCACTATACATCTCGCTTTAGCTCCTTATACGGAAGAGCTTCTCAAGCACTGGGGAAAAATAGGGGCTAATCAATGCGGAAACACACACTCTGAAACATAAGAAAACAAATCCTGAAGCTGCAAACGTATACAGGGAAACAACAAAACTGGAAGCAATAAAAACCCGACACAGTACTGAATATTGATAGTAAAAAAAAATCTATGGAAAATGGAAAAAGTACACATCATTTTGTACATATACACCCCCACAGCGACTTCTATGTAATGGTCACTTGGTTTTCTTCATTATGTTCCAAACGTTTAAGAACACAGGATTATGAAATTATCGGAAAAGGTTGCAATACACGTATACTTTATGGTAATGTGAATACAGATTTATTCCCTTGTTAAAAATTATTTTCTGTATTTACCGGAAGCATAAATTATGCAATTTACTCGAGCGGGTTTACTGAACTACAGCAAGTGCTGGGATATTTTAAGTGTTATCTGTTGGGAAATTCCCAGATTAAATAATGAGAGAATCATTTCCAGTAACTGGGAGCCTGGAAAGTGTCACAGATCAGTCTCTCAGTGGATAAACACTGTGTAAATAAATAATGAAGAGGGATTCGTTTGTGCCAAAGTACAGCATGCTGTTCCATCTTTATCACCCAGGGGTCATGATCACAGAGGCCTATGAACTTTGACTCCTCCACCCTCTCTGGATTTTGTCAAGCAACAGCCTAGTCTACGTTAATGCTTAAAGTAAACTGGCTTCGTATTGGAATTCTGGAATGACACGAAGCAGAGTTAGTAGCATACTGTGTAAAAATGCTTATTGAAGCACCATGCTTTGTGCATGTACTGTATGTGATGCACAAAGGCATTTTTGGATTTTTTTCAATTAAGAATGCATGTGCCACGGACAGCTTTCTTTTACCACAAAGCTTTTAAGCGAATATTGTGTTGATATGCAATGTCTTAGGGGCTTAAAAAACACTTTGTGGTCTCATTACTTCTCTACTACAAACCTTTTGTATTTGTGTGTGTTTTGATAACATCTAGGCTCTCTCAACTGTGGTGTAACCTAGTGGCTATAAAACACAAATTTAGCAGCGGAACACTGTACACGCGGTACAAACTCCATCAAGCCAGCTGCCAACGGTGATGCCGGATCAGTGGACAGAGCAGAAAGACTACGAAAAGAGCATTACTGGACCCTCCACATGCCGTGGAGTGGTAGATAGCAAAGGCATGCTCCATCCTCTCTGCCTCAATGTCAAGTCGTTGCTGTGCAGTTTGGAACAGCGGCGAGTAAAGTACTGGCTTTTTGAGTCCTCACAGCTCTTACTTCATCATTAAACTGGCAATCCTGAAATTCCAGGTCTTAGCAGCATTATGGACATAACAAGGAACATTCGCAGGAACAACCGTGATATCCTAGATATACACAAACGGAACAGGATACCACGGAACCCTATTGACACACTCTGTAATACAGTGCTTGTCATTATTAGTGTGGGAAATTCTTCTCAGGACCGCAGAAGTTGTAATTAATGATATCCGGTACGGTTGTTTATGCCCCCAAAGAAGTTTAACAAGGAAGGAAGGTGTTTCCGTCTTAGGGAGCTTGTGTGCAGTTTTCCATTATCTTGGGAAATTTAGTGCGACCTTCCCATCTGTCCTGAAAGTACAATATGTATTGTGAATTAACAAGAATTTGCTCCCTCATTCTCACGCGAGGGATTCATTTGGCCCAGGCCTAAACCTACAGCTGTCCCAGTTCGTATCCTTGCCAGGGAAAGGAACTAGAATGAGCGACTGTGTCAGTCAAATTTTAAAACGTGCAATCGTTACGCAATTTTGGTTAAAAAAAAACAAAAACAAAAAAACACAACTACATTGCACACTAAAGCGTTTGCACAGTCCATAATAACAGCATTTTAAAATTAAACGTAGGCTGGAGAAAAAGAAAACATCCAATAAGTAAAGTCTTGCTTAGAGTCTAATTTATTGGCATAACACATAAAGTGAATTTGGGGATGACGGGAGCATTACCGACCACAGACACCAGGCTTGTGTGTAAAAAAATCTGTTTTATTGAAAACAGGTGGACTTACAATCACAAACCTTGGCCTTTGCCTTGCAAAACTACCAGCCTCACTTTATAAACATTTCCCCTGTCCCTTGCCACCCCTCCATCTTTGCCCTTACAATACTGTATTTCCTTAGGCTGTTTAGTCTGATTGCTATTGCCTTCCAGTTTGGCTAACACTGAACCTGTAGCTAACATCATTACCGAACACACGTTTAACTTCCTGGCTCATCCAGGCGTGCTGTTGTCTACCCTTTCCTTATCAACGTGGACTGCAGTTTCAACAACTATAAATTTCTGCAAACCATGCCCCTGCTGCCAAAAAAACACCTGCAGACTTTTTCTGCACCCCTTTGACTAGTTACTGTAGTTTCTAATGGACATTTAACAACTGCTGTATCCTGTCCCTGATCTGAAAGAGGTATAGTGCCAGGCCCAGAAAAAACAGATGTACCCAGTCTCCTCTAAAAAGCTCCACATTCTCAAAACTCAAGTCAGTGTGCTCCAAAACGATATGCTCCTATTCCTGCAGAAAAAGCACATTTCTTTATTAATCTTGCACCCGGGCCCTCATGATCACCCCCGGTGTCTTCGCCCCCTCAAATCCTCTGTGGAACAAAGGCTGTCCATACTATGGGGCAACCAGCCCACTGTTTCTGAATTTCCTGAAGATCCTTTTTCATAGTCTTTATTATCTCTAGGCCAGTGGTTCCCAAACTTTTTCGAACCGCGGCCCCCTTGACCTATTGGCAGTTGGCCGTGGCTAGCCATTATGTTACTTTTTTTGGCAGGTGGGAGGATGTAAGCCCGGCATCAGGAGTACTTCAATTTTTCTCCTTGAGAATAACTGCAATGAAGGTATTATAATCGTATTTGTGATCTACTTTGTCATTAACCGATGCTGTAATCAAACACTTTATCAGCAACAAATACTCACTTTACCACCTCTCCTTTTTACTCCAGGCCTTGAAGCCTTAACCCATACGTTCCTGCCATGAAAGCATCTTCTTCAGTGGCAGCAGCTTGCATCATATTCTGCATGTCACAGAACTAAATAGAATGCATATCTCTGACAATCCTTAGCAACAAATATGACACAACCACTAAGCAGCCAATTTAAACATTTATTTTCTTGGGAATTCTGGCATTAACATCAGCAATCTGAAAAGGGCAGTGTTGGCTACATTTGCAGAAGGACCTTCAATAGAAAAGTCTGTTGCAGATGGCATCCGAATGCCATATATAGCTGAGCTATAACTGAAATGCAATGGGAGTAACTTCCTATTCAAACTATCTCACTGCCAGGACACTAAGATGATATCCCCTCAGACATGAACCTTATGCTGAAGAAGCCAACCTTCCTCGAGCAGCAGGCAGGTCACTGTGTTCCTTAAAGGAAAAGAAGGGCAGTGCAAACCTCTGAGCACCCTTTAAGATGGCTATCCAAGCCCTGCGCCCATCCCTGAGGATTCAGAGTAAGAAGGAGGAAGTAGAGTTAAGAGTAGGAAAATATAGCGGAGTAACCAACATGGAATAGCTGCAAGAGTAAGAAGGAATATAATTTGGAGTAAGCAGAAGCTTTGTTGCTAGTAAAGTGATGAAAGTAAGAATGACAGAATGAGATAAATATGATAAGAGAACAAATCCTTTCCTTTACTTCTAACAAAGAATCTGTGCTAGTAAAGCTGAATGTGCTTTCCGTTTCATGCACAGATCACACTGAAGCAAGGGCCTTTAATTAAGCACTATTGCAATCTGCTTCAGTTGGTTAAATATCACATGTACGCAGCTGAAATAGGTAATATTTACACGTTTTAAGGCGATCAGACACTGCTGACATGCATTACCTGGCATTTATAAGCATGTTATTGCTGTTTCACTGGCTCACTAAGGTACAATGTCTATCTGTACAATAGTTTACAGCTATACCTGTCTCTGTAACGTATCTTGTATGGAAGAAGAGTGCAGTGGAAGGTGGACTGTGGTGCATTAGCAGGCATCCAGCCAAGGTCTGACTGCAGTCACTAGGCTGAGTATCCTATGATCTTCGTCTTATAGAAAAGTGTTAGCTGTGTAAGAAACTGCCTATCTGTGGGGCCCTGCTGACAAGAAAAACAAAGTGCACAAGACAATAAAGGTACCTATATACAGACAATGCATCTGTACTGCACACATTTTTCAAAAGTGTTTGTCTTAGGGTGGCTTATTCTGAGTGAAGTGTTTGTGACCTATCCTTGAAGGGACAGAGTTAGTTGTCTGTGAGAGCAGGTCTTCCATGAAGGCCTGAGTATACGTTATTTGCTGAGCAGGAGAAATGCCCTTTACAGTGCTACACTGCATATTTCTTTACCGTTTATTTTATTTTTAGAGCTTGTATATTAAATTAATGTTATTCACATTCACCCTTAATGACCTTTATAATGCATTCTTTCTTGCCTCTTTACCTAGGTTGAGGTTATAAGAATTAGCATGCATATTTTAATTATACTGCACAAAAGGTTTTGTTAAATTGCATGTAGGGATTTCTAAAATTCACTCGAGCCACACTTCTGAACTGTTTAGCTCAGGGTCAGAACCTGTTATATAACTCTGAGTTGAGTGATGGTTTTATGTTTCAGTGTCATCCATTAACATTGTAGTTAGCAGGAGGGCAGGGCAGGTAGTGACAGCAAACATTTATAGCTATTCCTCAGTTCCCCAACTGTGTGCTTGGTGCACGGCATGTCCCACCAAACAAATTGGCAAACTGGTGACTTCAGGACCCGGCACCGGACCTGCAAGATACAAACAAAAAATTAGAGACTCTCCCCGCGTCCATCCTCATTCCCCCTGCGCACATATCGCTGATGACAATCTGACCTCCGCCTACCTACGCGCATGCTATTATCTCTTCTCCAACCCCTCCTCCCCGCTTTGATGGCCATTCCTATTGTAGAGGAGTGTATACCAAAAGACGAAGACTCCAACCTTAGACTCCTCAACCCTATCTGCAAAAAGGATAGCAATCAAAAGGCCGTGGCTGGCTTCTTCTCCCTGTGTCAGAAAACCAAGCCCGCTGTCTCTGCGCACAGAGCGCAGAATGACCATCCCCATCACAAAGGCCATACCACCACTAAAGGGTATGCTCTCAATCATACTGAATTCTCTTTACACGTCTGGTCAGTTTTGGACCGGTGTAGCCGTATCTGTACCCCTCCTTGGCTCATGTGTGTTTCTTCCTAAACTACGCCTCTGATTCCTCTACTTCTTAACAGCTTTGATACTCGAAATGCCCTAGATCGATCCAGGACATCAGAGTGCTAAAGAGAACTGTCTCTCCTCTGCTGTTGCAAATTGATGAAAGGGAAGCGATAACCCGTCTCAGCAAACCTAACATTACCAGTCTCCTCGCCGGCCTTGTCTGATTCCCTGGCCCAACCCTCTAACATTCTTCTGTCCAGCTCACCCTCGATGGCGCCTACCCCCAAAACAACTTACCCATGAACACAATCCCTTCCAACTTCCCTGAAATCGTGACTTTTGATTGTCCCCGCTCTATCAATGTCAAAATATATTGCACCACATCCTCCACCCTCTATTGCTCTTCCCGTCACTTATGAGCCCCCATGGCGCAAAAATTCTTGCCAGGCCTGCAAATAGGCTTCCTGTGTGGAGACTGGTAACGAGCTGACCACCAGCTGAAACATCCTCTGCCTCCTATTGTCCATAGATCCTGAGGCATCTAAGTCTTGGCAGGCTCCATGTCCATGGCCAGCCTATGGAACCTCTCCTACTGTGAATGAGACAAAGCATCCGCAATGCATTGTCCACTCCTACCACATATCTTGCTCTGAATGCAATGTCATGGCACAGGCAACCTAGAACTAAAACCCGCAGCAACTGCTACACCCGAGGATCCCTGGCAAACTGCCTATTGACCACAAGGTCTGCCTACAGGTTTTCAACCCTGAAAAATACCTTTTCGTGTGCCAGCTGATGACCCCCAGACGGACACTGAGCACTTGGAGCATTAAGGTCTACTTACAATACTCCTGTGCAGAACCCTTGTGAAATCCCAACAGGCCCCCAGCTGGTTGGACCCACTCCCCTGTTCTCCGGACTGTCCTCTACCTGTCTACGGGTGGGACAGTCCTGAAAGGGCTGATAAACTATGGGGAGCCCACTGGCTGTGAATATCTTTTTCCTAAATGTGACAGTTCCCATCGTATGCTGCCATAAGTCTGTATCGATTTCTCTCCATTGCAACTCCGGGTCCTGCACCATACGTGCCCGAAATTCTTTGTCATATTGGACCCATGCGTACCTGTCATAATTTAGCTGCGCTTTCCTGATTATGTCTGGGTACTTGAAATGCGCAAAGACCTCTCCGGGTACTTCTCGCAATACACACTGGCAAATATAAGGACGGCCGCTGTCCAAATTTCGATTGTGACTGACACTTTAGGCCTTTTAGCCAGCTCGTATTCCTCTTCCTTTGACCCTTCTTTGGTCTGTAATTCCCTAAGTAAAAGCATCAACATCTCTACATACTCCCCTTTCCAAATGTTCTCTTTTGTCACCAACATAAATTGGGCATCCAGCGGCTTGGCCGTTCTCATGTATGGGAGCTCAACCTTCAACTCCTTACCCTGCAGCGGCTCCACCTTAGTCTCTGCTGCCATCTCCTTGGGAACACTTGCCACTTGACTCACTGTGGTTGCCCCTGTTTCCTGACCTGATCCCCTGTCCCTCACCCCCCTTGTCACCTGTTTGCTACAGCCCACCATCAACTTCTGTGGTTGCTTCTCCCCTACTGCCCCTGCCCTACTATCTAGGTGAGCCTCCGTGTCCGTCCACACAGCTGTATCCAGCACATATACTGCTCTTTGTAAGTGGTCCTCCCTGCTTCCAGCAGTCTCCTTCACCTCTACCACCACTGACACCATCTTATCCGCATGACTCTGTCTCAAAGCTAACTTACCTGGCGCCAAGGTCGGTGGCCATTCTGGGGCCCTCCGCCTCACCAGCTATGTCTGCTGCGGTGCATCCCAGTGCCTGCTAGGCCTCCCTGCAGCATCTCCCCCCTGTCCTCTAGGTCTCCCTCGTGTTTCCATAATCACTCCATTCTAAGAGTGCCGTCACCAGCGCTGAAGCTGGCCCCTGGGAATCTTGAATAATTGCCCCTTTCCCTCTGCCTCCAACCCACCCTGTTGGCGCTCCTGCATCTTTAAACCAGCCATCTCCTGCAATATTCCCCTTGCACCCACCGGTGCCCTATCTACCCAACATGTGGCCTTCCAAGAAAGGGTTTGTTGCCCTCTCCGTTTGTGAAATCAGCTCCCCTTTACCTCCTACTGGGGTGGAGGTTTCCCCTTCATCCTCTCCCTACCAGCTGGAAGCCTCTGCATCTGGCAGCCCTCCCTCCTCCCCTGCTTTGTAATCCTTTGCAGCCGAAGCCAGGCTTGACAGTTCTTTCCCGCAGGCTCTGCCCCTCCACTGCCCCTTCCCTGACATCGCTTCTGTGCATTTGCTGCAGCCAGCCCCACCAGTGTTACCTTCAACTTTTATGTGGTCGGCTCTCCTTAGCCATGATGAGGTCCTCCACGTGGAGCTGCGGTAATGACCTTGCTCCCCTTGTCCTGCCTTTCCAAGCTCGGGAGCGGCCCTGCCCACTCACATCTGTGCTCGCCATCCCGTCCCGGTGTGGCAATCACCATGGGAAAACCGCCACTGCTACACCCTCGGATGCCTGGCACATGGGCTGTGCTGACACTAGCACCCCTTCTTGCAGAAAATCCAGTCTGCCTGATTCATGCAGCAGCCTCACTATTTGCTGCAGCTTATCAGCCTTCGACGTTGATTCTTGCTGCAAAGGAATCTAAGGCGAAGAGGTAAGATGTGATTAATACACTTATTACCACTGACCACCAATGCAAACCATGCAGCTAAAATGGAAAAAAGGCCTTACAGCTAACAACAGCCACCGTGTCACCCAGACGAAATGGTGGATGCAGCCTGAAATGGACGGTTATATACCCCTGGGCTATGATGTAGCCCAAATATTGCCAACATGGCCCAGAGCAGTCGAGGACTGCTCCACTTCCCCAATCCTCCCGGGGGAGTCCTCCCGATGGTCAGCTGTCCGTCAAAACCCCATTCAACTTGAAGACATTATGATAATTAAGATACAGGGGGTCATTCTGACCCTGGCGGTCACCGACCGCCAGGGTCAACGACCGCAGAAGCACCGCCAACAGGCTGGCGGTGCTTCCATGGGCATTCTGACCTCGGCGGTACAGCCGCGGTCAGAAACGGGAAACCGGCGGTGTCCCGCCGGTTTCCCGCTGCCCCAGGGAATCCTCCACGGCGGCGCTGCAAGCAGCGCCGCCATGGGGATTCCGACCCCCTTACCGCCATCCTGTTCCTGGCGGCTTTCACCGCCAGGAACAGGATGGCGGTAATGGGAGTCGTGGGGGCCCCTGCAGTGCCCATGCCAATGGCATGGGCACTGCAGGGGCCCCCTAACAGGGCCCCACATTGATTTTCAGTGTCTGCCAAGCAGACACTGAAAATCGCGACGGGTGCCACTGCACCCGTTGCACGCCTTCAACTCCGCCGGCTCCATTCGGAGCCGGCTTCCTCGTTGAAGGCGCTTTCCCGCTGGGCCGGCGGGCGGCCTTCTGGCGGTCGCCCGCCAGCCCAGCGGGAAAGCCAGAATGGCCGCTGCGGTCATTCGGTGGCTCCCGCCGAGCGTGCGGTTACCGCCGCCGGCGGGAGTCGGAATGACCCCCATAATGTACTCAGTTTAGGAAAAGTCCAGTCTTCTCGCACGTTTTGTGAAAAATAGAGTCTAAGCTCCAATACCAAATGAAGCGTATTATGTCGTGCAGCACTCTGCACTCATGCTCTGTTGGAAAATACATTTCTCTAACATTTTCTTTTCATCTGTTTGTTTCTTTGTATGAACTCATGCACCTGTATATGCGAGGGAGCGCCCAGTCTCCCTGTGCTCCTGGAGTTACTGGGCTCCAATGCTTCTATCATCTGCCCCAGTTGCTTTAACTTATCTCACTATACCTCCTGATTGAAGCTGACCTCACCTGCTGCACAATTTACTTCTCGAGTATGGTTTTAATGACGTGGCCACTGCTGTGGCATGGCAAAGGAAAGTCCTTTTGCGTCTGTCCGTACACGTTCTGTGACTGAGCACTAGCCAGGGTGTCCAGTCGGCTCCAGAAGACACAGAGAGTAGCCCTTGCCTTTATTCTTGATTCTTGCACCTCAGTACGTGTCCTTTATCTGGCCTTTCCTTACACTGATCCTCTTGCCTCAGCCAGCCCTGCTGCTCAGTCCCTGCCAGGTCGCGTAGCGGCCTAAGTAAAATGCACAGAGCACCGGAATGAATAGATGGATGACACCAGTTACTTTCTCTTTCTGCACATGAGGCTTGGAGCCCTGGGCCTTTTATTGCACATCTGTACACATCATGGCTAATACTGTTCCTGCCATGTGTGACGGGGTGACCCACGTATTCCGCCTCCCTCACTTTACAAATTGGGATGTTCCAATCCCAACATAACATTCCTCTTTTACCAAAACAAAAACAAAACATAAAACCACAAATGAAATCAACGTAACATGCTAGGACCTGCATGCAAACTAAATGTTCGTAGCTGTCATACCCACAGGTTTACTTGTAAACTTTCAGACACCATCACAAGATGAACCAGAGACTCTGCAGATACAGGCTGCACCTGAACAGTAAAGAAAACATTCTCAGATTAATACAAAATCCTTAAATTTCGTGGAAGTCACTGTTCGAGGTAATACATTTTATCTCCCCGTGCCTTGCCTATGGGAACCTGGCTCAGCCGTCCCAGGCTTTTCTTGACTTGCACCAGTGTTGTCTCTCAGACTATTTCCCTGGAGTTCACAGGAACCTGTCTGCCAGTGTTGACCATAAAGCTCCCCTGATGGTGACGGTGGAGATGCACAGGAACCACATTGCAGACCACTAATGTCCTCGTCATCACCTTCAAGTTCGCCCTCCGGAGCCGCGCAGTGAGTATTCTCTGACTCAGAATAGGGCTGGCTGTACAGTTTGAAGAAAAAGATCTTCCTTGTGATTGTCTCACCATTTTTCTGGGCAATGACCATAGTTCCTTTCACAGCACTCACTCTCTGTGGTTCAAACTTAAATGGCAACATAAACATGCTACCTGGATGTCTGTTCTTGATAAGCATCAAATCATCAATCCGGAAAATCCGTTGCTTGGCCATTCTCCTCCTTGATATGCTGTCAATCTGTTCACAGCGCCGGTGCAACATGTCAGCAGCCTTCCCTCTGAATTCAGAAGTGTCTCCAACATGGGGAATGGTGTGTCCCGCAATCCGATTTATGCACTGTGTGCTGGGGGACACTCCAGTGGTAGCATGCAGAGTGAGATGATAAAAGCGCACTACATGTTTTGACCATTGGTTAACTCAATTCTCATAACGTTGTTCAAAGTTCAGATGAAGCTTTCTGCCTCACCCTTAGCCTACGGCCAGAGGGGAGTGATCGTATGATGATAAACCTCTCAGGAGGCCATATACTCGAAAACCTCATGACTTGAAAAAAGGGGACCATTATCTGTTGTAGGAAGTTGGCTCTGTATGTACTATTTCAAAGTAAGAAATAGCATGCACAGAGTCCAAGGGTTCCCCTTAGAGGTAAAATAGTGGCAAAAAGAGATAATTCTAATGCTCTATTTTGTGGTAGTGTGGTTGAGCAGTAGGCTTATCAAAGGAGTAGTGTTAAGCATTTGTTGTACACACACAAGCAATAAATGAGGAACACACACTCAGAGACAATTCCAGGCCAATAGGTTTTTGTATAGAAAAATATATTTTCTTAGTTTATTTTAAGAACCACAGGTTCAAGATTTACAAACAATACTTTAAATGAAAGGTATTTCACTTAGGAACTTTAGGAACTTTGAATTAGCAAAATAGCATATACAGTTTCCACACAAATGGCAAATAGCTATTTTAAAACTAGACACTGCAATTTTCATCAGTTCCTGGGGGAGGTAAGTGTTTGTTAGTTTTGCAGGTAAGTAAACCACCTACGGGGTTCAAAGTTGGGTCCAAGGTAGCCCACCGTTGGGGGTTCAGGACAACCCCAAAGTTACCACACCAGCAGCTCATGGCCGGTCAGGTGCAGAGGTCAAAGTGGTGCACAAAACACATAGGCTTCAATGGAGAAGGGGGTGCCCCGGTTCCAGTCTGCCAGCAGGTAAGTACCCGCGTCTTCGGAGGGCAGACCAGGGGGGTTTTGTAGGGCACCGGGGGGGACACGAGTCAGCACAAAAAGTACACCCTCAGCAGCACGGGCACGGCCGGGTGCAGTGTGCAAACAGGCGTTGGGTTCGCAATAGGTTTCAATGGGAGACCAAGGGGTCTCTTCAGCGATGCAGGCAGGCAAGGGGGGGGCTCCTCGGGGTAGCCACCACCTGGGCAAGGGAGAGGGCCACCTGGAGGTCGGATCCTTCAGGTCCTGGGGGCTGCGGGTGCAGTGTCTTTACCAGGCGTTGGGTCTTTGAAGCAGGCAGTCGCGGTCAGGGGGAGCCTCGGGATTCCCTCTGCAGGCGTCGCTGTGGGGGATCAGGGGGGTCAACTCTGGCTACTCACGGTCTCATAGTCGCCGGGGAGTCCTCCCTGTGGTGTTTGTTCTCCACAAGTCGAGCCGGGGGGGTGGGTGCAGAGTGCAAAGTCTCACGCTTCCGGCGGGAAACGTGTGTTGTTTCAAAGTTGCTTCTTTGTTTCAAAGTTGCAGTCTTTGTGGAACAGAGCCGCTGTCCTCTGTAGTTCTTGGTCCTTCTAGATGCAGGGTAGTCCTCTGAGGCTTCAGAGGTCGCTGGACCCTGTGGAACGCATCGCTGGAGCAGTGTCTTTAGAAGTGGGGAGACAGGCCGGTAGAGCTGGGGCCAAAGCAGTTGGTGTCTCCGTCTTCTCTGCAGGTTTTTCAGCTCAGCAGTCCTTCTTCGTCTTAGGTTGTAGGAATCTATCTTGCTGTGTTCTGGGAGCCCCTAAATACTCGATCTAGGGGTGTGTTTAGGTCTGGGGGGGTAGTAGCCAATGGCTACTAGCCCTGAGGGTGGCTACACCCTCTTTGTGCCTCCTCCCTGAGGGGAGGGGGGCACATTCCTATCCCTTTTGGGGGAATCCTCCATCTGCAAGATGGAGGATTTCTAAAAGTCAGAGTCACCTCAGCTCAGGACACCTTAGGGGCTGTCCTGACTGGCCAGTGACTCCTCCTTGTTTTTCTCATTATCTCCACCGGCCTTGCCGCCAAAAGTGGGGCCGTGGCCGTAGGGGGCAGGCAACTCCACTAGCTGGGGTGCCCTGGGGTGCTGTAACAAAGGGGGTGAGCCTTTGAGGCTCACCGCCAGGTGTTACAGTTCCTGCAGGGGGAGGTGAGAAGCACCTCCACCCAGTACAGGCTTTGTTACTAGCCACAGAGTGACAAAGGCACTCTCCCCATGTGGCCAGCAACATGTCTGGTGTGTGGCAGGCTGCTAAAACTAGTCAGCCCACACTGGTAGTCGGTTAAGGTTTCAGGGGGCACCTCTAAGGTGCCCTCTGGGGTGTATGTTACAATAAAATGTACACTGGCATCAGTGTGCATTTATTGTGCTGAGAAGTTTGATACCAAACTTCATAGTTTTCAGTGTAGCCATTATGGTGCTGTGGAGTTCGTGCATGACAGACTCCCAGACCATATACTCTTATGTCTACCCTGCACTTACAATGTCTAAGGTTTTGCTTAGACACTGTAGGGGCATAGTGCTCATGCACTTATGCCCTCACCTATGGTATAGTGCACCCTGCCTTAGGGCTGCAAGGCCTGCTAGAGGGTGACTTATCTATACCTATAGGCAGTGTGAGGTTGGCATGGCACCCTGAGGGGAGTGCCATGTCGACTTAGCCGTTTTATCCCCACTAGCCCACACAAGCTGGCAAGCAGTGTGTCTGTGCTGAGTGAGGGGTCCCCAGGGTGGGATAAGACATGCTGCAGCCCTTAGAGACCTTCCCTGGCATCAGGGCCCTTGGTACCAGAGGTACCAGTTACAAGGGACCTACCTGGATACCAGGGTGTGCCAATTGTGGAAACAAAAGTACAGGTTAGGGAAAGAACACTGGTGCTGGGGCCTGGTTAGCAGGCCTCAGCACACTTTCAAATCATAACTTGGCATCAGCAAAGGCAAAAAGTCAGGGGGTAACCATGCCAAGGAGGCATTTCCTTACATCTGTCCTGAGTTCTTTCAACAAACCATGTGTGGCCATAACTTTCTCCAGTCGAGGTATGGCCTGGGTCGCAGTTACTGATTCTAGAACCTCCACTTCAGGGCAAAATCATCTATCACCGCCAACATGTTGTGATCATCGGGTAGGCTTCTGAAGTCAGCACTCGCGCTGTACCAGGGAATGGATGGAATGGTTTCTGTAATGTAGGGTGCGGGCTGTTCGGGAGGACCAGCAGCCTGGCACATAAAACATTGTCTCACAGTGCGTTCTACCCCGTCATCCAAACTAGGAGACCATACTTTGCACATGAGCCTTAATTTCGTCTTCACTACTTATTGGTGGGCAGAGTGGGCTAGATCTATCACCAATGAGGACCCCTCAGTAGACACCCTTTGGGGAAGACAGCAAGCTTTTTCAATGTTTTGTAGCGACAACAATGTAAATCAAGCTTCATCTGTATAATGAGAGGCATTGTGAGTGAGGGTGTCCCAGTTCCCAAATACCATGGCTGAGATATCCAATTGAAGACAGTCATCTGACTGAGTCCTTGCTATAATGTTGTCCAGGGACATAGGCAGAGGACGTGGCCGCTCTACCACCAGCTGCACATACTCTTCCACGTCCTCAGCTTCTGATGTTTCACAACTGTGACAGGTCTGGCATGCCGGGACAAATAGTTAGCTGGATTTTGTGATCCTGGTTGGTACACTACAGAGAAGTAGTATTCCTGTAGCTGTAGGATCCACTTCTCGATCCTGGGAGATGGGTTTGACGATCATCCAGTGAGTAGTGGTATTAGTGGCTTGTGGTCCATGTGAACTGTAAATGGGTGGCTGTAAAAATATAAATGAAAATGGCAACCCCCCCCCAATGGACTGAAATGGCTTTCTTTTCAACATGAGAGTCTTGCTGCTCTGTATCTGTTAGAGCAAGACTGGTGGACGCCACTGGATCCCTTTCACCATCATATTGCTTTTGAGATAGAACGGCCCCGAGGCCAGTGGGGCTGGCATCCACCAGCAGTTCCGACTCATGGCGAGGATCAAAGTAGGCCAAGGTAGTCTGTGCAGACAGAGCTTGTTTTGTTGCTTGAAACGTTTCCTCTTGAGTGGGCCCCCAATCCCACACTTCATTTGTTTTGGTTAGTTCTCGAAGTGGGGTCATGAGGGTGGTCAGATTTTAAATGAATTGGCCACAACATGTGATCATCTCCAGGAAGCTGGGGACGTCTGCAATACTGGTAGGCACCAGGGCTGATTGAATGTCTAGTACTATGGCAGGATCAGGCATGACCCCATTCTCAGAAAAACGATAGCCAAAGAAAGCAATTTCCTTCTGAAGAAAGGTACAATTTATCCGGTGTAGGGTGAGACCACTATCTGGTCGGAACGGCGCCCTCAACCGGCCAAGATGTTCCTCAATAGAAGTGGCGTGTACTAGGATGTCATCACTGACTTTGAGGACCCCTGTCAATCCAGCCAGCACCCCTCTGATCGTGTCTTGAAAAACATCAGCTGCATGCGACACTCCAAATCTAAGGTTTTTATTATCGTCATAAGCCCACATGGGTGGAGAAATTGGTAATGGCCCTTGACTGCGGAGCCAGCACTAGCTGATGATACCCTGCTCGGAGATCCATTCTAAAAAAACATCTTGATCCACTCACTTCAGCAATGATATCATCTACAGTGGGCATTAAGTGATGTTCACACTGGATGCCCATGTAATGGATGGCCAGGTAAGTGCATGTCCACGCAAATTCAAACTTCACCTGGCTGTTTAGGACTGCGAGTGACCACAATCGGGGACACCCAGGGTATTGAGCCGTCTACCCGATCAATGATGTCATCCTGCTCCAGTTTTCTCAGTTCATCCTCCACTTTGGAGTGCAGATGGAAGGCTGGCCCCCCATCGATGTTTCAGTGTGACCGGCTGGATTGACTCATCAATGTGGAGGTGTATGAGATGGTCTTTTAGACATCCAATGTCGTTGATCTGCTGGGAGAATTTGGATAATAAATTGTCCACACTGCTTAGCTGTACTTTGAAAGCAAAAAGACTGGATAGAGTTGTTCTGCCGTCTGGCAGCTCAGGTATATTCCAGAGCCGCTCCAGTAACATACACTTTGGCACGTGTTAAATGGGACTCATGCAAAATCTCTGTTGTAAAACCCCTCGCCAGTGGGAGTGGTATTGAGGACCCAAAAGCAAATACATGGGTGGCTGTGGGGAGCAGGAGTGGCTGTGACGAGAGAGTGTGTAATACTGACTGCACCAGAACATTTATTGATAATCTGGTGCCAATCAGGGCTGGGATCTGGTGGGCCAATAGAAGAACAGGGCATTTTGGGATGCGCTGTCGAGAGTATTCACCTAGCTGCATAGCATGTATGAAAGGTACTGCTTCTTCCACAACATCATCATCCATGTCTTCATCGTCATCTGGAGCAACTGACGTCTGCATAATGTTGGTGTCTTGTGTGGAGCGAATGGGCGCCATACTTTGGAAAAAGTATTGAGTTTGTTGCAGGCAGAACACCTCTTTTCTTGAGCAGGGCACAACCCTTTATAAGGATAGGGTCCCCCCGCATGTCAACACACCTTGGTGCTTGCAGCAAGTTTGGGGCGGGCTTTTTTCTTTTCTACCCCCACAGTCGCCAGCATGTTGATAGGCCCTATCGTAACATGTCATTGTAGAGCCGCTTCCATGTACAAGGCATGCACCTTCAAGAATTCCTTCAACCGCCCTATTGTAAGCATGTCAGTCATGGACATACCAGGGACCTGTAGGATGTTCTCCCTCAACTTGACAGAGAAACACCCCTGTACAAACTGGGCACGAATCTCATCATCAGCGTCAAGCAGCGTGTAGGTGCTAGCAGACTCCTTTAGTCAAGCATAGAACGTGTCCACTGATTTGTCAGGAAGCTGCCTGACTTGGTGTAGGAGGAACGCTCGTAATCAGGATTCGCAAGCTGTTTGAAATGCACAGTGAGGGCCTGCTTCAGGTAGGTAAAAGGTGGGCCAGTCTCCACCACCGACTTTCGCAGCTTGTGAATGGTGTTGTCCCCTAGATGCAGGAGCATGGGGCAGCTTTGATCATTTTGCAGCGCCACTGCAGCAAAGTAATTGTCCAGCCTTCCGAACAGTCCATTGGTCTGCTTGTGCAGATGGGGGGGCTTCCACTACAAAAGGCTCAAGGGCTTGTACTGAGGCCATCATGGGTCACAAGTGACAGTGGTATGCAAGAAAGAAATAATGGTGCTGAATAGAACAGCCAGGCAAGTCTGATAAAAGACAAACGCCAGTTGGGGGTAAACACACTGTGGGCAATGAGCTAGGCCTCACAGGAATATTTGGAGCCACCAACCTCTTCCTCCCCCAGCAGACACTCACTGTGGGATGGTGGGCACCATGCAGCAGGAGCCTCAGCAGAGGCAGACGTGCTCACCAGCAGGGGCCCATTTGAAAATGAAGTCACTGTGAGAAGAGCGACTTGCACGCTGGTTGATCCCAGTCACATGCAAGAAACCGGCTGCACCATCACGCTCGGTGACACAGGACAGCTGGAGGCGCACCCTCACCCAGAGAGGGGCCACAATGTTATATTGCGGCAGTAAACACATGTATGCGGCCACAGTGCCACGTTCAGGGCTGCCATGAACGAAAAGGAGCAGGGCCACAGCCGAGCAGCACGCCTGAAAGGCACGAGCAGCTGCACGAGCGCGGCACAGCTAGGAGCAACAGGTAGCGGTCCCTGGCCAGCAGCCATGTGGCAGGATGCCGGACAGCAGACACTGGCAGAATGCGCCGACCAGCGGGGGTCGCAGATCAGAAGCAGGGTGCACAGATGAGAAACACCACACTCCCCCTCAAGGTCAATTTGTTAGGTCGCGCAGCACGACCTAGGTAAAGTGCACAGAGCACCGGAATGAACAGACAGATTACACACGTTCATTTCTCTTCCTGCCCACACGGCTCGGAGCCCTGGGTCTTTTATTGCACACCCGTAAACACCATGCACCATCCAGTCTAGGCGAGTACTCTTTACTCTTGAGGCAAATCACAGATTTCAGTCACAACTGTGAGTATGGCACTTTCCTCCTCAAGCCATGGTTGTGTCAGTCAGACCTTCCTCCGTGCACTGGCTTATTTGCCCAGTGGTCCCTGCTGTTTAAATTGGTGTGCCTACGTGGCTCTTGATAATTAATGGAATGTGTGAGCTCAGCTGAATGACTGTTTTTCTGACTTTCAACTGGTTCAGGCTCTCTAAGGGTCGCCACCCACCTTACCTGTAGGTACTCACTTTGAGTAGGAGAGGTAAGACCTTAGGGTGACACTAAATTAAAACGTCTTAGAACAGGGACTCTAAATTATAGCTTCTCTATCTACTCATGTCAGCTTCAACTACTCATGCCATCAGCTGATCTTGAACCATCCCAGGCTCTGTCCTGTGAACTCCTTACTAAATCTGCTTCATACACACAGCACATATTTTTTTTTACTATCAACAAACTAATCTCGTCAACAAGTTGCAACACACGTCTCAGACACTGCGCATCATAAAAGCTCAAAATCATCTATGCTTACTTAATATTCAAGTGAATGAAGCCTTCCATTACATTACCTGGCCAAACTATGTAAATTACTGTTCCCTACAGTGTCTGGTCCTCATTATTTAAAAACAGCCATTCCTCAGATGTCTTCGTCAGTGCTTAATTTGAGCAGGTGGTTGCAGATGAGGCCCATCGCCACTCATGGTTGGGGACTGGTACTTATTTTTCTTCAACAGACTTTGATTCAAAGTAAAAGAGAGAAAACCACAAAAGTAGAAAAGAAGGAAGAGGAGAAACAGAAACACATATTTAATAAGGTAAAAGAGAAAGAAAGGATAAAAAAGAACCTGCAATAGAGAAATACAGCGGTAGGTAATGTGTGGTGGGCGATTACAGAGCCATGTGGTGGAATCAAGGCTAGAATGCCTTGGCATTCAGTAACCCTGATCTGCAATACTTCTGAGCAAATCTTTGGCCTTTGGCACTGATTGTTTTACAGATGAACCACTGGCCTTAATACGACAAATCTTGGAGGCTACAGTAACAGGCATAACATTACAACACCTAAAAACCCACTTCCCAAAAACTTAAATGGAGCAATACAGGTTATTGTCTTTAGAAATTGAATCTTTCTCTGATCTCTCATCTGCATCTTTACCAGTCAAGTGCCACAAAACTTAATGGTGTGCGCATAACAAGCACTTTGCCCCCAGTTTCTGTAAATGTCTACATTGTATCTTGTTCTTCAAGTGAAACCAAACGTGAAGCTGTGCCCATACTAACCCAATCTACCATACATTCAGCCTCCATAGACAATAAAACTAGAGGTGTGAAGAGCTTTTAATATGCATGACAAGATTTGCATAGATCCTGAGTATTGAGCTATATGAAGTTCTTGGAATTTCCTGCTTTTCCGACATCTATGGCCTGGTGTAAGTTTTCCATGTAAATTGCCAATATTTCCTCACCAGAGCTAGTTGGAATTGATAATAGATGCAATATTTCCATATGAGATAACTTTAACACCGTTTTCCTCTTGACTTTGAAACTGGATGAATATTTCAGACTTTTATCTCCCCACATTTTTAAATGAGAGCAAAAGTCCCAATTTTTATGTAAAAACTCAAGTGCAGAAAACTTTGCGCACTACAGGTAGTGTTTGTCAAAAAATTTGTATGGCCCAAATTAAATCCCATTTCACATTTTATACTCCCTTTAGTTAGTGGCCAATATTAGTACAAAGTTTCGGTTAGAAAATGATTTAATTACAAGGCACGGAGGCTCTTATTATGCTAACTTTCCTTGCTTTATTTTAAACAGCAGCCAAGGTAACCACAACTCCCAGCAATCCTAGCTGGAGACTACAAAAAAACGTAATAAAGGCAAAAACCAATCAACACACAATATAGGTATAAACGTCATGACTGAGAGCAACAAGTCCTCCTTTTTTGCTTCTCGCAGTCAAGATAAGTACCACTTTTCTTCGTTTCAATAATTATATTTATTTACAGTTCTTATGTTTACAGTTACTTTTATTATTGATGTATATCATTAGTATTAGTATTTATCTATCGCTTAGGGCTGTTTTTCCCTTAGGGCTCACTCATCCCATACAGTGTTCTAAACGAATGCCGTCTTCTATTGTTCCAACTGTATTTTCTCTCACCGGCCCCACTGTGTTGCGACTGCTTCAAGCAACCGCCGTCTCCCTCCCGTTTCAGCCTCACATTATCTCTCTCTCTCTCTCTCTTTCCAGTTTGGCGCTGCTTTGCCTCCCTTTGGCTCGGAGGGCTTGTACACTTTCTTTTTTTTTGAGGAGATTAACTCTTTCAATACATTTTAAATCAGTTTTTTCGATATTTCACTGTTTGAACATGGAAGCTTCTCTGAAGATGAAGAAGCCCAGTTATTCAAAGACAATTTGGATTCCTTTATTAAGGATTCAGTTCAAAAAGCTGTGTCACATTCCATGTCAGATTCTTCAAAATCTTTTGAGGCTTCCGTTAAAAAACTTTTAACATTAGATACCTCAGGTACTACTTTAAAAAAAAAAAAAAAAAAAAAAATTTTGGCTGATAATATTGATAGCAATATCGACTCTCCTTCAAAAAATTCAGTCTCTGAGCCTGGTACGTCCGCCAGTTTTAATTTTCCTTTACATATAACTCAATTGGGAGACACAGATGATGATGATTTGGGTGATTCTGACAAGGATAAGGATGACCCAGACATAATGATCTGGTCAGGGCCTGTAGGGAAGAGGCGTAAAACTTCCCTTTCTGAACTGGGAGAGTCCTCGAAGACTAGCAATGCTAATGAGTCTACTTTAGACTTTTCAGGTCAACCAATGTTTGATCCTGCGCTTATCCGTCACCCAAATTACACTGAGTGGACACCCTGTGAGCATGTTGCCTCTTATGTCTCTAGTAAATTATGGCAACCCTTGGACAAATTGTCACGCAAGACTCAGATCTGAATGCCCTCGACCTTCTCTAACTAATAATATTTCTTCAACTCCCGTCATTGATCCCAATACGCTGATATTCTTCACCAAGTTTGGAAAAGACCCCAAAAAAGGAGTGGACAGAGCCTGGACTAATTGTCAGGACAGATTGTTGGATCTTTCAGGTCCTCTCACGAGGATTTTAGACTTGGCTGAAGAAGCCAGAATGGAGGGCACCAAAGTTGACCCTGTTACTTTTTGGAATGGTGCTCAAAGAACAATATGCCTTTTAGGTAATACCAATGCGCCTATGGCGCAGGAGAGACGAAAGAGTCTTCTTTTGAAAATTGACCCCAAATTAGGCAATTTAGTCCCCAAGGAAATGGGTCAGGATACTAATGGATTGCTCTTTGGCGACTCCTTCATTAAAGAGCTCAGAAAATATTTGGCCACGTTTGCATCCATTGACAAGGCACAAACTTCTTTACAGAAAATGTTCCACTCCCGTTTTTTTGGCAGGGCCGGCAAAGGCAGGAGCCACTTTGCTGGCCGAGTTGGTCATAGAGGTGCGGTCAACCAGACTAGAGGCTCCTATGGATACCAGCAGGATTTCAAGCCGCAATTCTACCCACAGAGGAATCGCTCATTCAGACAAAGGGGATATAGAACCAGAGGATTCCAAAATTCAGGTAAGAGATTTGTATTCTGGCCCGCTGTTAGTCGGCGGGCACAAACAAGTATGTTTTTACCAAACTGGCAGACGATAACGTCAGATCCGTGGGTACTACAAATCATTTCTGGCTTTTGCATAGAACTTTATTCTACTCCCTTGCAGGAGTATCTTCCAAAACCATTGGTATTTTCTAAAGTACAGGAGAAGCTTCAATCTCAAGAGATTCAGTCCCTAATTCAAAAACAGGCAATAGAATTTTTTTCCCTCATCCTTTAGGATTTGTAAGTTTCTTGTTTCTAGTTTCTAGTTTAAAAAAAGAACAAAAAATATCATCCAGTGATAAATCTGAAATTGTTCAACAATTTTGTAGTCTACCATCATTTCAAGATGGAAACCATTTTATATCTCAGGGACTCGTTGTTAGGAAAAGATTGGATGGTTTGTCTAGAGCTACAAGACGCGTATCTTTCTATTCCAATGGAAGGACCAATTTTATTGATTCAAAACCCTTCGGTCTCTCTTCAGCTCCTTGGTGTTTTAACAAGGTTCTCAGGCCACTTGTAACTCATATGAGACCCCAGGGAGTCAGACGTCTGGCTTATATGGACGATTTCTTAATCCTACATCAAGAAAAATATTCTGATGGAACAGTTAATGACTTTTATATCCCTTTTGCAGAGCTTGGGGTTCCTCATAAACAAAGAGAAATCGGATCTCAATCCTTCTCGTCAGATACGAAAAGAGATCCTTCGTGTTTTAAACAAAACAGTAATTTCACTCTAACTATTGGCGCACATTATAGCCTCTTCCATTCAGGCTATTTTTCCCGGTCCTCTTTATTACCGGGCTATTCAGCGTCTCAAAATCCATCATCTTCGCAAAGGTTGCGGTTACGAATACCTAGTCTCCTTAGATCAGGAATCACGCGTCGAACTCCAGTGGTGGTTAGACCATCTGGAAGCCTGGAACGGAAGGGCAACTTTTTCTACAGCACCAGATCTTGTATTAGAATCCGATGCAAGTCGGACTGGCTGGGGCGCGAGATGTGGCCAATTCTCTACTGGAGGAGTATGGTCAAAAGAGGAGTTGTTGTTGCACATAAACTGTTTAGAGATTCTTTCAGGTTCCTTTGCGATCCAAAAGTTTGCCAAAGACTAGGTAAACTGTACTATACTCCTCCGAATGGACAACCTGTCAGCGGTTCGATACATCAATCATCTTGGAGGCTCAAGATCCAAACCATTAGCCGAATTGGCAAAGAGTCTATGGGAGCTCTGCCTCCAGAATCAGATATCCCTTCAAGCAGTTTATCTTCCAGGAAACATGAACATGATAGCAGACTGGTGCTCTAGGTTCCTGAGGGATTCAAGCGACTGGCATCTTCATCCTTCAGTATTCAACAATCTTTCTTCCAAATTCGGTCCTTTCTCTATCAAACTTTTTGCCTCTCCCTTGAACACCCAGCTCCCTCTCTTTTACAGTTGGAGACCAGATCCGCAAGCCTTAGCTGCCAATGCATTTCTACAGGATTGGTCCAACCAGAGAAATTATACCTTTCCTCCTTTTAGCATGATATCCAGAGTTTTAGCTCAAGTCAGACACCAAGCTACGGGGGTCTTGTTAATCACCCCATTTTGGCAGGGTCAACCTTGATTCCCGTCAGCCCTAAAGTTGTCAACAGACTTCCTAGTCCTACTTCCTCAATTTCCTTCCCTTCTTCTGAACCCTCAGGATGTGCCTCACAACCTAATCCTCAACCAATCGCTATGGCTAGTTGCATGGATTATTTCGGGTCTTCCTGGAGAACCCCAGGGATTTTGCAGGAAGCTGCAAGCTTCATTCGACAGGCTTGGGCACTCGGACGACCAAGGCTTACAAGTTAGCCTGGGGAGTATGGAATAATTGGTGTATGGACAGGGGTGCGATCCCTTTTCAGCAGATGTAATTTTGATCGTTCATTTTTTGGTTTCCTTAGCCTCTCAAGGTAGAGCATATAGAACTGCTAATATGTATAGGTCAGCAATTTCTGCCGAACATACCAGAATCAACGATAAACCAGTTGGAGAGTATCCTCTGATATGCCGTCTTTTGAAGGGAGTATGATTTTCTAAACCTCCCTTCCCTATCCTTTATCTATCTAGGATGTTAATGTTATTTTACAGTTTTTTTCTAAAACAACCAGCTAATTGCCTATTGTCTCTCAAATTTCTTTCTGCCAAATTGACTATGCTTCTGTGCCTATTATCTTTAAAACACATTTCTGACGTTGAGGCTTTAGACGTCTCCTCTGTACAGTGGACTGTTCTGCACTGCCGTAGCATAAAAAATAAATTATGCTACGGTGTCACAAGGGGCTTGTAAGTGAGCCCCATAGTACTTTTGTTACCTCTGTAAAACATTGTTTAGACAAACACAAAGTAGATTTGGTAAGTCGAAGGACCATATTTAAATACTTGTATTTTATTTGAAAATATTTAACAAACCCAAGTCCAATTTCTGGATTCAGCCATTTTTTATTCAAGTAGCACTGTCACTTTTGTATTCAAATATCACTAGAATATACATGTATTAAAGAAAAATGATTCGGAACAATTTCTTCTAAAATATAACCATCCCACTTTTTCCCCTGTAAATGCTAATCATCACATTTGCCCTTGTGCAGCACTATTGCTTTAATTTTAGCACACTTCATGGCACCCATTACACAGATGTCGCCTGTCTTCTTTCTACCGGTCACTCCTGTCTTCATACAGAAGAGTGGTCTATCGTCAGTCGGTACAGGACAGTGGTAAGGCAGTAGACATACACACTGGGATGTTTTATCTGTGAAAACAAACATTTAAACACTGATATAATAATGACTTCTACTTAGTGAACTATATATTTACTTAAGTCTTCAAACTCGAAAAAAGAGCCACAGTACACTATATAAAGAAAATTACTTAACTGCTAAAATTGCCTTTAAAACTTGAGAATTCTCATTTTTTAGGTTGAAGCCTATTAGACAGCACAGCTGTCTGGTTTGCTGACAACATCTTGGTGATATTCTTAAAGCTTCCCGTTAAATGCATTCTGTTTGTTGCTGACAATTAACTTTGTGGTTTGTAGCTCACATTTTCTGGCGTTCTGTTTGCTGGATTTATTTGTTTCAGGCTGTCCAGCTAGAGTTTATCCCTCCCATTGCCCCAACTCTGTTTACTTTATTCTTCCTCGAACTCACTCTCTGTAAACAGGCCTTTAAATCGTGTTCTTATCTTGTTACACCATGTATATTCCACATTACAACACTCCACCCTTTGCCCTTCCACTCTATGCCATGCCACTCCATGCTACGCCACCACACTCTACGACATGCCACTCCACTCTATGCCCCACCACTCTAAGACACTCTTCGACAAGCCGCACCACTCAACTCCATACCACTCACTCCACGATACTACACACCACTCCATGCCCCTTTCCTCAACATCACTTACCCCACTCCACTGTACTCCAATCTACCCCACTCTACTCCAATCCACCCCACTCCAATCTACCCCATACCACTCTATCCAACTCCACTTGAAACTACCTCACTCCACTCCAATTCACCCCAATCGACCCCACTCCAAACTACCTGACTCCAACCTACCCCACTCCTATCTGTCCCACTCCAATTTATCCCACTTCACTCAAATCTATCATTCTATAATCCACCCAATCTACCCTACTCCAATCTACCACACTCCACTCTATCCCACTCCACTCCAAGCTACTCCTCTCCACCACAATCTAGCCCCCTCCACTCCAATTCACCCCAATCGACCTCTCTTCGAACTATCCTACTCCAAACTACCCCACTCCTATCTGTCCCACTGCAATCTACCCCACTCTACTCCAATCTATCCTTCTATAATCCACCCACTCTACTTCACTCTACCCTACCTCATCCCAATCTATTCCACACCACTCCCATCTATTCCACTCCCCCAATTTACCCTACCCCACTCCAATTTACCCCACTTCAAACTATCCCAATCTACCCCACTCCCCACTTCAAACTATCCCAATCTACCCCACTCCATTCCAATCTACCCCACTATATTCCACCCAATCTACACATTCCAATCTACCCCACTCTTTCCAGTATACACCACTCCAATCCAATCTACTCTAATCCCCCCCAATCTACCCCAGTCCACTCCAATCTACTCCAATGTACCCCATTCCACTCTACCCTAATCTACTGCACTCCAGTCTGGCCACACCACCACAATCTACCCCTCTCTACACCAATCCACCCAAATCTACCCCAATTCAATCTATCTCACTCCAGTCTAACCCACTCCAATCTAGCCCAGTCAACCTCAATCCACCCCACTGCATTCTAACCCAGAAGAGGTAGCTCTTCTCCACTGCACCCCAATGTAACCCAATCAACTCTACCCCAATCTACCCTACTCCATTCTATCCCACTACACCCCTGCACTCCGCGCCACTAAGTTTTTGCCATGCTGAACAGCAGCCACACTGGTGTACAACATGGCTAGAACAGACTGCCAAAGCAAGTAGCTCTTGCATAAGCAAGACCTATTGGCTTTGCCAGAGCTTGTCTTTGTTTTTACTGGTGCACCCATTTTAGAGTTCTCACTGTTTTCTAAATGCAGCATTTAGCATGCAGCCCACACAAACTCTGTTCAACATTAGGATATATAAATAAAGCCAACAGTGTTTCTAGAGTACATTATGACAAGAAACTATCAATACCTAATAAATTACTTGCAATCCTTGGAAAATTTAGGAGAAATGCACTTGTAATATTGCGAATACAATGAATGAATCAATTAATTAACCAATTTATAGATGGAGTGTCCTGGTGTTACTCTGCATGAATTAGAACAGCCACTCATAGTAGGTTAAACTGAATAGCTCACAAAGAGAACAGAAGCTCGTTCCATGCCTTGCCTGCCAACACGGAAAAGAAGCGATTGCCAGATCTGGCCAAACAAACCTTTGGAATTTTCACAAACCAGAGCTGAGACTGATCAAAGAGCTCTAGTGGGAGTATAATGGATAATTCCCCCGATCCAGTAGGTAGGGCCTTGATTATAGAAGAATTGATGGAAGAAAATAAAGACTTTAAACAAAACCCTCATATTAATTGGTAACCAGTGCAGTCCCCAATAAAGAAGAGACTGAAACCCTTCTTGAAAGGTCCAAAGTAAGCTAGGCTGCAGCATTTTTGACTGTGTGAAGTTTCCTGATGTTATAGTTGGGTGCTCCAAAGTACAGGCAATTAGAGTAGTCTAGCCTAGATGTGCTCAGAGCATAGACTGCTGTCCTGCAGGACTCGATTGTTAACAAGTCCAAGAATTTCCTAATGTAACGTAACAGACCATAACAGGTACCAGCTTCTGAGCTAATCTGGATGTTCATGGATAACTTTTCATTTATTCTTACTACCATTTTCTTACCTGTTGTGGCTGGAAGGGGGAGAGAAGGAATATCCTGAGGCCAATTATAAATTGGTCCAGAAATGTCTTGCTTTATCAAACAGGAGAACCTCAATTTTGTCTGAATTGCTTTAGAGGAAACTTTTCTGCATCCAATTAAGACATCCACAAGAAGCAAAAGAAGAGATTTTATGGGTGGTCGAATGATCATATGTGAAAAGAAGTTGCTGTGAGCCAAATCCATGCCAAATCCCCAATCCCTATACCTGCCAGCCTTTGCAACAGCCCTGAATGGGATACCATGTCAAAGGCCTAAGACAGATCAAGCAGAATAAGAGCAACACTCTTCCCCTCATCCAGTGCAAATCTAATTGTTTCAGACACTTCAGGGAGGGTTGATTCCATGCTAAGATTAGGTCGAAAATCTGATTGGGGAGAAGCAGCAGACTGTTAGTTTCTAAATAGTTGTATAATTAGATGTTAACCACTTTCCCAAGTACTTTCATAACCACTGGAAGCAGTGAAATAGGCTGGTGGTTGTAGAGAATGTTTGGATCAACAGAAGGCATTTTTAGTAGTGGGATTAATTTAGTCCTTTTCTAGCATACAGAAACAGATGCTGCCTCCAGGGAATAATGGAGAAGCTCAATGAGCACTGGAGCGATAGATGTGTCAAACAACCTAAAAAAAGATGTCAGAACGGGAAATAGAGGTGAGCCTTTATGACATAGCAATAACACTAAAGGGGTATCCATCAAATAGATAGGTCCAAAAAGTATTTAGGGAACTGGTCACAGTTGATTTAAAGGCAGGGGCAACACTTTCCCATTGATCACTGCCACAAACTGGCCCGGCCAGAGCACCATGAATTCCCCAAATCTCACCTTTTAAAAAGGAGGTGATTTGTTCCCATCAAGCATCTAAGGTCTTAATGGGTGGGTTGCAAGATATAGGATGCAAATAAGATTTTATGTTTTTAATTTTCAGAAGTGTCAATGTGGGCCATGTAGAAGGATCGATTAGCAACATTTATGGCTTTATGTTATTCCTTTATAGCTTGGTTATAGCAAATTTTACCAGTAGAGCTATAATCCATGTGCCATTGTCTCTAATCATTTTCACTGTTTTTTACAGCCGGGAGCTCAGCTAAAACTCAGGGGGTGGCACTGCCTCTTGGTTTACGGCAAGTTACTCTACAGGCAATGAGTGAAGCAACTGACTCCTGCAGTCAATTATTAAATAATATAGCTCCCTCATCCAAGTTCATGAAAAAGACCGGTTTGGAGGATTCAAGAAATGAGCGCATATCGGCTTCTTTCACTTTATTCCAGAACTCCACTGCAGTTAGGCCCTAGGTGGCAGATTGGAAATTTCTTGTTACTGCCTCCCAATGAAAGGGGATGAAGAAATGATTGGGCCATAACAAGGGGAGGGGTGCCTCAAGCATAAAAGATTATAAAAAATAAGGTCATGCGTGTGGCCAATTTAATGAGTAGGAATCTTAACTGACTGGGATAGATTAGGAACCTCACAGGTTTCTACCAAGGCCCTTCTAGAATTATCTGTGGACACATCCACGCACAGATTAAAATCACCAAGCACAGTCAGGTTAGAATATTTCAGGGTCATAGGACTCATTACCTCAAGCCATGATTCCAAGAAATCCGAGGATGGTTTGGTGAAGGTGGTACACTAAAATCCCCAAAGAGGAACACTGAGAGGCAAGGGTACCTCAGTGCCTTCAGTACATCTCAAATTAGAGAGAAGGAACGAGCTACAATGAAAATCTCCATGAATCAGGACCAACTCCTAACCCCTATTTTACCTATCTGATCCTTCAGCATATGGCAAATTCAGAGGGTATAGCCTGGGAGATATCAGGACCTGACTCTGGCTGTAGCCATGTTACAGTATTGACCTACTATTTGGAACTTAATTATTAGTTGTTAATGGATATCATGAGTTGTATAGTTCCAGAAAGGGTAATGACGTGGGAAATCCCAAATTTACTGGGTCCAACATCACACACAATTCCAGCTTTTGGGGCAGTTTCCATACACATTTGGGGGCATATTTATACTTTTTGGTGCAAAACTGCACTAACACAGTTTTGCATCAAAAAGGTTTGCACCGGCTTGCACCATTGTTGAGCGCCAGCCGGGCACCATATTTATAGAATGGTGCAAGCCGGTGCAAAGGTTAGGCTAGCGTGAAAAGATAACATTAGCCGGGTGGGGGTGGCAGTAGGGGAGAAGGGGGTTTTGCACCAAAAAATGAGGTTAGGTAGGTTAGAGTTAACAAAATTACTCTAACCAGCCTAGCATCATTTTCTGATGCAAAACAATCCATACCACTGAAAAGACAGGAGTCATATCCACCACCTGAATGGCCAGCACAGGGGACCAGGGTCCCCTGGGCATGGCCGTTGCACCTACAGCCATGTAGGGGGGCTCATTTCATACTTACCTGTACTTACCTATACTTACCTGGGATGTGGTTCCCCCATCCTCCGCTGTCCCTCTGGTGTGGGTGGGGGTGTCCCAGCGGCCTGGGAAGGGCACCTGTGGACTTATTCCATGGTGTTCCACCATGGAAATAGGCCTACAGGTCCCCTAACGCCTGCCCTGACCCAGGTGTTAGCAAGCTTTGCACCACTATTTGAACCCTCCTCCCCCGTGCGTGATTTTAGCACGGGGATAAATATGGCGCTAAGGCCATAGAGTCATTTTTTTGCATGGGAACTCCTACCTTGCATCTCATTGACGCAAGGTAGGTTTCCACATCCCACAAATGACTAACTCTATAACTTTGCCAAAGTAGATATATGAAGTTAGATTTGCACCGAATTTGTGTAATAAAAAAATAATGCAAATTCGGTGCAAAACAAGTATAAATATGCCCCTTGGTTTTACTGAATCTTATCTTGCACCCAGTAAAACTTGCCACTTGAAGGGATGCCAGTCTGCTTTCCTCATAATGGGGCCAGAAGGAGCCAAACTACTTTCATCTTTATTCTTGGTTCCATTGTCTGCTTCATGTTTCCTCTCTCCCCTTCGGTTTCCCTTTTAATTTCTTTCTCTCTCTCCATCTCTTTCATTCATCTTCTCTCTCTGTCTCTTCGCCTTCTCTCACTTCCTTTCACACTCTTTATGACTCTCTCTACTTCTCCTTTCCTATATACCTCTTTCATGACATCTTTCTCAATGTCGCGCACTTTCTCTGCCTTCTTGTCTATTGGTCTCTCATTTTATCCACCCTTCTCTACCATTGTACACTGTCTCTCACACTTGCTCACTTATTCTCTTTCTCCTCCTCCGTTATCCTCATCTCTTCCTTTTTAGGTCTCGCCTGAGGCAGTGCATGCGCTGTAGCTGTGAAAGGGGCTTTTAGCCTACCCATTATTTACCATTAGTTGGCTCGATCGTCACTCTCATTTCCTTGCTTCTCAATGGTCGGCGCATCAGTTCTACCTTCTTTTCTATACAGGGAGTGCAGAATTATTAGGCAAGTTGTATTTTTGAGGATTAATTTTATTATTGAACAACAACCATGTTCTCAATGAACCCAAAAAACTCATTAATATCAAAGCTGAATATTTTTGGAAGTAGTTTTTAGTTTGTTTTTAGTTTTAGCTATGTTAGGGGGATATCTGTGTGTGCAGGAGACTATTACTGTGCATAATTATTAGGCAACTTAACAAAAAAAAAATATATACCCATTTCAATTATTTATTATTACAAGTGAAACCAATATAATATCTCAACATTCACAAATATACATTTCTGACATTCAAAAACAAAACAAAAACAAATCAGTGACCAATATAGCCACCTTTCTTTGCAAGGACACTCAAAAGCCTGCCATCCATGGATTCTGTCAGTGTTTTGATCTGTTCACCATCAACATTGCTAGCAGCAGCAACCACAGCCTCCCAGACACTGTTCAGAGAGGTGTACTGTTTTCCCTCCTTGTAAATCTCACATTTGATGATGGACCACAGGTTCTCAATGGGGTTCAGATCAGGTGAACAAGGAGGCCATGTCATTAGATTTCCTTCTTTTATACCCTTTCTTGCCAGCCACGCTGTGGAGTACTTGGACGCGTGTGATGGAGCATTGTCCTGCATGAAAATCATGTTTTTCTTGAAGGATGCAGACTTCTTCCTGTACCACTGCTTGAAGAAGGTGTCTTCCAGGAACTGGCAGTAGGACTGGGAGTTGAGCTTGACTCCATCCTCAACCCGAAAAGGCCCCACAAGCTCATCTTTGATGATACCAGCCCAAACCAGTACTCCACCTCCACCTTGCTGGCGTCTGAGTTGGACTGGAGCTCTCTGCCCTTTACCAATCCAGCCACGGGCCCATCCATCTGGCCCATCAAGACTCACTCTCATTTCATCAGTCCATAAAACCTTAGAAAAATCAGTCTTGAGATATTTCTTGGCCCAGTCTTGACGTTTCAGCTTGTGTGTCTTGTTCAGTGGTGGTCGTCTTTCAGCCTTTCTTACCTTGGCCATGTCTCTGAGTATTGCACACCTTGTGCTTTTGGGCACTCCAGTGATGTTGCAGCTCTGAAATATGGCCAAACTGGTGGCAAGTGGCATCGTGGCAGCTGCACGCTTGACTTTTCTCAGTTCATGGGCAGTTATTTTGCGCCTTGGTTTTTCCACACGCTTCTTGCGACCCTGTTGACTATTTTGAATGAAACGCTTGATTGTTCGATGATCACGCTTCAGAAGCTTTGCAATTTTAAGAGTGCTGCATCCCTCTGCAAGATATCTCACTATTTTTGACTTTTCTGAGCCTGTCAAGTCCTTCTTTTGACCCATTTTGCCAAAGGAAAGGAAGTTGCCTAATAATTATGCGCACCTGATATAGGGTGTTGATGTCATTAGACCACACCCCTTCTCATTACAGAGATGCACATCACCTAATATGCTTAATTGGTAGTAGGCTTTCGAGCCTATACAGCTTGGAGTAAGACAACATGCATAAAGAGGATGATGTGGTCAAAATACTCATTTGCCTAATAATTCTGCACTCCCTGTATGCCTTAGTCCATTGGATGGAGCATGGACCATGGACCTATTAGTGTCCCTCCTCTGCTCCTGCAGATTGTGGTACTTTTTAGTTCTCGCCTGCGATAGCGCATGAGTTCTTCCTTGCGAGAGTTATTGTATATAACCAGGGGCTTGGAGCCCGCCCATTGATTGGCATTTGTTGGCTTCATTGTCACTCCTGTTTGCTGCCTTTTAATTACCAGTGCATGCTGATTTCACTAGCTTTTTCTTTGGCTGGAGCATGGACCAAGTACTGATTGGTTCAGCGTGATTGCTGTCCTTCCGCTGATCGCCCTGTGATGGAGGGACTACTTTTATTTTTTTCCTCTTCCCTGTCCTCCTTGTTTAATCTCTTGCCATTTGTAGCTACGCTTTACTATGCCACACACACTGCAAAGAAGACATTTTCTACTTTGAAATGGATGTTTATTGTGACAACAGATGTTATCTGCTTTTAGTGTGATAACAGATGTTATCTGCTTTCAAATGCATTTTCACTACAACAAGGGCGTGGGCGTAATTGCTTTCTTTTTGTTATAGGAGATTTTGCCAAATGTCATTTTTCTCTGTTTCATGCATTTGGGAGTTTAACTTATTTGCTCAGAATCACAGGAGTGTTGTGTCGAGACCTAGCAAGCATTGATAAAGTTAATAGGTCTTGCCTTTGAGACTATTGGCTCTGCCATTGCCTTTTGTTTATGCTGTACAGCATTAGCATGCTGACTTTGGCAATTATGTTAGATATGCTGTATAGCTGTGCAAATAGTAACAAAAAAAGTGACTATGGTGCATCCAGCGCTAATGCACTTTAAAAAAAGCACATTAGCCCTGGATGCATCATGGCGCCTTTTGATATTAGTTTTAGCTACACTGCAAAGCATCCACACTGCTATACATGATGGCTGCAAAACACTGCCAAAGCCAACAGCTCTCGTAGGGGAGACCTATTGCCTTTGCCAATGGTTGTTTTGCTTCTTGTTGCCTTGTTGGTTGCTGGGAAAGCAGCAGGCTGTGGGATTCTAAGCAAACTATCCATTGATCTGGTTGAGGTAGCCTGCAGGGGATGTGTCCTCCAGGAATCATACTAGGAGAAATTTTCTATTTGGATTTCGGATCATTATGAGGGAATGTCTATTGTTTTTGCTCTATTACGCATGAGACACCATTATTTTGCTTTGTATCTATGAAGATGTCAGGTCGAGCTGTCATGCAGGCACTGATTTTCAGTTTACATTATACAGTTCTTTTGATGCAGTTTTATATAGCAAGAACTAAACCGGAAGATATTGGTGGCAGTGGTGGCTCCCCCCCCTCCGTCAGCAGCAACCGCTGCAAATCCTTTAACAATGAAAGGATAACAAACTAAATTTATTATCCTTTCATTGTTAAAGGGGTGGGCACTGGGGATGATGAGCACTGGGGAGAGTGCACTGTGCACCCCCCTCAGTGCACATATATGTTTGGCCGGCTGTCTCGGGCCAGCCAAACACACGTGTGCACTGTGCTTTCTCCAGCCTGGCACTGTGTTGCCGGGCTGTAGAGAGCAATCACAGGCTCCCAGTCTGCCTGGCAGTGCCCTGAATGGGCGCTCGCAGACAATCCTAAAGCTGCTTTGAGCAGCATCGAGATTGGCGGCAGGGAAGGTGTAAGCCTGTGCCTGCCTGCTGCTGAGACGACGAGGATTGGCGGTGCGGCAGTATGTTTTAAAAATGTATTTCATGTTATTAAACTTCCCTCGTCCCCCACGCGTCACCCGCCCCTTGTATTCTCCATGAGCCGCTGATTGGAGGGCTTTACATGAGCACCAGTTACATTCCAGAAGTTGCATTCATTTTAGTTAGGCATGGGCAGATTAAGTGATTTGCCCAGATTCACCAATGTTGAACCAAAGTCGAAACTCAAACCTAGTTCCCAAGACAACAGCCCTGCCTGTAACATCCTTTGCAATCCTTCAAGGAGGGGCAGCAGTAGGGGGAGACAGCAGCCTGCAGGCTGCATGGTTCCTAGCAGCAGCATTAAAACAAACATTGACAAAGCCAATATGTCGCGCCTACATGAGATCTATTGCCTTTGTACAATTTTTAGCACTGCTGCACAGCAGCGCAGCAGGTGTGCAACATAGCTGGAAGTAAAAAAACATAAAAGCGCTATGGTACAGTCAGTGCTGGCTGCATTACAGCACATTTTTGGTTGGCTTTTTGCAGTAATTTGCTAGTAGGTAGCACCTTTGGATTGCTGCTGTACTTTGATATATGGAAGTATCTGCCATGACCTTACACATCTTACAATAATGTTGCAGGTTGTGGCTGTACATGGCACGCAAATGGCTGTCTCAGGCCAGGCCCCTTTTTGAACCACCTCCAGATCACTGTGACATTATGGTACATCTGACTGATATGCGCATTCGATGGCCCTGTGTGTACCACATACATGTAGTTAATAGTGAAAATAAGAGACATTAAGATAGCTTAACCCCTTGGGCGCCAAGGACATAATGGTTACGTGGTGCGGCGCTGAGATGCCACGGACGTAACAATTACGTCCTTGTACTGGCCCTCGTGGGAAGCGATAGTGCTCACCCCAAGGGCAGGGCCACCACCCCTCCATGGCAAAGCTCGAAGGGGAATCGCTTCCCCTTCCACCCCCAAACCCGCTCAAACCCCCTTAGAGACGACTGACGATGTCAGCGCGCAATCGTGCGGTGACCTCTTCAGAGGACGCCCCCACTTCCAGCGCGGATCAGAAGAGAAATGCAAAAGCATTTCCGTTCCGATCATGTGATGGGGGCCTGAGAGGCTTCAAAAGGAAGAAAAGGAATTTCATTCCCTTTGATGTCTCTCAGAACATTTCAGCAGCCGGATCGTGAAGCCATCTGGCTGCTGAAATGCCCATTAGACACCAGGGATAATTTTTCAAGGTGAAATTGGCATAAGGGGAGCGACCCCTTGGGCAAGGGTCACTCCCCAGGGGGGCAATTATTTTCGAGGCCATTTCTGCCCCCCATGGGGGCAGATCGCTCTATTTCTAATAGGCCGATCTGCCCCCAGGTGGGGCCGAAACCACTTAGGCACCAGAGATTGGTGTGTGTGTTTTGTTTGGGTGGGCAGCCCCTTGGGCAAGGGTCACTTCCCATGGGGGCACATTACTGTTGGCTATATCTGCCACCCTTGGTGGCAGATCGGCCTATTTTTGGAAGGCCCATCTGCCACCAAGTGGGTCAGAAAGCCCACCAGAGACCAAAAAAGAGGGTGGGGGTATGTAGGAAAGTACCATCTTGCCTGGCATGTTACCCCCATTTTTCACTGTATATATGTTGTTTTAGTTGTATGTGTCACTGGGACCCTGGTAACCCAGGGCCCCAGTGCTCATAAGTGTGCCTGTATGTGTTACCTGTGTAGTGACTAACTGTCTCACTGAGGCTCTGCTAATCAGAACCTCAGTGGTTATGCTCTCTCATTTCTTTCCAAATTGTCACTGACAGGCTAGTGACCATTTTTACCAATTTACATTGGCTTACTGGAACACCCTTATAATCCCCTAGTATATGGTACTGAGGTACCCAGGGTATTGGGGTTCCAGGAGATCCCTATGGGCTGCAGCATTTCTTTTGCCACCCATAGGGAGCTCTGACAATTCTTACACAGGCCTGCCACTGCAGCCTGAGTGAAATAACGTCCACGTTATTTCACAGCCATTTTACACTGCACTTAAGTAACTTATAAGTCACCTATATGTCTAACCTTTACCTGGTAAAGGTTAGGTGCAAAGTTACTTAGTGTGAGGGCACCCTGGCACTAGCCAAGGTGCCCCCACATTGTTCAGAGCCAATTCACTGAACTTTGTGAGTGCGGGGACACCATTACACGCGTGCACTACATATAGGTCACTACCTATATGTAGCTTCACCATGGTAACTCCGAATATGGCCATGTAACATGTCTATGATCATGGAATTGCCCCCTCTATGCCATCCTGGCATTGTTGGTACAATTCCATGATCCCAGTGGTCTGTAGCACAGACCCTGGTACTGCCAGACTGCCCTTCCTGGGGTTTCTCTGCAGCTGCTGCTGCTGCCAACCCCTCAGACAGGCATCTGCCCTCCTGGGGTCCAGCCAGGCCTGGCCCAGGATGGCAGAACAAAGAACTTCCTCTGAGAGAGGGTGTAACACCCTCTCCCTTTGGAAAATGGTGTGAAGGCAGGGGAGGAGTAGCCTCCCCCAGCCTCTGGAAATGCTTTGTTGGGCACAGAGGTGCCCAATTCTGCATAAGCCAGTCTACACCGGTTCAGGGACCCCTTAGCCCCTGCTCTGGCGCGAAACTGGACAAAGGAAAGGGGAGTGACCACTCCCCTGACCTGCACCTCCCCTGGGAGGTGTCCAGAGCTCCTCCAGTGTGCTCCAGACCTCTGCCATCTTGGAAACAGAGGTGCTGCTGGCACACTGGACTGCTCTGAGTGGCCAGTGCCACCAGGTGACGTCAGAGACTCCTTGTGATAGGCTCCTTCAGGTGTTAGTAGCCTTTCCTCTCTCCTAGGTAGCCAAACCCTCTTTTCTGGCTATTTAGGGTCTCTGTCTCTGGGGAAACTTTAGATAACGAATGCATGAGCTCAGCCGAGTTCCTCTGCATCTCCCTCTTCACCTTCTGATAAGGAATCGACCGCTGACCGCGCTGGAAGCCTGCAAACCTGCAACATAGTAGCAAAGACGACTACTGCAACTCTGTAACGCTGATCCTGCCGCCTTCTCAACTGTTTTCCTGCTTGTGCATGCTGTGGGGGTAGTCTGCCTCCTCTCTGCACCAGAAGCTCCGAAGAAATCTCCCGTGGGTCGACGGAATCTTCCCCCTGCAACCGCAGGCACCAAAAAACTGCATCTCCGGTCCCTTGGGTCTCCTCTCAGCACGACGAGCGAGGTCCCTCGAATCCAGCGACACCGTCCAAGTGACCCCCACAGTCCAGTGACTCTTCAGCCCAAGTTTGGTGGAGGTAAGTCCTTGCCTCACCTCGCTGGGCTGCATTGCTGGGAACCGCGACTTTGCAAGCTTCTCCGGCCCCTGTGCACTTCCGGCGGAAATCCTGTGTGCACAGCCAAGCCTGGGTCCACGGCACTCTAACCTGCATTGCACGACTTTCTAAGTTGGTCTCCGGCGACGTGGGACTCCTTTGTGCAACTTCGGCGAGCACCGTTTCACGCATCCTCGTAGTGCCTGTTTCTGGCACTTCTCCGGGTGCTACCTGCTTCAGTGAGGGCTCTTTGTCTTGCTCGACGTCCCCTCTCTCTGCAGGTCCAATTTGCGACCTCCTGGTCCCTCCTGGGCCCCAGCAGCGTCCAAAAACGCCAAACGCACGATTTGCGTGTAGCAAGGCTTGTTGGCGTCCATCCGGCGGGAAAACACTTCTGCACGACTCTCCAAGGCGTGGGGGATCCATCCTCCAAAGGGGAAGTCTCTAGCCCTTGTCGTTCCTGCAGTATTCACAGTTCTTCAACCTAGTAAGAGCTTCTTTGCACCAACCGCTGGCATTTCTTGGGCATCTGCCCATCTCCGAGCTGCTTGTGACTTTTGGACTTGGTCCCCTTGTTCCACAGGTACCTTCAGACAGGAATCCATCGTTGTTGCATTGCTGATTTGTGTTTTCCTTGCATTCTCCCTCTAACACGACTATTTTGTCCTTAGGGGAACTTTGGTGCACTTTGCACTCACTTTTCAGGGTCTTGGGGTGGGTTATTTTGCTAACTCTCACTATTTTCTAATAGTCCCAGCGACCCTCTACAAGGTCACATAGGTTTGGGGTCCATTCGTGGTTCGCATTCCACTTCTGGAGTATATGGTTTGTGTTGCCCCTATCCCTATGTTTCCCCATTGCATCCTATTGTAATTATACATTGTTTGCACTGTTTTCTAAGACTATACTGCATATTTTTGCTATTGTGTATATATATCTTGTGTATATTTCCTATCCTCTCACTGAGGGTACACTCTAAGATACTTTGGCATATTGTCATAAAAATAAAGTACCTTTATTTTTAGTATAACTGTGTATTGTGTTTTCTTATGATATTGTGCATATGACACTAAGTGGTACTGTAGTAGCTTCACACGTCTCCTAGTTCAGCCTGAGCTGCTCTGCTAAGCTACCATTATCTATCAGCCTAAGCTGCTAGACACCCTATACACTAATAAGGGATAACTGGGCCTGGTGCAAGGTGCAAGTACCCCTTGGTACTCACTACAAGCCAGTCCAGCCTCCTACATTGGTTGTGCAGCGGTGGGATAAGTGCTTTGAGACTACTTACCACTCTTGTCATTGTACTTTTCATAAGAGAAAAATATACAAAACAAGGTCAGTGTATATACACATAGACAAAAAGTTTTGCATTTCCTCTTTTCACTCTTTTCTAAGTGCTGAAAAGTACTTCTAAAACTTTCAAAAAGTTCTTAAAAGTTTAAAAAGTTTTTTCTGTCTTTCCAAAAAGTTCTGAAAACTTTTTTTCTCTTTTGTCTATCACTTTAACTCTCTCTAAAAATGTCTGGCACAGGCCAAAAAGTTGAACTGTCCAAACTTGCATATGATCACCTTAGCTGGAAAGGAGCAAGGAGTCTCTGCATAGAGAGAGGTTTGAGTGTAGGGAAGAATCCTTCCTTAGAACTGTTAATTAATATGCTTAGAGTACAGGATAAGGCCATAAGTGCCCAATCTGTAGAAAAAGTAGCTAATGGTTCACAATCTGATCCAGGGACTCCCCCAGGAAAAGGTTCAGGAAAGAAACTTCTCAGCCTGCCCATTACTAGACAGTCTAGCATAGTTGGTACAGAGGTTGAATCACATCATACTGAGGATGTGCTCTCACATTATACTGGTAGCCAAGCTGTTAGGGTGCCCTCTGTAAGGGACAGGTCTCCTTCTGTTCATTCCCATCATACCTCTGTATCTAGAAATGTCCCTCCCACCCACCCTGATGACAGATTGTTGGAAAGGGAGCTCAATAGATTGAGAGTGGAGCAAACCAGACTGAAGCTCAAGAAGCAACAGCTGGATTTGGATAGACAGTCTTTAGAAATAGAGAGGGAAAGACAGAAAATGGGTTTAGATACCCATGGTGGCAGCAGCAGTATTCCCCATAGTCATCCTGCAAAACAGCATGATTCCAGGAATCTGCATAAGATAGTTCCCCCTTACAAGGAGGGGGATGACATTAACAAGTGGTTTGCTGCACTTGAGAGGGCCTGTGCTGTACAGGATGTCCCTCAAAAGCAGTGGGCTGCTATCCTATGGCTATCATTTACTGGAAAAGGTAGGGATAGGCTCCTTACTGTAAAAGAAAATGATGCTAACAATTTCCAAGTTCTTAAGAATGCACTCCTGGATGGTTATGGCTTAACCACTGAACAGTACAGGATAAAGTTCAGAGATACCAAAAAGGAGTCTTCACAAGACTGGGTTGATTTCATTGACCAGGCAGTGAAGGCCTTGGAGGGGTGGTTACATGGCAGTAAAGTTACTGATTATGACAGCCTGTATAACTTGATCCTGAGAGAGCATATTCTTAATAATTGTGTGTCTGATTTGTTGCACCAGTACTTGGTGGACTCTGATCTGACCTCTCCCCAAGAATTGGGAAAGAAGGCAGACAAATGGGTCAGAACAAGAGTGAACAGAAAAGTTCATACAGGGGGTGACAAAGATGGCAACAAAAAGAAGGATGGTAAGTCTTCTGACAAGGGTGGGGACAAATCTAAAAATGAGTCTTCATCAGGCCCACAAAAACACTCTGGTGGGAGTGGTGGGCCCAAATCCTCCTTTAATCAGAACAAGGAAAAGAAACCATGGTGCTATTTATGTAAGATAAAAGGCCATTGGACAACAGATCCCAGTTGTCCAAAGAAAGGCACCACAGCTCCTACCACTACAACCCCTACTGCTACACCTAGTGTCCCTACTAATAGCAGTGGTGGTGGGAGCAAACCTACTAATAGCCAATCCAAGGGAGTAGCTGGGCTCACTTTTGGTAATTTAGTTGGGGTTGGTCTGATTAGGGAGACCACAGAGGCTACTTTAGTCTCTGAAGGGGCTATTGACTTAGCCACTTTGGTTGCTTGCCCCCATAACTTGGAGAAGTACAAGCAACTAACCCTAATAAATGGTGTTGAGGTCCAGGCCTACAGGGACACAGGTGCCAGTGTCACAATGGTGATTGAGAAACTGGTGCACCCTGAACAACACATACTTGGACACCAGTACCAAGTAACCGATGCTCACAACATAACACAAAGCCACCCCATGGCTGTTGTAAATCTCAACTGGGGGGGGGTATCTGGTCCAAAGAAAGTTGTGGTAGCTTCAGATTTACCTGTAGACTGTCTATTAGGGAACGATTTGGAGACATCAGCTTGGTCAGATGTGGAGTTGGAGGCCCATGCAGCAATGCTGGGCATCCCAGGGCATATTTTTGCTTTGACAAGGGCTCAGGCCAAAAAGCAAAAAGGACAGGGAAGCTTGGATCCTGGAACAATGGACCAAGTGCTCCCTAAAGCTAGGGCTAGTAGAAGCAAACCACTTCCTACTATCCCTCCCTCTACAGTGGATTCTACTTCTGAGGAAGAAGAATTCCCTCCCTGTGCAGAACCTACACCAGAGGAGCTGGAAGCAGACACTGCTGAGCTTTTGGGTGAAGGGGGGCCTGCCAGAGAGGAGCTGAGTGTGGCACAGCAAACCTGTCCCACATTAGAGGGTCTCAGACAGCAAGCTGTCAAACAGGCTAATGGGGATGTCAGTGACTCACACAGAGTTTACTGGGAGGACAACCTCTTGTACACTGAGAATAGGGATCCTAAACCTGGAGCTGCCAGGAGATTAGTGATTCCTCAGGAGTACAGAAAGTTCCTCCTAACACTGGCACATGACATTCCCTTAGCTGGGCACCTGGGTCAAATGAAAACTTGGGACAGATTGGTACCACTGTTTCATTGGCCTAGGATGTCTGAGGACACAAAAGAATTTTGTAAGTCCTGTGAAACCTGTCAAGCCAGTGGCAAGACAGGTGGCACTCCAAAGGCACCCCTTATCCCACTGCCGGTGGTTGGGGTTCCCTTTGAAAGGGTAGGGGTTGACATAGTTGGCCCCCTTGACCCTCCTACTGCTTCAGGCAATAGATTTATCTTGGTGGTAGTGGACCATGCCACAAGATATCCTGAAGCTATTCCTTTAAGGACCACTACAGCTCCTGCAGTGGCAAAGGCCCTCCTGGGAATATTTTCCAGGGTGGGCTTCCCAAAGGAAGTAGTATCAGACAGAGGAAGCAATTTCATGTCTGCATACTTAAAGGCCATGTGGAAGGAGTGTGGTGTAACTTACAAGTTCACAACACCCTATCATCCACAAACAAATGGACTGGTGGAGAGATTTAATAAAACTCTCAAAGGCATGATTATGGGACTCCCTGAAAAACTCCGCAGGAGATGGGATATCCTTCTACCATGCCTCCTTTTTGCCTACAGGGAGGTACCCCAGAAAGGAGTGGGCTTCAGCCCCTTTGAACTTCTTTTTGGACACCCTGTTAGGGGTCCACTCACACTTGTAAAGGAGGGTTGGGAACAACCTTTAAAAGCTCCTAAGCAGGATATTGTGGACTATGTACTTGGCCTCAGATCAAGGATGGCTGAGTACATGAAAAAGGCCAGTAAAAACCTTCAGGCCAGCCAAGAGCTCCAGAAGCAATGGCATGATCAGAAGGCTGTTTTGGTTCAGTACCAACCAGGGCAGAAAGTGTGGGTCTTGGAGCCTGTGGCCCCAAGAGCACTCCAAGATAAATGGAGTGGTCCACACACAATTGTTGAAAAGAAGGGTGAAGTCACCTACTTGGTTGACTTAGGCACTGCCAGGAGTCCCCTTAGGGTGCTCCATGTCAACCGCCTGAAACCCTACTATGACAGGGCTGATCTCACCCTGCTCATGGCAACAGATGAGGGACAGGAAGAAGACAGTGATCCTCTACCTGATCTCTTCTCTTCCACAGAACAAGATGCTCTTGTGGAAGGTGTAGTTTTGGCTGATTGTCTTACTGCTGAGCAGAAAGATAATTGCATAAATCTCCTAGGACAATTTTCAGAACTCTTCTCCATTGTGCCAGGCACCACTTCTTGGTGTGAGCACACTATAGATACTGGAGACAGTTTACCTGTCAAAAGTAAGATCTATAGGCAGCCTGACCATGTCAGGGACTGCATAAAGCAAGAAGTTCAGAAGATGTTGGAACTAGGAGTGGTCGAGCACTCTGACAGTCCATGGGCTTCTCCTGTGGTACTGGTACCAAAACCCAATTCTAAAGATGGAAAGAAGGAAATGAGGTTTTGTGTAGACTATAGAGGTCTCAACTTGGTAACCAAAACAGATGCTCACCCTATACCCAGGGCAGATGAGCTAATAGATACACTGGCATCTGCCAAGTATCTAAGCACTTTTGATTTGACTGCAGGGTATTGGCAGATCAAAATGTCAGAAGATGCTAAACCTAAGACTGCATTTTCTATCATTGGAGGACATTACCAGTTTACTGTAATGCCTTTTGGTTTGAAAAATGCACCTGCCACTTTTCAGAGAGTTGGTGAACACAGTCCTGCAAGGGCTGGAAGCTTTCAGTGCAGCATATTTGGATGATATAGCTGTCTTTAGCTCCAGCTGGGATGATCACCTGGTCCACCTTTGGAAAGTTTTGGAGGCCCTGCAAAAGGCAGGCCTCACTATCAAGGCTTCAAAGTGCCAGATAGGGCAGGGTAAGGTGGTTTATCTGGGACACCTTGTTGGTGGGGAACAGATTGCACCACTTCAGGGGAAAATCCAAACTATTATTGATTGGATTCCCCCTACCACTCAGACTCAGGTGAGAGCCTTCCTAGGCCTCACTGGGTATTACAGGAGGTTCATTAAGAACTATGGCTCCATTGCAGCCCCTCTTAATGACCTCACATCCAAGAAAATGCCTAAAAAGGTATTATGGACAGCAAACTGTCAGAAAGCTTTTGAGGAGCTGAAGCAGGCCATGTGCTCTGCACCTGTCCTGAAAAGCCCTTGTTACTCTAAAAAATTCTATGTCCAAACTGATGCATCTGAATTAGGAGTAGGGGCAGTCCTATCACAACTTAATTCTGAGGGCCAGGATCAACCTGTTGCTTTTATTAGTAGAAGGTTGACCCCTAGAGAAAAGCGTTGGTCTGCCATTGAGAGGGAGGCCTTTGCTGTGGTCTGGGCTCTGAAGAAGTTGAGGCCATACCTGTTTGGCACTCACTTCATTGTTCAGACAGACCACAAACCTCTACTTTGGCTAAAACAAATGAAAGGTGAAAATCCTAAATTGTTGAGGTGGTCCATATCCCTACAGGGAATGGACTATACAGTGGAACATAGACCTGGGAGTAGCCACTCCAATGCAGATGGACTCTCCAGATATTTCCACTTAGACAATGAAGACTCATCAGGTAATGGCTAGTCTTATTGTCCTTCGTTTGGGGGGGGGGTTGTGTAGGAAAGTACCATCTTGCCTGGCATGTTACCCCCATTTTTCACTGTATATATGTTGTTTTAGTTGTATGTGTCACTGGGACCCTGGTAACCCAGGGCCCCAGTGCTCATAAGTGTGCCTGTATGTGTTACCTGTGTAGTGACTAACTGTCTCACTGAGGCTCTGCTAATCAGAACCTCAGTGGTTATGCTCTCTCATTTCTTTCCAAATTGTCACTGACAGGCTAGTGACCATTTTTACCAATTTACATTGGCTTACTGGAACACCCTTATAATCCCCTAGTATATGGTACTGAGGTACCCAGGGTATTGGGGTTCCAGGAGATCCCTATGGGCTGCAGCATTTCTTTTGCCACCCATAGGGAGCTCTGACAATTCTTACACAGGCCTGCCACTGCAGCCTGAGTGAAATAACGTCCACGTTATTTCACAGCCATTTTACACTGCACTTAAGTAACTTATAAGTCACCTATATGTCTAACCTTTACCTGGTAAAGGTTAGGTGCAAAGTTACTTAGTGTGAGGGCACCCTGGCACTAGCCAAGGTGCCCCCACATTGTTCAGAGCCAATTCACTGAACTTTGTGAGTGCGGGGACACCATTACACGCGTGCACTACATATAGGTCACTACCTATATGTAGCTTCACCATGGTAACTCCGAATATGGCCATGTAACATGTCTATGATCATGGAATTGCCCCCTCTATGCCATCCTGGCATTGTTGGTACAATTCCATGATCCCAGTGGTCTGTAGCACAGACCCTGGTACTGCCAGACTGCCCTTCCTGGGGTTTCTCTGCAGCTGCTGCTGCTGCCAACCCCTCAGACAGGCATCTGCCCTCCTGGGGTCCAGCCAGGCCTGGCCCAGGATGGCAGAACAAAGAACTTCCTCTGAGAGAGGGTGTAACACCCTCTCCCTTTGGAAAATGGTGTGAAGGCAGGGGAGGAGTAGCCTCCCCCAGCCTCTGGAAATGCTTTGTTGGGCACAGAGGTGCCCAATTCTGCATAAGCCAGTCTACACCGGTTCAGGGACCCCTTAGCCCCTGCTCTGGCGCGAAACTGGACAAAGGAAAGGGGAGTGACCACTCCCCTGACCTGCACCTCCCCTGGGAGGTGTCCAGAGCTCCTCCAGTGTGCTCCAGACCTCTGCCATCTTGGAAACAGAGGTGCTGCTGGCACACTGGACTGCTCTGAGTGGCCAGTGCCACCAGGTGACGTCAGAGACTCCTTGTGATAGGCTCCTTCAGGTGTTAGTAGCCTTTCCTCTCTCCTAGGTAGCCAAACCCTCTTTTCTGGCTATTTAGGGTCTCTGTCTCTGGGGAAACTTTAGATAACGAATGCATGAGCTCAGCCGAGTTCCTCTGCATCTCCCTCTTCACCTTCTGATAAGGAATCGACCGCTGACCGCGCTGGAAGCCTGCAAACCTGCAACATAGTAGCAAAGACGACTACTGCAACTCTGTAACGCTGATCCTGCCGCCTTCTCAACTGTTTTCCTGCTTGTGCATGCTGTGGGGGTAGTCTGCCTCCTCTCTGCACCAGAAGCTCCGAAGAAATCTCCCGTGGGTCGACGGAATCTTCCCCCTGCAACCGCAGGCACCAAAAAACTGCATCTCCGGTCCCTTGGGTCTCCTCTCAGCACGACGAGCGAGGTCCCTCGAATCCAGCGACACCGTCCAAGTGACCCCCACAGTCCAGTGACTCTTCAGCCCAAGTTTGGTGGAGGTAAGTCCTTGCCTCACCTCGCTGGGCTGCATTGCTGGGAACCGCGACTTTGCAAGCTTCTCCGGCCCCTGTGCACTTCCGGCGGAAATCCTGTGTGCACAGCCAAGCCTGGGTCCACGGCACTCTAACCTGCATTGCACGACTTTCTAAGTTGGTCTCCGGCGACGTGGGACTCCTTTGTGCAACTTCGGCGAGCACCGTTTCACGCATCCTCGTAGTGCCTGTTTCTGGCACTTCTCCGGGTGCTACCTGCTTCAGTGAGGGCTCTTTGTCTTGCTCGACGTCCCCTCTCTCTGCAGGTCCAATTTGCGACCTCCTGGTCCCTCCTGGGCCCCAGCAGCGTCCAAAAACGCCAAACGCACGATTTGCGTGTAGCAAGGCTTGTTGGCGTCCATCCGGCGGGAAAACACTTCTGCACGACTCTCCAAGGCGTGGGGGATCCATCCTCCAAAGGGGAAGTCTCTAGCCCTTGTCGTTCCTGCAGTATTCACAGTTCTTCAGCCTAGTAAGAGCTTCTTTGCACCAACCGCTGGCATTTCTTGGGCATCTGCCCATCTCCGAGCTGCTTGTGACTTTTGGACTTGGTCCCCTTGTTCCACAGGTACCTTCAGACAGGAATCCATCGTTGTTGCATTGCTGATTTGTGTTTTCCTTGCATTCTCCCTCTAACACGACTATTTTGTCCTTAGGGGAACTTTGGTGCACTTTGCACTCACTTTTCAGGGTCTTGGGGTGGGTTATTTTGCTAACTCTCACTATTTTCTAATAGTCCCAGCGACCCTCTACAAGGTCACATAGGTTTGGGGTCCATTCGTGGTTCGCATTCCACTTCTGGAGTATATGGTTTGTGTTGCCCCTATCCCTATGTTTCCCCATTGCATCCTATTGTAATTATACATTGTTTGCACTGTTTTCTAAGACTATACTGCATATTTTTGCTATTGTGTATATATATCTTGTGTATATTTCCTATCCTCTCACTGAGGGTACACTCTAAGATACTTTGGCATATTGTCATAAAAATAAAGTACCTTTATTTTTAGTATAACTGTGTATTGTGTTTTCTTATGATATTGTGCATATGACACTAAGTGGTACTGTAGTAGCTTCACACGTCTCCTAGTTCAGCCTGAGCTGCTCTGCTAAGCTACCATTATCTATCAGCCTAAGCTGCTAGACACCCTATACACTAATAAGGGATAACTGGGCCTGGTGCAAGGTGCAAGTACCCCTTGGTACTCACTACAAGCCAGTCCAGCCTCCTACAGGGTATGACCATACCCCTACCCCAAATAAATGGGGCCAAAGTTGTTTTGCCCACCGTGGGCAGATGGGGCAATAACCCACGATTCAATACCCGGGGGGGGGGCAGAAAACCTACTAGATGCCAGGGAATTAAAAAAAAAAATAGTGGGGTGGTGGCTACCAACCAGTATGGGCATGCTTATAGCCCCACTCCAACTGAGGGGGGTAACAGTCTTTCAGTTCTCCCTCCACAGACTAAAACATCTTATCCCATGGCAAGCAACAGGACATTCGATTACTTTGTGTTTTGGTTTTACATTTGGGCCATGAGAGCTTGTCTAACTCTCAAAATCGTCCCACTTGGAATGGTGAGGGCTGCACTTTTTGGACTTTGGGATGCTGCCATGTAGAAAAATCCACACAACCTAGACACATCTGAAAATTAAACATCTGGGTGAGTCCAGGGTGGTGTGCTTCACATGCACCCCACACCATTTTCTTACCCACAATGCCCTGCAAATCTCCAAATTTGCTGGATAACACATTTTTCCCACATTTTTGTGATGGAATCTTCCAGAATCTGCAGGAGTCCACAAAATTCCTACCACCCAGCATTGTCTCATCTATACCAATAAAAATTCTGCCCCACTTGTCAGCCTAAATTTTTTTTTTTTCAAACTGCCCTTTTGTACCCGTTATGGTTCCCCCTCAATTTCTATATATTTTTTACTCTTCCCTGTCACAGGCACTTGGCCAACCTACACAAGTGAGGTGTCATTTTTACCAGGAGACTGAGGGGAACGCTGGGTGGTTGGAAATGTGTTCAGTTGCGGTGAGCCCACACAGAAATGTGGGAAAAATGTCTTATTTTAGCTAAATTTGAGGTTTGCTGAGGATTCTGGGTAAGAAAACACTGGGGGATCCACGCAAGTCACACCTCCCTCGACTCCCTCAGGTGTCTAGTTTTCAGAAATGTTTGGGTTTGGTAGGTTTCCCTATATGGCTAAGCCCAGGACCAAAAACACAGGTGCCCCACCCGCAAAAACAGGTAGTTTTGTATTTGATAATTTTGATGTGTCCACATAGTGTTTTGGGGCATTTCCTTTTGCGGGCACGAGGCCTACTCACACAAGTGAGAAACCATTTGTATGGGGAGACTTGGGGAGTGCTGGGTGGAAGGACATTTGTGGCTTCTCTCAGATTCTAGAACTTTCTGTCACCGAAATTTGAGGAAAAAGTGTTTTTTTGGCCTAATTTTGAGGTTTGCAAATAATTCTGGGTAAAAGAAATTGGTGAGAGCCCCACAAGTCACCCCATCTTGGATTCCCCTAGGTGTCTAGTTTTAAAAAATTCAAATGTTTGGTAGGATTCCCTAGGTGCCGGCTGAGCTAGAGGCCGAAACCCACAGCTAGGCACTTTGCAAAAAACATCTCTGCCTTTTTTTGGGAAAATGTGATGTGTCCACGTTGTGTTTTGGAGCATTTCCTTTCGCAGGCACCAAGCCTACCCACACAAGTGAGGTTCCATTTTTATCGGGAGACTTGGGTGAACGCTGGGTGGGAGGAAATTTGTTTCTCCTCTCAGATTCCAGAACGTTCTGTCACCAAAATATGAGGAAAAAGTGTTTTTTAAGCCAAATTTTGAGGTTTGAAAAGGATTCTGGGTAACAGAACCTGGTGCGAGCCCCACAAGTAACCCCAATTTGGATTCCCCTAGGTGTCTAGGTTTAAAAAATGTACAGGTTTGGAAGGTTTCCCTAGGTTCCGGCTGAGCTAGAGGCCACAATCCACAGCTAGGCACTTTGCAAAAAACACGTCAGATATCAACGTAAAAATGTTGTGTCCATGTTGCGTTTCCTGTCGCGGGCATTAGGCCTACCCATGCAAGTGATGTACCATTTTTATCGGGAGCCCTGGGGGAACACAGAATGGAAGAACAAGTGTTATTGCCCCTTTTCTTTCCTACATTTTTGCCTTCCAAATGTAAGAGAGTGTGTAAAAAAAGATGTTTATTTGAGAAATGCACTGTAATTAACATGCTAGTATGGGGACCCCAGAATTCAGAGATGTGTAAATGACCACTGTTTCTCAACACCTTATCTTGTGCCCATTTTGGAAATACAAAGGTTTCCTTGATACCTATTTTTCACTCTTTATATTTCAGCAAATTAATTGCTGTATACGCGGTATACAATGAAAACCCATTGCAAGGTACAGCTCATTTATTGGCTCTGGACACCTAGGGTTCTTGATGAACCCACAAGCCCTATATATCCCTGCAACCAGAAGAGTCCCACAGATGTAACGACGTAAAATCTGACATCGCAGGAAAAAGTTACAGAGTAAAACGTGTAGAGAAATGGCAGTTTTTGTTTACCTCAATTTCAATATTTTTTTTATTTTAGCTGTAATTTTCTGTAGGAAAACCTTGTAGGATCTACACAAATGACCCCTTAGTGAATTTAGAATGTTGTCTAGTTTCTAGAAATGTTTAGCTGTCCAGGATCTAGCATCGGTTTCACACCCATTTCTGTCACTAACTGGAAGGAGGCTAAAAGCACAAAAAATAGAAAAATGGGGTATGTTCCAGTAAAATGTCAAAACTGTGTTGAAAAATGTGGTTTTCTAATTCAAGTCTGCCTGTTTCTGAAAGCTGGGAAGATGATGATTTTAGCACCGCAAACCATTTGTTTATGCCATTTTCAGGGGGAAAACCACAAGCCTTCTTCTGCAGCCTTTTTTCCCATTTTTGTTTTTTAAAACGATTTTTTTAATGTATTTTGGCTAATTTCTTGGTCTCCTACAGGGGAACCCACAAACTCTGGCTACCTCTAGAATCCCTAGGATGTTGCAAAAAAAGGGCGCAAAATTGGCATGGGTAGCTTATGTGTACAAAAAGTTATGAGGGTCTAAGCGCAAACTGCCCCAAATAGCCAAAAAAAGGCCTGGCACCTGAGGGGGAAAAGGCCTGTCAGCCAAGGGGTTAACAAGTAAGCAAAAATGAATTTGTCAATACAAAAGAAATGCTGATTTCTGGAAAAAACCCAATTGAAGGTTTGTTCATCTTCCTACTGAAGGCAAGATAGGCACACTTTCTCTCTATTGCTACAAATTATGTGCACTGGAGTGATTTGATGATTTAACGAAGAGCAGCAATACGTCATGGTGCCTTTTTTGCTACATTATTCTCCACCAAGACATGATGTTGTGTGTCTGAGGACATGGGGGAGAAGATCAACTGCGTAGGTGAGTGGGGACTCGGCTCAAGACTGAAGCACTTTTAACAAGCATTGGTAAAGCCAAGAAGCCTCACTTATATGAGATCTATTGGCTTTGTCAATCTTTTTTTGCCATTTTGCACAGCAGTGCGGCCACAATGCAACATGACTGAAAGTAAAGAAAAATAGTGCTATGATGAGGCCAGCGCTGACCGTATTTGCTTTCTTTTTGGCCATGTTGCATAGCGGCTGCGCTGCTGAGTGACATCGCTAAAAACATTAACAAAGCCAATAGATCTCATATAGGTGAGAGTTAATGGCTTTCCCAATGCCTGTTCCTATATCTGTTCTCTCTCTTTAGACCCTCTCATCTGTTGCTCAAACACACATACCTAGCATCAGAGCAGGACCAGGACTGGTCTGAGCAGCAAACCAAGCACTGGAGTCTGTGCTGTTTCTCCAACCCGTCTGTGCAACACAGCTGGGTTGGAAAAACCTAAGTGTGCCTGTCAGTTTGGAGGGCCCAAGAAGGATGTCCGAACTGACATGCGCACTTAAGTGCACTCAACTTCACTCCTCTTCCCCCTCCCATGGCCCAGCCCTGCCCCTCCCTTCGCACGTTTGCTCAGCCAGCAGCTGAAAAATAAAACGATAATAAAATAACATTGCAGAGGAGCCACCGCTGACACACTCCCTCTTTCTCTTGATCTCTTGTTTTCTCAGCCTATGTACCTTTCTCTGGGTCTCTATCTTACTCTCTTTGCCTGCCTGTGTGAGTCTATCTCACTGCTTCTTTCTGTCTGTCTGACTCTTGCTGTCTCTCATTCTTCAAATAGTAGAAGTGGTCATGTGTAGAAAAGGGTGTCCCAGTAAGGTGCAAAAGAGGTATCTTTTTAAATACAAAACACAGGCATAAATAAAACATGTCCCACAACTCTTAAACCTGTGTACCCGCTAGTGTTGTTAAAACATAACAGACAAGGCGAAAACTGCCATTGCCACACACAGTAGATTTAACTTTTGTATACTGAAGGTTTATGGAGCTTCACTAGGAGGCACAGAACAGAATGGACAGCACCAGTGCAAGCTTTCCTGCCATACAGACCAGGAACAGCCAAGGCAACAGCAGTGCAAACCTCAGTACACACAACGACCATGTAAGGCATGGACTACTTTTGTCCAAGGTTTGAGGCTTATCATCCTCTGATTGTTACACAGCAGACACACCCTCTAAAACTGATAAGTGCAAGGCTAGGGACCACAATGCTGGCACGTCAGCACGCCTCCTATTGCATTCTGATGTGTGCACTTCATAGTGTTATCAGTTAGAGAAAAGTTGGCAAACAGTGTTGGCACAGACGGTGCTTGTATTTCCAAGCATGTGTTTCTGGGCTCCTGCCTGACTTCAGCAGAAAGTGGGAAGATGGAAGCACTAGTTGCGGCTGCACCGGTGGCAGACACTCTCCTGTTTCTAGTAACTGTAAACACTGGGACCTGCATCTCCGAGACTTAAAGACCGCAGCTGGAGAGCTGGCGCTGGGTTGCTAGCAGAGTGCAGAGTTGCTCTCCTTGGTCTTCTTATGAAGAGGCACAATAAGCTGAGTGATCATACCTTCAGGCACGCTGTGGCCCAAGTGAGGGGATTGGTGGATTTAGGAGGGCAGGGGTAAGCGACTCCTCAAGCGAAGGCCGCCGCCTCGGATAGGAGACAGGAAACACTAGGAATATGCTGCGTATGCCAATTCTGTTTACGTCACCCACTTAGGTGAGCGGAACTTACATTCACACTGCATGAACCGGAGTTTTCCTGTCGTGGAGGTGGAACTCACCTCAAGGGTAAGGGCTGAGATGAGAAAGATGGACATAAAAATGATTACCGCTGTATTTTTGGTCCAGCAATGTTTTTTAAAAACAACATCTGCATTTCCTTAACTTGACGAGAACGACATTTTCTAATGGGCAGTACCAAATTCATAATTGTTCTCTCTGAATCTACATAAGTCAGTGTATATTTTACCGGCATATCCAGAAAATGTGTTCATCAAGTGTAATGTGTTAGCCAAATAAATTAAATGGTTTCTTCTACTGCCTATGCATGTTTAAACTGTATGTAAATATTAGAATGCTACTAATGTAGGGCTATTAAAAAACAGACGCGGACATGCAATCGTATGCCCTGTTTGCTACTTTAAGACTGAAGAGACAACTAAGGTCAAAGTGACTGCGCGTAGCTCGGAAAACTCACCTGTACACTTTTCCCAGTCATAGCACACGTCATATCCGCAGGGCGCTTGCACTGTGCTGTTTGCAGACAGCTGTATCCTCTCAAGGACCCAGCTCAAATTGACGTCTTGGCAGGCCCCAGAATGCAGGAAATGAAGTTGCTTTTCTCCCAGGCACTTCTCAGCCAAGAACTCACAGCTGGATGTTGTAATAGTGCTTTCTGTGGCTGCATCGAATATGCACAGATCTTCTGAATAGTGTCTAAAAAGTAGAGTAGAAATAATTGATTGGAAGAGAAAAGAGGGCTATACTTGAGATTAAAAGAAGGTTGTGCTACTTTAAAATGTATCCTAGAGAACGGAAGACAGGCGTTTACTTAGATAGAGCAAGGACTAGAGCTATTCTTACATAGGGGAAAATTGTTCAATTTACCAACTGTATTAAATTAAATATAGATTTTATGGGTCCTACAGAAGACATACTTAGATTCATATACACTATGGTGCAGCTTGAGGGTTCGCGATGGAGTGTTGGGCAACCAGTAGCAGTGATCAACTTCGACGTGCAACAGGTTTCCTGCACCAAAAGTCGGTGCTAGTGCAGAGTAAAATGTCACTTCGGCAAACCCTGATAAGTTATGCAAAGAAGAATTAACGTTCTGATAACAGGAAAATCAACATCTCTTTGCTTCCTCTCAAAGTCAATCATCTAAAGACACAGAAAATAGCACCACCTGGCTTTACGTAGACTTCTAGGCCCAGATTTATCAAGGTTTTGCATCATCCTTGTGCCACGCTAGGTGAAGAAGAGAGATGCAGAACCTAGAATGCGATTTACCATGCCACTCAGAAGCACCCTGAGTGGCTTGGGAATCCTGGTGTCGCTGCCTTGCGTTACACTGTGCTGGGAATGCATTACATGGGTGGATCGTGGGTGTTCCCACGCATCCACCCATGCATTCTGACACATTCCCAGATTTACCAACACTGGTTGACCTAGGAATGCTTCTGATTTGTATGTATTTCCGAGGGTCCCTGCACTGGAGCCAGGCAGCATTGGGTGCCCCAGTGCAAGGAGACAACAGGTACGTCCTCTCCTTGTCCACATCATGCTAGATTTGGCTCATTCCTGTTCTCACCCTGTCACACAAAGCAGCACAGCGAGTTGTCTTGCGGTGTTGCTTTGCTTTGGCGTAATAATAAATCAGGGCTTTAGTGCGGAGTGAAAAGTGGGGTAAACAACAGGCATGTGTTCGAGTGGGTGACAATGTGTTATTTTTTCAATACATAATATGTGTTAGTTTCGAAATATTTCCACATATTCTGGAAGCCACCCTTGTAATGTCACACAAGATACCACTCAATAAAAACGTGGAGCGTATTATTTCCATTTGTAGCACCAACGATGTCAACGGCGTGCAAAGCTTTGTAAATAGGATGGTGTGCTATTTTTGCTGCTTACCTTCACAAAGCATTCCTCCACACAATTTTTTGTAATTGTAGGCATTAGTCTTGCAATACATCATGGTCTCTTACAGTATCCATGAGAATTATTTCTCTGCAGTGGCAAACTATGCATGTGCCTGAACTAAAAGTGTGTGATACTGCCTCAGCGGTGCTTGAGGGTTCCTTCTGACATTCTGATATCCAAGCAAGGCGTTTTACACCATATCTGACATTAGTGAAACATGCTACGGAGGCAGTAGCTAGCATTCATCCCTACATGCGTTTGTATTCAAGAATAGGCCCACAAGTGCTGGTGGTGTACCACAGTGACATCTATCTATCTAAACCCTGTGCATGAGGAGTGGGATTGCATTTAGACAGGCCCTGTAAGGGGGCCAAGAGGTAAATGATCTCACAGCATATCTAAAAACCCATTCTAGACTGCCTATTATTTGTGAATGCTAGCGAGGCAAAGCTGGGCAAAGGGCAATGCTATTTTCTGTATGCTGAATGGCCCCATTAAAACGAAAGCTTATAATCTGATGAGTAGTTGATGGGATAAAACAGATAACCAGACAATCACTCACTCTTGGAGGGATTTTGCATTGTAATCAATTTTTACCCTGCCCATACGAAAGGTTCTAGCTCTGCTGATGCCAGAGTTCCTTAGCCCTGTACACCAGATCTTCCACTACAGCACTTGCCTCAAAGTCCAGGCCCTCCCTAAATGAAGGGAATGAATGCTGATTTACCAAATTGCTTTGGTAGCAGAAGTGATAACACACTGACTTCAATTCCAGTATAAGTGGACAGTATGCCCAGTGCAGACTTCAGTATAGTGCCCCTACATGCTTGGAAACACCCGCAGTGTCAAAGGGAGATCAGAGTTGTGCAGACTGACAATGAATTCCCTAAATTGGGTGCATGTGCAAATGCGAAAATATGGTGATGTAAATTCTGCCAGCAATGATGGACATTTATGGATTTCTGTCGGAGATTTTCTCCTAACGTGCACCCTCTTTTGGTGGGTAAGGCCACTTTGGTGGTGAACCTCTACTGCCCTAACTGCTACGTTTGTGGGGTTAAACATCTGCCACATCTGTGACCAACCTCATTACGGCCTGCACGTTTTTTTAAACAAGCCACTGATTCTTCCCTGAATACATCCAGACAGCACCTAATGTGTTAGCTTTTGAGGAGGCTATGAAACTATATCTGTACCTTTATTTACTGCCAACCATATAACCTCATTCACAGCCTCTGCTATGACAAAGACCATGTCGATGGCCCCATTTATCCCTTTTAGTGAAGGCCATTTCTGTTTGCATTGTTGCAAAGCTTTACACATTTCTTGTGGCAACATTCATTCTCTAGATATCGTGTCAATAAATAAAAAAACAGAGGCTTCCAGTACTGAGACTGGAAGTTACAAAACATTTCACATGGTTCTTACAACCTGCTTACTCAATCTTGGTTCCATAAACTGTTCATTGCGATCAGTTTACAGCTGTCTAAGCAAGATCTCTAGATTTACTGGCTCTAGGAGTGGCACTACAACATAAATATAGACCATTGCCAAGTCTGTAAACTAAAAAGGTTTTCTGCTGAAAGAATTGTGTCATATCATGACATCCTCTCAGCGGTTTAGCTGCTAGTTGTGTCCATCCTGGACTAAATGAATGTGGTCTGGCTAATGTTCCTAAGAGTTTGCTTCTTTCCTTCAAGGCACTGCTGAATATTGGAACTTGTTTCTGGGGACCAAGTATAGTTATATCACGATCATTATTTGAGCCGTTCAGTGGTTCGACTGGAAGTGAGACAGTGCATCAAAGTGGCCTGTTTTGTTATAAAGGCAACTTGTTTTGGGTTGGAGTTGCATTTGAGAACTGGCCTATTGTAAAGGTGTCCTCTGTCTTTGACTCACTTGTGTTGACTGTTTATTTAGACTTAAGATCTAATGTCTATTTATTATATTTGCTCTCCTGTGCAAGGCTTGTATTTCGTTGTGGGTTGACCTTGAAAAGTTATGAATTCGTATAAATGAAACAAATTAGTAAACAAATAATGTATGTAACAGCAAGTTTGCATGTTGCTCAACTCTGGCATGATACTCACTTTCTTCCTACCACAAGTCATGCTTGTGTGCCACAGTTCTCAGTTCAGCATAAACAGTGCATAATTTTAACACAATAAATTATATAAACTCCCCAAAAATGTTTCCTGTAAACCTTCCACATACCTGCAGTCCTCTTGAGGAGACAAGCAAACACATTCAGATCCAATTTCCTTTTGCCCGGGGTTGCATTTACCTGGTGGTCTATCTGCAATACAAATAGATCGGAGTTAAACCATGTAAAAGGTGTTTGGGGCTATCTAACATCAAATTATTATAGAACTCTTTCTGCGGGCTACTGGAATCCCGATTGAGGCACAAACAGCAGTTTACGCCTGAATCAGGATTCCAAATAATGTGAAATTACCATTCTCAATTTTCCTTATTTTTATGTAAACACATTCTTATTGATTTGTTCAAATTCTACAACTTCTCTGGTAGGAACAAAATTTTTAGGGCATATATTGTTAAATAGCAGTCATTGCATGTACCTTTCTATACCCGTTTGTCAAGATATTACCGCTATAAGGGATCATCTTAAGCAGACATCAACTGTGGGTGATGTTACCTCCACACCAGGTAGCTCCCCTCCGCTCACAGCTCGCCACCGCTCCCCCCACTCATTTAATACATACTTTCAGTGTCACTGGGAGTGGCTCCCAACAATGTACACAATCAATAGCTGTAGTGGCCGGTTATGGTAACTTATGCGTTATCTTTGTAAATGTGCACTAACTTGTTCCAGATTCCTGCAGAGGGTCTTTTACGTAACCCTCGCCTTTCCTCCACGCAGAGTGCTCTACCTCAACCCAATCTACTGCCTCTCGCCTCCAATTTTCTAATGCAGGTGGCATGGCTGCTTTCCACCTCTTGGTCATGGTTATGGCCTGATTAGCCAACAGTATGGCAAGGTCCACAATCTTAGTGACAGCATTCTTCTTGGGTCAAATGCATATCCTCAGTAAGCAGCTTTCTATGTTCCCCATGCTAGTCTTTCCTGTGGTGCGACCCACGAAGGCTAGTACTGCAATCCAATATTTTTGTATTGCTAGGAAGCTCTACTCCATGTGCTGAAAATTTGCTGTGCTGTCTCTGCACCTTAGGCAGGCAGTGGAGGCCTCTGAGTGTATTCAACCAATTTTATAAGGTGTAAGGTACGCCCTAAGCTATATATGCAACTGGATACATCTAAAGTGGGCATTACGGGATATCTTCTACTGTTATTCTAAAACCCTTTGCCGCTTTTTGTTGTTGAATTCACGGCCCTCAAAGCTTTCCCATTTGTCTCTTAGTGCCTGCAAGGAAACCCCTGTGTTCTAGTAGGGATTTACAGAGGGAGGAGACCACTCTTCCACCTCATCCTATTGCGTAGAGAGATTATAGCATTGCATGTGGGCTCAATAGGGTCTATTTTCCACTGCTTCCTAAGAGCATGCACTATCCTGCTGTATAGCAAGAATTGTCCTCTTGCAACATCCCATTCACCTACCAATGTCTTCAAGACTATAGGGGTACCACCCTGAAGTAAGTGTCCAATAATGTCAAACCCTGTTGTTTCCCACTCGTGTAAGCCCCTGAGGGTAGGGTGTCCCAACGTGTTTGGCAGTCCCTTCATAGGTATTGCCAGCATGTATGCCAGTACCAGTTTCTTATAGATAACACTCCGTCTCAGACATTCCAGCGCCGTTCTAGCCAGCAGTGGAAATTCTCTCTTGTTACACGATTTTTCCTTACCTAAATATCACTAGGTAAACCTGGTGCAATTTGTGTTGAGAAAATTGCAACATTGTGAGTTCTGTGGCTCAGAAAGGTGGAAAATATGCAGTATAATGTTTCTGCTCCATATTCTGAAGCGCAGAACCTGAAATGAAGAAGTAGTACCACAGATGGTAATTTTGAACAAGGTATTACAATACACTATTTACCTTATGCAATAATACATCAACAAATAATGGAGTATTCATAATGTGATCCTATGCAGATAAACCTCTGATTGCCTTTTTGTTTCGATATTATAACTATGCACAGGGTACAAATAAGACTGCATTACAAATGGGCCATTATCTTCGTGTGGTATTACCGCACCCATGAGCATACCTATCAATAATGCGTCAGTGCCTTGGCGCGTTGGGATATGGGAGGCCCATTTGTCAAGGAGTAAACGGTGAACAGATTTGTCAAGTTTCATCCTTGATTGCCTGAGGACAGGACAACCTTTCCCAGTAGCTATGATACCACACAGCTCAGAATAGTACAAATGAAATGTCTTAAGTGTTTCTTTAAGAGGGCCCGAGTTAGAGGAAAAAGATCAAAACGGCAAAAAACTCCTCCAAAACTTTGTAGTTCTTGATTGAAGATGAACATTAAACAGCATGTCACAAGCGTCACCCTCACATCAGGGAAGACTCAACAGCCAGACAGCGACTCTAGCAGAGGATCAAGATGGTAAGGCGCAAAAATCAAGGTGAAAAAGCTTAGATGATGAATGAGACAAAAATAGGATAACAAATGTGATACAACACATGTATCACTCTTAAATGCCACCTTTATACCTGATTGAAACAGGAACTGATATCACAGGAAAAGACTCAACTTCAGCTTAGGTTGGAAACTTTAGGGAAGATTCCTGAACAGACCACGATCTTGCAAAGGGCAGTTCTCAGGACTTATCAATCGCCCTTTATTGTAATGCATTACATCAGCCTTATTCACAACAAGGAACCCAAATTTGACACCCTTTTTCTAGTACAACACTTCAGAGTCTGATAGACTTCCCATCTGATGCTCTATACCGATCCAGTAGGTGACCCCAACTGTGGAAACACCAGCACAGACTAGGATGTAGGAACATCCAGCCACAGGAGGAGTGTAGCATCCCTCAACACTTTGATTAACAATGCAGCATGTGCACTGCCTTATTCTTGATACTCACAAATTCTGGTAAGCTCTTGGTGTAAATGTAACGCCACTTCACCCCAAGTATTACTGTCATTAACTATCCAACTGGGGTGCAGAAGGTCCTTGTCCTTGTTTGATTTAGGTCCCATTGTCCCCTTGCTACACCACTAACCACACCCTATACATAATAAAACTCTCTGGTGCAATATATGTAGTGTGAAGTACTACTTCATCATTCTAATTGCTACACCTCTGAGTGTGGAATCATACAGCTACACTGAGTGTTTGCCTCTACGATAATGTCAGAAACATGCAATTTTATTATTTTTCCCTGCAGCGATCCGTTTTTACCTTGTGAAAGTCATTGGGGAAAACCCATGGGGTGCAATAATTATCACATAGTAATCTAATAGAGATAGCACAAGTAAGGAGAGCTACCATGTCTCTTCCATAAAGGCCTCTCTTGAATCAACCCCACTCTTCATAAAAGAAACCCAACTCTGAAGCTGTGAAGATGTTTTGGTTATTGTCTCCACATTGGAGCATGTTCCACACTCCTGGTGTTAGTGAGGCAAGTTTATAGCAAGAAAGAGTATACCTTCACTCAATAAACTGCAAATCGGGGCACCACATTTTAAGAAAGTGCCTCTTTTTGTATGACCATGTAACCAGTTTTTGGACTAATGCTGCTGTTTTTTTACTCTGAAGTGCACTGGGCCCTGCTGACCAGCCTCTGGTGCATGTGCTCCGACCTTCAAATGTGTATGTGCAATTTAGCTAATCCCTGTTTGTCATATTTAATTTACCTATAGGTCCATAGTATATGGTACAAAGTGCATCCAGGGCTAGTGAGTTAAATGTCACTAGTGGACTGTGGCACTCATTGTGCCACTATTGCAATGACAAGGTGAAAATATAGCTCTGCCACTGAAACCTAGATGGGAAGCATTTAAACTGCAAACCCGACACGGCAAAATAAACCCTTTTCAAGGTCAAAACCTTCCTTTTTAACATTTTAAAAGTCACCTACGCGGAAGGCCTTAGCAGCCCACAAGGCAGGATGCTAAGTAGTAAAGAGAAAGACATGTTCCTTTTATACTTTACATTCTTTAACAGTAACAGTAAAAACTCAAATTTGTTGTTTTCACTGTACCAAGGTCAGTAGCCCCATTGGCTAACATGAAGTTTCACTAGCCTATACGCAAAGTGCCAAGTTCCCTTTGGGACCACCAAAAGTAGTACTCCATGGAATCAGTTAATCATTACATTAAGCCCAACTTTATGCTGATGTCAGACTTAAAGTAATTTTTAATGCCTACATGTCTTTACAAAGTTGCCACTTTCTGGCCCCAAACTTCTAGTAGTTGCTTTTGATTAACTGCAGCAGCTGTCATCCAATATATTCTGCTGCCCTCCTCCTAAGAAGAGTGAAGGGCTCCCAGGAAAAGGAATAAAGGATCTGATGGAGGGAGTGAGTGGAACCTCCTCCTCCCAGGATGGCCCTAAGGTGGTAGCCACAGATGGCCAAGCTTCAAAGAGGCTACCTCCTCTGAGAGGCAAATGTGAGTCACATCTTAGCTTGCCTGCTTCTTTGTGTAGGTAGACAGGGTGGCATCTCTTGCAGGGGGGAACCCACTGCAGAGCTGATTTTCCAGGAGAGGTGACTCATTATAGTGGACATACCTCAGGGTTTTGCCCATGGCTCTGTCACAGGGAAGAAGGGCCTTGACATTTTGAATATGGACAGAGAGATGCACTGTGGGATTATTTAACGACAACCCCACAGGAAATGAGGTAAAAGTGGATTAGGGTGCCCCATGGGAATTGTAGCCCCAATGACTAGTAACTCCTCCCCACCCAAAAAGTTGAAATTGGCATAAAAGTGGTGCCCTTGGCTTCCAGCCTCAGAGCACCATTGGACTCAGAAAAAAAACAGAAGAAAGACTGCACCTGCTGATCCTGTGGACCCCTGAAAGAGAGGCTGCACCCAGGAAGACTGCACTGTCTGCACTTACTGGACTTCAGAAAGAGAAGGGCTGCTCCTGCTGTTGAACCCACAGAGGAGTTGGTTCCTTACGGTTTCAGGGGAGTTGATGTGGCATCAGTGGCGAGGCGTCGGTTCCTTACTATCTGGTGGTGTTGATAAATCCAGAAGATTAAGACGCAAGGCATTGACTTTGCACTTTTGCAATGACCCCACAGGGCCACAGGTGCAGCAGCGGAGTCAGGTGATGGGGACACTGCACTGAGGACTTACACTGTGGCGGGACTGCGGAGGCGCTGCAGCAGCGTCAGTCATGGTTATTGCACTTAGCGGGGTCCACAGCTCCGGTGCAGGCAGCGGCATGGTGTCGGGCAGTGACGCTGGTTCCAAAATCGCTCTGCAGTTGATGTACTTGGTTTATTCTTGGTTATACTAAAACTCACTCCCAAGGGCTCAGGAACTGGATTTGACACCACATGGGGAGTCAGGACTCTAAGCAAGAGAGCTCAAGAGCTGGCAGATGAAGTCTTTGTTGTCCCTGAGACTTCTCACAGGAGGCAAGCTCAGTCTAAGCCCCTGGATAATCTTTGGAAGCAGGATGTAGAAAGTAAAGTCCAGTCCTTTAACTCATAGGACAGAAGCAGCAAGGAGCAGGCCAGCACAGCAAAGCAACAGGCAGAGTGTCTGTCCCTCTTACAGCAGCTAGCTTGTCTCCCTGGCAGAATATCCTCAGTCCAGAAGTGTTCCTAGGTTGTGGTCTTAGAAGTCCAGTACATATACTCATTTCTGTCTTTGAAGTAGACAAACTTCAAAGTAAAGTCTTTGTAGTTCACACAACCCTGCCTTTCCTACCCTGGCCCCAGACACACTCCAGGGAGCTGGAGACTGGTTTGTATAAGGACAGGCACAGCCCTATTCAGGTGCAAGTGTGAGCTCCTCCCACCACTCTAGCCTAGGAAGACCCATCGGGATATGCTAGGCACACCTATGCTTACTTTGTGTGACTGTCTTGACTGAATTCACAAACAGACCAACTGTCATCATGGCCCAGACGTGTATTCCACAAACAGGCAGAGGCACAGAATGGTTAAGCAAGAAAAATGCCCACTTTCTAAAAGTGGCAAAATTACAATTTAAAAACCAACTTCACCAAAAGATGTATTTTTACATTGTGAGTTCAGAGACCCCAAACTCCAAATCTCCATCCGCTTTCAATTAGAAATTACACTTAAAAGATATTTCAAGGCAATCCCCATGTTATCCAATGGGAGAGAGAGTCCTTGCAATAGTGAAGCCTGAATTTAGCAACATTTCACTATCAGGGCATGTAAAATACACCAGTACGTCCTACCTTTTAAATAAACTGCACCCTGCCCATGGGCTGCCTTGAGCCTACCGTAGGGGTGACTTACAGGTAATAAAAGTGGAGGTTTGGGCCTGGCAAGTGGATGCACTTGCCAGGTCGAAATGGCAGTTTACAACTGCACACACAGACACTGCAGTGGCAGATCTGAGACATATGTACAGTTCTACTCACGTGGGTAGCACAATCAGACCTGCAGGCCCACCAGTAGCATTTGATTTACAGGCCCTGGGCACACATAGTGCCCCTTACTAGAGACTTACTAGTAAATCATATATGCCAATCAGGGATAAACTAGTCACCATTTAGACAGAGAACACTTGCCCTTTATCACTGTTCAGCAGTGGTAAAGTGCCCAGAGTCCTAAAGCCAACAAAAGTAGATCAGAAAAAATAGGGGGAAGAAAGCAAAAAGTTTGGGGATGACCCTGCAAAAAGACCCAGGTCCAATAATTAGCTTAATTGTAAATAAATCCTTTCATAAAACATCTGTACAAGGTGGTCAAGTATTTTGTTCACTCGCCTTTCTTCCCAGCTTCCCATGTGCCCCTGGCTGCCATCACCAGGGCCTGGAGCATGCTTGGTCATGCCTTCTGGCCTCAGGGTGCATCGGCCAAGGCAAAAATCCTTAAGCCCGTTTTACACAGCCACTGAAGCTCCACAACAACCTGTAATGAAAGCTCATATGACTGATTGTGTTTCTCCTGCACTGCATCATCTGACCGTGAGTGGCGGTCCTGGATTAGAACTCCACAACCACACCCTGCCTCGTGGGCCTCGAGATCCATGTTTTGTCGTCACATCTTTTGTGTCCCATTAGAGTCTTGCCATTGTGCCCCTTGTGTTACCTGTCACCTTTAGTCCCTCTTGGGTGGAGGAATCCCTGGGCTAGCGGGACTCTGAAGGCCTCCTACCCTGAGCACCCATTCCCCCAGGCAACACCATTTGTACCAGTACCACTGTCTTCCTCACCCCAAAATGACTAATGTGCCGGCCCAACTTGAACTGCGTTCAGTGGCACAGGAGGTTCAAGGCTGCCATCAGCTCCACTATCACTAACTAGTGCACATTAGCCGGGCCGACTGGAAACCAAAGCAAGACTTTTTAGTGGAGATCCCAGTATAGTAACGTGGTGGAACATGTAACATAAAATTTGGTTCCCAGATTTTGGACTAGGACTAGACTGAATCTCCAATGTATATCGGACTCTGATGCTAAGTATTTGTGTTTGGCTGTTTTTGTTTTATATGGAATTAAAATACTTCTGTTTTGAATGCCAAAGTATTGGCTGAACTGTGATTTATAAATACTTATTGTGCACACAGGTTTTGGAGCATATATCACCTCCTTGGATAAGACTTGGACTTCTCTGCCTAGCTACCTTCAGGATCGATTGTTAATGGGGCGTTTTTGGTGCTCAACGTTAAGTCCAATAGTAAGGAGGCCCTAAAACAAAAAAGGTAAAAAGCCATAACTAACACAATTGGAGGCAACTAGCTACCTGTGCTGTGCATCTACAGCTATTTTGAACACCAGCACTCTTTCTGATGGTAGATTGCAGCACAGTACAATAATATTAATCGTGTAATTTATTTTATTTTTTTCCCCAAGGACTGGGGAATCACCCTGCCTCTATGTTTCTTGATACCATCTGACTCCCAGTCCCCTGGGAGACCAGCAGTGCTGGCCAGTCTACACCCCATACCTGTCTGAGCCACCCCAATTGGTTGAAACATTCAGATTACTGAGGCAGCCCCTGGCAAACTGAACCAGCATGCTCACCCTGTTATCTCAGCCCTCCAAAAGAGTACCAGCTGCGTGCTGTGGTCCTTTTGGTTATGTAGCAGCTGCAGCACAAACCGCGTCCATCCTAGTGCTGTCCCACCACACTGACTGCAGCAGCTATGGTCCAGATTCCAGCTGCAGCATGGATAAACCTGCATCAGTTCATCCGTCTGCTGCACCATTAGTGCCACAAGAGTCCAATTATAACATGTTTTCGAGCTTTAGATCAGGCTTTACGTTGCAGCTGCCAGCAGATCTTATGTGATCAGCATAAAGAGCATTCTACTGAGAGTACTGAGAGAGGGGCTTTGGCTCGTCCCACATGTTGTTTCTTTTGTACGCAACATCAGATTTCGCAGAAGGTGTAGTGGCCACGGAGAAATACCTTGAATTGCACTTTTTGCTTTGTGTGAAAGATTATGCTCAGTAATTTGTGCCTGGGTTGCCTTGGGTGCTAATTTAATCATCAACACCATACGCCTAATGTGCTTAAAATTTAAAGTTATGCCCTAAGCCAGTAGGCCTGGCATATGTATTGTGAATAGCATATGTTAAAGCCAATAGGCATTTAAGAGTGTGTTTTCATTACATTGTGTTAAAGCCTTTAAAGAGGTGTTTCATTCCACGAATTTTACAGATGAAGGCAGTCAGCAAAGTTTTAATGTTGCTTACATTTTAGTGTTGGTCACTCTCTCGAACAAACTCTGAGAGTAGAAGGTGGAGTTGTTTTCTTGCCAACTCTCACCTTGTCTGTATTTATATTTTAAGACTGCATGTGTTGTGGGAAAAAGTATGCTCAATCCAGTAGGCCTGAGCTGGTTATGGTGACCAATCAATGAAAAAGGCTAACAGTCTGATTGGTTCACTGGGAAAAGATGCCCGATGCCATAGGTCTGATCTGTTTACTATGGAAATCTATGACAAGGCCTATGGACTAGGCTTACTTATTGTCAAAACCATACATTATAGTCAATAGGTCTTTACTGGTGAATTGTTATTACACTGTGTTAAAGCCCATAAGGAGGTATTTGTCATGGACTCTCACAGATTACCATAGTAGATTCCCAAAGTAGGCAAGTGTTTTGGTGTTGGTCGCCTACTCTAATAAACCCCGTGTGTAGACATTTGCACTGTGATAATTCTTTATAGTATTGTATTTTATTTGAACACGTGTTCGGTCAATAAAAACCATTACACGAAGAAAAGAGAGAAAAAGAAAAAAGAAGAAAAGAAGAAAAAAAGAAGGGAAGACAAAAAAACAGGGAGTCATAAAGACAGAAATAAAATCGATTTGGGTTAGAATGTTTCAACTAAGTTACGGATTGCTACGATGTTGCTTGCAGACTGATGTGCGCGTTTGCCTCGCTTGTTCAGTCTCTTGAAGAAGGCGCGCTAATTTATCCGAAAATTGAGCCAGTCTGCAGCTGTGCTGTACGTCGTCCCCTTTAAAGCCTGCCAATATCGCCAGTCTGCATCTGCGCAGTCCCCTTTGAAGCCAAACTGGTCGTAAGAGCCTGTTATGATCTGTCGTGTTGCTTTTGCATAGGCATATCTGATGGATTAGCGTTTCCAGAGCCAGCCCGCATAATCGACAAGTGTCGGTCATGTTGTCCACCTTGGAAGGTGAGCATATGTTAGAAGGCAGACAATTCAAAATTTCATAAAGGCTGCTTTAGTCCGTGGATTAATTGCTGCTCCCAGATATAGTTGTGGGATTAGAGAGCCATATGATGATAGCACCAACCAGGCATGGGTTTGTGTCAATGCCTCTTTGTCCTGAAGATGTGAGAGAGACTTGCTTTTGTTGCAAGTTTGACGAGCTGATGTGAGCTGAGTTGGAGTAGCTGATCTCCCAGGCCCAATGTTGTCGGGGAGGACTCAAGGTAGAGGCGGAAGGCTGAAGTTGGATCCGAAGTCAATTCCACCCAAATAAGAGAGCTTAGTGAGCCTTCTTTTGCTACCTTGAGTTTATGGCTTAGGTTGATAAACGCCCCTTTCTTTGCTAAAGACTGCCTTACCAAGCCAAGTTCTAGGTGAACTTGGGCCGGTAAAACGTAATTTGGTAAGCTGAACAACCTCTTGAAGAGCTTAGTGATTTTGTCCAAGTGGTCGTCGCCGTGGCCTCTTAGAATTTCGCTGACATATATGATTGTTGGTACTAATTTGGTTTGAATGACCTTTAATAACGGCAGATAAGTTGAAGAACCAGTTGCTTTTTTAACGCTGTTGAACGCAAATTCAGACGAGGTGGATTTCTGACTAAGGGACTCCAGTTGGGGTTTGAAGGAGCCATTGCTGTCAAGAAGAACCCCTAGGTATTTGTATTCGCGCACTACTTCAACCCTATTGTTACCCAAGTGCCACTGATGTCGCGTCCGCCCAGTCGTCTTAAAGGGCATGATTTTTTATTTTTTCAAATTCAGCTGTTGCATTAAGTAGCCTCAGCAGGCCTATTCTAGTGTGGCTGAAAAGGATGAGATTGTCGGCGTACATCAAGTTCGTCATGGCAGTTTGCCCCAGCCTTGGTGAATGTGAGTTCACCTTGTCCAGTTCTGCCGGTAGGTCAGCCAAAAATAAATTGAAGAGAAGGGGTGCAAGCACACATCCCTGATGCAGACCCTGTAGAGTGGGAATTTTCCTAGAAAGGTGCGTCCCACCACCCAGTTTGACTCTCACCCAGGTATCTGTGTGGAGAAGGACTATTGCTTTCAACAACTGGGAGGGAATGCCTCAACTTGCGAGCTTCAACCAGAGTTTCCCTCTTTCTACTCACTCCAATGCAGCTTTGTAGACTATAAATGAAAGAATCAGGGGCTTCTTGGCACGTTGGCATTGGTCAAATAATAGTGCAACGGCCATGAGATTGGCCGTCGTGCCCACCCCTTCGGAGAATCCAGTTTGGTTGAATGGGATCAGGTTGTTGGCATTAGCCCAGGTTTCAAGCTCTTCTAAGGGAATTCCTGCAAAGATTTTTGATTCGACATCTAGGAGTGCTATTAATCAGTAAATTGCTGGGTCATTAGTCGCACCCCCTTTATAGATGGGGGTGATAGTTGAGCCTCTCCATGCTTGCGGGATGATGTTGGTAACAAGAATACAATTATAGAGTGTCGAGAGATGTTTTGCCCAGAAATCTGGGGCCTCTTTTTACAGGGCGGCAGGGATACCATTGGGACCCGGTGCTCCCTCGCTCCTGCACTTAGTAATTCTCATCCTGTTTCAGGGGGAACCAAAAAACAGCTGCGTTGTTGTTTTGGAGAGCCGATGGAGGTACAGGTTGATGCTTTTGCCTCACCTACAGGGTGCTTAGTCGAAAGGCCAAAATGGTGTGAGAGATACTGATACCAGGTGGGCTCAGAGATATTAATCATGGTGGGGGAGTGTGTTACTTTATAGTATTGTATTTGCTGGCTCCAATTTTGTATATATTTGTAATGTAATGATTGTATACCTCATGGTTGTCTTGTGTGATAGGTTATACTCAATACAGTAGGCCTGAGTTGGTTATGGTGTGAAGCCAATTATATAGGCAAGAGACATCATTGGTACACTGGGAAAAGGCATCTCCAATTTTATAGGTCTGATCTGAAATGTTATGACAAAGATAGTAGGCCTATTTTTTGTGAAAAACAAGTGTTAACGTCAATAGGCTTATACTGTGTTAAAGACCATAGACAAATATTTTGTTACATGGAGGCTCAGGGATCATTCTATAGGCAAGGAGCGGTGTTGGTTAAACCCTTAGTCAAATCCTAGAGATAGAATATCAGTATTGTCAGAGCTCATGTTAGGCAGTCATATGAAGGGTTGTATATTGGTTTGGCTATATTTTTGTACATATGTTAAAGGGTATGAGCCTCATTGGTTCATTATGTCACATGCCATGGGGTGATCTGTTATGAAAAAGTACATAAAAAACAGTAGGCTTCACTTATTATGAAAACCATATGGTAAGCACCAATAGGCCTTTAAGTGTAACTTTTAAACATTATTAAAGCACATAGGCAGGTATTTCTGTTACATGGAATCTCACTAATTGACTTAGCAGGCAAGGGGTTTGGTGTTTAGTACCCCCCTTTGACAAAACCTGCAGGTAGGAGGTTTGCAATGTGTTAATCCTTACTAGACCCTTTGAGGAGGCCTGAAAAGTTTAGTTGTCTTCCAGGCTCCTGTACTAAAAATGTACCAATTAAAAATGCTAGAACATACATACATACATAGAGGGGCTTTTGGATTAACCTTCTTCTGCCACTGCTACTAAACTGGACAGCCACCTTGGAATAGTATTGTCAATTGTGTACAATTGTTTATCATTCTAAGATAACAATATCCAATGTACAATATCTGAATATCACTGCAAGACAGCCAACCAATGTTGTGTTTTTTTCATGTCAGCATACCCTTTAGGCAGTACCATTTTTATTTTTCTACTTTTATTCTTCTAATTTATCTTGCATATGCCCATTTGGCTTCTGTATATGCTTTAATGTGGATGAGTAGGTGGTTGAAGAAAAGAAAGAGTCAATGCACGTATTAATGAACGCATGAGTGAAAGGGTGAGTCAGTTCTTTTATGATGACATATTGAGTGCCTAAAGTCACCAGTGACTGAAGAGGCACCTTCAGTTATAAGCCAGACCTGATGGCATTGCCAATGAGTGTGGGGTAAGCAGGTACACTCTATATAAAATTTAGATAGCACTTGGTTGCCCTGAAACTGGGTCATGAATGTGCTTTGATATTCATTTGCTTCCCCTGGAGCCCTTTGGGTGTATGGTTGAAAGCGTACTGGTGGTAAGTAGATCATGTTACACCTAGCAGGAAAAACACAACCATAGTGTGCTTGGATACCGCAGTTTTATGCACAGTTAACTTTTTCTCTATTTAAGGTGCTGTGATAAACATGTTACAGTTTTGTATCTGTCAAGTGAGTCATACATGCCAGTGTCCATGTGTATTTGAACAGGTTAACAGTAATTTGCAGAGGAACACATTGATATGGGGCTCCAACATGGCATTGACTGCAATGTTTTTAAAATGCATTACTAATTCCTGGTGCTGCACTGATGCAAGAATTAGACAGATTTGTGTTAGCAAAACGCTTTATGTGTGACACTTGGCAGGTCTCAAATGACATAAAAATGGTGCTGATACAGAAACTATTCCCGAGGTGGAGACAGAATGATTGCTGCTTCTGCAGCAGGCAACTTTGTCATTGGGCAACCCAGTGTTTCACAGCACTGTCAGCAGGGTCCTATGAAAAAACTCCAGGAACCCACACATTTTATTTATCTATATCTACATCTATAGCTATATCTATATCTTTACATGGATTACAGTTCAAGCAGTTTCATTTAGGTCCTGCACATCCAACTCTTTTTTGCCTGTAAGCATACACCATGGATAACTAATCTTGGGACTGTATCAAGATCCTGTTTTCTCTGCTGCGCCAGCGCGGAAGGATCTGTTCATTTATCTTTGGTGCCTCCCGTGCATACATCAACTGGAAATATTACCGAATTAGTGTATGTTTTGCTGTCAACAAAGCCTAGAAACACAGGGTTGTAAATGCTTGTTTGTGCTTCCGACCTCTGCTGTCTACAAAAAATGCATTAAGCTGGGAAAATGGATTCATGGTACAGACAACTTCCTAGACGTGCTCAACCAATAACATCAGCACATCTACCTGGTCAGGGACGGTTTGGAAATGCAGCATACAAAAACACAATTCTACCAGATAGCCGAATTCCCACAGGTCATCAGATGCATAGACGGGACCCATGTGCCCATATGTCCCCCATCCCGGTTCGAATATGTATTCCGGGATTGTAAAAGCACACATTCCATTAACATACAAGTAGTCTGCAATGCCCAGAACATCATCACAGGCCTTGTATCCAAATACCCAGGGAGCATTCATGACTGTTATACATACAGGCACAGTGGCATATACCAGCGACTAGAAAGAGGGGATTTTGATGAAGGATCGGGAATGGATTGTGCACATAAATGTCTTGTGGTACAATCATTTGTATGTATGTTGTCTAACCCTCATATGTGTCTCCACAGGTGACAGTGTTTATGTCCTGCGGCCTTAGATCAAGACACCCTACTTGTCTCCTAACACTCCCCAGGAAAGGCACTACAGCATGGCACATAGGCACACAAGGTCTGTGACTAACTGTACGTTTGGCCTTCTGAAGTCATGCTTCCGGCATCTACACAAGAGTGGTGAAGCCTTGCAGTATGCACCTGTAACTGTGTGCAAGACAGTGGCAACCTGCGCAATACTGCCCAACATAGCCTGCAGCCTTGATTTACACATAGAGGTATCAGGATCTGACTCTGCGGATGATGGCCCTGCTCCACCTGCTCAACAGCCGGTTGAGGAAAGCAGAGGAGAGAAGGCACAGGGACCACATAGCAAGACATTATTTTGCATGCTAAGAAATCCACATGCACCCAAAACCTCCATGAAAGAAAACAACTGTTTGTTTTTCAAACAAAACGGCAACACTTTAATATCAGTGTATGCAATAACAAGAACTGACACCCTGTCCATCACGAGTGAAATGCGTATTGTGGTTGCACATGTTATGCGGTTACTTCACTGCCTAGGGAAACAAATTTAATACCACACAGGCACACTGTCAGTTTGAAGTCACTTCTGTGCACTATGTCCGGAATGTGGGGTGCTAGCTGTTGCAGGTGCAACCTGCTGGCTGCTGCTCCTACGCAGGACATGTGTATCTGCAGCAAACATACTACTAATGCTGGACACCTCGCTGTCTACTAAGTTACCTGTAGCCCCACTGGCAATGCTGGTTGTCTGGATTGTCTCTACAACTGCAGTTATTTGCACTTGATGCAGCCATCTAGCCACATCACCACTGAAGTGGCCCATCTCCACCTGCGGAGCCAGTGTGCATCTGGTGTGCTGTGTGCACTACCCATTCATCTGATTCCTTGATGCCTTTTAGAAACAAATCCATATTTTTAATGCATGAACTTACTGGTACATGCACAAATGACACAAAGACACACCTGAGGGTAGGGTGCTCAGTTTCAGCACACATTTTATCAGATCTCCCTTCTCAGGATTCAGTTTACCTATTTTGCAACTTGTCATGTGGTCATTCTACGTTGGAGATTTAGAAGATTTTTTAGGCATAGATTTTGGCACCACGTGAAGGGAATCACAGATTTATTGAATATGCAGTGCTATTAGACTTCCAGGCACAGAATACCAACCTTTCTCACAGGCAATTGCTTTCAAAATGGGAGGTTCCCATGTCAGATCCTTTCCACATGTGTAGTGTGTTCGGCCAGTAACATGGAATCCAGGTGGGCAACTTAGTTGGATACTTGCAGTAATTTTATAATCCATTAGGTAAGGGGAAAGTGAGACGGGTTCAGACACTGGTGGCCTACTGCACACTGTTTCTGCATAGGAAAAAGAAATGACAAATAATAATAAGACAGTAAAACATCATGCATCATAATGTGAAATTGTCTTTAGTAAGTTTAAAACTGAAGTAAAAAAGATAAGTGTGAAGAGAGCTACCTCCCAGGAGTTAACCTCTGCCCAATGATACCTATTTCCTGCCATAAACCTCTTTGTTATTACTTTTTGTCTACTGTAGAATATCCCATCATTACTTTGAGGTCAATAGCTGTGCACAAGTATGAGTATGTGCTAAAGAAAACGTTACTGCTCGTGCAAGAAGCATTTAGGGCCATATGTACGAACACTTTTTCCCATAGACACAGAATGGGTAAAAACCTTTGCTACATCTGGCCCTTAGTGTCTTGTCAACACATTCACCATAGATATTAAAATACAAATAATAGTCTAAAAACAATTGTAGGGGTCCAAAGCGTTCAATCTTTATCCTTATTGTTTATTAGAATGTTTGCACCATCAGATGGCTACTTGAGGGCACCAAGGGCATCAAGGGGAGGACAAGAAGTGGGGGGAACATATGGGTTGCAGGTGGCAAAGTGTGACTGCATTCATTATTGTAAGTTCCATAGTGGAACAGATTGGTCTTCAGCATTCTTCTAAATTTTAAACAATGGGGTCCAATTGAGATATGCAGCACAACAGAGGCTTAGAATAGGAAATTCAGGGATCTACCCCCCAAATTAGAGTTTTCAATTGGCAGATAAACTTGGTAAAGTAGGCAAACTAAGGTGCCTGAAGCTGGAAGTTTTTGCGAGAAGGTTAGGACCATGAGGTCAATGTGTTGTTTCGTTAGCAGCAAATGTAAAGTTCTCATGGAATGGGTGGTGTAATCAGATTTTTGTGCCAAAGCCAAAGTTGAGCTGGGTAGTGTCATGAATAAGCAGGAGCTTTTGAGTTTCTGGTTCACTCCTGGGATGAGGTGGAGAAGATCTGTGAGTCTTATTCTCAGTAGGTTGTGGATGGCTGGCCTATAGCAGCTGAGGTGCTGAGACAACTAGGCAGAATGGATTTCATGGGAAGTTTGGGGCATTGTGTTAGTAGAGACTCTTATCAGTCACTGCCTGAAGTTAGTAGTACTGGCCAACAGCATACTCTCAAGGATGTTAGGGTCCAGAGCCCCTTTGGGGACACTTCAGACAAACACAGACACTGTACAATTATGCTGAACATAGGACAAGAAGCAGGATAGCACAAATGAGTTTTGAAACTGAAGCTGACGGACCAGAAGGTACTAGTCTACTAAACATTGACCTTGCCCTAGACTACTGTGAGGTACCTAGAGGCACAACTTTCCACGTTGCTCTTGCGTTACCTCTTGCCAATTTTGTTCGTTCGCTGTTGCTTTGTCCCTCATCTTTTTTGTTTTCTCCCTTGACAGCTCCCTCGGTTACTCACCCTTGAGCTTGTACCTGGGCCATAATTACAGATTCTGAATTGGCTCTGTTGTTTGGCTTGTGTTTGTGCCCTTTCCTACCTTGTTTTCATAATGACTTTCTTCTCAAACTTGTACCAAACTTGTACCAATGATTACAACAGCTTTGGTTTAGGTTCCCATCAGCCCGCCACCTCTATTTCAGATTATTTGTGCATAGTTGCTTGCTAATGGTACTAATATAAATCTGTGCATTGCCTACATTATAGTGTGAGCTCAGATTTCTAATACTGCCAGCCTGTGCAAACCTCTTCCGAAAACCTAGAGACCTCTAGTTGACGAAACTAAGGAGTCCTAGCTGTCTTTCTTTCTCACCCCCATTTCCCCTTCCGGCCAGTATTTTATTCTTGTCTTATTAATCTTCCATGCATTAGGAGAATCACATTTTAGGGAGCTGGGTGGATTATCATCTGGCTCTGCCAGTTGCCACTTACGAATCCAGACAGGAGGCATAGATTTTGTTTATTATTCAGAATGTTGGTGGGACACCTAGCATAGTCATTGTTGTAGTAACCGATCATATAAATCACAAATTCATGCATCAGCTAAATGAGTAGTGTATTCAGTAGGAAAGGCTAGATCCTACCCAGAAGGATGAGGTAGTATGAGGCCCACTTGATGCCTGCATCCACTGGGTGCAGGAAGGACTGGTCAGCATCAAGTGATTTAGGTTACAGGTAGTTGACATGTTCCTGGGGAGTGAACAAGCCAATGGCTCCATATTCCATGTTCCAGGTAGAGGGCCTTGTTCTGAGAAGCAGTCAAATTGTGAGCCCCTTTTACACTCCTCATTTCCCCTTTAAATGTATATACTGTCCCAGTAACTTGTGGTTTAAAGCTCTAGTCTATTAGACATTCATATCGTAAATCAGTTCCACCAATAATTTGCGCAACTGCATATAATGTATAATTGTTCTTGATTTGCGGAGCATTTAGACACAGGTGATTTTCATTCATCTAGCCTTGCGTGTGAGTGAACAGAAGGTCGCTATTCAATGGTAGCAACAACAATATTTCTGCAGCTTGAAGCATATCTGGGTCTTGACTGCATACAAGCAGAAGTCAATATCACAACCTTTGAGGACCTAGAGCAGCTTAATCATGTAGGCATTAAAGAAGTTCGGCAAAAATGCAGGATTTTGGGGCTCTGTATAAGTGACTTTAAACAAGGGCAAGAAGCCACCCAACTTCAAGGGATGAGTTTGGGTGATAAGAAAGGAAGTGTATTATTATAGTGCTGAGTCATCTATTCAAATGTACTCCTTCATACAGTGCGTAGGATGCAGACTACAGTGTCAAAGGTAGTGACTATCTCCCAAGGCTCATTCATAGCCTTGCTTTTACACTATAAGCAGGTCTATATCCATCAGTGTAGCTTCCGTGTCATTGAAAGCTAAATTATCAGTCAGTTGATTCAACTCAAAACAGGACGGTGACTTCATGTCAAAGGTTTAGGCTCTGCAGGGAAGGCCTGAAATAGCCTTGACATAGGCTTGTTTTTAACCAATATGTTAGGGTCAGCAGTATTAATTTGAGCAAGTAGGTAGTGATAATGTGTTTGAGCTTATGTGGCATTCTGCATGGCAGAGAAATGCTTTGGCAAGGTAAGTGATAATGGAGGCAATGACCAGTTGACCAACCTTCCACAGTGTAAAGAAATAGATGTCATATATCATAGCTCCACAGAGATGCTTTGAAACCTAGGATAACCTTTGCAAATCTACATTCTGAAAATGGAGACATTATGACATGGGTGTCCTTGCATCACTGGAAATCTGTTGTAGAGAAGGATAATGGGATGGGTGAAAAAGTACTTTGCTCGATGATATACAGTCTTTTCTTTGAAGTTGAGGCTACAGAATACCACATTAGTTAACAAACTGTGTTCAGCAAAACCTTTCCAACTACCCAAACAACTGTGTTCTCTTGTTGCTGCATTTTCTAATTGTACAACGAAGTCCTAGGCAGCTTTTACTAGTTTCTTGATCTGGAGGATGAGCCAAGTGATGCAACAAACATGGGGCTAGATGCCTGCTTTGAGAAGACCGAACTCTGTTGCCATGCCTACCACCTCAACTGTTGAATGCACCTTGCGATCTTGGATTATGACCTTGTGGCTATGGTACTGGTGAGATATTGGTTTAATCCGATTTTTTATGTGATCCTGGGCAAACAACATTATCCCCCACAACTCAGTTGGCATTTTTGGCAAAACTGGAAATGCTCAGATGCAAGCAATATCCTCGTGTGTAGCACTGATTAAACAACTGCACATATAACTTGGTAAAATGTTGCAATTCAGAAGAGATGTGGCCTGGAAGCTCAGGCTGTAATGTACTTACTGGACCAAGTCCAAGACTAATTTAATTTGCATATGGTTGCTCTCTGTGTGGTATAATGCAGTGGGCAAACAAAAGAGGGACTAAAATGACAGCAGAGTAACTACCAGTGGCTGATGCTTTTACAGGGTAATAAGCAGTAGGCCAGCAACTAGGGAGGGTTTCTCAACCCACCATGACCAGAGGTAGGAACAAGGTTGTGCCAGGCATTGTTAACCTACAGGAGAGCTATCTCTACACACAGAGAACATCAGAAATGCCACTGGGGCTACATCAGCCACCCTACAGACAAGGTGTTCATCCCTCTGACAGATGTGCATTGAAAGGGGGTAAGTAAATGCGCTCCTTGGTCCCAAGCAGATCAGGAACAATGTGGAGGCACCTTCAAAGTTGTTGGCTCCCCTAAAAATAACAGCACGGAGTATGGGTGATGGGCGTTTGATCACACAGAGCTAATGCCTTCAGTTAGTAGACAGGCCAACAGTGCAATATCAAGGATGTCAGGGTCCAGGTCCTTTTTGAGGACACCTGAAACAAATACAAGTACTGTATAATGACATCAAACATACAACTGGAACCTGGATAGTACAAATGAGTTTTAAAACTAAATCTGATTGATCCGAGGTTACTAGGCTATTATCAACTGACTTTGCCCTAAACTACAAGGTACAATGAGTCTTTTAGCACAGGACCAATGATCAACCTGCACAGGTAGAAATTGCAAATAAGGAAAGGTGGCAATGTCCTAAACACAGCATGGAGCCAATTCAGCAAAATATATATATCTTTCCAGGGCTAAGATCTATCTCAGCATGTTCACTTTTAAAAGGTTCGAGAAAAAATGTGGCATTGCTGTTTATTTAATGCTCATATTCATACTGCATTCCATAAAACTAATCTTTCATTCTCAGTCCTTTACAGAACCCGCTGAAATATTGGTTCCTTTTACAGGGGTTTCCATCTTTCTCTAGGAATTTGTCATAAAAAGATATTTGTTATTCGGCTTGCTGCATCCATGATCTACATAGAGAACTGCCATAAACCATCAATTTTAATCAACTGGAAGTAACCACTCAGTATCTGCGAGTACAAAATAATCTTAGGTTCATGTTCTGGACAACTTTCCATAATTCCTATCGGAAATATGTTCCCTCCCATGTTTGCACTAGTGAGTTTCAATCACAATACAAACAAGGTAGAATTTAATTCGCAGCTATCACAGATTTTAAGCCTTACAAACTGAAGATTAATGGAAATAGGCCACAAATTGCTACGAAACGCTTTTTCATATGAAGCTTTAGTATTAATCGTGACTGGCATTCTGGCTTTTCTTGGACTTCCACATACCTTTTGTAGGGTTCTTTAGCCTTCAGCAAATGGCTCACCACTTCTCTGTTTACTTCTTAAAAATATGTTGTAACATTTGTTTTCCTTTTTCTGGACCAACTGGTAGTAACATAGGTACATATATTGAAAGCAAATCTTGAGCAAACAAAGCCTTAATGAATCATTAGCATTATTCTATGAGGACTATAATTGCCGAAATTAGTTACCTACATACCCATTACTACAAACTTTCAAAAGTTGTTTCACTTGTTCTTTCAATTTTTTCATCAGGCTGTGGGTGAAATCCATTTCTGAGATGGTTTTCTTAAACAAATTTACCATTAGCACGACATATGCATATGCATAGAGGCCATCATGTGTATTTGAACCAGAGTCAGGGTTCATTGTATATACATGAACAAACAAGCCTCTCTATGTAGGTAATATGTCAGCCCAGCAGTTCCTCATTCATTATTTACCACCTGATATGGACCTCTGCCTGCTGACATAGCGATCTGCTCTCAGCGTCCTCTGTGAGAAGAAGGGCACAATATATGCAAAATTTTGCTTTTAGGAACAAACCCATTTGTGTGAGTACCAACACTTCTTGAATACATAGACTGAACTGTTTCCAGTGCAATCATGCGTTCACATTTCCAGCTACATTTTGACCAATCAACCAGTGCAAAATCGTTTTTTTATGCTCCGGTCAATTGATGCTCAATTTGTTTTTTTTGCACTTGCCAGGAGGTGAACATTTTGCTGCATAATTGTTCCAGCATTCGTGCAATTTGTTTGATTTGTCCTTTATCTTTTCAAACACTAACAAGGAATTCTTCGTAATAGCATTGGCTACTTCTCAAAGTACCAAGGTCAACATTTTACAGATTCGTTTGTAAAGCATCTTACTAGTACCTGATTCATTTAAATGGCTAGCATACTCTTTTGGGTCCCTGATCTTTCCTGTGGTTCCGCAGTGACCTATGCAATCTTGATAATCTCAATCAAACTATGTATCATTTAGAGATAGCTTGTTGGCCAATTGTCTAAACCAATGTACATTTCATTCAACTAACATGGTTTTTCTTCTAGAATTAATTCAGCATTGCAGGTACCATAACTTTAAAATTAACATTTGGCTGCCCTCTGAATTGAACCCTTCTAATTATTGGGCAGGTAAAGTTGAATGGTATTATTCAAAATCATAACAAGTGTAATAAATGCATGTGTTGGGGATAAAGTTGTGACATGCTGAATGATTGTTTATAGGTACACATATGTACGAACAGTCCCTTGGTATCAGCAGTATACTAAATACACAGGCACAGTGAGAAGAAGAAGGAGGTGGGTGTTCTCTTACTGCGACACTCTACGGCTTCTTGTTTCCAAGATCCGTCTGGTAAGCACTTGAAGAACTGGTAACCAACAAGCTCATATCCGGAGACGCATAGAGCTTCCAGCTCTTCTGCTACAGAATATTGCTTCTTCTGATTCTGCAGAACAAGGAAAAGTGCCAATTTAAAGACAACAATGAGCTGCTTCAACATTATTTTTTTGCTTCACTCTTTTTTCTCTAACTTACAACTCTCTCTAGTGCACATTCCAGCTGTCCAGTTGCAAATGTTTTTTGCAAGTACCTGATGAATATTGTTTTTTGGACAATGTTAATGTATTGAAGAATTAGCATAGAACTTTTACTGGATATAAAATATCAATTGAATGCAACAAACATAATTACATTAGGCATCACGTACATAACATAACTGGAATTAACTGGTATTTTTTTTATAGTACTTCATTTTAAGATATATACCTCATATGCTGGCCAAATATAATATCCATAAGAGATGGGTCTGTCTTCAATAGCATGTGAGAGAAAACAACAAACGGTTCATAATATATAGAACAGCCCTGTAGAATATGAGATATTACAAAACTTTTCCCAAGGAAACAATTAGGCCTCTAACCTTTATCATTGGCTTGTCACCAGAATCATCTCAGGCCTAAAATATTGTGCTTAAGCTTCCCACAAAGAAACCATCGTGCATACCATCATTAAATTACAAATAAGTACATTAGAGGTCGAAAAACAATATAAGCCCTTTCTAACAGCCGTTAACAAAAATTATCAAAGTGTGAAACTTCTATACTCAAGGTTTGTAAAAAGGGGTGAACAACAACAACACCTTTGTCTACTACAGTAATCTGTGAAAACCCATAGAACACAAACTTGTCTACAGGCTTTAACACAGTATAATTGCAATCTACCCTTAAACATCTATTTGCTTAACATAACTTTTTTCACAATAAATATGTTAGATAACCCATAGCCATAACCAACTCATGCCTGCTATAGTGCACTTATGCTTTTCCACCCAGCAACCATCAGGAACACAGTCATAAAACTGCAGGTATCTACAAAATTAGAGCTGGTACAACAATATACAATCTCACCTAGGGAGTGTTCACAAGCATTGTCAAAGTGCAAATGTTCTACCCCTAGGGTTTCTCAAAATCCTTGCCTATTAATTTAAACTGTGATATAACTTCTGACACAATGGGCCTGATTCTGACTCCGGCGGTAAGGAACCGCCGGGGCCAGGGTTGGCGGGAGCACCGCCAACAGGCTGGCGGTGCCCCGCAGGGCATTCTGACCGCAGCGGTTTGGCCGCGGTCAGATGCGGAAAACCGGCGGTCTCCCGCCGGTTTTCCGCTGCCCATTGGAATCCTCCATGGCGGCGCAGCTCGCTGCGCCGCCATGGGGATTCTGACAGCCCATACCGCCATCCTGTTCCTGGCGGTTCTCCCGCCAGGAACAGGATGGCGGTATGGGTTGTCGTGGGGCCCCTGGGGGCCCCTGAAGTGCCCATGCCAATGGCCAATGGCATGGGCACTGCAGGGGCCCCCGTAAGAGGGCCCCAAAAGGAATTTCACTGTCTGCTTTGCAGACAGTGAAATTCGCGACGGGTGCAACTGCACCCGTCGCACCTTCCCACTCCGCCGGCTCAATTCTGAGCCGGCGTCCTCGTGGGAAGGGTTTTTGCACTGGGCTGGCGGGCGGCCTTTTGGCGGTCGCCGGCCAGCCCAGTGCAAAAGCCAAAATACCCTCAGCGGTCTTGCGACCGCAGAGCGGTATTTTGGAGGGGGGAAGTCTGGCAGGCGGCCTCCGCCGCCCGCCAGACTCAGAATGACCCCCAATGTCTCCTACAGGCTTTAACACAGGGTAAAATAATCCACACCTCAGTGCCTATAGTCCTGGGTCATGGTGCTTTTTAAAATTACTTCCAGCCATGCTGCACAGCAGCCGTTCTGCTGTACAACATGGCCAAGGAAATATACTAACAAAGCCAACATCTCTCTCAAGACAATGTTTTTCTTTTTTATGCTTAGTCTGGAGTCTGATGGTGTACTTGCTGTGGGCTACTAGATGTGGAATCACCAGAGATCGTTATGGCCCTTGACTGGTGGATGGAAAAAAAAAATCACAGAAGACTTATCCCATTTTCATTTCCATCGGATAATGCCTTAAACTGCATTTCTCATCATGTCCACCAAACCATCTCTTCTTACTGCACTTTCTTGATGTGTGTGCTCACATAATGTTTCAGTATGTGTTTATTTCTTTGTGTATGTTCACTTAAGTCTCCGATGTTCATGGGATGTCATTGAGATCTAGTACCAACACATTGCATACTTACTTCACCTGCAAGGTTTCTTGCAATGTGCATGTTTTCTTTGGAGCTCTTTTTCTTAACTGAATAAATATCTGTCCTGTCTTGTTCATGGACCAAGGAATACATTCCCATTTGAGGGTGTTGGTTGCAAAAATGGACCACTCGGATATTAGACAGGGCCTACTATAACAATTTAAACTAGCTGGCTCGAGTTGGCTACCCCAGTTTTTAGATCTCGCTTACACAGCACATGCACTATGCTGCGAGATGTATTGTTCTGAACTGAGTGGGCTTACAACCCACCAACAGTATACCATTTTTTTTGTTGTTTTTGTAGACAATCTCATTTGCAATCTTTTGATTGCTTAACTCCCATAAGCTTCCATTCCTTTATTGTGTTTGCTCCTCCCTGGAGCATGGACCAAGTAGATGTATTCTTCCCCTTCCTTTTGCGAGACACTATTTTATTTATTTCATAAGCATCTCGGTATTATTCATGGACGTGCAATGTGCCTTCCTACTTTTAAGCCAGCCTCTTATTTATGTTGCTTTCACACTATCAGTTGTCTCTATTAATGCTTTAGTTACTCACACCCACAACTGTCCCCCACTACACTCTATGCCACTACACTCTACGCCACTACAGTCTACGCCACTACACTCTACGCCACTACACCCCATGTGATTCTAATCTGTGTCACTCTACACCACTCTACTCTATTTTATGCCACTCCATTCTACGCCACTTCACTCTACTCTAGGCCACTCCACTGTACTCTATGGCACTCTAGTCTATGCCACTCCACACAATGCCACTCTGTACCACTCCACTCTATGCTACTCTATGCCAGTGTAGTCTATGCCACTCCATTCTACTCCACACCACTCTACACCTCTCTACTCTACACCACTCTAACCTATGCCACTGTGTGTCACTCTACTCCACCCCACTCTATGCCATTCTACTCTATTTCACTCTACTCTATGCCTCTCTACTCTGCACCACTCCATTCCACTCTACATCACTCTATGGCACTCTACTCCACTGTGCTGTATGCCACTCTACGCCACTCTACTTTACTCCCTCCTACTCTGTGCCACTCTTCTCTATGTGACTCTACACCACTCCACTTTACTCTACGCCACGCCACTCCACTCTATTTTACGCCACTGTACTCTGTTGCTGCACTCTACACCGACTGTACGACGAAACAACGACTTCAAAAACAACTACTGCCTTAACAACGAGGTCGGAACACCGACCTCGTTGCTACTACAAATGATTTTACCACGAATGCCTTAACAACAATATTTCGTTGTAAAGGCATTCCTGATAAAATCATTAGCAATAGGCACCATTCACCCTACATCCCTCACCCCACCCCCCCAACCCCACCCCAAAACCTAAAACCCTCTGACCCCTCACCCACTCCCCAAAACCAAAAACGCCCCACCCCCCCAACCCCACCCCAAAACCTAAAACCCCCTGACCCCCACCCACTCCCCAAAACCAAAAACGCCCCACCCCCCCAACCCCACCCCAAAACCTAAAACCCCCTGACCCCCACCCACTCCCCAAAACCAAAAACGCCCCACCCCCCCAACCCCACCCTAAAACCTAAAACCCCCTGACCCCCCACCCACTCCCCAAAACCAAAAATGCCCCACCCCCCCAACCCCACCCTAAAACCTAAAACCCCCTGACCCCCCACCCACTCCCCAAAACCAAAAACGCCCCACCCCCCCAACCCCACCCCAAAACCTAAAACCCCCTGACCCCCCACCCCCTCCCCAAAACCTAAACCCACCACTTACCTTCGCCAACTCACTTCTTTGTACCTTAACCATGCATGTTCGTTGTTCAGAACATACGTAGTTAAGGCACAAAAAAACGGAGTCGTGGTTAAAAAAAGCGTTGTTGCGCTTTCGTTAACCACGACTTTCGGGAAAAAAAAAGTCGTAAAAAAGGATGTTCCCCCTCTACACCACTGTACTCTATGCCACTCCATTATATGCTGCTTCACTCTATGCCAGTCCAGATTATGCCACTCCACTCTATGCCACTCTACTCGATGACACTCTACTCTACGGCACTCTAACCTGCACCACTCCAGTCTAGTGTACTCTATGCCACTCCACTCCACGCTACTCTACGCCACTCTCCTCTATGCTACACCACTAACTTTGCAAGGCTCACGTAGTCCTGTCCCCACTGAAATTATCCCTAGTTGCACCTGCCTCAAAAAATCCAAATGATATCCATCAGGCCCTAAGCACTACTGCCTCCTAGCCATACTCCCATAAAGTTCCTGGGCCAGGATTCTGAAAGCTGTCACAGTCAAGACCAATGTCCAATCCAATGTCAGTCTGTCTTCCGAGAGAGCTTGGTGTTTACTTTCTTTCTCTGACTCCAAAGTGAAAGGAATTATGTGACAATCCTGCTGGGTACCCAGGTGAGACGAAAGGCTGTAGGATGTTATTTTTCTAGCAGACAACACAACTGAAATGTCTGTAAATGAAATGTGAGTGTCAAAAGGGGTGGCTTTTTCCCCCTTTGATTCAGTGTAAGGTTTTCTCTTTTTTTTCATTTGCTCTCCCTGCCTCTGTTGCATCTTCTGGGTTTTGCTAGCACTGTGACACCTTTGGGTACTTCAAATGTATTTTACTTAGTTGCTAAAGGCTTTTTTTCTAGCACACAGCAACATTTAAATGTCTATAAATAAACTGTGCACATATTTCAGAATATATCAGAATTAGGAAAGCACACATACAGCACGTTATTGTATTTCTGAAGTCTGCTGGAAACAAATAGTTGAATATGATCAAAACAAATCAATACACTCGGTGATGCCATTTCCACACATTACTGTTATTAGTGAAACTCTATGTACACGTAAATGTTAATTTTAATTGAAAATGTGTACAGTACACTTCTATATAATGCATATTCTATTCTACACCCCTCCAATCTATGACACTCTATGGCACTCCACTTCGACACTCTACTCCACTCTACACCACTTTATTGTGCTCTATGCCACTCTACTCCCCTCTACACTGTTCCATTCCAATCTGTGCCACTCCACACTACTCCACTGTGCTCTATGCCACACTACTCTACTCCACTCTCCATTACTCTATATTATCCTACTCTACTCTACGCCATTCCACTCTAGGCTGCTCCACTCCACTATACAACAGTCACTCACCTCTATGACACTCCATACTATCCCACTCCACTCTACTCCACTCCACTCTATGCCATACCACTCTACGCCTCTCTACTTTACAACAGGCTACATCACTTCACTCTAGTCCTCTCTTCTACACTCCACTACACCCCAGCACGCTATACCACTGCATGCCACTCAACTCTACTACACTCCATGCCACTTTACTCATGCTATACCACTCCACTCTGACACTTTACTCCACTCTAAGACACTAGACTCTACTCTATGCTACGCCACTCTACACCCCACCACTATATGCCCTCCACTCTATGTCACTTCACTCTACTTCATTCTACGCCATACCACTCTACACCACTCTATACCACTTAACTCTAGGCCACTCTAATCCACTCTATGCCACTGTTCTCTATGGCACTTCACTCTGAAAAATTCCACTCTACAGTACTCCACTCCATGCCACTCTACTCTTCACAACTACATGCCACTAAACTCCACTCTATGCCATGCCACTCTACAACACTTTACTCCACTCTATGCCCCTTTACTCTATACCTCTCCACTCCAGTCTATTCCCCTCCACTCTGCAATCCTCTACTCATCAATGCTCCACTCTACAACACTCTACACCCCTTCACGCTGACACTCTACTCCCTTTCACCCTATGCTCCACTCCACAATATGCCCCTCCACCTCTACACTCTTTACATCACTGAATGACACTCCATGACACTCTATGCCAATCTACTCTACTCTTCTCCACTTTACACCATACTACTTACTCCACTCTTTGCCTGCCTACTCTACTTCACTCTACACCACTCTACTACAGTATATGACACTCCACTCTAGGACACTCCACTCTACAACACTCCATTCTGCGATAATCCACTCTATTCCACAATACATCTTTCTACTCTATGACAGTCTATGCCAATCCACTCCATGCCACTCTGTTACTCCGCAACACTCTATGCTCCTCCACTCTATGATATGTCATTCTATCACGCTCTACTCCACTCTTTGCCACTCCATTCTACAACACTACTTCGCTTTATGTAACTCCCTCTCTGCCACTACATGTCACTCTACTCCACTCTATGGCACACTTCTCTACTCTACTCCATTCTATGCCACTCCAGTCTACATTACTATATGACACTCCACTCTATGCCACTCCACAACACCCCATGCACTCCACTCTGACACTCCACACTACGGCACTCTTCTCCACTCTACACCACTCAACTCTACACCACTACACCCCATGCCACTCTCCTGTAAGCCACTAACCTTTAGCCATGCTGAACAGCAGACGTGCTGGTTTACAATATGGCTAAAACAAATTGGGAAAGCCAATATCTCTTGCATAGGAAAGACCTATTAGCTTTGCCAGTTGCTTGTGGATATTCTTGCTTTGAGCTTTTACCTAACCTAAACCTTTGTATCATGATTTTGCATCACCTCTCTCCCTCTAGTGTTTTTATTATGAGGAATCTCTCCCTCTTTCAGGGCACATACCCACCAAGTCTTGTGCAAGTAAGCAATGTTTATAGTGCCTCTTTCTGTATTGAATTACAATTTCATTTATATAGAACTTGCTACCCCTCAAAAGACATTGAAACACTTTACTCTGAGCAGCATGTTGCTCCAGAACCAAAAGATTAGTGGTTGGTCCAGGAGTTAATGGGATTCATCTTGTGCACTAGGAAAACCATCCCATGCATTTATTCCAGTTTCTTTGTGGTGGTTAAAATTAACAAGAGTTAGATGTGATCATTTGTGGGGGGAGGTATGCGAGTTCATGCACATTATTGGTGGGATTCATAGATGAGATACAGGAGATTTGATATTATTAGTTTGTAGGTATGACTTTTAAAATAGGAGAGATTATGATTTTTGAATATTTGGAATGATATGTGGACAGGTGTCATAATAGATCCAGAATTCTTTTTGTGAGTAGTAACCCCTGCACACCAGTAGGTAGTGTTGATCAGCTCCGCTTCTGCTGTTGGCGTTGTCCGTGGTGGAAGCGACGTTGCGATACCACCCAGGCGCCTTGATGTCATTTTCTTTTCATAACTTTCCATGCGAGAAGCACAGAGCCATGAAGAACACTGACCACTGGTATGTCAAAACTAGGGCCCTGGAATGTGATCCCTGTCCTTTGAAATCCGTTCAGAGAGTGCGGAGGATGGGTGGGTCAGTAAGGAATCTGCAGCTAGATATGGGGCCTGATTTAGATATTGGTGGAGGGGTTACTCTGTCACATCAGTGATGGCTATCCCATCTGCCACAATCTAAATCCCATTATTTTCTATGGGATTTAGATTTTGGTGGATGGGATATCCATCACCGTTGTGACCGAGTAACCCATCTACTAATATCCAAATCTGGCCCATAGTCTCTACCAGATAAGGCTTTACCAAAGGTAAGTAACTTGTTGATCTGATAGAGACTTCGATCTGCATATTTCTTACCTTTGAATAGATACCCGAGCAATACCATCCCCGGAGGTGGGTCTGTGAACCGGACCGCAAATCCGCATGCTAACGCAGTGGGTGCAGCTTTGGTTCTGGTAGAATGTGCTCACAAGCCTTCAGGAGGTTGCTTTTTTTGCCAGTGCATAGCAGATCTTGATGCAGAGTATGACCCAATGAAAGATGGTTCACCCCAATGAGAGATGGTTCGCTTCTGCACCGCCTGTCTTTCCTTCGCACCCACATACCTCACAGAGAGTTGGCCATCCACCCGGAACTCACGGGTACCATCAAGATAGTTCTCCAGTGCTTGGGTCCAGGCAGTGGAGTCTCTCCTCTTTCTTAGAAGGATGTGGTTGTGCATAAAAAGTAGGCAAGGTGACTGATTGGCCTACATGAAAAGGTGTGGCCACTTTGGCAGAAAAGAGGCCCTTGTGCGAATCAGTTTGTCAGGATATGTAGAGAGGTAAGGCGGCTTGGATGACAAGACCTGCAGCCCATTCACCCGACGAGCAGATGTAATTGCCACAAGGAAGGCTGTTTTCAATGTGAGAAGCCTAAGGGGACAAATGTGGAGAGGCTCAAAAGGGGCACGCATCTAAAAAGTAAGAAATAAATTAAGGTCCCACTAAGGCATAATGAATGGAGAAGGAGGGAAGAGATGAGTAAGACCTTTGAGGAACCTTTGTACAATAGGGCACCTAAAAAAAAGAGGGTTTATCAGGAAGCTGCCAGAAGGCACAAATGCAAATAGCCCTTTCGAATGCCCAAAGTAGAGCCACGCTGGGCAAGGGAAAGAATAAAAAGTAAAACCTCAGACAGAGGTGCAGAAAGGGGATCAAGAAATGTTAATGTGCACCATGCCCAAATTTCTTCCAAAGGCAAACGTATACCATTTTGGTGGAGGGACGCCTTGCTGTCAAAATTACATTATAGACTTCAGGAGGAAGTCAAATTCTGTCAAGTGCCACCACTCAACCTCCATGCAAGAAGGCAGAGAGTGGACAGGTGTGTGTGAAGAACCTTACCCTGCTGATGCGATAGAAGAGCCTCCCGAAGGAGCAGTCTGATCGCAGGATCAATGGCCATGCTTAGTAGCTTGGGATACCCGAACTCTGGGAAGGAGTGGAATGGGGAGAAAGGCATAAAAGAAGCCTGAGTTCCACTCCAGACTTAAAGCGTCTCCGAGCAAGAACCACCTTGAAAACTCCAGCACGCAAACCTGCTGACTGCACGTTCTCCATGGAGGCAAACAGATCTAATCAAGGCTCTTCCCATTGCTGAAAGAGACCTTACCCCACCTCCGAGTGGAAACACCATTCGTAATCCGCAGAGAGCCTGCCAAGTGTTGAACCACCATGGATATGCCCTGCTGTTACAGTCATGTCCAGAGGTGCACAGACCCATGATCAATGGTCCACAACCAGACCCTGTTTGTTGCAATACCACAAAGAGGTGGCGTTGCCCATGAACACCTGCACTAGCATTCCCTTAATGGAGGCTAGAAAGACTTTCAATACCAGGTGGATCACTCAGAGCCCCAGCATGTTGATGTAGAGTCTGGATTCTGCCAGAGACCAGAGTCTCCTGATCTCCACCTCTCCCAGATGGCTGCCCCATCCCAGGAGTGACGCATCTGTCATTACTGTTGGATCTGGTTGGGGAAGGAGAGGGATCTGCCTGTGAAACTTCAGGTACCACTGCAGAGCTCACATATGCCATCTGTCATGTGTCACCAGCAGGATGCAGGAGGCCATGAGTCCCAACAGTCTCAGAGTCAGTCTCACCGAAATCCAGGATGGAGGCTGAAACATCAGTAACATCGCCTGAATATCCTGAACTCACCGCTCAGGACGATAAGCCCGAAACTGCACCATGTCCAGAAAAGCTTTGATGAAAGGGAGCATCTGAGAGGCAGTCAAGTGCGAGTCTGTCATGTTTATAGTGAACCCCAGAGAATGCAGGTGGTTCACCGTAGTCTGGAGGTAGGAGACAACAGCCAAGGGTGAGTCCGCCTTCAACAGACAGTCATTGACATATGGGAAGACCGGAATCCCTGATCCCTGCAGATGAGCTGCAACTACCACCATCGTCTTGGTGAACAACTGAGCGGCCAAAGGGAAGTACGGTGAACTGAAAGTGCTTGTGGCCTACCTTAAACCACAGGGAACATCTGTGGGCAGGCAGGACGGTAATGTGGAAATAAATGTCCTTCAAGTCCAATGCTACCATCCAGTCTCCTGGGTCCACGACAGACTAGACCTCTGCCAATGTGAGCATTTTGAATTTCTCCGTCTTGAGGAACAGATTGAGGGCTTGTAGATCTAAAATAGGGTGAAGAACTTAGGGCCAGATGTACTAAACGTTTTGCACGTCGCAAACAGCTAATTTTGCTGTTTGCGATGTGCAAAAAGCACATCGCGATGCCCAAACCTCGTTTTGCGATTCGGTAACCTGGTTACCGAATCGCATAACGGGATTGCGAGTCGCAATTAGGAAGGGGTGTTCCCTTCTTAATTGCGAGTTGCAGCGCAATGTTGTATTGTTTTGAGATTGCGAACGCGGTCGCAAAACAGTCGCAGTTAGCACCCATTTCAAATGGGTGCTAACCCATTCGCAAAAGGGAAGGGGTCCCTATGGGACCCCTTCCCCTTTGTGAATGGCATTAAAAACATTTTTCCAGAGCAGGCAGTGGTCAAGAAACCACTGCCTCCTCTGAAAAAATCAAACGAAAACGTTTCATTTTTTTGTTTGGTAATGCATCTCGTTTTTCTTTAAGGAAAACGGGCTGCATTACAAAAAAAAAAAAACTGCTTTATTTAAAAGCAGTCACAGACATGGTGGTCTGCTGTCTCCAGCAGGCCACCATCCCTGTGAGTGCCGCGAGTCACAAGGGGGTCGCAAATTGCGGCCCACCTCATGAATATACATGAGGTGGGCCTTTGCGACCCCCTTGCGAGTCGCAGATGGTGTCAAGGACACCATCCTACATTCCGATTTGCGACTCGCAAATTGCGAGTCGCTCTGACTCACAATTTGCAAGTCGCAAATCAGAACCTACCTACATCTGGCCACAAGTCCTTTCTGTGAACCAGAAATTAGTGGCAATAACAACCACAGCCTACTTCTGCCACAGGATCCCTTTCTTTATGGCTCCCTTAGCCGAGAGAGCCACAACTTCCTCGAGGAGAAGGGTCAGATGATGCTTCGTCATCTGGTCGTGAGATGGAGGCATGGAGGGGAAGGGTAGTCTCGAAGGGGAGGGAGTAGCCCTTTTGGGCAATCTGCAGTACCCACCCGTCTGAAGTTATGGACTGCCAGTGGAGCAGGTGATGGCAAATCCTGTCACCAACTGGGTTTCCATGGTAGTAAAGGGGCAGATTAGGAGGGTTTAGAGGCTGCTGCAATTGAGACAGTGGCAGACTGACCAGACCACTGGCCACCTGACCCACATGGTCAGTGGGTACCGTGCCTTGATCCACGCAGAGGCTGGGATGCATGTGCGGCACAGTGGCTGGGTAGGAATTGGTGTGGCTGGAAGCTCCTTCCATAACAACAAAAGGATCTAAAGGCAGATTGGGGTGGTGATGGGGGGCTGCTGCGAGGCCCAACGGGCTGGCCATAGTCTGAAAGTCCTTGAAGCGATTGAGCGCAGAATCTGTCTTGTCTCCGAACAGAAGGGTTCCATCGAAGGGCATGTCCATAAGGGAAGCTTGAATATCCCTCAAAGAGCCAGACTTCCTCAGACCAGTTGTGGCACCTCAGGGCCACTGTTGTGGAAACCACTCTGCTTAGTGAGTCGGTTATGTCAAGTCCGCACCAAATTGTGAACTTTGCTGCATCTTTCGCATCTGCAAAAGCCTGAGAGAGGACAGCCCAGGTCTCCTCCAGGACCTGTGGCAGCAATTGCGCAACCATGTCCCACAAAGTGTGGGAATGACAGCCCAAAAGGCATGCAGTGTTCATGGAATGGAATGCCAGCCTGGCAAAAGAAAACATCTTTCCAAATGAGTACAGCCTCTTGGATTCCTTATCCAACCTAGTGGTAGGGAAAGCGCATTGGGAAGTTGAGGCTTGACCACCAAGCTCTTGGGTAGGGTATTGCATGAGGAAGATTGGGGCCCCAGGTGTAGGGCAATGGTGGTAGGTAATCATCCCATGCAAAGAGCCCCCGTGCTGCATTTGGACAAGGTACCCAAGAAGGGCATCATTGAACGGGAGCAGGGATTTGGATGTGGAAGCTCCTAGTTGCAGCCCTTCTGTCAAGAGATTAGTCTTGACTGCCATTGAGGACAATTGAAGGACTAGGACCTCAGCTGCCCTTCTCACCACCATTGATAGGAAGCCCCCTCCTCCATAGCCACAGTAGGGGAATAAAGCATACCAGTATCTGGAGAGGTGTCCAGTCCACTGGCTTGCTCTAGATCCTCATGTCAGTCCATTTCCTCTTCATAGGGCTAACCTCTAGTCCAAGTGAGTAGGTCTCAGGTTCCAATGCCAGCAGAAGCCTTGGCCCCTAGATCAGAGCTAGCATCGGGCGATGTGCATCCGGCTCTGTGTCAGAGTCAGGAATGACAAAGGGGATAGCGCTGCCTGGTGGAGGCCGGCAGCGTCTGGAGTATCGGCATCGGGACCAGCGTCAGGGAAGGTCGAGATGGTACATTCAGCATTGGTACGTATTCAGGACTAGATCCTCGAGGACCCATCGGAGCCTCCTCTGACTCTGTGGGGCCTGAAGGCGCTTGGCCTCATAGAACTCTTTAAGTTGGGCAGGGAGTCACTCTGGCTCCCAGAAAGTTACGGAGGCACAGAGCTGGCCCAGGCACAGGTTCTGAATAATGAGGCCTAGAAAACCGACGCTCCCTTGTTGCATTGGCTGACGAATGAGGAGAAATCAAAGACTGCTTCAACTTCTTGCTCTTCTTCTTGTGCTTCTACTTGCCTGATGGTTCCAAGGACTTAGAATAGAACAATGACTTTGAGCTCTGCAATCAGTCCCGCAACCTTCCCCTCAACTAGGGCCTTGACCTGTGTGGAGTCGCATGCCAGGCCGCCATCAGCTTTAAGAACCACTCTCTCAAAGCCTTTGGATACATGACTCGGCAATCGGAGCTCGACTTCAGGTCGTGGTCGCGCTCCAAACACCACAGACAGATGAGGTGCGGCTCCGTCACAGACATCGGCCAGTGACAGGCTCTGCAGGGCTTAAATTAAATTGTTGACAAATAGTCGAAAAAGTCCACTCAAAAACTGACTGAGGATTAGCTCTCCTCTTGGATCGGCACTGGGTGGCGTGGAAAGAAAAGAACTGACACTAGTGTGCCTGGGTGGTGCCTATACAGGTACTGCAATGTCACTTCTGGCGCAAACGACACCGATGATGAACATGGAGCCGAGCAGGGGTACTGCTCACGAAAAATCTTCAGGATCCAGTTTGACACCTGGGGAGAATTCAAAGGTAAGGAACCTGCAGCTAGAAGTCTCTATCAGATTAGGTGAACAGTCTGCCTGCTGCATGAGTACCATCACACCACTGCTACAGTAAGGACAGCTACTCAGCTGAAGGGGTGGAAGCATAAATTAGTGGCTGGGACAGTATCAGGAGCTTTAGGCTGCACTCAAATGAAGCAGTAACCTCATTATCATAGCAACAAGAGTGAATATACAACATAAGTAATTCAAACACCAAAAAGGAGATTATGTAACTGCTGAAGTGAATGTCTTGTAAAGTTCACCCTTAACAACTGACTGCCAGTATTGATTAGGGGAGGAACATGGGATCCCTTTATATAACCCTTGTATAGCATGGCACAATATGGGAGTGAGGATAGGTTTCCCAGATAGTGAAATTGTATTATCTGCATTCCTGTGACTGAAAAGCGTAGACACAGACACTGAAATACAATGAAGACTTTGTAAGCAAGCGTAAGGAAATGCCTCCTTGGCATGGTTACCCCCTGACTTTTTGCCTTTGCTGATGCCAAGTTATGATTTGAAAGTGTGCTGAGGCCTGCTAACCAGGCCCCAGCACCAGTGTTCTTTCCCTAACCTGTACCTTTGTCTCCACAATTGGCACAACCCTGGCATCCAGGTAAGTCCCTTGTAACTGGTACCCCTGGTACCAAGGGCCCTGATGCCAGGGAAGGTCTCTAAGGGCTGCAGCATGTCTTATGCCACCCTAGGGACCCCTCACTAAGCACAGACACACTGCTTGTCAGCTTGTGTGTGCTGATGGGGAGAAAATGACTAAGTCGACATGGCACTCCCCTCAGAGTGCCATGCCAACCTCACACTGCCTGTGGCATAGGTAAGTCACCCCTCTAGCAGGCCTTACAGCCCTAAGGCAGGGTGCACTATACCACAGGTGAGGGCATATGTGCATGAGCACTATGCCCCTACAGTATCTAAGAAAAACCTTAGATATTGTAAGTGCAGGGTAGTCATAAGAGTATATGGTCTAGGAGTCTGTCAAACACAAACTCCACAGCACCATAATGGCTACACTGAAAACTGGGAAGTTTGGTATCAAACTTCTCAGCACAATAAATGCACACTGATGCCAGTGTACACTTTATTGTGAACTACACCCAGAGGGCATCTTAGAGATGCCCCCTGAAAACATACCCAACTTCCAGTGTGGGTTGACTAGTTTTGCCAGCCTGCCACACACCAGACATGTGGCTGGCCACATGGGGAGAGTGCCTTTGTCACTCTGTGGCCAGTAACAAAGCCTGTACTAGGTGGAGGTGCTTCACACCTCCCCCTGCAGGAACTGTGACACCTGGCGGTGAGCCTCAAAGGCTCACCCCCTTTGTTACAGCGCCACAGAGCATCCCAGCTAGTGGAGATGCCCGCCCCTCCGGCCACTGCCCCCACTTTTGGCGGCAAGGCTGGAGGAGATAATGAGGAAAACAAGGAGGAGTCATTTCCCAGTCAGGACAGCCCCTAAGGTGTCCTGAGCTGAGGTGACTCTGACTTTTAGAAATCCTCCATCTTGCAGATGGAGGATTCCCCCAATAGGATTAGGGATGTGCCCCCCTCCCCACAGGGAGGAGGCACAAAGAGGGTGTAGCCACGCCATCCTCAGGGCCAGTTGCCATTGGCTACTGCCCTCCCAGACCTAAACACACCCCTAAATTGAGTATTTAGGGGCTCCCAGAACCAAGGAAGATAGATTCCTACAACCTAAGAAGAAGAAGGACTGCTGACCTGAAGCCCTGCAGAGAAGACTGAGACAACAACTGCTTTGGCCCCAGCCCTACCGGTCTGTCTCCCCACTTCGAGAAAAACTGCAACAGCGACGCATCCGACAGGGTCCAGCGACCTCTGAAGCCTCAGAGGACTACCCTGCATCTAAAAGGACCAAGAAGCTCCCGAGAACAGCGGCCCTGTTCAACAAACCTGCAACTTTGCAACAAAGAAGCAACTTTTAAAGACCACACCTTTTCCGCCGGAACCGTGAGACTTTCCACTCTGCACCTGACGCCCCGGCTCGACCTGCGGAAAACTAACACCACAGGGAGGACTCCCCGGCGACTGCGAGCCCGTGAGTAGCCAGAGGTGACCCCCCTGAGCTCCCACAGCAACGCCTGCAAAGGGAATCCAGAGGCTCCCCCTGACCGCGACTGCCTGCTTCAAGGAACCCGATGCCTGGAAAACACACTGCACCCGCAGGACCTGAAGGAACCGAACTCCAGTGCAGGAGTGACCCCCAGGTGGCCCTCTTCCTAGCCCAGGTGGTGGCTACCCCGAGGAGCCCCCCCTGTGCCTGCCTGCATCGTTGAAGAGACCCCCGGGTCTCCCCATTGATTCCTATAGGAAACCCGACGCCTGTTTGCACTCTGCACCCGGCCGCCCCTGTGCCGCTGAGGGTGTACTTTCTGTGCCTGCTTGTGTCCCCCCCGGTGCCCTACAAAACTCCCCTGGTCTTCCCTCCGAAGTCACGGGTACTTACCTGCTGGCAGACTGGAACCGGGGCACCCCTATTTCCATTGAAGCCTATGTGTTTTGGGCACCACTTTGACCTCTGCACCTGACCGGCCCTGAGCTGCTGGTGTGGTAACTTTGGGGTTGCCTTGAACCCCCAACGGTGGGCTACCTTGGACCCAACTTTGAACCCTGTAGGTGTTTTACTTACCTGTGAACTTAACATTTACTTACCTCCCCCAGGAACTGTTGATTTTTGCAGTGTCCACTTTTAAAATAGCTTATTGCCATTTTTGCCAAAACTGTACATGCTATTGTGATTATTCAAAGTTCCTAAGATACCTGAGTGAAATACCTTTCATTTAAAGTATTGTTTGTAAATCTTGAACCTGTGGTTCTTAAAATAAACTAAGAAAATATATTTTTCTATATAAAAACCTATTGGCCTGGAATTTGTCTTTGAGTGTGTGTTCCTCATTTATTGCCTGTGTGTGTACAACAAATGCTTAACACTACCCTCTGATAAGCCTACTGCTCGACCACACTACCACAAAATAGAGCATTAGAATTATCTCTTTTTGCCACTATCTTACCTCTAAGGGGAACCCTTGAACTCTGTGCACACTATTTCTTACTTTGAAATAGTATATACAGAGCCAAATTCCTACAGCAAGTGACTACAGATTAGACTTCCTGAAGATATGCCCTTTGGTAGGGGTGGGAGTTCTGTTCTGCACAGTAAAGGAGGCCTTTTAGGTGATGCCCAACCTTTTTGTCTTGATTGATCATACGATCAGTTTGGCTCATGACAGAAGTGCAAAAACTGCATACCTTTCTATGTCTCTGAAGTAGTACAGGTAAGGTAGCTGTCATATGCTGGACACAAGATCTCTTTTGAAGTTTAAAATTTCAGTAACTTTATAAAGAGTCATTCAATGCAGGATATAGTATTTTATGTGTCCTTATGCCTTGATTGAGAGTGATGATAAATGAAGTGTTGTCAGTGGGTAGAAAGTTCCTTCACATCCGAGATGTGTTCTTCCGAAGGTTGCAATTCACCATATTGTGTTGTCTTGTAGTTTATGTTTTAAGATGAGTCTTGGTAAGCTTCGTTGTCATTGAGGGGTTGTAAGATTTTCCTCAGTGTGACTGCTGTGTTGTCCTTGTGCTGTGTATCATTGTGATGGGGAGTTTGAGGTCTGTTGCCTGGTTGAGCTATTCACTGCCTGTCTAAGTAATAGGCGTGCATTCACGCTTTTGTTTGTTATTATGGGCGAGCGCAAAGCGCTCCGTACCATTCTGTAATCTCTCTTCGGGCTTCAAACCACTCCCAGGTCACGTCAGTCACTTACATTGGTTCGTGGGCTTGCCTTTTAAAATCCACTTGCTCTCATTTGTGAAAGGCATGCACACGTCATGCCTTTTCCGGTGTTTAGCCCACCTACACATCACCAGTAAACTACTAAAAACATACGAGGCTCGATGTTTTCAGCCTGGTGTCAGGACTATTTTATCTGTTTATTTTCCATGCAGCGCTAATTTGAGCAAATGCGAGACCCATTGCATTGAAAATGCTTGTTATTTTAATCTGAGCGCGATCCTTTCTCCTTGCAGCAATACCAGCCCATTGGTTGTTTGAAAACAGACTTCCCAGGAAGGAGCTAATCTTTTTCATTGCCTTTTTCAGGAACATTTATTTCCCTGTCTGAAACGAGGTTCAGCACATTACGAGGCCACCTCTCTGATAGCCTGCCGTCACTATGGCATCTGTCAGAGGAGGGCAACCTCCAGAGTGGGAAAGAGCACGTCATGAGAGTCGTCACCGATTTTATGGCGAGCTTTACTCACCAAAGTCATCAGAGAGATCCCAGGTGTACAGTTTCCTAAAGGGCATCTCAAAGTCACTGAGTCCAGAAGAGAGAGAGGGCCTGAACGCACCCTTCACCCAGGAAGAGCTGCAATTGGCGGCACTTTGGCGCTCATTACAACCCTGGCGGTCAAAGACCGCCAGGGCTGTTTTGGAGTTTGTACCGCCAACAGGCTGGCGGTACAAACTTGGGCATTACGACCGCGGCAGAAGCACTGCGGTCGCACCGCCACTTTTGTCCCAGCGGTTTCCCGCCACTTTTGTCCCGGCGGTTGTAATCCCCCAGGGCAGCGCTGCTTGCAGTGCTGCCCAGGGGATTACGAGACCCCCTCCTGCTAGCCTTTTCATGGTGGTATGAACCGCCATGAAAAGGCTGGCAGAAAGGGGAGTCGCGGGCCCCCTGCCACGGTCCCATGGAGCTTTTCACTGTGTGAGAGACAGTGAAAAGAGCGACGGGTGCAACTGCACCCGTCGCACAGCCGCAACACTGCCGGCTCCATTTGGAGCCGGCTCCCGTGTTGCAGCCGAGATCCCCGCTGGGCAGAAACCAGGTTTCCGGCGGCCAGCCCAGCGGGGATCTCAAAATAGACCCCGCTGGAGTGCGGCTGCATTGGCGGCCGCCCGGCGGTTTCAACTTGGCGGGCGGGGGTTGCTGCCCGCCAAATTTGAAATGAGGGCCTTTATGTTGAACTGTGGGACCTGATCGGGCCAGACTTGCTGGACCTCTACGGGGAAGTGGTGGGCAAGGGCAGTATGCTACAATCCCTGCGTGAGGGCATGATAACACTTTTATACAAACAGAGGGGAGAGAAGGAGGACCTCAAGAACTGGAGGCCCATCTCTCTCCTCAATGTGGACTATAAACTCCTAACAAAGACAATGGCCAACCGCCTAAAGAAAGTGATAGAGAAGATAGTCCACCCTGAACAGACCTGTGGGATACTGGGTCGACAGATCGCGGACAGCCTGGTCCTGGTTCGAGACACGATCGAGTACATCAAGAGGCGAAAGGTTCAGATGGCCTTGGTCAGTCTAGACCAGGAAAAGGCCTTTGACCGCATCTCCCATGAGTTCACGCAAAGGACACTCAGATCGCTGGGACTGGGCGACTTCTTCAGTGACATGGTGACCGCAATGTATAGAGACATCTCTAGCACAGCATTGGTCAATGGTTGGTCCCCATCCTGTCAGGTGTTATGCAGGGCTGTCCACTCTCACCCCTTCTGGCAATTTCTGTTATAGAGCTCCTCGCCAAACGCATCAGACAGAACAGAGACATCAGAGGAGTGACAGTGCCAGGAAGCAAAGGGAAGGGCGAAGTAAAGTGCTCCCTCTACATGTACAACGTCTCAGTATTCTGTGCGGATGGACGCTCTATAAAAGAACTGGAGAAGACTTGTATCGAGTTTTGGAAGGCGTCAGGAGCAAAGATAAACAGCGCCAAGTCAGAAACCCTACTCCTCGGCCACTGGACCCCCACCAGAGACCCACTGCCATTCCCCATCAAGCAGGACTTCCTGAAGGTCCTTGGAGTCTGGTTTGGCTGAGAAGGCGCAGCGTAGAGATCATGGGAAGAAAGACTGGTGAAGACGAAACAGAAGCTGAGACTCTGGAGCCTCCATGAGCTGACAATTGAAGGGAAGTCTTTGGTCCTGCGGAACGAGACCCTACCAGTGCTCCAGTACGTCGCACAAGTGTGGCCAGTGCAGCCTCGAACGGCCAAGGCCATCACGAGAATGATCTTCTGTTTCATCTGGAACTCCAAGATGGATATAGTGAAGAGGGAGGTGATGTTCAAAACCCACGTCAAGGGAGGCAAAGGAGTGCCGGACATAGCCACCATCCTGAGGGGAACCTTCGTATGTCACTGCGTGAGGAACACCCTGAGGTCAGAAGACGAAAGCCATGTCGGCTTCCTGATGGCACATTTTTTCCTGCTGCCAACGTGGAGGCGAATTGGATGGGCAGAGTGGGAGAGCGCCATCCCCTACAACTGGGAAACCCCATGGTTTTATAAAGAAGTGGAGAAGTTCATTAAGGAGCACGGTCTGGTGGCTACCGCCCCGACACAGTGGACTCCAAAGATCGTCCAACGACAGATCCGTGCGAGGGACGTCAGTGAAACAATCGGTGCCCTCCCCTCTGCCACAACATACCACATCTGGGGAAATGTAGCCTATAAGCGCCTGACCAACCACCACAAAGACATCACATGGATGGCCTCCAAGGAGGCCTGCTGGTAAAAGCCTTCATGCATGCAAGAGGGCTCAACCGACACAAGTCCTGCCCTAGTGGATGCACCGCAGATAAGATGACCTACCATCTCTTCTGGGAATATGCTTACACCCAGGACCTTCTGAAGGCCCTAAGCACGGAGCCTGGGGCCTGGATACCAACACCATGCATCACTGCAGACTCGGTAATGTATTGTTTGTTCTCTGGTTCCCACACACTGGAGACTCCTGTGCTGTTTTAAAGATGTTCTTCTATTTTCCAGAAATTGCCTGGTAGTAGGGATGAAGGAGACATTGACCCTGAGCTGCCGGAAGATGATCCACAGCCTCCTGCGTGACTACGCAGCACTGGACCGATCAGACGATGACAGCAACAACGAAAACTGACAGGGCCCGCTACCCCGGGGAGCCCAGAAAGACCACTAACCTGTTGTCTCTTTTTCTCTTCAGGACCTGAAAGGCGAACGGAGAGGACTCAGATGAAGACAGGTGTAGTAAATGTGAAATGATGATGCAATGTAATGTATTGTTTTGACTAACGTGACCTTGTTTCTTAACAGGTAAAAGGTCAAAGGGATAGCTTGTACACATGTTGTCAAGTTTGTTACCTACGACTTACGATCAAATAGGTATTTGTGTACGATGATGATTGTACGTATCTGAACCAAAGCATGAGTTCCTGACACGAAAAAAAAAAAAAGATAATCTGTCCGCCTCTTGCGCTGCTCGGGCTGGCACTTTCCACTTTTGGGAAGCTTTACTTTGCCAGAATGCCTCATCCGTGGCTGGTTGGCTGCTGAACAACTACTTAGCAGAAGCAAAATTCCTATAGCGTAACATATACATGTATAAATTGATTTAGCTTCTCAAGCTTATCCCCTCCTGACTTCACCCCCTTGTCTCTGCCAAACGTGCCCCGCCGGTTTATAGGTTCCCAGAATATTTTTTTTTTTCAATTTTAGCACTGCCTACATGTATTTATTCATATTAAATGACAACGCTACCAAATATCGACTTTGCTAGCTCCATAGATTCAAGGCTTGTGGCATGAAGCTCCGCTGGTTGCTTACTCCAGCTTGCTTGCTAAGTTAACATTGCTATATTAAGTCTGAGATTGAGGGGACTTAGCATTATTATGCAGGGGGTGGGGGCTCAGCATGAAGAGCACAAACAGTTTAGACCGTGTGCTCCTCTCACACACCTGCCCCGCTGCCAGGCAGAGACAGCCGAAGCATCATATTGACAGGCATTAAATGGAGAGCGTGCTAGGTCACCGGACTTAGGGGCATCCCAATCAAAGGAGGGGGCAGAGGCACAGTGGAGAGCAACTGTCCTCATTTCTAACACTGTGCCGCCACGCTCGCAGGGGTGGGGACACGGCTGGCATTTGCGCTGTCTCAGTACGTCCAGGCGCCCTTGTGTCTTGCAAGAGTCAGTCTGCATTAACTTATTGGCGCGGCCTTGCCGGGCCGCAGAGCGAGAAGCGCCTGGAGTCTGACGAGAGACAGAACAGCGGGGATGGAGAGGCTGTATAAAGATGTCTCACCTCTGTGAAGCAGGTAATATCTCTCTCTCATTCTGTATAGCTATCTGTCTCTCTATCTCTCTTCCTCTCTCTGTCCCCCTTTCTGTCCCCCTCCGTCACTCTTCCCCCCCTCTGCCTCCCTCTCTCTCTTTCACCGTCACACTCTCACTCACTCTTTCACAGCCTGCCCCTCTGCCTGCCTTCCTCTGGCTCTCACTCTCTCTTCATCTAGCTCCCTCTCTGTTTTACATACACTCTCTCTCTCTCTCACACATAGAGTCTGCCTCCTTCTCCCTCACTCTCTTACCCTATCTGCCTTCCTCTCTCTGTCTCACACACTGTTTGCCTCTCTCTTGCTATAGTTCTTTCTGTCTCCCCCTCTCCCTCTCTTTCAAGCACTCTGTCTGCCTCCCTCTCTCACTCTCTGTCTCTCACACTGTCTACCTCCCTCTCTCTCTCTCTCTCTCTCTCTCTCTCTCTCTCTCTCTCTCTCTCTCTCTTTCAAGCACTGTCTGCCTCCCTCTCTCTCGCCGTCTCTCACAATGTCTGCCTCCCTCCTTCTCTTTCTGTTATACTGTCTGCCTCCCTCTCTCTTTCCTGTTCTGTCTTCCTCCCTCTCTCTATCTTTAAAGCACTGCCTGCCTCTCTCTCTCGCTCTCTCTCACACTATCTGCCTCCCTCTTCTCTCTCTCTCTTTCAAGCACTGTCTGCCTCTCTCTCTCACAATGTCTGCCTCTCTCTTGCACTGTCTCTCACACTGTCTGCCTCCCTCTCTTTCCCTCTTTCTCTCTCTCTCTTTCAAGCATTGTCTGCCTCTCTCTCTCGCACTGTCTCTCACATGGTCTGCCTCCCTCTCTCTCTCGCTCTATTTCACTCTGCCCTTTCATCTCTCCCTTAATCTGTTTCTCCCCTTTCTCATTTACTTCCAGTCTCCTCGTTGTAGCTGGGTCGATTTTCTGCCCTTTCAAGGTTCCTGGGGCTATTTTAATCCTTCTTTTTGTCTTTAAAACAGAGACAAAGGGTGAAGACAGAGAGAGAAAACCTCTTGCTTCCGCCTTTCCAATCTTTTTGTCTCATTTATAAACTCTTGTTTTTTCTCTCTCTCACTGGCCCCTTCCATCTCCCTTTCTCTTGGCCTCTCTCTGATGTTCTCAATCTGTCCCAGTCTACACACCTATATACGGTATATCTAGCTCATTGTGATCTACTTTCCCATTGCAATTTTCCACTTTGCGTTTTCTTTATTTCTTTCCTTCTCATTATCTTCCTCTCTCTCATTGTTTCCCTCATTCATTTGCCTTAAAATAATCTCCTGGCAGAGACAAGAGCAGTGTAACAGAGAACATGGGAACAAAATAACTGAGCCACTGTCGCTCCTCTGCCACAGACACGATGTGTGAGCCCGAGCAAGACCATCACTCGTAATGATCTTATGGACTTAGGGGTGGTTGGGGCAGTTGAGAACTACCAGAGCTATCAGTCTGACCAACTCAAACCCTCTCCATCTGCCACAAGTTTATAGCACGTGGGTAGTGTTACATGGAATCAAACTTCTTGCCTGCAGGGTGTACAAAGACCTTTGCAGCAAGTGCATTGACCCACTCAGCTACGTTACTAGGTTTCAAACCTGTGACCTGCATGTTATACTCTGATCTCTGCAGCAAGTGTAGTGGACCACTGACCAATGAATGTGGTGAATTTTACCTGAGCTCTTCCTGTTACACACAGACCTCTGCAGCGAGTGTGTTGACCCACTGAGCTATATTACTACGATTCAAATCTGTACCTGCATGTTACACTCCAATCTCTGCAGCAGGTGCATTGACAACTGAGCAATCAATATGGTGGAATTTTACTTGTGGCCTTCAGTTTACATCAAGATATCTGCTGGAAGGCAGTTGACCCACTGAGCTATGTTATTATGACTTTAAGTCCGCGACCTGCAGGATACGCACAGATCTCTATAGCAAGTGTATTGCACCAGTGACATATGCAGTGGCTTTTAACCTGAAATCTTCAGTTTCTACCCAGATTTCTCTTTCAGGCACATTAACTCGCAGAGTCATCTCATGGGTTAAAAAAGAACGGGTGATGAGGGCCATCCCTACACCTTAATGCCCAAACCATTACTGTCCTTATAACCTCAGATTCTTACCCCATGGGGCAGGCAACCCGTTTATTTCTCATTCAAAACAATTTATACGCTTCATGGAAATATTATATAACAATGCTTAGTATATTTACTGATGCATTTATGTATGCAAGGACTGAGAACTGTGTATATTTTCAAATTTACCCTTTACCATGATTTATGGTGGCAACTTTTAAACCAGTTTATTTTGACAAAGTTCATTAGATTTCTTCTTTATTGCAAATGCTTGACTGCGCCTGTAATTTTGATTATTCAGCCATTTATAAAATAAAGAAAAATAGAAAATTCAGAGAGCTCAGTGGGTCTTAATGCACTTGCTGCAGAGATTTGTGTGTTACAGGTCACGCATGGCAACAAGGCCTCTCCCTCTGAAAAAGAATGCAGGTAGCAATGGGTCAACTGCACTGTCAGTGCCATAAAGCTGCAGTGCTTAAGCAGTAAGCACTATGTATCGCATTTTGCTAAATTTCTGAAACTGACTTCTGCTTAATGTTGTGTGTGTGTTTTTCACTCGGTAAAGTCCAGTCAATTCCTAAAAGTTGTCAAGGGGCTTAAACCTGGGAATCGCGCTGCTAGGGCTGTCGCTTTCCACTTTTGGGAAGTTAACTTTCCCAGAATGCCTCATCCATGACTGGTCGGATGCTGCCCAACTACTTAGCAGAAGCAAAAAACAAATAAATTAAAAAATATATTGCTCTAACACGTTCACACTGCAGTGCTCTAAAACTTTTCCACTTTAACTGTGTCTGAAGAATAGCGGGTTGAGACAAAACGGATAACCCAGTGAGCCCTTCCTTTCTCCTCATTGGAGTGAGAACCCTCTTTAGTCAGCGATCTTCTAAGAGGATGACATTGGGAGGAGGGGGTTTTGCTACTGAATCTGAAAGAGTTTTTACTGTAAAATGTACAGCATTTGTGTAGTGCATTTTTACAATTTTAACAATATGTGTGCCATAATCTGCCACTACAGCGGTCTCAGTGCTATTCCAGCAGCGGCCATGCTTTTACCGCCGTGGCAGTGCCATGACAGCAGTTACAATGACAAAGTTGACCAATGTATGTGGAAAAACAAGTCCAGTTCTGAATTTACATTGCCAGTAGCTCAAACTCAAGCAAATGTAAGACCTATTGCATTGCAAATGCTTGTTTTTATCTACCTGTGACATGAATCTCAATGTTCCTTGTTTTTTTGTGAGTAAGGGAGGTATGTAGTATCCTAGTGGCCACCATGCCCTGGTTGACTGTGCTAGTGTATGGAGTGTTATTAGGGTGCACAATGTTCTCTTCCATAGGTTCCACCAACATCTTTCAGAAGGGAGAGAATACCAGGAAGGAGAGTTGGAACTATCAGTACAATGCCCCCAGGTGGGGTTTAGTAGTACTCAAGTACTCGAACCACTTACGTAAATTGAAAGCTGAGAATAAACCTACTTATGTTGTACTTGGATAGAAGAAGAAGACTTGATTTGCCTTTATCGAACCTGAGCATCATGGTTTCCAACAAGTGCAGAAAGAAGCAGAGCTGCATAAGGATCTACATAATCTTATTTATGATGGGGGTTCTTCAGATTAAAAGTAATCATTTGCCCATTGTGCTACCGCAACATTAGTCCTGACCAAAAAATGCTGCCTTCTGTAAACTAATTATCATTAATCACCCATTAAATTACTCATGTATGAGTCTCTGTTTCACAACTGGCAAATGTAATCACAAACAGTAGTGTATATACACTACATCACTGTATACTATATATAGCATGCACTGTAGGGAATTAGAGTAACTTATTACCCTAAAATATCCATTTTCTGGTGGAACAGGATTACTACATCCAGAGGGGACTTCTGATTCATCACCTTCCTTCTCCTTATGTTCTTCATCATCATTAATGCATGGAGCACCCCTGAAAAACAAAGCAAACCTTTAGAAATGTCTTGATTGTTGTGCTTTGTTAGTATATTTATGTCGCAGGAAAGGCTAACATCAGGTCTTATATTAGGAAGACGAATAAGAGGACAATGATTCAATAGCGGATAGTGTCGTGGATAACATGTTGACAATAAATGTATGTCTTGGCTTCGAGGGCTCCCTACCATATACTGCCTTTTTAATTACCTGTCTCAACCACGCTTCCCTATGTTTTCATATTTCTGGTTTGGCCGATTGTGCTAGGAGAGCTCCTGCTATGGAAGACGGATCTGCCAAAGATTGCCAACTTAACTCAACTTACTCAGTAGTATTTGTGGACTTTCCATAACTGGCATATCTCCCATCATTTCAGAGTCAGTTATTGGTGTAGCATTTCCCTCATCTCTGCTACCTCCACAAATACAACAGAAACAGTAGAAATGTCCTTATCCAGGACACACTGTGGTCTAAAGCTGCATGACAAAATGGCAATATTTAAGGAAGCTACAGAATTGACCTGATGGGAGCCTTCTCGTTGTAGTGTAATTAGACCATTTCTGAGGAAACTGGCTATGGATAAAACTCTGTGCATTTTAATAAACTTCCCTTGACATTTATGGCATGCTGTGTTGGCATAGTTCGCTTCTGGCACTGGGTTCATGTTGCGTTGTATCTTTCCACCAAGCATCACTCTTTTCCATGCTAAATTGAGTACCATGACGATGTGCTGTCAGAAAGAGCATTCAGTGCCATTTGATATCATAAGCAACCCACTAACCATGTCACCACCTTGATTTCAGTTGCGTCCTACACCTCAAACTCAAACAACACAAAGCACCTGGGTTCCAAGCTAAAAGCTGTGAAAACATCCACTGAATTGATTTTTAAGAAACATTAGTGAAAAATGAGTCCCCAGAATCTTCTGAAACTGCATGATATTTGGCAGATATATGAGTAATCGAAATTCCAAATACAGGCTAACTGAACAGAAAACCACCCACTCACCACTCTCTTTCCTTAAACATGCATTTGAAAAATACACTATTAGCAATTGTGTGGCCAATCTAAGTTATCAACTGGTTTACAAGGCTTGGTCTAGTCCTTGAGATGCTGGAAGGCTATCTTGTGAGGAGGAAGAACGAAAAATGACAGGAAATCAATGTGAATTCCATGGTCTTCATGTATCTTTTTACAGCTTTTGTTCATCCAGTTGCTCTGGCGCCCAGCAAATCCTCTGCAGACGACTTACAGGCAGATGAGTATATGAAAACTCAGAAAGCCCATCAAGGCATTTATTCAGCTAAAAATAGCTACTAAATAACAGGAGGGATAGTAAGGGACATGGGGATAATTTTCCAATTTCAGTTTTTAGGCTGAAGCCTACCAGATAGTGCAAATGTCTGGTTTGCAAAGATTTCTTGGGAACATTTGGAAGCTTCCCTGGAAATCCATTTGGCCCGCTGCTTGCCGTTGCTATTGCATTTTGTAACTCACAATTGCTTGCCTTCTATTTGCTGGCTTTATTTGTTTTAGGTTGACCAGTATGTCTTTGTCCCTCCTGTGGAGTATAACATGTTTACTGTTTTCTTCCACAAGTGCGTGCTTTTTCTAAAGGGGCCGTTAAATTTTGTTCTTTTCTTGCAACATTATCTGTCCATTCAAAGAAAGAGGTTAAATGTCAAGCTCCATCTTCTGACAGAACTTGGTGTTTACTTTTCTTTCTCTGATTTTACAGTGAGATGATTTATGTGACAATCAGGCTGGGTACTGGGGGTGTGCTGGAGGAAGGCTGTACAATTTTAAAACAATCAAAACAAATCAGCACACTAGGTGATGCCATTTGCACACATAAAACAGTGTGTCTGTGCAAAAGTAATGGTCGTTTCAATTGAAAATATGTTGTCTTCAATGGCAGTGGGCTACCATACCCTCTACTCCACAACACTATACTGCCCTTTATGCCACACTATTCTGCTATACGTCACTCCACGTCACCCTAGGCCACTCCACTCCACTGTACTCTACTCTTTGCCACTCTACTCTGCCATTTTCTGCCTTTAATTACCTGATACAGGCTTGAGATCTGGAGGGCGATAGAGTGCAGATGAAGAAGGACCTTCACCCAAAGGTCTGACCAGAAAGTCTGGGGATGACCTCAGATGACAAATGCTCTCAATGAAAAAGTAGATGGTCGACTCCAGGGCTGTACTGTCACCTTGCTAGCTCCAGCAGGCACACAACCTGAGTGTACAAAATCCTACTGTTAGACTTGGCATCCTTGGCATGGTCTCCCCTAACTTTTTGCTTCTGTTTCTCAGGTTGTTGATGTGTGCTGGACTCTGTTTTTGCTGTTTTTGTTACTCTGGACATTTTACCACTGCTACCCAGTGCTAAAGTGCAACTGCTTCTATGTAAAATATATGTGTAATTGGATTTCCAGGATTGGCATATTTGATTTACTTGTAAATCCTTAGTACAGTTCACTAGAGGTGCCCAGGGCCTGTAAATCAAATGCTACCAGTGGGCCTGCAGCACTGGTTGTGCCACCCACATTAGTAGCCCTGTAAACATTGCTCAGACCTGCCCCTGCAGTGTCTGTGTGTGCAGTTTTAAACTGCCAATTCGACTTGGCAAGTGTACCCACTTGCCAGGCCTAAACCTTCCATTTTCTTACATGTAAGACATCTCTAAGGTAGGCCCTAGGTAGCCCCATGGGCAGTGTGCAGTGTATGTTTAAGGTAGGACATATACTAATGTGTTTTATATGTCCTGACAGTGAAATACTGTCAAATTCGTTTTCACTGTTGCAAGGCCTATCTCTCTCATAGGTTAACATGGGGGCTACCTTTAAATATGATTAAAGTATAGATTCCCTTTGGGAGCACATGGACATATGGAGTTTGGGGTCTCTGAACTCACAATTTAAAAATATATCTTTTAATAAAGTTGGTTTTGAGATTGTGTGTTTGAAAATTCCACTTTTAGAAAGTAGGCATTTTCTTGCTTAAACCATTCTGTGACTGCCTGTTTGTGGATCCCCCTGTCTGGGCTAGTTTGACAGTTGGGCTGTTCGCACCTCACTCTAGACAGTGACACAAAGGGAGCTGGAGTGTAGCCTGCATATCCTAATGAGCCATCTGTGCTATGAGGGAGGGAAGGAGTGGTCATTTACACCCGAAAGGGCTGTGCCTGCCCTCACACAATGCAGTCTCCAACCCCCTGGTGTGTGTCTGGGGCCTGGCCTGGACAAGGCAGGATCTCACAAACAAGAGAGACTTTCCTTTGAAGTAGGCTTACTACAAAGGCCAAAATGGGTAGAAGAAGAGCACCCAAACCCCTGAAAATTAGATAGCTTCTGGAAATCAAGAGGAACCTCTGCTTGGAGAAGAGCTGAAGACCTTAGGAAAAGTGTTACCCTGCCTGTGACTGTGCTCTGTGGAGCTATCCTGCAGTTGCTGCTTCTGCCTGTGCAAGGGGACAACAACAGGACTTTGTTGTGCATTCCTGCTTGTGAAGAAATCTCCATGGGCTTGTCCTGAGCTTGCCTCCTGTTGTTGAAGTCTCAGGGCCATCAAAGACTTCCCCTGCCAGCACCTGGACTCTCTGCTGAGACTCCTGCCCTGCCAAGTGGTGCCCTATCCAGCTCCTGGGCCCTTGAAAGGTGAAGCTGGCAGACCAAAAATGAAAATCCACGCAAAGATCGCCGTGTGGGGAAAATTTCGACACACCTTCCGAGACGTGGCTGAGAAACAACACGCCACCAGCTTCACGGCTGATATCTACGCTCCACCTGCATCGCAGCTGGAAGATCGACGCACGCGGTTTGAGAAACGACGCGTAACACCGGCTGAACGAGGCTGATAACATCGCAACCCACATAGCGTGGTTTTGCAGATACCGTGCGGCAAGATTTTCAACCCAAACCTCGCTGGGCGTGGAAAAACAACGCAAAGACTGACCGGACCCGAGGTGCCTGTCCAGATTGACACAGCGCTCTGCTGCGGAGAGGAAAAACGACTCACACGACCCGACTGGAGGAGGAACGACATTGCTGGCCTTTTCTGACGCACACTCGCCTGTGCCGTGTTATTTTGACGCAACCCAGGTACTTTTCCACGCTAACAGCGTTAGCACTGTTTTCTAAGGACTTAAGACTCTTTTTGCTCTTTAATTCATAACTTGACTTGTGTATGGTGGTTTTTTGTCGTTCTGGTCTTGTTTGGTTTAAATAAATATTACCTATTTTTCTAAGCATGTGTTGTGTCATTTTGTAATGTTTTCACTGAGTTACTGTGTGTGTTAGTACAAATACTTTACACCTAGACTCTGAAGTTAAGCCTGCCTCTTTGTGCCAAGCTACCAAGGGGGTGAGCGGGGGTTAACTAAGGGTGATTCTCCTTTACCCTGACTAGAGTGAGGGTCTTTGCTTGGACAGGGGGTAACCTGACTGCCAACCAAAGACCCCATTTCTAACATTGGTGCTCAGTGGTTGGGATTAGACTTGTATTTGTACTTGACATACAGCGATTAAGTGTACACTACTGTTTTCAGTGCAGACCACTATGTGACCACATACTACTTGTCCTGTGATTTTGTTGCTTTTTCTCTTTTTGGGGATTTTTCCTAACTTCCATTTTTGTGGTAATCCTTGATTGACTTTTGAACTCCATTTGGGCACTTTTTTTCTGCCTTTGGAAGTTTGCACTTTTAACTTTCCATCATGTCTCAATCTGGAGATGTATCAGCTGGAGCTGCTTTTCATTTAGGGAAACTGGAGAGTTACACAGTGGCCCAATTGAATCAATTCTGTAAGGATCATGCCTTCCCCATTAAGAGCTCCACCAGGAAGGAGGAGCTGCAAAAGGCACTGAGGGCATGGGTGGCAGCCAAGGAAGCTGAGGGGCACACAGAAGATGAGGATGAGGGTGAGGAGGAGGAGGAGGAGGAGGTGCAGAGTATTCACAATGGTGGTATTGTGGGTGGGCCTGTTCTGTCCGGGGGGAGGATCTCCAGGGCAGGTAGCTGTGTCTCATCTAAGGGTCCGACTCCTGAGGAGTTGCAGGGCAGACAGGCAGAGAGGGCTCACCAGTTGGAGTTGGAGAAAATGAGGATGGCCATAGAGGAGAAAACGTTATTGTTGGCTCATGAGCTCAGCTTCAGGGAGCTGGATCAGAGGAGCCAGTCTAGTAGGGATGGTGGCAGCAATAACACAGTGCAGCCTGAGAGGAGGGTGCAAATTCCTAAGGACGGTGTGAAGGATTAAAAGAGGGAGGATGACATCCTGTTGTGGTTTAAGGGGTAGGAGTCTTCTCTCCATATGAATCTGGTGCCTGAAGCTCATTGGGGGCGGGTCTGTGGAAGCACTTTGAGGTAGAGGGAAGGGATACTCTGACATCCTTAGGGGATCCCCAGGGGCTCACTTACCCTATCATGAAGGACACCGTGATCACTAGGTATGGTGTCACCCCTGATCAGCATAAGGACAAGTTTAGGTCGTATAAGAAGAAGGAATCTCAAACATAGTTGGAATGTGTTGATTATTCTGCATGTCACTGTATGGTTGGGTGAAGGGCAGTAAGATGACAACATATGAGGGGCTTTACAATTGATTGCTTTGGAGCACTTATACAGTTTATGTTTTCCAGAGCTGCACCAGCACCTAATTGACAGCGAGCTGACTGATCCCCAGAAGCTTACGCAGGAAGCAGACTGTTGGGAGAGCACCAGGGTCCAGAAGAGGTATGGGGGAGACCACACCAAGGGTGGGCAGGGTCCCTCTCAGAAGAAAGGACGGGTAAGGGCAAACAGGGGGAGTTCTCTAAAGGGCCCCAACCTATTTCCCAGGGTAAGGATTTCCAACCCCCCAGTGAAAAGAAGCCATGGTTCTCCAAAGGGAGACCTGTGGAAGGGGGTCCCCCACGTAAGTGTTATGCATGTGACCAGTTGGGTCATGTGAGGGGGGAACCCAAATGCCCCAAGAGTACACTGGCACCCATTGGTGCTCAGTCCCAGGGTTTGTCTAGTGTAGTGCTTGGGCAGGAGTTGGTTCCAGGTAGGTGGAAGCCAGATGAGATGACCCTTGTCGCACTAGGGGACAGTGAGATGGTCCAGAGAACCCTAATGCCTGAGAACACTAAGAAGTACAGGCAGTGGGTGACCATCAATGGACAGAGGGTGGAGGTTCTGAGAGACACAGGAGCCAGTATGACTACAGTGAGGAGTCAACTGGTGTCTGAAGAGGAGATAGATCCCTGGGTACTTCGACAAGTAGTTGCAGTAGATTACTCAGAGCGCCTGTTCAGAGTGGCGCAGGTTCCCTTTGAATGGAGCAGGGGGGTCTCAGGTTCCTTGAAGGTAGCTGTGAGTCCAACCATGCCTGTAGATTGTTTGCTTGGCAATGACCTGGAGGATTCCCCTTGGAAGGAGGTGGAACACAGGTCACACTTGGAGATGTTGGGTCTGCCTGGGTGGGTATGCATATCTACCAAGTCAATGGCAGCCCGTCGGGGTGGTCAAGAGCCCCTGGAGCCTGAAACAGTGGCCCAGGGGACCCTCAAAGAGAGGAAGGGCAGAAAGCGTGGGAAACCGGCCCCAGAAGTTCCCACAGTCTGGGAGGAGGAGGAGGCGGAGCCTGAGGGTGATGCCCCAGAGCCAACAGGGAACAGGTGGCTGAACTGGGGGAGGTCCCTGAGCTGTCGCAGTGGCAGCAGGAAGGTGGACCCACCAGGGAGGCATTCTGTGAGGCACAGAGGACATGCCCTACTCTAGAGGGGTTGGGGCAGCAGGCTGCAGCCCAGGCGGCTGGCAAGGAGCCAGGATCTTACCTGATCTATTGGGAGGACGGCCTTCTGTATAGTGAGCCTAAGGTGCTTGAGCCTGGGTCAGCCCGTGTGCTGGTGGTACCCTAGAGCTTTATGACCTTCCTACTGGGTCTGGCTCATGACGTGCCTTTAGCTGGATATTTGGGGCAGGGCAAGACCTTTGACAGGCTTGTCACCCACTTCTATTAACCCAAAATGCGCAATTACTCTGATGCACACTGTAGATTTTGCCAAAATTGTCAGGAAGGTGGCAAGAGTGGGGGGAAATGTAAGGCTCCCCTCCAACCTTTTCCTGTTGTCAGCACCCCCTTTAAAAGGGTTGGTATTGACATTGTGGGGCCTCTGGATCCCAAGACCGCCATGGACAACAGGTTTATCCTGGCTTGGTAGACCATGCCACCCAGTACCAGGAAGCCATTCCTTTATGATCAATCACCTGTGGTGGGCCGTGCCTTGATGGGAGTTTTTACCTGCATGGGGTTCCCCAAGGAAGTGGTATCTGATAGAGGTACCAATTTCATATCTACTTATATGAAGTCTCTGTGGAAGGTGTTTGGGGTAATGTATAAGTTCACCACACCTTACCACCCCCAAAGCAATGGTATGGTTGAGAGATTAAACTGCACCTTGAAGGGCATGATAAAGGGCCTGTCAGAGCCATTGAGGTGGAAGTGGGAGGTCCTCCTGCCTCGCCTTTTGTTCGCTTACAGGGAGGTGCCTCAAAAGGGACTTGGTTCTAGTCCTTTTGAGCTGATCTATGGCCATCCTGTGAGGGGACCGTTAAGTCTGGTGAAGGAGGCTTGTAGGAAAGTAGCCTCTTTCTAGCATGGTTACCCCCACTTTTGGCCTGTTTGTGAGTGTGTGTCAGTGTGTTTTTACTGTGTCTCTGGGATCCTGTTAGCCAGGACCCCAGTGATTATAGTTTGTGACCCAATGTGTATACCTGTGTATTGCCTAACTGTGTCACTGAGGCTCTGCTAATCAGAACCTCAGTGCTTATGCTCTCTCTGCTTTTAAATGTCACTGTAGGCCAGTGACTTCATTTACCAATTTCAATTGGCACACTGGACACCCCTTAAAAGTCCCTAGTATATGGTACGTAGGTACCCAGGGCATTGGGGTTCCATGCGATCCTTATGGGCTGCAGCATTTCTTTTGCCACCTATAGGGAGCTCAGACAAACCCTTACACAGGACTGCCATTGCAGCCTGTGTGAAATAGTACACACACTATTTCACAGCCATTTTCACTGCACTTAAGTAACATATAAGTCACCTATATGTCTAACCTTCACTTGCTGAAGGTTAGGTGCAATGTTTCTAAGTGTGAGGACACCCTTGCACTAGCAAAGGTGCCCCCACATAGTTCAGGGCCATTTCCCTGACTTTGTGAGTGCGGGGACCCATTACACGTGTGCACTACATATAGGTCAATACCTATATGTAGCTTCACAATGGTAACTCCGAATATGGCCATGCAACATGTCTAAGATCATGGAATTGTCCCCCCATTCCAAGTCTGGTATTGGGGAGCCAATTGCCTGCATGCTGGGGGCTCATCAGTACTGCCAAACCATCTCTCTGAAGCTTGCACTGCAGCTACAGCTGCTGCCACCTCACAGGCAGGGTTCTGCCCTCCTGGAGTGTGGGCAGCCCAGTCCCAGGAAGGTAGAACAAAGCATTTCCTCTAAGAGCAGGGTGTTACACCCTCTCCCTTTGGAAATAGGTGTTACAGGCTGGGGAGGGGTAGCCTCCTCCAGCCTCTGGAAATGCTTTGAAGGGCACAGATGGTGCCTTCCTTGCATAAACCAGTCTACACCAGTTCAGGGACCCCTTCTCCCCTGCTCTGGCGGGAAACTGGACAAAGGAAAGGGGAGTGACCACTCCCCTGTCCATCACCACCCAGGGGTGGTGCCCAGAGCTCCTCCAGTGTGTCCCAGACTTCAGCCATCTTGCTTTGAAAGGTGCGGGGGCACTCTGGAGGGCTCAGAGTGGCCAGTGCCAGCAGGTGATGTCAGAGACCCCTCCTGATAGATCCATACCTGATAAGGTATCCAATCCTTCTCTCAGGGTTAGTTATGGTCTCTCCTGTGGGTTTTATTCAGATTCTGCTTACAAGTTTCCTTCAGGAATCCTCTGCAACAACTTCAGACTCTTCTGACCTCGGATCAACTGCAGCTTGCTCCAAGAAATGCTGTAACTGCAACAAAGTGTCTACAAGAGACACTTTTCTTCAGCAACCCCAGCTCCAAGTCAGCAACTGCAAGAGTTTCCATGGTGTACATGCTCTGGGGACTCCCTGTCTTCATCCTGTACCAGAAGGACGGAAGAAATCTCCTGTGGAGTGACGGAGTCACTCCCCTGCTCCAAGCAGACGCATTCCAAGGCGACGACCGGGACCCTGGGACTCCTCTCACGGCAACGAGTGTGCTCCTAAGGACACAGAGGGTGGGCATCATCAACATAGACTGTCCTGAGGTCCTGCTGACGCAATTCGGAGGAGGTAAGACATTGCCTTCCCCAAGAACGACGGTACCCCTGTGTATTGTATCTTCTTCGCCTCCTGAGGCCTCTGTGCACTCTTTGCACAATTCCTTCATGCACATCCTGGCCCAGGTCCCCAGCACTCCACCCTGTGATGCTCAACTCGCTGAGTTGTTCTCCGGCGGCGTGGGACCTTCTTTTGTTGTGCTTCATCAACCACATTTTGCACCTCCTTTGAACCCAGATCCTGCAGCTTCTGGGGGTGCTGGCTGGCATCCTGAGGGCTCTCTAAAGTGCTGAGAGCCCTCTCTTCCTCCTCACACAAAGTTGAGGCCCCCAGATACCTCCTGGGTCCATCCAGTGCCATTTTGATGAAAAACACACTTTTGTTGTAGCCAAGGCTTGTTGGCGCCTTCCAACATGAAATCTCATCTGCAACGATCTTCACGTCGTGGGACATCTTTTGCATCATGCAAGAACCCGCTGGCACCTTCCTAGGGTGCACTTCTGCAGTCTTCAACTAACCGGGGACTCTTCTTTTGCACTCTCTTTTGGGTTGGCAGGGGCTCCTGTCCTTCCTGGAACTTCTTTTGACTTCTGCACTTGGTCCCCTTCCTTTGCAGGTCTTCAGGTCCAATAATACAGCAGTTGTTCTTTGCAGACTTGGTTGGCTGCTGCAAAATCCCAAAAACGAGGTGTAGTGTGCCCTAAGGAAACTTGCAGTAATTTACTCCTGCTTTTCTGGGCTCTGGGGTGGGGTAATTTACTTACCTTTACTGTATTCTTACTCTTCCAGCGATTCTGCACACACTACACTTGTCTAGGGGGGAATTCGTGATTCACATTCGAATTTTTTAGTATATGGTTTGTGTTGCTCTTAGACCTATTTTCTCCCATTGCATTCTATAGGATTTCCTACTGTTTGCATTGTTCAATGACTATTTACTTGTCTAATTTTGGTGTCTAGTGTATATATTCTGTATAATACTTACCTCCAGAAGGAGTATTGTCTCTAAGATATTTTTGGTACTGTGTCACCCAAATAAATACCTTTATTTTTTTGGTAACACTGAGTATTATCTTCACTTGTGCATAAGTCCTGTGTAACTATAAGTGGTATTGAATGAGCTTTGCATGTCTCCTAGTTCAGCCTAAGCTGCTCTGCTATAGCTACCTCTATCAGCCTAAGCTACTAGAACACTACTATATTTCACTAATAAGGGATAACTGGACCTGGTATAAGGTGTAAGTACCCAGGGTACCCACTACAAACCAGGCCAGCCTCTTACAAGGCTTTGGAAAAAGATCCTAGTAAACCCCCCCAGGATGTATTTAGCTACATGCTGGCTCTGAGAAACCAGACTGCCCGCATCAGGGGTCTCGCACAGGAGAACCTAGAAGCAAGCCAGGAGGATATGAAACACTGGCATGACAAGAATGACACTCTGGTCGAGTTTCAACCTGTTCAGAAAGTGTGAGTGATGGCACCAGTGGAGCCTAGGGCGTTCCAGGACAAGTGGACTGGTCCATTTGAGGTGGTGGAGCACAAGAGTGAAGTCACCTACCTGGTGGACTTGCAGACTCCCAGGAACCCTTTGAACCCTTTAGAAAGTAAGCATTTTCTTGCTTAAACCATTCTGTGACTCTGCCTGTTTGTGGATCCTCTGCCTGGGTTAGTTTGACAGTTGGGCTGTTTGCACCTCACTCTAGACAGTGACACTGTGCAAGGGGACAAGGACTGGACTTTGTTGTGCATTCCTGCTTGTGAAGATAGCTCCATGGGCTTGTCCTGAGCTTGCCTCCTGTTGTTGAAGTCTCAGGGCCATCAAAGACTTCCCCTGCCAGCACCTGGACTCTCTGCTGAGACTCCTGCCAAGTGGTGCCCTATCTAGTTCCTGGGCCCTTGAAAGGTGAAGCTGGCAGACCAAGGCTGAAAATCCACACCCTCACCGCTGTGCGAGGAAAATTTCTACGCAACTTCCCAGACACGTCTGAGAAACGATGCGCCGCCGGCTTCGCTGCTGAAATCTATGCTCCACCTGCATCGCGGCTGGAAGAGCGACACACGCGGATGGAGAAACGACACGCAACACTTGTTGACGGAGGCTGATAACGATGCAAACCACATAACGCGGTTTTGCTGACACCGTGTGGCAGGATTTTTGACGCAAACCGCCGCTGGGCGTGGAAAAACAACACAAAGCCTGCCCGGAGCCGAGGTGCCTGTCTGGATTGACGCATCGCTCTCCTGCGGAGAGGATAAAACAACAGGCGCCGACCCGACTGGAGAAGGAATGACGCACGGTCTTGCTTGCGAGTGAGAAATCGACGCATCGCTTGCCTTTTCCAACGCACACTCGCCCGTGCAGTGGTATTTTGATGCAACCCAGGTACTTTTTCATGCTAACAGTGTTAGCACTGTTTTCTAAGGATTTAAGACTCTTTTTGCTCTTTAATTCATAACTTGACTTGTGTATGGTGGTCTTGTTTTGGTTAGATAAATGTTACCTATTTTTTTAAACCTGTGTCGTGTCATTTTGTGGTGTTTTCACTTAGTTACTGTGTGTGTTGGTACAAATACTTTACACCTAGTCTCTGAAGTTAAGCCTGCCTTCTTGTGCCAAGATACCAAGGGGTGAGTGGGGGTTAACTGAGGGTGATTCTCCTTTCCCCTTACTAGAATGAGGGTCCTTGCTTGGACTGGGGGGTAAGCTGACTGCCAACTAAAGACCCCATTTCTAACACCTACAATGAAGAAGTTGATGGCAGCCTGTAGGGCTGAGTTGTCACCTCGCTAACCACAGTAGAAGAAATTCAGCCTGGAGGGTCGAGGATTGTAAGAGGTCCCCCATGGTGTAACTCACACCCAGGTGGCACCTTTTATGGTGATGTTAGAAATGGGGTCTCTAGTTGGCAGTTGCTTGCACCCTGGCCAAGTAGGGACCCTCACTCTAAGCAGGGCAAGAGAGTCAAACAGCTAAGATAACCCTTGCTCACTCCCTTAGTAGCTTGGCTCAAGCAGTTAGGCCTATCTCAGAGTCAATGTGTAAAGCATTGGGACACACACACATATACACACACAGTAACACCACACCACAAAAGTACTCCATACCAGTTTAGAAAACAGCCAATATTTATCTGAGTAAAACAAGACAAAAACAACAAAAAATCAACATTCATAAGTAACGATACAAACTTTCAAAGATTAAATGTAGTATAGTGATTAGAAACACAATAGCTCCAACTGCTTGACAGAGTCACTTTCAAAGATCAGGCACCACCTGTGAGGAAGCACCACCAGCCATGGAATTGTATAGACCCCTGTTACAGTACTTTGGAAAATGAAGAGGAAACAAACATGTTGCACAGAGAGGTGAGGTGTCGCTGGAGCCGGTGCAGCATTGGTTCCTTACTGCCACCGGCAAGGTGAGGCATTGTTTCCTTACTGCTAGGCAGGGGAGGTGAGGCATCAGTTCTTTATCGTTGCAGAGGAAGTGATGCAGTGTTGGTGGCGAGGCATCTGTTCCTTAAGACAAGGCAGGGTTGATGAATCCAGCAGGTGTTGACTTTGTGGTGTCGTGATCACACCACAGGGCCACAGGTGCTGCGGTGGAGTTGGAGTCAGATGCCACGGATGTCAGTGACATGGCGCTGTGGATTTAGATGTGGCAGAATATTGGAGGCATTGTGGCGGCATCAGGGCCTGCGTTGTAGTGCACGGTTGTTGGACTTAGCGGCAAACATGGCTCCAATGCAGGTAGTTGTGCGAGGTCAGAGATTGGCTTCGGAGTCATTCTGGAAGTCGATATACTAGTTTCTTCCATGTTGCACCAGGACTCACTCCCAAGGGCCCAGGAACTGGCTTTGGCACCACTTGGAAAGTCAGGACTCTCAGCAAGAGAGCCCAGATGGTGGCAGGTGAAGTCTTTGATGTCCCTGATACTTCTTAACAGAAGGCAAGCTCAGTCCAAGCATTTGGAGAATCTTTGGAAGCAGGATGTAGAAGGTCCAGTCTTTTCACTCCCAGGACAAAAGCAGCAAGAATGTCATCAGTACAGAAGGATTCCAACTGTGTGGTGGCAGCGGTCCAGTATTTGTACCCATTTCTGTCTTTGAAGTAGGCAAACCTCAAAGATAAGTCTTTGTAGTGCACAAGATCCTACCTTTCTCTGCCCTGGCCCAAGACACACACAACAGGGGGTTGGAGACTGATTTGCATGAGGACAGCCACAGGCCTATTCAGGTGCAAGTGTCAGCTCTTCCCACCACTCTAGCTCAGGAAGACCCAACAGCCTGGTGGTGGGCCATCAGGATATGAAGGGAAACACCTCAGCTCCTTTTGTGTTTCTGTCTAGAGTGAATGCACAAACAACCCAACTATCATCCTGACCCAGACGTGTATTCCACAGACAGGCAGAGGCACAGAATTGTTAAGTAAGAAAATGCCCACTTTCTAAAAGTGCCATTTTCAAGCTTACAATTCAAAAAACAACTTCACCAAAATATGTATTCTTAAATTGTGTGTTCAGAGCCCCCAAACTCCAAATCTCTATTTTCTCACAATGGTAAACTACACTTAAAAGTATTTCAAGGGAATTTCCATGCTACCCTATGGAAGAGATAGTCCTTGCAGTATTAAAACAATTGTATTTCACTATTAGGACATGTTAAACACACCAATGCATGCCCATGTGGCTGCCTTGGGCCTACTTTAGGGGTGACTTACATGTAGTAAAAGGGAAGAGGTGAGCTTGGCAAGTGATTTCACTAGCCAGGTCGAAATGGCATTGTAAAACTGCACACACACACACACACTCCAATGGCAGGTCTAAGACTTGTTTGAAGGGCTACCCATGTGGGTGGCACAAACAATGGTGCAGGCCCACTAATAGCATTTGGTTTACAGGCCCTGACCACACCTGGTGCACTGTACTAGGGACTTACTAGTAAATCAAGTATGCCAACCATGGAGAAACCAATCACCAATACAATTTACGCAGGGAGCACTTGCTCTTTAGCACTGGTCAGCAGTGGTAAAGTGCCCAGAGTCCTAAAGCCAGGAAAAACAAAATTCAGCACAGGATCAGAAGGTCACAAGCAAAAAGACAGGGGCAACCACACCAAGAGCTGACAGGTCTAACAGTGGTGGTGGCTGTGTGGCATTAGAAATTAGTTGTTGAATGAAGGCGTACAGGAAGTGCATTTGGCTGATTCTGGTGCTCTGCTCCTATTGGATAAAGAGTGTGCCTCGGATGCATGGTTGCAGAAATTGGTTCCCTGATAGAACCCTCATTTGAAAATGCCCCAAAAATAACAAAGGCAACATATGAAGCCAAATTTTTTTTATTTTATTTCCAGGGCCATGGCCTCTAGAGGGAATTAGGAGAGAGACCCTCTTTTTTTCTGATGAAGCTGGGACAAAACTCACCGAGGGGGGAGCTGTGATCATGTGAGTTCTGAAGAACCTACAAAGAGCTACATGCCACATGATAAATACAGTGTTAGCATTTGTAGAAGCCAGGGAGGACCAAAAGTATGGAACTATGAAAACTTAAGATGAATTATCAGCCTTAGCCCAGCGTATGGCCACAGCTCAAAATACTGTAGAGGAACATGACGAAATATCCAGAGATTCGAACAATATGAGACTTGTGACTTGGTGTAGTTAATCTTTAGACAAACGTTGTGTTTTTGAATAATGAAGCCATAGCAAAACAAATATACACTCATGGGCACACCCCCTTTTCCAGAGGGGCTGAGACCTGATCAAAGAGTGTGTATGCTTTTTGTGCCATGTGGTTCTAGACGGTGGCACAGCTATTCACATTCTCTTCTGCCGACGACATGTTTAACCACCAGGAATTTAGCTGGTGAAAATGGGAACTGTGGCACAGTACTGGCAGAACTAGCCACTTCCAAACAGAATGAATTGATTACTCAAGCTGAGGTAAAGATGGGTAATGGATGGGACGATGAGTGATGAGATGTTGAGTGGCCTCAAACTTCACATATTTCCGGCATCAGCCTTGTTACCCAAAATGTAGGCAAGACTTGTAGGCCACTAGAAAAGAAATACTCATTTTGAGAGTTCTGGCATTGCTGTGCTTCCCTGAACAGATTTCGATCAGGGATAGGGAGAAGATATCTTTGGTTGTTTACTGAGAAACAACCAGACAATACTTTTTGACAAAAAAAGCAAATCCCATCTTCACAGGACCTATGCGACAGACCCAACACCTACTTCCACCACAAAATCAAACAATCTATGACAGTTTCAACAAGGACAACCCACATGCAGAACACCCCCCTTCCTAACCCTGACACCAACAAACCTACAAGCTCCACCTGGACACCCCTCTCCACTGAAGATACATTGAAAATCATGAAGTCCATTCACTCCGGGGCCCCCATGGACCCATGCCCCCATCACGTCTTCAATAGAGCCACCGAACTCAAAAACTTCAGGCCCATCTCCTTACTTCCATTTCCAGCGAAAGCCATTGAAAAACAATCAACAGCCAACTCACCACGTTTTTAGAAAACCACAACATCCTTGACATCTCCCAATCCAGTTTCAGGTCAAACCACAGCACCGAAACAGCCCTCCTGTCCACAACAGACATCATCCGCTCCCTACTGGACAAGGGAGAAATGGCGGCACTCATCCTACTTGACCTCTCAGCAGCTTTCGACACTGTTCCCCATCACAGCCTGACAAGAAGACTCCACTAAGCCGGCAGCACAGACAAGGCCCTCGACTGGATCCAATGCTTCCTCTCCGGCAGAACGCAACGAATGAGACTCACCCCCATCCTTGCAGAACCCACACCCACCATCTGCGGAGTCCCCCAAGAATCCTCCCTCAGCCCCACGCTGTTCACCGTCTACATGGCCCTGCTAGCCACAATCGTCAGAAGCCATGGAATAAACCATCTCCTACGCCGACGACACCCAACTCATTCTCTCCCTCTCCAACGAACCAGACAAGGCCAGACACAACATCCGCAAAGGCATTAAAGCAGTCGCCAACTGGTTGAGAGACAGCTGCCTTCAACTCAACACAAACAAGACTGAAGTACTCATCCTGGAATCTCAACCCAACGCAGGGAGCGACTTCTGGTGGCCACCCACCCTCGGAAACCAGCCCACCCCTGCCAGCCAAGCCTGCAACCTCGGAATCATCCTGGACCCCGACCTCAGCATGAACCATCAGATCAACTCAGTCACCTCCACCTGCTTCCGCACCCTCTGCCTCCTACGCAAGACCTTCAATTGGATCCTTCTAGAACATAGAAAGACTGTCACACATGCCCTCATCACCAGCAGACTAGACTACGGCAACGCACTCTACGTCGGAATCAACTAAAAACTCACCCGCAAACTGCAAAACATCCAGAACGCCGCAGCCAGATTGATCCTCGACCTGCCCCCCAAACTGCCACATCTCGCAACACCTACGTACTCTGCACTGGCTCTCCATAGAGAAAAGAATCACTTTCAAGATCCCCACCTATGCACACAAAACCCTCCACAACACCGGACCAGCCTACCTTAACCACCGACTCAACATCGACATACCCCACCGGGCCCTACGCTGAGCCCAGCTCTCTCTCGAAGAAGTACCCCACAGCAGGAAAACCAGAACAGGAGGACACTCCTTCTCCTACCTCGCAGCCACCGCCTGGAACACCCTACCCATCCACATCAGACAAACCACCTCCCTCCCCTGCTTCATGATGGAACTGAAGACTTGGCTCTTATAAATCCACCTCCAGTACACGCTACACTCCCCCCCCCCCCCACAATGAAAGAGGAGGGGTTTAAGAAGTAATAAGGAAGAGTTTAGGGAGGGCTAGAAAGGGGTTTAGGAAGGGGCATGCATCCATCCACAAAAGAGAAAGCCCACTATATTTCACAAACTAAACTTCTATTGCTACTACAGACAAAAAGCACCCAAAGCAGTAGTAAAAGCACTTCAGCTCAGCCTGGACTAAGTCTGGAACCACACATGGCCATGCACTTATACTGCAATATGTCCCCATAAAAAATATTGGCAATAGGGACTTGATATATAGGAACTGCCACAAGTCTTCTTGCTGCGCTGCCTTACACCAATGTGAAAGGGCAGGAATGTACCTTAATTATGCAGAGTGCATTCCTGTCCTTTTCTCCCTGCGCTGGCGCACAATTAGCTGCCTAGAACCAATGCTGGCAGCCTTGCACCATGGTGCAAGGGTGTCTGTGTTGCATGCAGGATTGTTTTTGTGCAGGAACGCACACCTTCCTGCACAAAAACAATTCTGATAGGCGTTTTCCTCTTTCTGTGTGTGCTGCAGCACACACAGAAATAGGAAAAAACGAAGACAAATACAAATATTTCTCCTCATTACGACTACCTTTGGGAGGTGCAAGGTTTTGGAGCTTGCCCAGGCTTATGTGATTCACTAAATCTAGGACAGCATCAAAACCCATGGGTGTTGCATGGGAAAACCCACTGCAATGCCCATGGAGTGCTTCCCTGGTGCAGAGTAAGCCACAACAGCAGCTTGCGCTGCTTTGTCTTACTCTATATCTATAAAGCCATTCAAAGCCATGCAAAGTGGCTTTGCGTGGCCTCAATGATATGGTTGAGAGATTTGCACTGCCAAAGCGTCAGAAAAAGTGACTCTCTGGCAGCGCAAGTGTAGGAGGCTGGCCTGGCTTGTAGTGGGTACCAAGGGGTACTTACACTTTGTACCAGGTCCAGTTATCCCTTATTAGTGTAGAAGAGGTGTCTAGCAGCTTAGGCTGATAGAAAAGGTAGCTTAGCAGAGCAGCTTAGGCTGAACTAGGAGACATGCAAAGCTCCTACTATACCACTGGTGTCATATGCACAATATCATAAGAAAACACAATACACAGATATACTAAAAATAAAGGTACAAAAATAAAGGTACTTTATTTTTATGACAATATGCCAAAAGTATCTCAGTGAGTACCCTCAGTATGAGGATAGCAAATATACACAAGATATATGTACACAATACCAAACATATGCAGTAATAGCAATAGAAAGCAATGCAAGCAATGTACAGTCACAATAGATTGCAATGAGAGCACATAGGTATAGGGGCAACACAAACCATTTACTCCAAAAGTGGAATGCGAATAACGTATGGACCCCAAATCTATGTGAGCTTGTAGAGGGTCGCTGGGACTGTAAGAAAACAGTGAGGGTTAGAAAAATAGCCCACCCCAAGACCCTGAAAAGTAGGTGTAAAGTGCACCTAAGTTCCCCAGAGAGCACAGAAGTCGTGATAGGGGAAATCTGCAAGGAAGCCCAACACCAGCAATGTAACAACAATGGATTTCCGGACGAGAGTACCTGTGGAACAAGGAGACCAAGTCCAAGAGTCGCGACAAAGTCGAGATTGGGCAGATGCCAAGGAAATGCCAGCTGAGGGTGCAAAGAAGCTGCCACCGGATGGTAGAAGCTGTGGATTCTGCAAGAACGAAGAGGACTAGGAACTTCCCCTTTGGAGGATGGATGTCCCACATCGTGAAGAAGCTTGCAGAGGTGTTCCCACGCAGAAAGACCGCAAACAAGCCTTGCTAGCTGCAAGGGTCGCGGTTAGGGTTTTTAGATGCTGCTGTGGCCCAGGAGGGACCAGGATGTCGCCAATTGCGTGAGGAGACAGAGGGGGCGCCCAGCAAGACAAAGAGCCCACTCAGAAGCAGGCAGCACCCGCAGAAGTGCCAGAACGGGCACTTCAAAGAAGAGTGAACCGGAGCTCATCCGAAGTCACAAAAGGAGATCCCACGATGCCAGAGGACAACTCAGAAGGTTGTGCACTGCAGGTTAGAGTGTCAGAGACCCAGGCTTGGCTGTGCACAAAGGAAATCCTGGAAGAGTGCACAGGAGCCGGAGCAGCTGCAAATCAAGCGGTACCCAGCAATGCAGTTCAGCGTGGGGAGGCAAGGACTTACCTCCACCAAACTTGGACTGAAGAGTCACTGGACTGTGGGAGTCACTTGGACAGAGTTGCTGAGTTCCGGGGACCACGCTCGTCATGCTGAGAGGGGACCCAGAGGACCGGTGATGCAGTCTTTTGTTGCCTGCGGTTGCAGGGGGAAGATTCCGTCGACCCACGGGAGATTTCTTCGGAGCTTCTAGTGCAGAGAGGAGGCAGACTACCCCCACAGCATGCACCACCAGGAAAACAGTTGAGAAGGCGGCAGGATCAGCGATACAAGGTTGCAGTAGTCGTCTTTGCTACTTTGTTGCGGTTTTGCAGGAGTCCTGAGCAGTCAGCGGTCGATTCCGTGGCAGAAGGTGAAGAGAGAGATGCAGAGGAACTCGGATGAGCTCTTGCATTCGTTATCTAAAGAATTCCCCAATGCAGAGACCCTAAATAGCCAGAAAAGGAGGTTTGGCTACTTAGGAAGGAGGATAGGCTAGCAACACAGGTAAGAGCCTATCAGGAGTCTCTGACGTCACCTGCTGGCACTGGCTACTCAGAGCAGTCCAGTGTGCCAGCAGCACCTCTGTTTCCAAGATGGCAGAGGTCTGGAGCACACTGGAGGAGCTCTGGGCACCTCCCCTGGGAGGTGCAGGTCAGGGGAGTGGTCACTCCCCTTTCCATTGTCCAGTTTCGCGCCAGAGCAGGGCTGGGGGATCCCTGAACCGGTGTAGACTGGCTTATGCAGAGATGGGCACCATCTGTGCCAATCAAAGCATTTCCAGAGGCTGGGGGAGGCTACTCCTCCCCAGCCCTGACACCTTTTTCCAAAGGGAGAGGGTGTAACACCCTCTCTCTGAGGAAGTCCTTTGTTCTGCCTTCCTGGGCCAAGCCTGGCTGGACCCCAGGAGGGCAGAAACCTGTCTGAGGGGTTGACAGCAGCAGCAGCTGCAGTGAAACCCCGGGAAAGGTAGTTTGGCAGTACCCGGATCTGTGCTAGAGACCCGGGGGATCATGGAATTGTCTCCCCAATGCCAGGATGGCATTGGGGTGACAATTCCATGATCTTAGACATGTTACATTGCCATGTTCGGAGTTACCATTGTGACGCTGTACATAGGTAGTGACCTATGTACAGTGCACGCGTGTAATGGTGTCCCCGCACTCACAAAGTCTGGGGAATTTGCCCTGAACGATGTGGGGGCACCTTGGCTAGTGCCAGGGTGCCCACACACTAAGTAACTTAGCACCCAACCTTTACCAGGTAAAGGTTAGACATATAGGTGACTTATTAGTTACTTAAGTGCGGTGGTAAATGGCTGTGAAATAACGTGGACGTTATTTCACTCAGGCTGCAGTGGCAGGCCTGTGTAAGAATTGTCAGAGCTCCCTATGGGTGGCAAAAGAAATGCTGCAGCCCATAGGGATCTCCTGGAACCCCAATTCCCTGGGTACCTCAGTACCATATACTAGGGAATTATAAGGGTGTTCCAGTATGCCAATGTAAATTGGTGAAATTGGTCACTAGCCTGTTAGTGACAATTTGGAAAGCAATGAGAGAGCATAACCACTGAGGTTCTGGTTAGCAGAGCCTCAGTGAGACAGTTAGTCATCACACAGGGAACACATACAGGGCACACTTATGAGCACTGGGGCCCTGGCTGGCAGGGTCCCAGTGACACATACAACCAAAACAACATATATACAGTGAAATATGGGGGTAACATGCCGGGCAAGATGGTACTTTCCTACAGCAAGCCTCTCATAAATAAGCCACAAAGTTCTTGTGCTTTGTGGAGGTTTACAACTCACAGGCTAATTTATGGAAAGGACGCAAGAAAACATATGTGAATTGACAACAAAGAGTAAAGTATGCATTGGTGTAATCAAAGCATGTACAAAGAGAAAGTGATTCGAGTTTTCATAAATCTGTGAACTAGTCTCAGAAACTTAAGAGAACCATCCTGAAAGCTGTGAATGAAAAAATGATTCCCAAGAAGACACTGTGGTGAACGTACAAGTACAAACAGATCAGATCTGATTTCTTTAAAACACAGAAACTGAATTCCACCACACATAAGTGTGAGGCACACAGGTCCCTCATTTAGCGTAGGTGCCAAGTTTTCACTTCACATATATTTGACATTTGCATATTTCCCGTGTCTTTATGTGTGACATTTCGGAGCACTACGTGTGACATCATGATTGACACCTTAAAGAAAACATAGCAGTTATGTGCATGTGATAAAGTAAATATCTGGAATGACCCCCTTCTTCGCAATGTATATAAAAATCCTATTTCTGCAGCAATTGCTAAAATCAGAGGAGAATCCACCAAATGTATGTCCGTTGCAGTACTATGCCTATGCAAGGAAATTTCACTGGTGGATTTTCCTCAAGTTTCAGTACTACTTTTAGAATGCTGAATGTTTTGCATTAAATCCTATCATGAAATCAGACCTCATAGACTGTTGGCTCTTATATGATCTAATCTGATAGTGCTGCAGTCACAACAGCCACAATTTCCTTACTGTTTCAAACGAGGAAACTCCTGACGTATCCTTCTCTTTACCACATAGTCTTCCTCTCTCTTTCTTTGTCACCCCACTCTGCTGTTAAAAATGGAGTCTCTGGTTGTCTATGGGATGCACCTAAGCCAGGCGGAACCCACCACTCTAGTCAGGACAAGTAAGTTACACACCAAAGATAAACTGTGCTCACCCCCTTAGTAGCTTGGTGCAGAGCAGTCAGGCTCATCCCCAGGGGTCATGTGTAGAGCATTTGCGCAACACACTCACACCAGTGACACAATAAGTACACCACAAAAGAGAGACTCCACACAAGAATATATGAAAACATACTTTTTATATTGTAAATATATACATGAATATATATCATAGACCCAAAAATGTCATACATACTAAACATTGTGTACATTATGTCATTATGGAAATGTTACATGTTATCCAGACATTGTGGAGATCAAAAACACTAGTGACTGGCATGTCAGGGCATAAAACGCAGCAGTTGGTTGGGGAAAACACCTAAATCTCTAGATGCCATCATAAATACACAAGTGACCATAGGCATTGCAGTAATAACACAGATACTTTAGGTATCGTGCAAACCATCCTATTTATAGCCACAGTAACCACTTGTTGTAGGAAGTAACATAAGGCAGGGGAATACTTACGCACCTATTAGATGCTATACAGTGAGATGTAGCTCTACACGGAGGCAACTCCTTGCCTTCCTTGGGGATTGCTGTAGTGATTCGAAAAAAAAGTGAACAATGCCTCCAGGGCCTACCTCAGGTAAGGAGGGAATGGGAAGGACACATGCCCGGTAGCGTATCGAGAGGAGACCCTCCTTGGGCCCCCCACCTTGTGCAGGATTCCAAAAGGAGCAGCTGCCCACAAGCATGCAGCGCAGCTGCTGTGGGGACAAGCTATTGGGAGCCTTCCTAATGCAGGGATTCCCTCCTGGTTTCCAAAGGACGTGCGCTGCCCTCACTGTCCAGGAATCTCACACAGTGCAGGTGATCCAATGTACGGAAGGATTCCCTGCATCTGACCACAGACTTTGGTCAATGACACAGTCTGCAGCACCTGGCTCTTCACTCCTTAGGGAGGCAGTGCTAGCGGGCCCAGTGCATTCTGCCATGTAGTTCATGGGGTACACCTTTCCACAAGATCTATTAGGTTTGAAAGAATGCGGCATGCTAGACAATTCAGGAGGGGGCATTCAGCACATGCCAATGTTTAAGGAAAAGGCAGAAGCGCTCACCTTGTGCTAGTTAAACAAGGGCCTGGAAACCTAAGGGCGCTCACCGGCGCTGGTTTGCAGCAGACATGAGGGCAGAAAACAGCTCCAGCCCCAAGCTGGGGCCCCTGGAAGAACATTTGGGCACAAAACAGGACGGGCAGCAGGCCACCACATAAAGGAGTGGCCGAGTGGCAGTCCGTGTAAGAACCCAGTAGGCACCAGGGCAGCCCAATAAGACAAGCAACTCCAATGGCGGTCCCTCCTAGCAGTCCAACAGTGCCTGGTGGGACCCAAGTTAGGAAGTAGCTGGCAGCAGGGCAACAAACAGAAAAGCAATCCAGTGAGTCCTTTATGCCACCCAGAAGAGAGCAGGGCAACAACAGAAGAGCAGTCCAGATGAGTCCTTTGGGCATGGGATAAGTCCTTCTGACAGGGGATCAGTCCCAGTTCCAAAAGTGCCCTAAAAATCATGGGGTCAGAGCCCCTGTACTTATACTCCAAAATGTCTTTGTTAAGGGGGGACTTCAAAGGGACCCTTTCAAGAGTAACACAACCCTTTTCAGCCTAGCCCTGGCTCCAGACATCAGTAGGGGGTAAATCAGCCCATTGTGTGAGGCAGGGACACAGCCTATACAAATGTAATTGTGACCCGCCTTCCACTCTTCCGGCCCAGGAAGACTATCAGTATGCAGATGGATGCAGATGCCTCTCTTGATTCACCTAGCCCCTCCTATGTTGTGGCTTTCTGGAAAGTATGCACCAAGGGTAGCTGTCACTCTGCCCTGGACGTGGATTGGAGTCAGGCTGCAAATCACTAGAGTTATAAGCACAGAGAAATGCCAACTTTCTAAAATTGGCATTTCTAAAATAGTAATGCAAAATCCAACTACACCAGTGAGCAGGATTTCTCACTACCATTCCAATAATGTCCAAGCTACTCCTTTCAGATCAGAAATTACCACTTAAAAATATATTAGGGAATTCCCAGTGCTAACCTATGATAGGAGCAGCCCCCACAGTAGTGGAAAATTAAATAGGCTGTTTGCCGCTACTAGGACAACACCCAGCTCACAGGGCTAGCTAGGGCCTACCTTAGGGGTGACTTAGGTGTAGTAAAAAAGGAGTTTAGGCTTTGCCAAGTAGTATGAATTGCCACATCAATATGGCAGTAAAGTGCGCATGCAGGCACTGCAGTGGCAGGCCTGACACAAGTTTGAAAGGCTACTTCTGTGGGTGGCGCAATCAGCGCTGCAGGCCCACTAGTAGCATTTAATTGACAGGTCCTTGGTATATAGTATAGCACTTTATAAGGGACTTACATGTAAATTAAATGTGCCAAACAGGTGTAAGCCAATCATACAAAGTTTTAGGGGAGAAAGCATATGCACTTAGCCCTGATTAGCAGTGGAAACGTGCCCAGAGTCCTAAAGCAAACAAAAACAGGGTCAGAAAAATAGGAAGAGAAAGGCAAAAAGTTTGAGGACAACCTTGCAGAAAGGGCCATTTCCAACACCCACCTTCTTTCTTTTATCTCTCGCCCTTTCTTATCCTTGACCCCTCCGCCTACTTTCCTCTCCATGAGCTACCTCTCACCTTTACGTCCTCTCTCCCACCAAATCTCTGCTTCTCTAAGTATTCTTTCTCCATTTGCTTGGTCTTTCCTCTTCTTTTCCTCCTACTTCCCCCCCTCTTCTCATCCTCACTGCTCGCTTTCTCTACCTTCACTCCTGTCTCCTCTCTTTAGGCCTGATACAGATGTTGGCGCTAATGGTCCCATCGTCGATTTTTTGACTGAAAATCCGTCTGATGACATGATGTCCTGCCAGCCGTATTTAGATGTTGGTGGTCCCATGGGCGAGCACCCGCATTCGTCCTGCCATGTCTGCCAAAAAACACTGCCCACGTCGACGGTACCATAGGGAAAAGTGTCTGATGGTGGGACTCCCACCACCATTCATGCCGTGGAGATCTGAATGTGCTTAACTATAAAGCAAAAAGTGATGGTCCGACCTTCATACTTGATTTGGCGGACTGGGGGGAGGAATGCAGTAAAAACTTATCTTTTCCCTATTCCACTTCCGTTTTCAACTGGATATGACTGGACAACACCTGCTGTCGCTGCTGCCACTGACCCACGGAGAAAACACACCCTCCCCTCCATTGCTGGATTCGAAGTTAGGGATACCGCATTGCCAGGGTACATTGGGTGGGACCTGCATGTGAGGTTGGGATCACTGCGGGCATACACATGTCACAGTATTTTTTTTAATTACTGTGACATGCATATGTCTGGAACACAACTCGGTCAGATATGGATGGGGACACACTGACACAACACACATATCTCACACATACACATGTCATTGTGGTGTCATTAATTGCCAAATTGTGGCACCACAATGATGGTACAATCACCCTTGCCAATGGTGTCCATGTGTGCGCATTGCAAGGAGACCTGTGCTGGTAAGATTGTGCTACATATCGTGTATGTGAGTCACTACATGTATGTGTGTGTGTGAGATTGGATTGGCTGGTTGAGGTGGAGGGAGCTGGAGTGGGTGATGTGGTTGTTTCTGTAGATGTGTCACTTGCATGCGGGATCGATGTTGTTCTGTATGTTGTTTTGCTGTGTGTAACATTCAGTTGAGTGTTGTTGTGTGGCGGATGTTGTTGTGATGTATGCAGCTGTGCCTAGTGTGAGTGTGTTTGTGTAGCTGAGTGTGTAGTTGTGTTGTTGTTGTGGTGGTTCTGTCATGTTTGGGAGCACTGTCAATACTGTATGTTGTGTCATGGATGTATGGCAATGGTTGTGTTCTGTATATATGGGTTGTAAGGGTTGTATGGTGTTGGAATGGCAATGGATGATAGTGTTCATATGATGTGTCATGTCATGTGTTGTAAGGGGACACATATGGCTAAGGTAGAGTGTGTGTGTGTGTGTGTGCCTTATCTGTATTCCATTGCCACTGCCATTGTCCATTGGGTCCAGCGAGGGTCTTCCTCCGTCAGCAATCTGCAAGCATCACATCGCCTGCACAGCTGAAACATCTAAATGCATCTAAATGCGGTTGGCGGGAACCTGCCTGCATGATGGCTAGGAAGTGGACTCTCCGTAGTGGTGGTCTTCGGCTCAGCTGCAATACATCTAAATGCAGCAGGCGGTACACCGTTGACTTAACGGGGCTTTCGGGTCTGCCACTGACGCGCCTTGATGGTAACACACTGCCTACACTTCACTAAGAGGCGATACCTGGACCTGGTATAAGGTGTTAGTACCATAGGTACCCACCACACGCCAGGCCAGCTTCCTACACTGCCGGAACTGAGCAAGTCAGCCAAAACATATTGTGGTTCCAGAAAGTCCCCATTCCCGAAGGTCCCACGGATAATCCAGCACCCAGGGGCAATGCATGAGATGCCACTTCCAGGGTACTGGAATAAAGTGTCTATAGGCGAATGGCATGAGACCCAGTCAAAAAGATGAAACCCTCAAGGATGGGGATGCCTCCGAGACCCAAGAGGACACTTCCTATTCTCATCCAGGCGAACAGGACTGTGATCCAATCCACAGCCATGCCAGAGGCTCAGAGACTATGCGTGTGTTACAACTAATTGAATTTTGAACCGAGTTAGGCATAGATGTAATGTGGCTGGTGAGCTATGGTCTAGTTGCCCAGCAGCACACCCGAAGCATCTGCAGACACCCCCAGGCCAGGCATAGCTGGAGGTAATAAATAAACGGGTGAGGACCGCTCGAGGTCTTCTGCCCTAACCAAAGTACCAGTGTGCGTGTCGCATCTGTGCAGTAGTGCAGACCACCACGTGGGCCACTACACTGGCGACGAAGGTGGTTCTTCCCTCTCGCTACACTGATACCAGCACACAAGCCCCCAGAGCCTGATGACGCGTCTGCCCGCACCGGCAGACGCCCTTGCTCACTGTAACTTCGACTGTGCCTGGCCGACACAACCACACTGCCTTGAGGCGGTCGTCCTCCCCTGATGGCGACGGGCTGCCATCCATCACACCAGCCGCCTCTATGGCCCACAGCTGCACCTCCTCACAAGTGCCTCAGTGGGGTATCACCAGATGTTTTGCTGCCTGTACCACACTGGGTGGAACTCCCGGTTTTCCTGGTCCGCGCCCTCCACCACGCACATGCGACTCAGAGCACCAAGCCCCTGCCAGCAGCAACAGCAGCACTGCACCCCATGAAGCACATGAGGTGCATTAGAAACAGCATGCTATTGCCACTCCAATCTGATGACTGAAACAAGGTGTAAACGCGGTCAACTGCTGACGTACCTTGTACAGTAAGTGCTTCGCCACACACCCACCTCTCATAGCACCCTTGTGCGCCCATGTGACAAACTGTTCAAGTACACTGTGTACGATACCACCTGCATACGCCCCGCGCCGCATTCAACATGGCCTTCGACCGATCCGCACCTCATGTGCTACTCCCACCACAGCAGACCATGGTGGAAGCTTTGCCACTGTTCACCGAATTAGCAGACCCCGCAACGGCCTCCCCCAGGTGGAAAATATGGATCAGATGGCTAGAAAGATACTTCATCGCCACGCGAGAGCATGATGAGGCTGTCAAGGGGTCTCTGCTGCTGCACTTCGGTGGAGATGAAACATACAAATTGTTCAGACACCTACCCAACACAGGCTCAACAGATGACTACAAGGCCGTCATAAGGGCCCTCAATGCCCATTTTGACCCGCAACTAAACCCTGATTTTGAAAGATTCAAACTCTGCCAAGCTCATCAGCGAGAGGGAGAATCGATAGACCAATTTTTTGTGCATCTGAGAAAACTAGCCAGCACATGCACAGAGGATGTCCAGCCAAAAGAGATACGCGCACAGATTATACAAAGGTGCCGCAACAAAACTCTGAGAGATCTCATTTTAAGTAACCCAACATTAGCCTCAATTACATCTTATTACTAGCCAGACAACACAACATTTCCTTAGCCCGCGCAACTTAAATGGATGCAGCTCACCCCCAAATGCCAGAGAAAGGCCCGACCATCAAGGTGGAATGTGCAGACACAGTTTGGACGCAACACACAAAAGGAAAGCCCAGGACACAGGTGAAACAGGGCCGCGCTGCATGCACTGTGGTCGGGAGGAACATGCCGCCAGGGATTGCCCTGCGCAAGGGTGGCATTGCACACAGTGTGGAAAGATGAATCACTTTGGGACCGTCTGTCGCAGTGGCACACGAGGAAGGGAAGCATGTGGAAGATGCCTAATAACCAGCACAGTGAGACACCTGTCACTCGAAGACCCAGAACAACTCAAGCTCGACCAGCAAGGGAGGAAGTGGAAGAACGCGTATGGAGACTCCTCACCGGAAGAAGAGGTGTTCCTCGTCTCATTCACTAATGACCTGAAGAAGTGCCTACTCCTTCAATCCTCCTGTGTTGTTGATATTGCAGGGTCCCAAGTGAAAGTACTGATCGACACCGGTGCATCAATCAATGTGATGAGCACCCGACAATAACATTGTCTCCAATCTCGCCCGTCAATAACGCCATCAAGCACTAATGTTTTCACATACAGGAACCACACACCGCTGCCACTCGGATAGCGGATAACAGTATTTGTGAAGGTGAACCATAAGGAAGCACAAGCCACATTCCACATCAAGGACAGAGAAGTAGACACCCTGCTTTGTAGCCATCTGGCTGAAGACTTAGGATAGTGTCCTTTGCATGAAGCTTCAGAGCTTTCCAGATCAACGAATTACTGCGTCAATTCCCCACACTATTCACTAGCTTAGGGTGCCTAAAAAGCCCTGCCCATCGTGTTACGATAAATCAGTGAAACCCATGGCACTATGGCACAGACGTGTCCCGTTTCTCCTTCGTCCACTGGTCGAGCAAGAACTGAACAATCTTGAAAAACAAGGCATCATCGAGAGGGTATCTGGGCCCACCCCGTGGGTATCTCCTATGGTGATTGCGGAGAAACCAAAACAGCTGGGGAAAATATGCCTGTGCATCAACATGCACCTTCCCAACCAAGCCATGAAACGCAAAAGGTATATAATGCCAACGATTGACGACATCCTCGCTGACTTGAATGGCTCATGATGGTTCTCCAAGCTGGACCTCAATGCAGGATACCATCAACTCTGGCCTGGCCGAAGACAGCAGGTATATCACCACCATCCCCATGCACCTGGGCCTCAGAAGGTATAAGAGACAGAACTTCAGAATCTTGTTGGCGCTGAAGTTTACCAACATGCCATCCGAGACACTCTCAGGCCTGCCTGGAATTATGAATGTGAGTGACAACTTCCTCATCCATTCTGCAACTATGGATGCCCACCACCAGCACTCCAGTACCTCGTGGAGCATGGCCTAACCTTCCACAAGGAAAAATGTTTGTTCTTCTTAAAGTCCATTGAGTTTTTCACCTACATCTTTAACCAAGAAGGGGTACAAGTCGACCTAGGAAAGTCACAAGAGATGAAATAAGCACCGGCGCCAAAAACTGTGAGCGAAGTATGTAGTCTTCTAGGGATGGCCTCATACTGTGGATGTTTCAGCCCAAATATGGCCACTTTAGCGGAACCACTACATGCCCTTACGGAAGCAGACACACCCTGGTCATGGGGCTGTAAAAAGGAGAGAGCGTTTCAGAACCTCAAAGAAGCACTTCTGAAAAGACCACTATGGTATACTTCGATCAAAGAAAGAAAATTTAACTAGTGGTGGATGCCAGTCCCGTAGGGCTGTGAGCCGTTCTAACACAAGTGGTTGAACCTGGTAAATGGGCTCCCCTAGCGTTTGCGAGCCGAGCGCTCACGCCAACCGAGAAGTGTTACGCCCAGATCGAATGAGAAGCCCTCGCAATCAAGTGGGCTTGTGGCTACTTCTATCTTTACCTCGGCAAGAAACCTTTCAGAGTAATTACAGACCATCAACCGTTGGTTCCTCTGTTCAAAGGTATGACACAGCACCCTCCACCACATATAGAATGCTTGGCTTTTCAGTTGCAACCCTATCAAATGGAAGTTGCCTACTGCCCAGGTGCTAGAAATCCTGTGGCCTTCCTTTTGCGCCACCCAGCGGACGACAGCATACCAAGTGACAACACCATGGACGAGTATATTCATATGCTTATGAATGCCTGCCCCAAAGCACTCCATGTGGGTGAAATCTCCAAGGCGATAGTCGCTGATCCTGTGTTGGCAAAGGTAAAAGAAGCTCTCTTGGGCGAGTCTTGGGAAGGATTCTTGAAGGACGAGAACCAATGGTCCAGTTAGGACAAAGAAAGACTCACAAAGCTGTGGAGTGTTCACAATGAGCTCAGTGTGGCCCCAAATGGCCTAACACTAAGAGGACAAAGACTAGTCATACCGGCCAGCCTTCAAGAGAGAGTAGTTACCCTAGCCCACGGAGGACAAGGGACAGTAAAAATGAAATTACAGATGCAAGAAAAAGTATGGTTCCCTCATCTTGAAGACATAGTAGATGACTATGTGAGGAGATGCCCTGCCTGCCAGCTGACAAGCAGCTCCGATGCCCCAGTACCCGGCATAACCGAAAAGCCAAGCGATGCTTGAGACCCTCATGGGTGCTAGTGCGCTCTACAAATACACTGATTGATTGATTTATTGATTGATGCTCCCTGATCCAAGTTGAGCCTCAATTTTGGAAGCTTCCCTGATGGAAGAATCTCCCTTGTTATGGCGGATGGATATTCAAAACAGAAGTAATTGTGGTAATTGGTAATGGAGGTAACTGAGTCCACTGCCTTCACTAACGTTGCACCAGTCTAAAAGATTTTTGAAATGTTCAGATTTCCAGCGGAAATCAAAACTGACAAAGGGCCACCATTCCATGTGGTAGATTTCAAAGAACTGCCCAAACAGTTCAGGATAAAACATTGGCTCATCACCCCACAATAGCCTCAAGCAAATGGGGAGGACAAACGATTCATGCTCACCCTCAACAAATCGCTAAGAATTGCCATGCTGGAAGCAGCTGACCTCAAATTAAGTCTACAGTGGTTCCTGAGAGAGTATAGTGGGACATCCAACATTCCAACACAACAGACCCCATGGTCCCTGATGTTAAAGGGGGTCAGGTGTGATAGGATACCCTCATGCCCGGGGTGGAAACTGCCGCACTACGATCCCGGAGCAACCCAAGCGAAGGGACAGAAAACTAATGCGCGAGCCAGCAGGAAGCAGGGTGCGCATGACCGCTAACTCAATACTGGAGATCGAGTAATCATCCTAAACCGGAGGCCCAGGAGAAAGTTCCAGGTCCCGTTCGAGCCGGAGATGTGGACAGTCATTTCAGTGGCTGGCATGATGGTTACTGCCTGTAGAAATGTACCCTCTTTCTTGGCATGGTTACGCCCATTTTCTGCTTCTTGTCAGTATGTTTGTGTCTACTGGGTTCCTGCAAATAAGGACCCCCATAGGTATGCTCTCTCCTCTAAATTGTACCTTTTTCGTCCCACAATTGGCATACCGGTCCCCCCCCCCATGTAAGTCCCTAGTATATGGTACCTAGGCTGCAGCAGTTATTCTGCCACCCATAGGGAGCCCATGCAAAGAGTTCTGTAGGCCTGCCATTGCAGGCTTTGTGAAACGGGTGCATGCACCCATTTTCACTGCAGGTCACTACACCAGGTCACTATAAGTCACCCCTATGGTAGGCACTCTCAGCCCAGAGGGCAGGGTGCAGGTACCTGTCTGTGAGGACACCCCTGCACTAGCAGAGGTGCTCCCACAGCTCCAGATCCATTTTCCTGGACTTTGTGAGTGCGGGATGCCATTTTACGTGTGTACTGGACATACATCACCACCTACGTCCAGCTACATAATGGTAACTCCGAACCTGGGAATCATATCCAAATACTGTTGCAAGTATTGGAAGTATGATTCCATGCACTCTGGGGGCTCCTTAGAGGACCCCCAGCATTGCTACCACCAGACTTACAGGGTTTTCCAGACAGCCCAGCTACTGCCACCCCTCGGACAGGTTTCTCTTCTCCTGATGATTGAGCTGATCAAGCCCAGGAAGGCAGAAAAAGGGTTTCCTTTGGGAGAGGAAGGTAACACCCTCTCCCTTTGGAAATAGGTGTGACTGGCTTGGGAGGTGTAGCCTCCCCAAGCCACTGGTTTGTTTAAAGGGCATGTCCGGTGCCCTCCGTGCTTAAACCAGTCCACACCGGTTCAGAGACCCACAGTCCCTGCTCTGCCAGAAAACTGGAAAATGGAAAGGGACGTGACCTCTTCCCTGTCCATCACCACCCCAGGGGTGGTGCCCAGAGCTCCTCCAGAGGTTACCTAGGTTCTGCTATCTTGTTTCCAAGGTTGGCTTCCTACATTGGTGGTGCAGCGGTGGGATAAGCACTTGCAATTGCCTTACCACTCTGTCACTTGGTACTTTCCACAGGAAAGACCACTTACTAGCTAAGGATATAGACATACACCTAGATTCAGGTTTAGGCCCTAATTATAACATTGGCGGTAAGTGCCGCCTACCGCTGTGGCGACGGCCGCCAAAAGACCGTCGCCGCGGCTAACATCCGTCTGCCATAATATGACCACAGTCGGATTTTCGCCACAAGAAGGGCGGAAATCCGGCTGTGGCCATGCTGGCGGAAGGTGTTAAGGTGGCGCTGCTATCACCAGCAGTGCCATGGCAGTAGACCACCGCCAGCCATATTCTGAAAAATAATACGGCCTGGCGGTGTTCTGCTGGTGGACGCTGCTGGCGGTAGCAGCACCCCATCCGGTTCCCTAACGAAAGTCCCCCTGGATGCAGGTAAGTCGGGTTTCCGACAGGGGAGGGGAGTGTTGTGCATCTGTTAGAATGCGTGTATGAATGGAAATGTGAATGCATGTCTGTGTGTCAGTATGGATGTGTGTGCAGATGCGTGTGCGAATTAATGGATGCATGCGTGTATGAATGTGTGAGTGAGTGTGTGAATGCGTGGTGTGGCCTGCTAGTGTGCGTGTATGGGGCAGATTGGAAGGGGGGAGCGTGGATGGAGAAGGGTTGAGGGACGTCTATGGAGGTTAAGGGGGGGTGGGTGGGCCTCCTACCAGTGACAGGGAAGGAATTCACTGTCACTTGTAGGGCCTACCGCCATGGTTTTCGTGGTGTTACGAACGCCATTAAAAAACCACGGCGGTAGGCAGGGTCAAAATGCTGCCGGCAGTATAGTAGCGGACGATGGGTTGGAGATTGCTATCTACGGACCAGCGTCTGCTACCGCCATGGTGGTCGGTGTTGTCATAATGTGGCGGTATGTACCGCCAGCCTGTTGGCGATACTCCTGCAACATTTACATCGACTGCCGGGGTCTTATGACCCCCATAGTCTAGGGTTTGGCTAAGAGAGGGGTCTAGGCATAGCACTCACTCAAAACTTCTGTAAGAGAGGCTAGAGGTTAGGGAGGTTAGGCACACCCTACACCACTCTGACATGTCTTCAGTACCTAGCACATCTCAGAACATGGGTTCTCACTATGAGGACCTCACCGTTCAGGAACTGAGGGAAGTGTGTAAGAGTAGGACACTGAAGACAGGGAGGAGCCCTAATAAGAGTCTGCTCCTAAGACATCTCCTCTGGGATGACCAGGATCTAGCTGGTAGCCAAGAGGAGAGGGAGGAGGAGGTAGACTCTAACCCTCCAGTATTAGAAAGAGAGGATCTGGATGCTGAGGAGGGTCAAGAGGGTCCCTCAGAGGATCACAAGGTCTTTAGTAAGCCCCCTAGTGTAGTTGGGAGCACTACAGGTAGTGCCAATGGTGGCCATGTTAGTAGGCCTCCATTTTTACCCAGAGGACTAGTTCAGAGGGTTAGTAAGCCTATGGACAGATCTTCACCCTGCCTCTCTCATGTCACCTCAGTGTCTGAAGGGACAAACTGCTCCACGCCAGAAGATGACTACTTAGATAGGGAACTCAGGAAACCTCACCTGGGGCAAAGCAAGACTTGGGACAGACGTGTCCCACACTTTCACTGGCCCCACACGTTCACTGGCCCCATATGTCTGAAGATACACAGGAGTTTTGTCACTCCTTTGTCACCTGTCAAGCCAGGTGGCAACCCAAAGGCCCCCCTAATTCCACTACCAGTGGTTGGGGATCCCTTTGAGAGAGTTGAGATGGTTATTGTTGGCCCCCTGGACCCACCCACTGCCTCTGGAAACAGATTAATACTGGTGGTAGTGGACCATGCCACCAAGTATCCAGAGGCTATACCTCTAAGGACCACTACAGCTCCTGCAGTGGCAAAGGCCCTCCTTGGATTCTTCTCCTGGGTGGGCTTTCCAAAAGAGGTGTTATCAGACAGAGGTACAAACTTGATGTCTGCATACCTTAAGGCCATGTGGAAGGAATGTGGTGTAATCTACAAGTTCACCACCCTTTATCATCCCCAAACCAATGGTTTGGTTGAGAGGTTCAATAAGACTCTTAAAGGCATGACTATGGGACTCTGAAAAACTCAGGAGGAGATGGGATGTCCTATTGCCATGCCTCCTGTTTGCCTACAGGGAGGTTCCTCAGAAGGGAGTGGGCTACAGTCCCTTTGAACTTCTGTTTGGACTGGACACCCTCTCAGGGGTCCACTTGTACTTGTGAGGGAAGGATGAGAGCAACCTCTCAAGCTCCCTAAACAAGACATTGTGAATTATGTACTTGGCCTCAGAAACAGGATGGCTGAGTACATGAAAAAGACCACTGAAAACCTTCAGGCCAGCCAAGAACTGCAAAAACAGTGGCATGACCAGAATGCTGTTGTAACTGTGCACCAGCCAGGACAGAAAGTGTGGTTACTAAAGCCTGTGGCTCCCAGGGCACTCCAAGACAAATGGAGTGGTCCCAACAGTATAGTGGAGAAAAAGGGTGAAGCCACCTATTTGGTGGACCTTGTCACTCCCTGAAGCCCCCTCAGGGTGCTTCATGTGAACCGCCTTAAGCCCTACTATGAAAGGGCTGGTCTGACCCTACTCATGATAACTGATGAGGGACAGGAAGAAGAGAGTAACCCTCTCCCTGATATCTTCTCCACCATTGCAGCTGATGGCTCAGTGGATGGAGTTGTCCTAGCAGACTGCCTTTCTGAGTCTCAGAAAGAGGACTGTAGGAACCTCCTAGGCCAGTTCTCTGAACTGTTTCTCAGACACCTGGTCAGACAACATGGTGTGAACGCACCAATGACACAGGAGACAGCCTGCCTATTGAAAGTAAAATTTACAGGAAACTTGATCATGTTAGAGAGTGCATCAAAGCTGAAGTGCAAAAGATGATAGACGTAGGGATGATGGAGGACTCTGAAAGCCTCTGGGCTAGCCCAGTAGTGCTGGTACCAAAACCTCACTCACAGAATGGAAAAAGAGAGATGAGGTTCTGTAATCAACATTATTCTGTGTTGATTACAGAGGGCTCAACACAGTCACCAAGGCTGATGCTCACCCTTTTCTTAGGGCAGATGAGCTTATAGATACACTGCCAGCTTGGCAGATCAAATTGTCACAGGATGCAAAACCAAAAACTGCATTCTCAACCATTGGAGGACATTACCAATTTATTGTTATGCCCTTTGGTTTGAAGAATGCACCTGCCACTTTTCAGAGGCTGGTGAATACAGTCCTCCAAGGTTTGGAAGCCTATAGTGCAGCCTAGCTTGATGACATAGCTGTCTTTAGCTCCACTTGGGATGACCACCTGGTCCATTTCTGGAATGTTTTGGAGGCTCTGCAAAAATCAGGCCTCACTACCAAGGCCTCTAAGTGCCAGGCAGGGCAGGGGAAGGTTGTATGGGCTACCTGGTAGGTGGAGGCCAGATTAAACCATTGCAGGGGAAGATACAGACTGTTTTTGAGTGGACTCCCCCTACCATGCAGACTGAGGTGAGAGCCTTCCTCAGCCTCACTGGGTACTACATGAGGTTAATCAATAATGATGGCTCCATTGTAACCCTTTTTAATGACTTCACATCTAAAAAGATGCCCAAAAACCTATAATGGACAGCCAGCTGTCAGAAAGATTTTGAGGACCTTAAACAGGACATGTGCTGTGCACCAGTGTTAAAAAGCCCTGACTACTCCAAGACATTCATTGTCCAAACTGATGCTTCAGAAGTAGGGGTGGGGGAAGTTGTTACTCAGCTCAACACTGAGGGCCAGGATCAACCAGTTGCCTTTATCAGCAGAAGGTTGACCCCCAGAGAGAAGCATTGGTAAGCTATAGAAAGGGAGGCCTTCGCTATGGTCTGGGCCTTGGAGAAGCTGAGGCAATACCTGTTTGGCACTCACTTCATTATTCAAACAGACCTAAAGCCCCTTCTATGGCTCAAACAGATGAAGGGAGAAAACCCCAAAGTGTTTTGGTGGTCCATATCTGTACAGGAAATGGACTATACATTGGACCATAGACCTGGGAGTAACCACTCCAATGCAGATGGACTCTCCAGATATTTCCTCTTAGACAATGAAGACTCATCTGGGCAAGGTTAGCCTTCTTGTCCTCCATTGGGGGGGGTTGTGTAGGAAAGTACCCTCTTTCTTGGCATGGTTACCCCCATTTTCTGCCTATTGTCAGTATGTTTGACTGTGTCTACTGGGTTCCTGCTAAGTAGGACCCCAGTAGTTTTGCTCTCTCCTCTAAGCAATTTTTCTTCCCACAATTGGCATACTGGTTCCCCGATGTAAGTCCCTAGTATATGGTACCTAGGTACCCAGGGCATTGGGATTCCAGGGGATCCCTATGGGCTGCAGCAGTTATTCTGCCCCCCATAGGGAGCCCATGAAAAGGGTTCTGCAGGCCTGCCATTGCAGCCTGCGTGAAACGGGTGCATGCACCCCTTTTCACTGCAGGTCACTACATCAGGTCACTCACTATAAGTCACCCCTATGGTAGGCCCTCTCAGCCCAGAGGACAAGATGCAGATACCTGTGTGTGAGGGAACACCTGCACTAGCAGAGGTGCCCCCACAGCTCCAGATCCATTTTCCTGGACTTTGTGAGTACGGGATGCCATTTTACGTGTGTACTGGACATACATCACTACCTACGTCCAGCTACATAATGGTAACTCCGAACCTGGGAATCATATCCAAATACTGTTGCATGATTCCATGCACTCTGGTGGCTCCTTGGAGGACCCCCAGCATTGCTACCACCATTCTTACAGGGATTCCGGAAAGCCCAGCTGCTGCCACCCCTCAGACAGGTTTATGCCCTCTTTCTGCTTGGTCTGATCAAGTCCAGGAAGGCAGAACAAAAGATGTACTTTGGGAGAGGGAGGTAACACCCACTCCCTTTGGAAATAGGTGTGACTGGCTTGGGAGAGGTAGCCTTCCCAAGCCACTGGTTTGCTTTGAAGGGCACATTTGGTGTCCTCCTTGCATAAGCCAGTCCTCACCGGTTCAGGGACCCCCAGTCCCTGCTCTGGCGTGAAACTGGACAGTGGAAAGGGGAATGACCACTACCCTGTCCATCACCCCCCCATGGGTGGTGCCCAGAGCTCCTCCAGAGGGCCCCTGGGTTCTGCCATCTTGTTTTCAAAGTTGGCAGAGACCCCTCCTGATAGGTGCTTACCTGGTTAGGAGACCAATAGCCCTTTCAGGGCTATTTAGGGTCTCTCTCTTGGGTGGATCCTCAGATTTGGCTTGCAAGATTCCAGCAGGACTACTCTGCAACCTCTGCTTTGACTTCTGGCCTCAGGAACTGCGACTGGAACCTCCAGGACCCAACAAGCTGCTTCCAAGAAGAAATAACTCTTCAGCAACATTGTTTCCAGGGCTCCTGACAGCTTTGCAACATTTCTCTCACTGTGCATCCTCAGAAGACTGCAACTCTTCCACCTGCACAAGAAGAAGAAGGAATCTCTCTTGGAGTGAAGGAGTCACCTTCCTGCAACCGCAAGACCCATAACAAGCGAAGACCGGTGCCTGGATCCCCTCTCCTGCTGAGCTGTGTGGATCCTCCATCATGGGTGGTGGTCCCCAGTAGTCCTCTTGGTCCTCTCTGCCAGCTTTCCAACTTTGGTGGAGGTAAACCTTTGCCTTCCCACGCAGGACAGTACCCAAGTGCACCGCGTCTGTTGCAGCTGCCAAGGCTTCTTTGTACCTCATCCAAGGGATCTTCAGGCAACATGTAGCTCCAGCCCCCAGCACTCTATCCTGCAAAGCAAAGTCTCCTGCGTGGTTCTCCTGCGGTGTGGGATCCTCTTTTGTAGTGCTGCATGGGCTTCTTCTGTGACTCCTGTGTCCCTGTCCTGTGGGACTCCTGTGGGTGCTGCCTCTGCTCCTTTGGACTCTCTGTGATGCTCAGGGTCCCCTGTGACTCCCCCTCCTAAGTTGAGTCCTCCTGGGCCTTGTTGGTCCCGGATAGCACCTCTTTTCCTTTAACCGCAAGTTTGTCTTTGCCAGGGCTTGCTGGTAGAATGTCTGCACAGACACATCTGCAATCTTTCTTCCAGCATGTGGCTTCATCTGCATCCATCAGGAATAATTCTCCTGCTCCAGGGCTGCAGTGCTGACCTGTTCTTCATCACCGTCCACAAACTCCTGCATCCACAGCTGGGTGGGTGGTGGCTCCTACTCCTCCTGGACTCCACTGTGACTCTTGGACTTGGGCCCCTCTCTCCACCGGTCTTCTTTCTTTAGGAATCCACCGCTGGTTTTCTTGCAGGCTTCTCTGGGTGTCTTCTTTTTCTTCTTTTCCTCCTTTTGGGTGGCTTGGGGAAAATCCAGTGTTTTACTCCTGCACTCCCAGTCATTGGGGGGCACTGTGGTACTTACCTCTGTGGTTTTCTAGTACTCCCAGTTCCCCTCTACCTTACCTTACCTAGGTGGGGTTACCTTGTTCGCATTCAATTTTTTAAAGTATATGGTTTGGGCTCCCCCTCGGGTAACTATTGGTTATTGCTGTTTGCACTGTTTTCTAACCTTTTCCATGCCTATTTCTGATCACTAGAGTATATATTTAGTGTATTACTTACCTCCTAACAGTGGTTTACCTGTCTATTATTTTGTGTGATTTGTTCCAAAAAATACAGTACCTTTATTTTTGTTCAACTGTTTTCTTTCATGTGTGTATGTGCTGTGTGACTACAGTGGTATTGCTTGAGCTTTGCATGTCTTCTAACTAAGCCTTGGCTGCTCATCCACAGCTACCTTGAGAGAGCCTGGCTTCTAGACACTGCCTACACTTCACTAAGAGGGGATACCTGGACCTGGTATAAGGTGTAAGTACCATAGGTACCCACCACACACCAGGCCAGCTTCCTACACAGCTCGGAAGGGAACTGAGCAAGTAAGCCGAAACATGTTGAGGTTCCAGAAAGTCCCCGTTCCCGAAGGTCCCACGGATAATCCAGCGCCCAGTGGCAATGCATGAGATGTCACTCACAGGATACCGGAAACAAGTGCCCAGGAGTTGAATGGCATGAGACCCAGTCAAAAGGATGAATCCCTCAAGGATGGGGATGCCTCTGAGACCCAAGAGGACACTTCCCATTCTCATCCCGGCAACCAGGACTGTGACCCAATCCACAGCCATGCCAGAGGCTCAGAGGCTATGCGTGTGTTACAACTAATTGAATTCTTTAACTGAGTTAGGGAGAGATGTAATGTGGCTGGTGAGCTATGGTCTAGTTGCCCAGCAGCACACTAGAAGCATTTGCAGACATCCACAGGCCAGGCGTGGCCGGAGGTAATAAATAAACGGGTGAGGACCGCTCGGATCTTCTGTCCTAACCAGAGTACCATTGTGCGTGTCGCATCTGTGCAGCAGTGCAGCGATCAGACCCAACGCCATGTGGGCCACTACACCTACATCTCCTAGTGTAACTGGTAATGAGTCACTCAAAGTGTATTTTCTAGGTAAAATGAGCGGTAGCCCGATTGTGAATCTTTGATGCAAACATACAAATCTCAATGCAGCACCTCATTAAACCTCTAGAATGCTCCTTAATGTTCACATTTCCTACGAGTATTTCCGTTGCTACATTATAGGTTCTGCTTACTTATCAGCGAATATTGAGAAGTGGCAGTCTTCCTCCTGCTCCTGCTGCCCCTCACAAGCTTTTCCTCCATTCAAGGGTGTTGGGTTATCACAACGTCTAGTTCTCCTTCTTGTAAAAGAAGCATCACAGGGGCTCCACGCAGACCAGCAACTCCAGTGTCCATCAACAGCCACTTCATAAAGCAAATAATGAAACATTGGAAAATTAGTTCTTCCCAGGTGGGTGTTATGTTTCAACCATTTCTCTAGTTACAGCTGTTGGTTGTGAGTAATACAATCTTCCATCATCCTGTAGGCAGATAAAGTGAGTACTACTAACTGGGTAATGATAACATCCATACATAGGGTGCTTAGAATTGTCATACGCATGTTATTTAGTGCTATATAACACGTTATTTTTGCTAGTATTACTATTTTAAGGGTTCGGCTAGCAAACTATGTCATCAAAATGCCCAAAAAAACTCAACCAGACAGCATAAAGCCCACAACCAATATGTAAAACAGAACATTCTGTCATCCTTCTGGTTGATGTTGCAGGATCCAATAATACACAAGCACTGGAAAAGGCAATATGTCTGGCTTTGAGAAAGGGATCAGAAATGTATTTTTGATGTAGTTGCAAGGGAATGTCAACACGTGCCATTGTGCCCTGTTTATTTGTATTATTTTAATAAATGTTCAATTTACAAATACGTACAGTGCATACAATTACGTATAAATATGTGTTAATACTTGTCAATTGTGTTAGTTTAGGGTGCTACTAGTAAAACAGTAAAGCTAATGGTATTTTAATTTATTTTCAAGCATAATCATAATTTTATCGATTCATACACAGCAAGCTTTATCATGATTCATAAAGTGCCCGTTTTGTGATTTGGTGTAAATCCGTTCAGTAGTTTTTGAGAAATTAAGGTTTGAAAGTTTTGTATATATAGCACCGCAGTACCTTTGCAGTACTACTGCAGAGTCCATCAGTACAACAGGCTCAAAATAGGCGAGCTAATTGACTTGTTGCAACTTGAAGAAAATGTTGTTGCTGCCATTTTATAACTGAGTAACAGAATCCCCGAGAGGTAGGAAATAATAAAAAATAAAATATAAGCGGCAGGAGATAGGTGCTCCTAGGACCTTGAGGGACTCCCCATTAGGGTCAAATTAAAAATCATTATCTCCTTTGCTGCGCCGTGGTACTGCAAAAACAAATAGTGGGAGCCTTGGGGCATTGCTCCACAATGAAGGTCAGCCAGCAGCATGGGGTGGAGCACCAGCGTGGGGTTGAGTATCCCCGGGGGATGACCGTGTGGCCTGGATGCAGGCCAGGCCTTGCCCCCAAACACATGCTGCACACGGCTGAAGGTTGGCAGCGTTGGCTACCCACTGCCATGGCCTGCGCTTATGATATAGTAAGTTATGGAAATAAAATATTACTTTACGTTAAAAGAAAACCCAAGGTTATAGTGATGTTATAATTAGGTATGGTAATAATATCTTGCTTTACATTTAAAAACAGCAATTTAAAGTAAAAAAAATACTGAAATATAAAAGTCATGGTTAACTGAAGGAGCTATACCTTGTGCCCTCACTAAGCGGGAGCAAACACCAAGTCTGCTCTCAGAGGGCGGGACGTTAAAAAATGCTCCTGCCTGCTGGAGGAAACAGATCTAAATATTGCTCCTGCCTGCAGGAAGCAGCATTATTAACTGCTCCCTGTGGGTGGGAGCAATGCTAGCTTCCGCTGGACGCCCCAAGGCCCCCAAAGCCTTCAATGACAGTGTGGTGGGTGTACCCCAAAATCAGTCCAGGGAGAGGGGACGCGTGCCCCCCTCACTGTAAAAACCAGGGCTGAAATAGGTTTGGGGAGGGAGGCTGAGTGGTCCCCTCCCCAAACAACCACGCCAGACCCTAGGGGATGGGGTCCCGAGGCTGAAATCAGCTTGAGGACGGAGGTTGCATGCCCCTCCTCCCAAACAAGCATGCCAGGCCCTTGGGGATGAGGATAAAAGAGGGGCTTGAGGGGATGGGGTCTCCAGGGCCTAGATCCAGATGCCTCCCTGCAACTGCCCAGTTGACCTGCTGCAGTGGACCTGCTTGGATCTGCAACTGGACCTGCATCAGAGGACACTCCTTTTCAGGAAAAGGAAGAATCCAGAAATGTTGGCCTCTCTGCAACCATGATGGGCCTATTCACTCCAAAGTCCTGCCGACCGCAATGACTGTATATGCAAAGCTCTGGTGAACCCGATTTCTCGTGCTACAGCGACCGCAAGTGATGACCGGCAACAGGAGCTGTCCACTTTGTGCTACAGCAACGACAGCCCATGGTGACCGCCAACCCCTAGCTCGAGCAGTGACTGACCACAATGCCTGACCGGCTCTTCATGCTACAACAACAACAGTTTGCACCGCACAGCTTGCTCTCCGCACTACAGCAACGACCATCCACAATGTTCTCCCTGCTCCTTGTCGCCCCTTCCACCGTGCACTTCACTCTTCGCAACGGACTTTGAGAAGGTAACTTTTTCAGCTGGACTAAGCCAGTACCCGGCCCCCATTCCATTGCAGTTCACCGGATCTTTTGACTTTCCCTGGACTAGCATGACCATATTACAGTGACTGGCACTTTGTGCTTTTAGGTGCCATTTTAACCTAAAACTCAGAAATTCCATCTCTGGTTCTACTGATTGGATTTTTGTTGTTTTGTTTTTTATTAATTAAAATGTATCCTATTTTTCTAAACTGACCTGGAATTTTTCTTGTGTTGTATTTTAACTTTACTACTATTTGTGTGCTGCATTAATGATTCACATTTCACTCTGAGTTAAGTCTGACTGCTTTGTGTCACGCTACAGAAGGTTAAGCGCAGGTTATTTTAGTAACTCTTGTGGTTCACCCTGACAAAGACTTTGGCTGTTGCCCGAGTGGGGTTTCTGCCCCCCACAACCAATAACCCAATTTCTCCTGCCTAGTATTTAATTGAGACTGAAAGTAACAAATGACAACAAAATGCTGACTTAAGGCTCCTTTTTAGGGTTGAGCGCAAAGCACACTGTCCCTGGTGTAATCTCTCTGTGGGCTTTTAGCCACACCCATGTCAAGCCCATCAGTTTGGTTGGTTTGTGGGCTTGCCTTTTAAAATTAGCTTGATTTAATTAGTGGAACGCATGTATACATTATGCCTTTTCAAGTGTTTTGCCCCCCTCGAGTGCATCGGCCTACTACTGAAAACATACGACTCTCCATGTTTTCCGTATGGTTTCTGCACTATTTTTTCTCTTTATTTCGTAGGCAGCACAATCTCGCTGGGCAGTAGTAGAGCGCATTGCATGACATCGACCCTGTTACATGGATATATTACTTTTTCCGGTTACATGGATATTTGCACTTTTGCCAGTTACATGGATACCTGCACTTTTGCCAATACGTTTCACTGCGAGCAAACTTCTGTTTTCTTTTGTGTGTTTGCTTTGCGCTCATGGGGGCCGTCGGCTCGCTTATGTGAAACTGTTTTACTTTTCAGTTTATGTGGCAAAAAAAGTCCGGTTAGGAGTTTACAACACTAATAGCTTTAACTCGAGTAAATGCAAGATCCATTGCATGCAAATGCTTGTCGTATATGTAGTTTACGTGTTATAATGTATTTATTTTACAAATATTTTGAGGCTAGCCGACAGCTGTCTCTGTGCCGTACCTAATGAAAGAACATGTAAAATAATGACAAAATCATAAAATGAACTAAACACTCAATAGATAAACTTCTGTCCGTTGTGTACATTCTGATACTTCACTTTCAGGCCAAAGCCTACGGCCACCGCATCAAAAATGACTTATTGTGGACATTCTGAAAGCTTCCCTGGGAATGCATTCCGCTCACTGCTTACCACTGGCTTTGTGTTTTGTAACTCACATTTGATTGCTTTCTATTTGCTGGCTTTATTTGTTTTAGGCTATCCAGCTTAGGTTTGTCCCTCCCGTGGAGCATAGCCTATTTACTGCATTCTTCAGCAAGTGCTTGCTTTCTGTAAACAGGCCTTTAAATCTTGTTCTTATCTTTTCAGATTTGTTGTACATTCGAAGACAGCAGTCAAATGTCAGGCTGTGTCTTCTGTGGGAGAATGGTGTTTACTTTTGTTTCCCTGACTTTAAAGCGAGAGAATTTATGTGACAATCTTGCTGTGAAAGGAAAGGCTTTTTTTCTAGCACACACCAAATTTTAAATGTCTGTTAATGAACTGTGTAGATATTACAGAATAGCACAAATGCAGCACATTTATGTAATTCTGAAGTGTGGGGGAAACACATCTTAATACAATCAAAACAAATCAATACACTAGGTGATGACATTCTCACACAGTAAAACTGTGTCTGTGCAAATGTAATGGTTAATTCAATTGAAAATGTGCTGTCTAATGGGAGTGCATGACCGCACCAAGCATACTCCACACTTCTTCACTCCACTCTACACCACTCTACGTCACTGTGTGCCACTCCACTATACGACACTCTATGCTACCCCACTCTACGACACTATGCTTCACTCTTCTCTACAACACTCTACTCCATTCTATGCGACTCCACTCTATGACACTCCACTCTAATCTATGACACTTCACTCAAAAATACTCCACTCTATGACAATCTAATCTACGTCACTCCACTCTTCTCTTTGCCACTCTACTCTATGACACTTTATGCCACACTATGCGACTCCTCAACAATCTACTCTATAACACCCTCTCTAAGGCAATCTACTTCCATTCCGCTTTCCTCCACTTCACTCTATTCTACGCCACGTCACAGTATGGCACTCTACTCCATTATCAGCCCCTCCACTCTATATGCACTTCCACTCTACTCCACTCCACTCCACTCTACTCTACTCTACTCCCACCATGACACTCCACTCTACTCTACTCTATAAAACATCTCTCTACTCCATGCCACTCCACTCTACACCACTCAACAACACTCTAAGCTACTCCATGATACTCCACTCTACTCCACTCCACTCCATTGTATGCTACTCCATGGCACACAACAACCCTGCACAAAACTCTATGCCACTCCATTTTATGACACTCTACGTCACATCACTCTATTGCACTCAGTGCAACTCTCTCTACACCACTCCACTCTACGCCACTCCAATGTACAACACTCTACTGTACTCTATGCACCTCCACTCTACACCCTTCCACTCCACTCTATGGCACCCCCACAACACTCGATGCCAGTCTCTGACACTGTATGCCACTCCAGGACACTCCAGGACCCTCCACTCGATACCACTCCACTCTTTACACCCTACTCCACTCTATGCCACTCTATGCCCTCTACTCCTCTACAACTTTCTTCGCAACTCCGTGTATGCCACTCAACGCCCCTTTACTCCACTCTTTGACACACTACTCCACTCCGCTATGCCACTCTGCACCATTCCACTCTGTGTCACTCTACTCTCCAACACTCTATGCTACTCCACTCTGTGACACTATGCCATTCCACTCTACAACACTCTACCCTATGCCACCCCACTTCATGACGCCTCACTCTATTACACTCTACTCCACTCTACTCTATAACAGTTCACTTGATCACATTCCACTCTGACACTCCACTCTATGGCACTCTGTTCCACTCTGTGCCACTTTATGTCACTTTATGACAATCGACTCCACTCTACATAGTGACACTCTACACCACTGTACACGACTCCCTCTATGTAACTCCATGCCACTTCACTCACTACAACACTCTACTTCACTTTATACCACTCCACTCTACATCACTCTACTCCACTCTATGTCACTCCAAAGTACAATATTTTATTCCACTCTATGCCCATCCTCTCTCCTCCACTCCTCTCTACAAGACACTCCACTCTACGACACTCCATGCCACTCCACTCTACCCCTTGACACTCTACTCCACTGTACAACATTCTACTGCATGCATTTCACCTCTGCTCTATGCCCTTCCACTCTGCTCCACTCCCGCCACAACATTTCTTGACACTCTACGCTACTCTATGGCACTCCACTCTATTCCACTCCAAGACACTCCACGACTACTCCATTCTACTTATCTCCACTCTATGTCACTCCACTCTATGCCACTCCAGGACACTCCACTCTATGACTACTCCATTCTACTTTTCTCCACTCTATGCCACTTCACAACACACTATGGGGGTCATTCTGACCTCGGCGGTAAAAGGCGCTTACCGCTGGTCAGAGGACCGCCATAACACCGCCGCGGCCGCGGTAAACCGCCACGGTCATTCTGACCCGCAACTTGCAAACCGCCAAAAACCCGACATCCACAAAAGTCCGCCACACCAAAGGTCAGCGAAAAAATGGCGATGACCAAACCTCCACCGTCACGCCAACAGAAATATGCCCATACCATTCCGACCCACAAATCCACGCGGCGGTCTTTCAAACGCGGTATTCCATTGGCGGTACACATCGCCGCGGTCAAAATACACACACACATAGAAAACTCAGGCACATTGGTCAGTTTGAAACACGCACACCTGATACACATACTAACACCACTCCCACACACCCAACACAATATAAAACACACACCCACATCACCCACAAACCCCTACGACCCGAAATTATTGACGAAGGCTAGAGAGAGAGCACAGAATAGACAATCCCACAACACAGAGGCACACAACACCATCACCCACACAGAATCCACGCACCAAACACCACACACCACCACACGCACCACACTCATCACCACAAACGCCACCCCACACCTCATCCACATCACCCCATGGCACCCCAAAGACACCCCAGGTTCACTGACGCCGAACTCAGGGTCATGGTGGAGGAAATAGTCCGTGTAGAGCCCCAGCTCTTCGGGGCACAGGTGCAGCACACCACAATTGCCAGGAAGATGGAGCTATGGCAAAGGATAGTGGACTGGGTCAACGCGGTGGGACAGCATCCACGCAATCGGGATGACATAAGGAAGCGCTGGAACGACCTACGGGGGAAGGTGCGTTCCATGGTATCAAGGCACAACATTGCGGTGCAGAAGACTGGCGGCAGACCCCCACCTACTCCCCCAGAATTTACAGCATGGGAGGAGGAAGTCTTGCACATCCTGCATCCTGAGGGCCTCGCAGGAGTAGGCGGAGGAATGGACTCTGGTAAGTCAAATCTTCACTACTGCTTCCCACCCCCACCCCACCTGCATGCCAAATCATACCCCCACCCTCACCCCCACCCCCATCACACCAACTCCTAGCAAAAGGCTCACCATTACAACCCACCCATCCCAACACCAAGCCCTGCATGCGACCACAAAGCATGGACATCCATCACCAAAGCATGCCCACTGCACACACACATCACCCCCACAAGCCACCCTCACAAAAGCCCCCACAAGGGAATGCCTGCACTTGGGTACACGGACACCCACCCATCACACGAAATGCCACACACAGAAGCAATAACCATACCTTTATACCCCTGCAGGACCCGAACGCCACCACACCGCCACGGAGGGTCCAGAGATGTCCATCCCACCCCCAGAAGAGGTCCCCAGCGATGACAGCAGCTCTGTCTCCCTGGACCCAGATGACCAGCCCGGTCCATCGGGGACCTCTGGACAGTCGGTTCCCCACAGACAGCCACAGGCTACACCAGACCCAACCCCCTCTGGGAACACCATCACAGCTCCCACCCAGCGGGCCCATGCCTCTGTCTCCAGGACACGTCAATCAGCGGTGTGTCCACCACTACAGGGCACCCAGGTTGACTCACCACCCCAACAACAACAGGGACCTGGGGGCAGTGGTAGTGGGCACACCGTCCAGGGGACAGAGGCCCAGGAACACAGGGGAACTGGGAGGGCTGCTGTGCGACAGGGGGGGGGGACAGGTCCAGGGAACCGACTCTCCAAGAGGCCCTCTCCTCCATCATGGGAGCTTACCATCACTCCCAGGAGACGATGGCGACGGTACTGGCCCGGTTCCAGGAGATCCAGGCACTGCAGGAGGAACTGTACATGGGGTTCAGAGAGGAACTGAGGAACATCGGTTCCGCAATGGGGACCATCGTCGTGGCCCTTACCCAGATAGTCACCACATTGCGGGACCATGTGGCACCCCAAAGGGCCCCTGTCACTAGCCCAGGCCAGGAACAGCCTACCACCTCCGCCGGCGCTAGTGGACAGGAGGCCCCCACACAACAACAGGCCACCAGAACCCCACCTCCTGCAGAAGAAGAACCACCCCGCAAGCGGAACCTGAGATCTCACAAGAAGACAGAGTAGGATTGCAAGACCCCCGCCAGCCTAAGATACCCCCTGATGTCATCCCACTGTCCCACATTGTCACCCTGTCCAACCTTTAACTGCCCCTGCTCCATCCTTCCACAGGCATATGGACAATGCACCTGTGCGACTGAGAACTGGACTCTGCCATGGACATTACTCCACCCCCACCCATCACCGTTTTACAATCATGTACCTATATGTAGCACTTAAAATAAATCACTTATTGCACTTAAAATAACAGGAGTCTGCTTGTATTCTTAACAAATGTATTACACATAACGGTGCAATAATGTCCAGTTACTTTGTGATGACAACATACCAATTTCAATAAGCTTTAGTCCATGGGCAAACAAAGCTGAAGTCAGGCAGTGGGTCATACAGCTCTTAAAAGGGAAGGGAAAGTCACAAATCAGTTAACAGGAACTGGGGGGAAACACAGACAGTGGAGACGCATGAGGCCTTAAGTAAATGTAAAATGGCGTGGGTGATTCTTACCTGTGTGCTACTGAAAATATTGTTGTATGACTGTATCCCTGTTGTCCGTGTCGTCCCCGTTGTCTTCCTCCTCTTCACTCTCCACAGTCTCCACAGCTGCTACAACACCACCATCAGGACCATCCTCCTGCAGAAAAGGCACCTGGCGTCGCAAAGCAAGATGGTGAAGCATACAGCAGGCCATGATGATATGGCACACCTTCTTTGGTGAGTACATTAGGGATCCCCCTGTCATATGCAGGCACCTAAACCTGGCCTTCAGGACCCCGAAGGTCCTTTCTATGATCCTCCTAGTTCGCCCATGGGCCTCATTGTACCGTTCCTCTGCCCTGGTCCGGGGATTCCTCACTGGGGTCAGTAGCCACGACAGGTTGGGGTAACCAGAGTCACCAATTAGCCACACACGGTGTCTCTGTAGCTGTTCCATCACATAAGGGATGCTGCTATTTCACATGACATACACGTCATGCACTGACCCAGGGAACTTGGCATTTACATGGGAGATGTACTGGTCAGCCAAACAGACCACCTGGACATTCATCGAATGATAACTTTTTCTGTTTCTGTACACCTGCTCACTTTCTTTGGGGGGAACCAAAGCCACATGGGTCCCATCAATGGCACCAATGATGTTGGGGATATGTCCAAGGGCATAGAAATCACCCTTCACTGTAGCCAATTCGCCCACCTCAGGGAAAATAATGTAGCTCCGCATGTATTTCATTAGGGCAGACAACACTCTGGACAAAACCTTAGAAAACATAGGCTGAGACATCCCAGATGATATGGCCACTGTTGTCTGAAAAGACCCACTTGCCAAAAAATGGAGTACTGACAGAACCTGCACCAGAGGGGGAATCCCTGTGGGTTGGCGGATGGGGGACATCAGGTCTGGCTCCAGCTGGGCACATAGTTCATGTATAGTTGCTCTGTCAAGCCTGTATGTAAGTATGATATGTCGTTCTTCCATTGTCGACAGGTCCACCAGCGGTCGGTACACGGGAGGATTCATCCTTCTCCTCGCAAGTCCCAGCGGACGGTGCCTAGGAAGGACAACATGGAGCACAGAGTCAAGCAACCCACAGGTTCGTTCACACAGCTTGCACAGTACACGAATCCCTATGCATTGAAAGGCTTGTATGAGTGGCAATGCAAGGCCTAGGCATGTGTGACGCAGTAGAAATTATGCCATGTGGGCCCTTGAAATGGCGGCTGCCTGACCTGTGAAGTGTGACAGTGGGATGTGAGGTCACTGCGCTGGCGTGGCACACCGTGGCGGTAGGCGGTCGAAGACCGCGGCGCAAAGCAGCATTGGTTAACATTGAACCCTATGGGTCTCAGGAGCCAATGACGATGTGCACCGGCGGTCGCGGTACGCACCGCCGCGGGCGTGACCGCCATTTTCTAACTGCTTCATCACTCGAGACCTGATCATCCACAGGAGAGGACCTATACTGCAAGTGCTGATGTGACCTCGGTCTGGGAGATACAATGGCTGCTACGACTGGGGAAAGGGCCCCTACCTTCACTTCCGAAGAATTGGAGAAACTTGTTGATGGGGTCCTCCCCCAGTATGCGCTACTCTACGGTCCTCCAGACCAACAGGTTAGTACACAGGGTGCACGTTGAATGGGCTATGCCTGTGTCGAGTGGGGTGTATGTAAGATGGTGGGGAGGGGAGTGAATGAGGAGTGCAACGCACGAAAGATGAGAGCATGTGCCACATGGCAAGGTTGGGGAGGGGGGGCCACTCACATTGACCAGGCAGAAAACTGATGCGATTTCCTTTACCACCCTGTACATGTCACATAGGTCAGCGCCCATCAGAAGATCGACATTTGGCGTGCCATCGCCAAGGACGTCCGGGCCCTGGGGGTCCACAACAGACGGGGCACCCACTGCTGAAAGAGGTGGGAGGACATCCGTCGCGGGACCAGAAAGACCGCCGAGTCTCTGCTGGGGATGGCCTCCCAACGTAGGAGGGGTGCCAGACGCCAATTGACCCCCCTGATGTCCCGGATCCTGGCGGTGGCCTACCCCGATTTGGATGGGCGCGTGAGGACATCACAGCAGACACAAGGGGGTGAGTATCAGCACATTCTGCTATCTTTGCGCGCAGTGAAGGTGTCTGGGTGGGGGAGGAGGGCTGTGGCTATCTCTAGGCCAGGGCGCATTCTGTAGGCTAGGCCCCTCCGTTAGACACGGCCCTGTGCCCCTGCCCCCCACCTCTGTAGGGTGCCAAGTACAGCTATCCATGGTCCGGCCTCACCCATGTGTGCATTTGTCGTCCATAGACCTGTAGGCCTAGTCACAATAACTGAGTAGTGTACCCCGATTGGGCAGCCTAGTGCAGGGGGCTTCAGTGTCTGTCCTCTCCGACAACGGTGTTGCCAATGCATGCACTCAACCTGTCTTCATTTCTCCCCCCACCATTTTCTTTGTCTTCCTGTTCATGTGTGCATTAGCATCATCAGGCGGAGGAGAAGTGGCATCGGCGCACGAGGGAGCTGCATCTCACATGGCCCCGGAGGGCCATACAACAGACTCCGAGTACACCAGTGAGACGGAGGGCGAGTGGAGCTCCACAACGGGGACCCGTGGAGACGTCAGCGACACCGACACGTCCTCGGAAGGGAGCTCCCTAGCGGTGGCGGCAACATCCATGCCCACCGCCACAACAGGTACAGCCGCCACCCAGTGCACCAGCCCCGCCCTCCCAGCAGCCCCTCAGCCTTTGCTCCATGCCCGCTCGCCCAGGAAGGCGGGCATCTCCTTCGCCCCAGGCACCTCAGGCCCTGCCCCAGTTACCCCTGCTGCCCTCAGTGAGGTCATTGACCTCCTCAGGACACTCATTGTTGGGCAGTCTACCCTTTTGAATGCCATCCAGGGTGTAGAAAGGGAGGTGCATCGGAGCAATGCATACCTGGAGGGCATTCATTCGGGCCAGGCTGCCCATCAGCGATCGTTCAACGCTCTGGCCTCAGCACTGACGGCAGCCATTGTCCCTGTCTCCAGCCTCCCTCTTCTGACTCCCTCCACCCAGTCCCAGTCTCCTGTTCCTCTGCCTATCCCATCCACACCATCAGCCAGCCTGCACACACCTCTACACCCAAGGGCAGCTCATCCAGACATAAGCACCACAGATCACACAAGCATTCACCCAAGCAACATCCAGATGCAGACATGCCAACAGTCACTACCACCTCTGTGTCCCCCACCTCCTCATCTCCCTCCTCCCTCCCTGTGACGTCTCCACTCACACCTGCATGCACACCACCATCAGCCAGTACTTCCATCACCAGCACACCCTCCATTACAGTCCGCACACGTGCAGTCACCACCCCCACTGCCATTTACACGTCCCGTGTCCTCTCCCAGTGTGTCTGTCACCCCCTCTTCCAAACCACACAAACGCAGGCAGCCACCCACCCAACAGCCATCCACCACACGACAGCCTCCGTCACAAGCACCTGCACCCAAAGACAGCACACTTGACTCTCCTACAACCACATCCTCTTCCTCCACTCCCATACCCACTACACCTACCCGTCCCTGTCCTTCCCAAGTCCTTTTCCTTTCCAACCTTGAGCTCGTTCCAATCACTGACCCACCCCCTCCATCTGGTAAGAGTAAAAAAAGCACCTCAGCCACCACCAGCCCTCCATCTACTGTGACCATAGTGCAGGGCTATTGGAGTCCACCAGCTCCTAGGGCAGGAACATCGGCCAGCAGCAAGGGGACAGCCAGCCCACCCCCTGGGAAGAGGACCCAAAAAAAAAAGGGCCGGCGCGACAAACCTGAGACGGCTGCCACCAAGGACAGTATCCTTGCCCCGTCACCTGCCACATCATCAAAGGGAGGCAAGGGCCACAGAGCTTCAGCGAAGGAGGGCAAGGGCAGCAGGGCGGAGAAGTCAGGCAGCAGGCGAGCTGCCCATGAGGGCCCCACCAGCCCCATTCCGGTTGTGACGGACGACACCCACGGGCCCAGGACTCCATCACAGGAGGGCCCCGCGACTGCAAGGTCGGATGGCGACTGAGCGGGAAGTCTTGGCCAGGTCTGGCTCCCTAGAAACACAGGACAAGCACCGCTGAACAGGGCCCCGCCGGGAGAAGCACCGCTGAACAGGGCCCCGCCGGGAGAAGCACCGCTGAACAGGGCCCTGCCGGGAGAAGCACCACTGAACAGGGCCCCGCCGGGAGAAGCACCGTGAACAGGGCCCCGCCGTGACAAGAACCGCTGAACAGGGCCCCGCCGTGACAAGAACCGCTGAACAGGGCCCCGCTGTGACAAGAACCGCTGAACAGGGCCCCGCCGTGAACCGCTCCGCTGGGCCCTTCATCTCAAGCACCGCTCCGCTGGGCCCTTCCTGTCAAGCACCGCTCCGCTGGGCCCTTCATCTCAAGCACCGCTCCGCTGTGCCCTTCCTGTCAAGCACCGCTCCGCTGGGCCATTCATCTCAAGCCCCGCTCCGCTGGGCCCTTCCAGTCAAGCACCGCTCCGCTGGGCCCTTCATCTCAAGCACTGCTCCGCTGGGCCATTCATCTCAAGCACTGCTTTGCTGGGCCCCGCCGTCTCTGCACCGCTCCGCTGGGCCGTTCCTGTCAAGCACCGCTCCGCTGGGCCCCGCCGTCTCTGCACCGTTCCGCTGGGCCCTTCCTGTCAAGCACCGCTCCGCTGGGCCCTTCATCTCAAGCACCGCTCCGCTGGGCCCTTCATCTCAAGCACCGCTCAGCTGGGCCATTCATCTCAAGCACCGCTCCGCTGGGCCCCGCCGTCTCTGCACCGCTCCGCTGGGCTCTTCCTGTCAAGCACCGCTCCGATGGGCCTGCCGTCTCTGCACCGCTCCGCTGGGCCCTTCCTGTCAACCACCGCTCCGCTGGGCCCTTCATCTCAAGCACCGCTCCGCTGGGCCCTTCATCTCAAGCACCGCTCCGCTAGGCCCTTCATCTCAAGCACCGCTCCGCTGGGCCCTTCATCTCAAGCACCGCTCCGCTGGGCCATTCATCTCAAGCACCGCTCCGCTGGGCCATTCATCTAAAGCACCGCTCCGCTGGGCCCCGCCGTCTCTGCACCGCTCCGCTGGGCCCTTCCTGTCAAGCACCGCTCCGCTGGGCCCCGCCGTCTCTGCACCGCTCCGCTGGGCCCTTCCTGTCAAGCACTGCTCCGCTGTGCCCTTCATCTCAAGCACCGCTCCGCTGGGCCATTCATCTCAAGCACCGCTCCGCTGGGACATTCATCTCAAGCACCGCTCCGCTGGGCCCCGCCGTCTCTGCACTGCTCCGCTGGGCCCTTCCTGTCAAGCACTGCTCCGCTGGGCCCCGCCGTCTCTGCACCGCTCTGCTGGGCCCTTCCTGTCAAGCACCGCTCCACTGGGCCTTTCATCTCAAGCACCGCTCCGCTGGGCCCTTCATCTCAAGCACCGCTCCGCTGGGCCATTCATCTCAAGCACTGCTCCGCTGGGCCCCACCGTCTCTGCACCGCTCCGCTGGGCCCTTCCTGTTAAGCACCGCTCCGCTGGGCCCTTCATCTCAAGCACCGCTCCTCTGGGCCCTTCATCTCAAGCACCGCTCCGCTGGGCCATTCATCTCAAGCACCGCTCCGCTGGGCCCCGCCGTCTCTGCACCGCTCCGCTGGGCCCTTCCTGTCAAGCACCGCTCCGCTGGGCAACGCCGTCCCAAGCACCGCTGGCTCATTGACAGTGCCGGTTCTGTGTCGAGCAGGGCTTCACGAAGCACTCTGGGCACCATGCCTCCTCCATTAACAGTGGAGTCGGTAATCCATCTGATGGACTGTGGCTTGGCACTTCCCAGGATGGAACAGTGGGCAAGCCACCCACTGTAGAGACTTGAGAGACTGTGGCTTTGCACTCCCCAGGATGGCACAGTGGGCAAGCCACCCACTGTAGAGACTTGTGAGACTGTGGCTTTGCACTCCCCAGGATGGGACAGTGGGCATGGAGGCCCCTCGTGGATCTGGCGTTGTGGACTCATGTGGCTGAGGTGCCCCCCCTTCCCTTCCCCCTGAGATGCCTGTAGTTTTATCATCTGATGCCCCAGCAGTGTTCTCTCCAATGGTATCTGGTCTCCTGTGTGGGCTTTGCCCATGTGTTTGTGCACATTGGCCCACGGACTATGGAACTTTGACAGAATGTGCAGGACTTATTGCCTATGTATATATTTTTTACTATGTTCATTCCTTATTTTGTATCTTTCATATAGCATATTTCCCATACCTTCAATGGAGCTATTTATACATATATTTTATAGATCATTTTAATTGTGTCTTTGCATTATTCCGGTGGGTTTGGGGGGTGTCACTCTGACTTGTTGCTCTGCATTGGGGTGTAGGTATTTGGGGTGGGGGGTGGGTGTATGGCGCATGTGTGTGCCCGTAAGCTTTCCTCCTTAATCTCACTGTCTATGCTATGCCCCTGAAAGGGAGGTGCTGCAAATGTCTCTGCAATTAGATGTAACTGAAGATAGCCTGGAAGTACAAAAGGCGCACGTTTCTAGGCTGTTTTCATTTACATGCAGCAGTTAAAGTCCATTAAAAAGTGTGAGGACGGAACTACTGAGTTGCATGGGGCACACTCAGTGAGTGTGAAGAGAGGGTGAAAGGCATGGCTAAAAAGAAGAAAAACTTTGGCATCTTGTTGAATTTTTTTCACCTTCGAGTAACTGCATATAAAAACACGCACACAACTCCAATGTAAAATAAATGCAAGTTAAACTAATCAAAGGGAAATATACTCTTTTACCCTAAGAAACCACAGTTGGCTAATGTGATCACTGCAGATGTTTTTGTGTGTGACCAAAGAGTCACAGAATTAAATCCTGACCGGTGCAATGAGGAATAGTGACTTGTTCATAGTGCTACGGTGTCCCACGCTGTGACAGAAAGCACTGTGGATGTCATTATTTTAAAATTGTATTACACTGTATAAAACAGGCTGCTGCAAAAATCTATTTAAGATAAAACAAGTGCATTAAAAATAAACATTTTAGTGATAAGCACTCTGACTATATCTAGTGTAAATATTTTAATGTGTCCAATAAATGAGTTCACTCCTTTTTAGAGGATACACATATTACCTCTCAAAAAGAATGAATATTTGCCACCATGAAGCTGAGTGAGTCCATTAATTAAATCCTACACTGGCTCAAAAGGAGCCTTAAAATGTGGTGATTAAGTATTCAATACATTTACATTACTTTCAGCTCGTGGACACCTTGATGAGAAACCACATTTCTTCCTTAACTCTGTCCATCTGCTTAACAGTACACGCACCCCATGCCCCCATCCTCTGTGAGTGGGCACTGGACCCCAATTATGGCAGTCTTACTATGGAAAATAACTTGGGCTGCATTTTCCTTGCTAGCATTATGGCCCAGGTCACCACTGTTGAGCATGCAACAGGGCTTAAGCAACAGAGGAGGAGGTGGAAAAATGTGCTGTTTTTGTTATTTTTATACAAATGGGCAGAAAGCCTGCGTTGGGCATCTGGCCTAAAAGTAAGGGCCCTGTTGGTTGGTTGGCGTAGACAGCCCGCTCTGCAGAGCAGTAGGTATCATTGGTGCTTCAGCTGCATTGGATGCCCAGGTCATACTCCCTATGCCAGTGTTTCTTTGAGCCTTAGAGCAATGGCTCAAGGGAGGGGGAAAATAAAGCAGAAGAGTCACATTGATTTAGGCATCAGAGGGAGAGGGATAATGATTGATGAGAGGGTGTGGGGTGGTGTGAGATGGGATCCCATGTTTTTAACAAACGTCAGAGGGGCGACAGCAAGGCAGTAGGTATCATTAGTGAAATAGGTACAGTGATTTTTTTGCCTAGGGGCCCACTGCATCGCAATTATGAATGTTTTACGATAAAACGTGGGCATGGAGGCTCCTTTCCCTCACTAGCATTAGGGCAGATAGTGTCCTTGGTGCACAAAAAGGGGGGTAGCATGCTCATTTTTTATAGAAAGAGAACTAGCTTGTTTCGAAATTGAAGTGATGGTCAGACATGGTGGGGAAGGAGTCAAAGTAGAGGAGATAGCTGCTTCTGAGGGCCACAGGCATCATTAGTGCAGCAGGTGGAGTTGCATTAGGGCCCATATCTCCCCAATTTACAGGGAATTGTGTTTTTGGTCAATTCTGTTCTTGTTTGATGCTGTTGCTTTTTTATTAGTCCCACATTCAGTGTGGGTTACGGGCTTCAGAAAAGCACCCCTGAAATGATCTCACTAGCCCCGTCCCCTGCCATCATCCCTCCCTCTCCCCAAATCCTTGCACACAGTTTTGGAGGGGGGCTCATCTTCAAAACATTTTGGTTAGGGGGGCTCCAGCAAAAAGTCTTAAGCTTTCTGGTACATCATAAAAGTGTGAGAAAGCAATATTTAGACCATCCACTCTTTCCTGCTCATTGGTATTCATCCAAAGCACTCCGTTTTAATGTAGCATTACTTTCTTAGTATGGTACGTTTCTTCATTATTTGTTTCAATCTGGTGTTTTCACAATATTTTCCACTATAGAAAGCTAGTTCACACACAAAACGTCTTGTACAGAAAGATTTCCTGTATAAACGTATCTCTTGCCATTAACTCACTTATGGGTAATTCTGCATACTTTTCGTGAAATTTCACAAAAGGTACAACAAATTACACAATTTCTCACACCCCTGGTAATGGGTATCTATGTCAATGAAATCACCTTTGAGCTTATATTCAAGTTTCTTCACGTTTATCAGGCATTCGTGTGAGCACTTGATCTTGTTAGACTGTAAATAATGATGGCTTGCAGACAGTGTTAATAGATCACCTGAATTGTAATCCGGAGCTCGTTTCTCACAGTTTTCACCATATGTTCCGGACTGGCACATACACAAGCACTCTTTGTCAAGCAGCACCGGTCTACCATTATTGGGACAAGGAGCACATCTGCAAGGGTCAAACTTCTCCATGTACTCATTAATGGCTTTCTGTAAGTTGCGCCGCCTAGTAACAGCACACGGTATATCCTTCACCAAATCCAAAATAGGAGCAAGCTGTGAAATGTGAAAGTAGAGGAATCAATTTTTTAACCTTTTATGCTTTTGCACACTTTTATTGTCACATCTGGTGATGAATGAAATAACAGAAACACGAGAAACTCATGAAAACGTTCCAAATCAGAAAATGCATCATAGAAGTGAAGAAAAACATCAGTTCATGGAATAGTATAAATGGCCATGTTTTGTAAACCTGTACGGAGAGTGAATGCATAAGATAGGTCTCTCAGCTTCAGTTGTGTCCCAGACCCCTGCACGTTCTTACTCAGCTCCCTATTTCCTCGGGCTGATGGCATGCACGCCTGGCTTTCTCTGCCTTGATTGTCTCAGTTAACCCTGTTTTATGTAGCAGGGTTAATAATGGAACTCTCACACAGAACAATCTTGCAGGCTCTGGATCCATAGCCATGAGCAACAAAGATAATATGTTAACTCTGTGTAGCAGGTGGGATAGGTTCCACCTTCTTGCTGATTTACCACTGTCCCTCGCTTAGCTCCACCTTTTTTCATAAATCACTGATCTCAGAAGCACACCTTCAACTAATTACTTAAACAGCATCTTTCTTAGCGACTTCAACCTCCCACATGACCTAAAAACCAAATCCATGAAGGAAACATTAATACGTTTACCTCTGGAAACTGCTCAATCCAAACAGCTGATCACTCTATTAACTATCTTGGCCTTCATCTGCAGGATCAGACTTAATTGCAACACCCTGCAGCTCTTCATGTGTTCTGATCACACAGCCATCTTCTTTGCCCTCCATTACTCCAGAGGTGTCCAACAAAACTATGCAAGCATCAGTTCAGATATTTCAAGGACACTTCCTAAGCTCACTCCAAGAAAACATAATCACCCTAGTCAAAAATCTAACTCTGATATCAATTCCTGATATTGATTCCCTAGTCTTTAACCTCAACCGCACCTTTGAGATAGAGCTGACATGCAAGGCACAGTGAAAACACACTCATCAAATGCTGAGTCGTTTGCTTATTGGTATTCACAAGAACTCAGAGGCATGCTGTCTGGAGGGAGGAAAAGCATTAGTGTTAATTCAAGCTCAGGAAGGCTCAAATCCTTGAAGAACCTCCTTTCACCACACAGGAAGCTTATTGCAAAATCCAAGTGTACCTACAACACCTGAATCATCAGCAAAACATCCATAGAAGCAGATAATTATTTAAAGCAATCAAGGACAGTATGAATCATATCGAAGTCTGATCCAGCAATATCTGATGAGAAATGCACCATTATCAACAAATTCTCAACTGAAAAAAAGAACAATAAAGTACTATCCCTGTCTCCTACAGTGCAACCTCATGATAGATTGACATGAACCCCCTTTTTGTCAAGGACCTATCAGGCTTATTCAAGTCATTTAAAGGCACATCTTACAAAGATACCATTATCCCAGCATCATTATCTCAGGTGCCTTCCATAACCATCTACACTACACATACACTACTTTTATGAAGATACCCAGCCAGGAGCCCGAAGACCTTATAAATTACCTTCTCAAAGCACACATTCCTGAACAATATCATAAAAAAGTCAAGTACCACACAAACCCATGAAAAAATAACAATGTCCTACTCCATGGCTATGTGTAGCGAATTTCTTTCTTCAGCATTGTCACAAGAGGCATTTAATTTTTTTTCTAAACAACATTTTGTCAGGTATCAGCAGGCAAAGCCATACATTAAATTATTTTCAGAACACTGGCGCCGAATCGGAGGCGATGTAGTCCCTAATGGACATTGGTGTCCTCAGCTGGACCCGTGGTGTTATCTGCTGACCACGTAGCAAGAATTATATCTGGGAGTGGACAGGAACAGCTGACAGCACACACAATAGTCTTAGCACCACCACCTTTGATAAGCAGATACCAGGAAGGACTTCTCTGATTCATACCCAGGACCCTCCTTGGCAGCCAGGCTCCAATCGCTGTGTGGATGAGAGCCTGTTGGGAGCAGAGCTCATCTAAATAAGGGACTGGTTAAGGAGCTCAGGACAGACCTGTCTGGTGCAGTGCTTAATTTGTGAATAAAAACGTGCCATGCACAAAGCTCTCCTTTGAGACACGTGGCTGCTCCATTTAAATGTGCGAGCACTGACTGTTGAGGCAGCACAATCAGGTCTCTTTAATCCGTTTACAGCCACTCCTTACCCCTTCAGCTCACTCTTGCAGTTTTCTGCTTTCTCCTTTTGTGATGCAATTTCTTTTCCCTCTGCCTTTCCCATAAGTGTCTTTTGTTTGCAGTAAATTGCCTGATGCAGAAAACGAAGTGCTGGCCCTAAAAAATAAGTGACGGTGCCTTGCACTGAAAACCACCGGCTCAAATTAAGCGCTGGCCTGGTGGCAGAAAGGTTCTGTTATTTTGAAAAAGGGGCTCCTGCATAATTATGTCAGTAAGACAAAAGGAAGTTCTGTAAAAGGAGGTGGGTGACTTTGTGAAAATAGTTAGAATTGGATGGCAGAATGTCTCCAGTGACCGGCTAGTGAATGTTCTGTCCTCCTCACAACATTCCTGGACCTAGGAAAATTCAATTTGAAGAAGACGCCTTTACTGGAAGAAGGGAACCTCACTCAAGGACTCCTATCTGTTGATGTCACATAGATACTAGAATTCCTCTCCAATGGGCGAGTTGCTGAACTCCCTTTTTGTCTGATTAAGGGACACAAAAAGCAGAATGACTCTTGACTACTTGACAGCTCAGTGGATCAGAGAGGACTGTGCCTTGCAGGAGACCTGTCAAGAGGGAGACCTGGTGCCTAGATCCCTGCCCTGTGGACCTTGGGCCTACAAGACTGACCAGAAGGAACTTTCCCAGCAACTGGATACGTTAGACTTCACAGCAAAAGTAATAAAGCTTGTAAAGCCCTCCTCGGATATAGCTTTCAGCATTGCCCTGCTAGAAGATTTTGATTTTCAAAAAGAATGTATAAGCTCGAAGGTAAAACATTGGACCAGGGCGAGGCAGCAAATCTATCCTACCAGAGGAGCTCCATTTGCAGCCACAAAATCTAGCTTTGTCCCGTTCACATCTTTTGGCACCAACCAAAAGGCATCAGTAGTAGACAACGAAGTATCAGACATTGAGAGACCCTCGCTGAGATTCTCTCAGGACTGTGAGTTGACCGAACCAGATTGTTTTTATTAAGTTGGCAGGGGTTACCTCCTCGCAAAGTAATAACTCAATTTCTGACAACCAATAATTGGGTTTCAGACAACAATGCAGCACTGCATAGAAACCTATGCCTTCCTATCCTGCTGGACCACTTCAGGGAATTTAACACTATCAACCATTAAAATTTAATAAGTAACCCCTGAAAGAGTTTGGGCAGTGATTGTATCATACTCAGTGGCTTAAAATGTACCTGAACAATAGATTCCAGTTCATACAAATAAACTCCTCCAGATCCTGCCTCACCTCTGAAATCTGCAGAGTTCCTCCAGGTTATTTGTCTTGCATGCACTATTTAACTAAACATGAAACTCCTGCAAGTCCTGACAAGGAAATCAAAATTCATTAGCACATAGAGGACACCCAGCTTTTTATCTGAAACTAAAAGAATAAACTACATTACCTTGTTAAAAACCTACATCTTCAGTCTGTTGAAGTTTAAGATGTTCTTTAGTTCAACTCCCTGAATGAGGTAATGCTAATCATTAGAGACACCCAACACAAACATGTTTGTAACTGACTCTCAACCATGTATCTTGGAAATATCTCCCCACAAATTATTGAAAGCACCAAATCTAGAGGACCGAACATCAACACCATGTGCTCAAAACTGACTTCAGGATAGCGATTCAAACCTTGGTCCCATCACCCACCGATGAAGGCAGCATCCTGCTTGTCAATATTCCAGACACATCTGATCCCTCGAAATGCATCCTTCATACCGGTGCCCAAATGATCAAGCGACCAACAGAGTTTCACAGATCCTCAACCATTCTAAAATAACTACACTGGCTAACTCTGCCTGATGGCATTATTTTCAAGGTTCACTACGTCACCCTCAGAGCTGTAAACTTGAGATCCACAGCTCCCCGTCATACCTATCAATTAGTAGAAATATCTCTGAAGGACAATGTAGTGCACACAGCAGAAAAGTCATCAGCCTAAAAAAAAAAGAAAATTATTGGAAGAAAGAGAGGTGGTGAAATTCTCCTGCCATGATCATACAATCTACAACAGCCTCCTCGCTTAGATCCATCAAGATCCATCTCTCCTGAACTTCAAAAGGAGCCAAAGACCCTGCACTTAAACCAACACCTTTTACAGTTCAGGAATAATTACAGCTGTACTCCTGAGTACCTAAACAAGAAGTAGATAATCATGAGTACTTCTATTTCAGGATATGTTTCTGAAAGAGTGTAAAGAGTGTAAATGTCCACACTTGTACATTTGATTCAAACATGCACTTCGATTCAATACTTTTTCGGTGAAGAAACTCAACCACATAAGTCCCTGTGAGTTAAATGAATGTTTTCTCCCCATTTACAGTTGACAGGAGTAACTTTAAAAGTAATTTTGGGGTGGAAAACGATCTGCAAATTTTGGTAACTTTTGGAAACTGTTGAAAAGAGAAAAGGCAAAACATAGTGGTTTCATCTCATATTTTTCATATTATATTATATTATAAATTACATTCATATATTTTTTGCATATCAACTAGTTAGTTTTTCTGACAAACAAAATCACTACTTGCAACTTCTTCTCGCTTTAGAAGTTATACTATAACTCAAACATGAGAAAGATACACAAGGCCTCATTACGAATAAGGCGGTCTTATGACATAGTTGGTTGATATGCAAAAAATATATGAAATATATGAATGCAATCCATAATACCACTCGTGGTGGTGGTCTGACCGCCGCAATCTTGGCAGTCTAACCGCCAGGAGACCCCTGCCACTGACAGGGTCATGGATCCCGACAGGCTGGTGTCAGTGCAAGTCATGGTCAGGCAGGGTGGTGCTGATGTCGGTATCGCCATGCTGATCAAGACTTGCCTTTCCACTAGCCTTTTCAAGGCGGGGTCATCACCATGAAAAGGCTGGCGGAATGGCAGGAACTGGGCCACAAGAGGGCCCCCTGCACTACCATGACAATCCATGTCAGCCTCATGCTGCCGGCAACTACCATGAGGCGGCATTGGCCTCAGCTCCACCGATAGTGCAGTGGCATTGGCCTCGGCTCTCCCTGAGAGCCGAAGCCAATACCGCCACATGGTCGGTGCTGGTCACCCCAGCGGGGAACTCATAATACGGCGGTCAAGAGGGTGCCAGCTTTGCTGCAGCCTTTCAACTGTCATAGTTGCGGATCAATGGTTGGACCGCCACAGTCATAATGAGGCCCATGCTCTTTAATTAATTATAAAAAATGTGCATATTTGGAAATAGTGTCTATTCACATCCTTTTGATTGAAAATTGACAGCACCATATATGGTCACGATTAGTGTTGCTGAACTGATTTATTGTGAATTTTAAGAACAGTAAATGTGAACATATATAAATCAATAAATTGCTAAAGTTGGACCCAAGACTGTTGTTGGAGAAGTCAAACGCAGTCATACAGGAGGACACAACTGAGTATATTTGGCATTGGAAAACCATTTACATTCAGGCAGAACAATAAGCGATCCATTTGGAAAGAAGGTGATAGCTTACTGCATTGCTTAAGTATCTGTGCTTCGAACAACCTCCAAAACCATGGCTACATTTGATAAACTAGTACCGCAACATGCATGAGTCTATTTTGCATATTTTTTGTGTTGTATTATTTTGTAGTTACATTTGTATAGCTCTTCCTACCCAACGAGTGCATCCAAAGCTCATGCTCAGATGCGTTAGCTTTAATGCTTGATTGAAAGGTTGTCATACTTGCTGAGCTTATGTTGTGTTTTTGTATCATTTGGGAATGGCATGGGTGGTACTCAGATTGTGTTTTGGGACACAGCACTTAACAGTGAGATCAGAAAAGGATATGTGACGAGAGTTGGGCAGTGCCCAGAGTATATTAGTTCGCTGTTTTAATTTACTCTTCAGGTCCCATGGTGACTTTGTAGTGATTACTGCAGATTTTCAATCCTTCTCCTATGCTGTAAACAGCAAGCACTTCAAACGACAACTCAGTGGGTCAGAGTTTGCAGGATCCTCACTACGTTTCCTTCTCACCTTAAAATCGAGCACCGCAGGATGATCTTTCGTAGACTCTATCCAATCTGCTAGAGTCTTAGACCCTGGGAAAGCCCCCTTCTTATTCCAGGCCAAGGCTGCTGCGAATTCAGCCCTTCCACCTTTCACCATTGAAATAGATTTCTCGGATGTCTGCATAAACGAGCCTAAAATGAGATGAAAAAGAGTCATAGGGAAGAAACACCACAGACTGTATAATGCATTTCTATAGAATCCGATATTTATTCTGTGCTGAATAGGCAACTCCGACAGCAAGCGAGTGGGTGCGGGAAATAAGGCAAACTCACAGGTATAGCTAAGACCACTTGTTTCTCTTTCCCTTAGGGTAAGTCACATTTACTGGTAACCATGTGCCTAACACCAATCAGCATGCATCCCGCTACTAAACTACCTGGTGATTGGAAAGATAGCCATAGCCAAAACTCCATTTCAGCTGGAAGGGCTAGACCTGAATGAATGAATTATCTCGTCGCCAACAACATAAAAAACATTTTTCATAGGATTATTCCTGTGGCCAAATAAAAAACAAAAAATCAGTCTTATACAATGACCCCAGATCACTCAGCAATTAAAGAAGATGAGGTAAGCAAAGTAATTAGTGTGATAGTTATCGCACCTCCTTAAGTTCAACTCTGAGTTGTAATTTATTGGGTGTGATAAATACCACCCAATTGCAAGTTTTTGTGGAATACCATGAGAGTTTGGTACTTAATGCACCAAAGTCAGAGGTGTTTCGGTAAATACCAATTCTCCCACCCCCCCATAAATGTCGGCATGTTTGACATCCTAATATTTCTCACAAAACTCATAATTGTGATATGTGCAGTACACTGTCTTTTGTTTAAGTTTGTTCTATATATGATAATTAATCGGGTGCCTGTAATCAAGGCCTCAGTGCAGAAATCATAACTGACTTTTGTATACTCTTTGCTGTCATTTCTTAAGTTGTCTGACGTTCTTGGGCATACTATGTGCTATATAAAAATCAATATGAATAAATAAATAAGTACTGTTGGACTTTTTGCCTTACGCAGGGTCATCCTGAGTCTTTTTGCCTCCTTCCTCCTGGTTTTTCTGACCTCTCGCTGTTGGCTCTAGGACTCTGAGCACTTTATCACTGCTGACCAGTGCTAAAGTGCAGGTGCTCTCCCATCAAAGTTGGTATGATTGGCTTATACCTAATTGGCATATTTAATTTACCTATAAGTCCCTTGTACTGTGGTATCTCTATTCCCAGGGCCTGTAAATTAAATACTACTAGTGGGCCTGCAGCGCACCTTGCGTCACCCACTGAAGTAGACTTTCAAACCTGTCTCAGGCCTGCTAGCGCAGGACCTGTGTGCGCAGTTTTCGGCCACAGGGACCTGGCATCTAAACTTACTTGCCAGGCCCAGAACTCCCCTTTTACTACATGTAAGTCACCCCTAAGGTAGGCCCTAGCTAGCCCTATGGGCAGGGTGCCATGTATGTAGAAGGCAGGACATGTGCCAGGTTGCGGGGCCTGTCCTGGTAGTGACAAACAGCCTAGCTTGGTGTCTCACTGCTGTGAGTGCTGCCTCCCCATAGGATTGTATTAGAAATGCCCTGCTGTATGTGTAAGTGGTATTGCCTGATTTATGAGAGGTAGCGTAGGCATGTTTGGTATGGTTGTGATGGGGATAATAAATGCTGCTTACTGGTGTAGGTGTATTTTTTATTACTATCACAGAAATGCCACTTCTAGAAAGTGCGCATTTATCTGTGCTTATGATTCTGGTGTTTTGCAGCTTGACTCCAATCCACGTCTGGGCAGAGTGACAGTTGGGGCTTTGTGCATACTTTTCAGACAGCCTGTACACAGGGAGGGTGGAGGTGTCACAGAGGTGCATCTGCATACTGAATAGTCTTCCTGGGCTGAGAGAAGGGAGAGGTGGGGCACACCTGGATTTGTAAAGACTGTGCCCTGGCCTCACACAATAGGGTCGTTAACCCCCCACTGATGTTTGGAGCCTGTACTGAAAGGAGAGAGGGGGCACTCCCAGAACCAGTAGTAACTGGCTGAAACCTCCTCTCCCTACCATTGAAAAACATTGTAAGGACTGAGTATAAGTGTAGGGGAATTTTCCCCACAATTTGGAGACTCTTGGAATCATCTCGGAACTGGACACCAAAGGCTGAAAGGACTCACCAGGAACCGCCATGGACTGCTGCTGCTGTGCTGACCTGTGACTTTCCTGGTCACTGTGAAGGACTTGCCCCTTGCTGCCTTTCCCTTGTGCTGGCCTGTAGCTGGGCCCTCCACCTGAGGACCTTGTCTTAAGATTCTGCTCCCCAGGGGCAGGGTGCTGTGGCCCCTGACCCCTGCATCCATTTCTTCACGAGGGGTGCTTCTCCGTGGTTGCTGCTGCCATAGCGCTGATTGCAGCGCGCTTATGGAGCTTTGGGAGCTCGTAGGCTCCTTGCTGCATTGTGCCCCTTCAAAAAAGATCACTGCGGCAGCCTGGGAAGCTGGAAGAACACTCGTGCACCGCACTGGGTGCGGGCGAGTGTCTGCTCGGGCCCCAGGAGGGGTCTGATCTTCTTGTGGCTTCAGGCAGGACCATGGGAAGGCGCGGGGAATGCCCCCTGGCCTCTGCGTTAGGAGCAGGACACTCCTTTTCGGCGGCTAGTTAAAACGGGCATTATTGCAGCCCCCCTCCTTTGGTGGAAGGGCCAGTGGAGGCCTGGGGGGGCCCCCCAGAGATTGTGGATCCCCGGAGGGGCCCATCATTAAACCGGAGGGGATGCGTGGTGCCCCCCTCCTGCCCTAAGTTGGTTTTGCTGGCTTTTGCTCCCCGTGAGAGCCGGTTGAGGCCCGGGGAGGCCCCCAGTAGTCACGGTCCCCAGAGGGGCCCATCTATAAGAGAGGAGGTGCATGTCGCCCTCCTCTGACCCCAGAGGATAAGGGAGGCCCCCGTTTTGCACATAGGAGCACCAGGGGCCCCATTGTTCGCCTTCTAGGCACTGGAGGTTCCTTCATCCAACCAGGTACTGTTTAAAGGACCAATATAGTTACAATCCAAAGTTCTTTCTACAGACTTTTATTGATTCATATATTACCTACCTGCGTTTGATGTTTTTTTTTACATATGTGTATGCAAATGTTCCTGGTATGGGCATGACATGCTAATATGTTTTCTAACTTGGCATATGTTTTCTAATGTTCCTATTATGGGCATTGTATGATATTCTTATGACAAGTGCTTTGGTCTAATAAAGTGTTTTCCTGACTACTGCTTATGTTGCAGAAGACTAAGTAACCTGTGTGTTAGGTGTGACTACTGCTCGTTTGCAGAGTAACTAATGTGTAATGTTCTGACAACTGCTAAGGTAGCAGGATAGTACTGATATGTGATGTTTGGTCTGATAATTGTGTTGTGTACAATACAGTATATTTTCATATAATCTGGTGTTGTGTTTCCTTTGTGGTGGGGATATTGCGTCACGTGTGTTGTGCAAACACCTTACACATTTCCTCTGGGATAAGCCTGACTGCTCGTGCCAAGCTACCAAGGGGGTGAGCAGGGGTTATCTTGGACGTGTAACTCCCTTGCCCTGACTAGAGTGGGTAAGTTCTGCCTGGCTGAGGTGCATACCCTAGCCAACCAGAAACCCCATTTCTAACAAGTACATTTCCAACATACGCACTATTGTGAGGTCTCTTGGCATGAGTCAACTAATATCACTCTGATAAATCTGATTTTATGTACGCTTCTTAAAGTATGACAAATGCATAATATCAAGTGTAAGAAACTCCACAACGATTGTCACAAGAAGGAAAAGTTGCTCCTGCCTCTCAGTTTCACCTTACAACATCAGATAGTCAACAGCGACCTATCTTGGCTCCTGGCACGTTGGAAGCATGTGCTATTGTGAGCTCAGGAATAGGACAGAGGCCAGCACACTAGCTGGACACAGACATTTCCGGCAGTCGCCAACTCACAGGAATTCGGGGAACAAAGGGACACAATAGGGGGATGGGATGTGGAGATGGACACACACAATGAAGACTTGCTTCCCATCTGTAGGCCAAAATTGTCATTTTCAGACCTAGCTATTATAACAGTCTTTACACTGGTCTGCCTGACTTTCAGAGGAACTGCTTGGAAGGAGAGAAGAAGGCTGCTGTCCGCTTAATATGCAGCTTCTGTAAGATAAACCATGACTCTCAAACCAAGATATCTGTTCTCTGGGTGAAAGTTGAAGACCATTATCACTTCAAGTTGGGTGTTATTATTAAGCGAAACCATGATATGGCCCCTGTTTATTTGCCCCAGGGGGTCTACTTGTAGTCTGCTGTTTGGGATCTTAGCAGCTGCGGTGTCTTCTCCGGACACCTGAAATATGAAGCACGTGCTGAGGTAATGGCAGACTCCTTTATTGAATACTCCATCAACTAGTACATTAACTCCCATCAACACACCCATGTGAGTGGTAGAAAGAGGAGGGAAAAGTGACCTCCATTTGTTTAATCTTGAAACCAGTTGCCCCTCATGATCCTGTCCAAACATCACGAGTCATATTAAGTCCAGAATGAAACCCAGGTTCTTGACATTACTAGTAGCTGGCACCGCATAGCTGGAGTCCAGAGAAAAGGTAAATTGGCTCTATCATACATTTCAAAATGAATTAAAGTCTTGTAACTATTTTATTGACTATAAATATTACGCATCCAACTATATATCTGTTCGGGCATATTGTGACTGAAGCACAGCTGATTAGTCTTTGGTAGGGCAGTCTATATGCTTTTGTGGCAGCAGAGTAAGCTTGTATTTCGGCTTACTAATTTTAAAGTTTTCAAATAAGGTGGTGAGATAAATGTTGAATACTACCGGTGAACATGGAGAGTCTATGGGGGACAGAAAAATTTCCAGACCTCCTGAGCCATACAAAAGAGATGAACTCAAACTGCTGTGAAAGAAAATACTCAAATAATGGGTTCCTGGCTGAGACAGATTTTTTAAGTAGTGTTGTGGCAGTTACTTTTTCTAACAAGTTTTAAAAGGGCTCTTCACTGGCCTTCAGCTCTACTCATGACTACAGCCTGAAAGCTTTCTTCACTTATGTATAGTAATTTGCATTCATTCGTTATATATACATCTCGTAGAGAGCCATTAGTGTGAATTAATGGATTCTAAATCACAAAAAATGTTAACCACCGGTGCTACATTATAAAGGACTTTTTAAGCTGCTTTGGATAGACTCTCCGGGACCTGGTCAGATCAGCGGTGGCTCAGAGCAGGATGGGTAGGAGTGCAATGGCACAGAGAGTGATATGGTAGGTGGCAGGAGGGTAGTTATTTGTTTTCTTCTTAATTATAGGACAGGAACGAGAGGCAATGTTATGTATGGCTCCTCCGTCACGCCTCGATCCATAGCTATTGAGAACAGGAGCAGATGATTTTGGGTGGCATACATAACATAAAATCACAGATGGGGAAAAAGTGAATTACAGGGATGTTTTTCAACCCCATATTCTGAGTGACATCATAGACAACTTGAGCTTCCCTCTTTTTGTCTATTTGGTGTCACCCGTGGTGAAAAACATCACCGTAACTCACTGTTACACATCTGTAATTATGTATGTTACACATGGCTTCTATAGGAAGCCTCTATGGTTTACAACATATTCTAAATTCTAAATATTCTAAAAGTTGAATGCTTCTAAGACTGAAATTCTCTGTTTTGGATCTGGTGTTAAATATTGGAATCCACGCTTGTGGCCATTTGATTGTGGTTCCTTTCCAACCCCCACCAATGTTAGCAAAAACCTGTGTATTATGTTTGATAATCAACTGTCCTTTAAACATCAGGTAAACCACACGGTTAAAACTGGTTTATGGTTGATTAAAATGTTAAGGAAAGTTTTTCCCTTTCTTCAGCATAAATGGAGAGTTGCCGCCACTTTAGCTTTGGTAATGTCTAAAGTGGACTATTGCAATGCCTTGTTTCTCAGTCTTGATAAAGGCCTTTTTAATAGGCTGCAGTTGAGTCAGAACTTAGCCGCCAGAGCAGTTCTTAATCTCCCACGTTGGACCTCTGTCAGAAGTAGATTTAGACAACTGCACTGGCTTCCGGTGGCTCAACGGATCATTTTTAAATCTCTTTGTCTGTCTTTCAAAGCATTGCATGGCCTAGGTTCAAAATACCTGTCCGCTAAATTAGGTTGGTATAAACCTAAGAGACATCTTAGATCATTGTCAGCTCACTACATTCAGGTACCTCGTACTAATAGAGTGAAGTGGGGGTGACAAAGCCTTCACTGTGGATGCAGGTAAGTGCTGGAATTCCCTTCCTCCAAACATTAGGGCTGAAACATGTTATCTACGGTTTAGGAAATTGATTAAAACTTGGCTCTTTCCTAACTAATCCTTGTTTTCTTTTCCTTCTGCGGGTTGGGGTTTCCTAATGAGTTTAGTGACATTTTTACCTATGTTAGCGCTTCGATGCTCTTTGTGAGCCGGAATGCACTTTATAAATATACTCACATACATACATAAATCTTGTAATTCACTGCTATGGCATAGCAACAGTTGATTAATAAAAACTCTGTACTAAATGTTGCTACTGCATAAACATATGCTTTGACTGAAAGAACAAGGTACTTGCCTTCGGTAATGCATTATCTGACAGAGACAAATTCAAGTTGCAGATTCCATACCTAAGAATTTCCCCAGGTGTCAGTCTGGATCTGGAGATTTTTTTCAAGCTGTACCCATGCGCGGTGTTGCGGTGTTAGCTGGCAACTGTCGCCTCCGTGTCTGTCATCGGTGTCGTGCACATCGGATATGGCATCGTGGGGCCTATATAAGCACCAACCCGGTGTACTGACGTCAGTTTCTTTTCACGACTTTCCACACCAGAAGCACGGAGCCCTGAATGACACTGACCACTTGTGCGTCAGAACTAAGGCCCTGAAAGGGGGATCAGGGAGGAAGTGCGGGTCGGTAAGGAATCTGCAACTAGAATATGTCTCTAGGAGATAATGTGTTACCAAAGGTAAGTAACTTGTTCATCTGATAGAGACTTCTAGTTGCAGATTCCTTACCTTAGAATAGATACCCGAGTAATACCATCCCTGGAGGTGGGTCTGTGAACTAAGATCATACTAGGAAGTCCTACAGGACTGAATGGGCAAAGTACCTGTCCCTCTGGACCTGACTGTCCAGGAAAAAGTATTTGGTGAACATGTGCAGAGATGCCCATGTTGCTGCCTGACAGATGTCCAGGACTGGAACTCCGCATGGTAATGCAGTGGTTGCAGCTGTCGCACTGGTGGAATAAGCGTGCAAACCCTCCGGGGGTTGCTTTTTAGCCAATGCATAGCAAATTTTAATGCGAAGAATGACCCCATCGAGAGATCGTTCTCTTCTGCACTGCCTGACCTTTCTTCGCACCCACATACCGAACAAAGAGTTGATCATCCACCCAAATCTCTTTGGTACGATCAAGGTAGAATGCCAACGCTCTGTTTGGCTCCAGGCAGTGGAGTCTCTCCTCTTCCTTAGAAGGATGAGAGGATGCATATAAAGTAGGCAAGGTGATGGATTGCCCTACATGAAAGGGCATGACCACTTTTGGAAAAAAAGAAGCCCTGGTGCAAAGAACCACTTAGTCAGGATAGATGGAAAGGTAGGGTGGCTTAGATGACAATGCCTGCAGCTCACTCACCCTGAGGACAGAAGTAATAGCCACAAAGAAGGATGTTTTTAACGTCAGAAGCCTGAGAGGACAATTATGGAACAACACAAAAGGAGCACTGATTAAGAAAGTAAGAACCAGATTCAAATTCCATTTGGGCATTATTAATGGTGATGGAGGAAACATAAGGGTGAGATCCTTAGTGAATCTACTGAAAATAGAAAATTTAAATGAAGAGGGTTGGTCAGATAACTTTTGAGGGTGTGCAAAGCAGAGCCCTGCTGGGCAAAAGAAAGTATAAACAGGAGGAAATCGGAAAAAGAGGCAGAGAGGGGGATCAACAAACTTGTCTGTGCACCATGCCACAAATTTGTTCCATCAACAGGCATATACCGTTTTGGTGGAAGGATGCCTGGCTGCCGAGGTAACGTTACGGACTTCAGGCGGAAGGTTAAGCGCTGTCAACTGCTGCCACTCAATCTCCATGTAAGAAGGTGGAAACTGGACAGGTTCGGGTGGAGAACCCTCCCCTGCTGCTGCGACGGAAGATCCTCCTGAAGAGGCAGTCTGATCGGAGGATTGATGGCCATGCTCAATAGCTGAGGATACTAGTCCGGAGCCATAAGGATTACTTGGGCCTGGTTGTTCTTGATCTTCTTGAGAACTCTGGGCAGAAGTGTTATGAGTGGAAAATCATACAGGAGGCCTGAACTCCACTCGAGATAAAAAGCATCACCAAGCTAGTGCTGCCTTGGAAACTCCAATGTGCAAAACTACTGACATTGCACTTTCTATGCAGGGGTGAACAGTTCTAAACAAGGCTCTCCCCACTGCTGAAAGAGACCTTGTGCCACCGCTGGATGGAGACGCCATTCATGATCAACAGGGATTGTCGACTGAGTTTGTCCGCTCTGGCATTCAGAGAGCCTGCCAGGTGTTGAACCACCAGGGAAATGCCCTGATTTTCCATCCATGTCCAGAAGCGCAGAGCTTCTTGACAAAGGGTCCAAGACCCCACCACATCCTGCTTGTTGCAGTACCACATGGTGCTGCTGTTGTCCATAAACACCTGCACTACTTTCCTTTTGAGAGAGAGAAGGAATGCTTTCAATGCCAGACTGATAGTCCTGAGCTCCAAAAGATTGATATGGAACCCGGACTTCACCGGAGGCCAGACACCTCTGATCTCTGCCTCTCCCATGTAGCTGCCCCATCCCAGGAATGATGCATCTGTTACTATCAGATCTGGTTGGGGAAGGGAGAGGGTTCTGCCTCTGACCCAATTGCGGTTCAAGAGCCACCACTGCAGATCTTGCGCAGTTCCCTTCGAGACCTGGACCATGTCAGAGAGTCTCTTGATGCTGCGCCCACTGGAACTTCTGGTCCCACTGAGGAGCCCGCATTTGCCATCTAACATGTGACACCAGCAGGAGGCCATGATGCCCAGCAGCCTCAGAGTCATACTCACTGAAATCCAGGATAGGAAATGAAACTTTGGTATCATAGCCTGAATATCCTGGACTCGCCGCTCGGGAGGATAAGCCTGAAACTGCACCATGTCAAGAACAGCTCTGATGAAATGGAGCGTCTGAGAGGAAGTCAGTTATGACTTCGGCACATTTATAGTGAACCCCAGCAAATGCAGGAGGTCCGCCATAGTTTGGAGGTAGGAGGTGGGGGGCGACAGCCTGGCTTAGCCTGCCTTCAACAGCCAGTCATCGAGGCAGGAGAAGACTTAAAACCCTGACCTGCGCAGATCACCTTGGTGAACACCCGAGGGGCACTGGTAAAGTCAAAGCTGAGCATGGTGAACTGAAAATGCTGGTGGCCTACTGTGAATCGCAAGTAACATATGTGGCAGGCAGGTCAGGAATATGCAAATAGGCGTCCTGCAAATCCAACACTACCATCTAGTCCTCTGGGTCCATGGCAGACAGAACCTGAGCCATAGTGAGCATTTTGAACTTCTCCTTCCTGAGATAGAAACTGAGGGACCAAAGGTCTAGAATAGGGCGGATGCCCTTGTCTTTCTTGGGTACCAGAAAGTAGCTGGAATAGCAACCATGACCTACTTCCGGCGCAGGGACCATCTCTATGGCTCCCTTGGCCAAGAGAGCTGTAACCTCCTCACAGAGAAGGGACACGTGATCCTCCGTCATCTGATCATAGAATGGTAGCATGGATGGAGTAGAAGATTGAAGGGGAGGGATTAGCACGTTCGGACTATTTGCAAAACCCACCTGTCTGTCATGATGGCTTGCCAGCGGGGCAGGTGATGGTGAATCCTGCCTTTGACTGGTCCCTGGTGGGGAAGAGTCAGACTAGGAAGGTTTGGAGGCTGCTGCAGAGGGTGAGGGCAGTAGACTGGCTAGACCTCTGCCTCCCTGATCCACGAGGACATTGGATCCCATGTACCGGGCCACGCAGAGGCTGGGCAGCATGCGTGGCATGGTGTCTGGAAAATAGACATGGTCGGGTACCCCTTCCGTAGTTATGAAAGGGGCGCAAAGCAGACTGAGAATGGGTGAGGGGCAGCTACGAGGCCCAAGGACCTGGCTATAGCCCAGGACCCCTTAACGAGTTCGAGCAGTGAGTCTGCTTTGTCTCCAAAGAGATGGGTACCATCAAAGGACAAGTCCATAAGGGTGGATTGGTCATCCCCTGAAAAGCCAGATGTCTTCAACCAAGCATGGTGCCTTAAGACCACCGTCCATGCAACAGATCTGCCTCTTATTTGTTCTTACCCAGCCCACATCGTATTGTGAACTTCGCTGTGTCTCTCCCATCATCAACAGCTTGGGATAGAATGGCCTGGGCCTCCTCCGGGGACTTGTAGTAGCACCTACGCAATCGTGTCCCATAAAGTATGGGTGTAACTGCCCAAAAGGCAAGTGGTGTTCACAGACTGCAATGCCAGGCTGGAGGAAGAAAACATCTTCTGCCCAAACGCATCCAGCCCCTTGGACTCCCTTTCCCGGGGTGCGTAAGAGAATGCACCCGGGGATGTGGAGGCTTGGATAACCAAGCTCTCTGGGTTCGGGTGTTGCGTTAGGAGCACTGGGTTATTTGCAGCTGGTCTATCATGGCGGGAAATTATCCTGGTCACAGGAGCCCCCATGCTGGATTTGGACTAAGTCCCCTGCAGGACTTGGCCCAGCTGGGCTTCATTAAAGAGCAAAAGTGGTTCAGAAGTGGAATCCCCAGGCTGAAGCATCTATGTCAGGAGGTTAGTCCTGACTGCAACTGAAGGCATCTTAATGCCTAGGACCTCGACCGTTCTCCACACCACCATGGAGTAGGATGTTCCCTCCTCCATAGCCACGGTAGGGGGAGAAAGCATGCCAGTATCAGGGGAAGTCTCCAGACCACTGGCCTCACCCAGGTCCATCCGCCAGTCCATGGGATCTTCTAGCTGGGATTCCAAACTGTCCAGTGACCCCTCCCAATCCTCAACCGCACCCCAACCCAAGAGAATAAGGGTCAGGACCCGACCTAGGGAGCAAGATCCCTGTTGGAAACGGCATCGTACGATGCTGGTCCGGCTCCGTGTCGGAGTCGGCAATGAGGATGGAGTTGATACTGACACTGGGGAAGGTCAAGTTGGTATGATCAACGCCGGTTCGGATTCAGGAATGTATCAATTGGTGCCCCAGGAACTGAGGCCGAAGCCACTGGCGCAGAACCCGAAGGGGCCCCTGCTGACTACGTGCCCCGAAGGTACTCCAGCAGAGTCGGACTGCCCAAATAGACCTCATAGATCTCAAGGAGTTGGGCAGGGGTTGCTGTGGCTCCCGGAAACTCGGGGAGGCAGGGAGTCAGCCCAGATGCAGGCTTCGAGGATGGAGGCCTGCAACAACAATGCTCCTTTTCCCTCACCGTGTTGGCCAACAGATGGGGTGAAGTCGAACAATGCTTGTTCTTTTTCGACTTCTTTTTGTGCCTCGACTTACCCGACCGTCCAAAGATTTGGAGTGGGACGATGAAGAATGGGGCTCAGCGTCTGTTCAATTGACCTTTGTCTCGACCAAGATCAGGAGCAATGCGGAGTCGAGCACCGGGCCACAATGAGCTTTAGGGACTATTAAAAATGGGGTCTTTGGTTGGCAGTCAGGTTACCCCCTGTCCAAGCAAGGACCCTCATTCTAGTCAGGGTAAGTCACACACAATCCAAACTATCCTGTGCCCACCCTCTGGCAGCTTGGCACTGAGCAGTCAGGCTTAACTTAGAAGGCAATGTGTAAAGTATTTGTGCAATAAATCATACAATAACACAATATAGCACCACAAAAATGCACCACACAGTGATTAGAAAAATATATAATATTTATATGGATATTTGCAGGTCAAAACGATCAAAGATGCAATAAGTAAATGTAGAGTTATCACTGAAAACTGATATAAAATGTCTTAAGTCTTTAAAAAGCAAGTAAATATCTCTTAAAAACAGTAAAGGTCTCTTGCAAGCATAAAGTACCTGGTTCGCGTGCAAAATCTCCGCAAGGGACCACAGAGGAGGCGATGCATGGAAAACGGAGATGTGTGTGTCGGTTTCACCCCTTCGCATACGGACTTGCGTCGTTATTTTCCACGCAGGGGAAGGCTGTGCGTCGATTTCCGGCGTGCGGACTTGGTTCCTCTTCGGGTTGTGGGGGTTTCTGACGCCCCTGGGACTGTGTGTGGAATCCTGGGCTTGCGGAGCGAAGTCACAAGCGCTGCGTCGATCCAGTGGGCGTTGCGTGGAAATTTCTCCCTCACGGCAGGCGCCACGTCGATCTTCTCTCTGGAAGTCGGGCTGCATCGTCCCAGGTCAGCTGTGTGTAGATCTGGTGGCCGAGCGTCGAAGTTCCGGTCGCAACACAGGCGCCGCGTCGATCTTCTCCTTGCGAAGTCATGCTGCGTCGTCTCGGTTCTGCGTGCTATGAATTTCTCACCGCGGGGCAGGCTGTGCGTAATTTTTAGCAGGCTGTGCGTCGAATTTGTCACCGCACAAGGAGTCCAGTTGCAGGAGTGAAGTCTTTTTGGTCCTGAGACTTCAGGGAACAGGAGGCAAGCTCTATCCAAGCCCTTGGAGATCACTTCTCAGCACAGCCAGGGAGCCGCACGGCAGCAGGGCAACAACTAGGCAGCAGTCCTTGTCAGAAAAGCAGTGCCAGTGAGTCCTTTGGGCAGCCAGGCAGTTCCTGCCAGCAGGTTTCTTGTCCAGAAGTGTCTGTGAGGTAGAGTGTCTACCCAAGAAGTGTCTAAAGTCTGTGATTTTGGGTCCTCTTCTTATACCCATTTTGGCCTTTGAAGTAGGCTTACTTCAAAGGAAAGTCTCACTTGATTGTGAAATCCTGCCTTGCCCAGGCAAGGCCCCAGACACACACCAGGGGGTTGGAGTCTGCACTCTTCCTCTCCCTCCTAGCTCAGATGGCTCATTGTAATTTGCAGGCTACACCCCAGCCCCCTTCTTATCACTGTCTGGAGAGAGGTGCAAACAGCCCAACTGTCAAACTAAGCCAGACAGGGAATCCACAAACAGGCAGAGTCACAAAAATGGTTCAAGCAAGAAAATGTCCACTTTCTTAAAGTGGCATTATCAAACACACAATCTTGAAAACAACTTTACTAAAAGATTTATTTTTAAATAGTGAGTTCAGAGGTCCCAAACTTCACATGTCTATCTACTCTCAAAGGGAAGCTACGCTTTAATCATGTTTAAAGGCAGCCCCCAGGTTAACCTATGAGAGAGATAGGCCTTGGAATAGTGAAAAACGAATTTGGCAGTATTTCACTGTTAGGACATATAAAGCACATTATTTTATGTCCTACCTTAACCATACCCTGCACCCTGCCCATTGGGATACCTAGGGCCTACCTTAGGGGTGTCTTACATGTAGGAAAAGGGAAGGGTTAGGCCTGGCAAGTGGGGACACTTGCCAAGTTGAATTTACAGTTTAAAACTGCACACACAGACACTGCAGTGGCAGGTCTGAGACATGATTACAGTGCTACTTATGTGGGTGGCACAATCAGTGCTGCAGGCCCACTAGTAGCATTTGATTTTCAGGCGCTGGACACCTCTAGTGCACTTTACTAGGGACTTACTAGTAAATCAAATATGCCAATCATGGATGAACCAATCAACAGTATAATTTACACAGAGAGCATGTGCATTTTAGCACTGGTTAGCAGTGGTAAAGTGCTCAGAGTTCAAAAGCCAACAAAAACAGGTCAGGAAAAATAGGAGGAAGGAGGCAAAAAGTTTGGGGATGACCCTGTAAAAAGGGCCAGGTCTAACAGGGACCACTACTTTAAAGCTTTCAGATTCACGGCCCGGCACTTGAAGTATGACTTCAGGTCAAGGTCACGCTCCAAACACCACAAGCACACGAGGTGCGGATTCGTCACAGACATTGCCCTGATGACAGGATCTGCAGGGCCTGAACCTGGCCTTGAGTGACGACAACCTCAATGCACTAGGAGTGTAGACACTCAAAAATCTTCAACTAAACATTGAAAAAAGACCAGTCAAAAAATGAGTGAGGGATATCTCTTCTTCGGACCTGCACTGGCTTGAGTAGTATTGTGTGGAGTGGTGCTGCACAGAGTAGAGTGGTGTTGAGTGGAGTGGTGTAGAGTGGAGTGCACTTCTGTGGAGTACAGTTTTGTAGAGTGGAGTGGCATTGTGGAGTGGAGTAGGGTAGAGTGGCATTGAGTGAAGTGCAGTTAAGTGGAGTGGCATTATGTTGAGCAGAGTGGCACTGCGTAGAGCAGAGAGGTGCTGCATGGAGTGGTGCTGCATTGCGTGGAGTGGCACTGCATACAGTGGAGTTGCGTTGCGTGCAGTGGGCTTGTGTAGAGCAGCGTTGCGGAGAGCGGCGCAGAGTGGAGTGGCACAGCATAGAGTTAAGTGGATTGGCATAGAGTGGAGTGACGTGGCATGAGTGGGGTGCAATTGCATAGAGTGGGGTGGCATTGCATGTAGCAGAGTCGTGTTGCGCGGAGCAGTATTGCGTGGAACAGAGCGGCATTGCATGGAGCAGAGTGCCTTTGCGTAGAGCAGTGTGGCCTTGTGTAGAATAGAGTTGCATAGAGTTTTGTGGCATTGCGTAGAGTGGCATGGCATAAAGAGGAGTGGTATGGCATAGAATGGAATGCAGTTGCATGGAGTGGAGTGGCATTGTGTAAAGTGGAGCGGCATTGTGCAGAGTGGAGTTGCGGTGCATAGGGTAGAGCAGTGTTGCGTAAATTGGAGTAGCCTAGAGTGAAGTGGTGTGGCTTAGAGTGGAGTGGTGCTGCATGGAGTGGCTTAGTATTGAGTGGTGTTGCATGGAGTGATGTTGCTTTGAGTGACATTACATAGAGTGGTGCTGGCAGAGTAGACTGGCGTGGAGTGATGTAGAGTGAACTGGAATAGAGTGGAATGCAATGTAGTTGTGTAAAGTGGAGTGGCATAGTGCAGAGTGGAGTGCAGTGGAGTGCAGTTACCTGGAGTGGCATTGTGCGTTGAGGTGTAGAGTATCTGTGCATGGATTGGCATTGTGTGGAGTGCAGCTGTGTGGAGTGGTGTTGTGTGGAGAGGAGTGTCATTGCGTGGAGTGGTGTTGGCTTGAGTGCCATGGCCTGGAGTGGCAATGCATAGAGTGGGGCGGCTTGCCATGGAGTGGAGTGGTGTGGCGTACAGTGAAGTGCAGTTGCGCGGAATATAGTTGTGCAGGGTGGATTTGTGCTGCGTGGAGTGACTTGACTAGAGTGGAGTGCAGTTGCCTGGAGTGGTGTTGCATTGAGTGTTGCTGCATCAAGCGGTATTGTGTGAAGTGGAGTGGGGTAGCATGGAGTGGTGTACAGTGTTGTGGCATAGAATGGAGTGCAGTTGTGTGAAGTGGCATTGCGTAAGACAGTGTGGCATTGCTTGGAGCAGAGTGGCATTGCATGGAATGGTGGTGCTTAGAGTGGAGTGGCGTATAGTGGAGTTGTGTGGCATAGAGTGCAGTGGTGTGAAGTGGAGTGCAGTTGCATGGAGAGGCATTGCGTAAAGCAGAATGTTGTTGTATAGAGCGGAGTGGCATTTTGTGAAGGGGAGTGGCATTGCTTGGAGCAGATTGGCGTTGCATAGAGTGGAGTGGTGTAGAGTGGTGTGGCATACAGTGGAGTGAAGTGGCATAGAGTGACATTTCAAAGAGTGGAGTGGCATGGGGTAAAGAGCAGTACAGTTGCATAAAGCAGAGTGACTTTGCATAGAGTGGAGTGGTGTTGCATAGAGTGGAGTTTCGCTGCATAGAGTTGAGTGGCGTTGCATAGAGCAGAGTAGTGCTGCATAGAGGGGAGTGGGATAGAGTGAAGTGGCATGGCGAAGAGTGGCATGGCATTGTATTGAGTGGTGTTGCATGGAGTGGCACTGGCTGAAGTGGTGTTGCGCGGAGTGGAGCTGCATAGAGTAGAGTGCCGTGGCACATAGTGGAGTGGCAGTGGGGTTGCATAAAGTGGAGTGCAGTTGAGTGGAGTGGCGTAGAGTATTGTTGAGTGGAGTGCCACTGTGTGGAGTGGCGTTGTGTGGAGTGCAGTTTTGTAGTGGTGTTGCTATGAGCGGAGTGGCGTAGCATTGAGTAGAGTGGCATGCTGTAGAGTGGAGTGGCATAGAGTGAAGTACAGATGTGTGGAATGCAGTTGTGCAGAGTGAATATGCTTTGCGTAGAGTGGTGTGGCGTTGTGTACAGTGGAGTGCAGTTGCGTGAAGCTGCAATGTGTGGAGTGGCATAGAGTGGTGTTGCGTGGAATGGCCTGGAGTGGAGTGGCGTGGAGTGAAGTGAAGGGGCATGGATTGGAATTGGGCTTTAGTAGAGAGAAGATCTTGTGGACGAAAGGCAGACAGGATTATGTTTTTTTGGGGCTGAGAGCTATACTTTAGTATTCAGAAAGAAAGACCTCCCCAAGGTTTCTCCCACCATGATAATGGGTACTTAAGGTACCACACCCATCGCCCTCAGTGCCAGAAACCACCATCACCCTTTGTGTGTACAGAGCTGGGAGAAAGCACAGTACTCCCACTTTGCCACCAAGATCTACTTAGTCAAGATGGCCTTTGCTGTAGGCATCACTTCCTTTCAGTCAGCACAGTGCCAAATAAGTGGGCAGAAATGGCCATCTTTAATTTTCTCAATTTCTTGTAAGCCCCAAACTATGATGTCTGACCCCGTTTTTAGGCATCACCTCATTATGCATGGCCTGTATGCAGCTCAGAAGCAAGATACACAGCAGCAAATTGCAAACCAGCTTTGTCCAACACACACAGCAATGACAAATTACTATAATCCACAAAAAGTGGTTTTTGGGAGACTAACAGCACCCTCTATACATGGGACAAAGACATCCCAAAAACACACAAGGATATACATTCTAAAGTAAACTGGAGATAGTAACCTTACAGCACTTCCTTAACGCACATTTTTGCCGTTTGGTAGAGCTGTAAAAAAGAATGGTGTCACGAAAGGCTAGTGTAACGTTAACATTGCATTAATTCGGGACAGATCAAATGCCGAGTTGCCTTCGCAAGGATTTCTGACATTTAAATTGTAAAAAAGACACACACAGTTGTTTGGTCGTACCATGTTGGTTAGCCCTCAGGTTTCCAGCCATGGGCTATCATTTATCAAACCAGTGCATTGCAGGGCTTGGAGCACGTCTGCTTCCATGATCAGCCTTGTCAAACCCACCAGATAATGATGATTTTCAGGGGTGTAGCTTGTGGGGAAGGGAGGGTATTTTTGGGGGGGTGCATGGGGTGATATACCCCCCTAATAAATGTATTCTATAGTAAATAGTTGGGTACAGGTGCTTTCAGTCAGGTATGGTGAGGTGGCTGGCAGATTTCACCTAGGAGTTTTACATGTACACACAGACAGAAACATACACATACATGCTCTCTCCTCTCTGTTTTGAAGTTCTTAAAACTGTTGGTTATCTTACAACATATCGTTTTTACGTGACCCTAACAATCTGCACTGTTGTCCCTACAACTGTCCCTTTAGTCTCCTAATGCCATGCTTCTCAAAAAATGTATGTTATCACGCTATGCCAGAGTGATTGTTGGGAAATTTGAAGCTCACACCTCTCCAGTGTTACTGACCAATCTACGCCCCTGATGATTTCTAAAGGAAAGTCTCAGGGGTGAAACAAGTGTGTCCTGCTGACATGGAACATTCGGGAAACTTTTAAAACACAGAGTTGTCAGGGGCGGTCAATTAACTTGCTAAGTTACTATTTCCAAGACAAAACTGATTGCACATTTGCTCCATAGTCCCAGTAGTGCTGGAAGTTGGGGCGCAGCGGGTGATTTGGATTATAACAGACCTCCTGAACAGTATCTTCCATGCAGCACTCACTTTTTTAGGTGCATTCAATCATACATTAAGCATGAGGCAGAGACAACATGCCTTCCAAACCACAGAATAGTATGTTAATCTTTTAGGTTGTTATCTACAGTCTGAGACAGGCTCAGGTTGGTTGTGAACAGAGGTGACTTGTTGCACACCCCTCAGCCTTCATTCAGGTCTAGAGAGACCCCCAAAGAACACTGCGCAGCCTAACTCTCAATCACACAAGAGTGGGCAGCTTCACTTAATAGGGCCTGGGCTTGATGTCCATGAGGTATAGAACACTGCTCAGCGCAGCGGGAGGGAGTAGGACACATAAGTAGTGTAACTGTGAGTGGGGGCAGGGGTGATGCCAGGGTGTACAGGTCTGCATGGTTGGTCAGGGGAGGAGATGGGTTAAAGTAAGCTATATTTTAGAAGCTTCGAAGGCCTCCAGCAGCGTTAGTGAAACAACTGGCTCTGAAGCCAATATCAGATTCAGAACTAAATTAAAGAATTGTACTTCAACAGCAGAAAGAAAAATGTCAAAATTGATATAAGCAGTAATATATCACAGCAAGCTCGGGTGCTTCCTCTCCCCGTACTGATGGTGTACCACCCACCTCGGGAGCTTCCTCGCCATGTACTGCTGGTGTACCACCCACCTTGGGTATTTCCTCTCCATGTACAGCTGGTGTACCACCCACCTCAGGTGCTTCCTTTCAACATAAACTGCTTGTGTCACCCCGTCACGTGCTTCCCCTGCTCCTGCACCCTGTTTTATTGTCTTCCTCTCTAGTCTTGCTTCAGAAGTGCTCGTCTTCTCTCCATTCATTCATGGAGCTTCTTTTCTAGGGGTTCACATTGTCTCCCTTGCTGTGGTACACCCCTCCTGTGGTTCTCCTGCTCCCTGCTTGGTGCATGCAGTGCTTTGTAGTTCCCTCCCACATTGACACTCCGTGCACAATGGACTCTGCTGGTTCCACGTACTCCCTGTGGTGAAAGTGCAACAGAGGATTACCTTGAGGCAAGCTGGGTGCTTCACTTGAGACTTAATACATGGCTTGCACTCTGGGAGATGTCCCCTGCCCTCCACACCACCACCAGCCCTCCTTGAGCATGGAAGGAATGACTGGCATTTTAACTGGTGCCTTTCTGTGCGCCTTCCACCCAGTTGGCAGCAGTGATCAACACAACATATAAGTATAGGGTGCTGAAAGCAGGCCTTTTTGATGCATTTCACCCTCAAAATATCTTGTTTTCAAAAATGCAAAAAAAAAAAAAACATGAAACCTCAGGCATCAAGTCACTACCTTATGCGTAGTGAGTGTGTGTGGTGTCGCTGTATGTGTGACAAATTAACGAGTTGTGGCATTTGTTCACAGGTTTTGTAACGTGACAGCTATATTATCTTGGTTTCCTCCCTCAGTATTTGAACTAATGCCCCCTCGTTGCTGAAAGGAGGAGTACTTCTTTCATCTCTCCAAAGCTCCGCTGAAAACACAGCTATAGCACACCTTGAAACTATATTCACCCCAAGGCTGTTCATAGTTTTCGGTTCTAAGTATCAGTGGGCTAATACGTAGTATAAATATTGAATCGTCCATCGTAAAGTGACAAACTACATGTTCTGCCAGGAAATGCGCAGCCCTCTCTTTGTCTTAACTTCTCCCTAAGTGATCTGTGTTCACACCCTTATCACATTTTTTTCTTCCGCTTACTGAAAATACTCCACGACCTCTGTTTGCAAAACTGGCTTGCACGTCTTACACTCAAGTAGTGTAATTGGTTCTATGTTTACAGAAACGGAGCAATGGAGCTCGGAGCATTCAGACGTAAGGGCCGCCTGTATGGAAAGCCGTTCATGTCAAAATTACAGCTCCCCATATTGGACACCTCCTGAAATGCAGAGCGTGCTGCAAAATGAATATGACACACACCAGAGTGAATGTTCTATGTGTCAAAATAATTATGATACGTGGCAGAGTGACTCTGAATTGAACCAAAACAAATATGAAACCTGGTAGAATGAATAAGCTACTTAGTGATTAATATGAATAACACACACAACAAATTGAATAAGAAATATATTGAAATACATATAAATCATACTGAAATTAATATGGTCCTCACTGTAAACATTAAAGCAATCACTGAAACAAATACAATATTCACCAAAAAGAATGGGGAATTTCTTGAAATGGTTGACTTATGCCAAGAGAAATATGACATACAGTGAAATTAATATGGCAGATTGAAAATAATATGAAGTATTGAAATGAATATATTATATTCTGTAAAAAGAAAACAATGTTGAAATGAACATTAAAGATGAATTTGAATTGTGTTGAAATCAATATTACTGAGATGGCAATGAATATGAGACACACAGAAATGAATAGGAGATGATTGAAAATGAATATGGCTTGTGTTGAAATTAATGCAATCCCATTGAATTGAAGTTGACATGCCTTCAAATGAGTATGACCACAGCTGAAATTCACATGAGATTTGTTAAGATTAATATGGCACGCCTTGAAATTAATATGACACATATTCAAATTAATATGATATATGTTAAACTTGATAAGTTGCATCTTAAAATTAATATGACAAGTGTTAATATGAAAATGACATCCATTGAAATAAACTTAACATTGATTGAAAAGAATATAACACATGTTAAAATGAATATGCCATGAGTTGAAATTAATATGACCTTCATTGAAATGAATATGACATGTTTTAAAATTAATACAAGTAACGTTAAAATGATCATGACATTTAGCACAATGAATACGGCTTGCATTGAAAGTGATATCATATACATTGACATGATTATGATATATGTTGCAATGGATATGATTCATGTTAAAATTAAGATGTGTTAATATGAATGAAGCATCCATTGAAAGAAATATGACACATGCTAAGATGAATATGAAATGCATTGAAACAAATATGAGCTCCACCGAAATGAATTTAACATGTCTTAAACTGAATATGACCAATGCTGAAATTAAAATGAAACTTGTAAAAATAAATATGCTGTGCTTTGAAATTGATATGATACACAGCAAAATAAATACTGCATATATCAAAATTAACATGACCTATGTTGAAATGGATATGATTATGAGAGGTGTTAAGGTGAATATGACATCCATTGAAATGAATGACAGTCATAGAAAGGAATATGACACATGTTAAGATGAATATGAGCCACTTTGAAATTAATATGACACCTGGTGAAATTAATATGGCCCACATCATAAGTAATATAACATTCTGTAACATGAATATCACACTTTTTTAAATGAAAATTAAACTGTGAGATAAATGTAACGTGCTTTGAAATGAATTAGGCAAATATTGAAATGAACACAAGCCATGTTTAAATGAATATGACTGCTGTTTAAATGAATATGGCTTGCTCTGAACTTATGTTGATTTGCTTAAAAATTTATATTACATATTGAAATCAATGTTACATATTCTCAAAGGGTCGCATTACGAGTTTGGCGGTTTGTGCACCACCATGGCGGTGGCGTGACCGCCATCTGCTTGGCAGTCAGACCACAGTATTACGATGCTGGCAGTCCCATACGGAAAGACTGCCGCAGTCCCGCCAGCACCACCAGGCAGCGCAGACCACCGCAGCGGCGAGGCAGGCCAAAAAGGCCGACGGAGCCAGTGTTTCGGATGGAAACATTATGATGTTGCCTACTGCCAGCATGACCGTGGCAGTCCATCCACCACACCCCAGCAGGTGGAAACGGAAAGCATAAAGGAAGCAACTCACCTGCAGGCAGTGTTACATGACCTGTGCCGCCATGGAGCCTATCACACACACGTCCTGCCGCAGGTGCTGCTCATCAATGGACCCACACATCACCCACATTGCAACACAATGGAAGTTCAACGGGATGCACAATAGGTTGTGAAACAAATATCCAAAGCTCACAATGCAAACAATACCTGCACAATAGTGATGGCGACATCAGAAGCATTCATGGACACATTTCACTTTGCACATGCACCTAAAACAGCATTTGCATAGGAACTGACCCTTCATGTATCTCAGGGACAAACAATATTTGAGCCAAGTGATATGCCTAGCTTCCAAATGTGTAAGTGCAAGTCAAGAAAGCACATACAACTGCAACAGCATGGTCCAGACATCTAGAGGATGTAGCTGTAAGGTACACACATCAAAGTCGACACATGGTCAGTCAAATCCAAAGGAAGCTACCACAATTTAACACCCTCCATGTGTGGACAAACAAAACTCTAGCTCCCGCACATGAAACGAAAGTAAAATCTATATCAGGAGACAAATCTACATCATACATGCTGACATTGGCCAACACAAGATGAAATACGTATCCTAGCAAGCATAACACAATGCAATGACACCCCAATTGGATCAACACCCACATATCCATACAGTTAACATCCACCCTTGTCACATCCCACAAAGTCAGATATTGAAAAACAACAGCAAATGTGGTGGTTGTGTCTGTGGGTGTTGTGGTGGTGTCTAGGGGTATGGTGACTGAGGTGTATGGGGCTGTGGTTTGTGAGCTGTTGTAGGAGGCTGGCCTGGCTTGTAGTGGGTACCTTATACCAGGTCCAGTTATCCCTTATTAGTGAAATGCAGTAGTGTTCTAGTAGCTTAGGCTGATAGAGGTAGCTGTAGCAGTGCAGCTTAGGCTGAACTACTAGGAGACATGCAAAGCTCCTGCAATACCAATTATAGTTACACAGTACTTATACACAATAAAAGACAATACTCAAAATTACCAAAAATAAAGGTACTTTATTTTAGTGACACAAGGCCAAAATTATCTTAGAGGCAATACTCCTTCTGTAGGTAAGTATTATACACAATATATACACTAGACACCAAAATCAGGTAAGTAAATAGTCATAGGATAGTGCAAACAATAGAAAATACCATAGAATGCAATAGGAAGAAATAGGCCTTGGGGCAACACAAACCATATACTAAGAAAGTGGAATGCGAATCACAAATCCCCCCCTAGGCAAGTGTAGTGTGTAGAGGGCTGATGGGAGTGTAAGAAAACCACAAAGGTTGGTAAAATACCCCACCCCAGAGCCCAGGAAAGTAGGAGTAAAGTACTGCAAGTTTCCTCAGGACACACTAAAAGTCGTGAATAGAATTATTGCAAGAACTAAGCAAGACTGCAAGCAACAAATGGTGGATTCCTGGACTTGAAGACCTGTAAAGAGAAGAGACCAAGTCCAGAAGTTGCACAAGATTCCAGGAAGGACAGGAGCCCCTGTCAACCTAGAAGATGGTGCAAAAGAGGATTCTCCGGTTGGAAGAAGTCTGCAGAAGAGCACCAAAGAAGATGGCCGTGGGTTTCTACGTGATGCAAAAGATGTCCCACGTGGAGATGTTGGATGCAGGTGAGTTGTTGCGCTGGATTAGTCCAACAAGCCTTGGTTCAAGCAATGTCGGGGATTGTGTCAAAATGGTGCTGCCTGGACTCAGGAGGGACCTGGGGGCCTCAACTCAGACTGAGGAGGCAGAGGAGGCTTCCAACACTGGAGGGAACCCACAGATGACCAGGCAGCACCCACAGAGGTCCCAGGACACGGGGACAAAAAAGATGCAAATTCGGGTTGCTGCAGCACTACAAAAGAAGGTCCCACGCTGCCAGAGAACAACTCAGCGAGTTGAGCGTCGCAGGATAGAGTGCTGGGGACCTGGGCCAGGCTGTGCATGAAGGATTCTTGCAAATAGTGCACAGAGGCCTCAGGAGGTGAATATGACGTGGTGCACAGGGGTACTGTCGCAAACGGGGAAGACAAGCTCTTACCTCCTCCAAATTTGGACAGCTGGACCTTAGGACAGTCTGTGTCGAAGGGGTCCATCACCTGTGTTCCAAGGAGCACGCTCGTTATCAGGAGAGGAGTCCCAGAGAACCGGTCGTCGTCTTAAAAGGTGCCTGCTGGAGCAGGGAAGTGACTGTTTCATTCCACTGGAGATTTTTCAGTCCTTCTGGTGCAGGGTGAAGACAGGGAGTCCCCAGAGTGTGCACACCATGGTAACTGTTGCAGTTGCTGGCTGGAGCTGAAGTTGCGGAGTCGCAGTAGCCTTTCTGGATACTTTGTTGCAGTTACAATGATTCCTGGAGAAGTCTGCGGTTAATCCGAGGTCAGAGGATGAAGCAGGAGTTGCAGAGGATTCCTGGTGGAAAATTGCAAGCCAAATCTGAAGAGGAACCCACAGGAGAGACCCTAAATAGCCCTGAGTGGAGGATTGGGTACCTACCCAGGTATGCACCTATCAGGAGGGGTCTCTGACGTCACCTGTTGGCACTGGCCACTCAGAGATCTCCAGAGTGTCCCCACACCTTGGGAAACAAGATGGCTAACACCAGGGACACAATGCAGGAGCTCTGGGCACCACCCCTGGGGTGTTGGTGGACAGGGGAGTGGTCACTCCCCTTTCCTTTGTCCAGTTTCACGCCAGAGCAGGGGACAGGGGGTCCATGAACCGGTGTAGATTGGCTTATGCAAGGAGGGCACCATCTGTGCCCTGTAAAGCATTTCCAGAGGCTCTGGGTGGCTACCCCTCCCCAGCCTGTAGCACCTATTTCCAAAGGGAGAGGGTGTAACACCATGCTCTCAGAGGAAATGCTTTGTTCTGCCTTCCTGGGACTGAGCTGCTCAGATCCCAGGAGGGCAGAACCCTGTCTGTGAGGTGGCAGCAGCTGTAGCTGCAGTGCAAGCCTCAGAGAGCTGGTTTGGCAGTACTGGGTGTCCATGCTGGAACCCCCAGGATGCATGGAATTGGCTCCCCAATACCAGATTTGGAATGGGGGGACAATTCCATTATCTTAGACATGTTACCTGGCCATATTCTGAGTTACCATTGTAAAGCTACATATAGGGATCGACCTATATGTAGTGCACGCGTGTAATGGCGTCCCTGCACTCACAAAGTCCCGGAAAATGGCCCTGAACTATGTGGAGGCACCTTTGCTGGTTCAAGGGTGTCCTCACACTTAGTAACTTTGCACCTAACCTTCAGCAAGTGAAGGTTAGACATATAGGTGACTTATAAGTTACTTAAGTGCAGTGAAAATGGCTGTGAAATAGTGTGTGCACTATTTCACGTAGGCTGCAATGGCAGGCCTGTGCAAGGGTTTGTCTGAGCTCCCTATGGGTGGCAAAATAATTGCTGCAGCCCATATGGATCTCCTGGAACCCCAATGCCCTGGGTACCTAGGTACCATAGACTAGAGACTTATAAGGGGGTTCTAGTGTGCCAATTGAAATTGGTAAATGAAGTCACACATTAGGCCATAAACTATGAGGACTGGGGTCCTGACCAGCAGGATCCCAGTGAGACAGGCAAAAACATTCTGACATACAGGTAAAAATGGGGGTAACATGCCAAGGAAGATGGTACTTTCCTACAGCAGTATTTCATTATCAGGACATGTAAAATACCCCAGTATATGTCCTACCTTTCAAATACACTGCACCCTTCCTATGGGGCTGCCTTGGGCCTACCTTAGGGGGTACCTTACATGTAGTAAAAGGGAAGGTTTGGGCCTGGCAAGTGGGTGCACTTGCAGGTTGAAATGGCAGTTTAAAACTGCACACAGACACTGCAGTAGCAGGTCTGAATCGTGTTTACAGGGATACTCATGTGGGTGGCACAATCAGTGCTGAAGGCCCAATAGTAGCATTTGATTTATTTACAGGTCCTGGGCACACATGTTGCACTATACTAGGGACTTACTGGTAAATCAAATATGCATATCATGGATAAACCAATCATCAGGTCAATTTAGACAGAAAGCACTTGCGCTTTAGCACATGTCAGCAGTGGTAAAGTGCTCAGGGTCCGAAAGCCGGCAAAAACTAAATGTAGCACATAGTCAAAAACATATATTTATTTTAGTTAATTAATTTGTGGTCATATCATATCCTTTCAGAATATGTAATATTAATTTCAATATGTATTGGTAATTTTAAAACAAATGAACATCGATTCAAGGCAAGCCATATTTAAACAATGAGCATTTTAATTTACACATGGCTTGTGCTCATTTCGATATGTGCTTTATTCATTTCAAAGCATGCTATATTTATCTCATATAGTTTCATATCTATTCTAATAAGTGTCATATTCATTTTAATGAATGTCATATTAATTTTGCTATGGGTCATACCAACTTCATCAGATGTCGTATTCATTTGAAAATGGTTCATGTAAATCTTAACATGTGTCATATTGCTTTAAATGAATGGTATATTCGTGCCAGTGGATGTCATGTTCACTTTAACACCTGACATTATAATTTTAACACGGGTCATATCCATTTCAACACAGGTCAAATTCATTTCAATATATGCAATATTCATGTTGATGTGTATGATATTGATTTCAAAGCATAACATTCATTTTGCCAAGTTTCATTTTAAAGTCAGCATTGGTCATATTCAGTCTAAGGCATGTTGAATTAATTTCAAAAGGGCTCATATTCATTTAATGTCATATTCATTTTAGCATGTGTCATATTCCTTTCAATAGATGTCTCATCCTTATTAATGCATGATATTGATTTTAACATGACTCATACCAATTGCAACACATATCATAACCATGTCAATGTGTGCCATATTACTTTCAATGGAAACCATATTCATTTTTTTTATAAATGTAATGTTCATTGCACATTATATTCCTTTCAGAATAATGCATTTTCATTTTGGTACCTTATATTAATTTCAAGCTGTCATATTCATTCCAATGTGTGTCATATTCCTCTTGGCATATGTCAGTCATTTCAAGAAATGTTGCATTCTTTTTGACAAATATTGTATGTGTTTCAGTGATTGCTTTATTATTTACAGTGAGGGCCATATTTATTTCAGTTTGATTGATATATATTTCAGTATATCTCTTATTCAATTCTGAGTGTGAGTTATTCATATTAATCACTAATTAGCATATTCACTTTGCCTGGTTTCATATTTGTTTTGGTTCAAGTCAGATTCACTTTGCCAGGTATCATAATTATTTTGACACATAGTACATTCATTCTGGTGTATGTCATATTCATTTTGCAACACGTTATGCATTCCAGGAGGTGTCCTATATAGGGAGCTGTAATTTTGACATGAACGGCTTCCCATACCGCCTGGCTGGGTTGGGATGGGAAGAAAGTGGAAAAGGGCGACAGGAGACGGAGCGAATGAAGAGGCATATATTACAAACATTGGCCACCGCATGCACCAAGGCTTACAGATATATTAATCAGTTTAACAAACAGATCTCTGACTGGGGCATTCGAAGTGACTCGAGAACATAAGACAATGCAAATCCAGTGTAGTGTAGTAGTGTTTACAGCTCACTTGAGCTTCACGCAAAGGAATAGTGATTAATGGAAAAGACATGTCAGAGAACGGCTTCCTGTGAGCTTAGCGCGTGTCTAACAAGGCTTCTGTGTACTTACCAGCCTGCTGCTGTATTTGGTACAGCTGACTACAGCAGAGCATTTTATCTTTCCACTGTAGCATCCATCAACGTGCACCTGCATCCCTTGGCTGCATGATAATGTGCTGTGCAGTGTTAACCAAAAGAAAACAACTTTGAATATATGAGGCACCCTCTGTAAACAGCAGATCTCGATCTTTGAATCCTTTGCAAATGTGATGAGATAAGAACCACCCAAAAGGAAGAGAAAGAAGAAAATTAAACACCTAGACAAGACTGCAAGAAACCAGGAGTGGATTCTTGAAGAGGAAGACCTGTGGAAGAAGGGGACCAAGTCTAGAAGTCACAGAAGAGTCCAGGGGGAGCAGGAGCTACTACCCACCCAGCTGTGGTTGCAGGAGTTGGTGGATGGTAGGATGAAGATGGACAGGAATGCAGCTCTGGAGCAGGTGAAGAGTTCCTGGAGGATGCAGTCGATGTGCCACGCCGGATGGATGATTGTAGTCGGTCAGTGGCATGGAAGAGCCACCCACATGCTCTGGGAAAGGCAAAGGTTGCGGTGAAGTAAAAGTGAAGTTGCCGGGGACAAGCAAGGTCCAAGAGGACTCAACCCATGGGGGAGAATCCTAGGAGGACCCTCAGCAAGGCAGAGAGTCCACAGAAGAAGAGGCAGCTCCCACAGGAGATTCACTGGACGAGGAATCAGAAGTCGCAGAGTAGCCACGCAGTACAACTGGAGAAGAGTCCCACGCTGCAGGAGAAGCACACAGAGGGCTGTGCATTGCAGGAAGGAGTGGAGAGGGCTGGGACTACAAGGAGGCTGAAGATTCCTTGGAGGAGATGGTAACAAGCCTTGGTAGCTGCAAGAGATGCGGTGCACGTGGGTACGGTCCTGCGTAGGAAGGAAAAGGCTTACCACCGCCAAAGTTGGATAGCTGGCTGAGAGGACCAAGAGGATTACTTCGGATCACCACCTGTGATGCAGGATCCACGCAGCTCAGGATGAGAGGCGATCCACACAGCCAGTCGCCGTTGCAGTAGGTGCCTGCGGATGCAGGGGAGTGGCTCCTTCACTCCAAGGAAGATTCCTTCTTCCTTCTCATGCAGCCTGAAGACTTGCCACCCTCAGAGGATGCACAGCCGGGGAAATATTACAGAAGCTAGAAGGACCCGTGGAAACAATCTTGCAAGCAGAGTCTTTGTCGTGGATGCAGATTGTTGGTTCCTGGAGGGTCCAGTCATAGTTCCAGTGGCCAGAAGTCGAAGTAGAGGTTGTAAAGGAGTCCTGCTGGAATCTTAGCAGCTAAATCTGAGGACCCACTCAAGAGAGAGACCCTAAATGGCCCCGAAAGGGGGATTGGTCACCTTGCCAGGTGAGCACTTGTCAGGAGGGGGCTCTGATGTCACCTGCCTGACCTGGCCACTCAGATGCTCCCAGAGGTCCCTGTCAACCTTGGATTCAAGATGGCAGAACCCAGGGACTCTCTGGAGGAGCTCCGGGCACCACCCCTGGGATGGTGATAGACAGGGGACTGGTCACTCCTCTTTTCATTGTCCAGTTTCGTGCCAGAGCAGGGACTGGAGGTCCCTGAACTGATGTAGACTGGTTTATGCACAGAGCATATGTGCCCTTCAAAACATACCAGTGGCTTGGGGAGGCTACCCCTCCCAAGCCATATAACACCTATTTCCAAAGGTAGAGGATGGTACCCCCCCCTCTCCCACAGGAAATCCTTTGTTCTACTTTCCTGGGCTGGAGCTGTTCAAGCAACAGGAGGGCAGAAACCTGTCTGAGGGGTGGTAGCAACTTGGGCTGCCTGGAAAACCACAAAAGGCAAATGCTGAGGGTCCTCTAAGGAGCCCCCAGGCTGCATGGAATCATACTTCCAATACTGGCAACAGTATTCAGGTATGATTCTGGCATGTCTGATACCAAACATGTTTAGGTTCGGAGTTACTATTATGTAGCTGGACCTATGTCCAGTACACGCATAAAATGGCATCCCTGCACTCACGAAGACCAGGAAAAAGGAGCTGGAGTTCATGGGGCACCTCTGCTAGTGCACGGGTGCCCTCACACATAGGTACTTGCACCCTGCCCTCTGGGCTACGAGGGCCTGCCATAGGGGTGACTTATAGTGATCTGGTGCAGTGACCTATAGTGAAAAAGGGTGCATGCACCATTTCACGCATGCTGCAATGGCAGACCACTTTGCATGGGCTCCCCATGGGTGGCATAATACATGTTCAGCCCATGGGGGTCCCCTGGTACCCCAATGCCCTGGGTACCTGGGTACCATATACTAGGTACTTACATGGGGGCACCAGTATGCCAAATGTGGGATGCAAATGGTTAAAGTAACCATGTTTGGAGGGAGAGAGCGTAATCACTGGGGTCCTGGTTAGCAGGCTCCCAATGAACACAGCCAAACACACTGACAACAGGCAGAAAATGGTGGTAACCATGCCAAGAAAGAGGGTACATTTCTACAAGATCTATTTAGACTGACTGGAGATCTAGTTACAGATGATCGTCTATACATTTAGACATTGAGTATGCATCACTGTGAGGAAGTAACCTTTTTTGTATTTTCACCCCAATATTTGTGACTGATACTGAAGGTAACTTGCCCTGACTGTGCCCTGGGCTCTGCTTAACAGGCCCAGGGCCAGTGCTCTGAACATAAGGTATATGACGCTATTAGATACTACAAAAATGGTATAAGTGGACTCAAATGAATGGTAATGATAAATGCAACAATTTGCCATTGTTGAATTTATCTTACCTTATACAGAACATAAGTTATAAGACCTTCTTCTCTGTACGCCAAATTCCAGCCTGCTAGTGATCTCTCATGATTGGTCAGCCCTAACAGGATTAGCCAAGCTGCTTTGATTAGGTGATAAGTGGCCTACTTTGAGCAGAGGTTATCTGATATTGGAGGGAGGCAGACGGTGCAGCAAGGCCAAGAAGGGGGCTGGTTGAAGCAAGCTGAGGCTTCAAAAGAATACCACTCAGAAAGGAGTGCAACCAGGTCTGCCTTCCCACCCTGTACCCCACAGATAGATTAAGAGAGGAATGTGGAGATGTCCAGGGGAGGAGTTGATGGAAATGAGCTGCACCAGAGGGGATGGTTTAGCCCAATCTTGCTCCTCTGGAGAGAAATCATCCATCTTGAAATGCTAAAGTGTAGTGCTTTATGGGACAAGAAGATGCCACACTTTGGAGGAAGTTGTCATACTTCTGGGTGGTACTCTGCAGCCCACTGGACAAGAATCCCCAGTGCCTGTCCCCAAAGATGATTGAATAAAAGTGGCTGATCTTCATTGGAGTTCAGATCTGAAACCACAAGAAGAAGGACTGCCCTGCTGGAACCCTGTCTGCAACCCAGAGGGTTACACACTGAAGTACTGCAAAGCCCAGAGGACTTTGCCTTGCTTCTAAAAGGACTTAAGAGTGGTCTCCCTGGAAGCAACAGGATAAATTAGCTTCCCTCCACCAACTTCCACAAAAGTCCCTAGCCTGGAGTGTGCCTAGTGGACTTGCAAGGACTTGGCCATTGTGGAAATTGTAGTACCAACGACCCAAGGAGCAACTCAGAGATTCTGGAACCTTGGATTTGGATCGTGGACCACTTTCCTGCATCAAGAAATACTGGAAGTAAGTGTAAAGTGTTACATTACAGGCGGCTAGAACTCTTGACTTTGTCCTGGTCCAGTGCAACCTTCCCTTTACGCGCTGTTGACTTCTAAGCACTAGTTACTTTTAATCTTTAAAAATCAAGAGGAGCTCGTACTTCGAGAACAATACTGGCCTGGGAGAGTGTAAGTGTACTGGCGCCCTAAGGTCATCGACCATAGGTTGGTATGTTACTGGTACTGGATATATAAACTGTGTTGTTCCACCATCCTCCCGCCTGTTGGCTCACATAGTTTTCGCCGATTGGCAAACTGTTGACTTTCTCCCAAGTTGGCACCATTTGTAGATTACTTACTGGTCTAGGTTGATGCTACCTGGCATTGTCCAGGACAACAGGGATTATCAGAATGGTTATGATTCCGGAGTAACCTGCAACTAATTATGGTTGTTGCCTGAATTGGGTAATATCTATGCTGAGCATATAATTATTGTTGATGTTACAAAAGTACCACCCTTTTCATGAGTACCTCCAATGTATTCTCTGCCTCCCATGCGTGGTGGCATGTCGAAATGTATGTGTTGAGGTGGCACTGTGATGATGCCTATGCTTTACCACGGCATAACCTGATGACTTTATGGGGCATATTTATACTTTTGTTGCACCGCATTTGTGTTGTTTTTTGATGCAAAAGTGGCGCAAACTTACAAAATATAATTGTATTTTGTGAGTTTGCGTTGCTTTTGAGTCCAAAAAGGACGCAATTGCGGTGCAAAAAACAAGAATAAATATGGGCCAATGTATGTCAACCTGGTGCCTGCACAGTCAGGACAATGAGCAATAATATCACGAAATTGCATTGCACAATATTCATGACCTATGACGTTTTGGTCTTGTGACTTGCCTCTAATACTGGTGTTTGTGGCGCAAATGCTTTACACCTGACCTCTGGAGATAAGCTTGACTGCTGTGTGTCAAGCTACCAGCGTGTGAGTACAGGTTATCTTTAATGTGTAACTCAAGTGTCCTGACAAGAGTGGTGGATTCTGCCTGGCTTAGGTGCATACCCTATCCAACCAGAATCCCAATTTCTAACATTGGTGATCAGCAGTGAGGACAGGACTTGAGTTTGTGCAATACCTCAGTGACTAATTTTTGCACTACAAACTCTGCACTTAGACCATTATGGTCTGTTGATTTTCTACTGTTCTCTCACATTGGTCATTTTTATTGCTTACGCCTATCTCACTTTTTACACCTGGAAATGTTGTTGTTGCACTTGTGTTTTAGTACCTGGCCAAAATGAGGTGAACCTTTGATCTCGACAAACTGGGACGTTACACAGTGGATGAGATAAAGGGTTTCTGCAGGAAGTGGAGGTTAGAAGTGGAAGAGAAAGCCACCCATCCGAACCTCAGCTACACCCTGTTCATGTTGTTACAGCATAATGGGAAAAAGTGCCAACAGGGAACCCATAGGGTGGCACCAAGGAATACTATGAGTGGGAGGGGTCCCAATCCACACCCCCCAGGGGGGAGTGACCCAGAGGAGCTGGAGGACAGAGCGTACCAGGTAGGGCTGGCCAGGTTCAGAAAGTCCTTTGCTGGGACTAGTGGCAGGACCAGTGTCATCTCCCTTTCCCTGTCCCCTGAGGAGCTCAGAGATTGACAGGCTGAGCGGGACCTGAGGCTGAAGCTGGCGCAGCTGGCAGCAGAAAAAAAGAGGCTAGAGACTGAGAAGGTCTTAGTGCTGGAGAGGATGGTGGAGGCTGAAAGGGCCTTTGACAGGGAAAAGCTTGCCTTTGAGGAAAGGAAACAGACCCTTAAATATAGCGTTAGAGTTCTAGACTCGCTTGCACTGCAGGTTGAGTCCAGCGGAGGCTGCAATTGTGAGTCTAGTGGCAGGAACACCCCCCACATACCCACCGGCTTGGTACCTAGCTTCAAGGAGGGGAATTACATACCTCAGATGCAGCAGGAGTATGAGAGGGCTCTGATAGCATGCAGGATCCCTGAGAAGGATTGGGGAACTGGCCTGGGGAGTGATAGTCCTGATAATGGGAGGGATGTCCTACTGGCCCTGGAAGAGAGAAACAGGCAGAGGTACACCCCCATGAAGGAGGCCCTGATTGCGAAATATTGAGTTGCCCCTGAAGAGTATAGGTTGAGGTTAAGGGGCTGTAGGAAACTGTTTATTGATTTAGGCGGGTTTTTTATTACCATTGTAAAAATGCCGTTTTTAGAAAGTGGTCATTTCTCTGTGCTTATATCTAGTGCTTTAGCAGCCTGACTCCAATCCATGTCTGGGGAGGAGTTACAGCTCCACTTGCTGCATACTGTCCGCACAGACATCACACAGGAGGGGCTGTGTGTGACTGAAGAGGCATCTGCGCACTGATAGTCATGCTGGAGTGGGGAGAAGGAGAGTCATTCACACCTTACATGTGAATAGGCTGTGTCCTGCCCACACATAATGGACAGATTCTGGAGATGGGGCTGGGTTGAAAGGGTGGTGTGCTTCACTTGCAAGGGCTCTTTTGAAGTTACCCCTGAACAAAGGCATATTTGGAGTATAAGTATAGAGACTCTGGCCCCATGATTTTTAGAGCACTTTTGGAACTGGGGCTGAACCTCTGACAGAAGGACTTCCCAAAGGACTCATCTGGACTGCTCTTCTTTTGTTGCCCTGCTGCCTAGTGTCTGCTGGGTGGCACAAAGGACTCATCTAGATTGCTTTTCTGCTTGTTGCCCTGGTGCCAGCTGCTCCTTGACTGTTGGCCTGATGTGCTGGCCTGCCTGCTTTGCTCCCAACTGTTCTCTAAGGGCTGGCTGGAGAACCTCTGATCCCTCAGAGTTCCTACATTAGCGGGTTTGCCAATTAGCTCTGAGGCTGACCAATTTAACCTTCTTCAGATGTGCTTGGTGAGCACCTCATTATCCCCTGACCAAACGAAGAGCGCTTTTATTGCCCTGTGTGCATATGATGAACGCTTTGGTTCTTTCCCTCTCTTTTTGGGCACCAGTGCGTTTTGGACACTGGAAGCGGTGAAAGAAGTACTCACCAACTGGCGCCTTGGCTCTCCACAAGTAAATTGTGGGCGTGCCACTTTTCTGTTCCTACTCGACGACTGCCGTACTGAAAGATTCCCCTCAGAGCGCCCCCCCCCTGGAAACCTGCCACACCCGCTCGTCGCTTGGTGAGTGCAGTGCCTTTCTGTGGCTCATCAGGCACCCCTCTCTGAAGGGCCCTACCCCTTCAAGAGGCACTGCGGGCAGAACTTGTGAGCCAGACTGCCATAGGAAGGGTGTGCTGGAGTCTTCCCCCCGCACTAGCAAGGCTAACCCCCAGAAAGAGGAAGGTATAGAGGGTGCTAACACAAAGAGGAGGGACAGAGAGTGTTACTGGTCCAGTGTACAATCTCCCTATAATAGTAACTATATACAGGTACACTGTTCCAAAATCATAGAAAAGAAAATGAAGACAGGGAAAACCTGTAATCTCAGGAGCGAGAGCCCTCAAGCATCACTCTGGATGACTAGCATCATCATCGGGAATCGCTCTTCACTGGGCCGGCACTGCAATGCCTAGTGGGCACCCCGGAATGGGGTCTCTCAGCCGAATTCTGAGATAGTGGCTAGAAAATTCAATAGTGCAAAACAAAGGTGCTGTAAGTCACCATCAAAGACAAAAAAGAGGAAAAAGTGATTTAAAATTGGTTATTCATCCATAAACTTCATCATTTAATCGGTCAAATGTAACAAGGATGAAGACCAAGGTTAAAAACAATTTTGGAAGTAAGGTTGAGGGTTATGCTCATACGCCTTTCAAAAATGAATAGATGTATTAGAGAGTCCTACAAATTATAAGGCATCTCTATGATATGGTCGACATGTTTCGCGTCTATTGGTCTATACAGATCCACTGACGCTTCATCAGGACCCGCGTTACTATATAAATAAACCTCTTTAGAAATATATGGAAACCGGTCACTTACTGAAGTTGACTGGTAATACAGGTACCATGAAAAACAAACAAAAAACGCAAAAAAACCATAAAACAAATTTCACTGTTATAATGTATCACAAAAGTTCTGATAAGAAATGGCGCAGCCACACTTTGGTCAATAAAAATGAAAGGGACATCACACAAAGAAGATGCTTACCACCCCCTACTCGAGAACAGGTTCCATGGGTAAGGCGTCTCTAGGACTCATGGTGACACTAATTGTGAATAAAGGTAAAAATATAAAGAGAAGGAATGATTCCATAGTATAACCTAAAGGAAAAAATGCATGACAGATAACTATCCAAAAGTTTGGAAATACCTTAGTAGTATTGTAGAATGTCTTGGGTTGTTAAAAAAGGCTACAGGTTGCCGCAAATAACATTATTTGTGATCAAAGATAGATTATTACCCAAACATGTAGTCAACATAATGCAAATGCGATCGCATGTCGAGGAGAAACACAGTGTATACTATTCAAAGTGCCCCCAGAAAAGTTATGAGCAAAAAGGCATGTTGTGAGACAGTAAAAACCGAGTGTAAAAAGATCGGCAAATGATACTGGCCAATAAGCTCGTGGCTCTAATGCTAAAAAATATTCACGCACTCGCCATGCCGCCGAAATGGTGTAAAAGTGAAAAGAGACATACCAAGTAGAAAAAGGGGGGTCCCGACGTTCTCACTCGAACGTCAAGGACCGGTACTTACATATTTAATCACTGGTCCTGTACTCAGACCTACCCTCGGAGACTGCCTCCCGACAACAACCGGGTCGGGAGTTCTCCGAACTCTTAAATAGACGCTGCTAGACTCAGCGCGTCTCTTGGCAGCGCGTCTATTTTGGGCAAAATAAAGAAAGGACTAAATGCGTCCAAAAGAAAGTAGAGGTCGAAGAAGGACTACAAGTGCGGAGGCACTTGTAGTTCAGGACCTCGCAGACATGATAATGAAAGGTAGGCCAAGTCCACAATAAATACTAATAGTAGTTTTGTGCCAAACGAGGAGTACATCAATTATCAATGTTCTGAAAGCTCGTGGGACCAGAGTTGTATATCAATCTTAAAAATAAAGCATGTTTTGTGGTACAAACGCCCTGAACATACCACGGAAAGAATACTGATTATAATGTCGAGCCAAGGGAAAAATCAATGAACTGTGTTTCTCAGGCTCGTGGTAGACCAGAGTTATAGAAGTTATTTTGGCAAAAATTGTTTCCTATTATATTAATTTGGTTCAAAGAAAGGAGGAGAAAATAGCCCTGAGTATAACACGTCAAAAACTAGAACTGCCACATTGGAGTCAGGAATAGAGGATACAACGGTTAGGGACAGGGACTCAGGGTGAGAGAGAGGTCCAAGGGATGTCATCATTAAGACCTCTTAAATGGGTCCCCAATTTAAACACCCACTTTTGTTCAATCCTGAAGAGAGCCCTAGAATCATTGGGGCGAATAAATGGTGCTTCAATTACCACCCACCATAAATCATCTGGAGAATGATGAACCTCCAAGAAATGTACACTCAGCTTGGTAGTGAGCATTTTGCACCTAATGTTGCTTCTGTGTTCATTGATACGGGTCTTGACAGATCTTGATGTCATGCCAATGTATCGTAGATCACAAGGGCACGTGATCATGTAGATGCAATTTTTTGTATTGCAGTTGGTATGTTTTGTGAGATACCAAGGCCCAATGGAGTCAAAATCAAGTTGTTTCAGATGTCTAGTAAGGCCACAAACATTACAATTGCCACAAGGGTGATGTCCCACAACTGGTGGGAGATCCCATAAAGTTGTTTGATTAGGAGGGTTATGTGAAATACGTGGACGTGTGTGTACCACTAAGTCTCTTATATTGGCAGTTCGTTTGAAAGCAAAGAGAGGCTTTGGTAAATTGTGGCCTCCGCTAGTAAGGATGGACCATCGCTTGTTAATCAGCTTCTTAATAGAGTTTGACAATGGAGTGTAAGTTGAGACACACGTCAGCCTAGCCTGAGGGCGATGTTCTCTAGGCGCCAGTAGTGCTTCTCTATTGTTATTCCTGGCTCTTTTTCGTGCTTGGTTGACGATCTTTGATGGATAATGACGATCGCATAGTTTGTACTGAAGAGTTTTAGATTGTTGGTCAAATTCAGTGAGAGAACTACAATTCCGTCTTAATCGTAGAAATTGACCAGATGGTAGATTGTCCCGCAAGGCCTTGGAGTGATGGCTCTGGTAGAGTAACAACGAGTTACGATCCGTGGGTTTGTGGTACACACTAGTCTGCAGTTTCCCATTATTGATTGAGATCATCAGGTCTAAAAACGGTAATTGATGATCAGACACTGTGTGTACCACAAACCCACGGATCATAACTCGTTGTTACTCTACCAGAGCCATCACTCCAAGGCCTTGCGGGACAATCTACCCTTTGGTCAATTTCTACGATTAAGACAGAATTGTAGTTCTCTCACTGAATTTGACCAACAATCTAAAACTCTTCAGTACAAACTATGCGATTGTCATTATCCATCAAAGATCGTCAACCAAGCACGAAAAAGAGCCAGGAATAACAATAGAGAAGCACTACTGGCGCCTAGAGAACATCGCCCTCAGGCTAGGCTGGCGTGTGTCTCAACTTACACTCCATTGTCAAACTCTATTAAGAAGCTGATTAACAAGCGATGGTCCATCCTTACTAGCGGAGGCCACAATTTACCAAAGCCTCTCTTTGCTTTCAAACGAACTGCCAATATAAGAGACTTAGTGGTACACACACGTCCACGTATTTCACATAACCCTCCTAATCAAACAACTTTATGGGATCTCCCACCAGTTGTGGGACATCACCCTTGTGGCAATTGTAATGTTTGTGGCCTTACTAGACATCTGAAACAACTTGATTTTGACTCCATTGGGCCTTGGTATCTCAAAAAACATACCAACTGCAATACAAAAAATTGCATCTACATGATCACGTGCCCTTGTGATCTACGATACATTGGCATGACATCAAGATCTGTCAAGACCCGTATCAATGAACACAGAAGCAACATTAGGTGCAAAAAGCTCACTACCAAGCTGAGTGTACATTTCTTGGAGGTTCATCATTCTCCAGATGATTTATGGTGGGTGGTAATTGAAGCACCATTTATTCGCCCCAATGATTCCAGGGCTCTCTTCAGGATTGAACAAAAGTGGGTGTTTAAATTGGGGACCCATTTAAGAGGTCTTAATGATGACATCCCTTGGACCTCTCTCTCACCCTGAGTCCCTGTCCCTAACCGTTGTATCCTCTATTCCTGACTCCAATGTGGCAGTTCTAGTTTTTGACGTGTTATACTCAAGGCTATTTTCTCCTCCTTTCTTTGAACCAAATTAATATAATAAGAAACAATTTTTGCCAAAATAACTTCTATAACTCTGGTCTACCACGAGCCTGAGAAACACAGTTCATTGATTTTTCCCTTGGCTCGACATTATAATCAGTATTCTTTCCGTGGTATGTTCAGGGCGTTTGTACCACAAAACATGCTTTATTTTTAAGATTGATATACAACTCTGGTCCCACGAGCTTTCAGAACATTGATAATTGATGTACTCCTCATTTGGCACAAAACTACTATTAGTATTTATTGTGGACTTGGCCTACCTTTCATTATCATGTCTGCGAGGTCCTGAACTACAAGTGCCTCCGCACTTGTAGTCCTTCTTCGACCTCTACTTTCTTTTGGACGCATTTAGTCCTTTCTTTATTTTGCCCAAAATAGACGCGCTGCCAAGAGACGCGCTGAGTCTAGCAGCGTCTATTTAAGAGTTCGGAGAACTCCCGACCCGGTTGTTGTCGGGAGGCAGTCTCCGAGGGTAGGTCTGAGTACAGGACCAGTGATTAAATATGTAAGTACCGGTCCTTGACGTTCGAGTGAGAACGTCGGGACCCCCCTTTTTCTACTTGGTATGTCTCTTTTCACTTTTACACCATTTCGGCGGCATGGCGAGTGCGTGAATATTTTTTAGCATTAGAGCCACAAGCTTATTGGGCAGTATCATTTGCCGATCTTTTTACACTCGGTTTTTACTGTCTCACAACATGCCTTTTTGCTCATAACTTTTCTGGGGGCACTTTGAATAGTATACACTGTGTTTCTCCTCGACATGCGATCGCATTTGCATTATGTTGACTACATGTTTGGGTAATAATCTATCTTTGATCACCAATAATGTTATCTGCGGCACCCTGTAGCCTTTTTTAACAACCCAAGACATTCTACAATACTACTAAGGCATTTCCAAACTTTTGGATAGTTATCTGTCATGCATTTTTTCCTTTAGGTTATACTATGGAATCATTCCTTCTCTTTATATTTTTACCTTTATTCACAATTAGTGTCACCATGAGTCCTAGAGACGCCTTACCCATGGAACCTGTTCTCGAGTAGGGGGTGGTAAGCATCTTCTTTGTGTGATGTCCCTTTCATTTTTATTGACCAAAGTGTGGCTGCGCCATTTCTTATCAGAACTTTTGTGATACATTATAACAGTGAAATTTGTTTTATGTTTTTTTTGTGTTTTTTCTTTGTTTTTCAGGGTACCTGTATTACCAGTCAACTTAAGTAAGTGACCGGTTTCCATATATTTCTAAAGAGGTTTATTCATATAGTTACGCGGGTCCTGATGAAGCGTCAGTGGATCTGTATAGACCAATAGACGCGAAACATGTCGACCATATCATAGAGGTGCCTTATAATTTGTAGGACTCTCTAATACATCTATTCATTTTTGAAAGGCGTATGAGCATAACCCTCAACCTTACTTCCAAAATTGTTTTTAACCTTGGTCTTCATCCTTGTTACATTTGACCGATTAAATGATGAAGTTTATGGATGAATAACCAATTTTAAATCCCTTTTTCCTCTTTTTTGTCTTTGATGGTGACTTACAGCACCTTTGTTTTGCACTATTGAATTTTCTAGTCACTATCTCAAAATTCGGCTGAGAGCCCCCATTCCGGGGTGCCCACTAGGCATTGCAGTGCCGGCCTAGTGAAGAGCGATTCCCGATGATGATGCTAGTCATCCAGAGTGATGCTTGAGGGCTCTCGCTCCTGAGATTACAGGTTTTCCCTGTCTTCATTTTCTTTTCTCTGATTTTGGAACAGTGTACCTGTATATAGAAGGTATAGAGTGTGTCAGGGAAGTCTGCCCGGGGCTGTGTGCTTCCTGTGTGCTTCGAGGACACCTGGGGTTCTAACAGCTGCGCATTCAGGGCCAGCTGCTCTACCACTACTGCAGAGGTTCCCGCCGAGCCCCACACCTCTGAAAAAGGGACGCGACCTGGTGGCCACAGAGGGCTCCGGTGTCGGCCAGGAGTTAGGAGGCATGGTTCTGGCCCTCATCCAGAGGAGCTCGTACTTCGGGAACAATACAGGCTTAGGAGAGCGTAAGTGTACTGGCACCCTAAAGTCATCAACCAGAGGTTGGTGTCTTACTGGGACTGGATATATAAATTGTGTCATCCCACCATCATCCCTCCTTTTGGCTCACATAGTCCGTGTACCTTGGCAACCTGTGTGACTTTCTCCCAAATCAGCCCCATTTGTAGATTACTTACTGGTCTAGGTTGCTACAACCTGGCATTGTCCAGGATGATGGGGATTATCAGAATAGTTATGATTACGGAGTAATCTGCAACTAATTATGGTTGTTGCCTGGATTGGGTAATATCTACACTGCACATATAATTCTTGTTGGTGTTATGAAAGTACTGCCCTTTTCATGAGTACCTCCAATGTATTACTTGCCTCGCATGTGTGGCAACATGTGGAGATTTATATATTGGGGTGACACTGTGATAATTCTTCTGCTTTACCACTGCATAAACTGATGATATGTATGTCGACCTGGTGCCTGCATGGTCAAGACAATGAGAAATTAATATTACGAAATTGCACTAAATGCACACTATTCATAACCTATGACGTTTTGGTCTTACGACTTGCCTATAATATAGCAGGTATTTTTTTTAATCCTGTGTGGAGTTTTATTTGTAGCATATTTACTGTGTTACTGGTGTGAGTGTCTGGTGCAAATGCTTTACACACGACCTCTGGAGATAAACCTGACTGCACTGTGCCAAGCTACCAGGGGGTGAGCACAGGTTATCTTTAGTGCGTACCTTACTTGTCCTGACTAGAGTGGTGGAGTTTGCCTGGCTTAGGTGCATACCCTAGCCAACCAGAATCTTCATTTCTAACAACACGGATGATGTGCATCATTTGTGTGATTGCAGATTTTTGGTTCAGCAGCTCTGCCATAGTGTATGGTGTCCTGAATCCCTCCGTGAACAACTTCATCAATTTGTTCACTGCCTTTTTGTCTAGGAATTCATTTAACCACAGAACCATCACCTCCAGTTTAACTGTAATACTAGCTTTTTCCCCAATGCTGTGATTTTGGTCCCCTTGCCCTAAAATGTCCCGTTGGTCCCTTGTCCATCAAAGCATTGCACCAAAAGGTGTCTCCCACTGTATTTGGACTATTCTTGCCTGAAGGAACATAGCAATATGTTGCATGCACCTTTAGTAGAGTTCAAACACACGCCATTCAATCTTTCCTTGGCCTGACTTCCTACCTTCACGGTGGTGGGTAGGACCAGAAAGACAAATGGGGCAAAAGTAGTCTGTTCGCAGTAAGCACTGCTGGCACTGGTCTGGTCGGCATCATTAGAAGTAGCCACAACTGATTGTCGATCTCACACTAGCTTTTTTATGGTTGCAGTCCTCTCTTTGCATTAAACTCTTAGCCATACATCAACTATACTCGCCTACGAAAGCTAATTTGGGGGTTCTGATCATATGTAGATATTTCAACTGTGGCACGCTGACTGTGACATCTCACAGTAAATGCTGGTCTAAATAGTGAATGCTTCTGTTCACGTGTTAATGTCTGTAGACACATTTAGGGGGTTATTCCAACTTTGGAGGAGTGTTAATCCGTCCCAAAAGTGACGGTAAAGTGACGGATATACCACCAGCCGTATTACGAGTTCCATAGGATATAATGGACTCGTAATACGGCTGGTGGTAAATCCGTCACTTTTCCGTCACTTTTGGGACGGATTAACACCTCCTCCAAAATTGGAATAACCCCCATAGTCTTTTTGCAAGTTTCCTCTATTCTGCCTTTGCACTCTACTTACACCTCGTCTCCCTATGCAACTGATTAAAGATGTGAATAAAAAAATCTTCTGTTTTACACTTGTTATTAAGAGGCTTCTCCGCGCCCAATGGAGCTTCAATGTTCTTGTGTGGCAGTTTTGCTTCTGTTGTGGTGTCTTCTCCATTCTGGCCCACTTGCCCTGATACTGCCTGCCCATTTACTTTTCCGGTCACATGTTCACCCCTGTATCTATATGCCCTTTTTCGCTATTTCTCATCGTCATCCCTCTTTTGCATTCCCTGCCCTCTGGTGATCCCATCACTGTCAACCTGATCCCGTTGCCATCATGTTTCACAGCTGACAGTTTTTTTCTGATCCGTGTGTGTCCACTGAGGTCAGCATTTGCCAATATCCAATTAATTCAGTATCCACATGGGCTGCACAATGTGGTTTTGGGTGGTAGTTGACCCGGGGGAGGTCTCCCCCCTCCCGGGATTATTGGGAAAATGGAGCAGTCTTAAGACCGCTTGGGCTGCATTTGGGCCATATTGGGCTTCTTAGTGCTCTCTGGTTATATAACTGTCCATTGCATGTTGCTCACCACCGTTTGGCGAGGCAACACAGTAGCTGGGGGTAGGCCAGGACCCGAGGGTTTTTTCCTGTAACAGTCAAAGTTTAGCTGGTGCACTAGTATTATAAGCGCTGTTTATATATTAAGTTGTGTGAGGTGACTTTCCGTGATGGCGGAAGACAAAGCCCGGCAGTCCATAAGGTTACTTGAAGAGGCCGCCAGGTTTGATCTGCTGGTCAAGGGTGAGCGAGAGAGGCCGCTCCCGGTATGGAAGAGTGGCCTCGGGTGGGCGGGGTAGACCATGCAGCACGTACATGGCTGCAACGGTCAGGCCGCATTCAAAGTGGGGCAGAGTATTGAAGGCGGGGAGAGCAGTGTGACGATGTGTAGTGAACTGCTCTCCCCAGGACATGGGAGGTTCGGAAGGGGGATGCATGAGGGCGGGGCCATTGGGAACGCCTGGGTCTTGGCGGTGAAGGGCAGAGGCTGAGCTGGTGGGAGGGGTGGAAAAGGGGCGGGGAGGAGTGAGGAGTAGAAGGGCATGATGAGAAAAAGGAATTTAGAGGTGACGGTGGAGGGAAGAGCGCGTTGTGCTCGGCTGGGCTCCATGCCACCAGAACAAGGGGAGGCAGTGGATGCAGTCAGGAATGCAGGGATTGGAGATATTAGTTGGGGGGAGAAGAGGGAAAGGGGACAGGGGGTGAGGACAGGTTTACCAAGATGGTGAGGGAATATGAGCTAGTTAAGAAGGGTGGTGACTCCCAGGGTAGTCTAAGGCTGGGTAGTTGGGGCACGGGGACCCAGTGAGAGTAGAGGAACGGGGCCCGCATTTGCATTGGTGGCAGCATTGTTAGAATGGAGAAAGGATGAGGGAGAGGTATGGAGTTGGGAGGGAGATGGGACTTTTTTAGAGGATGACTCAGGGAGACAGGATGAGTTCTCAAAGGAGGAGGTAGAAAGACATGAGGATTGGTGATGCATACCCCCTAGCAAGGTGTACAGTAGTCTGCTCTGGGCGGTGAGACATCACTAGCTGGGGAGAAGAGGGATGGGAAGAGCTGGATGGGAAGAGCAGGATGGGGAAGGAAGGGGGACCAGCAGGGGCAGCCAAGTTGTGACTGGTGTGGTGTTGGCTCAGGGTTGGGATAGTGAGGGAGGGGTAGGTAGGGAGATGACCAGCTCTCTTGGCCTTTTCCTTTTTTGCAGGGCACCACAAGCAGCACAACAGAAGGCTCGGGGAGTACGGTGCGGCTCGTTACCTCTGAGAAGAGGAGAATGTCAGGCCCCAGGTGGCCGGCCGGACCAATGAGGAACAGATCCAGCAGAGGGCGGCATGGCTTAACATCAGTCTTGAGGTACCGAGGGAAGGCAGGTGTCGGGCAACCTCCAGCGTCCCAGGTCAGCCCAGGAGATCAGTATCAACGGCAAGGTGGGAGAGATGGCAATTTTCACCCCCTCAATGCTCACCGGTGGCAGTGGAGCAATGACACTTAGGATTGCACAAGTATTTTGACGAACAGCTGAGACCATCAGGACTAGCAATAGGGGAGCCGAGGGGTCACACTGTTTTAGACTATGATGAGAAGGGCCTGGAAGAAGGGGAGGTGTGTGATTATGTCTGCATGCAGGATAAGGAGGAAAAATGGTGGAAGGGTGAGCAGGGTCACACATGATGCTGTTGGTCATATGTTACAGGTGTACAGTACGGCGGATCGTCCTAGCAGGAAATGGGACGCTCCCATGAAGTGCAACCTGGGAAGGCGGCAGAGTCAAGACCCGCCACCGACCTTGGCGCCAGGTAAGGGTTCAGAGAACTGTGAGGAACAATGGTATTGTGGCAGTACATGCCATGGAGGTGGGCGGTATTGGAGAGACTCGCCTTTGGAAAGGTAGATAGATAGCAGATGTGGGAATGGGCACGGATAAAGGAAGTCAGGAAGGGAAGGACGGATTGCCCGGAGTAGGGTCAAAGACCAGAAGGTGGACATAAAGGGGACGACGGGGTCAGAGCCGGAAGGGGGGCATGCGTCAGACAGTAAGTCAGATAAGCAGGTACCCTTAGAGAGTAAGGAAGTAAAGGTTAAGAAATTGCCTTATATGTGGACGTGTAAGCTGTTGGGGGCACACCTCATGCTGGCAACCAAAGAAAACATCTGGAAAGGGGAGGATGTTGAAAAGTTGAAGCCCCTACACAGGAAGCTTTGGTCAAAGTAGGGATCTAAAGAGGAGGAGGCTGAGCTGGCAAAACGCTCCAAGGTGCAGGTCACAATTGAGAACTGGACGGCGGCATTTTTTATCTTTGCTACTGTGTACTGTGAAAAAATGCCCAGATCAGTAGCCCTCCTTAAGTATATCAATCAATCATAGCATTTGTAAAGCGCACTACTCACCCGTCAGGGTCTCAAGGCCCTGAGGGGGTGGGGGTGTACTGCTTCTGCTTGAACAGCCAGGTCTTGAGGTGTCTCCTGAAAGTTAGCAGGTCCTGTGTCTGTCGCAGGTGGATAGGACGGGTGTTCCACTTCTTGGCGGTGAGGTGGGAGAACGATCTGCCACCGGCGGTCATTCTATGGATGCGTGGAACAGTGGCGAGGGCAAAGTCATCGGAGCGAAGCTGGCGGGTCGGGGTGTAGAAGGTGAGTCGTCTGTTGAGGTATTCTGGTCCGGCGTTGTGCAGTGCTTTGTGAGCGTGGGTGCGGAGCTTGAACGTGATTCTCTTGTTGATGGGGAGTAGGTGCAGGTCTCTCAGGTGGGCTGTGATGCAGATGTGGCGGGGGATGTCCAGGATGAGGTATGCGGAGGCGTTCTGTATGCGTTGCAGTCTTTTCTGGAGCTTGGCCGTGGCTCCTGTGTAGAGGTCGTTGCTGTAGTCCAGTCTGCTGCTTACAAGGGCTTGGGTGACCGTCCTTCGGGTTTTGGTGGGGATCCATCTGTAGATCTTCCGAAGCATGCAGAGGGTGCTGAAGCAGGAGGAAGAGACGGCGTTGACTTGGGTGTGATCAGAAAGGCCCAGCTGAATTACAGGGGGGGGGCACCTGGGCACAGTATGACGAGAAGTTTCGGGCCCGGATGGCGGTTGACCCGGAGGTGCAATGGGGGAGATTGATGCAGATTTATGGCAACATACCATGGGACCAACAAAATTCAGGAAAACTGTATTTACAATGAGCAGTCTTCCTATACTCTACTCCCACCAGAGGAGGGGTGGGAGGAACAGCCAAAGGTCAGCATAGTGGACAGACCATGAGACAGGTGGGGACGTGCTGGGACTCTAACAAAAGCTTGTGCACCTGCGAATACTGCAGCTTTCGGCACGAGTGTTCTAAGTGTGCAGGTAGACATGCCCTCATCAGTTGCTATTGGGGACAGGCTACAGGTAGTCTGGGAGCCAGTCGACAACACAGGAGGGCAGTGGGGGGACCCAGCAGTTTTCCACACACATGTCCCAGGGAGGGATGCACAGGGAACTTGCAGAAAGGGCCTCTACTCCAGTTAAAACGGATAGGCTACTTGTTTGGTTGGATCAGTACGACAGACCACAGGATGCAGCTCTGCTACATAAGGTTTTTTTGGGGGGGGTTTCGACTTGGGTACATGGGTCCTAGACAGTGTCGGTGGGTGGAAATCCTAAAACAGGTGGGGACTCACAAGCAGGTGGTCAGGGACAAGCTACGGAAGGAGATTAAAAAAGGTCACATGGCAGGCCCTTTTTCACATTGGCCGATGCAGAATCTGATAATTTCGCCTATTGGAGTGGTACCAAAAAAAGGACCTGGGCAGTCCAGATTGATCCAGGACCTTTCCTGGCCAGCGGGGTATTCTGTAAATTATTTAATTCCTGAGGAGCAGGTATCGGTCTTGTATGCCTCGGTAGATGTGGCATTTCCTTTAGTGGAACGGGTCGAACAGGGGTCCCTCATGGCAAAGTGCGACATTAACTCGGCTTTCCATTTGTTGCCCGTACACCCTGATGACTTAACTCCTTGGCATTCAGTTTGAGGGCTGCTGGCATGTGGACAAGGCACTAATGAAGGGTTGTTATGTCTCGTTTTCACTGTGTGAGTGCTTCAGAACATTTTTGCAGTGGGTTTTCTCAGCAAGGACAGGGCACACAAGAATCACACACTACCTACATGACGTTTTCATGGTGGATGACCCCAAGGTAGAGCAAGACATGAAGATGTTACATGATTTTCAGGACACGATGGAGGAGCTAGAGGTTCCCTTGGCTCCGGAGAAGTCGGTGGGCCTCGCCACGTCTCTGCCATTTCTGGGCATTTAAATTGATGCGGTGGCAATGGAGGAGTATTTGTTCTTGGACAAGAAGGTGGCGATGGCTAAGTTGTTAGACACCATGCTGAGGAAAGAGAAGGTTACAGTGAGGGAGATCCAAATCCTGTTATTTCACCTAAATTTTGTGTGCAGAGTAGTCAGAGCAGGGAGAACGTTCTGTAGGAGGTTGGGTCTCTCTTTGGCAGGAAGACAGTTGCCTCACTACCATGTGCGTATGACAGCAGGGGTCAAGAGGACTTGCGGATGTTCTTTCTTTTTGGAGGCTTCTAATGGGGTCCCCTTGCGGCAATGAAGGGAACTGGAGTGCGACGTGCAAACTTTTTCAGATGCCGCTGCAGGAGGCAGATTTGGCCTATATTGGCAGGGAAGGGTGTGTGCGGAGGAATGGCCAACGCAATGGAAATATGGAGGGAGGAGCATTGCTTTTCTTGAGTTCTTCCCTCTGGTGGTAGTAGTGACACTTTGGGGTGAGGAATTAGCCCACAAGAAAGTCCTTTTTGGAAATGACAGTTTGGCAGTGGTGCATGTGGTTAGCCGGCAATCCACAAGGGATGTGCAGTTCGCATTCACGGTGGGACAGCTTCCTTAGGCTGACCATGGATCCGGAACTCACAAAAGTACATATGCTCCCACAGTTGTGGACGTTAGACGACAGAGAATTTTGTTGGGTGGAGAATGGCTGTTTTTTCTCACTTCTGTGGGAAATGTAACCCTTTCCTTCCTCTCATTTATTTTTCCGACCTTTTGCTGCCACCATGGACAGCTCTTCTGTTTCACACTTAACTCAGGAGGAGGAAGACGTCCTTAAAGAAAATTTAAATGTCTTTATCCAGTTGTCTGTGAATCAAGCTATTTCAGCTTCATGGTAAAAATTGTCAAAAAATTTGGAAAATTCAGTCGTCAATTTTGGTGTCTAAAACTATGCTGGCCCAATCTGCGGGGTAAAGCAGAAAGCGTCCTATACCATCACAAAATACTAAAACGACGCTATTGGTTAGTGACAATGTCACACATAGGACAGAGGACATGGCTCCTCAAAGGCCTCCTTTTAAGGAGGGGTTAATATCTCAATCTTCAAAGAAATGCATGGTTAAGTCGAAACATATAGCTTCTCCTATCACTATATCTAAGATATTAGACACGGACAATGAGATGCATGACCCTAATACGGATTTGGATAATTCCGACAAGGACATTGGAGATATTCTCTCCCCTCCTCCTCACAAAAAACCCAAATCTGGGTCCCAAGATTTTTCAGGGTCTTGCACAATACTAGATGCACAAGGGGTTCCAATGTTTGACCCGAGCGACATCCAACATACAAATTCTACAGAGTGGTTTCCCACTGATCATGTGGCAGATTACGTAACAGCCAGGTTACGCACCCCCTTGGACAAACAGGTACGGGCGAAACTCAAATCTGAATGCCCCCGCCCTGCCCTTTCTTCCAAAATCACAGCAACTCCTACAATTACTCATCTCTAATCACTTTCTTCACTAAATATGGGAAAGACCCGCGTAAAGGAGTCGACAAAGCTTGGTCTACTTGCCAAGATAAACTTTTAGATATCGTGGGAACCCTAACACGCATTTTCGATTTAGTCGAAACAGCCCGGCTAGAACATGCTTCCATTGATCCTGTGGAACTATCCTTGTGGGCCCAACGTGCTGTTTGTTTACTTGGGAATGCAAATTCTTCAATCACACATGAACGCAGGAAGGGTCTCCTGCTTAAACTTGATCCCAAATTGGTCAACTTAGCCGGATCAGATCCCGGTGTAAAAGCGGATGGTTTGCTATTCCAGAGACTCTTTTATTAAAGAGTTGAGCAAGTACGTTGCAACATTCTCCTCCCTCGACAAAGCACAACAATCCCTGAAAAAGATGTTCTCAGCACGGGCTTTCGCCAGGGCTGGCAGAGCCAGGAACTACTTTGCCGGCCGTTCCTATGCCAACCAAGGTTCCAGCAGTTTCTACAATAACAACACATTCCAAGACTACAGACCGCAATTCTATCCCCAAAGAAACAGGGGCTTCAGAAACAAAGGAAACCGTAACTCCAGATTCTCTGCTCAATCCGGCAAGTCAACATTTCCGTTCACCAATTGTAGGGGGTCGTATTTCTCTGTGCCTGTCAAAATGGAGGGAACTCACAGTAGATCCCTGGGTTCCAAATACAGTTCAGGGTTATGTCATAGAGCTCTTTTCAGAGCCTTTTCAATAAAGTTTTCCTCACCGCCCTCAGTTTTCTCTTCAAATGACAGAATGAATTTCTTTGGAAATTCAATCTCTTCTACAAAAACAGGCAGTAGCTCCTTGTTCTCCAGATCCTTCAGGTTTTCTCAGCTCAGTATTTCTAGTCCAGAAAAAGAACAAAAAGATGCATCCGATTATCAATCTAAAACAGTTCAATCAATTTGTAATATATCGTCGCTTCAAAATGGAAACTAAATTCTACATCTCAGAGATGCATTGCTCCAGGGAGATTGGATGGTAAGGCTTGACCTACAAGATGCATATCTTACAGTTCCCATACACCCGGACTCTCAGAAATGTCTTCAATACCAATGAAAGGCAGTCAACCTTTCCATTTCACTTCCCTTCCTTTTGGCCTTTCTTCCGCTCCATGGTGCTTCACAAAACTAATGAAACCAGTAGCGGCCTTTCTCAGAGCTCGAGGCACCAGATTAATCATTTACTTGGACAATATTCTGATCATGAATTAGAATCACACCTCCCTTCTGTCCTAGGTTCATCTTACTTGCACTCTTCTTTCAGATCTAGGCTTTATTATAAATTATGAAAAATCTTCCTTGGATCCGATCCAAAACATCGAGTTCCTAGGTTTCCTGGTAGACTATGTTTCGGCTACTCTCCTTCTTCCGTCATCAAAGATCAAGTCCATAAAGTCAGAAATTCTACTGATTTTACGCAGTTCTTGGCTATCCCTCAGATCCCTGGCAAGCATTGTAGGCCTTCTCTCTTCTTCAATCCAAGCTATCTTTCCAGGTCCGTTACATTACCGCGCATTGCAGAGACTAAAAATTTGTCACCTTCAAAAAGGTCTAGCTTATAGAGATTCCATAGTTCTAGACCAAGATTCTCATTCGGAACTTCAATGGTGGATAGACCATTTAGACGCCTGGAACTTCAATGGTGGATAGACCATTTAGACACAGGAATATTTTCACATCAGCCCCAGATCTTGTATTAGAATCAGATGCAAGTCTAGTGGGTTGGGGAGCCCGGTGTGGTCCAATCTCGACTGGAGGCTCATGGTCTCTAGAGGAGTCAAAGTTGCACATAAACTGTTTAGAGATGCTTGCCAGCTCCTTTGCAATCAGGAGCCTCGCGAGAGACAGAGTTTCCTGTTCGGTTCTTCTCAGAATGGACAACATTTCCGCGGTTCGTTACATCAACCACTTGGGAGGCACAAAATCCAAACCTTTAGCGGAATTAGCAAAAGGGTTTTGATAGTTCTGTCTTCAAAACAGAATCTTGGTCCAAGCAGAGTATCTACCTGGCAACCTTAATTTCGTAGCGGATTGGTATTCTCGCAACTTCCGGGACTCCAGTGACTGGATGCTCAATGCGCAGGTTTTCAACAACATTCTCTGCAAATGGGGTCCCGTCCACATAGACCTTTTTGCATCCCGTCTCAATGCACACCTTCCATCATTCTTCAGTTGGCACCCGGATCCACTAGCCTTTGCCTTCGATGCGTTTTCTCAGGATTGGTCATCCTTCCTCAATTACGCTTTTCCTCCCTTCATTTTGATTTCCAGAGTGCTGGCGCAGGTCAGACGTCAGCAAGCCTCTCTAATTCTCATAGTCCCTTTCTGGCATTCCCAGGTGTGGTTCCCTCCTCTCCTGGAACTGTCAATCAAACCTCCGTTCCTAATCCCCTCGTTCCCGGATCTCTTGACCATCCCTCACGGCCTCTGCCACAGTCTGATACTCCAGAATGTCCTTTCCCTTTCGGCTTTGAAAATATCGGGGAATCCCAACCTAGCATACCTATTTTGGCAGAAGCTTCAAACTTCATTGACATGGCAAGAGCACCAGGAACAAAGAAAGCATATAGATCAGCTTGGTCTCTCTGGCATAGCTGGTGTGTGGGAAAACACATTGATCCCTTTACAACAGATGTAACTGATTATCAACTTCCTGGCGGCGGAAGCCAGCAAAGGCAAGTCCTTTCGCATTATCAACCTGTATAGATCTGCAATCTCTTCTTCACACTCTTACATACAGGGAAAACCGGTTGGAGAGCATCCTTTGGTGTGCCGGCTTCTAAAGGGAGTCAAATTTTCCAATCCTCCGAAACCTAAATACAGTTCGTTATGGGTTGTTAATGCTGTTTTGAATCGGTTTGTTTCCTGGCCAGACAATTCATTGTTATCATTAAAAGAACTTTCTGCTAAACTCACCATGCTTTTATGCCTTGTTTCTTTCAAACTTTTATCTGATGTTAGAGCTCTAGATGTTACAGCTCGTCATTTTACACCCTCAGGTGTTCTGTTTAATGTGTTTAGACGTACTAAGACTAATCTCTCTTCAGTTTTTTATCCCTTTTTTCCTAATCACCCTCAGCTATGTGTAGGCCAATGCTTAAAAGCTTATGAGCAACAGACAGTCGGTTTGAGAAATTCCTTCTCTACTTTGGCTCGCTGGGTTCGTTGGATTATGTCCCTTGCTGGCATTGATACCTCCTCCTTTGGTGCCCATTCGGCTAGAGGAGCCATGGCGTCCAAAGCCTTTTGGGCTGGTTCTCGCCTTGAGGATATTCTCAGATCGGCTGACTGGTCTAATGACAATGTTTTTAGAGTTTTCTACTGTAAACCAATTCAACATGCCTCTCTAAATGTGATCAATAAAATCGTAATTTTATTAAAGACACGGAGGCGAGTATTATCCTTCTTCTACAAATGCTAACGCTCTTGTTTTTTACCCTCCCTTCCAGCATCGACGCAACAGACCTCTTCTTAGAGATCCTTCCTCAGTTTCTTCCTCTACAAGGACTTCTACTCCACCCGCCTTCAGGAACATTCAGTTGCTAGATCAGCGCACGCTTCTGGATTTTGTTCATAGACTTTTGTTCATTCTACAAGAAATTTTATCGTTTTGCATGGCTATTTGTATTTGTTGTTCTATTCCGTTATTTATTACTTATTAACCTTGCACAAGAAAAGAGGGCTGTTCTCAGTCAAGATAGGTATTATTAGAGCGGATTGTTAGTGATTGGTGCATTACTTTGAACTACCTTTTGATTCCCGTTGGCTACTTTTGTTCGCCTTATGGGATCGTTAGTTTTTATTCTTGACTGCAGCTGCTATTAGAAATAAAGAAAAGACTAAGCATAATAGGAGCCTCCGTGTCTTTAATAAAATTAAGACTTTCCTTCATAAATTACTAGGAAAATCTACATTGTATGCTATTTTGTTTGCGCAGTTATTCATGTTACTAATTTGTACTGTAATCTTTGAATGTGTAGTAGCTCAAGCTCGGATTAGTTTGCGATTCTTTCGCCGCTTTGGTCAGCCAGTATTGTTTCTGTATGTTTATCATTTGATATTGAGATCAAGTTAAGTGACTTTAGCATTGTTAATATAGGGAAATAAACATTCTAACTTTTACATAAAGGTGTGGTTATTCATTGCCAAAAGGTCATGGTATGTGGAAATTACTGACTCCTATTAATTATTGATGTCATTGATTGTTGTTGTTATTGATCTGTATTGGTATGGGGTTATATTGTGGGAACTACTCGAAGCGCAGTCAAAAGGTCCATCGTCCTACATGGGTCTCCCATGTAAGTTTACTTAATGAGGTCTGACGTGCTAAAATGAGCTCACAATGAAACAGCAGCGTATATACATTAACTGTATGTGTTCAGACTGAAATTTCAGAGCGCAAACATAATCTATGTTGCAATGAAATTTATCTGGCTTCAGTTTGCTATTCATCCAAGGTAAAGTAAAAGCTATTGATAGATTGCTGGTTCTTTGTGAAGCGAAGTTACAGCATAACTGTGTGGCCCAGTGTGACGTGGAGAACCTCTTAGCAGCCCTGGCGTTTTACTCAGCGGTAGTTTGCATTTTGGGACATGTAATTTCGGTAGAACTGGTTTAGGTGCCACTTAAAGTTACTCAATATTGTTTCAGTTTTTTCTGTCCTATAATTGACACTTACAATTAATTGTTATTAAGTGTGTTGGTCTAATTAATTTGATGATAGCAAAACTACAACAACCAGAATTTATTAGATTACTATGTAAAACACCAGGACTGGAAATGCAGGGCCCATGATGACACAGAGAGGTGGCCACCACACACATGACATAAGACCTCTTGGCAGCTAAGTTGCAGGGAGGCGTCTTGAAGTAAAGTGCTGGTTGAAGAGTAATGTCCAGCCTGCAGCAAGAGGTACAAGTTAATAGACATCTACAAAGCAAACAAGGGGTAAGGTGGACTAACTTAAGTGACATGAATAAACGTTTGGAGTAGTAATTAAATGCCCAAGACATTTGGCACGCTCTTTTAGGTACTCCAAGAGGAAATCAATCATAAAATCGATCCATTTCAGAGTTGTTTTGCTTTTATGAAGTGCAATATTTAGTGAAGAGGTGGGTGGGCTATAAGGTGTTGTTAAATGATACCTGCCCTGTCTAGATTAAATGCCTGAAGATTCAAAATAAAAATATTTTAAAGCAGGAACTGACTTATGATTTGAACCACTAGAATTATTTGTGAGCACTAGAAGGGTCCATGCAGACAACATCTATACAAAATGTGAATGTCTATATAAATTAAGCTGCAGTATGTCACTGCCTCCTGTAAATAAAATACTGGCAAATCCAATAGGTCTTGCTTTAATGTTCTACGGCAAGCAAACAGGATTTCTGCATGCTTGTGTTTGTAGACCTAAGTACTTTATAACCAAACACGCCCTACTCTGACAATGCTTATTGTACTTCCAAATGACATTTGCCTTAAAAAAGCAACATGTCCTGGCTTTAAGAATATTAATGTGTGGCCTGATCTGTGACAATGCAACTGCCAAAAATCTCTCACGCGGCTAGCTTTCCTTTACGGTTTTAACTGTACATTTAATAGGTGAAAGTTAAACAGGTTAGTATTTGTAGAGTGCTTTGAACAGTTACTCAATGCAGAGATTGGTATGACTTTCGGTACGTTTTACCTAAAACCTATTTGTTTTGCTGACATCAGAAGTTGAGGGATCAGATTACAAGTGGCCAATACATTCCAATACAAATTGTAACAGGAGTTACTAAACCCATTCAAATCCCAATTATTTGTTTTTCACATACAGATTTTGACTGCTTTCAGCAAAATATGGGTGGAAAACGGCATAAAAACACATTTTTCTTCATGTTATACGCCAAACACTGGAAATTCAAGTTATTTCCCCGATCCCTGAGTTATTGAAACATCCAGTAATTATATTTCTGGAAAAATAATAGGACTGTTTTCAAGGCAATCTGTAATCCAGGGCTATATGGCAGATTATGAATAATGTAAATGCACCAAGGTCCTGGTTATGCTGTGTTGAACTTGACCCTTTCTGCAGGGTTGTCCCTAACCCTTTTGCCTTCACCTCTCCTGTTTTTAGTGAATTTTTTTTGTTGCTTTTAGGTCTGTAGGGCTAACTAGTGGTAAAGTGCTCGGGCTCTCTCCTGAACGACTGCCAGGTGCTCTGGCAGTTTTTAGGGATCCAGCAAAACTGACGTATCTCCTCTGCCGGACGGCGCAACCCCAAGAGCAACACATCTTCAATGTGGATTCTTGCAACGCTCTGCAAACCAAGACTGAAGGTACTTAGTTCAGCTGGCCTAACTGGGTCCCTCCAACGCGGCTAGCCTGATTTGGTGACTGTATTCTGGTCCAGCTCGACCACATACCCACAGTTAGCGATTTATGCCTTTTGGCGCTATTTTTACTGAAACTTTTAAAATTGAATATCTTCAGTTCTACTAATGGGATTTTCATTGTTTTGCTTTATTTATTTAAAATTATTCGATTTTCCTAACTCTGTTGTGGGCTGCCTCTGTGGTGTGTCCTCACTGTATTACTGCTTGAAGTGTTGCACAGATACTTTACATATTGCCTCTGAGTTAAGCCTGAGTACTCTTTGCCAAAGCTACCCAAGGTGTAGCACAGGTTAATTTACGGTTTGGTTCTGACTTCACCCTAGGACGAATTATGGTTGCTGCTTGAGAAGGGCTTCACCCTCCTCAACCACTAACCCAATTTCTTACATGTAGGTACAGTTATGGCTGCAGAATAGCATTATTCAAGTGTACCTAGGCAAGGTCTAGATGTTTTTTTCTACTTTCTCAGGATGAAATCATTCATCCAAAGTAATTCCCTCTTCTCCTGTATATTTGGTCAGCACTAGATAGAAGGGTAGGGACACCTTAACAGACAGTTCATAGGTGGGGACGAACTTCAGCAAAGCAGCCCACCGGAAGAGGTGAGCAGGTTGAGATAGAGGTCCAGGGAGGAGAGTTGAAGGAGAAGGAGGTTAAGCGAAGGGATTGCCTGGAGTAAGGTCAAAGCCATAGGTAGGGGACTTAAAAAAAGATGAGGAAGGTGTATTGGAAAGCCAACAAAAAAAAAGAAAGGTGTTAAACGCATACATGGAGCAGGAGTGTGTGAAGAAGGGTGCAGTGAGCTGAAGAATCAACTAACAACCCTTGTGAGCACCTGAAAAACAGCAAACAGTACACTGCTCTATATGGTATAAAAAAACACTCAGTAGGTAGACATGAATTATTTTTAACTGTGATGTTCTAAATAACAGTGCATTGTGTGCATTGATTTGGCTGAGTAATTGACACCATTTGCTTGAACAGATAATATATATCACCTAATTTTAAACAGATTTTACTACAGAGTAAATGCAAATAAAAATGTTAATAAGAGAGAGACTAATACAATAAGTATATTCACATGAATTAATTGTTAATATATCTGTAATGTGATGAGTTGATGTACTATCACATTTTAATAGTTCTATGAGGTTAATATTATAAAAGACTAATACACATGAATACATTTCCCTACACTTTCTAGTTAGGAAATCTCTGACTTGGGGATAAAGTTCTCTGCCTACTTGTAAAAAGTCACTAGTAGTAACATTACACTTCTAAATTGTGTTGTAGAATGCTCTACTCCTTGACTAGAAGGGGTGAATAAATGTAAGTCCACACGTAGATCTAAATCTACAGTTGGAAATGGTGGATAAAAGTGTAGATTTGCACCTTGGTGCAGGAGTAGTTTTACGTGTGATTAAATCTGCATGTGAAAATTAGGCTTTATGACTCAGATCTAATGAACTGTAAAAATGAAATGTGGGACTAGCACACCATATGCCTGATAACCCTAATGAGCTGCAAAAGGGAAATCTGGGACAGGTACATCAGGCACATATGCCTGATAACATTAATTAGAACTGAATACCACTAAATGCTTCTTTTTCAGTATATTTGTTAGGGCTTAATGACAAAGGTAAACGAACACCTTTATATTTACTACTACCCTTAAACTGGGGAGGGGCCCCCTACAATAGGATTTGTGAGTAGTGTGATTGTAAAGATATTAATAGTATCTTTTCACAAGTAGGTGGAGATCTCAGTTTCTAGTGACAGTGATTTCCCTATGAGAATGGATAAAGAATATTATTAAACTTTTGATGCTTAAAAAGATTAAGGCCCTCATTATGACATTGATGGTAAGTTCTGCTTACCGCCATGCCAACTGCAGCCAACATACCGCGAATGCGGCAGTATACCGCTACCCATATTATGACACACACATAGCAATCCGTCACTATACAGCCACACACACAAGTCTGCCAGCCCAAAGGTCAGTGATAAACTGGCGGTAGCAAAACCCACACCGTTACGCCAACAGAACTATGCCCACAGCATTATGACCCACAAATCACTGTGGCGGACATTCAATGGCAGTAAACCATGGGCGCTACATACCGCCGCGCTCAAAATATACACACACATACAAAACAAGACTACATTGGTCAATTTGAATACCACACACCTGACACACATACACACACCACACCCACAACACTATAAAACACACACACACATTACCCACATCCCTTTATGACTAACAAAAATTGCCACTAGAGAGTGATACAGCAAGGGCACCCACACAACCAGAGCCACAGAACACCATCACCCATACACCATCCACGCACCTCACAGCACACACCCCAACATATCACCCCACACACCCTCACACACACCACTCACACTACACCCATGGCACCACAAAGACACCCCAGGTTCTCAGAGGAGGAGCTAAGGGTCATGGTGGAGGAAATCATCCAGGTAGAGCCACAGCTATTTGGATCACAGGTGCAACAGACATCCATTGCTAGGAAGATGGAGCTATGGCAGAGAATCGTGGACAGGGTCAACGCCGTGGGACAGCACCCAAGAACAAGGGATGACATCAGGAGGAGCTGGAATGACCTACGGGGGAAGGTGCGTTCCGTGGTAGCAAGACACCAGATAGCAGTACAGAGGACTGGTGGTGAACCCCCACCTCCTCCCCCACAACTAACAACATGGGAGGAGCAAGTCTTGACAATCATGCATCCCGAGGGCCTGGCAGGAGTAGCAGGAGGACTGGACTCTGCTAAGTCAAATCTCTATTACTATCACCCCCTACCTTCATGCCATCACATACCCCCACCCCACCCCCACCCACATCACACCACCACCTCACATACACCCCACCATCACACCCCACCCATCCCAATACCAAGCCCTACATGCACCACCAATGCATGTTCATCACTCACAGCCCTGCATGTGACAGAAACAGTATGTTGATGTTTAGCCCCAAAATGTGCCTATGTGTGCTGTGACGCAGATAGGTGCCATGGCCTGTCCCCCCTGAAATGACGGCCGCCTATCCTGTGTGGATGGACAGGTGGAAATGAGGTAATGCCACTGACGTTTTGTGCCGTTGGGGGAGGCGGTTGAGTACCGCCGTGCAACTCTTCATAGGTTAACATTGGGCCCTGTGGGTTTCAGTAGCCAATGGTGATGTACGCCGGCGGTGACGGTACGCACCGCCGTGGATGTGACGGCCATTTTCTATCTGTTTACTCACTTGCTACCTGACCTTCAACAGGAGAGGACCTACACTGCAACTGCTGCTGTGACCTGTGCCTTGAACGGACCATGGCTCGTGTCACTGGGGGAAAGGGCCCCTGCCTCCACCACTGTAGAGTTGGAGAGACTAGTGGACGGGGTCCTACCCCAGTACGGAATGCTATATGGGCTTCCAGAACAAAAGGTGAGTACACTGTGAGCACGATGCATGGGGCATGAATGCTTGGAGTGCTGTATGTGAGGGCCTTGTGTAAGGGGGGGGGTTGAGGGGTCCTGGGCAGCGTGCTGCATGTATGGTTGGCAATGTCTGTGCGTAAGGGGATGGGAGGGCTATGGTGGGCCATGTTTGAGTGTAACAGGCCGGACGGTATGACTGATGCCACTTTCTATGTTTATTTGTCTGCAGGTCAGAGCCCATCAGAAAAAGGGTATATGGCGTGCCATCGCCAAGGACGTGCGGACCCTGGGGGTCTATGGCAGGCAGAGTACCCATTGTCGCAAACGGTGGGAGGACCTGAGATGCTGGGCAAGGAAGACGGTGGAGGCCCAGCAGGGGAAGCCTCCCAACGAGAAAGGCGTGCCTGTCAAACCCTGACCCCCCCTGATGTTCCAGATACTGGCGGTGGCCTATCCGGAGCTGGATGGGCGCTTGAGGGCATCAAAGCAGCCACAAGGGGGTGAGTACATTTCCCAATATACTACTTGCGTGTGGTGGGGTGGTCTCTGGGTGTGTGATGTGTGTCCGTTGATGCCCCTAGGCCAGGCCCGACATTGCCGGGTAGGTTCAAGGTTGGGTAGGGGCTGATGAACTCCACCTCCAAACAAGCTAGTGGGCATCGACTACTGGGCAGGGCTCTGTGGGTCTCAGGTATGCTGCAACTGGCGTTAGGTATTACTGCCCAGGGCCTGGTGACTAGCATTGTGACTGGTAATGCATTGCCTTGTGCGAAGGGTTGTCCCCTGTGTGTCGTGTACGCCAACGGTGGTGTTGTTGCTGCCATTGACCAAGTGTATCCTTTGTCTCTTCCCCCCCTTTTGCTTTGTCATCCTGTCCTTATGTGCATTAGCATCATCTGGCGGAGGAACAGAGGCACCAGCGATGGAGGGAGATGCATCCCACAGGACCCAGGAGGCCAAATCCACCGACGGTGAGGGCACCAGTGGGACGGAGGGCAAGGGGAGCACCACGGCGGAGACAGGAGGGGACAGTTCTGAAAGTGATACCTCCTCCGATGGAAGCTCCCTAGTGGTGGCAGTAAGCTCTGTGGCCACCCCAACTACAGGTACAGCCGCCACCGCCATACCAGCACCGCCCTCCCAGCAGCCCCTCAGCGGGATTCCCATGCCCGCTCACCCAGGAGGGTGGGCATCTCCTTCGTCCCAGGCACCTGAGGCCCTGCCCCAGTTAGCCCTGCTGCCCTGAGTGAGGAGGCTATTGACCTCCTGCGATCCATCTCTGTTGGGCAGTAAACCATAGTGAATGCCATCCAGGGCCTGGCAGGGCATTTGCAACATACAAATGCATTCCTAGAGGGTATTCACTCTGGCGTGGTGGCCCAACAGAGATCATTCCAGGCTCTGGCCTCCTCCCTGATGGCAGCCATTGTTCCTGTCTCTAGCCCCCTCCCTCCAACTTCCTCTGCCCAGTCCCATGCCCCTGAACCCCAACTTATCCCAAGCACACATTCAGACCAGCATGCACCCAAGACAACACACAGGAGTGGCTCAGGCAAACACAAGCCCCACATATCATCCCACAGGCACTCACACAAACACCATCCAGATGCTGACATAACATCTACTGCCTCCACTGTGTCCCCCTCCTCCTCCTCGTCGACCTCCCTTCCAGTAGCATCTCCACTGACACCTGCATGCACCACATCCACACCCACTGCCTTTATCACCATCACAGCTATCACTACACGCCCCTCACTGGCAGTCACCGCCCCCACATCCATGCACACGTCCCCTGTGTCCTCCCCCACTGTGTCTGTGCCTCCTCCTCCCAAAGTACACAAACACAAGCACTCAGACACCCAACAGCCATCCACCTCACAACAGCATCCAGCCTATGCACCTGAACCCGCACCCAAACACAGCAGACACCTCCTACAACCACTCCCTCTTCCTCCACTCCCAAACCTTCTACCTTTTCCCGCCCCAGTGTCCCTAAGAAGCTTTTCCTCTCTGCTGTTGACCTCTTCCCTACCCCTCTCCCCCCCGTCCTTCATGTCAGGCCATGGTGGGCAGAACCCAGGCCAGCACCACAGCCACCCAGTCCACGGCCACTGTAGTTTCAGCAGCTGCTGCAGGTGTGAAAGGCTCCAAGGAGACACCCATCAGCACTGGCAATGTGCCTGCACCAGCTGCCAAGGGGAAGGGCAAGGAGACAACACCAGCTTACAAGGGGAAGGGCAAGGTGGCCCTACCAGATGGCAAGGAGGCACCACCAGACAGCAAGGGCAAGGAGGCACCACCACACGGCAAGGGCAAGGAGGCACCACCACACGGCAAGGGCAAAGGGGCTGCCCCTGTAGGCAGGAGGGACAGGAGGCCTGGTGCTCTGATAGAATCTGAGCCCACAAAACCAACCATGGTGCTTCATCCATCGGAGGCTTCAGGAAAGGCTGGAGCCTCCCCCCACCACTGGCAGCACCACCACCTGCACCACTGGCAGCACCGCCACCTGCACCACCATCAGCACCTCCACCTGCACCACCACCAGCACCACTGCCTGCAGCAGCAGCCCCAGTGGGCAGCCGTCCCAGGCTGCAGGGGACAGGCAGGAGCCTCCCCCCACCACTGGCATCCCAGACACCAGCACCAGTGGGCTGCCGTCCGAGGCTGCAGGGGACGGGCAGGAGCCTCCCCCCACCACTGGCATCCCCAACACCAGCCCTGCCACTGCCACCACTGAGCAGCCGTCACTGCCAGTGGGCAGTGTGTAGTCCTGCCTCCATGGATTGTAGTGTGTCCTGGCCCCTGCAAATCCTGTGGGTGTGACACCCAGGTGAGAGACTGTGACCTTGCACTCCCAAAGATCTGCATCAAAGGGCACAAGGCCCCCTCCAGAACCAGTGGAAGAAGGCACCCACTCACTGCATTCTTGCCAGGATGAAGCACACTTGGCACAAGGCCCCCTCCAGAACCAGTGGAAGAAGGCATCCACTCACCGCATCCTTGCCAGGATGAAGCACACTGGGCACAAGGCCCCCTCCAGAACCAGTGGAAGGCATCCACTCACCCCCTCCTTGCCAGGATGAAGCACACTGGGCACAAGGCCCCCTCCAGAACCTGTGGGCAAACCACCCACTAGAGAGACTGTGGCTTTGCACTCCCCAGGACCAGGCAGTGGGCAAACCACCCACTAGAGAGACTGTGGCTTTGCACTTCCCAGAACCAAGCAGTGGGCAAACCACTCACTATAGAGACTGTGCCTTTGCTCTCCCCAAGACCAGGCAGTGGGCAAACCACCCACTAGCGAGACTGTGGCTTTGCACTCCCCAGGGCCAAGCAGTGGGCAAACCACCCACTAGAGAGACTGTGGCTTTCCACTCCCCAGGACCAAGCAGTGGGCAAACCACCCACTAGAGAAACTATGGCCTTTTACTCCCCAGGACTAAGTAGTGGGCCTGTTGCCCCCTCCAGGACAATTTGTGTTGTACCATCTTTCAGCTGAGGTGCCCCCCCATTCCCGTCCCCCTGAGGTGCCTGTGTATTTTCGACCTAATGCCCCTGCAGTTGTTGATGCAGGAGTTGATGCAGGATGCTGATGCAGGAGTAAGATGGGGCCTTGGCCTATGTGATGAGGCCCTGTGGCCCACGGACATTATGGACTGGGCAGTGTCCCTCCATTTGTATATCTGTAAATACTGTTTTGAATTTTAGGTCGTTTTTCTGGATTTTTATCTGATTACACTCATTTTAATCACTTCCTTTTGTCCTTGCATTATTCCTAATGGGTAGGGGGTGAATATGTAATGTTACTGCATCTGTTTGTGTGTATGGTTTTGGGGGTGGGGGTGTTGCATGTGTGTGTCACTCTCTTTTTCCTCCCCCCTCCACTGTGTGCTAGGCAGCAGTATTCCTGGTGTAGGAGGAGGTAGACCACATGGGGAAGATCTGCAGTTCGGGCTCCATGGCGTCGTGGTTGTTCCCTAAGTGTCCAGAGGTGAGTCCTTTGAATTCTGTGTTCTGTTTCCGCCATGCTTTTGTTGTCGTTGGTACTGCCCCGGATAAGGTGGCAGATAGGCCTCTTGTAATACAGTGGGCGGAACCTTGTCTTCCACCTGGCTGTTGGCGGTTACTGCTGCGGTGCTTGTTGCTACCGCCGTGGCAGTTGGTGTGTTAAAGTGGCTGTCTGTGTTGGCGGTTTCCGCCGTGGTCATACTTCCATTTTTATTTCCGCCAGCTTGTTGGCAGTATTACTGCCGCTTTATCACCGACCGCCAGGGTTGTAATGAGGGCCTAAATATTTTAATGTAAAATATGTGTCAATTAATGTTAAATATTTATTTTTAACCTATCTCTGATAAAATAAAATGTTACAACACACTAACTCATCAAATTAAACATGTATTAAATAATTACTACAATATATTTAAATTTATCAATATTATTTTAAACAATAATTATTATAATTACCACCCTCACTAAACCAGTTTCTTTTCGTTTAATATTTACTAAATTAGTTTAAGTTATTTTAAATTGTTGTTTAAAAGTTTAATTTAATTGGGGTTTAAATTAATTGAGTATATTATTACATTTTAAAATAATGAAATAATTATAAATTATTTTTTGACAGAAATATATATGTTTTAAATGTTGAAATCGTTTAATTGAACATTATTTTCTATGGGGTGATATTTTGTATTTGTTCTTCTATTTTTTTCTCTGGGAGTGTGTTGCAGTACAAGTGGTTGGTAGTTATGACTGTAGTAACTTTGTGGGTGTGAGTTAGTATTAATATGTCCCTCCGCAAACCCATTGATAAATGTCCCTAAGTCCCTCCCATTTAGCAGTACGTATTCTCAATTTTCCAGCCATTCCCCTTTGCTCCTCCCTCATTTACTACTAAAAGGTACACTTGCATGTGTGGTAATTCCCGCATCCATGGCAGAGACCTCTACTCCAAAAAGATAAAGTACTTAGGGCCTCACTACGAGGCTGGCGGTTCCAGTCCCCCATCATCACGATGACAATCCAACCGTAACATTACAACCCTGGCAGATGAACACACCAGGGAACCGCTGTTCCCGACGTGGTGATGGCGGGAGGAGCTGTAACCAGTCACGGCGGCACTGAGCTCAGTGCCACCTGGATAATTACAACTCCGCTTTCCACCAACCTTTCCATGGCGAGGACATGGAAAGGCTGGTGGAAAGCCAGAAAAGGGGGCTACAGGTGGGCTCCTGTACAGGGAGCCTCATGCCCAGCACCCTCAGAATGCACACTGTCTGCTTTGTGTGCTGGAGTGCTACAATATTGGCCTTGGATCCCTTAAGGGAGCCGAGACCAATATCATAACACTGTTTCCGCCTGTCAGCCCAGCGAGAACGATTATTACAATGTTCCCCCAGGTCAGCCCGGTGGGAACATTGTAATATGCTCGGGGTAACATCACCACCATAAAGGTGGCGTCCTCCCCGCAACTTTGGCGGTCCTGTGGTGGGACCTCCAAAGTCGTAATCAGGCCCTTAGTTTAATTTGATTAACTAAGGAAATGATGTATCAGTTGCCCTAGCTAATGCTAATTACTTACTGGTAATCTTCGTTACTCCGAGTCAAGTCTTCCTCACCACATTGGGTTTCCCATCCCTCCTTTCCCTTGTTTTCTATTTTGGATTCATATGAGTTGGGGCTTGGGAAAGGAACAGGGAGTGAGGTGGGTTAAGTCTCCTTTTATGGCTATGTTGATAGATAGGGGTGGGCGTCATATTGGGGAGGGATGGGAGGGATGGGAACAGCTAGAGCACAAATTTTTGTTTGGAGGGTTCTGTGGGGGAGCTAAAGCTCACTGTGTAATAGATTTGGCGAGGAAGACTGACAAGGATGTAATGCTTATTCACTGCTAGGTGGATCACTGGAGAAGCAGCATCCTGAGAAGCTTCTATTTGCATTACTAATTATGTTTCTGTAAATAGTAACCCCATGCAGACCGTAAAAGTGTGCAAACTTATGAAACAGAGAAACCTGAGACCCCTGTATACACAAAAATCACATATAAATGGAAAAAAGCTAATTGTTTTTAAATTACTGATGCATTGGTATTTATGGACCAAGTCCAGAGCCAGATAATGCTTCAGAATGCACTGTAGATGTTCACTGAAAATAAGGCACAACACCAACATTTAGTTGTGTCTTTCCTATAAAACAAATATTTATCCTAATGCTCCAAAAGAATAACAGTGCCTAAGCCACAAAGGAAAGTGGGTGAGATATGACAACTTCAGAGAGCTCAGGTTGTCTTATGCAAAGTGTCTGTTAATTTAATCCTCTTTTCCCCGTTGAGTTATAGTACTAAACCTCGTTGAAAGAAGGATTTCTTAAGGGACTACCTACAGAACATCCTAGATCAGGAAATCTGCAGCTGCTGTCACAACCCTACCCTGCACCTGTACGTGGAGTAAGCAGGAGGGAAGATGACATTGTGGGAGGTACATGGGTGCAGCGACTGGTAACACCTAGGGCGGCAGGGAGTTCAGATCTTGAAGGACCACAGGGGACACAGTATAGTATGTGACTCAAGACCTCAGCCAGGGGCTTGCCTTGTAGAATCAACAGTCCACCTGCTGGACAGCATGTCTTTACGGGAATAACTTCCTCGATCCTGCAAAGGGCAGCTGAGGCTTTTTTTAAAATAACGTGAAGTTACAAGACACCCAAATTCATACACCCTTAGTAAAGCAGAAAATCAGGTGCCTCAGTGCAAAAACTGAGACTGGAGAGATGTGCAATTCTCCAGTTTTCTGTCAAATTCGGCGAAAGAAAGTTTCACGCATGGTGCATCTGAATGTCGCACATAGCCAAGCTGCTAATGTCGAAATGTCACAACTATACATACTGAATACTTGGCACCCATGGAAATAAGTGTTCATTTGATTGACTCTCATTCTCATGAGATCATCGAACTGTGAAGTGCTAGTACGGCCAAAAGTGAAACTAATGACCAAGCTTCTGCTTAAACAAATTCAGTGGTGGGTGAAATGGCGTGAGCGTAAGGGGAGTTTCCTGCAAGAGGTGGTGAGTGCATTACTATGTTGCTGTTAGTGATGGCCTTGGATAAGCTGGCATGAGTGGGTGCATGTTGAGACAGTGAGTGAATGCATGCTGGTGGGTTGTGGGTGACTCGTTATGAGGAGCTAGGATGAGCTGCTGTGAGTGGATACTTGGTGATACGGTTAGTGCATCAGTGTGTTGCAATGTGTGAGTAGAGGTGGTCAACAGCACACAGCCTGTGGAAACTAACATCCTTACACATATTAATGGGAATGTGTTTAATTGTGCTACTTATAGTGCAGGATAGTTACATCGCCTGCATGCTTTGTTGATTTGACAAATCAAATTAATTTCTAACAAGTATAGGTATAGCAAATAAATAAGGTTATAACTGAAAATGCAAGTCAGACGTACTGGATTTGTCAAAGCGTGTTTGTCCTTTCCCCTTACCTTCAGTGGATGTGGAGCTGTATTTTGTGACACACTTATCATGCACTGTTGTTCTTGTGAAGAAAAGCAGATACCGTTCACGTGTCTCTTTCCTGATGCACTCCTTGGACTCTTCTTCTGAGAGTCCTAAACGTTGTGAATAAGAAAAAGACTTGTAATTCAAGAAAGCTTTGGTCTGTCACACTGATGTTAGGAAAATAAAAATTAAAGTTGAAAGGGGACAAGTGGTGAGGAAATATTATAATAGGGCATGCAATTATGTTCTACAGATGTACAAAATACATTGAAGCAACACAGCGCTCTTGCTAGTAGAACAAACATAATCCAAGTAATTAAGTACAATGCCAATTTCAAAAACAAGAATGTCTCTTAAAGGCATTGCGTAGCCTCAAGCTTGGTTCGTGCTATACAATAATATATATATATATATATATGTATGTACAATAATATATATATATATATATATATTCACATACACATATATACACATTATTATGCCTGTATAAGCTGTCTTAACGATGCCCTGAGTAAAATAAAACTTAATGCCCCTGTGAATTTAAGTCCAGCACATCCTGAGCTCCACACTCCCAAGGAAGGCCCTTTTTTGTGTGTGTGGAACGCAACTCTTTATACCACCCAAAGGCAGCTAAGATTCAGATAATGGTTGTAAACTCTTCAACTCACTCAATAAGTAGCTTTTGGTAATTATGGTTTATCCTATGAGGACTATTTCTCATTGCACGGTATGATTTGAACTAACACATGGATGCATGTGCAGTGGTATTCCTTAACCAACACCGACAAGGCAACTAGAGCTAGCTACCTTTTTTTTTTACAATGAAAACCTTTGACAGGAATATTAGTACTCAACTTAACCCAGTGGTTGCTCTCTATCTCTCTCTCTCTCATTCTTTCTGTCTATTCTTCTCTTTCACATCTCCACTACTGTCTTTCTTTCTCCATTTTCTCTTACTCCGCTTCTACTCTCAGTCCGTTTCTCTCCCTTTCACGCTTCATGTTGTTCTTTATCTATGTGTCTCTTACAGCACCTCATTCTCGCTTGTGAAAAGTAGTGTTAGTTGCCAGAGATTAGCTAGTGAATTTGTTCGATATATTTTAAAAATGTTTCAAATGCTATTGTTAGCGCTGGATTTTTACTAATGAATATTCATGTATTCTGAGTGTTAAATTTGCATAGAGGTGAGTTAACGTAGAGAAATAATGTACTCATTCGAAATTGTACCTACTTGAGTGGCCGTCAATGTTCACAAAATGTACTTATTAACAACCTATTAATGTAAATTGTTGAGCTCATATTTGGATTAATGTAGTAGCATGTCATATTAACCGTTATGCATTATGTATTTGCTTTATTAATCGTAGGCCTCAATTTAGTGAGGTCTTGGGCCTAGTTGCACGGCCTCATGTCAAGCTGCATTTCTTAGAAGAATTATAAAATGGCTGCTTAGAGAATTAAATTGTGATTTTCCACTGCATCGACTGAATGTTAGTAGCTGAAATTATTTCCCATGCGAACTGCTTGCTAGAATATGCTGTACTAGCTAGGGACACATTATAACTTAGTGTGTGTAAAGGCGACCTTCCCTGGAGAAGACAATAGATGCACTGACTGGAGTATAAGCTGATACAAATTACCTGACAAGCCCAATGACGGGAACAGGAGAAGGGGAGCCAATCATCGACATGTGTACAGTGAAGTAGTAAATTCTTAGATTTAGGGTTCTACTTTCATTGGACTGAACGCAAACATACAATTCTTTGACCAATAGCAATGTAGGAAGTAGTTTTAGGAGATCTAACTTGACTGCACCAGGAGAGAGAGAGGCCATTCTCCCCATTTCTTTTTGAGAGTTCAGATATTACTCTTTCCAAACTGCAGGAAGAGACTTTGCTTTCTTGAACTTTAATGCTGAATTCCGATTCCCTGCTGACCGAACTGATGTCCAGTTAATGAAGACTGTTACCACTTGCTGAACCATACTGAGGCAAAGTATAAGAGGATGTTACTGATTGCTATGTCTAATTGCTTTTGTCCCTAGGTACCAACCGCTAATTTTAATAGAGCCATAGTTGGATGTTTTTCCAAATTTGTGTTGAAATTGTTTTGCATGAAGCCCAAACATGCTATTCTAATCTAAAAGTTAGCTAGGGTACTCACTGATGATACTCACTACAAGTAATAATAGTTGATGTCTTTTCTTTGCTGAATCTAAATGTATGCCATTTCTTTTGCGAAATTATTCTTTCTATTGATTTGTACTGTAACCTTAAAATGTGTAGTGGTCCAAGCCTTGATTAAATTGCGATTCGGGCAGCCAGTATGCTTACCATCTGATTTTGCGACTAAGTTACGTGACTTTAGCATTGTTAATATAGGTAAATAAACATTCTAACGCTTACACAAAGGTGAGGTTATTCATGGCCGAGAGGTCATGGTGTGTGGAAATTACTGACTCCTCTGATTGTTAATGCTATTGGTTGTTATCGTCATTGATTTGTATTGGTACGGGGTCTCATGGTGGGAACTATTCTAAGCACAGTCAAAAGGTTCATCAACCTATAAACGAGTTCCCTTATAAATGAATGACAATTAACCAAATAAGGTCTGACGAACTAACACTCTACATCTTTATATATCTCATGCCAAAAGAGTTTACCTCATACTAAACATGTTACTAACTGTAAAGACATGTGGTCTTCATTGAAGGACTTCAGTACAACGAACTAGAAGCGGTGTTTATCAATCTCCAGATTTAACTAATGTGTGCTCTAATGTGGCAGGCATTATTCTATAACAGCCAAATCGTTTTAAGAAGGCCACACATTCTTTATATGTTATTTAAAAAAGGTAATGTGGCTCTGTAGTTTATGTACTGATTGTACTGATTCTACCCTTGCAACTTTTCACGTTCAACCATTCAGTAATACTCCTCCGTTTAAACCAGGATTAAAGCTACAAATCACTAAATGACACCAAATGAAATTGAACAACAAATTATTCAAGGTGGTAGGAGATAAACTGGGATTGAAGTCCCTACACACCCAGTCTGATCTGTGACTTGTCTACTTATGAACTGATACTTAATTTTCTACTAAAGCATTATTATGGATGGACCTTTCTTTTTTCCTTGTCACCTTTTTAATCTTGTGCACCTTTGCTGTTTTGTCTTTTTAACTTTTTCATTGTAATGCTAATTTTACTGTTACTAGAAATACAGAATACATGAGGTTAGGAACACACAGCTAATCAGGACACCATACACATAACACACACAGGGGGTCATCGACCGCCAGGGTCGACAACCACGGAAGCACCGCCAACAGGCTGGCGGTGCTTCCTTTGCTATTCCGACCGCAGCTGTAAAGCCGCGGTCGCCCAGCCGGGTCCGGCGGTTGACCGCCGGATTTTCCCCGGCTCAGCGCCGCCATGGGGATTCCGACCCCCTTCCCGCCAGCCTGTTTCTGGCGGTTTTCACCGCCAGAAACTGGATGGCGGGAACGGGTGTCATGGAGCCCCTGGGGGCCCCTGCACTGCCCATGCCACTGGCATGGGCAGTGCAGGGGCCCCCTAACAGGGCCCCAGCAGGATTTTCACTGTCTGCTTTGCAGACAGTGAAAATCGCGACGGTTGCAACTGCACCCGTCGCACCCCTGCAACACCGCCGGCTCCATTCGGAGCCGGCTTCAATGTTGCAGGGCCTTTCCCGCTGGGCCGGCGGGCGCTCTTTTGGCGGTCGCCCGCCGGCCCAGCGGGAAAGTCGAAATGGCCCCCGCGGACTTTTGACCGCGGAGCGGTCTTTCGACGGGGGTGAAGTTTGGCAGGCGGCAACCGCCGCCCGCCAAACTCGGAATGACCCCCACAGTGATCACATGCCCCCCTATGACGGACATCTGGACATGTTACCTACTGGGCACACTATGTCCATGCAAGGTAGAGACCCACCAGCACACTTTATCAGATTGTCAGATTTATGGCCTCATGACTAGGCCCTGATTCCTTTTTCAAAGAATGTATTCAATCGTTTTATTGCACCTCAAGACAATGTTTAAAAAGACCCCCAAAATCTGTAATTTTGAGAGACGGTCATCAGACCCGACTCTGTACTGCGCTCTCCCGGCTGTTGCATTTAATTAAACAGACTGTTCCTGCTTTGCCAGATGTCTCGTCTTTAATTTATTTGAGGTAAATCCGCATTTGACCAACATTTTGGTGAGCCAGCCAGGAGAAAGGGGACCCCACCCATATGCATTCACATCTGCACAACAAAGAGAGGTGAGCAGACACTGAAATTGATTGAAAGTCCTGCTGAATCCACACGGTGGAGATTTGCCGTGAAGCCGCCATCAGTTGGTAAGAGACTACATCTGACCCTTAGTCCCAGCATTTAGGCCCTTATTACGTTCCTGGCAGATGGCAGCATTTTGGAGAAAGGTCATGCCAAGAGGCTGGTGGTACCTTTCCCCAAAATATGACATTGGCGGTTTGGCTCAAGCCAAACCACCAATGTACCAATCTTACTGCCACGAAAACCATGGCGGTAGTCACTATCAGTGCCAGGGAATTCCTTCCCTGACACTGATAGGGGTCTCCCCTGTCCCCTTTTCCCTCCACAAAGTCCAACCCCTCCCTCAGCCTCCCCCTCCTGACCCCTCCACGACGTACACGCACATTCACGCACCAACATACACATTCATACCCACATTCACCCACGCATGCATACATTCATTCACACACACATCCACACACACACACCGACATACATACAAGCACCCACGCATTCAGACAACACAACATACACACCCACTCACACCCATTCATGCACACACGCCCCACACCTGCATGCATGCACACAATCACATACACACACTCCCCCACACACACACAAAACACCCCCCACCCCTGTCGGCGCACCTGAATTACCTACTTGCAGGGGGCCCTCCGGCAGGAGAGGGGATGAGGTGGTGCTTCCAGCAGCAGAGTCCGCCAGCAGAACACGCCAGGCTGTTTCATGGATCATGATACGGTCTGCGGCGGTCTACTGGCGTGGCGCTGGCCATCCACCGCCATTACCGTAGCCGGAATTCAGCAAGGCTTCTGTCGGAATTCCGGCTATGGTCATAATATGGCAGACGGTAGGTAGCCGCGGCGATGGTGTTTTGGTGGCCCTGGCCGCGTCGGTCATTACCACCAATGTATTAATGAGGGCCTTAGTGTATGGCGAACTAGGGCTCCGCTTGGACCACTGGATGAGACACAGATGGTACGCATGACCCTGGGTGTGATATAGGATCCTGCTTGGACTGCTGGGCAAGACACAGATGGTACGCTTGACCCCTGAATGTGACATAGGGACGAGGCCTCAATGCCTGGACCTCTGGGAGCGACACAGATGGAATGCATAGGCTCTGGTTGCGATATAGAGCCAACACCTCAATCTTATTTTTTAGTCTAAAGGGGTTTCTCAGCACTATCAGTCACTTAAAAACTGGTGGTGTCTGAAAGAAGTGAGAGGTGTTATTCGCTTGGACTGCTGGGCGTGACACAGATGGTACGCTAAGCCCATGTGTGTTAAACAGGGTGCAATTTGGACGTTAGGGAAAATTTGGACCTTGGAGATCGGGTAAAGCTTGTGCTTGGCCAAGGAGGGCCGGTAGTATTTGAGTTGGTCCTTCTTCTCTGCATAAAATGTTGCTATCTTTGTCCTCCAGCCAGTCTTGACAGACTATCAGGCTCACTAGGTCCTGTGTATCGCGCAGAGCCTCCCCATGGCATCAGGCAGCATGATCTATAAACGGTCGAAAGGTTTCTTTGGACAAAGTCCTAATTTTTTTATCTGCTATTTTTTCTTCTTTTTTCTATTCATTTCCTTTGTGGTTTTCTCTTTTCTCTCCTCATTTCCATTGTGGTTTTCAATTGATGTATTTTTTGGTGCTGATGAACTGTTGCAACTGTATTTCATATTAAAATGCTATGTCTTGTTAAGTTTTTTTAGGGGCATATAAGGAAGTCACTATCTTTCTCTCACAAAGATTTATTCCATGCCCACTAATCCACTGCTAAAACAGTTTACAATGTTTAAGTTAACCACTGCATATTCTTACAGGTTGTGATTCTTCATATGCGTTACTTTATGTATCGTGAAAGTCTATTTGACGCAACTATGTCTAAAGTTGAGCTCATAGCTAGTAGTTATTGCCGGCATAATCCCATGTACATATTTCTCCACGAGTAGAATAGGATTTAGGACCATCTAAAATTCAAAGAAGGCAGAACTGTACCAGTCCCGTAAAAATGTTTCCACCTCATCATGGAGTCACCGTTAAGCCACATGCAAACTAGGTTCCCCACGCAAGCTAAAAAGCTAGAAAAATACTGCCATGAATGGCACACATACTAAGCTCACTCATTCCCCTGGCTGGAGGGGGGAACCTTCGACACCAACACAAATAAACACACAAGGACACACATTCAGACACAATTTGGAGGGTGGAAAGAGGGTAAAAGGGAAGCAGTGATAGAGCAATTGGCCAACTTTGAGGTGGCTCCGACCTGCAATCACCCAGAATCCACAAGAAAGGATTCCACACCTCCGCCACGATACATAAGTATGGAGGTGCCTGCCATCCCAGCCTTTCCTGCCCTAGGTTACACCAATCCACCAGTTATGGGCCCAGAGGGCCCCCCCGGTCAGCTATTCAGGGCTGCCCCCAAGCTCGATCCCCCAACTGCCACGCTCCATCGTTCAAACCCTAGCAGTGCAGGGGTAGTGACAGTAATGGACATGAATGATGACCCCACTATTGGTAGTGAGGACGAGGGCTCCAGTCCTTCGACATTCGACAGCGAGGGGGCCATTGCAGGGCTGGTCCCACTACCAACAGGAGAGGTAGGGAGCCCATTCCCATCACCACCAAAATGCCTTGCGAGACGCATACACTACTGCCTGCCCTAGGCTGTCCTGAAGAGTACCCGATGGTCACAATATTGGTAAACAACACACCATACAACTTTCTGGTAGACGCAGAGGTGCAAGGTCATGCCTACGAGCAGGTACAGTCCGCTTACCAAGGGGTCTTGGAAACGGTGACAGGGGTCCCCTGCACGGAACCCCTTGAGCTGGAGATAGGGGGAGCAGGATGAGGGAACAGTTGTTGTATTCTCCCTCATCCCTGACTAACATATTATGACAGGACCTAATATCCAAGCTAAAAATGTCTATCCCTTTTGCAGAGAACTGGATTATAACCTGCTTCTCAACTGGATCCCCCTTTCTTGAGCACCAACCAGCGAAACACCCTCACATCACATGGATGCCAGTCAGGATGGTTTGAGCCAATCGAATCTCCTTGGAGGGAATCATCCTGTTATATACAGAGAGCTTCTTCGCATTATACGAATTGGCTCAGTGATGGGCATGTCGAGCACACCACCTCCTAGTAGGGACTGTCAACAGGATAACCAACAAGGTACGCAAGGAGCATGAGATACAAGGCCACAGCATGCACATGCCTAGTGAGTCCACCGAGGCTTGGAGGGCAGTCGGGTCAGGGCACAAATGGACAATGTTGGGAGCACACAGACCGCCAGCACCCCCAGGGCTACCAAGTCCAGCCTCTGTCGCCACTCTGGCACCTCCACAAGTGAGGAAGTGGCACAGATGAGGTTGCCAAGACTATGTGGTGCATTCCCTGCACCCGAAGCCCCCTACCAGCTGCCGAATATGGTATCCAAACAAGTAACTGTTGTATGGGATTCGCATCGCATGGCAAGCGGAAAAACACCCCATGGGAATGTCCCTGCCGACTACATGGGAAGTGTCCTGAGGTAGGGTAGGCCACCACCCATGCTCCACATGCACTGGCCTGCTCGGAGAGGTCAAAAGAAGGAGCAAATCCAGAGAGATGCTGTCCAAAATAAATTGAAAAAGAATGTCCTATAGGGGGCCTTGTTGGCTCCAAGCATGCAAAAGGCACCAGTCTTGAAGAGATGTCTGCTTCAGCACCCCAAAGGGTTTCCACCCAGTCCTAACGACAAAAGTCAGGGAAATCCCCATCAGCAAAACCAAGCCCAGGTCAACCAAAATGCATCTTTCATTCAGCAGACAAGGAACCCATCACAGCAGGGGCCAGAGCCACGGCAGGGAGGGGTTACTACCTGGTAAGGCAATACCTTTGCACAATCAAAGCACACAAATACGCAGCAAGTCAAACTCCCAATGAGTTTACATTCACCCCATAACCACTCCAAAACTAATTTCAACAATAAAAATCAGTGACACAACATTAGGAGAGAACTCATGCCTTTACTTGTGTTCAGGAACAACTCAGGCCTGCTCTGCATTTTGTCGATCACCAATCCGCACTAGAATCCACCATTCGGGTGCTTGTAGGGGCATAGGGCCCAATCTTTTGCTGGTCTCCCAGGGTGTGGTTAGCTGGCCATGACCCAGGAGAAAGGCAGTCTGACGAGAGTGGCAGAGTGCCCCCGACCAGAGCATAAAAGCCAGGACCCAGATCCCCACATCCAAGTCCAATTAGAATGGCCTCCAAGTCAAAAGGACCCCATTTGTCAACACCTGGCCTCCAGCTAATGGAGGCCCCCATTCAATTAGAAAATTATGTAATGTTCCAGTCTTGGGAGCCAGGTTTCCCGCTCACTTGGGATGATAATGTCAACGAAATTCCAAAGTTTACACACAAGTTTGACAAATTCCATAGTACAGACGCAAAGTCAGTAGAGAAATTAAATCAGCGTCCCAGCTCATTATCCATATTGGGCAAAACTTGACGAGTTTTGGTCAGGCAGCTGACTCCCATCGTAGCCAACGCTCAGCCTCATCCTCTCCCCAAAAGGCTTCCTGAACCGAATGTTAGTATTCCACATGCGCTACACAGTGCGCAATTACACAACACATGGTATCAGCACATGACTGCCGTGGGCGCCCAGACATCAGCCAGACCGTGCTACATCTGTTCGCTGATACAGCATGGCATAGATGCAGATAGGCTTCATCTATCCATGGAGGTAGCCCCCGAGAGAGTAAAATGTCTAATTCACCTGACCTTTGTAGAATCAGGGCCAAGATACAACCCAGTAGTGTAGATCCTCACAGAGTAAAAGTAAACATCACTCAATAGGAGACCAATCCCACCACACTGCATCTTTACACTGACTGAGCTAGACAGGATGCGCGGGGCACTTTAGGGGAGGACACTGTCTGGCCCGAGACTTTCCAGAAAAGAGGTTCTTGAAAGTAGGGAAACCTCCGCACCAGTGCACAAACACATCAGCTTCCACCTCTGTCTGTGGTCCCAGGGTGGCCCTCCATGTCTGGGGCAGCCTTCTTTAATAAAATTTGAACCTCAGACATGAAGTTCCTGTGTAGGACCCTCTACCTCAATGATACAAGGGGAAATGAGTCTCATAGAGAGGTTAAATGCCAGCATAGTAACCACATGCCAAGAAATCTGGATACTAAAATAGGTACACAGGGTTGGAAGGGAAGAGGAAAGCCCTATTTGTATGGAAACGTACACTGTATTCATTATGTGTGAGTGGCAAAGGGACGATGCCTCTCAGCACAAGTGAAAATTGTGGAGCAATACTACTAGTGGCAGTCTGGGGAATTCCCTTACGCTCAGCTCATCCTCGGATGGCAGGGCCTCTACTTCCTTGTGACTGTGCACACCCTGATCCTGTTAATTCCTGGAAAAGACCTGTCCGAGTTGTTCCAACATCCGCTACACAAGAAAACAACTCTGTTGGGTCAGGCTCAAAAGAAAACAACTGCTGATTATTTTGGTTGAGCTCAGTACAATGACATTCCAGAAGAATTCAGACTATTTGTTAGAAATTGGATCTTTGGTTGGCAGTCAGGTTACCCTCGTCCAACCAAGGACCCTCACTCTAGTCAGGGTAAAGGAGAATCACCCCCAGCTAACCCTGCTCACCCCCTTGGTAGCTTGGCATGAGCAGACAGGCTTAACTTGAGAGTTCTAGGTGTAAAGTATTTGTACCAACACACCCAGTAACTTAATTAAAACACTACAAACTGACACAACACAGGTTTAGAAAAATAGAAAATATTTATCTAAATAAAACCAGAGCAAAATTACAAAAATCCAACATACACAAGTCAAGTTATTAATTTTAAAAGCAAAAGAGTCTTAAATCCTTTTGTAAATAGGTAAAACACTTTTAGCGCTGAATAGTACCTGGGTAGTGTCAAAATAACACGCACGGGCGACGGTGTGCCGAAAAAGATAAGCGGTGCGCCGATTTCTCACCCACAAGCGAGATTGTGCGCCATTTTTCCTTCTCCGGTCGGGTCAGGGTGTGTCGGTTTTCATCTCCACAGGAGAGCGATGTGTGGATCCGGGCAGCACTTGGGTCCGGACAGGCATTGCATCGTTTTTACGGACCCAACAAGGTTTGCGTCGAAAATCATGCCACGCGGTGATAGCAAAACTGCGCTGTGCGGGTCGCGACGTTACCGGCCACTGTTAGTGATGCGGCGTGTCGTTTCTCCAGCCGCGAGCGTCGATCTCCAAGTCGCGATCCAAGCGATGTGTCGATTTCAGCCACGGAGCCGGTGGCGCGTCGTTTCTTCAGCCGCGTCTCGGAGGTTGCGACGGAAATTTCCCCGCAAGGCGGTCTGTGCGTGAACTTTCAATCTTGGTCTGCCACCTTCACCTATCAAGGCCCCAGGAACTGGACAGGGCACCACTTGGCAGGGCAGGAGTCTCAGCAGACAGTCCAGGTGCTGGCAGGGGAAGTTTTTGATGGCCCTGAGACTTCAACAACAGGAGGCAAGCTCAGGACAAGCCTTTGGAGATTTCTTCACAAGCGGGAATGCACAACAAAGTCCAGTCTTTGTCCCTTTTCACCAGGCAGAAGCAGTAACTGCAGGATAGCTCCACAAAGCACAGTCACAGGCAGGGCAGCACTTCTCCTCAGCTCTTCTCCAGGCAGAGGTTCCTCTCGATGTCCAGAAGTAATCTGAAGTCTGTGGTTTTGGATGTCCTTCTTATACCCATTTTGGCCTTTGAAGAAGGCTTACTTCAAAGGAAAGTCTCTCTTGTTTGTGAAATCATGCCTTCCCCAGACCAGGCCCCAGACACTCATCAGGGGGTTGGAGACTGCATTGTGTGAGGGTAGGCGCAGACCTTTCAGGTGTAAGTGACCACTCCTCCCCTCCCTCCTAGCACAGATGGCTCATCAGGATATGCAGGCTACACCCCAGCTCCCTTTGTGTCACTGCCTAGAGAGAGGTGCAAACAGCCCAACTGTCAAACTGGCCCAGACAGGGAATCCATAAACAGGCAGAGTCACAGAATGGTTTAAGCAAGAAAATGCTCACTTTGTAAAGGTGGCATTTTCAAATACACAATCTTAAAATCAACTGTGAGCTCAGAGACCCCAAACTCCACATGTCTATCCGCTCCCAAAGGGAATCTACGCTTTAATCATATTTAAAGGCAGCCCCCATGTTAACCTATGAGAGGGACAGGCCTTGCAACAGTGAAAAATGAATTTGGCAGTATTTCACTATTAGGACATATAAAACACATTAGTATATGTCCTACCTTAAACATACACTGCACCCTGGCCATGGGGCTACCTGGGGCCTACCTTAGGGGTGTCTTACATGTAAGAAAAGGGAAGGTTTAGGCCGGCAAGTAGGTACACTTGCCAAGTCTAATTGGCAGTTTAAAACTGCACACACAGACACTGCAGTGGCAGGTCTGAGACATGATTACTGAGCTACTAATGTGGGTGGCATAACCAGTGCTGCAGGCCCACTAGTAGCATTCGATTTACAGGCCCTGGGCACCTCTAGTGCACTGTACTAGGGACTTACCAGTAAATCAAATATGCCAATCAGGATAAACCAATTACATGCACATTTTGTATAGGAGCACTTGTAACTTTAGCACTGGATAGCAGTGGTAAAGTGCCCAGAGTAACAAAAACAGCAAAAACAGAGTCCGGCATACATCAACAACCTGGGAAACAGAGGCAAAAGGTTAGGGGAGACTACGCCAAGGATGCCAAGTCTAAAACTATTCACTTACACTCAAGTAAATGTGGGAGGGCCCATACCCTTCTTCAGACTACAGACAAAAGCAAAAGCCCGCTGGTTGCAGATAACCAGGTGGGAAATACTTAAGATGACTACCAGTACTGAGCTCGAGCTAAACTCGGTCAAGGAAGAACTAAGAGCCATCTGCCTCATGGTGATGAAGCATCAGTATGTTTTGGGCTTCATGACCGTGATGGAGGGTGGAGTGTGCACCAGATCGATGTGTCCTGTTTCACATTTTTTCCTCATAATGACCTGGACAATGAGACACTGACTTTTGCCATTCAAGCACTGCATTGTATACAAGCTGACATGAAGAAGGAGGAAGTTGCCCCTGAGCAAGACTGGTCATTTGATTGGTTTTCCTGGCTCACTCGGTGGGTGGTCAGACTGTGCATGCCATTGCTGCCCAAATATATTTTTGTGTTGTTTCCTAAAAAGGGGGTTTCCTGCTGTAAAAATGCTGTCCGCAAATTAGGTAGAGTTCAAGTAGGTAGAGAAATGGTAGTAGGCACAACAGAAACACGTCAAACCTTGAATAATGTGACTCTCAGGAAAAATGGGGTGGATAAAGTAGTTGAAAATTTCAACTAGATGTGTGAGTGTTGATATACATAAAAACAACGTCAATGTCTGCCATGATATGTGCCAGCATAACAATGAACTCGCTTTGCTATTGTCAATTCCACCCAAAATGACCTCCCAGTCAACCCTGAGCCAGATGTACGTGGTCAAGCAGGCCCTGCAACCCAGGCCTGTAGCAACCGATTGTCAGCTCACAGGTGGGGAAAACAAACATACAAAACAGGAAAGACCTGGATCGAATCCCCAGATAGATAGCAACACCACAGAGGTTCTAGGAAATTGGCCCCCAAAAAACACACATTTGGCCAGAGGGGTACGCGTTCCCAAAACACCATAAAGTTAGATGCCACTGGTGGTTAGGAACATACAGCCATTAGGGACACAGCACACACACCACATGCAATGATCATGCACTACCCATGCCGGACATGTGGACATGATATCTACTGACCCACACTATGTCCATGCAAGGTTGAGACCCCCCTGCACTCTTTATCAGGTATTCAGATTTATGGCCTCGTGACTAGGCCCAGATCCCTTTTTCAAAGGAACGCATTCAATCATTTTATTGCACCTCAAGACAATGGATAAAAACTCTGTAACTGTGAGAGACTGCGCTCTCCTGACTGTTGCGCTTAATTTTTAACAGACTCTTCCTGCTTTTCAGGATGCCTCTTGTCTTTCATTTATTTAAGGTAAATCTGTATTTGATTAACAGGAGCATGTGACCATAAGGACACAAGGCACTCCACTCAAGTGGCAGGGATCTTACTAATGGAATTATAGACACATGGGTAAAACGGGAATGACAAACAGCAGCCCATTGCTACATCAAACAGTACTTCATTTAATTTGATTTTGACCTTTTAAATAAATCTAATCAGATGGCTAAGTCCAATTGATAAAGCAAAGTCATTGTAAGAGATTGGACCAAGACAAACTCATCACCCAGGCCTGGAAGCCTCACTCTAATCAATTCAATGACAAATAGTCACGACTTTTAGAAAGAATGGAAGGCAGTTAGGATCAACAGATCCTGTGAAACTGATGAAAGTGAACTTGAATACAAATGATAAAAACACTAGCAGGGAAAGAAGCTTCAAGAAAAGTGTTATGGTGAATTGAAATTACTGTAGTTTGAAATGATTTGCAAATATAAGGATTTGGAAGTAAAAAAACACATATTCATGCAATATAAAAGAAGAAACTAAGGACCTGATTTAGATCTTTGTGGAGGGGAATACTCCGTCACAAACATGGCGGATAGCCCGTCTGCCGTATTACGCTCACATCATGTCCTGTGGGGATCGTAACATGGAAAACTGGATATCCTTCATGTTTGAGGCAGAGTATTCCATCCGCAGACATCTAAATCAGTCCCTAACTCTCCTCAAAGTGAGTTACACAAAAATCTGAATAAGTAAAAAATTCCCAAGTTCATATGATACATCATAAACCATTGAGAATTTTTGCGATTTTGTGATGAGATTGTTATATTCTTTTAACACAAAAGTCTTCACATCTGTCTTGAAATTCAGGACAAATACTTAAATATCTATGAGAAGAAATGTCTAAAGTTGACACAAGAGAAACAAAACTGGAGAACATGTTTTTGGAATCTGTATGTCCATCAGAAGAACACTGTTGAAAATACTTAGAGCCTGGCATATGGGGCTCTTGTTTGAAGTACAAATAAATGAGACATTGGTGATGCCACTGCTTAAAACCTCTAGGCCATTGTTCAGTAGTTTATCCAGAATCTTCCAGTGTATTATCTACTGCAGCGGTTCTTAACTTGTGGTCCGGGGACACCAGGGGTCCACAACACTTGCTAAGGGGATCCATGACTGCTTCGAAAATTAATATTATTAATAGATGAATAAAGTGTATATATATAAAGAAGCAAAATGTAAAATAGAAAATGTTAAAACATTAAGTAAATGCAAAGGAACTTGCAATTGAAGGCAAAAATCAAGTTGGCATCCTCAGATTGCTTGATGGGAGCAGTGCAAATGTATCGAAGAGAATATACTATGCACAATCGGTGGCCTCAGTTGAATTTTGAAAATCCCCAACTTTCACATTGAAATGAAAATGTTGTTTCTTTATATTGGTTTGTGACTTAAATACGAAATGTCTTCATTTGTGTATCTGAGTATTTGTTTGATGAAGGCTTGTTTCTGTATTTTTGTGTATAGTCAAATCATCCAAATTACTTAACCCCTTCCGTGCATTGGACAGCAGGGAGCTGTCCGACGACATGGTAGGCATGTGCACAGGATGGCTACCAGCCACCCTGGTACCCAACCATGGGGGAAGCGCTGGTGCTCCCCTGTGGGTTGTCCATATAAACCACTCCACCAGGGATGGCAGCAGAAGTGTTTCCGCTGCCTCTCCCGAAACCCCTTAGTGATCTGATGAAGTCAGTGTGCACAGCATACCAACGTCATCAAAACCCGCTGGGACTACGCTGGAAGCGATTTGCTTCCAGCTCGGGGAAGAAAAAGGTAAGTCTTTTCCTCCAGGGAGGTTTTGGGGCTGCCAAAGAGGCAACATGGGGGGAAGGAAAGGGGTTTTTCTTTCTCCTGATATCTCAATGGAGTGTATTCCTGCTGCACGATCGCACATGAGTCTGTGATCATGCAGCAGGAATGCCCACTAGACAGCAAGGATTTGTTTTCAGTGTTTTTTGTGTTTGGGGAGGGACCCTTGGGCAAAGGTTGGTCCCCTTTTGAGGGGCAGTGGTTTGGCATTTTCTGCCTCTTTTGGGGGGGCCCATCGGCCATATGTTTTAGGCCCATCTGCCCCCTAGGGAGCAGAAGCTACTAGACACCAGGGATTTGTTTGTGTTGCAATATTTGTTGCTGATTTTTGTTTTTGGGGAGCGGCCACTTGGAGAATGGTCACTCTCCTTTATGGATCAAATCTGTTTATTGTTTTGAAAGTGTAAACATACAAAATACAGCTCATCACGAGACGTCAGGTGAAATGCATCACCACAGTAGCAATTCCAAAACTAGAGACAGAAGTCCCTCTAATAAATCCCAAGGCCGTGTCCAAAGGGACCTCCCAGCCAGCCCTCTCCTTGCAAATCCGTGAGCCGGCTAGCAACGCCCAATAGTCTTTCAAGCTGCGAGTCCCGCAAATGAGAACCACACAAACCTGTAAATGAAAAACACATCAACAATGCCTCCCCTCAAAAGATCATGTCATCCTCCTGTCTCTCCACTCCTCTACCCCACCCCCCGTCCAAGCCCAGCCCCCGGCAGCCACTCTCCCCACAGCACTCTGACCAAAAATCAAATCAGCCTCAAAACTCTCAGATAAGTTGGGCATATTAACTCAAATTCTGCATACAGGATCTGAAGGAATGGCTTCCACAACACCCTCAGATCACCCACTTGCTCCTGGGAGGCCAAGGTGAGTTTCTCAATGGCAAGGATAAACCACAGCTTCTGGAGCCATGAGAGATGCGTCAGAACCCTATCTGTACCCCAGAGAGCTAAAATCAGCTGCAGCGCTGCGTTAAGTGCCAGGGCCATCTGCCTCCCTTTTAGAGATCTCAAAGGAAAGGTAAGAGGCTTGGGCAGCCCCAACAAGATATACATTGGGAATCTAGGGATCTTAGTTTGGAACGCTGTATCAATATCGTCTATAATGCTTTCCCAGTAACGATGTAGCATGGGGCAATGCAAGTGTGCCTGTGGCTCCACACCCCCTCCAGCAGAGATCCGACTTATCATGGTCCCATGCATGTATCCGCGCTGGAGCATAATACCAGTAAGAAGCAACTTTATAGGATGCCTCTGTCCCTGCTGCATTATATGCTGTGTGGTGTATTCTATAAAATATACTGTCCCACTCCTCATCTGCAAATTCTCTCTCCAGCTCCCTCTCCCATCTCAACTGTCACCTTGACTTAGGCTGGCGCTTCTCCCCCTGCAGAAGCCGATAAAGTTCTGAAATGACTCTTTTATCATCCTTCTTTAGCAAGAGCCATTTCTCGAATGGCGTAAGAGGCCTATCTATTAATGCTCTGTTAGCCGGCGGGAGAGCCCAGTGCCGAATCTGATAATACATCAGCCTTTCCGCCTCCAACAGGCCATAGGCCTCTCTCATCTGGTCAAAGGGCAACACCCCTTGTTCATCAAAAAGGCTTTCTACCCTCCTGCAGCCCCCTTCATACCAGCGTCTCAAGCCTTCCAGACGGAGTCCAGGCTCGAAGTCAGGATTCGCGCCTATGGGGGTCATCGGGGACGGGAAAGACGTCAGCCCCAAACGGCAGGCCATAGCGTCCCATATGCGTAACGTTGTTCCCATAATCGGGGAAGAATAAAGACCTCCAGCCCTGTGCCGACATCGAAGCCAAGGCTCCTTCCATATATGAGAGCCCGCTACTGCCTGGTCCATAAAACACCAGTGTTTCTCCATGAGTAGGCGACTCCACTCTAAAAGAAAGCGCAGCTGCGTTGCCTGAAAGTATCTCAAAAGACACGAAATCGCCAGTCCCCCCCCACTCTTAGAGCGATATAAAACCTGTTGCGGCAGACGCGCCGGCCGACCCTCTCATATAAATCTCAGGACCGCTGATTGAAGCGTGGCAATCGCCAGGGGGTTGGAGTCAATGGAAGCACCTGAAACACATATAGTATACGCGGCAAGACTGTCAGCTTGACCGCAGCCACCCTGCCCATCCAAGACAGCTTGTTTCTCCCCCACAACTCCAGGTCCCGCTGTATATCACAAACCAACTTCGTGTAATTCAGGCTCGCCGTTTTTGCAGCAGACGTCGCCAAATCCACGCGAAGACGACCAAAGAAAGGGGTATCGAGCTCTCAAGTCTTCCTCGTGACCTGAGCTTACTGACAGACTAAGGACCTGAGACTTCTGCATATTCACCTTGAATCCCAGAACCTGGCTAAACTCAACTAGTATCTCCATAAGCGCAGGCAGCGAGGTCGCGGGCTCCGCAAGAGTAAGGATCACGTCATCTGCATACAGGGTAATAAGATGGTGGTCTCCGCCGAATTTCACACCGGAAACCGAGGGGCTATCTCGCAAGCGCTGCGCAAGTGGTTCCATATATAACGCAAACAAAAGGGGGGAAGCGGGCACCCCTGTCTGGTCCCACGCCTGATCGGGAACGGCATAGAGAGCACACCATTAACTCGAACCACCGCCCTGGGGGACCGATAGGCGCATCGGATCCAAGACCTAAAGCCCGGGCCCAAGCCGAAGCGCTCCAGAACCCAGAAGCGGTACAGCCAGTGAACCCTATCGAACGCCTTTTCGGCATCGATAGAGAGGAAGAGCGCCTCCCTACGAGATCGGTCTATTGTATCTAACAAATGCAGAAGTCGCTTTGTGTTATCACCACATTGTCAGTTTGGAATAAAACCTGACTGATCCGGATCAATAAGACTCGGCATATAAAGATTAAGGCGGTAAGCAAGAATCCCAGTGAATAGCTTGGCATCTAAATTCAAAAGCGAAATCGTCCTATATGAAGCGCACTCCTCTAGGTCCTTGCCCGGCTTATGTATAACAGCAATGGTAGCGTCCAGCATACTAGGCGTCAGGGATCCCAACGTCCGAAAGGAATTAAAAAGCTGCATGAAAAGCGGGGCGAGCTCCACACAAAAGGTCTTATAAAATAATGCCGTAAACCCGTCAGGGCCAGGAGACTTCCCACCCTTCAGGCAAAAGATCGTCGATATAACCTCTTCTGACCTTATCGGCTGATCCAGCAGGGACGCCTCCCTCTCACCAAGAGGAGTGATTGCTATGTCCTCTAAATAAGAATCCAGGACCGCGTTGTCCCGCTCATCCGCCGCATATAGCCCCTGGTAGAACTCTGCAAATGCCTCAGCAATCTGGTCACTCGTGCGGGCCACTTCACCAGAAGGGGAACGGATCAGTTTGATCGCAGACGCCGCACGCTGCGCTCGCAACCGGTGCGGCAAAAGCTTTCCACACCTATTGCTTCCAATATAATATTTATGCTTAAGCCGCACTACTGCGTACTCCGCCCTATCCCAGTCCAGTCGCTTCAGCTGTTGCCTTGCCTTCTCTAATTCCTGCCAAATTCTAGGCGCGCCAGTGGATTTATGGGAGCGCTCCAGGACACCTACCCTCTGCTCCAACTCCTCCCTTACCTCCCTCCTTGTCTTATTATCTCTCGCTGACAGTGCCATCACCTCGCCCCGCACTACTGCTTTCAAAGCCTCCCACACAGTCTCCACGGAAGTGCTACCATCGTCATTAAAGCTAATATAATCCGTGATCGCACGCCGGAGCGACTCCACCACATTCTCACTCTGGAGCAAGGAATCCCTGAAGCGCCAGCACGGAGTACCCACTCGGCCCACCTCCATGGTGAGCTCTACAGTAATTGGAGCATGCTCAGTCAAGGCTCTGGGTTCAATCTTAGCCTCCCCGACCCGGGACATAAACTCGTGTGAGGCGAGAAAAAGATTGAGCCGTGCATAAGTCTTGGTCGCCGCTGAATAAAAGGAGTAATCTCGGAGCGTGGGATGAGACTTCCTCCACACATCCTCCAGCCCACATTCAGCCAGCCACTGACGCCCCACCTCCGACAATGCCCCCGTCTTCCCAAAGCTTTGACCCGAGCGGTCAAGCTCGTTGTCCATCACCAGATTAAAATCTCCTCCTACCAAAATGACACTATCTGGCGAGCTAAGTATCGGGGAAACCGCCTGTCTCAAGAAGGCCTCCTGCTGGGAATTCGGAGCATAAAGGGAAGCAATGGTGAAAGAGAAGGTCCCAAGTCTTATTCTGATAGTCAGGAACCTGCCTGGCACTTCGTGCACTTTCCCAACTATCTCCCCAGCAAAAGTCCTCGAAAGCAATATTGCCACCCCGCATGCTTTGTAGTTGCTGAGGACCAGAGCTGTCTAGGGAACCTTCTTGAACGCATGCGAAACGTATCTTTATGCAGCAAGTGAGTCTCTTGTAATAGACAGATATGACTTCCGCATTTCTCTAGACCCGACAAAATCGCTAACCGCTTGGTCGGACTGTTAAGCCCACGGACATTCAAACTTAAACACTTAACTGTCATACCATCGCAGGGAAAAAAAAGCTCAGGGGGGAGGATCCATGGAGGGACCAAGACCCAGAACAGCACCTCAGCCGCTCCAAGTCATATGGCCAAATCATTATGACCCATAATGACCAGACTCACAGGGAAGCATACCAACATATAACCATAACGCACAACAGGTGCTCGTAACGGAGAAGTCCTCTCACACACACCCCAAAGATGACAAGTCTCAACAGGGCCGTAGAACCACACAAGTTCGCCCGTTAAGTCCATCGACTCGGCCGCCCAGGCCCCGCTCAGACGGGGACAGGCCCGCAACCAACGACCCCTTGCTGTCCAACAGCTCTCCGCCTTTCCTTGCCTAGGCACTTGTCCCAGCCGCCACACTGCTCACTGACGACTGACGTTCTGAGATCTGCTCCGACACAGTAGGGCGCTGCTGTTTCCTCCTTCTCTCCTTCCTCCGCCAGCGCAGTCGGCCCCCTCCAGCTGGCCCAGATTCAAGTCCGGACCCTGAGTATCCCCCTCCAGGCTCAGGGGCGAAGCTGATCCTCCCAGCGGAAAATAAGGTGGAACGGGTGGCCCCATGAGTAGGACACAGCATGTGCACGCAAATGCTCTGTGATAGGTTTAAACTCCCGCCGTCGGTGCAAGGTCCGAACCGAGAGGTCCTGGTATAATTGCAGTTGATAGCCTCTAAAGTGGACCTGCAGAAGATTGCGTGCCTGTTGCAAAATGCTTTCTTTCAGCCCGAAATTGTGGACACATGCCAAAATATCCGGCGGGCGGTCCCCGGCTCCGCCAGATCAGCCCACACGGCTATCCAGGACGATCTCCCGGGACTCCTCCATGTCAAGGACTGAGCGGAACAACGCCACCACGAAGTCTCCAATGTCCTCCTTCTCAGCTCCAATCGGCGCTCCTCTAATGCGGATATTATGCCTGCGCAAGCGATTCTCCAGGTCCTCCACTGTCATCTGAAGGAGATCTTGCTGCTCCCGCAAGCGTATAACCTCCTGCTGTAGGACCACCACCTCCTCCCCGCAGGCAGCTTCCCCATCCTCAACCTGAGCTATCCGCTCACCCAGGGACGTAAGCTCAACCCGCAACTCTTTCACCTCATGAGATATGTCTTTGCGAAGTTCCTGAAGGTCGCTGCGGAGCGATTCAAACAAGAAGGTAAGGAAGCCCTTTGTGACTGGGGCCACATCGTCCTCTGCCATCTCCCTCCTTGCCTCAGGAGACCTCGCGCCCGGCGGTTCTTCAGGGCCCCCCCGGCACCGGGCACCCCCCAGTCAGCATATCTCTTACCCTCCGGTCCCGCTTGGGCTTGGAGGTCGCCATCTCCTCTACCCTCTGTCGGCAACAGCTTAAGTATCTCAGCCGGACCTCTATGCGTCACCGCCGGGGGCCGTAATCTCCTGGGCGCACACTCTCACCAGCAGCTGTCGGCCTTTCCTCTGCAGGGCACTCCGTGGGGCTGCTCCTCAACACAGCTCGTCTCCGCGCCAAGCAAAGGCCGCCGCGGGCCGCCCTCAATGTCGACCGGCGACCCAGCCTCACCGCACCACTACAGGCTCCTCCACTGCAGGGCCCTGCTACACAGGGGCGCTCTAGCTCTTTTGCCGTCCTCTCTGGGGTCCCTACCTGCAAGGCCCAGCAAGGCGGGCCCGCTGTCTTTCTGGCCCCAGCAACAAGCTCATCGCTGGGCCCCCATACCGGGCCTGCCTCACCAGGAAGTTGCGGCCTCCATTAAGGGCGCCGCCATGCTCCCGCGGCCACCTAGCAGGCCGCTAGGTCTCAGGCCCGCAACGCGGTGCGAGCCGCGGTCCTCTGCACCCGCCGTCTGCGGGCCCTGGTCCAAGACACGCGGCCCTGCGCGCATGGCAGCTCGGCCGCAGACTCCCTCAAAGTTCAGGCCCCCGGTGCCCTGCCACACCAGGCCTCACGGCAGGGCCCCACAGGCCATCCTGATCAGGGGTCGCAAGGCGATTCCAAGGCTTAGGTGGCGGAGCCCGGACCAACGCGTCCACTCACGCCACCATCTTGGCCACGCCCCGTCACTCTCCTTTAGGAGGACAATATTTTGACCATTTCTGCCATATATTATTAGGCCCATCTGCCTACAAGGGGGTCAGAAGCCACTAGACACCAAGGATTTTATTTTTTGTAATATTGTTGTAGTGGGGAGCTGCCCCTTGGGCAAGGTTGCTCCCCTTTTTGAGGGTGATTGTGTGGCCATTTCTGCCCCCCAGGGAAAGTTTCTGTGTGTGTGAACTGGAGTTCGGCTGATGGACTGCATCTACTGGCATTTGGTTGGCTGAGTGCGTACTGGCATTTGGCTGGAGGTGTGTGTGGACTTGCGCTTAGCTGGCGGTGTGTGGACTTGTGCATTATTTGCATGTGTGGTCATAATGTTTTTTTTCTCCTTTTTATTCCAGTGCCAAGCTTTTGATTCCTTTGCAGTGACTCCTGCTTGCGGTTTCATCATTGGGTGATCTGTTGTTTGCGTAGTTGCATGTGTTTGGTAAGAATCCAAATTAGTAAAATTGCCATGCATGAATTAGTTTTTTTTAGCATGTGTTTTATTGTGTATGAAATTCTCCTTGGATTTGCGCACAAGGTGTATTGTGTTATCTTGTGTGTAATTTATTTTTGTTTTTACATCTAGTGGGATATCTGTGCTCAAGGGAAAGAAATAGCTGTGAATGAGTCTTTGGTCTTGTTCAAGGGCCATTTGGTTTTTTAGGCAGTACATTCCTAGCAAGATGGCACGATATGGAATTAAGATGTATATGCTATCTGAGATTAGTACAGGATATGTCTATAATTTCCAGGTGTACACTGTTAGGGATTCCACTGCTGACCCCCTGGTTGTCCGTCCATTTTCGGAGTTAGTGAGAAAATTGTGTGGGAACTTGGTAGAGGACTTTTTTTTTTAACAAAGGTCACAACGTATACATAGATACCTTCTACACTGATGGTGCAATTGTTCAGAGAATTGTTCACAGTGGACACTGTTGCTTGTTGTACAGTCCTCTAACTGTAAAGATTATCCAAAGGAGCTTGTTTGTAAGAAACTTGAGAGGGGACAGTGCAGTGCCTTGTGTAGTGATGAACTGCTAGCTGTGAAATTTGCAGATAGGAGAGATGTCAACATGCTGACTACCATCCATGATGAAAGTACTTCACCTGTGACTGTTTAGTCAAACCTGTGCGCATTTTAGACTAAACTGTGTGCATTTTAGACTACTATAAGGTTGGAACCTTACACTGATGTTCGTACAGCTTACACTTAGTATAAGAAGTTTGCTATCCATTTATTCCATTTAGCAACCCTCAATGCTTTTTTTTTATATTAAAAAACTGTTCTCCAGAGTCAAAGTTGACATTTGGTCTGTTTCAGCAATCTGTGATAGGTAGCCTTGTTGTAGAGGAACAGGCAAGTGTTTCTAGAGTTGGAGTGGTGGAGGATGTGGCGGGATTGAAAGATTGTCACTTTCCTGATTATATTCCTCCCACGCCCCAAAAAACTAATCCCTGTAAGAGATGTAGAGCCTGTATGCGAAGAGGCATGTGGAAGGAGAGTTGTATGCAATGCTCCAAGTTTTACTGGGAGCAACTATGAGTGTAAAAGTAAACTGACGTGTCTGTATTGTTTTATACTTTTTGTTTAGTTTCACGGTTGGCATTAGTGTGATGTATTTAGTGATAGCTGTTGTTTGTAGTTATAGCTTCTATTACTTCCAATGGGTTTGTGTTTTATTTTTTGTCAAAAAAAAATGTGATGGCGGTGGTGTGTTGGCTGGGGCTTGTCTGGCGGTGTGTGTGGGCTGGAATTTGGCTGGCGGTAAGCGAGGACTGGCACTTTGCAGGCAATGTGCGTGGACTGGCACTTGCATGGTGATGTGTGTGGACTGGTACTTGGTTGACGTGTGAGTGGACTGGCGCTTAACTGGTGGTGTGTGTTACCTGGCGCTTGGCTGGTGCTGTGCATGAGCTGGCATTTGGCTGGCGGTGTATGAGTAGTGACTTGCAGCAGGTCACTACACACGCTGCTTGCTAAACACCAGCTCACACACTCCATCAGTTGGCAGCCGGTGTGATTACTATGTCAGTCATGTGGGCATATAATGGGCCCTTGAATAGCGCTGGCTATTGATGTGAGTGTTGTAATATGCTGGGCCTGCGGCTGGCGGTGTGAATGGTCTTGTGTGTGTCACACATGAAAAGTGTTTGATTGGCCTGTAAAGCGGTTGGTGCCTTGTCGCGTTTTTACAGCTCACGAGCTGTGAGTCATTAGTTACGTTTTTTGACCTTTCAGTTATTAACAGTGCATTTCATGTTTGTGAAATCTCTTGTTAATACAATATTACGCTCTGAACCTTCACTCGCCCTCGTGCCAAATCCAACCAGTATGTGTGTGTACTTGACGAACAGATGGTTGTGCAGTAATATTTGTCTTCTCTAGCTTTCTCTGCCAAGGTGTACATTCTCTCTAGGGAAAATCTACCAACACTAAATATGTTTTTAAACTAGACACCCAGGGGATTAAAGGGTGGAGTGCTTCTTGTGGATCCCAACAAGTTGTCTTACCCACAATTCCCTCCAAACCTCAAAATGTGACTAAAATCACATATTTTCCTTGCATTTCTGTGCCATATTTTTCCAGAAACAAGAATAAAACACTAATTTCCTACCACCCAACATTCCCCTCGCTGTCCTATTAAAAATGCTACCTCACTTGTGTCGGTGGGCCAAGTGCCCACGACAAGGAAGGGACCAAAACATGTTGTGGAGACATAAAAATGATCTATGACAAAACAACCTGATTTTGCAAGTGGGGCACCTGCATTTTTGGTCCCAGGCTTGGCGGCCATCTAGGGAAACCTACCAAACCTGACATCTCTGAAAACGAGACACCCGGGGGAGCCTATGGAGGTGTGGCTTGCATGGATCCCCTATCATTATTATTTTTTTTACACAGAATTCCCTGCAAACCTCAAATGTAGCTAAAATAAATCACATATTCCTCACATTTCTATGTGGGATCACCGCACTGGCACAAATGATCTATCACCCAGCGTTCCCCTCTGTCTTCCAATAAAAATGATACCTCACTACCTGGGTAACACTTTTGCAATGGAAACTGGGTAACACCACCTGGTGAGAGCCACAAAAGTCACAAATTAAACTAGGTGTCTAGTTTAAAAAAATGTAGAGGTTTGCTAGGTTCCTCTAGGTGCCGGCTGAACTAGGACCCAAAATGCACAGCTAGGCACATTGCAAAGAAGGGTCAGTTTTCAGGGGCAAAATGTGAAGTGTCTCCATTGCATTTTGGGCAGTTTCCTGTGGCGAGCACCAAGCCTAACCAAACAAATGAGGTACCAATTTTATCATGAGACTTGGGGGAATGCTGGGTGGAAGGACGTTTGTGGGTCCCCTCAGATTCCAGAACTTTCCATCACAGAAATGTGAGGAACATGTGTTTTTAGACAAATTTTGAAGTTTAGAAATAGATTTGGAGTACAGAACCTGGTAAGAGCCTCACAAGTCACCCCAGTCGTATTTGTCTATGTGTCTATTTTTAAAAAATGCACAAGTCTGCTAGGTTTCCCTAGGTGTTGGTTAAGCTAGGACCCGAAATACACATCTCGGCACATTGCAGAAAAAGGGTCACTTTTCAGTGGAAAAATTTGATGTGTCATTGTTGCGTTTTGGGCCATTTCCCATCTGGGGCACTGGGCCTACGCATACAAGTGAGGTACCATTTTTACTGGGAGACTTGGGGGAATGCTGAGTGGAAGGAAGTTTGTGGCCCTCTCAGATTCCAGAACTTTCCATCACAGAAATGGTGAGGAAAATGAATTTTTAAACATATTTTGAGGTCTGCAAGGGATTCTGGGTAATAGAGCCTAGTGAGAGCCTAACTAGTTTTAAAAAATGTACAGGTTTGCCTGGTTTTCCTAGGTGCCGACTGAGGTAGGGCCCAAAATCCACAGCTAGGCACATTGCAAAAAAAAGGGTCAGTTTTCAGTGGAAAAATGTGATGTTTCAGCGCTGCGTTTTGGGCAGTTTCTTGTAACTACCATTAGGTCCACCCACACATGCGAGGTACCATTTATATTGGGTGACTTAGGGGAATACAAAATAGTACAACAAGTGTTATTACCAATTGTCTTTCTCTGCATTTGCACCTCCCAAATGTAAGACAGTGTGTAAGAAAAAGTCATTTTGAGAAATGCCCTCTAATTGACATGTTAGTATGCGTATCCACAAATTCAGAAATGGGCAAATAACCACGGTTGCTAAACTCCACATGTTGTGCCCATTTCGGGAATACTTAGGTTTCCTTGATAATATTTTTCACTCTTTATATTTTACCCATGAATTGCTGTATACCTAGGACATTATTAAAAACCAATGCAAGGTGCAGCTCAGTTATTGGCTCTGGATACCTCAGATTTTAAGTGAACTTACAAGCCCTCTATATCCCCGCAACCAGAGGGGTCCAGCGGACATAACACTAGATTGCTTTTGAAAATCTGCCATAGTTAGAACAAGTTACAGATGAAAACGTAGAAACAAATGGCTGTTTTTTTAACTCAATTTCGGTATTTCTTTTAATCACAACTGTTACTTTCTACTTGAAAACCTCAACACAAATGACCCCTTGCTGAATTTTGTCTACTTTGCAGAAATGTATAGCTTTACCGGATCCCCCATTGGTTTGACACCCATTTCTACCACTAACTGGAAGGAGGTTGAAAGCACAAAAAATAGGAAAATGAGCTATGTCCCAGTAAAATGCCAAAACTGTGTTGAAAAATTTGGTTTTCTGATTCAAGTCTGTCTTTTCCTGAAAGCTGGGAAGATGGTGATTTTAGCACTGCAAACCACTCGATGCTAACTGCAGGGAAAAAAAGACATTTTCTTCTGCGGCACCTTTCTCCCATTTTTCCCCAAAAAACTATAATTTAGCTGTATTTTGGGTACCATTAGACTCCCCAGCATGTAGGAAAAAAGAACACACAGTTGGCCTGGATATCTTATGTGGACAAAACGTTATGAAGGCCTAGCGCAAACTACCTCAAATAGCCAAAAAAGGGCTCAGCACTGGGGGGAAAAGGTCAAGCAGCAAAGGGGTTAAACCAGGGTCTCCTGCTTCCAGTAATGATTCATTGAGGGTCCCTGGATTCCAGAAATGATTAAGTGAGGGTCCACATAAGTCAAAAGGTTAAGAACCACTGATCTACTGTATGTAGCCAAAGTGTTGGAACAAGTGGTGATAAATAAGCTATATCCTTAAATTGAGGACACAACTGTATTGAAAGGCGTTTCATCTGGTTTCAGCCCACTTTTAGTATGGAATTAGTCATGTCCTAATGGATAACTTGCATCTGTAACTGAATTTATTGGATCTGTCTGCAGGCTTTAACACCATTACCCAAGATACTCTGGTCACTAGAATGAGGAAGATAGCAATAAAGAGTAAAGAAGCTGGCATATGTTTATAGATCCCGACACAGTATGGCACTATCACCTTTCAGTGCACTATCTACTCTTATGTGATGCAGGGCTGAACAGTGATCTGGGTTGCTGCATTATTATCTAATAAGCGAATAAGTGTTCCCTGGTAAGAATGGTGCACTCTTTGGCCTTTTGGTTAATAAATACACTGTTGACACACAGTTCATTTTCAAAACTCAAACCAACAAATCGTGTCAAATTCCTCTCATTTGAAACCTATCTGAGAAAACTGATCAGTGGTGAGAAAAGCTTATAGAGAAATCCTTTAAAAAGAGATTTATGATGTTAGGCAATCTCACTTTCAAAATTACCTCAGCAAAACTGAGGAGAGAAACTGAAGGGCTGTTTGACCCCTGTATTTAAATATCTAGGTTTTGGAACAGCTACCACATCTTCTCTTAAAAATCATTGTCTATTAAAAAAACTTGCTTTTATCACCTCAAAGTGACTGACAAGATTTGTTTTCATAGCTTGATAATTCACGTGAGATGTAAGCATTAGTTGTTCATGTGCGATTCAGTGTAGACGTGCAAGATTCTCAATTGACTAGAGCACCTACAAATAGATAGGCTATATGCTTGCTAGACTTCAAGATATTTATTGTATTTTATTTTATTTTATTTTGGGTACTTGTAAAGTGCTGCAGATCACATAGTGGTCCACTCACAGCACTTTGGATTGAGAAACTCTATTGGGGATAATAATTTACAGTCATGTGGTTAATAGGATAACCACTTAGCTCATAAAGTAGTCGTGTCTGCTGGAGTGATCCATCATTCAATGCAGAGGAGTGATGGCAAAGCTATAAATGGTTCACCAGCGTTCTTGGAGACTGGGGATGTTGAATGCATAAAACCGATTTAAGTGTTTGACAGGCAGAACGGTTTATTTGGCTGGCCAACTCAATGTGTCCTTCACTTCAAAATAAGCTATCAGCTAAATCAACAATATAGCAAAGATATACATTTTTCTTCAGCAACAAAACGCCTAACTACTGCCTCATTACATGTCGACATTAATGCAGTGGGTGTCTTTGTGTTAGGAAATTTTTTGCAATATTTGGAGAGTCACTTTGGTTGCAGAAATGTCTGTGTTGTACCCAAGAAGTCTCTTCTCGAAAATGCACCCCAGAATCGAAATTTTAACATGCAAAAAGTCTCAAATCTGCATACTGACCTTCTCCAAGTATGGCAAAACCTTTAAACACTCTCTGTCGCTCAGATAAGAAATGTCAACCTTTTCCATACACATGAGCCATGCAATACTCCTTTCACATTAAACATGGACATGTGCATTATACAGATCACATGATGCCAGTTCACTCACAAGACCTACCTCACCTCTTCTACTGAACAAGAACAACTGAGTAATCAAACTCAACTTCTGGCAAACAGCCAGGTACACATTAAATATTACTAACCGCCACTCGCAGACAAGACATGTAGAATAGCTTTCCTTCTCATGCATGACACCTACATACACATATAAATTGACACCAGTGCTTAATTTGTGCTTGTTGTTTCCAGTGCGGAGCACCGACACTTATTTTTGAGGAACGGCACTTATTTTTCTGCCTCAAACATTTACTGAGAGCAAAAGACACAGATGGGAAAGACGGGGGAAGAGAAAAACAAACAATCGTCACAATGGGAGGGGAAAGATCCGGAACGACGCGTCCGGAACCACGCCTGCGTTGTTCACGCAAGCGGTACGACACTTGCCTGACCAACACAGGCCTTTTTCTCTGCCTTACCCACGCATGTGCTGAACAATGCACGTGCATGGTTAAGGCAGACAAAAAGGAAGATCCATCGGGAGAGGACACGGTCAGGTAAGTGGGGTTGGGACAGGGTTGGGGGTAGTTTTTAGGGGTGGGGGTGAAGGGGTTGAGGTGGTAAGGTTATTTTTATTTTTTTTAAGGAGCGGGGTGGGAGGGTCGGGATTATTTTGTTTTTAGGGGTGGGGGGGTCAGGGTAATTTTGTATTTAGGGGGTAGAGAGGTTGGGTTTTTAGGGGCAGGGTGGGGGTCAGGGTAATTTTGTATTTGGGGGTTGGGGTAATTATGTTTTTAGGGCGGGTGGGGGGGAAGGTTTTTAGGGGGCAGAGTAATTTTGTATTTAAGGCAGATGTGGGTGTCCAGTTTTTAGGAGTGGGGGGCTGGGATCATTTTGTACTTAGGGCGGGTGGGGGAGTCAGGTTTTTAGGGGTGGGGGTGGGGGTTAGTGTAATTTTGTATTCAGGGCAGTGGGGGGGTCAGGGTTCTAGGGGCGAAGGTGGGGGAATGGGGGAATTTTGTATTCAGGGCTGGTGGGGGTGTTGGGTTTTAGGGGCGGGTGGGGGAGTTGGGGGAGTTTTGTTTTTAGGGCGGCCTGGGGGCGGGTTATTAGGGGTGGTCTATTTTTGTATTTAGGGCGGGTGGGGGTCGGATTTTTAGGGGCGGGGTTGGGATAATTTTGAATTCAGGGCAGGCGGGGGTATAAACTGTATCTTAATTTAACTGGTAACAGGAGTGTAGCATACTTCCTTTCCTGTGCCCTACGGTGTAGGCTCCTAACTGATCCTCTGTAAGTTATTTATTCAATTAATTTCCCTACAGTTTATGCTCTTCATGTGTAGACAGGGAAGACATCTCCCTCGAGTAGTGATAAGAAACTTACAAGTTCAAATCCTGACAAACCAGACTGAAACACCTATCGTTCTGAGGTTGGTGAAATAAATACCACTGCATTTGGAAATAGTCATATATCTTATTTATAAATCTTATTTACATGATTAGAAACTGGAGAATTGTGACATAAAGCCCTATATAAAACATGTTTTACTTTAACATTTTCTCAGGGCAAGGTAACAATGCTTCAGGACCACATAAGTAAGCAAAGTGCTATATAAATTATTTTTTAATGACAATGATAGTCCAATGCAGAATAGTTTATAATTTGCGCACATTCGTAATACTCATCAGAAAAGACAAAACTTCTATAGAGACGTTTTGCTGAAAATACGCTGAAAGTTCAATATTTTAATCAATCACTCAAATAATAAAATATCGAGAAATGAACATGAAATTGCCTATTTCCAAAGCAGAATTATGCAAACAATGCAAAAAGCAAAGACATAGACAGCATGTATTGGCCCAACCAAGAGTTCTGGCTTTAATATGTGAAAGTTTGTGAAACCCTTTCTATGTGCCTGTATTTCTATGCCTATTTTTGCATGTCTTAGCAAAGAAAGACAGACCTATTGGCTTTGCAATTGCTTTGTTATCTCTGTTATCGACTTGTGGAATTCTTGAATGTGGGTTCAAACATATGTACTCATAACATGATGTGTAACAGAGGCATCAAAGGACCATGAGCAGCCACCTATTATTTAAAAGCCACCTCATTAACTGGGAAGGCATGACAAACTGAGTTCCTGCAGAACCCAAATACTCTCTAAGTAATTTAAAATAAATATCATACCATCATTCAGTTATACAGAGTATTTAAATACACATTTGCAGAGTTTGCCAGAAATCTTTTTTCATAATTAAATGAAAGATATATACAAGCACATAAATAAACATATAATTACTTTGAAGCGACAAACGACTTTTCCTGTGGTTGAATATGAAACTATAATAGAAATTGTACATTTATATGCATAATTTGTAAATAAATTTGCACTTCGGCAGGGACTCCACAGTGATGGACACACTGGTACTTATTTTGTGTTTATGGTAAAAAATAATTTATCCTTAATGTAGCCACCTAAGGAGAAATAGCATGCTACACTGGGGTGTGCCTTGAAGCTAGATGGGATTTGATCCATTCTTCAAATGGTTACTTTCTTCAGGCAGTCAAATTATTAAACACGATTTTGAGTTATAAGCTTTGCAATGTTTCCCTCCCGCAAATATATAGGACATCAACCTGTAAAATAGAGACTTTTGAATAGCAATGATAGCACTTTGTAGAATGGTACACCAACCAGCCAACAGCATGAGGTGACAGAGAAATACTCCCCTGGGGGGTACCAAAATGGGGAGTTAGTCCACTATTTACATGAGTATTACTAACAGCTGCACTGTCAAGCCAGACCTAAAAGTTAGCAAATGGCAAAGAATTTCTCCAGACTTAATGGTTTATTATACTAGTGCGTGCGCTTACCTGAGGACTTAAGTTGTTCAGAACTAAACTGATAGAGGAGATCGTATGTACCACCTACGGAACCAGAAGTGATGTAATGTGTTCCAAAATCATCAAATATCCTGCCATACAAAGCAAAGTTGTACTCCAAAGGCAGGCTGTTGAGAGACATTAAGAAGACATCCGAAAGGTGAAGGTTGGACTGTTTCATTTTGAAGTCTGCCACAGCAATCTTTTTATGGATACGAATAAAGTTGGAATCCTTATAAAAAAAAAACAACAACAACATTTGTTAGGTTGAGTTATGTAGCTTTTTTACATGCTGAATGCAAAATATTGCATTATTCCTTTTAAACCCTCCCCATAAAATATACGTTGTATAATATAAAATTCAATTACCCAAAATGCCTTGGGCAGGCAAAAGTGACATCACATACCATTTAACCTTTACTTTTACTTACACAAGCATGTATGCTTACACATACACACACATATACACGCTCTCACTTAAACACGTTCTCACCTGCAAGTACGCACACACCATATATTTAAAATAATTTTTTTACTTACGTTAGCTGCTAGGGACGGTCATATTCCAGCGAATTGTATTACATTCTTCATTACAGTAATAGTAACTAATAATTCTATAGTATTCTAAAATATTATTCACTAATACTGTAATAAAAAATTGACAAAAAACAAGGAAAGTGGAGCCGCAACCAGCATCCACAAGGACGAGCTGCTCTTGTATTCCTGGCTCAGATTTTGCCACCTATGAAGTCAGAGGTAACACAGGCAGGGGTCGCAAGGGGCAAGGCTGGGGTCGCAGCTGCGACCCATAAGTAACCTCCATGTTGTATAATAGCTACAGTGTGCATAAACATTCTACACAAATCTGGCCACCGACATCCGCAAACTTGAAATTCGCCTGACTGCACAATCCCAAATGCCATACCTGAGATAGTTCTTTGACTCCGAGCAAGAGAGAGAAAGACAAAAATGGAAGAAGGAGGGAGAGAAAGATGGGAAACGGTGAGAAAATGTTAAAGTAAAACATGTTTTATATCGGGCTTTATGTCACAATTCTCCAGTTTCTAATCATTTAAATAGGATTTATTAATAAGGTATATGACTATTTCCAAATGCAGTGGTATTAATTACACCAACCTCAAAAGGTTAAACGTTTCAGTCTGGTTCATCAGGATTTGAACTTGTAACTTTCTTATTATTACTCGAGGGAGATGTCTTCCCTCTCTACACATGAAGAGCATAGACTGTAGGGAAATGAGTTGAATAAATAACTTACAGAGGATCAGTTAGGAGCCTACACTATAGGAAAGGAAGTATGCTACACTCCTGTTACCAGTTAAATAAAGATACAGTTTATTAGGAGTTCACAATAGGAACAAACAAGAAGACACAAAGTTTACAGGTAGATAATATCTAGAGAGGTCATCTGATACTGATGAAAGGATGTTCACTGATTGATTATAGAGCAGATTCACTTGGACTTTGAAAGGTACAGACCTCTGACTTTCCTCTTTGTCCCCATGCTTCTTTGAGTGTGGTTTAGGCCTACACTTAATTCTCTCCAAGAAGATGCTTGATCGAGCTTCTGAAATGCTGACACCTTCCCTTTCACTTCCTTTTTCATTTTTTCAAATCCTTTTTGTCCTGTTTATGCTTCTCACATGTAGTTTACATTTTATTTTGCAATAGCCTACACATTTTGAAGGATTCTAATTGTCTGTAACTCAACTTAGATAGATGTCTTTAATTTGCACTAATGTGTAAAAGATTTGACCAGCATTTGTTCTCAGAGCATCACATTCTTTTGCTGTAACCGGGTTTCTGGTTTGTCTAACATTAACTAATCTAAACTTTTTCAGAAGATGTGGTTACCTTATGGTATTCCTGTATCATTACAGTATATATTTAAGAATTGTTTACATTAACCTGAGTGTTAACTTGTAATAAAACCTTTAAACTTTATTTCCGATTTGGGTTTTCACTGTGTGGCCATATTGATTACACTGTAAGTGATGTTTATCGATTATTACCTGATTCCCTAGATTAGTCCCTTTGCACGGACTCAAAGATATTTGACCTCAGAATTAGAGCATAGGAGTTACTCCTTCACCAGCAATGGGTGTCTATACTTCTTTTAGTACCAAACCACAGAAAATGCATCCCTGCCTATCGAGGCCCACCTTTCTCCAGTTGAAAAAGTCTCCTGCTATTGAAGGTTGGTCTTCCTGTTCTTATTCAGCTGTGATAACCATGCATGATCTCTATGTTGTGAAGTGCCTGTTTGAACAATTAGTTCTTGGCTTTAGTCTGCAACTTTTATCACAGGGCAGATTGCATTTCCGAGCTATGCTGTCCTCTTTATTTCAGCGCTCTCTAGTATAATTTTTAGGTTTGTCTTTAGACAACTTTTGCTGTCTTTGAAAACGAATATGATGCACAGAGAAGGACTTTCAATATTGATTGCACTCCCCCTTTTGATTGCGCCATTCAACATTTTGCATAGTGTTTTAGCATTGATGATGGGGCTAAAAAAGTAGTCCGTCTACATTAATTCTACAGAGCTTTTCTGACACAAATGCTGTAAATGCCGTCCTCATAACATCGGTGAACAGTTACAGCAAAGACTGCAGCAGCAACCACATCTATCACCACACCATGACATGCAGGAGAAAATAGCCATTGCAGCTGCTGCAACTGCACTGACCACAGCCAGGGTCAGACTGCGATAAGAAAAAAGACTGGGCATCAGATTAAAAGTGGTCCCCATTCGGGAATCAGATAGCGAAAATAGTAGTCCACATTTGCAAATCTGGGCACTTTTCAACTTGCACAGGCATACTCTAAGGGCGTTTTACAAGGTATGGGAGACTGCATGCATTTGTGCTTGCTACAGGCAATGTTTGTGGTAATATCAGTGAAATCAACAGTAAAACCCAGCCTTCCAGACTGTAAAACAGGCCTACAAAAAGTCACAAAGTCAGCCCACACACTAACCGTCAGATCAGCCCTTCTGTCCTATAGGCTAGTCTGACCCTGTACCTGACACCATGATAGGAACAAAAATAGCTGTAAATGAAATGTAGATTTATATATCACAGCTTATCACCCGTGAGGGTCGCAAGGCACTATCCGTGGGCACTGTGACATTAGGTGATTTGCCCAGAATCACAGAAAGTTGCGCCAATGCTGTGGCTCAAACCCATATCTCCAGCTGCTGGGCCGGTCGCTCTGATCGCTGCGCTATAGCTGTCAGCATAATATGAACAGCAAAAACTCTAGCTCTAATCAAAGCAGGAACCACCACAACAATGACTGCTATCACCATGGCATGGTCAACAGCATCAGCTGCCAGCAGGGCAGGGACAACTGCAGTGATCACAGTTGTAACCAGTGTAGGGACAATAGCAACAACAGCATGCCATAACAGAAGGAACCACAGCCCAAGTAGAGACACCATTTGCCAACAAAGGAGAGACCACAGCAGCAACAACAGCTGTCACCATATCATCCCTAACAGATGCCATCTTAGATGATACCATAGCAGTAATTATCCCCAGGACCCACCCCCTATGCTCGAAAATATGTAAATAAACAACAGTAGTTCTGCAGGGACTCTTTTACTATATCATCAGTCCAACTTTCTCTCTTGGTATGCCAAATGTTTTGCTCTTTTATTGTCATAATATAGAAGTGTTATTATAAACAAAAACAATTAAAGTGCAGAAGACGCAGTGCTCAAAAGTGCAGTGCTGTTCAGTATTTACAATGATCCATGTATACAGTGGGATGTCTTTAAAAGTCTGTAACCAAACAACAGTCTAACAAATATCAATAAGTGACTGCCTACAAGTTAATTGAGCAACAGACAATCTACTTTGACACTGTCTACATTTCAACCCTTCTATCAATGTTAACGGTCTCTTCAGGACAAACAGTGCTGTCTGGCACTTTACCTCCATGCAATGTACCTATTCCTTGTGCTGGGGTAGTGACTTAATGATACACGTCTCGGTTACTCTCACTAACAGCCCTTTTCTCCTCCATGGAGCAAGAAGCCCTGTCACGTGTGGAAGATGAGAGGCAGCACACAGCACTTGATTAGTTCTGAAAAGATCCAATAGGAACAAAGCAGCAACCACAGCTGCCAGCAAGGAAGAGACAAAAGCAGTGGTGGAGATGTAATCACAACTAGGACAACAGCAACAATTGCTGTCATAACGGCCACAGGAGCCACAACAGACACAACCTCAGCTGCAGCAACCTCTGCAAGGACAGCAGATACCACAGTATTGTCTATGGCAGTAATGACAGAAGGGACTCCAGTTTCATCTGCAGCCGGGACCACAGCAATGACTACAGCTGTCAACACTTAGGGGACCACAGCATCAATCAGACCTGCAGCAACAACAGCAGTGACAACAGCTTCTGCCACAACAGCTATAACAGTTGTGTGATATCACTGTATTTTTCTGCATTTTGTAGCAGCTTCTATATTAGCGCCTTTCTATTTAAGAGCAACTTCAGTTACATATCATTAATCACCATATGTAACCACAAAACACATAAACTACAACATAACAAGCCTTTGCAACATGCAACAAAATGCTGTTATCACCTGTAAGGCAAAAACTGGAAGATACAAATGGTGCTATCCCCAGTAAGGAGAGTATCCCTCTGTGCACCATTGCCATTTGCAAATTAATGGTGAAATTAATCCATAACCATCTGAATTTGTTTCCATGTTTTTAAATAGCTATTCATAATAGCTCTCTCTAATCAATTTCGGACCTTTTGGTCTTTTATCTGGAAGAGACTGGCCATATGGTTTACATCACTATGAACCAAAACAAAAATATCAATTCATATTGCACTTCTACATACATCAAGAAAAAAAACAGGAAGCATCAGAAACTAACAACTGGATGGATACTATCAACATCTCTTGACTTGTAACACCTTTGTTGGATGGTAAGTCAATCCTACAGAGGGGTTACTAGTCAAGGGATTTTGATCGGTAATAGATGCTTGATAGGTGCTCTCACAATCCACAACTGAAGGCAGGACTATATTCAAGACTGCTTACATCACCCATAAAGTCATTCACCCTCCCACCCCTCGCTACCTAGCAAACAAACTCAGGATATCAGGTGGCTCTAGGCCTTCATGAAATGCTGATAATCTGCTATTTGAACCTCTAACCTTCAAAAGGGAAAGACTCATGGAGCAATCTTTCTCAAACAATGCAACTAGAATTTGGAATTCACTACCTCCAAATCTTCGCACCACCACCTTTTTTTGGATCTTTAACACAGACTCTATAACTCTTCTCTTCCAAAGACATTTTTCTTAATAACACTCCTCACCAATGCTCCCCATCAGGCATAAGCCTTCACATTTTTTGGCATGACCATGACTGTTACATGACACCCTTGACCTTTTGCTTCAACTCTGTAAATATGTAATGTGTATTTGTGTAACACTACTCACTTTCACTTTTCTAAGATGCAATCTGTAATGATTACGTATTTTGTAATATGTATCTCTCACCATGAGTAACTGTAGTAGCTATACGTATTGTTACCTACCACCATGTTACTCTAAATTTCTAATTTAATTCTTTCTCTCTATTGTAAAGCGCTCTGACACCTCTGGGTAATGTTTGCACTATATAAAAATGCATAAAAAAATCCAACACAGTTGTTACAAGTCAAGGGATTTTGATAACATCTATTGAGTTGTTAGTTTGTTGTGCTGTCTGTTTTGTTTAATAATGGAATAGTGTAGTTTGCAGATGTAAAATTGTCCCTCATACACTGCAATGGGGTTAGAAGTATATAATGTGAGAGAAAGTGAAAGGTGAAAGAAGGTGAGAATGAAATGCACCATCTTGGTCATCTTTTGGAGATCAAGGACACACATGAACTTCTCGGGATTGCTCAATTCAAAATAATTCCCTTAAATTATGCAGTAGAGGCATAAAACTCATCCAGTCAGATCTCTGTGAGACCAAAATGTTCCTGTGGGAACACACACACGTATATGGAGCTAAGCCATCAAATTAGGAGCACAGAAGTGAGATAGATAAAGCCATCGACGCATGAGCAAAGGGCTAACTCAGAGCCCATTCTAAGCTTATGGAATGCATTGAAAACAATTGGTCTTCTCACAGTCATTTAAATCTATCTGCATTCAAACCCTAAAAAGAAAAGAAGATGAAATAACACACAATGTCAAACAAACTTAATAGTACAAGTACATAGTACACATTTGGATCTGGGTTATTTATCTTTGCTCCATGACGTCTTCCAGGAATGGGGTAAACAATTCATTGGACCCTTTATGAGATGATGGCAAACTGTAATCAGTTTTACAAAGGAAAATGTATTGTTAAGGGAGATTTTGTTTTATGAGTAAGTATATCTGAGGTACACAAACTTTTAAAACAATAATACTCTTCTCGTTTCAGTAGCACTGATTTCTGTGAACACAGCAGCACCATGTATGTCAACTCCCTCATTGCTGGAGCATGAATCCCGGATTTTAGGTTGGACAGATACCTTTTTATAAGAGGCTTTTATTGCTTCCTTCAGAGAAGACACTGAAGATGTTGATGAGTCTGTATGTGATCCCCAGAGAATTGGGACTCCCCAAGAGCTAGAACCAGAGCCAGTTTTTAAACCAGTTGAAGTCCGGCCAATATTCAAGTCAGCTAAGTTGTTGTAGAAGTCAGTTTTTAAGTCATCTTCTTTTGTTTCATCCTAAAAACCAAATACATTAGGCAAAAGCTATTGAATTATCACTCTTAGTGGCATATGCAATGTTCAGTATTTTACATGATTTAAGCTTATGAAAAGTATATGGAAATACGTTATAATGTATATACATTTTACATAATCAGTTTTCATATTTATGTTGCCAGATATGGTTCTTTCATTCATTTCATTTTAGTCTTGCATCGTCTTGATTTACATGGTGTTTATAACAGATGGAAGCCTGTAATAACTATATAAAAACCTGTCTCTAATCCCATCTCCGATTATTCCATCACACTGTGCCAGAATCGGCAGACACTTTTTAAAGCAGCTTCCTGAGCAAAATACTAAACTACCATTTATAGTATCAAAAGGAAAGATCCGATTTTCCAATCAATTTCTTCTAAACTTATCTTCGTTAGCAGTTTATATTAAAATGTTATGCTACTGCACAGATGTGCAGGAATTTCTCAACATGTTACCAGCATCCCTTGTTTAATGTGTGCCAGTGGTTGCTAATGGTGGGCACTTGCACTCATTTTTGGGGGCTGGGACTTATTTGTCAACATCAGTCTGTGACCCAGAGGTAGAGTAACCAGAGTTTGAGAAGCAAAAACTGAGACAGGCCAGACATAAAAGTAGGCCAAACCCTTTAGCCTCTTCTTTGCCTGGCCTCTCCCAATTTTTACATATAGACATACATTTACCTATATCTATTATCTATGTCTGCATCTTTATACAGGGTGGGAATGTAGTGGAGTATGATACCAAGATTAGATGCAATATAGTGATCAAAGAGATAATAACTTGCAAAACCAGTTTTGTTGTTTACATGCTGACATGTCCATGTGAAAAAAACTGTATAGGCAGTACCACCTTCCGACTCCACAAAAGGATAATCCAAAATTTGAGGGCTATTAAAAATAGTGACTCCTCTTATCCAGCAGCTAGACGCTTCTCCAGTATACACAGTGGTGATGACACCTTACTCAAATTTAGTGGGTTGATTCATGTATCAAAATCCTGCAGAGGTGGAGCTACAGAATTAACTTCTCTACTTTGAGAAGAGTAGAAGTCTGATTAATTTTAGGGATGAACAGTAAAGAACCAAATGAATTTAATGCTGATGAGGAGTTACATGTTCTTCTATAGACCTAGGCCGCATTAATGAGTATGTTTTGTTGCATTAAGGTAGAGTTTTGCTTTTAACTTTTAATAATGTTTTGATGACTTCACTAGCAATTTCTTTTTTTAAGGTCGGGTATGGGAAAGAAGAAGAAGTATTCACCCACTTGGGATGATTTAACAAGAATTTGAAGTTGCAACAACTTTGGTTTCTCCCATCAGGAGTGTTATGGCCATTGGGGCTCAGTATGAAGGCACAGTAGCAGTATACTCCAATTGGGTTACATCGAGAACATCTTGTGCAAGCTTTTTACATTTATTATGAAAAGAATCTTCCAGGTTGAACTAACGCAGCACAGACTACTTAGGTCTACCCAAAATGTCTCCTTACAGATTACAACTATGAAAACATAATCTTGTATTCTTAGTGCTTTGACATCAATTACGTTTCGCTTTTGTGTATCACAAATGTGCACAGATAGATTTTACAATAAAAAATGAATGTTACTTTCTTATTAATCTCTCATGTCCATATTTACACACCTGGTAGGTTTATTGGCTCTAGTAGGCCTAGAAGCCATTTTATTCCATTAGTACATTTGCACATTTCCAGCATATCATCGTACAGTGTAGCCTTGCTTTAAATGTTGGCATCCAGAAGCACGATTTTAAGAAATGAATGAAGTCAGCAGTGTGTGTATGCATTGGATCTTTTGCTTCAAGGGCATCTTGCGTTTTCTCTAAGAGAAAATCCTGCCTCCTGTTCATTAGATAAGTCTGCTGAAATTAATATGTTTATCTCACATGTTTACACCCCCTAGACTTGTATAAAGGTGATAACTGTATGTAACTATTCCCATTTGCATGAATTTAATCATTACTTGATCCACATGGCCGTTTTTCTGTGAGACCTCCGAGTGGTTGCAACAACAATTATCTATTGATTTCTTTCTAATAAGATTTTAAATAGTAGAAATCCAGCAAAATAAATGTTCTCTATTGTAAATAGTTTAACAAAAACAGTTACCACAGGGGCAGTAATGGTTTCCACTGACCACTGCAACAACATAGCAGACTTTTTTCTTGAAAAGATCAATACCATCTATACCCACTTTCCGGCCAAGGTTCTTGCAGATGCAGAGGTCTGTCTGCCCAATGCAGAGGTCTGTCCTGGTCAGTCAAACGAGTTACAGCCTGGAACAGAACAGAATGAACTAGCCCCTCTTTGTTTGCCCTCCTTTATCACCTTATGTACTCTAGTGAAATCTGGCTTTCCGGACGACCCCCTTAAACCTGATATTGACACGAACATCCACAAGGTAATTCTTCCTACTTTTGTAGAGGTTGACAATCTCTCTCTGACTTCAGCCACTGTTCCTCAATCCTGGACGCAGGCAAAACAGATTCCCTCCTGAAGAAAGTGTCTTAACACTACTAGACTTGAAACTTACTGCCGTATTTCCCTGCTACCTTTCCTAGTTAAAGTTGTGGAAAAACATGTTAATAAACACCTGACTGAGTTCGTACAGGTCAGTCTCATTGTGGCTATACCCCAAAATGGTTTCAGATCAAATCACAACTCTGAAATGGCTCTCTTGACCGTGACATAGGCACTTTCAAGAGTGGTGGATGAAGGCAGTTCTGCGGGCCTTATCCTTCTAGACAAGAGTGCTGCCTGCAACACGGTGCTTCTCCATTACCTCTTTGATGTAGGTGTCGGCAGCATGGATCTATCTTGGTTTACCTTCTTACTCAGAAATCGCTCCTTTCAGGTCATTTCTCTGCCTTTCGCATTTTAGCTTAAACCCTTGGAGCACGGGGTGCCCCAGGGTCCCTTGTAGAGCACTATTCTCTGTAACATTTATGTCAAGCCCTTAGAGGAGATTGTGAAGTCTTTTGGCGTCTCCATAATATCGTACCCAGATGGCACTCAACGTATTGTCTCCTTCTGTACGGATTCCTCTCAAGACATCATTAAGTTTCAGAAACGTATGCTGGAAGTGGCCAGCTGGATGGATGATAATTGTCTGAAACTTAAGTCTAATAAAACTGAGATCCTGTTGTTTGGAAAGCACACCCAGATTTGGGGAGATCACTGGTGGCTGGAGGGCCTGGGGCCTCCTCCGTCACCCAATTTATGTATAAAACACCCTGGTATGTTGCTAGATGATTCCCTCTCCTTTGAGACTCAAGTGAGAACTCTAGCAGGCACGCGTTTTGGCCTTCTGAGGGGCCTCAAACTAATTATCAGCTTTTTTCAACCCCATATTCGACAGTTGATCATTCAGTCTCTCATCCTGTTACTCTGGACTACTGTAACATCTTGTACTTTGGTTGCAAGAAATTAATTTTAAAGAGGCTGCAATCAGTCCAAAATGCTGCGGCAAGATTAGTGTTCACCCTTCCTATGTTCTGCTCCTCCTCAGCTCTTTCAGAAGCTTCATTGAGAAACGTATTAAATTCAAAGTTCTTAGCACTGCACACAAGGTCATGAACGCTGCAGGAGCCACCATTCTCTCAGAACTCATGCAGCATTAAAATCCTGCCAGAGCACTGCGCTCTACAAAACTGTATCTGGCAGAGATCTCTCTGTTCAAAAGAAAGAAATTGTGAGGTCGCTCTTTCCAAGTCTAGGTTCCTGCCCTCTGGAACAGCATGCCCCCCTGATCTAAGGAATACTCAGAATCGTCTTTGTAGCAGGAAAAAAACGCAAAACCTGACTGTTTACTTCATAGGCCTCTCTACGCCCTCCTTAGCTCTCTTGATGTATAATGCCAGTCTACTGTGGTTAGCGCTGGGAAGCCCCTGTTGTTGGGTAATGCGCTTTACAAAATTTGTTAACATAACATGACATTGTTTGCTCTGCTACTCATTATTTTCCCATTAAATGCAAGTTCTAGACCTGTGTTAGAACTCACTCACCATGCCTATATCACCCCAGTATAGGCTACATAGCAATGGTTACCCATACAGAGCTAAGAAGGTTTTAAGGCACTCTGCTTTGTACACAAATACCTGCATAACTTTACTTGCTCTCTGTCACTCAAGCTCCTTTGTTAGAGTCAACCACTGTGTATCTTAGGCTGATAAGTTTATTCTGCAGGTTCCTGAGTTTAAACAAGCTTGAGTCTGAGTTAGTGGTGAGCCTTTTCTGTCATTGATGCCTCCTTTTGGAAAATCTTTGCCTAACTATATACACAAAAAAGTCAGTATGACCATGTTTAGAAAACCCATGAAGTCCTGGTTCTGTCATTATTAGGACGGTTAGCAGCACTTGTTGCATCATTCCTTAGCAATCTATAAATATAGCGTGTGGATGCCTATAGTGAATTGCCATGCTTTATAAGCAAAACCCTAATTACGAATAGGTTGCTTAGGATGGACTATTAACTATGGGAATGCTCTGTATGTAGCTCCAGTAATATGTAATCACTTAAGAGGATGGAAAATAAAGGGGCATTCTTTGTCTGCATACGATCATGTATATGAAGACATTGCTCCACCCTACTAATCACCTGTCTCTGCTTAGATTCAATTTAAGGTGATAGCGTTGGTTCTTAGAGGAGTCAGGGGCATAGGCCACTGCATTTATAAACTATATCGGGCTAAACATCCTTCCCCAAGAGCACTGAAATCCGAAGGCTCAGTTCTTATCAGGAAAAAGGAATGGAAAAGCAATATCTCTAGGACACAGATCAGCAGTTGTGGGGAGAACAAACAAGAACAAACATCCTAAACCACTTTAGGGTAAAACCAACCATCAGAAGCTGAGGATAGGATATCTTCTCTTCTGACTGAGATTTAAGTACAAATAAATCAAAGAATTCAGATGTGCAGTTCTGCTATTGTTTGTTTGTGATTGATATGAGAGCACATTGTTTGTAAGCCAATGTGCGCTATTGCTTTCAAACTGATGTTTGTTGAGTAGCCTTACACAAATCTTGTAAGGTCACATGAAGAAACCTAACATAACAGTAGGCCTACCTCAAACCTGCTCCAGCTTAGGAAATGACTAAATACACACTATGTTCTTTGTGGTGCAGTGTATGTAGCTGAGTTCTGTCACAAAGTGTCAAGTTAGAGGTCCATAACTGGCAGTTGCTGCAGGGCTATGAATTGAGACAGACCTATTGAGAGTTGTATAAATCAACTGTTTCTTACCTACGCAGTGATGTCCAATGACTCTACATACTGTTTTTAAGGAGCACTGCATAGCAATGTGGGAACATTTCACAGCAGGTCTTAACACCCAGCTAGCCCTACAATCACTCGTTGACTGGACCTTTAACGTTCACCCTCTACAGTGCCTTTTAGCGAGGCATGCACATCAAAAATGCATACATACATAACATAACACAAAATAACTTAAGATAAGACTATATTGCCAACACAAAGTGAGACAATCCTGAAAAGTATTAATGGTATCTACTCAATCACTTATTTAGTCTTTCTTTCCATCTTACACTACCATTGCCTCTCCTCTGCTATTCTCCAGGATGATTAACCAATCTCCTCAACCTGTCTGTTACCTTGCCTCTCCTGTCAAAGTTAGAAATGAATGCTTCACACCTCACAGATGCACCTTTCTACACATTTCAATCAGAACTCCACTGACACTTGAATGGCCCAATCAACTGCAGCAGCATGGCTTTTGTATGTGAAATGGCAAGAGCCTTGGTCGTGCTTCCCTGCAAAGCATTTACAAAAATCTCTGGTATAAAATGGTGATCAGCAATCACTGCAAACAGCAGAAATCAGGGAATTGCCCATTTAAAGCAGTTTGTCTTGACAGTTCAATTGAATATCTCACAGGGCGATTCGGCTCTTATATGACTTGCAGTTGCCAATGTTGTTACTGGTATGAATGGCATACATGGACACTGCGTATTAGAAACAGGACAGAACATCAATTGTAAAAAAAAAGTTGATGCAAAACATGGAAATGAACAGTGCCATTTGTATTGTATCGGGATATCTTCGAGATGACGATAAGTTGCAATTCTGCATCTCATTAGAATTAATAATACTTTTTCAGCACTTGAAGATGCTTCATGCAGTGGATATCAAGATGATTTAATACAGCGAAAAACAGAGTTTGAAAAGATAGGTTGGCAATAGAAAACGTTTAACCTGAAAGGTGACATTCTCGAGGTTTGCAGGAAGGCGATATTTGGTGAGATTGCCCTGTATTATGTTGCACTTTCCTCCATAGAAAGAGTTATCGAGGACTTCACCCACACTTTTTCCGGACAAAGCATTGTACCTAGAGAAACAAAGAACACTTGTTTTGAGGATTAATCTTAGGCACGTTGGGATGTGCAATGAAATGCAATATGTTGGATCATATAGGAGTTTTGAAATGCATGGAAGGTGCAAACACATTTGCATTTTTAAATAATAGAAAGAAAGCGAATGTGGGTCTGAAACTGCTGTATCATCTTAAGCGCCCTTCTTCCAGCTCTACTTAATATCACTGCAGCTTTTACTAAGAGGCAGTTCTTATGTTGAGACTGTTGGATTCTGACTTCCTTACTTTCCAGCCCTTTGTGACGCCATGGGTGCATAATATAAGTGCATCCCCAATAAGGCAGACTTGGCCTGTTTGACAGGGGCTTATTTAAATGGTATTCCACATGACTAAACACCGAGTATGTCCTTAGCTCACAGAACACCCTTATTATCCGACACATTGGCCAATCACCAGTCGGTTCACACACCTAAAGAGAGTTTTTTACAGGACTAAAAACGATTTTGAGATTCACAAAAAGTGTTTGCGTACACTCTTTAAAATACTTACTGACAGCAATTTTCATGTCACCAAACTCCCAGTGGTGGCAGACTGGGTATTTTTCAGGGCATTATTGCTACCAATGATTGTGCATACCACAAAGTACTTGTTTGTGGGTATTTGCCATTTTTTTCTGGCTTTTCCTGAAAAGAGTCGGCGATTTACTCCGGACAAAGAAGTAACCCCTTTCTGGGATGGGAATGGGTAAATAACACCCACAAAATGAATAAGGCTTCCAAAGGATGAAAAGGAAAATAAAAGTTAACAAGTGTGTTTGTACTTGCTCAGGTACTGCAACATGAGTAAACATGTACATGTATATTTGGTTATGCAAAACTTGGATTCACTCGTATATTTCATGAGTACTTCTAGGAAACTGAAACAGTTGCAGAGTACCGGAAATCTTTGAATTCCAACAGTATAATGAGTTTTATTCCATCAAGGGAAAAAAACAAGCTCCTCTCTGTCCTGGTTTGCTTATAAATGACATCTCAACCCGAAAAAAACTCTTATTTTGTCACCATTATGAAGTAATTATCACATGCTTCCTGACTATGGAAGGCAGTTGTTGTTTACCTTGTAACCCTGTTTCTGACTTTTCATTTTGCTGTTTATTTCTACTGTACTGACTCCCCAGGGGTTGTGATGATGCCTTTTCTGAAATCTCATTTTTAGGTCTCGGCTATAGACAGCACATGCACTGTCTGAAAAACAGATGTGTTGTAACTACTTTGTGGGCTTCAGCCTGCCCATAAGCTTCCGATTTGCTGGCTCCAACATCGCTCCATTATTAGTTCTCCCCATTTGTCCATGGCATGCATGAGTCAGGCCTCTTCCTGTGCTTAGTCCTCCCCATGGCATGGATGAATTACTCCTAAACATACACAGTAGCCATTTTAGGGCATTTTTTCCAGACTACTTTTTTATGTCTTTAAGAGCTCTTTTCACAAGAGCTCCTGTTTTTTTTTCTCGCACTTTTCTCAGTGGCAACTGATTTTTGCCTAACTGTATACCAACCTACAACTTATTTCAACAACATGTATAATTCTGTGCAAAAAAGTGTATGGGTCTGCTTCTGTCAGTGTATCTTCTCTGTGTTGCTAACACCCCTCCTCTTCGTCCGTGCTTGTTTATAGGCCAAACTTCTTTCCTCAACCATCGTTTATCTCCCTGTGGGAAACATGACAGTTGAATAGCATTCCTGAAGTCTTGCATTTTTCTTTTTAAACAGATCAACTGACTCCATGGTCATGGCTATAAAGTGTGAGCTCCATATAATCACATCTGCTGTAACCAGAAAGCTCGGTTATACCAGCTGCTGTGCGTTGTCTCTGATTTGTAAAACAATACATGTGAATTAGACTGCACAGTGCTGCAGACAAAGTAGGACTGAGCGCTGCCTACCGTATTGATCGACTCCTTCCAGGACTCTTGGTGACTTCCTTTCTGGGCTCACCATCCTCGGAATAAATACGTAATCACAGACACATCACATGAACATGTGTAAACGCTAACAAAACACACATGCACAGGCAGACCAATGATACCTAATTTCATACTAGCACTGCTATATCACACAACCACATGTGTGTGAACACACACAAAACACACACAAAAATGCACACATAACACACAGGCAACCCCCCAAAAGAAATAACACACACATTTAAACACAAGCACACATGACACATCCTCAACCTCACAAACATATGGCTAAAAAACATTCACATTGACAGCGCCAAAAGCTTGTAGCTCGCCCATAGCTGAGACATATTGGCTTTGTCAATACTTGCTGCTTGGGGTGTGCTGGCTCTGTTTGAATGGCTTTCTGCTGCTCTCTCTTGTTCCCTTCTGTCATCTCTTTCCCTGTGTAGCTTGTTGCAGGTTCCTTGACTGGCACAAGCCTTTGGCTTCCTTGGTTCTCCTCTTGCCTCATGGGGGTTTATATTTCAGGCATCCCTTCTTTTAGAAGCTTTCTCCTCTAGATGCTTTAGTTAATTCTTCTTCCTTTTGGACTCCTCATTCATTTTTGTGTGCTTGGGCATTGGCACTTGAGGCTTTGTGGTCTCCTTCGTTTGTTCCTTCCTCCTTTATGTGTGAACTTTGCCCTTACTGGCTGGCTACTATGGTAGCGATCAAGGCTAGTTGCACATGCTCTGGTAGATCCTTATGATATCCGGACTGTGAAGAGGAAGTGATGAAAAGGAAATGCTTTGATTACTTACTAGTAATTCCAACAATCTGCTTCTGCTTCCCTTTACAGGCCTTACAAACTACCAGCAAGCATGTTGTGTGTGGAGAAAAAATTGTGTCAGTTTGGCTGCTATGTCAGTTGATGCAGGAGGTTTTCGGGATGAAGGTGGTCCTTCACAGGCATATTTGGAGGGTGGGGGGGTTTATTTTTTTCCTTGATGGCAGCATTAGGGTGCTTGGTTTAAGGCCGCAACAAAACTGATGATTTGAGGACTAGGTCATATACGTAGCATAGGAGTAAGAGTTGCTTGCTGTAGCTTCCTAAAGGTGTTCCTAAAGATCTTGCAGCTTGTAAACTGTCCTATCACACATTAGCAGTCATGGTAGGACAGCTAACTAGTGGTCAAAATAAGTTTAGTAGTTAGTAAAAAACATTAACATCTTAGGAGAAAAAGAAACCGCTCAGACAATGAACAATACAGTACATATTATCAGTACTAATACGTTCACAAAAAAATACAATGTGCGAAATGTGCAAACGAACCAATTTTAAATTTTAAAATGATTATCAAAATAATAAATAACAGTCAAAGCTGGAACCATTTGACAATATTAAAAATGCCTGGCAGGATGGCAGGTGAACAGGGTCCTCACAATCCACCGTGGTTCATGTACAATTCTGTGCAGATTATCAATATTAGTGCATTCACTAACCAGTGCAGTGTGCAAAATTATGCAAAAGGTGCAAACGAACCAATCTTTCATTTTAAAATGAATATCAAAGTACTAGATGACTACCAGGCTAGCGCATATCAAGATATTAGGGAGATGTCCAAACTAGTCTACAATGTGGAAGCGTATGCAAAATGTGCAAAAGAGCTGGTATCTAATCTTAAAAACATATATCAAAATATTAAGTAATTGTCAAGCTAACGTGCATATTTTTTTTAAATAGTTGTCCAGGCTAAGGTTTAGCTAGCTTACGGTATACAGATTTACACAAAACGTTTTTGTAAGGGGCCTTCTTCGCCATTCATCTACATTACCAAATAAATTATTTGAAAATTTCCAGAAACTGGACCAGCCTGATGTTCAGCATTATAGTCCTTGGGTCAAATGACTCGATAAGGGATGGTCTACAGGATCTGAACCCTAATACATTAGATTATTTTTTCAGCATGCTTCTTCTCTGTTGGGCCATGGCTGGGCATATGCATATAACATGCAGCAACGTTTCGTCAGCCCGATGGCATAAGTGGCATTGCTGGTCTCCTCTTTGGACTTCATCCCTCCACTTTGGTTGAAAATCTAGAGTTGGAATATCACCAAATCATAGTCAGTAATGTCTGCTTTATCTTCAGGAAGTAGGAGGCCTCCAGGATAGGTGACTCTTTAAGGGTTTGATAAGATTTTAGAACCAGTCACCCATGCGACTGCTTAAAGACTTTCTCTTTATCTTCGGTCCGACGTTGCAGTTTGATAGATTTGTTTACTGCTTTCCTAAGGGCTTGACCAGATATGTTTAGGTCCCACAGGTCGCCTAGCTCAAGCATCTCTATACTTTTTTCAGAGTATTTTTTATAATCACCATTGCCCTATTCAAGATTAATTTTTCGTTGATACTAGGTTTGCCAAAGCTTCTTTGGCAGATTGCCGCAGTTTGTGGCAGCATTTTATAAATGCAGCAGGCCTAGCAAGTGTATGCCTTACTAGTGAAAATTTCAGCCTGGCTTGGGCAGGTGATGCCGATCTAGGTAGACAAAAAATTTGTTTGTATGATCTTACCATTTTCTTGTCCAGAAGATCAGTCTCTGCACTAATCATTATTTCTGTCCCATATGAAAGCGTGGGTAATAATTAAGCCTTCATAACTGATGGCAACTGTTAAGATTAGGCCCCCGGATAGTTCTTGCTAGTGTTGTAAAGGCATGATTGAGGGCCTGAGCTTTTCCCTTTATCGCCTCTCTTTGGGGCGCGTACGTGCCTCTTGCATCGATTATCTTTCCATTAAGATGCTATTTGCGCTTGTTGGAAATGTGGCTATTAAGGAAGATCACTTTTGTTTTGTTACGATTTACTTCCAGCTCATTGCTCTTTGCATATCACCCTAGACAATTCAGTAGTCTCTCTAGGCCTATTCTAGTGTTGCTGAGCAACCGCAAGTCATCTGCATACAGCATGTTAAAAAGTTGCTGACCACCACGGCTGTGTGCGTGAGCTGACTGTCTAGTTCTGACAAAAGGTATGCAATATATAAATTGAACAGAAGTGATGCTAAGGCACAGCCTTGTTTTAGACAGATTGATGTTTTGACTTACCTTGACAAGTCGGTACCCTCCCCTCATGGTAGGAAAGATTATTTGCAGACTGTTAGTATCACCTATGCAGTATGCACAGTTTGGCTATAGCAAGAGAGATTGTTATCCGTGGCATGAGCTGCTTACCTGAGAAAATGTATTCAATGTGGTTCAGCAGCACATGGATACCGGCCAGCACCTCACACTGTTCAGCGTGCAGAACAGAACTGGGGTCGGAAGCTCAGGTGCTGGGGGTGCCTTATGGGGGACCGTGTTGGAAGCAACATAGAGCCACAAGATGAGTGGACCCCTTGAATGTGATGGGTACGGATGATGCAAGATTTAGATTTTAGAAACGAAGTGCTCTCGAGGCAATGCACAGTGCCACTTGTACTAGTTTGCGTCACCCTACTTTTGTTTTGTCTGAGTTGCCTAACTTCTTGCACAACAAACAGCCACAATTCAACTTGCTGGCTGCTGTCTTACACGACTTCCATGTTTTTTTCAAGAATATTTCATTGACTTTGTTAATTATTTCTGTCACTGTCCTCTATGATAGAAAATACAAAGTCAAGTCCTGGAATGCCTTCAATGGTTTTGTTGTTTATATTATTACATTACAATGGATAGTGATATGCATAATATGTAGAGTAGAACCTAAATAAAATCTTATTTTCTTTGCAATTTAGCTAATTTTTTATAGCACACATATTGGGGTGGGCGATTCTCTCACAAGTATCATTATAAGGCTGCCCTGGAGAAACAGCATTTGTGTAAAGTGATGTTCCTCCAAGCTAGAAGAACTGGGGCTAACCTCACGCTGGGTGCACTGAAGTGAGAATTCTTCCTGAAGCAGCAAATATGACTTACACAGGACAGGCCTAGAAGTTTTCTCTCTTAAAAAACAGGAACTGCAGTCCCAACCCTCACCCCTGCCATCCACCATGTTACAGTACTCAAGAAGACTTATCTGCATTTTCTTCTTAAACAAAAGACGTGTTGGAATATCTAAAGGTAGCCTGGTCTCACCCTCACTTCAGTGTCTGAGTTTCCTCCCTCCAGCTAGAGGAATACAGACAATACTTTTTTCAATGTCCAGCATGCTACCCTCTCTTGTATCCTCGACCATGCTAAACTGGGGCATCCAAATGGATCCCAATTTTTTCTGGTAATTACTACTGCTAGACAAAATTTAAAGATAAACATCAGGAGACATCTGCTCTGGCATTTAAAGAATCTTTTTTGATTTGATGTATGCATTAGATGTTTGCATTTCTTTTCTTTTAACAAGAGATTATTCTTTAATTCTAGTGCATCCTAAAGCTATTGATATTTCCCTATATATGTATCCTGCATTTCTTTATACTTACATTCCATTTCCATTCAGCAGCCCTTGCTGAAGCAGTGATCTGGCAGTGGACATAATGTTCGTCGCATTCTAGGGCCTGTCATAAAAGTACTTAATATAGCACTATCTCACATGAATATAATGATATTCCTTTCTACAACCGTGCATCACCACCATGCATGTTGTCTAAAAAGTCTGCTCTAGGTTCCTAAAACCCTGCATGAAAGTTTTTGCATAAAGTCCTGATTGTCACCTCTTTTTTCTTTAAATGACCTTCTCCTTACGTTCCATCTTCTGTATCTTCCTCTCTCTAAAGTCAGGCTACTCTAACTCATATGCATATCTGCGTTAATCTCTAAAATTGGGCAGCGGGAGGGTGTGCAGGCTACAAGGAGGGTTGCAGAGGTAAGGGACTGACTAGAGAAATATACTCTGAAATTATATTGTCAATTGCTTCATAAGGCAGAAGATAGCTCTGGTCGGTCGTTATCATGGATACTTCTGTGAGAGGTATCTCGCTCTCCGACCCTTCATCCCTGATCCCTTAAGGGCCGGGAGGTTGTTATGCAGGGTGAAATACTAGAAGTATTCAGGTCCCATCTGGAACAGGTGTATCACTATCTGCTCCTCCCAGGTTGTACTGACGCCTTTTTGGCTTCCCTGGTGCTTCCAGGTTTGAGGGAGGTTGCCATGCATGAACTGGGTGGTGGCCTCAACCTGGTGGAGCTTTGAGCACTGGGCCAGTTGCCCGGAGGGAAGCCCTCAGGTAGCGATGGCTTCCCAGCTGAGTTTTATCAGGCGCCTTCACCCCCATCATCACTCAGCACTTGCTGGAGGTCTACTGGAGGCCAGTTGCTTGCAGGTGCTCCCCCATCCATGCAAGAGGGTTGCATTTCTGTGAGTCTGAAACCCGGGTCAGATCCTTCTGACTCAAAGCAGCTCGCAGGCCACTTACCATGATCAACGCTGACACTCATGGCCTTATTTACAAGTGGCCTGCGCCAACGGTGCTGCACTATTTGTGATACACCAACGGTGCAGGCTTCTGATCCATATCTACAAGGCCTCGCAGAGCCACTTTGCGTGGCTTTTTATGGCCTTGTAGATATGGAGTAAGGCAAAGCAGCGCAAGTTGCCTTACTTTGCGTCAGGGAGGTATTTCCATGGGTGTTGTGTGGGTGTTCTCATGCAACATCCATGGATTCTTAAGCATTCTCAGATTTACAAGTTTTTGTAAACCTGGGAATGCGTCAAAAGCCTACACCACCCAATATCTTTATTCAATCATGCCCTTTTTTTTTTTTTTTTTTTTTTACACTGGGCATCGCAGCAAGGTGGCTCACGACGCTGCCCTGCGTCAAAACGTGAATGAGGCTCTCAGATCCTTTGCAAAGTTCTCACTCTCCAAGTGTGCCCAGTGATTTCACAGCTAGGACACAATAACTAATGTGGTTTTATACCTGGGCATAGTACGACTATGAACTTAAGGTGACTCATGTATGTCCTACATGAGGTGGAGGGCCGGGAGGAGGAATTGGTGGTGGTTTCCATCGATATCCCTAAAGCATTTCACACTGTTAACTGGCATCATCTCGTGCGGGTGTTGGAGACAACGGGGTTTGTAGCACAACTCGGGGCCTGGGTTTGCCTACTGTATACCAGCACTACAGACAGGGTGCGGGTGGGCCGACTCTGTTTTGAGTCATGGGAGGTAGGCAGGGGAATGCGTTGCCTCTCTCACCTCATTTATTTGTCTTAGCATTGGAACCCTTAGCTGTCCAGATCAGGCAGGTCATGTCAGAGTGGGGTATCAAGGCAGGTGACATCACTCATCTTGTGTCACTATATGCTGATGATACACTTTTTTTTTTTTTTTTTTTTACTTTCAGCACTGAAGCAGTCCCTTCCTCTCCTGTTAACCTACCTGACTGCATTTGGGGAACTATCAGGTCTACAGATCAACGATGGTGTTTCCTTTGGGGGACTGGCGGCACATGAGCCGACCGTCTTACCACCTGTGCCTCACTAGTGGGAGACAGATAACTGGCAGTACTTGGGTGTAATGGTAGCCCACACATCACAGAAGGTCCTCTAATACAATATCAGATGGGTCATGGATGGCCTCCGCTCCTCTGTGTAGTTCTGGAACTTGTTCCCTCTCTCCCTCATGGGTCGGGTGTCCAGCTCAAAGTTGGTGCTCCTACCGAGATACTTATATTCTATTTAACATGCTTTTGATATTATACCCCCGGTGGTTTCTAGTAACACTAGGTTCACACTTATCCACTTTCATTTTTTACATCGCACCTTTATTACACCTGGGATGTTCCACTGAATGGACCCAAGTAAGCCTATTGATAGACCCATGTGTCATGCCCCGGTGACTACGTTTCTGCATTTAGCATTGGATTGCCCAGAGGTGCCTGCATTCTGGTCGAAAGTAACGGAATGGATGAGCGGAGTGGTGCGGATACCTGTGGCCAGGGAAACTGTGGTGTGCCTGTTGGGAGATGTTCCCCGGCGGAAGGGCTGGAAGATGGCTCATAAATTCCTACACCCACTGCTACTTCTTGCTGAGAGGCAGGTAGCAATTGCTTGGATGAGTCAGTGGGAGCTAAGTGTGGAGCGCTGTGTGGCAGGTGTGGCTAAAAGGGCGGCGATGGAAGAGATTTGATTGAGATGCTGTAGGCATGATGGTAGCGCCAAGAGGATGTGGAGGTGTGGGTGGGACTCCTTGACAGATTCATGGACCCTGGGGGCTCGCATTTTTCCTCCTCTTCTGACGGGGAGGAGCTGGGCGATGATGAAAGCAACTGACAGTTCATATTAGGTTTCTGAGCATCCTGGTGACAATCTCTGGGGCTGCTTTTTGATCTGAATATGAAAACGTAATGGGGCATATTCATGCTGTGGTCTAGATTTACTTCATATGTACCTGCCTACACTACCTGTGACGATGCTGCAATGGCTGTTTCTCTCATGTTTATTTTTCCCTGTATTGGTGAAATTATCAACAGAAATAAGAATAACGATATTAAAAAATCTCTAGTGTTGTATTTCTGCAATTTGTCCACACCTCATCTCAACGATCACAACCTGTCCTACTTTGAAAGTCATACCCTGCAGCCTAACAGTACCAAATGTCCTGTAACTTCCATCAACACTTTGCATGACCTCGCACTCCTCCTCCCCGTCCTAGTGATCTCACCAAATTCTATTAATTTAATGCATCACAAGGACACTGGAATAAATAAATAAATGGAATGATTTTCATGAGAGCACACAAATAATCCCAATAACGAGGGGATTACACTAATCTTGGGTTCCAGAGCAGAACGTTGCCCAGTGTAAAGGGCCTCAAAGCCCCGTCAGGAGCAGTAAGCGCTGTACAAATGCAGTAACAGTGCAATATAGCATTCTCAGTAAAGGCTGTCCTCGTCCATCTTTTCCAAGACTGTCTGAATTGATCAATTGTTTACAGTGCCATATTAACTGTAGATATCAGTTAGCTGGAGACAATGCAAATATCTAGCTTCTTTAGGAGTCCTGATTTTAACCATTGTGATAGGATTTGTATGATATCTTTTACACACAACCTTCAACAGGCTTCAACTTTGCTTTTCTCTTACACAGTCTATCAGGATGTTGTTTCAAATACTGGTCGAGGTATTTGTAATTTACTACATAGTTCTGTGGAATATTATTATTAGCTCATTCATCGGCCACTAGCTATAAAAGAAATTGGCAAAGCTTATAGGTCTGGCTTTACTGTGCTAATACATGCAGACAGCATTTGTACCTGTCTGTGTTGCATGTGGTAGCTCATTATATTCAGACCTGCTGGCTGCGGAGAAACAATCGGAAATAAACATATATTTTAAATCAATAGAAAAGAAAAGGGTGAAAGAAACAGATGACGAATACAATGCAAAAAGTTACGCTGGGGCTACAACAACGGGAAATAAACATAAATGAGGCCAATGAGGAAAAACAGAAAGAAAAGAATATCGAGGAAGGCAGGTAGACAAAACGCGCTCATGAGTCTTGACGAAAAGATTAAAAAGGTTTTGCTGGAGTGAACAATCAAGGCAATCCATATAGGAAATAATTAATTTAATGTGTTATGATTCAGAGTACTTTTGAGATTTACAATAGTCCCTCATGCACTCCATGTGAGGAGGAATGATACACTGAGCAGCAAAACAAAACGAGGAGAAATGGAACAGCCTCCCAATTCTGTGTATGTTTTAAGGAACTGGTAAAAAAAAAAGCTGCGCTGACAAGCCAGACCTAAATGATGACATGCACTCTGTAAGGGCCCCAATTTTTTTGTAAAATTAAAATACGACTTACTACCCATTTCTAAGCAGCAACTAAATTGCTAAACATAGGTGTAGTCAGTCATTAATTCGAGACAGTAATTGCACTTCTCCCACTGGCACTCTTTTTTGGGGACCGGGACCTTTTTTAATGATGAGATTTTGATCCCAAAACAAGTGAGAAAGGCAGCAAAGGAGGTTAAAAAGATTAAGAGAAAGACGGAAAAACAGTGACAAAAGGAGCAAGAGGGGATGACAAATACCCTGCTTGCATGAGACAAACTGGCAGCGCTGGTGGAAGAAAGAAGCATGAGGTGGAATCAAGACTACAAACCCTTGGTATTTGGCAACCCTGGCATTCATCAGCAGTGCCATTGGGCTTATAAGAAAAATTTGGGCTCTGCACTTATTATTTAACAAATTATGGGGGTTATTACAACTTTGGAGGTGTTAATCCATCCCAAAAGTGATGGTAAAGTGACGGATATACCACGATCCGCATTACGAGTTCCATAGGATATCATGGACTCGTAATACGGCTGGTGGTATATCCGTTACTTTACCATCACTTTTGGGACAGATTAACACCTCCTCCAAAGTTGTAATAACCTCCTAAGTATTGTGTGTAACTATTCACATTGATTAATGCTGCAAGTTATTCTCAGCGACCAAACTGCAATGATGTGCTATATTTTGATGTTTGCATCTCTATCCTGGTTTGGTAGTGATAATAGTCACTTTGGGCTTCATTTAGATTTTGGCGGACGGGTTCATTCATGACACTGGGAAACGAATATCCCATCCACCAAAATATAAATCCCATTATTTCCTATAGGATTTATATGCCACCGCTGTAACCCGTCCGCCAAAATCTAACTTAGGCCCTTTGACATTTTCTTTGTGGGTTTGTGTGTAGCACATGTAACTGTGTGGAGCTTCCACCTCCCCACTTACAATCACCAACCCCAACGTTTAAGAGAACACATTTATCCTTCTCAGGTTTGGTGCCTTCTTCAGACAAGAGAGCTGCTGCCCATTTTAGGATCCCAGATTGGCTGAAGGGCTGGCGAATCAGATTTCGAGAAACACAGATCATCATAAACAGGCACGAGACAATATTTTGCATTTTGTGGATGGGGTGTTTGATACTAGGATGAAGAACAGTTCCATCAGTGGGAGAATTGCTCCGCACAGCAGAACAAGCTTGGCTCTGTTCCTCCACTCTACCACTGGCACATCTATATTTGACTCAGCTTTTAGGATCAAGTCAAAGCTCAAACATTTTTTTTGATGTGGAGAAATATGGCAACCATTGTCTTACCCATTGCCCATTAGCTGCACACTAGGGATATTCACAAATTTTCTTGGGCATAATTTTGTTGTGCGCCTACAATCTCTTTCATCTGAATTGTCTCCACAGTCATTTTCACCATTGCATTCCAAATTTCTGGCGATGCAGCGACCTGTTTTAAAAAACACATCCATATACATATTTATATTACAACTATGCAAGTGACTATACACAAGAGCTTGGTAGCTTAGCTAGTGACAATTTTTTTCACTGCTGTTATTGTTTATTATGACTCCACAGGCACAGAGCTTGTCCTAATAATAATTTTAAAAAAACAGACACCAAGGTGAAAACAAAACAAGCAGTGGCAAAGCCATTACGTCTTGCCTATGCAAGAGCTATTGGCTTTGCCAGTGTGTTTTAGCCACGTTATACACAAGTGTGGCTGCTTTTCACAGTGGCTAAAAGTTACTTGCGCAGAGGAGAGTGGCATGGAGTGTCATACAGTGGAATGGTGAGAGTGGAGTAGAGTGTTGTAGGGTGGAGTGGCATTGAATGTTGTGTATTGGAGTGGCATAGAGTGAAGTCACATAGAGTGGCATATAATAAAGTAGACACCACTGGACTGGTATAGAGTGCATTGGCATTGAGTGTTGCAATGGCGTAGGGTGCAGTGGCTTAGAGTGCAGCATCGTAGAGTACAGTGACGAAAACATGCAGTATCATAGATTATAATGTTGAATAGTAGGGTGAGGTGGCACATAGTGGAGCGGCGTAGAGTGCAATGGCATAGAGCACAGTGGTGCAGAGTGGAGTGTCATAGCGAGTGGTGGCATAGAGAGGTGCAGAGTAGAGTGGTTCAGAGTAGAATATAATACCGCAGAGAGCAGTGGCATAGAATATAGTGGCATACAGTGCATTGGCAAATAATGCAGTAGTGCAGAGTAGAGTGAGGCAGAGTACAGTGGGCTGGAGTGCATTGGCAGAGAATACAATAGTGCAGAGTAGAGTGGTATAGAGTTCAGTGTTGCTTAGTAGAGTTTTATAGAGTGCAGTGGTATAGAGTGGTTTAGAGAAGAGTGGTGTTGAATGCAGTGGCACAGAATGCAGTGGTGTTGAGTACAGTGGTGCAGAGTAAAGTGCAGTGACAGAGTGCAGTTGAGTGGGGTAGACAAGACTGGTATAGGGTTCATTGGTGTAGTGCTGCCGAGTGCAGTGGTGTAGAGTGCAGTGAGGTAGAGAGCAGCAACAGAATGCAGAGGCATACAATACAGTGGCATAGATTAGAGTGGTGCATAGTGGAGTGCGGTGGTGCAGATTATAGTGTAGCAGAGTAGAGTGGCATAGACTGCAGTGGCGTACAGTGCAATGTTGTCGAGTAGAGTGGCATAGAGTAGAGTGGGATAGAGTTCAGTGGTGTAGGGTGCATTGGTGTAGAGTGGAGTGATGAAGAGTTCAGTGGAGGAGAGTGCAGTGTTGCAGAGTAGATTGACAGAGAGCAGTGGTGTAGAGTGCATTGGCACGGAGTGGCGTGAAGTGGAGTGACGTAGAGTGCAGTGGCACAGAGTGCAGTGGCACAGGGCAGAGTCAGAGTAAAGTAGAATGTGATGACGTAAGGTGGTGTAAGGTGTGGTAGCATAGAGTGCAGTGTGGCAGAGTTGATTAGAGTGATGTACAGTGGATTGGTGTAGATTGCAGTGGTGAACAGTTGAGTGTTACAGAGCATACTGCATTGGCGTAGAGCGTATTATTAGCATAGAGTGCAGTGTTGCCGATTGGCATACAGTGGAGTGGTACAGAGTAGATTGGAGTGGACTAGACTGGAGTGGGATAGAGTGCAGTGGTGAACAGTACAGTGGAGTTAGAGTAGAGCGCATTGGCATAGAGTAGAAAGGCCAGAGTTAAGTGGTGTAGAGTGCAGTAGAGTGCAGTGGCACAGACTGCAGTAACATGGAGTGGTATAAAGTGGAGTTGTGCAGAACAGAGTGCAGTAGCATGGAGTGGTGCAGAGTAGAATGGGGTATGCATGGTCTGGTACCACACTACCATTACAGACAACATATTTTCACTTGAAATTACCATTAATCTGCACAGACATACAGTTTTACTAATAAAACTATACAGTGTGCAAACGATAATGCGTGGAAATGGCATCACCTATTGTACTGATTTGTTTTGATCCTATTAAAATATTTGTTTCCAGCACACTTCACAATTAACAAAAAATGTGCTTCATTTGTGCGTTCATTATTCTGATATATATTCTGATATACCTGCACATTTCATTTAAATGTTATGTGCTAGAAAAAAAACATTTCAAAAAGCCAGTATCCAGCAAGATTGCCATATCAATCCTCTCACTTTGAAGTCTGAGAAAGAAAAGTAAACATCAAGCTCCCTTCCTCCCAAGACAGACCCTGACTTGACTTTGACCTCTGTCTTTGAATGTACAGAAAATATGAAAAGATAAGAACGACATTTACAGGCCTGTTAACAGAAAGGAGCACTCATGGAAAAATTAAAGGGGGGTTGGTGAGAAAATGCTTTGCTTGTTGGGAGGGATGAAGTCACCCTGGACAGCCTAAAACAAATAAAGCCAGCAAATAGAAAACCAAAAAATGTGAGTTACAAACCCAAAGGGAAGCAACAGGCAGAATGCATTCCTAGGGAAGCTTTCTGAATGTCCCCAAGATGTCTTTAGCAAGCAGCTGTCTGGTAGGCTTTGACTTAAAAAGGTGGGACTCGTTCCGCTCAGATTCAGAAGGGCCTTTGTAACATACTTAGTATTCTAATAATTCAAATATTTACAGTCCAGAAGCCCAAAATTACTAGAATAGATTTATAAAGTTCAGCAGAAAGTCATATGGGCTGACCCATTATTGTTTAACAAGTCACAAATAAAGCAAGATTAGGTGCAGTAGGTGAAAAGGTTTAAAATATTGAAGCATTCAGGACAGCAAGGGAATGGATATATCAGCTTGTGGCCTCAGTTCTGAATAAAGTGGAAACTTGTGCTCAGTTTGTGCCAGTTGCTGCAGGAACCAGCACTGTTTTTGAGGACTGAGACTATTTTTTAGCACCAGACTTTGACCCATAGCTCGAGAAAAAAGGCAGAACGAAGGAGGAACAGAAAGTTAGGAAAATGGTGCAAAATAATCTGCAAGTGTAAGATAAAGAGACAGTAAATCTAGAGTGGAGGAAGAAACAGTCATGTGGTGCAATCAAGATGAAGTAGCCGTGGTATTGGGCACACTGTCATTCTCCCGTGCTGGTGGGGAGCTCCTAACAAAATCTTTAGGCCACTGCACTAATTATGTATGTATACATACATCTATTTCTTTATTTCTTACAAGTTAAGTGGAAACCCTGATGACAGTGCAGACTACTGGGAATACATTCTCACAATTTCATAGATAAGTAAAGAATGATTGAGAAGTAGGAATTGGGTAAACTGACCGGAAATTAATGTATAGGTATGTATGATTCAATTGATATTTCACTATGAGCTAGATGAAAAATAATATCTCCTCTGTTCATTCCTAAAACTGCAGCCAGACCCAAGGTGTTGCTGATGTCATGTCCCACGTGTGGGTTTCCTGGAAGTATCCACCCTGGAACTATCCAACGGCACAAGGTTACTAGACACAGCTGAAGACAGCTTTGGCCAGTATGATTGGTTCTGAACATGATTTATTACAAACTTGCTTGGCAAAATAATGTATTCATCATCAAAATCACAAGGCAGTACAGTTATATTGTATTTTCATTAGAGCAAAATATATATATTTCATGATTAGTGGTTGTTTGCTCTTTAAATTGTTCTGTTGTAGCGTTACTCTTATGTTTTGGGGTTGTAGTTCTCGATGCTGTGGGACACCTCTTTGCAAGGCATTACCTTTTTCTGTAGTAGTTGAAGGGATACTTGGAGCCATTGCCACTAAAACGTATTATTTCTGAACTAATTATTACATTATGTTTTCCATTCAAAAGTTCTCTATGTGAGTTACTAAATAAAGTATGATAAGAAGTGACTCCACACAACTTACATAAAATATGTCAGGATGTTAAAGTAACTACTCCGGGTCAACAATGATGTTTCCCTTACCTTGGAAACAACACATTAGCTGGTTTTCCCATGGAGAGGGGGGCGAGACAGGGTTGCCCCCTCTTCTCATTTTTGTTTGCCATCACACTAGAATGCCTGGCGTGTGTCGTCCGTTCACATCCAGGTATCTCGGGATTCCGCATCCAAGAGGGGAAGGAAGAGGACGAAAGGATATCGCTGTATGCAGAAGACATCCTCTTATATATTACCTGTCCATCTTATATATTACCCATCCAAGACAGACGCTACCACGGATGCTTAGAATAGTTGAAGATTTTGGTACATAGTCTGATTACAAGATCAAATGGGCCAAATCAAGTCTTTACCTGGCAGGAGGCACCTTGGGGCAGCTTGAAATAGCGAGTAATCTGCGTGTAGATAAGGAGGGATTTAAGTACTTGGGGATCTATGTGACATTGGACAGGGAGAGAAGCTTCAACCGGAACGTCTTAGCAGACTTCCATGAAGACGAGGAGAAATGGGGGAACCTACCGTTGATGTTTTTCGATAGGGCAGCGATGTACAAGAGGATTACCCTGCCAAAACTACTGTACAGTTTTCAAAAAACATATGCTAGAGTAGCAGAGGAGATTTTCACCAGAATTGAAGGGGAAGTCTACAAGCTGCTCTGGAATGGGAAACACCCTTGGGTGTCCTTAAAGATGCTCCACATGAAGTGCTAATTAAAACTCGATTATGACTAATAAAATTCCAGATCCTCCACAGTGTTTACTATGATAGGACACAGCTTCATAGTTGCGGGAGGGCCCCGTTGCCAGACTGCCTGAGGTGTGAGATGAGCAGAGGGACATATCTACCCTTTGGAACTGCCCTCACCTACAGACCTTTTGGTCCAAAATCCTGGGAGAACTAGGGGCATTACTAGGAGTAGAGTTACCTGCAAACCCTAAGTATGTGCTGCTGTAAATACTTATTGACACAGACCTACCGCGATCCAAACTCCTCCTTAGCAACCTGGGATGTGCTGTAGCCAAAAGGGACATGGGGAAACACTGGGGAGTGCCAGAGATGTCCAAGGAGGTTCTTTAAGATCTGGGCATCAGGGAGAGCCTATTACAATATCGATGAGGGGCAAGATGGTGGGGGGGAGTTGTTGGCACACTCCAAGTCAAACACAAGGCTGCCAAGAAAATGCGTTCCAAGACAAGGCCTCCCTGGGGGTAAGAGGCTCCGTTCAAATATCAAAACAAACTGCTGTATAGCTCTGATGCCAAGATAAAACAGACATCCACTCCATTGCCATTGCTGTTTTCTGGAATGTTAAGTTTGAAAAAAATGCAAATAAAAATATTTTAACACAAAAACCCTTGCAAACAAAACGAATAGCTATCTAAACTCTTATAGAACAGTTAGAAAACCCTGTAAAGAGAAATTCAGATTGTAGATAATAGGAAAATATTTACATACTTTTTCGTCATCTAACTGGAGCATGTGTGTGGCTGGTGATAATATATAGTGGGGCTATCGATTACACAATTTGTAACAAGGGATAAATAAAGAAGCACTGTCAAAAACGAACGGTTATGCTTTAATGTGCTAACACTTTTAAAACACTGGCATGCACAAATACTCACACTGTTTGTGCTGTGTCTTTGTACGCATTCTCATTGTAAAAAAATGATCTCTTTTTCACAAGTCCCAAAGAGTAAGCCCAAACACTATGTAGCGGGAACTCGATAAGCAATATTGGAGCGCTTTGCATAAAGCACTCTAATACTGCCGATCGAGTTCCTGCTGTATAAAAAATAAAAGCGCCATGAGCACGACTAAAAAACTAAAGAAACAATTACAAGTAACTTGTAGTTATGCAATTCGCTATGTTCGATATGAGCATACATGGGCCCAAAAGGAAATTCACAGACAGTTTTTTTGGTGATATGGGTGAAAATATTAATTCAGAAATTACATTAAAACAATAATAAGCAAATTTACCAGTGTCACATTTGAATTTATTTTTGCAGTCCACTTCTTCTATATTGCAAAGTTTGGATGGAATACACTTCCGGGAATCAACAAACTCTTCAGTACAACTGTGACCTCCAAACTGAGATGGACGTAAAAGTGAACGAACCCGGAACTGCAAAGAGAGAAGCGCTGACTGAGTCAGTATGAAGTTTGGCATGTTTAACCCCTTGCAAAGGATTTCTCAGTCATAAATTAATTGATTCATTCGTGTTGAGGCTTTTGTGATTCATGAGCTGTTGCATGCCTCTGTATTTTGTGATCAAATGGATTCAACCACTCGCTTAATGTCTCTGCTTATAATTAATACACTTGCATATTCTTCATAATCGATGTTTAGGAAGATTGAGAAACATTTTGTCAATTAATATGAAGCGAACAACCACAAAATTATATGGAGGTGAGTGTGACTTGTCAACACATCTGTAAGTATAAACCACATTTTGAATTTCCAAAAATTGGTTTTGCTCTTGTAAAATAATTTACTCACACAAACATGTTTGTGTTGGTAAAACTACTCACATGGGTAGAAATTGGGCAATTCAGGGCCACAATGCCCTGTGATTTTGTACACACAAAGTAAACATTTGAGGTTATTCACAAACTCGTTTCTGACCCACTCCTCACGAGCAGAAATGTCACATTTGTATTCCTGTGTTTTGAGTGAAACAGGTCGGTGTACATCCATGTTTTTTGTTAATAGTGTCAGTGCAGTAAATGCTATCACTAAATGCTATCACTACACTAAAACGGTCCCTAGTTTTCTGTGAAAAGCATACTAAAACCAATTATTCCTTTTTTTATAATGATAAAAACTAAATACACTTGTAAATGAAAGTTGAATATATTGATTGAGAAGTAAAACGCAAAGATAATGGCACACATTTTTTAAAGGAAATGTAGCTGGAACGTTTTTAAATGGCCATTCAACAAAGTTAGGCATATTATTATTTAGGCTGCTATATGTAGAGTCACTCCTTCTCATACTTTGTTCCTGTATGTTTGCCTGAGTTACCTGCAAAGCAATGTGTCGACTTACAAAAGGCTGCAGTAAAGTAACAAGCATTTGCAATGAAATAGGTCTCTCATTTGCGAAAGTTAGAGATATTGGCATTGTAAATGGATAGGTGGACTTTTTTGCCACATAAATTACTAAACCCTGCCTTATAATTTGGTACTTTCCTGCCACATAATACCAATGCAGCCATAAAAGCACTGTGACCTTGACTAAAAAACAAAAGAAACAATGACAAGTATCTTGTAGTTATGCAAATTGCTACAATACTGCCTAGCGGAAACTCGATTGGCAGTATTGGAGCGCTTTGCATAAAGCGCTTCAATACTGCCGATCAAGTTCCTACTGTATAAAAAATAAAAGCTCAATGAGCGCAACTAAAAAACAAAAAAAACAATTACAAGGAACTTGTAGGTATGCAATTCGCTCCAATACTGCCAATCGATTTCTGCGGGAACTCGATCGGGCGTATTGGAGAGAATTGCATAACTACCAGTTACTTGTCGTCGTATCTTTTGTTTTTTAGTTGCGTTAATGGCATTTTAAATTTTTAGGTGAGGGATTATACATGTGTCGATATTCCATTCCACTAATGAGACATTAATGTTTTATCTTAAACATTATTTACCGTGTTGGTCATTTTCTGCAATTGTTATATTCAAATAACAAACAAATCAATCTGTATACGACGGCCACTTTTGTAAGTACAAAACCATACTTACTATCTTATACTACAAAATGGCCGCCATGTTTCTTTTCACCACTGTTGTTTCCTTCATTTCAGTCCGTTTCTATTACCTTGCAAGCTGCGCACCCATTTATTGTTACACGTGCATGTTGGCGTTGGTGTACCACTATTGCACAACTCGGCATCAGCACAATAGGTGAGTGTATGGGCACTTCTACAATCATGGCGATATAATCATTTACTGGCATTTTTCTTGAGTGTTCGTCCACATATTTTGGACTTTAGTTGATAATGACATAGATTTTCAATAGTTGTTTCTGGCTTGTTTTGTTTCGTCCCCATAATTTCGCTCTGACTGAGGGGATACAATCATCTAGTATAACGAGTCTAAACACTTTTGTGACATTCCTGCCCACACGCCATAGCGGATGGGCATTTATGGGCACTTTAGGACTTGTATCAATCAATCAATCAGTAATTTGTTACGCACGCTACTCACCCGGAAGGGTCGCAAGGTGATGGGGGGGTGAGAATGCTGATCGAAGAGCCAGGTCTTGAGGCGCTTCCTGAAGGTCGGGAGGTCCTGGGTCAGGCGTAGGTTGACAGGGAGTGAGTTCCAGGTTTTGGCGGCAAGGATCTGCTGCCGGTTGTGGTCCGGTGGATGCGGGGGAAGGTTGCGAGAGCGAGGTTGGCGGAGCGGAGCTGGCGTGTTGGGATGTGGAAGTTGAGACGCTTGTTGAGGTAGGCAGGTCCGGCGTCGTGGAGAGATTTGTGAGCGTGGATTAGGAGTTTGAAGATTATCTTTTTGTTGACGGGTAGCCAGTGGAGGTCTCTGTGGTGAGCTGAGATGTGTTTGTTGCGAGGGAGTCTGAGGATGAGTCGTGCTGAGGCGTTCTCGATGCGCTGGAGGTTCCTTTGGAGCTTTGCCATTGTTCCCGCGTAGACGGCGTTGCCGTAGTCCAGTCTGTTGCTGACGAGGGTGTGGGTGACCGTTCTTCTGGTTTCAACTGGGATCCATCTGAAGGTCTTGTGAAGCATGCGATGGGTGTTAAAACATGAGGATGAGATGGCGTCGACTTGCTGGGTCATAGAGAGCGATGAGTCCAGTGTGAAGCAGAGGTTGTGTGCGTGGGTGGTGGGCGTTGGGGCAGACCTCAGAGGGGCAGGCCACCAGGAGTCGTCCCATGCTGATCTGTTGGAGCTGAAGATGATGATTCGGTCTTCTCCGAGTTTAGTTTGAAGCGCCTTGCTTCCATCCAGTTGGTGATGGCGTGAAGTCTGGTGTGGAGGTTGGTCTTATCGGTTACAGGGCCCTATCGGACGATGTTGGCGAGATAGTTGGATGTTGACTATCTTCTTGATGACCTTCGCAGGGAAGGGGAGTAGGGAGATGGGCCGGTAGTTTTTGAGGTCTTCGGGTCGGCTTTGGGCGTTTTGAGCAGGGTGTTGACTTTGGCGTGTTTCCAGCTCTCCGGGAAGATAGTGGTCTCAAAGGAGCTGTTGATGATGGTCCGGAGCTGGGGAGTGATGATTTGGCTGGCTTTATTGAAGATGTGGTGAGGGCAGGGGTCGGCGGGTGATCCAGAGTGGATGGTGCTCATGGTCTTGTTGGTTTCCTCGTCATTGGTGGGGGTCCAGGCACTCAGGATGTTGGTGTGGATGGGTGCGTTGGTGTCGACCTTGGCAGTGGTGGTGGTGGGGGACGGCGGTGCAAAGCTGTCATGGATGTCTGTGATCTTACGGTTAAAAAAGGTGGCAAGGGAGTCGCAGAGGTCTTGCGAGTGGGGGGGGAGTCAGCAGAGCAGGACTTAGTGTTGGTGAGTTCCTTGATGATGCTGAAGAGCTCCTTGCTGTTGTGTGCGTTATTGTCAATTCGTTGTTTGTAGAAGGATCTTTTGGTGGTCCGGATGAGCTGGTGATGTTTATGGGTGGCGGATTTGAGGGCAGCATGGTTGTTTTCTGTTTGTTCTAAGTGCCAGAGCTTCTCGGTTTTCTGGCATTCCCGTTTGGAGGCCTGAAGGTCTGCAGTGAACCAGGGAGCTTTTTTGTTGGCACGGGTGTTGGTGGTTTTCCTGAGTGGAGCGAGGGTGATGGTGCAGTCATCCAGCCATTGCTTGAGGGCGGCGGTGTTGGGGTCGCTGGTGTTGGGTGGTAGGGCATGGGTGAGGTTGGAGATCAATTGGTTCTTGGAGATCTTGTTCCACTTGCTGTGAGGGATCCGATGCTGTTGGTGGTGGGTTTCTGGAAGGAAAAATGAACACAGCGGTGGTCCGTCCAGTGGAGTTCGGTGGTGTGAGTGAAGGTGAGGTGGATGCTGGAGGAGAAGATGGCATCGAGTGTGTGGTTGTACACGGTTAACTGCAACTGGTACAATCCTGGCATTATACATTGCTATTAAATGACATGTTTTCTCTAGATAATGGCGTTTTCAATCTCCTTTCCTCGTGTTGCTGGACTCGCCTTTCTGGTTACGCTAAGAATTGACTGTAGACTCTTTTGGCATGTTTTGACTTGGTTTAATTATTGTGTTTCTCTTTAAGTTTTTCTAATATAGTTAAAGAAACTACTATATTGTCGCCCTGTTATAGCAACCCAATAACTATTATACAACATACTATAAGTGCCTTTTAAAGGTTGGGATCTTCACTCGAGTACCGTCAGTATATCATTTTTAGCCTTCACTAAACACAATTTATACGCAGATATTTCATGACAACTCTATCTATGTGCTAACCGGAAGTATTTTTTTACAGGCTTATCTTGGCCATTTACTTTTAAATACCTGAACTCATCCTGATATATGACATTCAGTCCATGATAGGTAAGGCTGTACTTTCTATTTTGTGCACATGGGGTGATATTTTATTTTATTTCTTTTACTGATTTCTTTATTTCCATGAGCAGATTTGTTTGCATTCTGGCAGCCACAGTGGCTAATTTTTGTTTTATCGCTTTGTTTGGTGCTATTAACGCAATATTAATGGGAGTGCAAATTTCTGAATTAAGGATAATTTCATCACCCTCATTGCTTATACTTATGGGCATCACCAACTGTTTGCCCATAATTTTACAATGTGAATAATCAATATTTACAAGTACATTTCATCTTCAACGGTTCTAGGTATCATCATACTTCTCCATTTACTTGGTTGAATGAGGCGTTTTCCATCTTGCGATAGCCCCTTCCAGGGCAGATGGATAACATTAATATGGTTCTCTTGCCTTCTCCTGTTAAGGGTCAGGAATGTCTATACTATATCCTCTACTAGATTGGATCCATTTTCAATATTACAAGATATGTCCCTTACTTAGTCATAGGTAACAATTCTACTTACTGTCACATTGTTTTTTTCTAGAATTTTTACTGATAAATCACTTGCTTTTGACTATCTAGTGCATGACAATCCACTAAGGTTGGCACACCAGATATGGCTCATACTTTTACACGAGCCGCCTGGCTCTTGTTTGATCCTTCTGTTCTTCGTTCCCACCTCTTGTTTTATAATCTCCTCTCTTATGATAGGTGTGTATCTTTGCCCTAACTCCACGTACACACTGGTATACACACGTTTTCTTTTCTGCAGGCACTTAACCAATTTTGCACTTGTCACTAACTAGTGAAAGATGTGCTTAGTGATAAAACGTTTATTGGAGAGGTATCCCTGCTATTGTCATGACATCTGATTACGCATATCGTCTTTCTTTTACAAATACTTTCACAACCTTGAAAAAGTCTAGATGGCGAAACATGTGTTGGCTGTTTTCTTTGGATATGTCACAATATGAAAATAATAAATCTAGTACATTTTCACGACGTGATCAAGACTCTCATTAAAGTAACCATATGCTTTCATTTGGATTGTTGGACTGCCCAGGTGTGCCCTGGTAACTATGGTCATTTACCAAGGTTGATTGATTCCCAGTCAACATACCTTACTCCCTTGGTGTTTGGGAGTAACCTACCAGTGAAACACCCGTGGGACTTTTCTTACTGGGCTCAGGACTTTTAGGCCCATATTTATACTTTGTTAGCGATGCATTTGCACCGCTTTTTGACGCAAAAACAGCGCAAACTTACAAAATACAATTGTATTTTGCAAGTGTGCTCCGTTTTTGCATCAAAAAATGACGCAAATGTGGCGCTAAAAAAGTATAAATATGGGTCTTAGTATCCCGTGATACTAAATGGTCATATTGGATGTGCAAACTGGATAGGATAACCACCTTGTTGAATTTTGCACATTAAACATATGGAATCTGTCTGTGTGTTTTATTAGGTCATCCCACAGTGTGCACCATAGTCACCCACCTACCTGTCCAAAGACACATTAACCAGGCTGTTTCTGAAGGTGTAATTTGACACAACACTGCTAAATGTCAGTGAGTACTTATAAGCCACAGTATGTGGTTGTTGAAATTTATATACCATAACATACCACCACCATACCAAATAGTATCAGGACCATAAAATAAATCAAAGCAATCTGATATGACACAACATAGCTTGCATTGCCTGACTGTCTTTTACCACAATTCATTATAAGCTAAACACCACTAATGCCTACAGAAAGGTGAGTACAATAGAAACCTGTAGTGAGACATGTGATTAATTGCTTAACTGCCTAGTGTTTTCTTCAAGGGGAAATAAATGGTAGGGACTAAAGGAAGGAATGATGTAGCTGATGCCAGGACCTGAAGCCTGAACTGCATATAATATGTGTGAAAAAAACAATCATTTCCAGCGTACCTGCTTTTTAACACATGGATCACAATCCGACCAGGGTCCAAAGTCTCCGACCTGGCAGTCGATGGGGCACGCTTGTTCACTGCATGCCCTCTGTTCATGTTTGCTGCAAATCTGATCACAGCCATATCTTTGGTAATAATCGTCATAGGTAATTTGCCTGAAATAAAGAAGACTTCATAAGGATGAGGACAATTATTTCACTAAATGCCAATTACATATTATTGCCACTGCCATCAACAAAATACAACATGCAATTGTATAAGGAAATGCTAAGTGTATAAAAAATGATAAGTGGCAACACATCAAGTAAAATAAAAATGTTTATTATAACAGAACATTTGACAGACTGAAGGTAGATTTTTGGTAGCCATTCATGTGGTATCACACCTCTCAATCATGGGATTCTGTCTGATATTCACAAACAGTAGAACATCTTTGTGCATGTCCGGACACCAGAGCCCAACTTCCAGTTTTTCTATTTGAAAACAAACACTTTAAATTTTATCTTTTCCAGAAGACAATATGAAAATAATGCAGTCCATGACCAATCTCAGGATAAGCAGTGCTATTCCAGGATAGACAGATGCTGACACCATCATCCAGATTGTTCTATCGCTTCTCGTCAGAGAGCTCTCTACTCTTGGACACCATTGCCTTCACGAGTTTCACCAGTGGGTGATTTAATTGCCTTCAATTAGTATATATACAGAGCAGCAAGAAGCTCAACTGTGAAGTAATTAATGAACATTTGATACATCACTAATTTTCTCAACACAAAATCTTTGATAAGACTAGGAGTCCCTTTGATCTTGGTCTGTGGGAAGCAGCAATGTGCATATTCTTCATTCCCTCCCCAGTGAGACTTCTAGAGAGGAAAGTGTGACTTGTGCAAAATGGCGTCTGTCAGCCGTGCAATACAATGATAACAAAAAAGTTGACAAACATATAGTCAAAATTAAATTGAAGAAGGAGAAACAGATAATCAGCAAAATCTGAAGTTCATTTAAAAGGTTGTATACACATTAATGGTTTCAAATCCTTAAGGAGAATAGGCGTTATAGTTTACACGTTTCCAGTAAGGTATTAAAAACTGTGGTTATGGACTGGAAAAATTATCCAGCAAGAGTTCTCATTTTCTGGACTTATGAGATTTAAGACGAAAGGAGTATTTGGTCCAGTGTCCTATTTATCCACAGTTGGCAGTGCAAGTACAGGTCATCATATAGAACCTGGCTGGCGTTAGCAGAATAGCTGCATTCTAGGTGGAACAGGGGCAAATGTTGAAGAGCTGTGGTTCTATGACTTTCTCCAGCCATGGAGTTTAACCTGTGAGCAGCATTTATTAGTACCTCGGGGCTGGAGGGGCAACGATAAATTAGGCAAGCCAACCAAAGCATTGATCTAAAGTCAGACTCAAGACTATGCAGTGGGATTGTCCTCTAAATTTGAAGAATACACTAGATTTTGTACATCCAGATGCAAAAGTAAGAAAGAACTTAAACAGATTTCCAAGCATGTTGCTGATGGTGAGGGTACTGGAGTATATATATCTGTGGTATCAGTTATGTTCGGTATGTCAGGTCTGGACACACAGTAGTCAGTTTTCACTTGGTAGTACGGAATACGTGGATTTGGTAGGGATCAACTGTAAAAGGTAGCCAGCCGTCCATTGTTCTATTGCCCCAATGTAGTTCATGATGTGCCATCCTTGTGCTGGTACACAAAGATGGGAAACTGGAGACCAGGGCCCACCGGGGCCACACGTTAGGACTATTAAACGTGGGTGACAGGATTGATTTATGGAGCATGCCAAAGGGAACAGGGGATTTGCAGTGCATTCCTTCCTAACTAATTAAACGTCACTGGTCAAGCTTTTGATAAACCAGTCGAACACCACGCCCGAATTCACATGCATTTAAGCACTATGTAAGTGAGCACCCTATTATCAATCATGTCAATTGTGGCAGGGAATTCCACCTATGCACGCAGCTCACCTCCCAAATCCCCCTTGGCAAGGAAGATGTGCCTCATTGCTGATATTCTCTCCATTAGATAAAAGCTTAAACTCCTATGACATACAAGTCCCCTTACAATAAGGATTTATTGAAGTGTGTCTTATGGAAAACTTTAAAGGAACGTGCAAACCATTATTCACGCGGCCAAAATAGAAAAGATGGGGAAAACAATTGAGGTTCGTTTGCAAGAGCCTGCGACAGAACCCTGTACGTTTGTGTTAACAGGCAGAAAACGCAATTTTAACCAGGTTTGATCTAAAAGTCATGTGATAGCCCGGAGCAATTACTTTTCCATGGTTTTCTTGGTAGATTGTAACATTAATTTACATTTCTTACTTATTCATTGGTCAGTACTAATTATAATCTACTGTTTGAGTAAAACCTGATGTGTGATTAGTGTTAATGAACGACAACTAGCGCCCCTGCTTACCCTGCAGACAAGTGCACCATCTCTGGTAATTCTTGACACACCTGAAACCAGGACACTAACAGGCTGCAGTCTAAAAGTGCAGAAAAGAACAAGAATTGGCAAAGCCAATGGGTCTCGCCTATGGAAGAGCTAAAGGCTTTGTCGACGTGTTTTAGCCATGTTGTACAGCTGCGTGGGTGCTGGGCATCATGGCAAGAAGTTAGGAAAAGAAGCGCTATGGTGCAGCCAGCGTTGGCAGTGTCCTAGTGTTTTTTTTTATTTCTAGCATGAGGGGATGGGTTGGGGCAAGCAACAATGTGGGAGGAGATCGTGTAAGTGTGCCTGCACATTTGCACGCAATACGTTGTGGTTGCTTGACATGTTATTGCATGAACAAGGAATAATTATAAACGTGTGCTGCTGTGCTGTCTTAATGCACGCACCTCTATCTCTGTCTTGTACACCAGTTTGTTGCTGAGCCCTGTTGCACACGAGGCTAAGATTGTACTAGGTTCAATTTTGTTTTTTTGCATGCCATAGTGCCCAATGTTCAAACTAGAGGATGCAATATTGCCATTTGAGTGAGATTTTATAACAATGATCCTGTTTTTTTATTGTGATCTAAGGATCCATGTACCCTCACAAAATCACGGCTGCTTCAGACGTACAGTGTGCTCTTGTTTGCAAAAGAGCATCTGAAAATCCATTCGCTCATCAACACACGTCTTTGAAAGGGAAAGTGGAGTGGATTAGTCCGTTTCGGATAGATCAAATTAGAGAGAAAGCAATGCTTCTGTTCATCAATCATACTTGCAAAACTTGTTGTTACGGGCGTGGCTGAATGTTAACATTCTTAAGTGTGAGCCACAGTGATGTTTTTAGCCATCTTCTTTGGTTTTGCCAGGGAAAGAGAAGAGGATGTGGCGTGGGTTACAGCTAGAGCAGTTGATTTCACCATTTGTTGCCTATATTAAGTTGCTCTGGTCGTTGAAACAAGTCGTTTATCTCTCCGTGCCTAACAAATCTGCATTCCCCTTTCCTCTAAACAGCCTAGTCAGCCCAGAGCAAACACTGAGCTCTCTGAAAGACGCAGTTTGACATTTGATCTCTGTCTTTGAATGCACAGCAAATGTGACAAGATCAAAACAAGATTTACAAGCCTGTTTACAGAAAAGGATCGCTCAGAACGATACTGGTAAATAAGGTTTTGGCAATGGGGAGGAAGAGAACCTGGAGAGCCCAAGCAAGCAAATGGAAAGCAAGAAACTGTGAGTTACAAACCACAAAGCAAATGGCAAGCAAGAGCAGACTGCATTCCCAGGTCAACTTTCTGAAACTCCCCAAGATGTTTTTAGCGAAACAAGACCGCAGGCCCTTTCCATCTATGGGCCCAGGATCTGGTAAAACATCCTTATATGCATCAGGACTGCTCTAATGTTGTTGAACTTTAAGAAAGGGTTGTAGATCCACCTCTTTAGAGAAAACTACATCACACTGCTTTAACAGTCCCCAAACTAGCTAGCTCTATCACTTGTTGAATTTATGCTCATCTTTGAGCCTGTAAAGTGCTCTGTTGCCTTTGGGTAGGCTCGCTCTATAGAAATACCACATGCGTACATACATTTAGAGAGATCACCAGGATTTCCCTTGGACTTTGGTGTTATCAACACACATATCATTACCCATGTTATTGGCTTAATTGATTCTGGAAATAAGAGGCAAGTAAATTACGAGGAGGATCTCTGAGAGATCCAATCATTGGGGTAAACCACAGGGGATGTTTGTTCTTTTGTACAGAACTGGACACAGCTTAACTTAATAAGTGATTTTTTTGGGGGAAAAAGTAAAACATGATAGTACTATCCCATGAGTCAGAATGCCCGTGTTTAATGGTTCTAACAACATGCCACAGGCAATGGTAATGACTGGGCTGATGGGACCAATTGTGGATGAAAGATACACTAATAAAAGTATGCATGCATGGCCTAGCATGTTAAGCTGTTATGAGCTCTTCTCTAATACTTAATAGCGCACTTCTAGTCTGCCAGCAAAGCAGGGAACCTTTATAGTAGTGATAACGCGTCCCGACCTAGATACTTTACTTACACGGGGACTCGTTTTAGGCCAATTAATCTTTTGACCCTGATTGGAGACACCTTAAGATGAGATCTCTATTCTGCATTGCAATCAATGAATCAATAACCCCATCAATATTCACAATAACGATCAATCAAATCAATTAATAAGAATCGAAACACGACATGACCCTCCAGCCAGGAATAACCACACAATTATAGTAAGAATTTTGATATTTATTCCCTATTGGTTACACTCTACTAGCAGGTTTATTAGTTTCCATATCAGAAAACACATCAACAATGTCACAATGTGGCAACCTGAATATGACTTAAGCAAAGCAAAGATCATGAACATTAGAACAAAGCACGATGTCAACATGAATCTACTTTAGCTAAGTACCATTAGCGCATTTATTCAACAAAGCAAAGGTTCAGTCATTTGTCTATTTGCATTCGTTTTGGTGAACCCCTTAACTAACCTCCAATTAGCATCCGCATGTTGGGCTTCATGCAAAACAATTTAGTAACACAAATTTAGAAAACATATAACTATGGCCCCTATCAAAAGAGCAGTTTGTACCTAGAAAGGAAAGGCAAACAGACAATTACAATTCATCATCATATAGTTACCCTCCGTAATGGATCAGCATACAAAGTCAGTCTTCGTCCTTAGGACATCAGTTGGTTCGCCATCAACCGGGATAGAACAGAAAAGTCTCAGCAAAACAGGGTAAAAGTTCTTCCCTCATAAGGAGGCGAAGTAAATATCGGGCAAAGCAAGAATAGTGAGGATGGTTTAAAGTATCAGAACAGCAAAGACTAAACCGGAATGTCAGAATAACAGCAGGGGTGTCCCTCTAATGCCTCAGTAAAGGCGCGAAATGGTTGAGTAAGAGCGGCAGGATAAAGACACGCAATGGCTGATTTCTCCTTGTGACACGTCGTTAAATTGAATTTGCCAGACAAGTCTCTAATTTCCATTGGTCAATATTTGGTGCACCACTATCTCTGTCCAATGAGCCGTTGATCACCTTACTAGAATTTTCACCTAAGGCAGTTCTCATGCAGTTTATTGGTTCCTGTGATTTACGTCTTCATCGGGTAAAATGGCAGGTAAGAAAAGTTACAAGTGTTGCTCCAGTCAGTAGTTCCATTGTTTTTACCAGTTCAGGCGATCTTGTACCTGTTGCGAATTACACTGTTGCATTTGGCAAGAATGTCTCTTTGAGCAAGTCAGGTCTCATGAGAAAGAATTTACTACGGTTACACACACATCTCTAGCTTCTGGAAAAGTACAGTTTTACGTCCTTCAGGAAGACAGCACATTCCACGTTAGAAAAACACATTTAATATGAGACCAGGCGGCTAGGCCCAGACCTATGCTAACTAAGGCCTAGTGACTGATTTAGCAAAATTTTTATATATAACTTTTAAAGCTAATACAAAATCATACATTAGTACATTGTTAATTCATTATTAGTCGATTTCATTTATCATCGTATACATTGGTGGCCACTCCCCGTGGGCACATTTCAAACGAGAACACTAGTCGCACATTAATACATTTTCTCTACTGTTTTATTATACATTATTTTGCAAGCATGTCATGTTAATATTGAATATAAAAGCTACACTCCAACAGTAGCTTCTAAGAAGGACATTTGTCAGCAGCTGGAAATAGTTCAGAAATACCAGGGTTTCCAATGATTTCCCAATGTACAAAAAGATCCAATATAGGGCTATAATTAAAAAGACTCTCAGGATCTGCATTTGTTTATATTTAAACCTGAATAAAGAAGCACGTTTTAGCTTCAGAGGGACAATACCATTTGACAGAAAGCACAGTGATGATCTTGAGCAGGCCAACATGAGAAGGCTTAGGTTTTTAATAGACGTCCCTTTATAGCCACAATGTACTGAAGGTTGTTGTAAGCATGCTGGGTTGGCTCCTCCACAATGGTGAAGGAGCGTTGCCCCACTTGCTAAGAGCCAGCCGCTGTACCGTCTGGGATGTTATGAGAGACTCCATTAGCAACTCATATGTTTAAACTGGCTCCTAGGATAACAGGATTATTACTTTGCCACTTCTACAAGAATCTCACTCTGAAATTGGAATGTCAACTGACTAACCTGCTCCGTGTCTGTGTTCCATAATTGCAGGATTTTGAACAGCTTGACCAGGTACTCCATGGGTAACGTTCACAAAAACAGGATTCGCTTGTAGTGATTAGACTACTTAACAGGACCCAAAACAAGAAACGCTGGATGTGATCCATTGGACCGAAAGAGAGAGTCACTCTGGAAAAAATTAAGACAGGGATACAGTCAGAGTCCAGATTTAGCCTACAACAAATTGTATTAATCATAAAATTATAGACGTAGTCACAAGTTTCATACTGGGAGCATATATGAACAAGACATTCTTTGTATGGTAATATCACTTACAAGTGTTGAGGATCAGAGTTTCTAGAACATGCACAAGCATATCTCCTAGATTCTTGTCTCATATATCACAGGGAGGTGATACTGAGTGGCAGAAGGGGATGAACTGTAATCTACAGGCTGTACATAGTCACACCATAGCTGGTTTTAGTGCTCTGTTGTTATCGCAAGCATAGTCACAGTATTTCATTTTGGTTAGGGGGAAGAACCAATTCTAGGCATAATGATTAGTTGTGGAGGAGTCTGTGAATGCATTGTTGAAGATTGTCTTTTGATATATGTGTGGAATGGGGTCCACATCTTCCCATACTGAGCAATCTGATCTCTAATGGCCAAGTAAATGTCTCCAATTTGTAGGTTTACCAAATTTAAGTCTCCCACAAACCTACATATGGGAAAGTGGGGACTCTCCATTTGTTAGCTATCAATAGTTTGGTTGCCAGTAAATATTGCAAAATCAGTTTACTAGTCACATATACTGTGTAAAGACCTTATTCATCAGCATCCCTAAGCAGAACTACAAGTGGGTCTAGTGACTTTTCTAAATTGATATTATCTTTAATTAGGGATAGGACTTCATTTCAGAACCTTCAGATGTGTTTACACTTCCAAAATATGTGTAGATATGATCTCCTGTCACATCCCTTCTAACAGAGATCTGAGCTGCCAAACATTGTTTTCAATTTCACTGGGGTGAGGTACCACTTTAGCATTACTTTATTTGTTTTTTCATTATATCATGTGCAAATAGAGGATATGTTGTTCTTTGTCAAACAGTCATCTAGGAACTCTCGGAGCCCTCTAACTGGAGCTCCTCTTGCCATTTTCTAATGTATGTGAGCATCTGATATTGTTGAGTTACTTGTACTGCACTGCCCTAGTCAAGGTTCCATCTGATATGTAGTCTACTATAATAGTGGTGTCCCTGCCTACACTCTGCTTCAGTTTAGCTTTTTGGACACAGTGAAGTAGCTGCAATAATCTGTATAAATCTTTCAGATGCTGCTGAAAGTCTATTGCACACTCTCATTTTAAGACAGCCTTTGACAAATAATTTCTTTTATTGTAGATATCCTCTATCTTTCATGCCCAGTAGGAAATCTGTATCACATACAACAAGCAACAAACAGGAAGGATAGTTGGGTATTCATTGATTCCATACTGCCTTAATCCAAATATGTTAATGTGATAGTAGTAGATAATAGATGGAGTTCGTGGTGTTTATGTCTTCTTGGAGACAGCCATATGTGGCCTTTTATAGTACTTTATACACTTACTGTTATAAGACCATGCCTCCCCATTACAGCCCATCCTAAAGAGTACTGATTTGGACATGTGTTAGGGTTTATTGTTCCAAATAAATGTCCAAAGTTCATTTTGGATAGCTTTTAAAATCATTGCTGGAAATAGGAGTTGGAGGACAGTGGTCCCATAGAGTAGGCGGGCATGAAATTAATATGTATATATTTGATTCTACAGATCCAAGATATCACCAGCTTTCCCCACTTACACAATTCTTTGAGCAAAACATTTAAACAGTGACAGAAAATTATTGTCATAGATGGAGAAAAGGGTTGACAGATGATTTAGTCCAAGGTATTTAATGCCTAACTGGGTCCCTCCGAATCATGGGCTTCCCAGTATTTCTAAACTTCCTCCCCAACCCATTAGACTTTTGATAATGGGGATTTTCCTAGCGTCAGTGAAGAGGAAGTCTAAGACTTCATTAAAGACACTGAGATGAGTATAATATGAAAATCCCTATTGACTACCCCTGGACAGTAAAATTAAGAAGTGATGATATAAAGGTTTATGATGTCACCAGGCCTATCACACAGTAAGAAAAAGCAGGAGACAAAATCGCTCTGAATCCTTCTGGACAGCATGGAACATGATGTCTTATGAAAGGCCTGTGTTTTGAGTGGCACAGTGGGCGAGAAACAATGGGTTAAAATGCTACCCCAAGCAACTTACCAGTGGTTAGACTATGCATAAGCATTCCTCACATCACCTGTTGATTGTTTGTCTTTTAGATCAAGCATTACTAGCCAGTGTCCATAAATGACATTGTCACAAAGGAGATGGATACCCTCCATCTTTAAGTGATGATAAACTACTCACTGGTTGAGGAAATGAAAATTCATAAAAGGGCTAAGGCCCTTTTCCTTCTTGTGGACAAGGAAAATACGGCTTACCTCCAGCTGGAGCGGGTTGATCATCTTTTGCTGAAACATATCTGCATTGTCTTGGTCTACCAGGGCAGCTTCTTACGGAAGCAAAATAATTGGCAGAGGGTTATGGCACTGGAGAGGGAGGGACCCAAAAGTGCACACAATAGCCAGAGACTGTCTCTAGAACTCAATGGTTTTAAGTTATTTTGCACCAATTTTGGAGGAAAACAGCAACATGGCCAAAAGGGGGAAGAAGGAAAGTATAAGATGAAGTAGACTCACTTAGCTTGGCCTGGAGAATCACCATCCCCGACCTTGGGTGGGATGGTGTCCCACCCAAGACAGGAAGGGAAGAAGGCTGGCAGGGGGAAGCTAAAGGACAACTGCCCCTAAGGATCGCCAGCTGAGGAAAGAAGTGAGGCCTGAGAAAGTCTGTCTCAGTTTGCCTGTGTTATAAATTTATCTCCAAAGAGAAGGCCGCCTGAAGAGTGTGGAATAGGTTCGATCAGCATTCAGGCAGTTTCAGACCCAGCTGAAGAAGACTAGCCCCAGGCCTTTCTGGGAAGATGGAGGCATGAGAATCTCCTAGGAACTCTAACGAATCTCCCAGGAACACTAAGGAATTCCAATGAGGAATGCTGCAGCATGTTCGAGAATGTCCACAAGATGGATGGTGGTATGGATAGTGTTCGAGGGTGTGACTGACACCACACTGAGGATCACAACCTTCATACTTGAGGAAGGTTAGAAAGTGTGCATCGATGTCTGGAATGACAGACTTTGCTTGGGATGGAAGGACGGGGGCATTGTACATGGAGGGTACCCCTAGCAGATTTCTCCAAGGAGGTATAGAACTAATGGTGGACCATGAGATGTAGGCTCCCAGCCCCAGGAGTTCAGATGTCTTAACTCTGATGAATAAATTGTAGGTTCCACCAATAGGTTCTTAAGGTAGGGTGCATACAAGGTGGAAGGGGCTTCGGATGTCGGCAGATGGACTGGAACCTCCAGGTCCTCTTGCGACAGAGTACCGGAATCAAACAGATCATCATCGCTGAAAAATCAGGCACAGGAAGAGATGCCATTTTCTTCATCAATCGTAGTCACATCCTCAACATCCTCCCTGATTTGCCTCTGGTAATATCTAAAGTGCTGCACCATGGCTTTTGTAGAGGGGTGCTCTGGGTGATGCTACCATTCTATATCCTAGTAAGGCATTATGAAGGTGCTTCCACTTACAGTGCGCCTTGCCGTACTTTGAGGGTAGTGTGAATCGGTTGGAGGGGAGAGGGCAAGAGGGCAGGCGAACCAGACAGGGAGGAAAATCATGCAGGAGTTAATTTCTCAAAGGCTTTTTCAAGGGTGTTTTTGATATGCATATTAGATTCAACAAAGGCCTGTTGGAGTTTACCTTGGGAAACAGGGGAGCACAGTCAGAAGAATCCTCATTGGATGGTTCACCAGCATTTTGTAAAAGATGGGCACAAGCTGTGCCTTCTTGCTTGAAGTGTTGGGGTTTCCTGGAGACTTCTCAGAGGAGAAGCCCCTCTCTTCTATGCAACCAATTAAATACCACTTTATTTTGTCCCCTTTTGATAATTTGCCTTACAGCCTGAAATTGCAGCAAACATTTGCAGTTAATGTTGGGCCTATATAGCAGGGTCATCCAGGAAGCACAAAATATTATGACTGAACAAAAACAATTAAATATCTCCAGCTTTTGGAGTTAAGCCTTGGTTATTATCAATTGTACATATAAGAGGTTCCATCAAAAGAGCAAACACTAATGGAGATGGGGACATTCCTTTCGTAAGCCCCTGGAAACAATGATGGGCTCACATAACTGAAATTGAATTTTCAACTTTGCAGCAGGATGTTTAAGTAAGGGTGGCTGTTAGAAATAGGGTCTTTGGTTGACAGTCATGTTACCCCCTGTTAAAGCAAGGACCCTCACTCTAGTCAGACTAAAAGAGAATCACCCTCAGCTAACCCCTGCTTACCCTGTTGGTAGCTTGGCAGAGCAGTAGGCTTAACTTCAGAGTGCTAGGTGTAAAGTATTTGTACCAACACACACAGTAACTTAATGAAAACACTACAAAATTACACAACACAGGTTTAGAAAAATAGGAAATATTTATCTAAACAAAACAAGACCAAAACGACAAAAATCCACCATACACAAGTCAAGTTATCAATAAGAATGCAAAAAGAGTCTTTAAGTAGTTTTAAACACACACTAGGGCTGCTAGTGTGAAAATGTACCTGGTGCGCACCACAAATAACTCCGCACGGCGGTACGTGAGTCGGAAATGCAGCAGCTCGATGATCCAAAATCCCCGCAGCGCAGGTTGTGATCTTACTCAGCGACATCTTACTTACTTAGCGACACTCTTACTCCTTGAACTCCGACGCGACTGGCACGGTTCCATTTGTAACTACCATGAGGCCTATTATAGCCCTTGTTCTGCCATTTTACTCCACATGACCGACTCATCAACAGACTTACTTCAGTCTAATGGATTCTTGGGACGCTGTTTCAGCATATATATATTTTTTCTTACATAAATTCGCTTAGCTAAAGCCTTGACAAAGTCTTGAAGATGAAACACGTGTCGGCTGTTTGTTTGCTGTTTGGACTTGTATTTGATTTTGGTCACTTGATTGGAATCACCTGTAATAAATAGAGTGTCACCTGCTTGCCGGACGTTGATTAAATTCCTGAAGTACCGCTTGGATCTACCACACGAAGTTAAATTTTGGGTGTGCCCTGGCCTTTTGTTCTAATTATACAGGTTATCACTCACTGATTTCAGTGGGTGTCCCTTTGACACCTGAGGTGGCAGGTGCACGGCTAGCCTGGCAGGCACCCACTATCAGCTATTGCTCGAAAAAGACAATTACAAACGAACTCTTGATAAACCTAGGTCGATGTGTGAACGTCTGTGGCATTCCCCACCTGTTCTGTGCTGTAATTTCACAGGTTGCGATCTCCCAGCCTCCATCAGCGAAGCTGCACGTCGTTTCTCCTGCTCCGTGCGTCGATTCATTGGTCGCGTTTCCTGCGAGCGTCGTTTTCTCAGCTGCGGAGCCGGCGGTGCGTCGTTTTTTCAGCCGCAGATCCGAGTCGCGTCAATCTTTTCCCACACGGCGCTCTGTGCGTGGATTTTCTTGTCTTTAGCCTGCCAGCTTCTCCTTTCAGGGTCCCAGGAACTGGATGGGCACCACAGGGCAGAGTAGGAGTCTCTCCAGAGACTCCAGGTGCTGGCAGAGGGATGTCTTTGCTGTCGCCAAGACTTCAAAACAACAGGAGGCAAGCTCTAGATCAAGCCCTTGGAGATTTCTTCTCAAGATAGAAGGCACACAAAGTCCAGTCTTTGCCCTCTTACTCTGGCAGAAGCAGCAACTGCAGGATAGCTCCACAAAGCACAGTCACAGGCAGGGCAGCTCTTCTTCCTCAGCTATTCAGCTCTTCTCCAGGCAGAGGTTCCTCTTGGTTCCAGAAGTGTTCTAAAGTCTATGGTTTTGGGTGCCCTTCTTATACCCAATTTCTCCTTTGAAGTAGGCCTACTTAAGTGAAAGTCTCTTTTCAATATGAACTCCTGCCTTGCCCAGGCCAGGCCCCAGACACTCACCAGGGGATTGGAGACTGCATTGTGTGAGGGCAGGCACAGCCCTTTCAGGTGGGAATGACCACTCCTCCCCTCCCTCCCTCCTAGCACAGATGGCTCATCAGGATATGCAGGCCACACCCCAGCTCCCTTTGTGTCACTGTCTAGTGTGAGGTGCAACCAGCCCAACTGTCAAACTGACCCAGACAGGGAATCCACAAACAGGCAGAGTCACAGAAATGGTATAGGCAAGAAAATGCCCACTTTCTAAAAGTGGCATTTTCAAACACACAATCTTAAAAATCAACTTTACTAAAAGATGTATTTTTAAATTGTGAGCTCAGACACCCCAAACTTCACATGTCCATCCACTCCCAAAGGGAATCTACACTTTAATCAGATTTAAAGGTAGCCCCCATGTTAACTTTGAGAGGGACAGGCCATGCAACAGTGAAAAACGAATTTAGCAATATTTCAACGTCAGGACATATAAAACACATTACTATATGTCCTACCTTAACCATACACTGCACCCTGCCCTTGGGGCTACCTAGGGCCTACCTTAGGGGTGTCTTACATGTAAGAAAAGGGAAGGTTTAGGCCTGGCAAGTGGGCACACTTGCCAAGTTGAATTTACAGTTAAAACTGCACACACAGATACTGCAGTGGCAGGTCTGAGACATGATTACAGAGCTACCTATGTGGGTGGCACAACCAGTGCTGCAGGCCCACTAATAGTATTTGATTTACAGGCCCTGGCACCTCTAGTGCACTTTACTAGGGACTTACTAGTAAATAAAATATGCCAATCATGGATAAACCAATCACATACAATTTTACACAGAGAGCATACGCACTTTAGCACTGGTTAGCAGTGGTAAAGTGCTCAGAGTTCAAAAGCTAACAGCAACAGGTCAGAAAAAATAGGAGACAGAAGGCAAAAAGACTGGTGATGACCCTGCAAAAAGGGCCATTTCCAACAGTGGCTTTAATGAATGTGAGTATTCTGAGGCCGCTTTGTCCTGGATCTTTTGTACAATGCTCCAATGCACTCTACCAAATGCCTTCTCTATGTTGAGGGAGACAAGAGGCATCGAAGTGTTTTCTTGGGTTTTGTTATCAATTGCATTGAAGGCTAGTGTGATATTATCCCCAGTTTGCCGGTCTTTGATGAATCCCACTACTGAAGTTGGCCAAATATCTCTGAGTCTATTAGTAAGGATTTTCGTTAAAAAATTTACAAAATATAATAAGCCAGTTGGCTGGTAGGAATTACACAGCTGAGGGTCTCTTCTGGTTTCAGCAGCAAGGTCAGAATAGATTCCCTCGTGGTAGATGTTATGGCTTCAACATCACAGAAAGAACTCAAGAAACTGGTCATTTGGGGGGGGTCGCAAAATGTTGCAAAAGGCCTTATAAAAAGAGCCCGGAAGTCAATCCGGACCTGAGGCTTTTTTACTTTGAATTGGCATGAATGGACAGACTTGGACCTTATTTATTGTTTGACTGGTGTTTTACATCCCCCACCGTGACACACTACCGCCCATCATATTGCAAGGTCACTGCAGACCACCTGGTGACCTTTGTGCTGTGGCTTCTCTGAAGGCAGTGAAAAATTGATAAGTGACCATCATGTTTCGGGCAGCTGCTTTCAAACTTTTGTTTTCAAGAACACAAACAAATTCCAAAAGAAAATATAGGGATCATCGGATTTCTTTTTCTGATCTAGACCTCCATGCATTTCATCGACCACAAAAATCACTAATAATAGGAAGAGATATACATAAAAGGCCTAGAGTTAGAAAATTGATCAGGCTCTATCTTACCTACCAGCCTCCTATTGTTTTCCCTAGTAGTTGACTCCCACTCAGATCCTATTCCTGCTTTCAATATGTCACCACACCTCTAGTCTTGGACTGTATTGTAGAGTGGTTTTGCAAAAGATTATGGGGCTGATTTAGTTCTCGGCAGATGGAGTACTTTGTCACAAACATGACAGACATCCTGTCTGCCATATTACGATCTCCATAACATATAACATGTTTATGATGGAGCATTCCCCTTTGCCAAGAACTAAATCAGGCCCAAAGTTTGGATCTCAACCTCAGGACATTAGTAGCCAACATGTGTGTCTCTCAAAACAATATAATTTCTGTCCCCTTGATATATAGCCATTTTATTAGGCTTTTCTTGAAGGTGGCAGCTAAATAGTGAATAGTGATTTTTTCTCTGCTATTTACTCTGCCTATTGCTAAACAGAAAGATTATTTACTATTTGGTCTGCTGCCATGCAAGTAGCAAGAAACTTTACTATTTACTGGGCAGCTGGCTAAATAGAGCAATTATGAACTATTTGGCCAATGGCCTTGACAATATAATAGAATCTTTGCTATGTAACAGACTGCTGATTAAATGCTGGGCAGTATGCACAATTTGGCTTCTGGCTATGCAGATCTAAAAGAAACTTCATTATTCGCCCGGCCATTGGCTAAATAGCAGACACTACGCATATTGTAGCTAGAGGCTGTGGAAATAGCAGGAAAACATCTTCATATACCCGGCTGTTGTCTAAATAGTTGGAATTATCTGTTATTATGCCTACCACAGATTTCTACAAGCACTTACAACCAGGCAGAACTTCTAACAAGGAGGGAATACAACCTGCACCCATTTCATTAAGCAAGTTAGTGCTAAAACTGGCTTAAATGCAATTTGCTCTTGAACAGCACTGCCTTGTATGTATAAAGGTCCCAATAGTCACTAAAGAGAATGTTTGAATGTTTTCAAAGTTAATTTGGTAGCCATGGTACAGAATACCACTCCATTATACCAAAGGCCACGACACAACGACTTGGGAGACCCTTTATGGAGCTGCTATTTACTTCACAAATACTCCTGCTGCTTTAGGTTTATCAGAAGAGATGGCCAATGATAAAGATAATTAGATACTTTGCAAGACTATGTTAAGTGATTTACTCTGCAAGAGCTATGTGGTTGTTCTTACTCACAAAGGGCCAGCTTTAGAGTTTGGTAGACAAAATTCTCTGGCATAAACTTGGAGGACATCCTGTTCACCAGGTTATAAGTGCATTATGTCCTATGCACTTGCAATATGGCAGAAGGGTTATCTGTCACAGAGTATCCCATACGCCAAACTCTACATCAGGCTCGAAGTCCTATGAAAGCACCAGGGCTAGAAGGAGGATTATCAAAAGGCTCCATGTTTTTTGTAATTCTGCTATAATCCAAATAAACATATCAGACAATAACACTTATTTGTAAAAGCAAATGCCAGACCTGGAAACTTTGCATCCCAGTGACCTAGAGCCATCTGGTAACTCTAGCCAATAGGATCAGTGGTAATCTTTTTTTAAAATAGAACCAATGGGATAGGTCCCTTTTGTAAGTCACCAACTCATATCCATTAATAGGTTTCATTCCAGTCTCAAGACAGAAGGAAGCAAACTATATATAAAAATTGAATCTGTCTAGCCAAATGTCAGTAAATTGTTTGTCAGATGCCCTCATAGTAAGCTCGGTAATGGCATCATCATTCAAGTCTAATTCCTTTCAAAAGAAGCATCAGGGACAGTGGATGAAGGATATATCCTGGGTAATTAGATTTCCAAATAAGTGATTCTTAAAACCCCAGCTTCCATGCATTGCCTTTTGGGGCATTCTAACACAGCTGATGTTCCAAACTTGTGGGTATTGATTATCCTCTTGTTTAACAATTTATAGGTTTTTATAAATAAGGTAGTACTGATTTTTATACAACCAGTATTCAGATTATAGTGTGAACAATCGCAGCTGTAAATGTGATCTCTGGTTGAGTCTCAGTACCACGTATATATTTCTGCATGTACATAAAATGCATGCAGTCTTTCAACAGGCCACTTTCTATGTCCCATAACCAGACAATAAACAGACAATCAAACTATTTTACCATCATAATTGTCAGCACTCAGACCCTGGAGATCAGTGCTCAGACCAGCTCCCCTACCATTACATTTCAAGCCAACATTTCTGGCCCTAACTCTCTGAAACTATCTTTTTGGATCTTTTACCAGGCCCTCACGGACAAAGATAACATTTGCTGATCATGGCATACAGACTTTCTTTCAGCACCCTGTCAGCTTTCATATTGCCCTGCCGGTACTCATGAATTCACTTTTGATAACTTTTACTCCCAACTGTCTTCTGTGATCCCACTCTTGTTGATTTGGGTTATCCAGATCCTTCTGATGGCGGTCTCTGCCCTTATGGCCTCTTGGTACTATGGCCTCCTTATAGGTCCTGTTCAGCTAGGTTATCTTAGTTCAGCCCCCTTGGTCCCTTTGGTTTGGGGTTGGGTTGTCCTGGTCCTCCTGATCCTAGTCCCCCTGGTCCTCCTAGCCCAGGTTCTTGTCCTCCTACTCCATTTTAATTCCTTCTGGCCTTCCTGGTCCTTCAGGCCCCTTTCTTTTATCCTGCCTGGTCTTGTTGATCCTCCTCACCTTTTTCAATTGATTGCTGGGCCCCTAAAGCCTGGTCCTGCTGGTCCCCTTGGCCTTCCTGACCCCTCATGCCTTAGTCCTATTAAGCCTTCCTCTCTCAATCATTGTCCTCCTGGCCTGTTCTTTGTCCTCTTCATTCTTATGGTACTGTGCCCACTGTTCGTGACCTTCTTGGTCTTGGTTGCCTTTGGGTTCTCCTGAGCCTTGTCCTCTGGGCCGTCTAAGTTCAGTACCCTTGGTATACCTCACACTCGCTGTCCTGATGCTCCTTACCATAGTCGTGCTACCTCTGGTCTTTTTCTGTCTGCTCCATTTATTACTTTAGCTGCTATTCCTGACTTCCTGGTCCGCTGACACTCCTAGCCCTGTGCCTGTTCCTCTTGGTTCTGATCTTTCTAGTCATACTTACTCTTGTCCTCATGGTATCTTTGTTCCTGCCACTCATCTTCCTTGCTCATTCTGGTTGTCCTGTCCTCCTGGCCATAGACATCATGTTCTAGATCTTCCTAGTACTCCTCAATCAGGTGATGATCCTCCTGGCCTTGGTCCTCCCGCTCCTAGTTTGCATGGTTCTACACCAACTGGCCTGTGCCCTCCTTGCTCCGGTCCTCCTGGACCTAGTCATCCCATTCCTAATATCCTATGCCATCCTATTGCTACCCATCTGCCATAGTCTTCTTGGTTGTGGTCATCTTATACTTGATCGCTCTTGTTCTGATTCTCCTCTACTTCTTCATCCTAGTTCCGCTGGTCCTTGTGCACCAGATCGTGGTCCTCTTCACTTTGCTCTTCATAGGTCATTTGGTCCTGCTCCCTCTAGACATCTGTGTCCGTGTCTTCCTGGAGCTTATCCTCCTAGCTATGGTTGCCTAGGTCCCTAATCTAATCCTCCTGGTCCACTATGTCCTGGTCCTCCTTGCTCTGCTCATCTTATTTTTAGCTTTCACAGTTCCTGTCCTTCTCATAATTTTATCCTGTGCCCAATGGAACTAATCCTATTGATCCTGGGCCTAGTTCTCCTGGACCAGGTTCTCCTAGCCATAGAATCCTGGACTCCTTCGTCCTGGTACTTCTTGCTCTTGCCCTCTTGTGCTGGTCATCATAAACTTTGGCTTCTGGCTATCCTCCCCTTCCAGGTTCTCCAGTGCTCATCACTCTTGACTCCTGATACAACACCCATGGTTTTTGGCCTCCTTTATCCTGTTTACTTTTGTTCAGGTCCTCCTGAGCCGCGTCATTTTCTTCCTGCCCCCTTACTACACTTTTCCAGTCTCTTTTGTCTTCCTGTCTCTGGTTAGCCATGTTCCATCTGATCCCACTCACTCTGGTCCTACTACCCCAGGTTCTTGTCAATCTGCTCCACTTAGTACACTGTTCCCTGGTCTCCTAGGTCCTAATCTTCATGGGGCCTTGTTTCCAGTTCTCCTGATCTTGATCCTTTTAGTCTACCTAGTTCCTTACTCTGGTGCACTTGGTCCTGGTCTGTTGTCTTCTTAGACCTGTGCTACTGATTCTACTGGTCATGTCCTCCAGATCCTCCTCATCAAAGTCATCAATCTGGCCCCAGTTCTCCTTTTCTACCTGCCCTTTGTCCTCATGGTTCTACAATAACTTTTCCTTACCCTCTCCTGGTTTCGATACCCTAGGGTGTCCTGATCATGCTAGCCTTAGCTCCTTTGGGTTCTTCCCAGTCCTAGTCCTTCTGGTCATCATTCCTGTCTCTGGTCCTCTAGATCTCGGTTCTCCTTCTTCACAGATGCCCAAACCTGGCCCTTTATGTCCACCTCATCCTAATTCTCTTCCCGGGTCCTCTTGGTCATGCTCTCATGGTTTACCTACCCCTGTAGTTTGCATGTTCCTTATCCTTATTCTTCTGCCCTGGTCCCCTGGATCATGAAGTCTTAGCCTTCTTAGTTCTGGTACCCCTTTGTCTAGAACTCCTGGAGATACTTTCCTGGTGCTGGTCTCACTGGCCTTGATTTGCCTAGCTCTCTCAGTCCCCCTGTCGCTCCTATCCCAACTTAGACCCAGTGGTACACTAGTTTGTCTCTTCCACCTTAATCCTCTCCATCTGACCCTGATGCTCTCTGTCATGGTCCTCCTAATCAGAATGAGCAGTCCTAAGTTTTTCTTTGGGCGTACAGGTATTGAAGGTCTTGCTGCAACACAAAAGGAATGGAAACCATATATATATAAATCTTATATGGCCTTGTTCTCTTGATAGCATACAAAGTTGTCAAGTGTTAACAATTTGTAACCAGTGCGCATTGTCCAGTTTCTTGCAAATGCCCAGTGCATTCCAGGAAGAAGACATAGGCCACGTGATCTGTGCATTTCCAATTGAATGTTGTAGATAGTGGATTCTCCCCCTCTAAAGTAGTGGGCTCGTCAATAAGAATGGCTGGTAGCGACATCGAATGGGTCTCTTGTGGATTGGCCAGTAAATCAGTGTCTGAAAGAGCAGAAAAAGGTGCAAAGCGGTTTGCATGGGCATGTGGATCAGAAGAAAAAATAGCCAGTAGGGAACCTTGTCTAGGCTTCAAGCTATTAGAAATAACTGAAAATGATGAATGATAAAAGAAGCCCAGAGGAAACGCATGTGTCTTATCCTGTTCATTTACTAAATGGTCTAGATGATATAATAGTGTGCTAACCAGCGAAGGATTTCTAAAGCTCACTACCACACAGTCCATTGTGGAAGTTTTAGAAGCACAGACTAACCGACCTACCGTCTGCACCATAAGATTCTCCTCCGACCAGATCAGTAGGCCAGCCTGATTTGCTCTTAGATCAGTGGGCAACTCTATATTTTAGACCCCACCAATATTATTGAGAGTTCTTACTCATGGGAGGAACACCTGTGAGAACTATAACATAAGGTGTACACTTGGGTGGTAACTGAAGGTGGGTTCGTTGCCCACTATTAACTAACAGATTCATGCCTTGTGTTATGGGGTGGGGGGTGGTGATGCTCTGAAATACTGAAGTACAAGGCACCTGGTCAGAGGTGGCAATATTCCATTGAATATTTCAGTATCTAGGAAGGCTAGGCATGGACAGGCTGGGATTGCTAGAAGTCAGGACTGAGTTCAGAGCTGGAGACACAGGCAAGGGAGAGGCACTTTCTTGTTATGGAATCTCTGAATAGGTTTGAAGGAAGTTGTGCTGATTATCGGACAAGATTTGAACATTTTTGCCAAGGGCTTTTAATTGTATGTTTACAAATTGACTAAAATCCTTCAAAAAGGGCTCCAAGTTTTCAAAAAAAGGTTTATGGATGTTAAATAAGTCAGACCTAAAGTCAGAAACGCTAGAGGTAGGTGGATTGTTGAATGAAACATCAGCTTCTCAGCTGGTCAGCAATCATCAGCTTCTGTCCAAACAGCAAATCCCTGTATAGTGTACAACCCCCTGATGATATCTCTATTCCCCATTCAAGAGCACATGATTCTCCATTCCTTAAGCATAAGCGGAGTGATAGAAAAACCCAAAAGGGTGTAATTACTGACAATAAGAGAGTCAAAAGCTGATGTTTTAAAGGTAGTTTCATCCATATATTGCACATGAATACCAGATTTCATGATGTAGACTATACTAGAGTAAGACTGATGGGGAGGAGAAAAGAAGGTGAAATCTAAAGTATTCTAATTTTGCATTCTCCAGAAATCTTATAAATCATATTTCAAGCAGATGTTTCTCATTACTTTGTGTAATCTATAAGTGCTATAGTTACAGGAGGAGGATGTGTCTGAATTGCAAGTGAGACGTAAGTTGAAATCACCTCCTCTTACAAATAAAGCACTGTCTGAAAAATATTTAATAATATTAGAAAGGTTAGACCAAAGCTGTGGGTTGTCTCCATTTGGTCCATTTACTTACCCTTCCCTCTGTATGGGAGAGGGTAATTAACAATCGTTATTGTCCGCAGGTGAGGGCAATGATGCTTCATTAAAGTGCTGGAAAATGAGGAGTTAGGGCACAAGAATATATGCACTGTCATGAACTGAAACATATTATAGCTTGAGTTAAAGACATTAAAATGACTCAGGGTAGATGTGCACCAATACATGGCCTCTGCTACAAGGTCTATTCTTCACTAGGCTTTCAAAGTTTGGTGGGGACAGGCAATTAAAAAGAATAGTGATCTGATTCTCCAAAACCCTTAGGATCACTCATTTCTTGTCCTATGCCAGTTCATCTATTTGTAGTGAGCATTCAACTACCAAGCTGCCATTTATTAAGCCAATCATGACTGATTTGCATATGGAGTTAATGAACCTTTCAAATCGTGAAAGTGGGTGAGATGGAAGTGTTGTGGTGCAGCACTATAGTTATCAGATACAGAACTTGAGGTGGATGTAAATGCCATGATGTTGGGACACAAGCCTTAGTTTTAGGGCCTGATTTAGAAATTGACAGACAGGTTACTCCGTCACAATAGTGGTGGATATCTCGTCCGCCAAATTATAAATCCCATAGGCTATAATGGGATTTGGATTACGGCGAACAGGACGTCTGTCACTGTTGTGACAGAGTAACCTGTCCGCCAAGTTCTAAATCAGGCCCTAAGTGTTGACATAGTTTGAGGAGCTGTATACGTTAGTTATACTTGGCTGGCTGCTGCATTCTGAAGTCGTATATCTAAGATTTAGATTTAGGGCTTGGTACTAGATCTGCTATATCTGGTCAAGGTATTTTAAGGTGCTCCTCATATTTTCCTTGTGCTTGCCAAACTATACAAGAAATATGTGACTGTCTTAATGTAAGAAATTCTTATTTCACTTTGATTTTGAAATTACAGCAATTACATTGTCTGATTTACAGTGTGTATTTTTAAATGTTATTGAGGAGCAATAACATTCTGTCTGGGTCCATTAAAAGCAATGATTTATAAATCCAAATGCACAATGTTTATGCTTCAATATTAAAGAATGCAGTAGACAAGCTGACTCCAAAGCAAACTGAACCAAAATGCTGAAAAAAGGCATTCAACTATTTTCGCTGTACATATATCAAAAGATTTGGAGTGACACTAGTTTTCTCTTCCTTTGAATGTGAATGATAGAACTAGGTTTGAGGCAAATTAGGTTTTTTAATCACTTGAGCAGCAAAATCAGTTTCCTCTATTCTCTTATTACACAAGCAGGAAAGTGATGAAGATGCATTTCCACTATTATTCACATCAGAGGTAACTTGTGTTATCATTAATAATACCAACAAAATGTACATGTGTTCACAGTTCACAGCACAACACAAAATACTAATTTTGCTTCTTGAGTAATAGGAAAACAATCTGTGACATATTGCATAAATATAAACACACCACAGCTAAAAATGGGGAAATAGATTGTGAAACAATTTTCTGCTTAGAAATTATTATATGCATGTAACAAAGAAATCACGGTCCATGAATAGCAATTGGTTATACAAAGAAGCAAAATTATTTCCCACTACATTTGCTGATGTGGGCATACGCATCTTCAAAATGTTCTGGTATGTCCATCCTAAATGCAATATCTTTACAAATAATTTCATCCTTGATGATCATCCAGTACTCTCCTAAGATCTTCTTGGATAAGAATACCTGCTTCATTAGTCTTGGAGGTCTAAAGTAATAACAGTAGACGTTTTCTGTTAAAGGTTATGGATTTCCGGTGAGGAAATGGTATCCTTTGTCTTGGATGGGGGTCTACAGGGAGCCTCAGTCTGGTAATATTGAACAGAAAACCATCTCTTATCCCATACAGATGACATGTATTACTTACTTATCAGCATTTGCAGAGTCAACATAGTTGGGATAACAGTGTCTAGGTTTCCGGGGGACACAGTTCTTTCCCACACCCCTTGAGGTCTTCTCATTAACACAGTTTCTCAATTGATTAGTGCTAAACCAGTCAGCTCTTGGTGTGGTTTCCCATGTCTTTTTGCTTCCGACTTCCTGTTTTTAATCCTGTGCTGAAATTCGTTGTTGCTTGCTTTAGGACTTTGGGCACTCTACCACTGCTGACCAGTGCAAGAGTGCAAGTGCTCTCCGTATAATTTGTATTGGTGATTGGTTTATCCTTGATTGCCATAACCGATTTACTAATAATTCCCTAGTATGATGCACCATATTTGCCCAGAGCCTGTAAATCAAATTCTACTAATGGGCATGCAGCACTGACTGTGCCACCCACATGAGTAGCCCTATAAACATGGGGCTGCCTTGGGCCTACTTTAGCGATGACATATATGTAGTAAAAGGGAAGGGTTGGGCCTGGCAAGTAGATGCACGAGCACTGCCCACATGAGCACTGCAGTGGCAGGTCTGAGACATGTTTTCAGGGCTATTCATGTGGGTGGCACAATCAGTGCTGCAAGTCCACTTGTCCACTAGTGCAACACAAAAGGATGATGGACGGAGTGCTGAAACCTTTGAAACACTCACCCTCAGTCACAGATCTGGATTTAATCCATCATTCGTTTGCTCACCATGCCACCCCAGTTTGGACCTAGCCATATAAAAATCAGTCTTGGCCCAAGCAAGGAAGCTCTGAAGTACTGCATCATGCGATCATGACACAGCGGGCCTGGTCGTAGCTCCATTAAGCAGCTGAGACAGGACAGCCACTGCATACCAAAAATAGCAGCAATATCCCGCAAATCAGTGCCAAAGTTATAAGGAATCCGCCAAAGACACTCGAAAATAGTGACTATCTGGTTGAAGGAATTACTCCAAACACTGTCTGCAAGGTACTGACAAATCCTGAACCAACAGCTTTAAAGAAATGCACAATACCTGCAGTATTAGATGCGTTAAAAATCCTGCTCACCAATTCTCCAAAATGATGGAGGAAGTTGGTATTTAATAATGACTGTATCTCTGCTGATGACCTTGCTAGTTGGAGGTCATAGGTCTCTCTGGCTAATGTCATAGCCACACATGTTTTTGAAACAACAGCACCTTTAGTCTGCTGAGCTTGTCAAAATGTACATTAGCAGTAGCAGGGTGCGGCCACAAGTCTTCTACTTTTATCTCTTGTGTGGAGGGAAATAACACACAGCTGCAACAAGTTACCATTTGAGAAACTAAAATTGCATAGGCAATGCCAGGTTTCATTCAACAGCAGCTTTGATCGTTCAGCAAAAAATAAGTTCCATTAGAAAGTATCTGAAACACTGGAGGAATCAAAGTGACGGAAGTACCCTTCAGATAGCATGACAAATTTGTGTCGACTGTATTGCAAAGGCCGTGCAAGGACACATGCTTTCAAATCATAGAATGACTAACAGTAGTCTCACATTCGGTTCCACTAAGAAAGGCCTCTGTTTCGCCATTCATACACTTGTAATCGAAAGGCAACTCCCACACCTCGTGTATATAACTATCCCCTAACTGTTCAAATCTGCCTACTGCAAAATGTTTTAAACATCTTGTGAACCAAAAGGTGAAAATGGGCAAATGTATCACTCCATGTATTAACCATACAGCCAAGGGAATTTCTGCCATAGTAAAAGGCAACTTTTCCAACTTCTCAGTGTTAAGCAAGATGTAACTAGCTTCTTTTTTAGCTATTATATTTTGTTGTCTGGTCAAATTAAATGTGGCAAATAACTCAGCAGAGTTAATATGCGGCTAAGGCACTCAGCCACTTTTAGGAACTTGTAATGTCCAGCCTAACTGCATGATAGATCGCAGTTGGCTTTGCCCATGATATAAGGAGGACATGGCATTTTGAATAATGTCTATCACAGAAGACACAATGGTGGTCATTCTGACCCTGGCGGTCTTTGACCGCCAGGGCGGAGGACCGCGGGAGCACCGCCGACAGGCCGGCGGTGCTCCAATGGGGATTCCGACCGCGGCGGTAAAGCCGCGGTCGGACCGGCACCACTGGCGGGGTCCCGCCAGTGTACCGCGGCCCCATTGAATCCTCCGCGGCGGCGCAGCTTGCTGCACCGCCGCGGGGATTCCGACCCCCCCTACCGCCATCCAGATCCCGGCGGTCGGACCGCCGAGATCCGGATGGCGGTAGGGGGGGTCGCGGGGCCCCTGGGGGCCCCTGCAGTGCCCATGCCACTGGCATGGGCATTGCAGGGGCCCCCGTAAGAGGGCCCCTACAAGTATTTCACTGTCTGCTGCGCAGACAGTGAAATACGCGACGGGTGCAACTGCACCCGTCGCACAGCTTCCACTCCGCCGGCTCGATTCCGAGCCGGCTTCCTCGTGGAAGCCTCTTTCCCGCTGGGCTGGCTGGCGGTCTGAAGGCGACCGCCCGCCAGCCCAGCGGGAAAGTCAGAATTACCGCCGCGGTCTTTCGACCGCGGAACGGTAACCTGACGGCGGGACTTTGGCGGGCGGCCTCCGCCGCCCGCCAAGGTCAGAATGAGGGCCAATGTTATTTAAGGTGTAAATTACGCTGGCAATGTTTCATACCATTATTGCCAATGGATAAAGCCTTTTCCATGTTTTCCTTATCAATTTGCCTTAAAAGTGAAGTAGTCTCCATCTGGGAAAGCTTCCATAGCTCATTGTATATGGCACATACGAAATGTTTGAGTGTGACTATCTTGGTCCTAGCGAGAAATCCTGCAACTCAACATCCTCTGGAGGCCGACAAAGGTCTTCTTTGACAGCTGCTAATGAGTAGGAATGTAAGCACTGTTGGCAAAGTTTACCCACGCTATATGTCGTTATGATACCCGAATGTTGAGGGTCCTGCCGGCTTGCTCTGAAACCCCATTATGAATTAACAAAACATTCCTGGCAACCATTTGTGTCCATTGGCCACAATAACCACCCACTGGGACGGGAAAGTGAGGAATTAAAGGTACAATTCTGAACCCAAGCAGTGAGCTGTTCTTCCATGATATTAAAAAATGTCTCTGCTAACTCGAAACATGTTAATGAAACATGTCATTTAGAAATATCATTTGAAAGGGAATAAGGCATGCTCTAAACAAGGCTTCCCTAACCTGAATTTGCCAATCTTTTTCCCCGTAGACTCTTCAACTCAACTGTACTTTTTCAATACTCATAGCCTTCAACAGCAGGTTGGGAAACAAAGGAATTCAAATATATTAATTAGGTGTCCATTAATAAAATGTTCTTTATTTTAGATGGTGGTAAATTAAAATAATAAGATTCAGCCTTCTTATTATCATGCCCAGTAAAGAATGACAACTTTTCTATATATGTTTTAGAACTCCCCACTGGTGAAGTCAGACAGTGCTCCCATTGTGTGTGGTTAAAAACTGATCTTGGGGTACTAGTTTGGTGAAGAAAGTAATGTCTGTAATGGTGATAGCAAAACATTTCCCCATAATTTGCTGTGTTCATATAAACATCTTCACTTTCAAATACAGTGTGGTATTCAAGCTCAGAAAGCAAAGAATCAACTTCAACTGTTTTAACATCCCAGTCATCAGAAACAACACCAGGTGTAATAACAGCATTCACAGAAATTTTAAACATATAAGAAATTTGAATGAACTCGGTAGGACCATATATGTCAAAACAATCCCTCCTGAGATTGCAACTGCTGAAATGTTCACAAAGGACTAGTCTCTCAGGATCTTTTGAGAAGAGGAGTAGGGTGTTAAAATCTCATCCACCAGCTCAACAGAAGAGTGCTCAGGAAGATTGTGACCATTTATTAAAAGAAAGAAAACAATGGCAAAATCACTCCAGAGCAGAAAGGCAAGCAATGTCAATAGTATCCACTGATAATACTATGGATAAATCAAGTAATTATTTTTAAGCCACATGTACAGCTTACATGTCTTGGATACAGTTTCAGTAGCAGAAGCAGATAAGTCTGAAAATTAATCATCAGTGTTGAGAAGCAGTCTGTGCAAACACAGGAGCTGGTGCTGAGCTAGTGGATGGGCCTACTGGTGGTTCATATTAGACAATGGAATCAGTCTGCTTTGAATTGGAGTAGTATAGTTCCATACCTTGGACATTTCTTGTCAAGGACATAGTGACAAGAATTAACAAAAGTTCATTCTCCACGCTCCCCATGCTCAAGGAGGCAACTATAGCATTAGTCCTTGTAGAAGCATTGTTTACTTCCTGTAAAGTTATATCCTGTTGGGCAGTGAAAGGAGAACGGGAACTAACCAACGGTACTTTGAAGGATCAGCCACATGGTGCAATTCGACATTGTCAATTGAAACAAATCTGTTCTCCTTGGAACCAGGCAGTGGTGGTACAATGACAGTTCTGCTGTAGTGTATTCCCAGGACAGGAACCAGTGCTCTGTACGATGGGGTAAACTCCTTTTTCACATTAATCTTTTCTTGAACTAGGAACCCAGCCAGTTGTTGTTATTGGCAAGTCCCTCATTCCCAAGGTGGGGGCATAGGTGGATGAGTTCTTGTCATGAAATTGCTGTAGCTCCTATAAAACACAGACATATTCATTTATGCATGGTGTGTCTGCCACCACTGCGTCAGGGCCATCAAGATCTGGGATGTACAGAGGTGTCACAAATACAACCTCATAAGGGGTGCATTCTCCCAAGGACCTTCTGTGTACATTATTTAATGCTCTCTGGACCCCATTAGGTGATGAAGCCAACTACGGCTTGAACCTAATACCCTCGTGTTAAAGATTGCTCTAAGTCTTGGTTCCTCCACTCCAGAATGCTATTAACCTTGGGATGATATAGAGAGGAATAATGGGGCTGAACACCCATTGCCCCATGGTGTTCCTGAATGCCTTAGAGGCAAAAGCAGGGCCCTGGTCCGAGTAGAATGCTACAACCACATATATCCTGATAAAGATTTGCAAATCTTTAATAAAACAGTCCGAGTGTCAACCGACCACTGTGGTCATACCCACAGGAATCTAAAACATGAGTCAACAGCGACTATGATATACTTGTATGCACCATCAGGTTGTAAGAGACCACAGTGGTCCAGGTATACATATTGTAATGGTCTGTTTAAAATGAAGAGGGGTGTTTGCGGTGGGCATTTGATGGTGGACCCCTTAATTTGCTGGCAAATGTCACAACAAAGGACATACTGCTTGGTCTGTTTTTATAGATCTGACCACCAAAATCGTTTAGGCAACAGAGTAATTATGGCTGTCACACCAGCATGGGCAGACACAAGACCCTTATGCACTGCTTTATTGAGATCTGATCTCTGAGCTTCGCTGGGGATCACACAATCTCCCACCCCTGAATCATTGCAAATGCAATGTATTGGCACTAAAATAGTATGAATTCTTTGCAGAATATGTTTTTGGTGAAGGTTTGAGTCAGCCAAGGCTTTTACAGCAGCCAGTGTCTCACAACCCAATTTTGTATGAGAACGAGTAAATTGTAGAAACAGAAGCCGTAGCTACCTCAGATTTGGCGGCTTCTACTATGATGTTCCCTACAACGTGTACTCCTACAAGTTGGTGGCCCAATGTATGCACTACATGAGCTTTTGGTAGTCTGTCCTTATCTACCCTTCCCCAAAAGTTTATATGTTTGATGGTGTTCCTTTGAAATCTCTGAACCCATTCAGGTGTGGGTGGTGTAAGTAATCATTATAGAACTAGTCACAGTAGTATAAATCACACACAATCAGTGTTGGATATTTGGGATCCGTATGTTCCAGTTTCAAAACGAGAGCTCTAATCTCTGCCAACAGTGCAGCACTGTCCCCTAGGATATGTGTATAGGTATTTTGAGGGTGCAAAATACTATCCATCATCACCCTGTTTACAATCTCGCAAACGGGCGAGTACTGGTGTTTGGTACTTTTGGCTGGTTGTGTTGAACCATCAGTGTAATTGATCAAGCACTAGTATATAAGTAGGGGCAGGGTATTCCTGTTAATTTTGGAGAAATTCTTGGGTCTGAAGTTTTGGGTCAAAGATGTAATCAACATCAGTGGCAGTCAGGGAGGTTGCCCATTGAATCCATAGTGGATGTAATGCTTTAGCGTGTGGAACGCTGGCTTTGGTGACCACCTTGAGGGCTGATCGGGGCAACGACAATAATGCGTTTCCCTTGGGCAAGTGGTCTCTCCTTAATGACAGCCATCTGTACAGCAGTCAGCATTTTCTCCGTCAGTGCAAAACACTGTTCTGCATTAGAACACAAACATGATGTGTATGCTATGGGTACTGTGTCCCTTTCATTAAATGTGACATATATGAACCTAATGGCACCAGCAATTATTCTGATGACCAAGTTTGTTTTGTTGTTTCATGTGTGTAAATGTTTTGTTTCTAACATGTCCTGTTGCAATCCTCTGAGAATGCGTGTGTGCTCTGCTGTCCAGTGTTGACTTGAAACGTCAGGACGAATTAGATCATAAGGGGGTTTTATGTATTGTGCATAAGGAGGTATATATGTTCTGCCAAAGTTAAAGAAACCCAGCAGTAACTGTAGTTTCTTAGCGGTGTTTGGAATTTACAATTGAGCGCATTTCTTCATCATTCGTATCCCAAAAATAAGACACTGAGAAAGGCAATTATTTTTTTTGTTTTTTAATTGAACTTATAGCCCTGGGCAGCAAAACAGAGCACGATCCAGTCCGCCCTGACTAAATGTATATTGAGGTCGTCATCTGTGAGACAGATGTCATCTACACTAGGACAGTGTCTCAGGGTCAATATCATGTAGTATTGATGTCACACAGGCTGAAAACAACTCAGGGCTGTTCTTGTGCTTAAAGTGCTTAGGTCCAGACTTTCAGGCACTAGTTTTGGCAGGAAAAAAACATTGGAGATAGCCTACATTATGTATTTTTTGCACACTATATTGTTTATTTGTGCTGTTCGCATTTTGTATTGTGTATGTGCGTGTATGACTGTTCAAATAGCTGTCATCTAAGACTATTCTGTATGAATGATCTGATTTAGCAACGGGGAATAACGGGTTACTCATTGCAGAGACACATGGTTCTATTAACCCCTAGTAGTGAAGTTGCAAGAGAATTTCTCTCACTGGATCTTTTGCTTCATGTTTAATGGGATATAGCGGATGAGGATGTGGTGTGGACCTTTTAAGTATTACATAGTGAGGGGAATCTTTATCCCACCGTACGTGGTTATGGTACAGAGCGGGAGCCTGCGCCAAAGCCCAATCAGCAGCGTAAGCTTCCTTTACAACGTCTGGAACTAGGATCAGGAAAGAGGATCACCTTTAAACTCCTCACCCACGCACACAAGGCTCTACACGACACCGGACCCGCCTACCTGAACACCAAACTCAACTTCTACGTTCTCTCACGTCAACTACGCTCTGCCAACCTTGCCCTCGCCATCGTCCCCCGAATCCAGCGCAAGAACTCTGGCGGCAGATCCTTCTCCTACCTCGCCGCCAAAACCTGGAACTCACTCCCGACCTCACTGGCAAAACCCAGGACCTCCTCACCTTCAGGAGACTCCTCAAGACATGGCTCTTCGAACGATAGCAGAACCCCCCCCCCCTAGCGCCTCGAAACCCTAACGGGTACATAGCGCGCTTTATAAATTATTGATTGATTGATTGATTGAGGATTGAGAAAGAAGGCAAAATGACAACTTCTCCTTGTGGGAGCCTGCGGACAAAATTCAGGTGGCCAATCTTTTTCTGCCAATAATATTTTATAATTTAATGACAATTTTCTCACAAAAAATTACTTTAATGGTGCGTTCTTTGTCTGCCTCAAATCTGATATTTAGTTGGTAACCCTTTCGGGTGGGGAAACACACCTGTCTACTGTCTCGACTTCAAGAAAGCTGTTAGCTACTTCCGGTGACATATCATGACCTCTGCCGTGCTGTCTAGCAAAGTCACCACCCAAATCCTGTTATTCAACAGCGTTCTCAATATGAGTGGCATCTTTGATTGTGATTGCATACACCTTTTTCTTTTTAAATTGGGCTTTTGTTGAGGAGCCTTATCCTTCTTTTTAACATATGTTTCTGAGGAATGTTGTGAGTCCTTTTTCATCTTCATGTAGTCTCCTTGATGTTCTAACCGGCCCACTCTGTCACTCCGTTTATCTGGTGTGCCTGAAAGGAACGAGATGGGCATGTGCCAGTATATTGGTATCTATCAGGAGTTTTTATAGTTTCTTTATTTCTCACAATATATCTTCTTTCTGAGGTCTCCGGTTGCAGAGATACTCCTCTTTGCGTTCAGTCATTATTCTGTTTTTGTTTATCCCAGCTTTTTTATTTTTTTAACCCTTTTGTGCTTGTTTAGTACCTTCCCTAGCGGAGGTACTTTGCAAATCTTTGGCAGCTCATGCTCCTGTTCGTGTTGAGGAATCTCATGGAGCCATTGGCGAATCACTGATGCTACTTATTCCCCTTTAATGCTAATTAAAATTATTGTCAGTGACGAAGTTGCGCAGTTTCATCTCCAAGTCTAAGGCTGCCCTGTGCTCATTTTGAATTCATTTGAACACTTCCAGTAAATTCACAAGTGTTGGTTCACCATGTGTAGTGGTATAAATTGAAGAAAAGACTGAGCCCCAAGTAGCACAGTGCTATATTGAGGGAACCATCCGAATGGCAAGCACATTGTGAGAACTCTATGTTTATCTTGGGGTCTCGTATGGGGAATCACTGCTTCCAGCTGGTTTGCTTTTTGTGCAAATCAGAACAGAATTTTCTCCCACTTGGTGAGTGCTTTACACATAATGGGGTGGACTGTTTGTGGATTTATTCCTGCAGTGGTAAATTGGTGTATAGCAGTAGCAGCTCTCGCTGGGGTGTTGTTTAAAGTGCACATCACAAATTGTATTAATAGCTCATATATTGTTACTAGCTCATTATATAATGTGCGCACATCAGCTATTTGCATAGCCTGTACATTGGCATATGTTGTATCCGTGGCAAATGCTGCCCACATTGATCCTCTCATTACTTAAAGGACCTAATCTAACAGATTGTACTACGTGTGGGAGGGCATTATTGAACCGATTGTTGGTGTTCTTGATAAGTCAGAGGTATTTCTAAATATTGGTATGCTCTGTATGGTTGTGGTACCTTAGCAATTCTATATGTGTGAAATATATTTGAGTCTGCATTTATTTCAAGAAAGGTGACTCAAGAATAAAATATTTCTGTTCTGAATGCGTTGTGAGCTTCTACGATGAATGTAACATCCCCACCCTCATTTATTAAGCCATTAACTAAAAGAGACTGTGTGACCAGGGGCCAAATGTAGGTAGATATGATTTTGCGACTCGCAAAATCATATGCAGAATGGTGTCCATGACACCATCTGCGAATCGCAAGGGGGTCGCAAAGACCCACCTCATTAATATTAATAAGACGAGTCGCAATTTGCGACCCCCTTGCGATTCCCTGCACTCACAGGGATGGTGGCCTGCTGGAGACAGCAGACCTCCATGTCTGTGACTGCTTTTTTAATAAAGCAGTTTTTTTTTGTATTGCAGCCTGTTTTCTTAAAGGAAAACGAGTTGCAATACAAAAGAAAAAATGAAACCATTTGGCTTCATTTTTTCAGAGTAGGCAGTGGTCCATTGGACCACTGCCTGCTCTGGAAAAATATTTTTGGCGACATTTACAAACCTTCCCTTTTGTGAATGAGTTAGTACCCACTTCACATGGGTGCTAAATGTGAATTGCTTTGCGACCGCGTTCGCGGTCACAAAGCAATTCTGCATCGCGGTGCGAATCACAAATAGGAAAGGAACACCCCTTCCTATTTGCGAGTCGCATTCCCATTTTGCGAGTCTGTACCGACTCGCAAAATGGGAATGTGCATCGCGATGCCCGTTTTGCATGGCGCAAACTGCGATTTTTCGTAGTTTGCACCATGCAAAACGGTTGCTACATCTGGCCCCAGATGCCTACAGTTTTTCTGGATATTTACTGGTTGTACCATGTTAACAGTAGGTATCAGAGATGGGAACACCAAAGGGGGAAATATTTTTAAGGTGCAAGCTTGAAAAGTCTACAGTCTAGATGGGTATTCCCTATACTGCTGAGGAGGATCTTCCCTAAGACCACAGACGTCTCCATATAATGGTACTTAAGGTACCTTTTGTGTGTGTGAGACAGAGATACTCAGTAGACTCGTATAGTCAGTTCCTAATCATCATTGACGGCGCCATGTTGTGTGACTTTCATGATTCCACAAGACAGCTGGACTGCAGGATAGTCTTCAATACATTTATTGAAAAGACTGCAATCTACGATACAATGCATGACCTACAATAATGAGGCTAATGAGATATAACAGAATTAGGATTGTGACTATCAGTTATGTGAAAATGAATAATCCCAACATATTGCAATAAACATGGATAAATGATTCCTATGTAACGTCTAATCTCGAGCGTATAGCGAGAGCATAGCAATATTAGCCCACTCTCTCTGTTCAGAGACCATGAGAGATGCACCCAACCACCTTATCTTGGCACAAGGGTCTGTCCTTCGGTCTACTGATCTGGCTGTAGAGACAAGGCTGAGGTAATCTGTAAAATAGTGTACAGCATAGAAGGAAATTCTTAGACAGAAGGACTCCTCTAACGACCCTTGGTCCTCATGATGTTTACATAGATAAACATGTTTTGTTCTGCGAATTAGGCTTGACGGGAACAGGTGCCTAAGTAGTGAATTGTTTATGCAGTCTTGCGGCGGCAATACCAAAAATTATCTTTTATCGTTCTCATTCTGTTCTTTTCAACCTTAGGCCAAGGAACACGATGGAAAATGTCATGCATAACAATTATAAAAATGCTTTTGCTAAATGACAAGTGATAATAAAAAAACATCACCACTGAAAAACAGGCCATTCTAAAACTGAATAAATGAAAACAGAAAAGTGTAAACCAGCACAGGCTGCAGGCCTCAGCTCAGCTAAAATAAACACACCCAAACAAGACTAAAATGGACCCATGTCACTACAGCCAACTAAAACAAGTCAGAAAAAATAGGAGGAAGAAGGTAAAAAGTTTACGGATAACCCTGCAAAAAGGGCCAGGTCCAACAATTCAGTTTTCACTATTGCAAGACTTGTCTCTTCCATAGGGTGACAGGGGGATTCCCTTAAATTACCTTATAGGTGTAATGTCCCATTGGAAGCAGATAGAGATATGGAGTTTGGGGTCTCTGAACTCACAATTTAAAAATACAACTTTTGGTAAAGTTGGTTTTGAAGTGTATGTTTTAAAATATCACTTTTAGAAAGTGGAAATGTCCTTGCTTAACCATTCTGTTCTTCTGCCTGTCTGCTGAGTACACATCTGCATCAGAATGGGCTGGTTGTGCTTTCACTCTAGATAGTCACACAAAGGGAGCTGAGGTATGCCCTGCATATCCTCATTGCCCATCACCAGGCTGAAGGGTCTTCCTGACCTAGAGAGGATCTTACACTTGCACCTGAATAGGGCTGTGCCTGCCTTCAGACACAAAAGTCTCCAACCCCCTGGAGTGTGTCTGGGCCAGGGCATGGAAAAGGCAGGGATATGTGCACTACAAAGTCTCTTTGAAGTTTGCCTACTGCAAAGACAGAAATGGGTATAAGTACTGGACGTCTGACCCCACATAGTTAGAACACATCTGGACTAATGACATTCTGCCAGGAGGAACAGCTGGATGCTGTAGAAAGGACTGACATTCTGCCTGTTGCTATTCTGTCCTGGGGTGAAAAAACTGGCTTTCTACATCCTGCTTTCCAAGGTTCTCCAAGGACCTGAACTGAGCTTGCCTCCTGTTAAGAATCCTCAGGGCATTCAAAGACTTCATCTGCCAGTGCCTTGGCTCTCTTGCTAAGAGTCCTTGCCAAATGGTGCCATATCCAGTTCCTGGGCTCTTGGAAGTGAGCTCTGGTGCTACCAAGAAGAAACTAAGCACATCAACTCCAGAGCGATTTCAGAACCAGTGCCGCTCTCTGACTCTGCGGGGCTGCCTGCACCAGTGCCGTGGGCCCACTGAGAGCAACAACTGTGACCTGCAACATCGTCCCGATGCCAACGCAGCGCCTTCAAAGTCCCACCACAGCGTAAGTCCCGAGTGCGGTGACACCAACCTCTATGCAACCCGACTCCGCTGCAGCACCTATTGGATTTTTGCCGTTTTGGTCCCCTTTGGTTCAGATAAATATTGGCCATTTTACTAAACTTGTTTGTGGAGTACTTTTGTGGTGTTTTCACTGTGTCACAGTGTTTGTGTACAAATACATTATTCCTTGCCTCTGAGAAAAGCCTGACTGCTCGTGCCAAACTACCAAGGGGGTGAGCAGGGGTTATCTTTACTGTGTGGCTCCCTTACTTTGACTAGAGTGAGGGTCACCATTTGAACAGGGTGCAAACCCATGCCAACTAGAGACCCCATTTCTAACACTGGTGAACAGCAGTGAGTACTTGTATTTGTACTTTACATACAGTGATTGGTGTACACTACTTTCATATCGCAGACCATTACACCCCAACATACTGGTTTGATGTTTCTCTTTTTACAACTAACCAGGCTCAAAAGAGAGGCAGCGGAAGAGAAAATTACTATGGATGAGATGAAAATGATTTTAGCTCAAGAGCTGAGCTTGAAGCAGCTGGACATAAAAAGCAGGTCCAGCATAGATGGTAGCAGCAGTTCTACAGTGTGGTCTGAGGGAATGGTACATATACCCAAGCATGTGGTGAAGGATTTTGTTGTGGGAGATGACAGTAGTGGTTCAGGGGTCATGAGGTGGCACTGAGAATGAACAGGGTCCCTGACAGAGATTGGGAGGCAGGCCTGTAGAAGTACTTATCAGTGGAGGGGAGGGACCCCTTGTTGGCATTAGATCTAGAAGATCAGATGAGGTTCCCTGTCATGAAAGAAGGCCTAACTATGAGGTATGGTCTCACCCCAGATAGTTACAGGGTGAAGTTAAAGGAGAGTACTAAACTTGATTTTCAAACTTGGGGGGAGTACGTTAATTCCTTTTGCAGAACACTTGGTGGTTGAGTGAAGGGCACTTGTCTAGTCATTGTTTTCCAGCGCTGTGCTAGCTCTTGATTGACAGCAAGCTTACTGACCCAGGAAGCTTGCCAAGGAGGTGGACAGCTGGCTCAACACCAGCGTCCAAAAGAAGTTGTATGTAGGACACTCTGCCATCGTGGGCAGGGTCCTCAACAGAAGAAAGATTAGGTAGGGAAAAGGATAAAAGTAAGGAGTTCTCAAAGGGCCCAAAACTAGTTCCCAGTGTAAGGATTCTCAACCCCCTGTTGAAAAGAAGGGTTGGTTCCCTTCAGGAAAGTCTGCAGGGAAGGGACCCCTAAAGTGCTTCGCCTGTAATCAGAAAGGGAGCCGCGAGTGTCCCAAGTGGGCACAGCTCCCCACTGAGAAGGGCATGTGTAGTGCTTGGAGAGGAGTTGGCTCCAGTTAGTGGTGGGGAGTCAGCTGAATTAACCCTAGTCTCCCTGGATGAGGGTGAGGTGGTCCAGAGAACCCTCAGGCCTGACAACACTAAGAAGAACAGGCAGTGGGTGACCATCAATGGGTGGAGGCTCTGAGAGACACAGGAGCCAGCATGATAACTGTCCACTGTCATATGGTGTCTGAGAAGCAGGTAATCCCTAATGTTGTCCACCAAGTTGTAGCAGTAGACAACAGTGAGTGCCAGTGTTTGGTAGCTCAGGTTCCCTTTGAATGGGGAGGGGGTCTCGGGTTCTGTGAGTCCATCCATGCCGGCTGACTGTCTGCTAGAGAATGACCTGGAGCATACCGTCTGGAAGGAGGTGGAGCTCAGGTCACACTTGGAGATGTTAGGATTGCAAGAGAGGGCATGCATGAACACACAGCCCATATCCGCCAGAGAGGGTCGTCAGAAGGACCTGCCAGGAGGAGAAGGGGCAAGGGGCACAGGAAACCCACTCCTGAGATTCCCACAGTCCCGGAGGAGGCTGAACCTGAGGGGGATGCCACGGAACCTACAGGGGAAGAATTGGCTGAACTGGGGGACCGACCTGGATGGACCCTTTGGCACCGGGAAGGAGGCCCCAGCAGGGAGGAGTTCTACACAGTGCAGAAAGAGTGTCCCACTTTTAAGCATCTTCGGAAACAAGCCAAGTACCAGACCACTGGTGACGCCTCGGGATCTCACCTGATTTAATCGGAGAATGATCTTCTGTACAGTGAGTCTAAGGTTGCTGAGCCTGGGGCAGCCCGTGTGCTGTTGGAACCGCAGTGTTTCTGAGCCTTTCTACTGGGCTGGCTCATGATGTGCCACTAGCCGGTCATTTGGCGCAGGACAAGACCTTTGACACGTTTGTCATCCACTTCTACTGGTCCCAAATGAGGAAGACCTCACATGAGTTCTGCTGGACCTGTCAAACCTGCCAGGCGAGTGGCAAATCTGGAAAGAGGTACAAGACTCCTCTTCAACTGTTTCCTGTTGTGAGCACTCCTTTTGAGCAGGTGGACATTGACATTGTGGGGACTCTGGATCCCAAGACATACATGGGCAACAAACAGGTGTATCCTGGTCTTGGTGAACCATGCCACCCGAAATCTGGAAGCTATCCCTCTGAGGACAGTGACTGACTCCACCGGGGTTATGGCACTTATGGGGCACTTTACACCTGTAAACCAAGGAGGTGGTATTTGACCAAGGTACAAGCTCCTAAGAAGCCTCCCTGGATGTATTCAGTTACACGCTGGCCTTCAGGAACCAGACAGCCCACTGCTGGAAACTCCACCAGGAGAATCTCAAAGCTAGTCAGGAGGACACGAAATTCTGGTATGACCAGAATACCACTCTGTTTGACTTTAGCCTGGCCAGAAAGTGTGGGTGATGGCCCTGGCAGAGCCCCGTGCTCTACAAGACCGCTTGATCTGTGCCATTTGAGATGAAGGAGTGCAGGAGTAATGTCACCTACCAAATGGGCATGCAGACTTCTAGGAACCCTTTGAGCGTCCTGCATGTGAACCGCCTCAAGCCTCACTTTGAGAGGTCTGAGGTGACCATGCTCTTGATCACAGATAACAGGGTGGAAAAGAAGAATGCATCTCTCCCCATCCTCCAGTCTTCAAAAGAGCAGGATGGGTCAGTGGAGGGTGTGAACCACTCCATTACTCTGACCCTAGCACAACAGAGGGACTGTTCCCAGTTACTGGTTCAGTTCACCTCCATGTTCTCACTCATCCCTGGAGTCACCCAATGGTGTACCCACAACATTGACACTGGGGACACCCTGCCTACCAAGCACAAGTCTTACAGGTAGACTGATAGAGTGAGGAATAGCATCAAAGAGGAAGTCTCTAAAATGCTGGAGTTAGGGATGATTGAGCACTGCAACAGTCCATGATCCAGTCCACTGGTTTTGATCCCCAAGGCTGTTCCACCCAGTGTCACACCTGAACTGAAGTTCTGTGTTGACTACTGTGGCCTCAATGCCATCACCGAGACTGATGCGCACCCCATGCCCTGAGCAGATGAGCTCACTGACTGGTTGGCAGCTGGCAAGTTCCTCAGCACATTTGATCTAACGTCTGGTTACTGGCAGATTGCCTTGACCAAGGGGGTAAAAGCTACTAGTGGGCCTGCAGCAATGACTGTGCCACCCACATGAGTAGCCCTGTAAACATGTCTCAGACTTGCCACTGCAGTGTCTGTGTGGGCAGTTTTAAACTTCCATTTTAACCTGCCAAGTGCACCCACTTGCCAGGCCCAAGCCTTCCCTTTTACTACATGTGCGCTACCCCTATAGCAGGACTGTGTATGATTTGGAGCAAATTAGTTGTTCATTACCAAGTTTTCTCCTTCTCAGCAACAAGTGAAAGTATTCATGGCTCCTTAAACTATACCTTTGTTTTAAGCATGTGTATTCTTTTTTTTTTTTGTGTGACGGAGATTGCAAGAATATCAAACACACAAAAGGTGATGGGAGAAATTCTTGCATTAAGTCTAACCACTGGCAATCTCTCGTGGTAGCATTCCAACCCATTGTTTATTGGCCCACAATGTTAGCTCCGATTAGATTCATCATACTGGACTCTTGCAGACCATAAAAGGTGTCTTTCAGGTTCCCCAAATGATCCTGTTTCTTCATGGTATCTAAAGCCACTCTTTTTAGCCACAAGTGACAATTTCCTGCCTTTATCAGTTCCTTAAAGCTTGGCATTTTCCTAGATTTCTGGAAGGCACATGTAGTGAGACCTTTGCTAAGGAAGACTGTATTGAGATTCAACAACATGAACAATCTTGGACCCATCTCATTGCTCTATTACATGGACGAACCTCTGGAAACAGTGGCCCTGAATCAGCTTAATACTTTCAGAAGCTAACAACCTAATGAATGGACAACAAACGGCCTTTTGTCTCAGTCACAGAACCGAACTGGAGGGTCCTATCAGCCATCAATGATCTTCTATAAATCAGTGATAATGAAGGAACTGGCCTGTTAAACTTGTTGGACTTGGCATATTTGATACCATTGACCATAACATCTTTTTTAAGAGACTGAAAGCAACAGTTATCACCAATACAGTCCTGAAATGGATAAAATCTGTCAATTCAGAAAATCACAAGTGGTCACTCTTACATCTTCTTTTTTGAAGGCATAGAACATGGACTGCTGAGACGTGTAGGGGGGCAATCCTCATGCTCCTTCTGTTTAAAACGTAATTCACCCCCCTGCCCAGCTGCTTCACCAAATAGCTGGTATGCTTTACATGTATACTGACAATACTCAGCATTTCTTTAAACTATCTAGAGCACAAAAATCTCCTAATCAAAAGACCCTAACCTTTGTCAGCAGATGGCTGGCCATCAACTTCTTCAAGATGAGCCTGACCAAAACTAAGATCTTAATTATCTCAACTTCATTGGTCATGGAATGAGACATGACCTTATGGCGAGATATAATAGCAGTCCCCCAGATCCTTCGATAGTGGTGTGGAATTTAACAGTTCTTTTGAAGTGCACCTTGCCCCAGAAAGCCTAATTCAGGAATATTTCACCCTTGTTTGCCTTCGAAAAAGATTCCTTGCTTTATTGATCTCAATTTTCATTTGCGTGTAGTAAATGCTTCCATTCAATCTCATATTGACTACCTTAATTAGGTCTACCTTGAAGATCCAGGCAAAGGACTTGATTTAGAACGGCGGACGGGTTACTCCGTCACAACGGTGATAGATATTCTGTCCATCAAAATCTAAATCCCATAGCATATAATGAAGTTTTGGTGTCAGCAGACAGGACATCCGTCACTATTGTGAAGGAGCACCCCATCCGCCAAGTTCTAAAATCAGATCCAAAATCTTATATCACGTAGAACTTGTTATGAATGCTGGAGAATGAGGGCTTACTAAAACTGCCAGAATATTCCATATCTTATCATTACTATTGTTGGACCTGGCCATTTTGGCAGGTTCATCCCCTGATTTTTTGCCTCCTTCCTCCTATTTGTTCTCACCTCTCGCTGTTGGCTCTAGAGCTCTGAGAACAACAACGACGCCAACTCCACCGCCCTGATCGACAACCTTGCCAACCTCGGAGTCAAACAGCTCGTAACGACACCTACTCATGCCGCTGGACACACGCTCGACCCCATCTTCTCCGCAAGCCCCCACGTCTCCTTCAACCACACCAACGAACCACACTGGACCGACCACAGATGCGTCCACTTCATCTTCAGAAAACCCACCACACACCACCACACCCAACAACTACCACGCCGCTGCTGGGGCAAGGTCACCGAGGACCAACTGACTACCGCCCGTGCCCTGAGACCACCCACCGACCCAGACATTGCCGCGACCAACCTCACACAGTGGATCAACGACTGCGCCAACACCCTCGCCCCTCTCAAGACCTCTACAACCAACCACACCAATAAGAAAGCCGCCTGGTTCACCGAGGACCTCCGGATCTCCAAGCACACCTGTCAGAAGCTGGAGAAGAAATGGCTCCACGACCGAACACCAGACAACCACACAGCCCACAAGAGCGCCACCCGCAGACACCACCAACTCATCAGGACCGCCAAGAAGACCGCCTTCAAGAACCGCCTAGACAACAACGCACACAACTCCAAAGAGCTCTTCAGCACCTTCTTCCACCGCAAGATCACCGACATCCACGACAGCTTCAACTCCGACCACCCCGCACCCACCACCGAGTCCACCACCCCTGCGACTACCACTCGCACCAGTCGCCTGATAGTCTGGTCCAGCGTCAGCGACGAAGACAACATCAAAACCATGAACTCCATCCACTCCGGATCCCCATCGGACCCCTGCCCTCACCACGTCTTCAACAAAGCCAGCGCAACCATCGCGCCCCACCTCCGGAAAACAATCAACTGTTCCTTCGAGACAGCAACCTTCCCAGAAAGCTGGAAGCACGCCGAGATCAACGCCCTTCTGAAGAAGCCCAAGGCGGACCCCAAGGACCTCAAGAACTTCCGGCCCATCTCCCTGCTCCCCTTCCTGGCAAAAGTGACCGAGAAGATTGTCAACAAACAGCTGACCCGCTACCTCGAAGTTAACAACATCCTGGACCCTTCCCAATCCGGTTTTCACAGTAACCACAGCACCGAGACCGCCCTCATCGCTGCCACTGACGACATCCGGACCCTGATGGACAAAGGAGAAACAGCCGCCCTCATCCTCCTGAACCTATCAGCAGCCTTTGACACGGTCTGCCACTGCACCCTAACAGCACGCCTCCATAACGCCGGTATCCAAGAGAAGGCCCTGGCCTGGACCACATCCTTCCTCACCGGCAGAACCCAGAGCGTCCCCCTCCCACCCTTCCGCTCCAAAACCACCAAGATCATCTGCGGCGTCCCACAGGGATCCTCCCTCAGCCCGACACTGTTCAATATCTACATGGCCCCCCTCGCCCACGTCACACAACAACACAACCTCAACATCATCTCCTACGCCGACGACACCCAGCTGATCATATCCCTCACCGAAGATCCCCACACCGTCAAAGCTAACCTCCACCGAGGAATGAAGGCCATAGCCGACTGGATGAAGGACAGCAGACTGAAGCTGAACTCAGACAAGACGTAGATCCTCATTCTCGGACCCTCCCCATCAGCCTGGGATGACTCTTGGTGGCCCACGTCATTAGGCGCAGCCCCGGAACCCATGGACCACGCACGCAACCTGGGGGTCATCCTCGACTCCACTCTCTCCATGACCAGGCAAGTCAACGCTGTCTCCGCGTCCTGCTTCAACACCCTCCGTATGCTCCGCAGGATCTTCAAATGGATCCCTCTCAACACGAGAAAAACCGTTACCCAGGCCCTCATCACCAACAGACAACTCCAACGCATCCAGAAAGCCTTGGCCTGACTCATCCTCGATGTCCCCTGCCGCAGCCACATCACACTCCACCTGAGAGGCCTGCACTGGCTCCCCGTCAACAAAAGGATCACCTTCAAGCTCCTGATCCACGCACACAAAGCACTGCACAACACCGGACCCACCTACCCCAACAACCGACTCAGCTTCCACACCCCCACCCGAAGCCTCCGCTCAGCCAACCTCGCCCTCGCCACAGTCCCCTGCATCCGAAAAACCACCGCCGGCGGCAGATCCTTCTCCTACCTCGCCGCTAAGACCTGGAACACTCTCCCCACCATCCTACGACAGACCCAGGACCTGCTGGCCTTCAGAAGACTCCTCAAGACCTGGCTCTTCGACCAGTAGCACCCCCCTCCCCAGCGCCTTGAGACCCTTGCGGGTATGTAGCGCGCTTTACAAATGCAGTGATTGATTACAAATGCAGTGATTGATTGACTGAGTACTTTATCACTGATGATCAGTGCTAAAGTGCAGGTGTTTTCCCTTCTAAAGTTGGTATGATTGGCTTATACCTAATTGTCATATTTAATTTACCTGTAAGTCCCTTGTACAGTGGTATCCCCATACCCAGGCCCTGTAAATTAAATGCTACTAGTGGGCCTTCTGTACTGCTTGATCCACCCACTGAAATAGCCTTTCAAACCTGTCTCAGGACGGTTAGCGCAGAGAGATGAATACATCCAGGGACCTGACACTTACATTTACTTGCCTCGCCCTGAACTCCCCTTTTACTACATGTAAGACACCCCTCAGGTAGGCCCTAACTAGCCCTATGGGCAGGGTGCTATGTTTGTAGAAGGCAGGATATGTGCCTAGTAGCGTGGCCTGTCCTGGTAGTGACAAACAGCCTACTTGGTTTCTCACTGCTGTGAGTGCTGCCTTCTCAAAGGATTGCACTGGAAATGTTATAAGCATATTTCGTATAGTTGTAATGGTAGTGAGAAAAGCTGCTTACTGGTGTAAGTGGATTTCTTATTACTATTACAGAAATTCCACTTCTAGAAAATGAGCATTTCTCTGTACCTATGACTGGTGTTTTGCAGCTTGACTCCAATCCACGCCTGGGCAGAGTGACGGTTGGGCTTTGTGCATACTTTGCAGACAGCCTGTATGTACACAGGGAGGGTGGAGGTGTCAAAGAGGTGCATCTGCATTTTGAGTAGTCTTCCTGGGCTGAGAGAAGGGGGAGGCGGGACACAAATGCATCTGTAAAGGCTGTGCCCTGGCCTCACACAAAAGGGTTGTTACTGATGTTTGGAGCCATCTGGAGGAGAGGAGGGGCACTCCCAGAAACCAGTTGTAACTGGTTGGGACCTCCTCTTCCCTTCTTTGTTACAACATACAAAACTGAGTATAAGTACAGGGGATTGTTCCCCACAATTTGGAGACATTTTGGAACTGAAACAGACTTGTAACTGGACACAGAATGCTGCTGGAGGGACTCACCAGGAACCACCTTGAACTGCTTCTGCTGTGCTGACTTGTGACCTGCCTAGTCACTTGGGGGAACTGCCTGCAACCCTTTGTGCTGGCCTGCTGCTGGGTCCTGCCGCCCTGTGCTCATTCTGTTGTGTCCCCCAGGGGCTGGGTGCCGTGGTCCTTGGCCCCTGCAACAATCTGCCTAGCACCTCGTGAGTGCTCTTCCTGGGCTGAGGCACCTGAGGAGGGTGCCTTCCTAAGCCCATAACGCCGGTAGAGTGCTTTGCTATGCTCATTGGGACCGCCTTGTGAGTGCTTCCCTTTTGGAGGATCTGCTCTTGGAAGCACTTGGACAATCGTGAAATCACTGCTGCAACCCGGGTTTATTAAATCACCCCCAGCGCTTTGAATAGCGTGTTTCTGGTCTCCGTTCACCACCGCGTCCTGGGCATCATCAATTTCGAAGCACACTGGAGACGCGCTGCCCGTGGCACCCCCCGGGGACTATCAAAGTGAAGAAAGGAGCGAGCACGCTCCTACCGTGCCCCTGGGGCAAAGCAGGCTCTCAGGAGCACCCTCGGGCCACAAGCAGGCACCCACTCTGGTGCCTGCCCTCTGCTGAGGGCCAGGCTGGCTAACTCCTGTTGTTTGAAGCCGGGCGGGGAAGGAAGCCTCACCGCAGGCTCCCCGCCCTTCCGGGCCCCTCAGTTGACATGGAGACGGGTGGGGGAAGGCAGCCTCATCGGAGGCTCTCCCCACCCCACCGGAGATATCATTACCTTCACAGAGACCGCGGGCGAGGTGAAAGCCTCACAGGAGGCCCCTCCACCCCACAGGAGGGCCATTTGCAGCACAGGGCGGCACCCAGAGATCGCAGGCCCCAAGAGGGGCCCAATATAAAAGCAGGAGGGGGTGCGTGTCACCCCCTCCCACCTGCCAAATTACTGAAAGGCCCGCATTTGGCACGGAAGAGTGCCAGGGGCCCCTGTTTTATTCTTCATGGCACTAGAGGTGTCTCGCCATCATTAAACAGGTACTTTGGGATGAATGGACATATGATTTCAAATGTTCCTAGTATGGACATTATTGATTAATATGTTTTCCTGTCTCTTTTGAGGATGTGCCATATATGTGCTGATGTTCCTTTTGTGGACATTCTATGCTGATATGTTTTTATTACTTGCCATATGTTTTATAATGTTCCTGGTATGGGCATTTATGATATTTCTATGACAAGTGCATTTCTTTAGTAATGTGATTCCTGACTACTGCTTACGTTGCAGAATAATAAGTAACCTGTGTGTTATGTGTGACTACTGCTGGTTTCTGCAGAGTAACTATTGTGTAACGTTCTGACAACTGCTTGGGTAGCAGGGTATTACTGACATGTTGTGTCTGGTCTAATAACGTGTGTACAATACAGTTTATTTTTTATATAACTTGGTGTTGTGTTTCCTTTGTGGTGGGGATAGTGTATCACATGTGTTGTGTGTAATGTGCAAACGCTTTACACATAGCCTCTGGGATAAGCCTGACTGCTTGTGTCAAGCTACCAAGGGGGTGCACAGGGGTTATCTTGGATGTGTAACCGCCTTGCCCTGACTAGAGTGGGTGGGTTCTGCCTGGCTTAGGTGCATACCCTAGCCAACCAGAAACCCCATTTCTAACAACTACCATCTCTATAACGCCCATACATTTGATCTTGGATAGCATTTAAGAACCTAACAATTCTCCATAAAGGCCTACTCCAGGATTCTGGCCAATACATTTTCCTTCTATTGGTCATCATGCACCTGAAAATTGTTAATCTATAAGTAGAAATAATAATAATAATAATAATAATAATAATAATAATGATTATTTCCCATCACTAGGATCAGAACGGCCACTTATGTCTTTCCTTTAACAATGGCCAATCGCTGGAACTTTTTCTTTTTGAGTTTGCCTGCAGAAACAAATCTACAAGGTTTAGATACCAGCTGAAAGCCCAGCTTTGTAATAAGTAAGAATTCTCAGACCTTTTTTCCCCTGATGTTATGTTTTAAGGTTATATTTCCTAAAGCACCAAGTAATATCTGTATATGAGCGCTATGCAAAGAAATTCAAACCTAATATAACAAAATGGTGCCAAGTCTGTATAAGAATCTTAAAAGAGATGAGTATGCTAAACTCATTTTAATTAGAAAAGAGGGGCACGTGGGAGAAAAGACAGAGAAAGTTAAACAAAATCGAGGCAGTGACCACAATTCAGGATCAGTGTTGTTAACGAAAAACAGAAGGCCATAAACAAAAGCTTTGTTTTTACTGCTACAACACTGTTGCACTTTCTTCACCAAACTGTTTTCTCTTTTTATTTTGAAAATGAAAATCCAGAAGCAGGATTTTCCTTTTGAAAATAAAAATGCTCGCCTCACTTTTGGAGTCCTCTCCCATGGTGAGGGAAGCATTTAGCAGTTGCCCCTTATCGGCAGGGTTTTCCTAGCAGAGACGTGCAGTTAAAACTGACCGTGAATTCCGCCCATCTAAATTAGATGAGCGGAATAAGAGGTTTGGTCCCCAAAGGCCCTTACTACATAGGCCCATCAGAGAGGTTTATTCATGGCAGAGACAGAGTAGTCTCTGCTGTAAATAAACCAAAGATCTGCCCGCATCTGAATTCACTGGGCTGGCCATTATAGTGTCAGGGCCTGGTTTATATGTTAGTAGCAAACATACGCTGTTACACTCGTGACAGAGTATGCCTACCGCCAACATAATGGTCCCTCTGCACGCAGGCCTTTGGTTTAATCACAGTAGAGACTACTCCATGTCCACCATGATTAAACCACTGTGGAGTAAGGACAGTTGGAGGCAGACATGTAAATCTGCCCCCCTAATTTAGATGGACGTAATTAGAGGTCAATTTTCAGTGCTTGTCACAGCAACGAAAACTATGGCGGTAACTGTCAGTGAAAACTGCTAAATGCTGCCTCGGCATGGTAGAGGACTTTCATGGTGAGAGGAGCATTTTCTTTTTGAAAATAAACATTTTGATACAGGGCTCCGCCATGTTAAAAGAGCCCTTCATCAAACTCCCAAAAAGAATTGACAGGAACCGCCAGGATGGCAGTTCGTAGCAATGCTTTAAGAAATTGCTGCCTGCTTGGTGGTCATTTCTTAATCTAGCGGACGGTACATCTGCCAAAGGATGGAGTAATTTACTCGGTCTCCCTGATGGAGAAACGGCCGTCAACCAGATTATAGATCTGGACCTACGCGTCAGTTTATTGTGACATATCCAAATGTTGACTCATCCAAATGTCGACCACAACCAATCAAATTTGGAAAAAAAGCAACAATAGATTTAAGGGTTGATTTTTAATTAAATCTGCGTGTCTTACATACATAAACAGTTCAAATCAAATTATTTTATGACATGAACAAAGGATATAACAGGAGATTGGTTGACTAAAGAAAATCTTGTGGCCGACCACAATTCAGTCTAGAAGGGCCAAAAAACAGGGAGGAAATGTTATGTACATGTGTCTATTCGTTTGTAATCAGGCTCAGACTTGGCCACCAATGCCCACAGATTCCATGTTATTTAGAAGGCAGTGGTCCACGTTATTGAAAGCCTCAAACAAATCGAGTTCAACTAATGCCACAGTTCATAGCAGTCAGATAGTATTATTGTCTCACTACAGACAGACCTTACTGACCCCTTCTTGACTCTGGAATCAAAGCTTTGTGAAATGAGTAGGAACATTGCTGTCTGTCTCCTTTTGCTGCACAGTTACACTTTCGATTACTTTTAATTATGCGCAGTGTGGTTTGTAGACACTGTGGGTGCCTTTGCACAGTGTTCCTGACTTCATATGACTCGCTGTCTTGCAAACAGCACACGTTTCTCCCCTCATGACGTTGCTAAAAAAGCATAGTGAGCAGATATGGCGTGTCAGCAACATGTAGGCATGCAAAACAGGCATGCATCCTAGTGTCATAATGGTATGTGGGCATGGAACTGTCTAATTTATAGTACATTGTTTTTATTAGTTTTGTTTGTTTTCATTCTTTGTTGTGTTTTTTGCTTCATACACGTTTAGATTGTTGGGTTTTTTGTCACAACGTTGAGGTCAGGTAACTGACGTGTGGAATTTATAACATATAAAACAAAACGTAGAAATAGGATGAAGGTAGAAGCGTGGATGTGGCCCTCCCATCAAACCTTCCTGGATTGGTGGTACAGTAGGTACCGTCCTTTAGACAAGCTGTATTAAAAATGCTAATGCAAACACTTAAGCCAACTTTCTTCGCTTTAGAAGGGGCGTTTAATAACTATTGTGAGTTCACCCAAAAGGCTGACAATGCATCTCTCTTGACGACTTAAGAGGGTGTGGCTATAAGCACTGCTGGTTACTCGACAACCTTAAGACCCAATTCCTAACCTGGAGCCTGGCTGAGATAAGTAAAAGCTCAGGAAAAGAAGAAATAAAAACTTTTTACATCAACTAAATTATAGGGCCCGACACTCCCTAAGAACTGAAACTTCCCTTCATGGTTAAAACATGACCAATGAGAATGAGGATGGTTTTCGATCATAGATTAGATGTGTTAAAAACAATGGTCCATGCATAAGCAAAATCCATTCACACTCTTAATGTAATCAGGCCTGACTAGCTCAATCAACTAGACACTAAAGTTACTCTCAATAATAATGTTATTGTATTAAGTCATTCCCATAGGGAAGAGGAGGAAGGCTCGCCAGGGAAAAGGATGAATAACATGGGTAGTCCTACATGCACAAAGGTTCAGAATTCGAATCTTGCATGGCACGTTTTCTAGAGGCAAGATACTTTGCCCATACATGAAAAGTAGCTTAAGTGGTAACAGACAACAAACTTCTATTACAATTATGAAAGGTAGGAAAAAATATCACTCTACCAGTCAAGGCCCCTCTGAGCAATATTTATTGTTCCCACTGGAGCACTGATCAAGACTGATTTGCATATGGTTGGAATCAAACTGAGGTGGCATGTTGAGAGAAAAAACGAATTGGGATGTGGCTCTGAGCGATTGCCAGTGGCAGAGAATAATTCAAGCATTCCATCCATCACCTTATTTTTTTGATGCCCTAAGTATGATGGGTATGCATATATGTGAGTTTTGTGCACACTGTGCCACTGAAACCAAGCTATATCTGACTAATGAGCCCTAACAGGGGTGAAACCGGCCCTGGTTTGCTGTGTTTTTGTTCAGGAAGGGCCTGACAGTTCAGGCTAGACTGTTCCCATTGGAGCAGGGTCAAAACTGATTTGCATATGGCTGGTCCAAACTTAAGTGGCATGGTGGGTGAAAAATGATGAATTGGGATGCTGGCTGAGGGATTGCCAGTTGCTAAGATTAATTCAAGGATTTCATCCATCACCTTGTTTTTTTTATGCCCGGAGTGTGACTGGTATTCCAGGAGTGGGCCCAGTGCACACTGTGCTAAGGATACCTGGCTGATGAGCCCTAATAAGGGCAAACCCGTTTCTGGATTGCTTGTGTTCTGGTTCAGGGAGGATTTGGCCTGGCAGTTTGGGCTGGCGTGTTCCCACTGGAGAAGGGTCAAAACTGATTTGCATATGCTAGGTCCATGCTGAGGTGGCATTGTGGGCGAACAACAATAGTTTTAGAGGCAGCCCTGAGGGACTGCCCGGGCTGAGATTAATTCAAGCATTCCATCCTTCACATTGTTTTTTGATGTCTCAAGTGCGACAGGTATGCCCACACGTGGGTCCAGTGCTCACTTTGCCACTGAAACCAAACTATACCTGGCTGATGAGTCCTAATACGGGCGAAACTGGTCGTGGGTTGCTTGTGTTCCAGTTCAGGGATGACCTGGCATGGCAGTTCGGGCTGGACAGTTCCCACTGGAGCAAGGCCAAGAATGACTGGATATGGTTGGGTCCAAAATTGGTGGCATGGTGGGCAAAAAACGATGAATTGAGATGCAGCCCTGAGCGATTACCAGTGGCTCAGATTAATTCAAGCATTCCATCCATCAGTTTTTTTTTTTGATGGCCAATATTCATCGTTAACAGTGAAATCTATTTCTCAGACAACTTTTTAAGAAGCATTGGCAAAGGCAATAGGTCTCACATTTGGGACTTACCAACTTTGCCAATGGTTTTTAGCCATGCTGTATGGCTAACAAAAAGAAAGTAAAAAAAAAAGGTGTGGTATGGTCACATCATTTTGTGCATCTACAAAATGATGTGAACTATATTTCTTTAATTAACCAAGTTGGATCAGAAAGGAAAAGAATTGTAGCCCTAAAGTGTATTCTTTTAGTGTTTTTTAAAGCATGGGTGGGGGGAGCAACATGGAGGGTCAGGGTGGGAGGAGAAGCAATGGGTGAGAGAGAAGGAGGGTACAGGTGGTGCAAAGCAGCACAAAGGAGTTGGGAGAGGAAGGAGAAGGAGCAGGGAGAGAAGAGGAGGACAGTGTGAGGGGGAAGCAACAAAGAGAGCAGAGTGAACAGGAAAAGCAACAGGTGAGAGAGCTACATGGAGCAAGTAGGAGAGAAGCACCACTGGTGAGAAAGCAACAGAGGGAAGTACACAAGAGTAAGTACAACATGGATGGGGGAGAATCACATGAGCAACAGTGAGCAACATGGAATGCAGGGGGAAGAGAAGTAGATGAGGGTGATGGTTGGGAAGCACATGTACTCTCGCAGAGTGCTTAAAAAAAGGAAAAACGAAATGCATGAAAAGCAAGCAGTGGAAGGGTAGAAACTACCCAATCAAAGGAGATGGTAAATAGGCTGTGCTCCATATCAGTAACAAGCACAAAATTAACTAACTGGGGCACAAATAAGAAGCAGGCAAACAAGACCAAAACTAAGCAATGGTGAGCAATGGGAATAAGCCCTTGTATATTCTTGGTAGGCATACAATATGTCTTTTGCATCCAGACAATTGTTTTGTCTGGTATGATTGACCTAAAAGGAGAAAGAAATCCTGTTACAACAAGGGTCCAGCCTAAAATTGCAGGAAGAACTGTTGAATCCAGGAAGATCACACACGAGAGAGAGAACCCATGGAATAGCTACCAGAGAAAGCAAATCTGTCTTGTAAGAAAAATGATACTGCTCAAAGAGTGAAAGGAGGGGAGCCATTCCATGTCTGGTTTCTCTATACAAAAAGGTGAAACATCAATCCTGAACAGAAGTCCTGTTTTGTGGGTATTTGCTGGCAGCTCTAGGCGCTCTCAGCGTATTTTCTTTGACATAAAGAGTATAGCCTTTATTTACAAGAAATAGCCAGCTGGAATTTTGCATTTTATAACTGGTGCTACAGCTGAATTAATATAAAGGGTGTTCCTTAACAAAGCCACTATAAGTGAAGCACTGACGATAGCCGCCCTCTATCTAATGCAAGCAGAAATGGTCCCTAGGCAGATAAGCTGCTCACTGGAATTTATCAGCAGTGAATGTTCAGTGGGCAGAATCTAATTTATGAGTGGGAGAGCTGTGTTGGAGTCCATAAATGTAGCAGCTACAAATAGGGATGTTAACTGGAAGCAAAGTCAGTGTAAAATGCTTAGTGTGGCTTACAGAAAAACGTTTAACAAGGCTGAAAGATACCTACACTATGCTACTGGAGGACTGTTGATTACTTTAACGTTTAGGGGGGACTTTGTGTTGGTTAATTATCTCCTGGAACCTCTTTAACTGTAAACATTGGTTAAAACCACTTAATTGTGATGTTAACTTGGATGCTTGTGGAGTAACTTTTAGGTTGCAGCCTACCAGACAGCACAATTGTGTGGTTAGCTAAAGACTTCTTGGGTACTTTCCGAAACTTGACCTCGGAATGCATTCCGCTTTTGGATTACCATTGGCTTTGTGGTTTGTAACTCACACTTACTTTCTGGCTTTCCTTTGCTGGCTTTATTTGCTTTAGGCTCTCAAGGTTTAGTTTGTCCGTCCCTGTGCCTAAACTGTGTTTTCTGTATCCTTCCACAAACTTGCTTTCTGTTAACAGGCCTTTAAATCTTATTCTTATCTTGTCACATTTGCTGTGCATCGGAAGACTGAGGTCAAATGTTAGGTGCTGTCTTCCAAGGGCACTTTGTTTACCTTTCTTTCTCTGACTTCAAAGTGAGAGGATTTATGTGACAATCTTGCTGGGTACTGGGGTAGGAAAGAGTTTTTTCTAGCACACAACAACATTTAAATGAACTTTGTATTTCAGAATATATCAGAATTATGAACGCACAAAATGAGGCACATTTTTTGTTATTTCTGAAGTGTGTTGGAAATAAACACTTTAATATGATCAAACCGAATCATTAAACTAGGTGATGCAATTTCCACACATTTTCATCTCTGCAGTGAATAGTTTTATTAGTAAGACTGTATGTCTGCGCAAATGTAATGGTCATTTAAATTGAAAGTGTGTTGTCTGTAATGGCAGTGTGTTGCCTCACCATGAATACTCCACTCTACGCCACTCTTTCTACTCTGCACCACTCCAAAACACTGCATCACTCCACTTTACAACACTCTATGTCACTGCACTCTGCACAACTCTACTCTATGCCACTGAACTCTAAGCTACTTCACACCACTCTACACCACTACTCTCTAGTCCACTCTACACCACTGCACTGTGGCACTTTACTCTGGAACATTACACTCTTTGCCATTGAACTCTTTGCCACTATACTCTGCACTACTCCACTGTGCACCACTGCACTCTGTGACACTATATTCTGCTCTGCACCACTCTATGCTTCTCTGCTCTGCACCATTCTACTGCACTCTATACCAGTCAACTCTATTCTGCACTCTATGCCACTCGAGTCTACTGTGCACCACTCAGCTCTACTCTACTCTGCACCGCTCTACGTCACTTTACTCTACACCACTGCACTCTATGCCACTGAACTCTAGGCCACTCTACTCTATGCCACTCTGCTCTGCGCCACTCTGCTCTGCGCCACTCTGCTCTGCTAAGTGCAACTCTTATCTATGCAAATGCATTTTACGATGCAGCACTGTACGCTACTGAATTTAATGCCATTGCACTCAGTGCCACTGCACTCTTCACCACTATACTCTGCAACATTCTACACCAGTCCACTCTATTCTATGCCACTGCAGTGTATGCCACTCTACGCGACTCCACACTGTGCCACTCCAATACACATCACTCTCTGCCTCTCCACTCTACATCCCTCTTCGCCATTCAACTCTACAACACTCCATGCCACTCTCTTCTATGCCACTAACCGTTAACCATGTTGAACAACAGCCATGCTGGTGAACAACATCACTAAAACACATTGGCAAAGCCAATAGCTCTTGTATAAGTGAGACCTATTGTCTTTGCCATTGCTTGTTATCCTAGAGACTTGGCTTTCTGAGCCTCACTACCTAGGTATTTTTGTTACCCTTTTGAGTTAGTGCAATCCTACGAACAATGAAAGGCATTCCAATGGGGTAGCAGTCACTGTTAAAAGTGTCCTGATTGCAGGCTCTATGTCTCTCACTGATGTACATATCAATAGATAATTTAGATGACAAAAGTACTATACACTGGAGACTAAAGCTCTTGAGAAAAAACCTAAGTAAGGGAAATGGGATGTAGAGATCACATTATGTAAAAAAAACAAATTTGTTAACTTAATAAACTTCTGCCATCAACACCTGTTTCGTTTCTTGGGTTGAAAAGGATTGAAAAGTGGAGAACAGTGGAGAACAGCGGTGTCCTTCTGGAACCCCACAGAATATGTTATTCCCAGGTGTTGATATTCAAGCCAGATTGACCCTCATACACTCCAAGGACTGAATGTGTGGTTCTTATTTGGCATCACCTTCTATATTTCTATTTTCTAAACTGGCCTACAAAAATGTCCAACCGACTCTGTACCTTCTGGAGTGCGTGAGTGAGTAAACAGTTTCTTGATGCACCTATTAGTGTGTACAGCTAATTATTTTGTAGCCAGGTGACAGGGAACTTTGGCTTCTAGCACTGCTGTAGCACAAATGAAGAATTAAAACACTGGATTCCTCCTTTATCCCACAGAAACAATGGACTGGTAGCAGGCTATTAGTGCTGGTATGGATCAGCTGTCTAAACTTGAAGAAGTCAATGCCCAGGACCTGAAGGCCCTCCTCACACTCTTGTCTGCCCCTCTGATATTCGTGCAGTTTAGCAAATCTAAGAGAGATATAGAGCTGTTGTTGTGACAAGGGAGAGGCAGCTTTATCTTCAGCAAACCCTGTAACTTTCATTTAGTCACAAGTAGGGAACAAGAATAATCTTGGGGGAAGAAGCTGCACGTTCTCTTGACCTTGCCTCAACCTTTTCCCTGCTAAACTCTATAGTACTTGCAGAGAGAGAGAAGAGAGGAAGAGGCAAGATCTGAGGAGTTTGGTAGTGTGGAAGGAGGGGTCAGCGAAAGTGGAAATGGTTCCTAAAGGCGTCTACCTGCTGCTTCTTGGGAGACCCACCTGTAAATGAATGACAGTTTCATGGGAGGCCACACATGCAGCAGTGAACTGTCTCTGCTGTAACTGTCATTGAGTTATATATAGGCCTCACAGGGAATGGGAAAGTGTACGGCCCTGAGGATCTTGGGACTTATACATCAGTGGGCTGTCATTATACACTGGGGGGCCTATATGGGAAGGTACCTTGCTGGGCTGTATTATAGGGAAAGGGCAGGAATGCACCGTACTTAACATTCTACAGCGCAGAATGTGCTGCCAAGCTCCAAACAGGCACTCTTGCACCATTGTGCAAGGGTGCCTGTGTTGTAAGCAGGATTGTTTTTGTGCAGGAAGGGTCACCTTCCTGCACAACAACGATCCTAAGAGGCATTTTCCTCCTTAATGCAGCACACGTAGAAAGAGAGAAAAAACTAGGCGAAATAAAGATATTCCTCCTCATTTAGCCTCACCTGGGGAGGCGTTGCATTTTGACACATTCCCAAGTATACCAGTAATGGTAAATCTGAGAATACACCAAAATCCATGGGTGGATCCGTGGGAACACCCATGCTCCACTCATTGAATGCTTCCCAGGGTTGAGTAACGCAACAAACTGATTTGCGCGGTGTTGCGTTACTCTAGATTTATCAAGTCAGGCAAGGCCACCTTGGCTTGATACATCTAACTTAAGAGTTGCATCACCCTGGCGTACCATTGCATGGCGCAAAGACGATGCAAGTTTTTAATAAATATGCCCCCAGGTCTCTTATTTAATGCCTTGGGCACAGGCCAATAATACTGGAGTAGGCATTTAATAACTGGTGCAAAACACTAACTGGCTTTTAAGTATAAGGTTTTTAGATGACTTCATGGTAAAGCACTCAGTATTCCAGGTCTGGGCTTTTCTATTTACAGATCATATTTAGGTGTGTTTGTTCAATTTGATCCACTGATCAGTTCCAGGAGAATGCATTAGGTTGGGTTTTGAAACTCTGGAAATGGGGCACTGTGTCCTTGGTGACATATTTACTAACCTTAGTTAAGTATGGCAAAGGAAACAGCTTCTTATATATGTTTGTGATGGTGAGGCCTAACCATAGTAACGAAAAATATAATTTCATGTAAGATGGACATTCAGCTAGGCTATTTCAATGCCACCTTCAATTGATACAGATTTAAATAGATAATTATAAATCATGATTTAATATCTGGGTAAAAAGGAATAGTCTTAATTATCCAATAATTTCAATTTCAATTATTCTCCTTCATATTTCTTTAATTGTCAAGCAAAGCAAGTCTGGAGGCACATGTCTTGCTGAGGCTCAGCCTTTGCCCTCCTGGGTCTGGCTGCAAAATAAAACTAGGACAAAACACCTTGTCCACGTTTCCATTATCTCCCTAATGCAGGTTTTGAAACAATAACTATGAAAAGACAGCTGAGTGGATATATAAAATCTGATTGCACTAAAAACAAAAAGTAAATGAATGCCTCTGGGTGTGCTACTGCACTGCACGTATGACCCATAAAGATCTGTAATCTGGATCAAAACTATAGCATCACCAAGGTTACTTTACACATATAGATGGAAAGTGAATGATTATGACATCAGTGTTTACTGTACATTGTACACTAACTTAGCTCTTGAAAGACCTGAACACTTTATCAATATTTCATGCAACACAGGAGGACAACTTGCTGCGATGCACTGCGTAAAAAGTAGAGGGCATAAATGTGCCATATTTACCAACATATGCCGCATTTCTGCTCTCTGCCTGCGCTGGTGCACAATCTGCTGCCTAGTACATATGGAAACACCCTTGCATCATGGTGCTAGGGTGCCTCTGCTACAGGCAGGCTTTTTTGTGCAGAGTGCAGCACACCAAGAAAGAGGAAACAACAAGGAGAAATAAACATATTGCTCCTTCTTTTGCCTCCCCTGGGAAGGCGTAGCATTTTGATGCATTCCCAGGTTTACCAGTGTTAGTAAATCTGGGAATGTGCCAAAATACACCGGTGGATGCGTGGGAACATTCATGCTCCACTCATTGGACTTCTTCACAGGGCAGAATATCGGAAGGCAGCAAATTGTTCTGCCTAGTGTCACTCTAGATCTACCAAGAAACACAGGGCCCTTGCGTAGCTTGGTAAATCTTACCTAAGTATTGCATTGTCCTTGCGACACCATGCATGACGCAAAGGCAATGGAATACAAAGATAAATCTGGCCCTTAGTTGTTAAATGTGAAGTGGGCTCAAAGGCCTGGTTCCTTACTTAAACAAGTTTTGTGATCCAAGGCAAATTTTTACTTCACAGAGCTTCATTTATCAGCAGAGTCCAGTTTGAGAGCATTGTAAAGTAATTCAGTTCAAGTGACAATGGAAGCACTTACAAAGGTTTAAGAAATTACTTTTTTATGTTTTATAGACTAGCTTGCCCCCTATCTCGGCTCTGGCTCAACTCTATGAATTTACTGGTGGGCCCAACACTACATTTTATTAGCACCGACCCACATGCTGAAATCTAAAAATTCTCTTTGTTGATCCTTTTTTTAAAAATTCTATTTACTCAGGGGCGGCTCCTCCGCTAGGGCAGAGGAGCGTTGCCCCTGCCAGCAGCAGCAGCTGCAAACCCTTTAATACAAAAGGATATTAAACAATGTATATTATCGTTTTGTATTATAAGGGGTGGGCCACGGACTGTGACAAGCACTGAGGGGAGTGCACTGTGCACTCCCCTCAGACTGCATGTGTGTTTGGCCAGCCGCCTCGGGCTGGCCAAACACACATGCGCAGTGTGCTCTCTCCAGCCCAGCACTGTGTTGCCGGGCTGGAGAGAGCATGCACAGGCTCCCAGTCAACCCTGCGCAGCATCAGGATTGGCCGCAGGGCAGGCTGGGAGCCTGTGCCTGCAGTCGACTCGAGGATGGCGGACCGGAGCATCGCGGCATTAAGGTAAGTTTTTTTTTATTTTTATTTCATTTTATTTCCCCTCCTGCACGCACACCACGCCCCTTTTCCCCTCCCACATGCCGCCACTGTACTAACTGCATTTTATTGAGGATAGGACAGATGCCCCTTTCTGTTGATGAATGCCCTCATTGTATCTCAAAAAATTATAAATGCAGAATGCATGATTCCTTAGTTGAAGTTAACTGTGGTCAACTCAACTTCGAAATATGCTTCATCATGCACTGAACTAAATATAACTGGAAAAATAAGTAATACTAATTCCGCTGTACTGCTGACGTCATAGAGAATGAAGATAAAGGCAATGGGTCTGAATGAGAATTAGATGACAAGGCAAATCTTTCAAATCCTGGAGAATCTTGTCAAACCGGGAGAATCCTATGGTTGAGAAACTCTACTACTGACTTTTTCGTTAGATTAGACCCTTCCTCATTATCACCCATCTCTAAATCAATATCCTGCCTGTCAATAAACAATGAGCCCTGGTTATGAGTACCGACAAAGCAGAATTATCCTATGGAATTCCTCTGCATCTGATTCTGAGTGGACTGGTGTTTCCAAACCCGGGACCATATTTACTAACATTTTGCGTCATGGTTGCACCACTCTTGTGGCTCATCTATGACACAAAATGCTAGTAGATATTTACAAAGCTAAACAAGGGGTGATCTGCACCGCCCTTCCTGTCTTTGTAAAGAATGTAGCGGAATGCAGCGGCTTGCGCTGCATAGCGTTACTTTTCATTCTAGGAAGCATTGCATAGGTGAAACATGGGTGTTCATCCACCCATGAATTTCATGCAATCCCAGATTTACAAATGTTTGTGAATCTGGGATTGCGTGAAATAACTATGCCTCCCAGAGGATGGCATAACAAGGAGAAACATCTTTTTTCTCCTCATTGTTTTCTCTTTCTAGTTGTGCAGCAAACTGCAGCACACATAGAGGAAATTTGTCTCTAGAGATTGTTTTTGTGCAGGAAGGTATCCCTTCCTGAATAAAAACAATAATTCTTGCAAGGCGTTGGCTCTAAGCTGCCTGAAGTGCCGCAGCGCAAGAAGAGAGAAGAAATGCTCCAGATCTTTGTAAATATGGAGCATTTCTTCCCTATCCCTTTCACGCAACGCAGTGTATTAACCTTGCTTGCTACCCTGGGTTACGTGAAAGTTTAGTAAACATGCCAGCCCGTGTTTTTGGAGTGGTGAAATACCACACCTGATTTGGTGGTATTTCCTCCAGATAAAATTGCATTAAGCTTTGGTCCCAGCACCAGCAGCCAAGTATCTCTTCTCTTTTTTTTCTGCCAGAACTTAGCTTTCCCCTTCCTCCCTTTCTCGGGTCACCGCCTACCTCCTCTGCCCCCACACAGAATCAGCAGCATACATTTCCCACCTTCTCAGAGCTTTGGAGTAAGCATAAAACCCCGCTGAATTAGGAATCGCGTGTGGTTTTATAACCTGCAACTCAGAAACCACACGGTTAGTTTCTAATGTCTTATGTTTTACTCCTAGTTTCAGGGTTCTAGCAGTGTTACCGCACAGCAACATACATTCTGCATGCAGAGTTTGTACTCCCAAGTACCCTGCAACGTGTAAAAATGCCAGTGTGTGGCCTCTTTAGCGACTTAATTCTAAATGTGTAACTGATAAAATGTTATTATTGATCTGTTAAACTCTGGCCATAGGTGTAATCCCACAATTCATAAGATCAAAGTACTAAAGAACTGACTCAATTGAAAGTAAATCCATTTTATTTTCCCAGAGGGGACACTCACCTTGGAAAAAGTCTGGTCTCAGTGTGAAGGAAAATGGAATCAAAAGAGGTGGCTTTCCTCGTCCTAAGAACCACCTTCCAGGCGACGCCCGCGGTTGATATGGCTGCAGCTTTTTGAAGCAGGGGGCCAGCGGTAGCTGGTTGCCTCTATTTGCTCTGGTTAGGCATTTAAACCCCTCGAGTCAAGGTCTGTCTAACAGGCAAACAGGGATCTTTGACCCGAACGCAACGCCCGTCTCTGCCCATTGTGAACCCAACTGAGGGAGGAGGGGCTGGCGTGATACCCAACTGTAACCGATTGGATAACTGTATCGAGAAAGTCCGCGATTAATCAAAAACCTTTGGAACTTACATTTCAAAAGGAAGCCGCAAGTGCATGTGTGAGTAGATGTCTAATTTAGAGAACACCTGATGTATAAAAACCCAATTCAACTTTTTTTTACAGTAAGCATCTGCATTGCAGGGCGCGTTTTCGCGTGCGCACTTTACGGCATGTACGGTAGACAGCCCCTGCTGAAGCGTCTTAGAAGTTGTTGCTATTTAAATACATTTCCTGCTAAATGCATTTCGTGCCAATTGTATCTTTTGATACACTCTTATCTTTGATTACCATATTTAATGAGGCACAGAGGGAATCTCACCAGGGGATGGAAATCCCCGTGACTTCTGAGTATTATTGTAGCTGACTGGAGTGGTGCGTGTTGTGTGTGTGAGGTTTTTTTTGTGGTGTTGGAGACTTTACGCGTAAAAGGTCAGTATCTTCCATCTGGTAGAAACCATCAGACCTGTAACAGCAACACATCTAATGAGAGTCATATCTGATTTGATATTAAATCTTATCAAAATAAAAGTTAAAGGCGGCACAGGGCTTGTTAAGAGACTGCGGATTCAGGGTTATAAGGCCAAAAAAAAACCTTTCTTCCCTATCTTTTTGGGAATACGTTTACTAGATAGTTAATGGTTCGTGGGGTGCAAAAATAAAATTACTTAAATAAATACACGTTAACACAAAATATCGACGTGGGTTTCTTAAATATTTTAAATTATATGCAGGTAGGAGCAATATTGCCTTGTTCAATGAAATGTAACTTTAAAAAAGGATTGGCAAAGACAACAGGTCTGGCTTTAATGTGCCGTCGTATATATAAGCAGGCATTCGCAAAAGCTGTTTGCGTACATTTATCACAAATGTTGTTCATCACATTAAAGCCTGGCATATTGACTTTTCTAATCGGTGGGGAAATGGTGTCAAAAATGGATTGCTTGCAGCATTGAATGCATATAGGAGGTAAAGATTTTAATGTGACAAAAAGTATGACTGACTGTACTTTTTAGATGTCGAATAGTTCCTCATGCATTCTAATGCAAGAACATAGTGGAAGCTTGTAGGTGGCGCCCTGTGTAGCGATTTCTGCTGGCGCCTCGCCATCACAGACTTCTTTTTATGTTGAGTTGTATAGTTTCTCAGCCACATATTAAAGAAATTCAGTATAATGTAAAGGTATGTAAAGGGTTTTGGAGTCCATTCCTTTAAACAGAATAAATGTGTGCCATAGGAATAGTCTGTGTGTTATTAGACAATATACTTTGCGAGCACTTATTTTATCTTAAAAATTAACTTTTTGTACTTGTGCAGTAGCCTATCTTATACAGTGTGTATTGCAATTTTAAGATAATGACTTACATATTCACAGTTCTATCTGCACAGACTGGAGTCTCTTAAAACTATAAATACACAAGTTGCTATTCCTCATTGCACCAACAAGGATACAATTCTGTGACTTGCTTATTAAACACACATCTAAAGTGATTGCATTAACCAGCTGAGGTTTCATTAAGTAAGAGTGTATTTCCCACCACCTACTTTCTCTTTGGCTCACAGTTAAATTAACCCTTGCAGCCATCCCTCAAACAAATGTTTCATCTGGGATTTCTATGCTTGAAATATTTGCCATTGTCTCATAACAAATGTACGATATATCTAGTTGCACCATGGAATATTGCTATCTAGAGTATGGAGAATGACCATGATTCAAGAAGGCCTAGAGTAAGGAGCCAATAGGCCCAATACCTACTGCATCCTTCAAAGCACTTTAATCCAAAAGATGCTTCAGATCACAAGTCAATAATATATGACTCAAAGAATCAGATACTTTGGCATACACCCATCATATATTCAGATCTAATATGTTATGTTTAACCATATTTATGGAAACCCAATAGTCTCTAAATCAGTGTTTCTCAAACTGTGAGTTGCAACCCCATGGTGGATTCTGAGCTGATTTTGGGTGGGGCGAGAGAGTCCAAGCAATAAATAAGGATGTCTTTAAATTCTGTATTTATCTTGTCTCATTTGCTGTACTACTGTAATAGGCCTTATGAAAACTAAAGAGGGCCTACTCTGGTCAAAACACAAATTAGAAAATAAAAGTGCAGAAGTCTATATTATACGAGAAAAGTACAGGCCTCGGTTTAAACATAATGGTCAAGAAGGAACGCAGGGACAGAAAGGAGAATGAGAAGAGAGGCCAGGTGCAGGGTAAAGCAGTTACGATTCAGCTCAGCATACCACAGATAATGTAGAAGGACTCACACACACAAGGGAGAGTCTGAGCCACTTTTTGATAGCAGGAAAGGAGAAGGGTAAATCATGACAGACTTGAAAGGGAGACACAGCGTTCGATGTTTGTGTTTCAAGGCTGGCAGAAAGGAGGAGACAGAGGTAAAACTTCAGAGACTGGTAGACGTGTAGGGAGGACACATTGATAGAGGTCACAGGGCAGGATCGAAGGACATTGTGTATGTTAGATAATATGTACGTAATACATCTGCCATGAATGTATTTTTGTAACACGCAGTCAGATAGTGTTTAAAGAATTATTGTTTTTGTAAATTATAAGTGTTGTAAAGGAGGTGGATTTTAAGTGCCCACCAAGTGTATAAAAATCACCATGTGTAAGAGCAGAGTCGAGTGTGGCTTCAGTTGCAGAACTGTGCTGTACTCCCGGCCTTTATTTTATTTTACTTATTAATACTCCATTATTACTAGAATTGTGTCACTTCTTTATTATTGATACGAAATTAAACTACACTACCAGAGACAGAGGTCAAATGTCCTCTGACAACTTGCTGCTTTTTTTAACATGAAGATTGGTGTTTACAAACTCCTCTCACTTTGCAATCAGCAAATGGAAAGTAAAGTGAACTATGTGACAATCTTGCTAGGGCCACAGGGAGTGTCCAAGAAAAGGCTGTAGGATGTCATGTTTTTGTAACACAAAACAAATACCTGTAAATTAATCGCACACATGCAGCAGTTAGGAAAGAAAATTGAATCACATTTTACAGTGTAATGGAAATAACTATTTTAATAGGACCAAAACAAATCAAGACTCTTTACTTGGTGGTGCAGAAATAAAGATTCACTGAAACCCTATTTCCAAACATTATCATATGTGTGCTTTTTATTAATTTTTTCAGTAAAACTGTATGTCTGTGCAAATGTAGTGGACATTTTACTGGAAAATGTGCTGTCTGTAAGTGACACATAATTCTTAAAATCACCTGCTTCATGTCCATTAAAGCTAGGTGGGTCGCAAATGTTTGTACTAAATCAAACTGTTTGTTGAGTATATCCCAAGCCTAATTCAATCGCACTGGACATCACAATACATCACACCCACTCTCATTTGGGTCCAGAATAAGTTGTAGTTAGTTGCTCACTCAGTGTACCTCTACACACCATGAAATCAATGGAACCAGAAGACAAGACACCATGTAGTTTACGGTCTTTCTATCTTTAAACAACTTGTAAAATGCGCAAGGAGTCAAGAAAGCAACCTATAGCATAATAGTGAATATATGGTATAATTGAGCAAAGCGATCATTTTGTTTTAGTTTATGACAAGTACATTATATAACAGATAAAGTTCCCCTGTCGTACATCATGATGGTACTGTAAGTCGCCAAGGAGTTCCACATAGAGGAATGAGACCGAAGACCATGTACCTTTACAAGGTTATGGAACTACAAGATGACTTGCAATAACCTTATCATGTTCACCAGGGCATACTTTATCTCATATAATACATGGTCACACCATCACCTTTTCCAAAAAAAACTTAAAACCTTTCTGCATAGGTCTTTCATATGAAAGAGTGAGCATGTTTGGAAACATAAAGGATACAAATAAAACATCCTGTGCAAAATTAAACACTTCAAAAATGTGTTAGTTATTTGTTGCAAACAGATATTAGAAACAGTCTACTACAAGTCAGTTTTGTGTTAACAAAAAGCTGGACTAGCTCAAAATGTGTAGAAACATGCAGAAAGATACTAGTTTCTTTTCTAACTATCTAAGGAGTGCAAAAAATAAACATGTTCTCTCTGTTTGTCATTTTAAGCTAAAAATAGAGCAGAAGAAAAAAGAAACATTCCATTCTGTTGATTTACTTTAAATAGCTGCTTTAATTATGCACCATCACTTAAGCTACTGACTCTGTCAGCAGGCATTGTGACATCAGAATTCAACTGTAATAACTTATAATAGTCAATTTCTGACGTATTTTCTTTATAAGTGGTGAATGGGTGCGTCACAAGTCGCCGATTTTAAAGAAATTAGAGACTGTCGATTATACAGGGATTACAGTATCCCATGTATTATAACATTAAAAAGTTATATGCATATTTTTCCTTTTCTATACAACAATCTGTTTATCCAGTTTATTAACAGAAATCGAAAACTAGCATAACAAAGCCCCCCAAAAAATTGTTAACAAAGCAAAAAAATATGATAATCATTTAGCATGTAAAATAACGAAAAGTAGCTTTTTATAATTTGAATGGAGTAAGGGAGCAAAGAAGGAAATATGAAGGAGGGGTAATACAAATGTTTATACTCTCTATAAAAAAGAAATCTCAAAAAGTAAATCAATGCAAACTCCTTAATTTCAATATTTGTAAATGAAATCTGGAAAATGACATGACAGTAAAAAAAAAAACTATACACAAGAATTGGTTTATAGAGATTTGAGAACTTCCATATCTTCAAAAATGTTATCTTAAGTGGGACTATTGGGGAATTATATCTAAAATTGGATGCACTGTAGTTCACATTCCCAGAGATCAGAGATCTGAAATCTTGCTTGTGGGTTGTGATGACCCTTCTCTTGGCTAGTAACCATGGATCTACCACTTATACAATTTCACAACGTCCACAATGTGGGTGCTTTCCTTGATAGCTATGTTAGCTTTACCCCTTATGTGAATTATGTCACCAAACGTGCTTTTTACCATCTATGGCTACTTCAGGCGATCCTCCCTTTCCTCCAATTCCCCAAAAGGTTGCACTAGTCCCTGTGCTTGTATCTCATCTGGATTATTACAACCATAACCATTCTCCCAAACAATATGCTGGACAATGAACACCCAGGATGATACCTTGGCCACAAACCCACAATGCACGCATCCTCATATCACTACATTAACTTGCTGTGAAAGTCAGTTCAAGTATGTAACAATTTGCATTGCACTTAGTTATCTGACCAAACTCTTTCAGGTCTGTCATCCCTTGGTGCTCTTGAGATGATCTTTCAGTAATCTCCAGACAACCGAGCCATCTATGTTGAAAATATTTGGAGTAGAGTGTTCAAGGTACCTTTGTATGGAGCTCCCAGTTTATGGAAAATTGAAAAAGTCTTCCTAATGTCCAGACCAGATAGGATGCACATTTTCTGGTCAGCGTCGGGTCTAGTCTTTTTCAGACTACAGTCAATCTTTTGCCTGAATTTCCTCAAGTAATTTCTTATCTTCATTGGCAATCAGAATGCCTAAAATTGGTTCTGATGTCTGTAAAACATCAAATAAATAAACACATAAATACAAATTATGTTGAAGATTACCATAACATACTTCCTTTTATAGCCTTTTATAGGATACATTCACTCTATAGTTGTGGCAAACTCATTTCTAAAATGCCCTGTATCACAATCTACTCATATTTTCCAATTAGTAATGATAGGTTTCCAGGCTACACATGAAATTAAGTCCTCAGACTTTCATAAATGAATCAGTCAACATAAATGATATGATTCTAAAATATTGTTAGAAGAGGATGAAGAAACTGGAGCACTAATAAACACACTAATTTTACACCAAGCGTGAACCAAGGTGCAAAAACCATGTGTGCATAGATTTTTTCCGAAGCAAAACCAGACCAACTATTGCTATCATTATAAATTTAGTTAATTACATTTTTTTAAATAATGATGTGGATCAAAACTAACCAGGTGCCAGAGCACGTTCGTAAGACCCAGGATGAAGGAAAGCAAAACCAGGTTCAGTCATGTGGGAAGTCAGGGAAGGATGGATAGCACTAATAAACTACTGATTGTTGTCTAAACACCAGTGGGATGTATTTGGCACACTGGTGGTCATTCTGACCTCGGCGGTAAAAGGCGCCCACCGCCGGTCAGAAATCCTCCATAATTCCGCTGCGGTCGCGGTAACCCACCACGGTCATTCTGACCCGCAGCAGCCAAACCTCCGAAAATCCGACAGCCACAACAGACCGCCAGACCAGCGGTCGGCGGAAAAGTCGAGGTGACCAAACCTCCACCGTCACGCCAACAGAAATACGCCCATGCCATTACGACCCCCGAATCCACGCGGCGGTCATTCAAACGCGGTTTTCCATTGGCGGTACACACCGCCGCGGTCAGAATACACACAAACGAACAAAACTCAGCCACATTGGCCGATTTGAATTCCACACACCTGATACACATACACACACCACTCCCACACACACAATACAATATAAAACACACACCTACATCACCCACAAACCCCTACGACAAAAAATTCAGAAAGAAGCACCGAGAGACACATCATCGAACACAGAATACCATCACACAGAGGCACACTACACCATCACCCACACAATATCCACACACAAAACAACACACACCACCACACTCAACACACTTAACTACACATACTCCACCCCACACATCATACACACCACTCCATGGCACCCCAAAGACAGCCCCGCTTCTCAGACAAAGAACTCAGGGTCATGGTGGAGGAAATCGTTCGGGTAGAGCCCCAGCTCTTCGGCACACAGGTCCAATACACCAGCATTGCCCGGAGGACGGAGCTATGGCAGAGGATTGTCGACAGGGTCAACGCTGTGGGACAGCACCCCAGAAATCGGGAAGACATCAGGAAGCGATGGAACGACCTACGGGGGAAGGTGCGTTCCATGGTATCCCGGCACAACATCGCCGTGCAGAAGACTGGCGGAGGACCCCCACCTCAACCCCCACAATTTACAACATGGGAGGAGGAAGTCTTGAACATCCTGCATCCTGACGGCCTCGCAGGAGTCGGCGGAGGAATGGACACTGGTAAGTTGAAGCTTCACTACTGCTTCCCCCCCACCTGCATGCCAAATCATACCCCAACCCTCACCCCCATCCTCGAACCCCACCCTCACCCCCACCCCCATCCTCACCCCCACCCTCACCCTCACCCCCACCATCATCCTCACCCCCACCACCATCCTCACCCCCACCCCCAGCACACCTATTCCCTGCCAATGTCTCACCATCACAACCCACACATCCCAAAACCTAGGCCTGCATGCGTCCACTAAGCATGGACACCCATCACCAAAGCATGCCCAATGCATATACACATCCCCCCCACAAGCCACCCTCACCAAAGCCCCCACACACGAATGCCAGCACTTGGGGACACGGGAACCCACAGATACACCCATATGCCACACATTGAAACTATAACCATACCTCTATACCCCTGCAGGACCCGACCGCCAACACACCGCCACGGAGGGCCCAGAATTCTCCACACCCCCCACCCAAGAGGCCGTCAGCGATGACAGCAGCTCTGTCGACCTGGACACCGATGACCAGCCCGGACCATCGGGGACCTCTGGACAGTCGGTTCCCCTCAGACAGCCACAGGCCACCACAGACCCAAACCCCTCTGGGAACACCAGCACAGCTCCCACCCAGCGGGCCCATGCCTCTGTCTCCAGGGCGCGTCAATCTGCGGTGTGTCTACCACTACAGGGCACCCAGGATAACCCACCACCCCAACAACAACAGGGACCTGGGGGCAGTGGTAGTGGGCACACCGGCCAGGGGGCAGAGGCCCAGGGAAACAGGGCAACTCGGAGGGCAGCTGTGCGACGGGGGGGGACGGGCCCAGGGAACCCACTCTCCACGAGGCCCTCACCACCATCATGGGAGCATACAACCGCTCCCAGGAGACGATGGTGACGGTACTGGCCCGGTTCCAGGAGATCCAGGTACTGCAGGAGGAACACTATCGGGGGTACAGGGAGGACATTAGAGCCCTCACCTCCACCCTGGTTACCATGGTCGGGCTGCTGCAGGACCTCATCAACACCAGGACGGACACTCAACACCAACAAAGGGCCCCTGCCACTAGCCTGGACCAAGAACAGCCAACCACCTCCGCCGGCGCTAGTGGTCAGGAGGCCCCCGCACAACAGCAGCCCACCAGACCCCCACCTCCTGCAGGAGAAGAACCACCCCGCAAGAGGGCCCTGAGATCTCGCAAGAAGACAGAGTAGGATGTCAAGACCCCCGCCAGCAAAGGATACCACCTGATATCATCCCACTGTCCCACATTGTCACCCTGTCCATCCTTGAACTGCCCATGCTCCATCTCTCCACAGGCCTCTGGACAATGCACCTGTGTGACTGTTACTCTGGACTCTGCCATGGACATTCCTTCACCATAGCCCCCACCCACTTGAAACCACCCATCCCATTTTGAGCACTTAAATAAACACCCATTTAGCACAAAACTATCTGGAGTCTGGCTGTGATTTCAAAATATTGTAATTGACATGACATTGCAAATATGTCCTTGTACATAGTGAAGTCAACAAACAGCTGCCACAAAGCTGTAGTCCATGGGGAAACGAAGCACAGGACTCGTAGTGGGGACCCCAGATCTGAAATAGGGAGGGAAAAGCCACAACTCAGTCATCATACACTGGGGCAAATAGACAGGCAGCAGAGATGCAGGAGAGTAGTTCACATTCACTAAATTATGTTTGAATTGTTACCTGTGTCCTATTGGAAGTACTGTTCAATGATTCTGTCCCTGTTGTCTGTTTCAGCCCCGTCGTCTTCCTCCTCGTCACTCTCCACAGGTTCCACAGCTGCCACTACACCACCGTCTCGACCATCCTCCTGCAGGAAAGGCACCTGGCGGCGCAAAGCCAGGTTGTGAAGCATGCAGCAGGCCACGGTGATGTGACACACCTTCTTAGGTGAGTACATTAGGGATCCACCTGTCATATGCAGGCACCTAAACCTGGCCTTTAGGAGGCCAAAGGTGCGTTCGATCACCCTCCTAGTACGCCCATGGGCCTCATTGTACCGTTCCTCTGCCCTGGTCCGGGGATTCCTTACTGGGGTCAGTAGCCACGACAGGTTGGGGTACCCAGAGTCCCCCAATAGCCATACACGGTGTCTCTCTAGCTGTTCCATCACGTAAGGGATGCTGCTATTTCTCAGGATGAAGGCGTCATGCACTGACCCAGGGAACTTGGCATTTACATGCGAGATGTACTGGTCAGCCAAACACACCACCTGGATGTTCATGGAATGGTAACTTTTTCTGTTCCTGTACACCTGCTCCCTGTCTCTTGGGGGAACCAAAGCCACATGGGTCCCATCAATGGCACCAATGACGTTGGGAATATGTCCAAGGGCGTAGAAATCACCCTTCACTGTAGCCAATTCGCCCACCTCAGGGAAAATGATGTAGCTCCTCACGTATTTCATCAGGGCAGACAACACTCTGGATAACACCTTCGAAAACATGGGCTGAGACATCCCAGAAGCAATTCCCACTGTTGTCTGAAATGACCCACTTGCCAGGAAATGGAGTACTGACAGGACCTGCACCAGAGGGGGAATCCCTGTGGGTTGGCGGATGGGGGACATCAGGTCGGGCTCCAGCTGGGCACACAGTTCATGTATAGTGGCACGGTCAAGCCGGTAGGTCAGGATAATGTGGCGTTCTTCCATTGTCGACAGGTCCACCAGCGGTCGGTACACGGGAGGATTCATCCGTCTCCTCGCCAAACCCAGCGGACGGTGCCTAGGAAGGACAACATGGAGCACAGAGTCAAGCAACCCACAGGTACGTACTCACAGCTTGCACAGTAAACGATTCTCTATGCAGTGAATGGCGTGTCTGAGTGGCTATGCAAGGCCTAGGCCTGTGTGACGCAGTTGAAATTGAGCCATGTGGACCCTCGAAATGGCGGCTGCCTGACCTGTGAAGTGTGACAATGGGATGTGAGGTCAATGCGCTGGCGTGGCACACCGCGGCGGTCGGCGGGCGAAGACCGCGGCGCGAAGCCGCATTGGTTAACATTGAAGCCTATGGGTTTCAGGAGCCAATGGCGAAGGGCGCCGGCGGTGGCGGGACGCACCGCCGCGGTACGCACCGCCGCGGACGTGACCGCCATTTCCTATCTACTTATCCACTTGCGACTTGAACTTTCACAGGAGAGGACCTATACTGCAAGTGTTGCTGTGACCTCGGTCTGGAAGGGACAATGGCTGCTGCGACTGGGGAAAGGGCCCCTGCCTTCACTGGAGAGGAGTTGGAGAAACTTGTGGATGGGGTCCTCCCCCAGTATGCGCTACTCTACGGTCCTCCAGACCAACAAGTGAGTTTAATTCAATATGGATTTGGGGCCACTGGCTGGCTTGGGGGCCTGGCGGGGGGCCTGGCGGGGATGGGGGGCATGTTGGGCCTGGCGGAGGGCCTGGCGGGGGGCCTGGCGGGGATGGGGGGCATGTTGGGCCTGGCGGGGGGCCTGGCGGGGGGCCTGGCGGGGATGGGGGGCATGTTGGGCCTGGCGGGGGGCCTGGCGGGGATGGGGGGGGGCCTGGCGGGGATGGGGGGCATGTTGGGCCTGGCGGGGGGCCTGGCGGGGATGGGGGGCATGTTGGGCCTGGCGGGGGGCCTGGCGGGGATGGGGGGCATGTTGGGCCTGGCGGGGGGCATGGCGGGGATGGGGGGCATGTTGGGCCTGGCGGGGGGCCTGGCGGGGATGGGGGGCGTTGGGCCACTGGCAACGATAATGCAGACAAACTTGAACGTGGTATTTCTCCCTCCCTGTACGTGTCACATAGGTCCGCGCCCATGAGAAGATCGGGATTTGGCGTGCCATCGCCAAGGAAGTCCGGACCCTGGGGGTCCACCATCGACGGGGCACCCACTGCCGCAAGAGGTGGGAGGACATCCGCCGCGGGACCAAGAAGACCGCCGAGTCTCTGCTGGGGATGGCCTCCCAACGTAGGCGGGGTGCCTGCCGTCAACTGACCCCCCTGATGTTCCGGATCCTGGCGGTGGCCTACCCTGATTTGGATGGGCGCGTGAGGGCAGCACAGCAGACACAAGGGGGTGAGTACAAGCATCATCTACTCTGTTGTCACGCAGTGGAGGTGTCTGGGTGGGGGAGGAGGGCTGTGGGTCCCCCTAGGCCAGGGCGATATCTGTAGGCTGGGCACCCCCGTAAGCCCCTGTGTCCCCAGCCACCACCCTCAGTAGTGTGTCAGTACAGCCATCCCTGGGCCGTGTCATCCATGGGTGCAGTTGTCAACTCTAGGCGTGTAGGGCATGTTCCACGGAATGCGTAGCGGACCCCAAGTGCGCAACTTAGTGCAGGGGGCATCTGTGTCTGTCATGTCCGCTAACTGTACCGGTGATCCATGTACTCAAAATCTCTTTATTTCTCTCTCCCCCCCCCCTTTTTGTTTGTCCTTCTGTGCTTGTGTGCATCAGCATCATCAGGCGGAGGAGAAGTGGCATCGGGGCAGGAGGGAGCTGCATCTCACATGGCCCAGGAGGGCCATGCCACAGAGTCTGACTGGACCAGTGAGACGGAGGGCGAGGGGAGCTCCACGACGGGGACGACTGGACCCTGCAGCGACACGGACACGTCCTCGGAAGGGAGCTCCCTTGCGGGGGTGGCACCATCCGTGCCCCCCGCCATTACAGGTACAGCCGCCACCCAGCACACCATCTCCGCCCTCCCAGCAGCCCCTCAGCGTTCGCCCCGTGCCCGCTCTGCCAGGAAGCCGGGCATCTCCTTCGCCCCAGGCACCTCAGGCCCTGCCCCTGTTACCCCCGCTGCCCTCAGTGAGGAGGTCATTGACCTCCTCCGAACGCTCATTGTTGGGCAGACTACCCTTTTGAATGCCATCCAGGGGGTGGAGAGGGAGGTTCATCGCAGCAATGCGTACCTGGAGGGCATTCATTCGGGTCAGGCTGCCCATCAGCGATCGTTCCAGGCTCTGGCCTCAGCACTGACGGCAGCCATTGTCCCTGTCTCCTGCCTCCCTCTACTAACTCCCTCCTCCCAGTCTCCTGTTCCTCTGCCTGTCCCACCCACACCATCAGACCAGCCTGCACACACCTCAACACCCAAGAGCAGCTCATCCAAACATAAGCACCACAGATCACGCAGACATTCACACAAGCAACATTCCGATGCAGACATGCCAACAGTCACTACCACCTCTGTGACCCCCACCTCCTCGTCTCCCTCCTCCCTCCCTGTGACGTCTACACTCACACCTTCATTCACCTCACCATCAGCCAGTGTTTCCATCACCAGCATACCCTCCACTCCAGTCCGCACACGTGCAGTCACCACCCCCACTGCCATTTACACGTCCCCTGTGTCCTCTCCCACTGTGTCTGTCACCCCCTCTTCCACACCACACAAACGCAGCCACCCACCCACCCAACAGCCATCCACCTCACAACAGCCTCCCGCTCCTGCACCTGCACCCAAAGACAGCAAACTTGTCTCGCCTACAACCACATCCTCTCCCTCCACTCCCATACCCACTGTACCTTCCACTCTCCATTGTCCCAAGAAAATCTATCTCTCTACTGCTACCTTCTTTCCTGACCCTGAGCCCCCCCTCCTTCTCGTCGGGGTAAAAAGAGCACCTCAGCCACCACCAGCCCTGCAGCCCCCTTGACAAGGGTGCAGGGGTATTGGAGCCCACCAGCCCGCAGGTCTGGATCTTCGCCCAGCAGCAAGGGGACAGCCAGCCCACCCCCTGGGAAGAGGAGCAGAAGGCGGAAGGGCCGCCGCCGGAGCCCGGATTCGATATCCCCCCAGGACACTAGCCAGCCACCGTCAACAGCCACAACTCCAAAGGGAGGAAAGGGCCACAGACTCCCGACTAAGGAGGGCAAGGGCAGCAAGGCGGAGAAGTCAGGCAGCAGGCCTGCTGCCCATGGAGGACCCGTCACAGCTGCCCAGGAGGAGCCCACAACCCCCATAGCCGCTGCCCCGGGAGGAACCGGCACAGCTGCCCCGGGAGAGCCCACCACCCCCATAGCCGCTGCCCAGGGAGGACCCAGCCCAGCTGGCCAGGAGGGCCCCACCACCCACAGCCCAGGTGGGCATTGAAGGAGCACCATCCCCGCTGCCCAGGAGGGCACCACCAGGCAATGAGCAGTTGGCCATAGAATGGCCGCCGTCTCCAGCACCGCTCCGCTGGGGCCCGCCGTCTCAAGAACCGCTGAACTGGGCCCTTCAAGGCAAGAACCGCTGAACAGGGCCCCGCCGTCTCCAGCACTGCTCCGCTGGGGCCCGCCGTCTCAAGAACCGCTGAACTGGGCCCTTCACGGCAAGAACCGCTGAACTGGGCCCTTCAAGGCAAGAACCGCTGAACTGGGCCCCGCCGTCTCCAGCACCGCTCCGCTGGGGCCCGCCGTCTCAAGAACCGCTGAACTGGGCCCTTCAAGGCAAGAACCGCTGAACTGGGCCCTTCAAGGCAAGAACCGCTGAACTGGGCCCTTCAAGGCAAGAACCGCTGAACTGGGCCCCGCCGTCTCCAGCACCGCTCCGCTGGGGCCCGCCGTCTCAAGAACCGCTGAACTGGGCCCTTCACGGCAAGAACCGCTGAACTGGGCCCTTCAAGGCAAGAACCGCTGAACTGGGCCCCGCCGTCTCCAGCACCGCTCCGCTGGGGCCCGCCGTCTCAAGAACCGCTGAACTGGGCCCTTCACGGCAAGAACCGCTGAACTGGGCCCTTCAAGGCAAGAACCGCTGAACTGGGCCCCGCCGTCTCCAGCACCGCTCCGCTGGGGCCCGCCGTCTCAAGAACCGCTGAACTGGGCCCTTCACGGCAAGAACCGCTGAACTGGGCCCTTCAAGGCAAGAACCGCTGAACTGGGCCCCGCCGTCTCCAGCACCGCTCCGCTGGGGCTCGCCGTCTCAAGAACCGCTGAACTGGGCCCTTCACGGCAAGAACCGCTGAACTGGGCCCTTCAAGGCAAGAACCGCTGAACTGGGCCCCGCCGTCTCCAGCACCGCTCCGCTGGGGCCTGCCGTCTCAAGAACCGCTGAACTGGGCCCTTCAAGGCAAGAACCGCTGAACTGGGCCCCGCCGTCTCCAGCACCGCTCCGCTGGGGCCCGTCGTCTCAAGAACCGCTGAACTGGGCCCTTCACGGCAAGAACCGCTGAACTGGGCCCTTCAAGGCAGGAACCGCTGGCCCTTTGGCAGACGTGGCAGGGCAGGATCTGTCTCGGGCAGGGCTGCAGGATGTCCTCTGGCCAACATGCCTCCTCCAGTGGCAGTGGAGTCTGTTATGGACTGCTTGGACTGTGGCTTTGCTCTCCCCAGGATGGCCCAGTGGGCAGGCCACCCACTGTATGGACTGTATGGACTGTGGCTTTGCTCTCCCCAGGATGGCCCAGTGGGCAGGCCACCCACTGTATGGACTGTTTGGACTGTGGCTTTGCTCTCCTCAGGATGGCCCAGTGGGCAGGCCACCCACTGTATGGACTGTATGGACTGTGGCTTTGCTCTCCCCAGGATGGCCCAGTGGGCAGGCCACCCACTGTATGGACTGTTTGGACTGTGGCTTTGCTCTCCCCAGGATGGCCCAGTGGGCAGGCCACCCACTGTATGGACTGTATGGACTGTGGCTTTGCTCTCCCCAGGATGGCCCAGTGGGCAGGCCACCCACTGTATGGACTGTTTGGACTGTGGCTTTGCTCTCCCCAGGATGGCCCAGTGGGCAGGCCACCCACTGTATGGACTGTTTGGACTGTGGCTTTGCTCTCCCCAGGAAGGGCCAGTGGTCATGGAGTCCCCTCGTGGATCTGGCGTCGTGTACTCAAGTGGCTGAGGTGCCCCCCCTTCCCTTCCCCCTGAGGTGCCTGTCCTTTTTTCTTTCTGATGCCCCTGCAGTGTTCTCTCCGTGGAGTTCTTGTCGTGGGACTGGGCCTTGCCCCTTTGCTCAGGACCCCTGTGGTCCACGGACAGTGGTTGGACTACATTTAGTAGATGTATATATTTTGTACATAGTTTATTTATTTATTTGGATTACTGCTGTCCATTTTTCAATATATCTGCCCGTTTGAGATCTCTTCTTTTGGTCTTTGCATAATTTCGGAAGGGGGGGGTTTGTGGGTTGTGACAGTGATCTGTGGGAATGCATTGATGTGTGTGTTGTAGTGGGTGTGGGTGGGTGGGTGTGTGCCGGTAATCTTTGCCCTCCCCTGTGTCGTAGGTGCAGTACTCACCGATGTCTTCCGCGCCGCCGGGCGTGCTCCTGGTACAGGAGCAGGTATAGGAGTGCGGGGATGACCTGCAACTCGGGTTCCATACTGCCGGAATCTCGCGTGGTGTATGTGGAGGTGAGCGTTTTCCCGTTCGTAGTCTGTTTCCGCCGTGTGTTTATTGGCGGTGCTCCCGCCCCGGAAAAGGTGGCGGATTGGTGGGTCGTGATAGGGTGGGCGGTACATTGTCTGCCGCCTGGCTGTTGGCGGGGACCGCCGCGCTGTTTGTTTGTTCCGCCGTGGCGGGCGGAGTGTTAATGCGGCGGGCTGTGTTGGCGGTTCCCGCCAGGGTCAGAATTGCATATTTTGGACCGCCGGCCTGTTGGCGGGTTGGCCGCCGCTTTATCACCGACCGCCAGGGTCGGAATGAGGGCCACTGTCTTGTTCCCAATGGGAAATGTTATTACTAACTGAATTATGGGTTGATGACTTCAATTAATGAACCCCTCAAAGATAGAACATTCTCACAACAAATAGAGAAAGTGACATGGGATGGAGTGTTTCTATCAACTTTAAGGAAGAGTTGCCCTGGAAGACCATTCAACTGGACTTAGCCATGAGGTGCGAAACTCTATTTGGTCAGGTTCAAAACTCCATAGTGCAGGCTGTGACCTACATGACTGTCTGTTCACCACCTAGTTTAACGAGTGATGTCACCAACAAGGTTCTCATTCTGTGTGGAGACATATCTTTGAGATTTAGCAAACTGAAGGTAATTAGGGATTTTAGTTTACAGTTGGATTATGTATGGGATAATAAAAGAGCATTTTCTAGAATCCTTTGCAATAACCCAATTGGTCCCTGATGCTATGAATTATGGCAGCTATACTGTGAATTTAATCTGGACCTCCTCTAATGGTGCTGGAATCAGGGACAATTCTCCTCTATCTCGGTCAGACCCTCAGCTTACTCAATTTGAATAAAACATTTCTCAGTGTAAAGCTCAAGGACTTAATGTTTTTCAACCATCTCTCAGTTATATATTGTATTATATATTTAACCACATCCAGGTATGAATTAACTACATTCCCAATGGAATTTGAAAGTATGAAATGTTTAATTTTTTAGAACTGCTCTATATTAGTCCGGAAGAATCAAATACACATTTTAAAATTTAGACAAAGATAAGATTTCTGACTTCTCAATATTCATCTTTTACCTGGATACTCTAGCGAATTGTTCAACCTCCTTAAAAATACTGGCATGGAAGTGTCTGGTTTGAAACATAGAACAAAATATCTTCCATTCTGAGGAAACGTTTACTTCCTTGTCACCATATTTAAATCCTATGAAAGAGGAATTCTATCACAGCCTTGTAAGGAATGGCTCCAAAGGTTAAAGAAATATACGAGCAAATGGGGCATCTCCATCTAGTGCCTCTTTATAGAGAGAAATGTGAAAAAAATCATTCTATCAACATGATTTTAAGTTTTGGGAGATCAATGCAAGAAACCAGTAATTTTCATGAAATAAATAGCAATCCCATACAAATGGAGAGCCCGTCTAAAAAATCCATCCAACTCCATCACTTTAGCTGTAATGCAATGAAGATTTATGTAAAATATTCAAAAATGTTCTATCATTAGCTAATATTAAAGAATATTTAGCAAATCCAGATTAAGTCGAAGGTGTGGATCCTGAATTCTAAGTAAGAAATATTGCTATACCTTAATTGCATAGCCACACGATTGAGGACAAAAATATTGACAGGCACGTATGTATCTTTTTTCTACACTCACTCTATACTTTTCAAACACTCACCCTAGTCCCAGGATGCTTGTTTCTGGCCCAGGGAGGACCTGGCTTGACAGTTAGGGCTGGACTTTTCTCAGGGGGAGCAGGGTCAAGACTGATTTGCATATGGCTGGGTCCAAACTGGGGTGACTTTGCGAGCAAAATAGCAATGGATTAAATGAAACCCAGTGAGTGTTTGAAAAGTTTCAACATTCTGTCCATCATTTTATTTTGTAGTTTTGCTATGTCCGCCCTAAATGGCTAGGGCATTCCCAGATGTGGGTCCCTTACCTCGCTGCACCACTGGATTCAAGATAGCCTGGCTGATGAGGGGTAATACCCCGAAACCGGTCCCAGGACGCTTGTTTCTGGTCCAGGGAGGACATAGCTTGTCAGTTCAGGCTGAACTCTTCCCATGGGGAGCTGGGTTAAGACTGATTTGCATATGGCTGGGTCCATACTGGGGTGAAGTGGTGAGTAAAATAACGATGGATTAAACCCAGATCTGTGACTGGGGTGAGTGTTTGATATTTAGAGAGATGCCAAGTTCTAGATAGTCACAAATCAAGAATTTGATTGATCAAGAATTTGCCCCCAATGTAGCATGAAAATAGGGCTCTTTTGATTATCAGTGCCACTCTCACAGTAGCCACGTTCAGCACTGTTGCCTTTGATGTCCTGTATAGTTGACCCCAAACCTAAGGTGACCAGATTTTCACAAACAAAAACCGTGATGGGCACAAATTTAGAAATAGTACTACATGTTGACACGTTATTCACCTATATTTATATATATATAAATAAATATATATATATATATATATATATATATATATATATATCTTCATGCCAGCTTAAAATACAGGTTAAAGATGCCGCACTCACAGAATTCTGTGATTAATCTTCTTTTATTCAACAAGAAAAATATATAATTATATACAGGTGAATGACGTGTCATTTAGTGATGTATATGTGTATATATATTAACCCCCCCAATTGCTGTCAGAAGTTCCAGAGTCTGACTGTTGATGACCTGGGCCCTAGCTTATGGGTTCCTTATTCACCCCTCATTAAATCCTGCTGTGCTGTCTAATTGGTGCGAGGCAGCACAGCAGGTGACTCTGCAAATGTTAAGTTGTGTCTCTGGTGTGATAAGAGGGCTGGATGAAATGTGAGCCTGCACAACTCTGTGATTAATTTCCACGCTCATCCGACCCTCTGTCAAAAACCGGAACATGTCTTTGGTTTGACAAAAAGTGTCAGACACTGGCACATTCCTTAAAAAAACGAGGCTGTCCGGGCAAAACCGGGACGTCTGGTCACCCTACCCAAACCACAGGATGCAAAAATAAGTTCATCTCAATTAGCTGCAGCAGATATAAAGTGGTAAAACTGCAGGACACACCAGTAGAAAAGCAACTGTTGAACTTATATCCACATGGGTCAGTAACATGCTCAACCTCTAGCAACACATTTTCCACTGATGATGATGCATGTAGCCTGCTTTGCTCCTGTCAATTGAAGAAATCAAGGTCATAATTGATAATGGAGATAAGGCTGGGTTACACCTGATGGGTATATTTGTCAGTTATAATCCACTGAGCCACAAGGAGTTTAGATAATGTCTATCTGAGATAGGCAACAATAAAGAAGTTCTGAAATGGTTCTAGTCTTTTCGTGTATCACATTTTCAAACTGTAGCATTGCCAAACGCTATCCCTAACTCCTTTTACGTGATGTTTTCTGTGGCATCCCCACAGGCTTTTCTATGTCTTCCTTACTGTTCAATATCAATGTCAAGCCTATAGCTAAACTGATTGGATGTAGGGCATAGTCCTATGCAGTTGACACACATCTTATTATCAGAGTAGACAGGGAAGCTTTAGATTCCACTGTGACGTTGAGGGGCAGTGTTACAGTGTCTAACAATGTTTAGGGTATCATTTACTCACAGTAAATGTAAGTAAGATGAAGTGCAGTAACAGCACTCTTTACTGGGTCTCTGCTCTCTGGCCAGGTTGCCTGGAACCACAACAATCTCTAGGGGAGTTTATCAATCATGAGATCTTACATAGGAAGCAGATAAATGCATGGGCAAACACATTTCCATTGACTGTGTATTGTTTAGGAAAGTCCTTCCTTTCTTTCCTAACAAGGATGATGTCTCCCATGTTGTCACATGCAATCCCTTTTGGATGTGTACTGCAACTGCCTGTACTTGAAGATGCCTTGTTACGTACTAAGACCAGTGTGCCCTGTGAGGAAGAGGATAGTGCTTAAAGGAAGCAAGGTCCAGTTGGGGATCCTGTTCAGTGGATACCCATTGCAGGGTGTGAGGAGGTGGTTGCTGCATCGATCAGGCCATCCCTTATGTGCAGATTAGAGTCATGACCCCTTGTGCCAGAAGGGGCTGCAGTGAAGATAGTCATTGTTGCACTGATCGGGCCTTGCCTATGTGCAGGGTAAACTCAGCGACCTCGCATGTCAGAGTGAGCCACCTTGAAAATTACATTGCTGCTGTGTCGATCATGCCATTGCCCTCTGTGGACTAAAGTCAGTGACCTCTTTTGTTATAGGTGGTCACTGTAAAGGTTGCATTACAGCTGATCTGATTGGGCCGTCAACCATGTGCGTAGTAAACTCACTGACCTCATATGCCACAGGTGGCTACAGTGAAGGTTACAATAGTGCTGTGCCGATTGGGTCGCCACCTGGGTACGGAGTGAAGTCAGCTGCCCTGTATGCCAGAGGGGGCCACTGTAAAGAGAAAAGATCGTTGTCTGGTTTCAATGTCGAGAGGAGAGGATGTCTGGTGACCTGTGTATGTAACGAGCTCCAACTAAAGGATCAGAACACGAGCGATCATCTCCCGACCTGCAAGAATGATCAGAGGAACTTACCGTGCCAGTGGAGGAGGCACTGAGTATGAACAGATGCTACCCCTAAAAAGTCAAAAGTGCTACTCACCGCCAACAGCTGCTGCAGCCCTCCACAATGTCTGAGTGTGGAATATTCCAGAGAATCCGGGGGCACAACCCCTGCAGGAGCTGGTAAACCTGATCATGGAGCCGGAGAGACCAGGGGAATTTGTCCTGCTTTATAGCACTTTGGGCCCTGGAACACTTTTGACATTGGAAGAGTCAGAGTGAGACTCCTGAGACTTGGACTCCTAGTGGGGCCTAACCTGAATGTTGCCTATCGTGAATGGGGAACAGGAAGTACCTTAAGAGAGAGAGAAGTAGGACTCAGGGGCCTGCCTGTCAAACACTAAAGTACTGACCTCAGGGAATTGTGGGAATTATTTGTGCATGGTGTATTTTACTTTGCGTTCGTATATAATATTCCTTTTTTCATAAAAACACATTTTTGACTGGATAATAATTTATTGCTGCTATTGAACATATATTGAGATGTGTGCCTGTGTTCACCCCCCTTGCATCTACCTCCCTCCAAGAAGCCTTGGACTGCTCAGCCTACGCTCCTACTGAGAATCAAGTGCTGAAGGAATACTTGGCCCAGTTGCTCAGGACCTATAGTAAGTCGGGACGTTAAGAGTAAAAGTCCTCAACTCCCAATTGGTTGGGCCTAGTTGCTCCTGCATACCCCAGGTCCTCTAAAAAGAGGTCTGACATCAAACAAGCACAGAAAATATCAACTTCTCAATTAACATATTAATCTAACCCTCCTGTCATTTCATATTGAAGAGACAGTTACAGATCTGCAGACAAACTAGGACCAAATGTGCACAAGACATACACCACTTCCTTGTGAAAGACAAGTATCCATCTTGTGAATAACTTGACCGAAGAACCTCAATGAGGACATATACTCGTGATCACATGGATTTACAAATACAATTATGTCAAAAGGTTCCCCAGTTGTGGCATCCTTGTGAGCAGGGGTATCATGAAACCCCACCCCTTTAGCAGCTACAGCGAGGGTGGAGTTCTTGATGGGCCTCTTCTGTCCTCAACTCAGCACACAAAGGCTCATAAATGATGTGTGGGTGAGTGAAATTATGGATGGATGGAGGAGTGTGTGAATGAAACAGTGGATAGATGTGTGAGTGAAAGGGTGGATGGGAGAATGAGTGAAAGGATGGGTGAATGAAAGAGAGGGTGGATTGACAAATGGGTCGATGGACTGATAAGTGATAGGATGGATCCATAAATGAAAGGGAGGTTGGGTGGATGGCTGAAAGGGTGGATGTATGTATGAGTGAAAGGGTGAATGGATGATAAAAGAATGTGTGGATGCTTGAATGAGTGAAAGTATGGATGGATGAATGGATGGCTGGGTGGAGTAACAGGGTGAATGGACCCTCCCAACTTTAGCAGCTACAGCAGGGGTGTAGTTCTTGGGCCTTGTGTCTGAAACTTGCAAACACTTGGGTGGACTGAAAGAGTGGATGCATGACACAAAGGATGGGTGGATGAGTGAAAGGAGGGTGGCTGGAAGGATGGATATATGAGAGAAAGAGAGGGCGGGTGAACGGATCAAATGGTGGATGGAATGGTGAGTGAAATAATGGATGGATGAGTGCATTAGAGGGTTAATGGATGAACAGATGAGTGAAAGCATGGATGGATGAGTGAGTGAAAGGATGGATGAGTGAAAGGGTAAATGGATGGATGAGCGGATGGAAGGGTGGATGGATTAGTGAAAGGATGGATGGATGAGTCAAAGGGAGGATGGAAGGGTAGATGGAGTGAAAGGATGGATGGGTGGACAAGCGAAGGGATGAATGGATAAATGACTAAAAGGATGGATGAGTGAAAGGGTGGATGAAGAGATGGATAGGTGAAATGATGGATGGATGAATGGATGGATGGTTGATGGATAGGTTTGGATATGGCTGGATAGACAAAATGGTGAAAGACTGAATGATGAATGAAAGAATGAATGGATGAAAGAATGCCAAGGTGAAATAGTAAATATGAGCAAGTGGATGGAAGGATAAAAGAATGGGTCGTGATGGCTTGCTTCATTTACTTTTGCCATAAGAGCTTTTGTTCGAAGTGGGGGCTAATTTAATTTTCTGGCTACTTCCTTGCTTGCAATACTTGCACCTACTCAGCAATTGTACAGAGCTCCTCCACATTTCCAGACCTGCAAACTCACATGGTACCACCGTGTGACACACAATATTGGCTCCCCTCACACGGTCTCCCAGTGAGGAGCCAATATCACACGGTGGCAGGGAAAACGAGCTAAAAACCACTATAAACAGTGATTTTCAGCTTGTTTTCAGAGGCTTTACATTGCTGATGTCTATTGATGGGCGAGAAAAGACCCCAGGACATCGGCAGGAGCCTCAGCAAGCATTTTCTTTTGTGGAAGAAATTTGGGGCTGGAGTGGGGCAAAAGTGACTATTGGGTGCTTCTTAGCATGAGGCCCCACCCCCTCTAAGCCCTGCCCCCTCCTCACACTGTGAAGTTTTTGGTGAAGTTGACAGGTCTGTATTTTGATAGCCGAGCTAAGAAAGGAGGCTTGGAACACACTATGGTACTTGGTACATGTCAGGATACAAGTCTTGCAACCCATACTTTCTTCTCTTTGGACAACAAAAAATGTTCAAAATGAGTCTAGAGTAGCCTTGACAGTGAAAATTTCAATTATACATCATCATTCTACAAGATACCCTGTGATCTCCTGCTGGACAACACACAGGAAGTTACATGCAGCAAAACCAGTGCGTGGAACGCTGGAGACTGTCTTGGCCCTGAGTCCTTAATGTGATATCTGCTTTCAGCAAGAGATATGCCTGGCAGACTGGCAGGCTGGCCCAACTGCTGAAGTCCTGTGAAGAAGCACCATCGGAGAACCTCAGTGAATAGCTGCATAAAGTTCTACCGCGTGTATTGCTTGTCCTTTTCAGTGACACTGGACCACAGCAGCAACAGCTATCATGTTCTGTTTGCTGTGTTGACAGTAGAAGCCAGAGAACATACTTACCTCTAGGGCAGCTGCTAGTGAGCGGGATGACACCTATTTTTTACTTCCTTTTTTGGAAAGAGTTTCCTGTATCACTCGCCCTCAGGTTTGATGAAAATATTCAGGAGTGAAGATCTCGACTTTTTACAAGTAAAATAAATTAATGCGATTTCCCCTTGCAAAAGGGACACATACGTTGCTCAGACCCGATCTCCTAGACCTCAAACTGCCTCTGTGACGTGTTTCATGACCGGTCACAGAACTTAGGTGGATAGGGCTAGACACTGAACCATAGAAAAACACATAGAACATAACAAGCAGCATCACTGTACTGAGCATCCAGTTTGACTGAAAATGTGTTTCCATCCAATACTCGTAGAGACACATCCATTATAATTATGGAATCCGTGCCTGCTAGGCTTGATCTAATCTCCATGGAATAGACCCGTTTATCCTCCTCCACCGAAAACCTCTCACACTTGAACACAAACGCTGATCATCAATTGACCCCCACATGGGAGAATCTCACATTCCAGTAATACATAGAGCAACCAAGGATTGTCATGCTTCTCCAACCTCTTTCCGGTAAAAAGCAAAACACATCTGCCTTCATCCAACAGAATGAGGAATTGCCCCACTAAAGTGTCAGTTAAACTTCTAATGCAAAGAAGGCAACCCATGGAAGTATTTTAGCTAACCAATGGAAGTGTTTTAGCTATCATTCTAGACCAGTACATGAATGTTATAATTTATACAGAGACACAAATGAATAATATCTCTGAACCTCTCCGAATTCTTTTACCACCAAATGATTCCATCCTCAGAAAGGAAAGCTAGGATAAATGTAGCTACATCATCCACTAAAGGAATTTCTCGTGCTCACTAGTCCTTCGCAAGCTTTCAAAATATTTCAGATTTACAAAATTAAGGGCCAGATGTAGAAAGATTCCAAATTGCGATTTGCAATTTGCCAGTCCCTGCGACTCGCAAATTGCAAGTCGCAATTTGGAATGCAGAAAGGTGTCTCAGACACCTTCTGCAACTCGCTATGGGGTCGCAAAGACCCACCTCATAAATATTTATGAGGTGGGTCGCAGTTTGCGACCCCATAGCGAGTCTAGGCACTCATGGGGATGGTGGCCTGCTGGAGACAGCAGACCACCATCTCCGTGACTGCTTTTAAATAAAGCAGTTTTTTTTTTTCTCTTTGCAGCCCGTTTTCCTTAAAGGAAAACGAGCTGCAAATAGAAAAAAATACCGAAACCTTTTGTTTCGTTTTTTTTTCAGAGTAGGCAGTGGTCCATAGGACCACTGCCTGCTCAGAAAAAATAATTTTGTGAGCATTCACAAAGGGGAAGGGGTCCCGTGGGGACCCCTTCCCCTTTGCGAATGAGTTACCATCCACTTCAAGTGGATGGTAACTGCGAGTTGATTTGCGACCGCTTTCGCGGTCACAAATCAACTTAAATCGCGGTGCGAGTCGCAAATAGGAAGGGAACACCCCTTCCTATTTGCGAGTCGGAAACACATTTTGCGAGTCGGTTCCGACTCGCAAAATGTGTTTCTGCATCGCTTGAGGGCTTTTGCACCTCGCAAACGGCGTTTTTCGCCGTTTGCGAGGTGCAAAAGCCTACCTACATCTGGCCCTAAGATCTTTACACTTCAAGCTAGGACTGAAGATGTAGATTTGCTGAGAGTCCTAGTAGTGTCCGAACCTCTATGGAGGTATCAATACCTAGCATACTCGCGATAGAAGGAAGGAGAAAATGGGCTAGGGTGAGAGAGAGTACATTAGCCACAACAGAGCTTGCTCGAATACTGGGGGGGATGATATTGTCATGAGAACTCATGTCACCCAAGATACTGGCGTTGCTCTCCAGAATGCCCAGGAGATGGAGATTAGTGAATAGAAGCAGATGGAAGAACTCCAATAACAGATAATACAGACAATTAAGGACAATCCAACAAAAGGGTTCCTAGGGAAGGAGTATTGTGACCAAAGAGGCTCAACAGCAATAGAGGTACAGGATGTAGGGCTAGGTGCATGAACTATATGAAAGTGGAGAGCCAATACAACCATGAATCATTGCCAGTCAAACAGACCTGTGTGTAGTGCAGTTAAACATACCAGTGATCCGGAAGTGGTAGTCTGGATGATTCCACCCTCTGATTCATAGTAGTCTAGCTTTCCCCCTCGCCATTGCCCAGTATTCCAGGGTTTCCAATCCCTTCCTCATCTAAATCTGATGGTTCAAAACTTAACATGAAGGGCAAAAAACTGATAACCAACCCCTTCCATTTTATCTCTTGGATTGAAGTCCTGAAACTGCTCCACATTCTTTGAACTTCACCTTATATTCCCATCCAGGAAAGAATTCCACCTTCGCAACTAAACATACTTTACTTCTCATCTCCTGTCAGTTCTGTATACATGTGTTTTTGGGTAATCTATAGCAAATGGAATAACTACTTAGATCCTTCTGTCTCTGAACTAATCAAATTCTTCCTAGCAAACAACCTAGCACAACAGTGAGCATAACCTCCACTCTAAACGTGTTTCACTGAATCTACTAATCACTGATCAAAACCTATTAAAACTATAAAAGCCTGTAAAGGAGCAGAGGAGCCAATGCAAAGGCAATGCATTGGCTCTGATCCGCGCAGTCAGAAGATGCATCATATTTGAGCTGTGCAGTTGTCGATCATCGAGCAGTGGTGTGGCATTGGACTCCCTTTGAGAAGGCATTGCGTCTGTATTGAGCCACACAACTAGGTGATGGGAAGGTAAGGCGTCAAGACCATAGGCAATGCACCGGTTCCGAGCCATGCTGTTGGTGCTGCGAAGTCTTTGTCCTCGGTTGCAGCAGCGAAGCACCGCTGACAGGAGGCGATGCAGAGGTTCCGATCAGCACAAATATGGTCATGCATCGACGTTTTTAGCGCATCAGTAAACTTACAAGGGGCTGCAAATAGGTCGACAAGCCTTTTGACTTGTTTAAGATATTCTTACTGTAACTCCAGTACATAATCAATAATCAATACACAATAATCAATAATCATTAGTCATCAATAAAATCAATAATCACTGGAGTGAGTAAATGTCACGCACCATAACCTTTCAGCCATGAATAACCACACCTTTAGTAAAGGTTTAGTAAGTTTCAGCTGCAACAAAGTAATTACGTACATAGAATTCAGTAAAATAACTTGTCAACCATTAGTCCATGTAATTCATCAGTCATTATGTGAATACCCTCAACTAACCTCAGATTAGCATCAGCATGTTGGGCTTCATGCAAAACAATTTAGAACACAAATTTAGGAAAAACATCTGGCTATGGAATTATCAAAACAGCGCAGTTGATACCTAGAAAGAAAAGGCATAAAACGCATAACAGTCACATCGTCATATCTACCTATCCACAGTATGGGTCAGCAAGCAGAATCCGTCTTCATCCTCAGGTCATCAAATCGATCAGCAAAGCATCAGGCTGTCAGTCAGAGAGTATGAGCCCAATGACAGAATCTAAAATCTTTTCTATAGTCTCTTCGTCTCTCAAACTCGCAGTAATTGTCTAGATCTGAGTAATTCTTCTCTGTCGTGTTGTTATATCAAAGTGACCTAAACTATCCCTTAATTGCCTATTGGTCAGTTAATCGTACGTTTATACACTACCCAATAATATTTCTATACCAAATCTCAGAATTCTAATATTTCCCTCTTCTCATGAAGTTGATTGTTCCACTTTACGATGTCCTCATCATCCGGCTCGTCAGGTAACAATATTGTTGCATCTTCAGCTCCAGTCAGTGTCTTCATTGTTCGCATCCTGGGAAAGTACATCTCATACACATTACACATAAATTGTTACTCTAGCATGAACATCATCTCCTGTTCTCACGAAAGCTTCTGTTAAACACTTTTAACAAGACAATGGACATTTCACAGTTTAGTTTACTCTGTCAGCATTTTATTTAACGCTAAGGAATACCGCTTCTGCATGAGGCCTGGCAAAACTAGGCCAAGACACGCGTAAAGTTAAGGACTACAATTAATAAGTAAGAGCATATTTCATAACCCTAAATATGACATATGACTACATTAATCTAATACATTTTCAATATTTCACAAGTATTAATCATCAATTAGTATATTTCGCAATGCCACATTTCTCAAATGCATGCATTATTTCTCTACGTTATTCATTTTCTACATAATTCAATTATTCATAATACATAAAAACTCAATAATAATTTCTAGCTAAAACACCTGCTCTAGCAATCCCTCCTCTGATGACTAAATGTGTCATCACACTAATTACAACCCACAACTTTATAGTTCAATTTCTTCAAAATGTTGTCTCCTTGAATTTTCCCTGTAAATTCTTTCCCTTTTCTTTTCTTCCCTCCTATGATTATTTTTAGACTTCTTCAATTTAATTCTTTTGCATAATTTGCACAATCGCCATATCCCTAATAGACAAACCACGACAATTAATATTCCCTGTAATATTTTAAATAGAACCCCATTCCAAATGTTGTTGAGACAATTTCCCACTGAAGCAAACCCTTTGCCAACTTTTTCCCAAACACCCGGTTCCTTCAATTCTTTCAAATCAGCACATGCATTAGTCAGCTTAGTAAGTAAGTCTGTTATCTCTTTACTACTATCATGAATATTCGAGCAACAATGCCTAGAGTTAATCATTTTACAGACTCTGCCATCCTTCACTAAAAGAATGTCTAAAGCAAGACAATTTGAAAAGTCATAGCTCTATCAACAGCTAATTCAGTATCTATCAGGGGTATAGCCCCTGAAAAATTTGTCAGCATGTTATCCACAATAGTGGACAACTTTCTAATCTTGATCGAATTGAAGATGACTCCCACTGAAGGAATCACCTCACCATATATATCTCCCGCTATCGCTTTCAGAAACGTCTTCAAATCCTCCATCTGGTAAATCTTTGGGAAAACAATCCCCAAATAACATGTCCCATACCATCCTCTTGGAAGACGGAAATAAGCATTAAGTCCACATATATAATATATCACATGAATAGAAGGGTCCTGCCTATTCCACATAAACGTCCATTTACTCTGAAACAAAAACAAATGCCTGCATTCACTTGTACCCACAAATAAAGTGTCAGTGCATGACTTAGGCCTATATAACAAAGCTTCCCTACGTGAAGTGCATCTAAAGCTAATTTAACTTGCATTTTAATTGTACTATAAACAAAATCATTCTTGTAAGTTGTTTTCTTTAAGCCTTTTTCTAATTTCTCCTTCAGCGCTTTTCAAGTTATTTTTATGCGCGTAAGCTGTACCAAACGTCAATGTAGGTTCAAAAAATCCTCTAACACTGTGTCATTATCCTTAGCTACTCTACTCAAATACCTAATGATAGGAACAAACGAAAACACAACATCATGATTAGTGGAGAAATATTGGATATACTCCTGGTTATAAAACCTTGTTAGTAACAGACTACAACTTATCCCATAGGTTAAGGGTAAGCTAAGATAGGTGACTCCTTCCTCGACTGATGAAGGAATCTGCGTACACACAAGACAATTTTTCGCATCCATTGTCTCAACATACTCACTCAATAAGCTATGCAAAACATTAAAAGAAAGTTCTCCCTGCGCATTAGTATAATCATGTAAATACTTCTAAACCTCTCCAAGGCTCTTAGTGCAGTAGTCGTCTCAGAAGCAGAAGTATGGTTGGCTCCTCTCGCATCAAGAGCAGACATACCCACAATCAATACAATAAACAATATCCCACACATTATTGCCAAACCGATGCTCATATATTTACAGTGCCTAGCATCTCAAACCTGCTTATCAAAGTCAGCCATGATCTGTAGAGAATCAGAAAGCAGAAGTAACATAGGTAAACGTGCCGCAAAAATTTAAAAATCAAAAATAGACAACTCTTCTTTCAGCAGTTCATTTTCACTTCCAGGAACCCTTTTTCCTTGTCAAAATCAGTTAGCAGCTTGTCAAAATCAGGTTTCAAAAGTCAAATCAGGTTATCAATGTATTTTCCGGTTACTTTCAACAGTCTCTTTCTCAAAAATAATTCTCAGATTATTTCAACAGTTCATTTCATCAATCTTCTTCACGTCACCTCAAAATATTGACTTGGAACCTCTCTATCAAAACAAAAAGACATAAACTCTTGTTGCCATTCATTTGTAGTTGCATACGCCCATTCAGGACCTGCGTTTCTATGACTTGCTATTCCCCTTCTTTTCAACTTTCGATCACCATTCAGCTCTCCTTCACTCATTTATTCTTTTCTCGTAGTATCTACTTCTTCCTCTATGGTTGGTTTGACAATCACCTCTTTCCTTTTCTCCACTTGAGATTTCGGCCACTTATCTCCCTTCAGTGAACCTTCCGTCAGTAATCTCTTCAGGACTGAACTTGAACCCATTTCTTTCTCTGTGGTGTTTTCTCTTGACGGATCTGCAACCGGTTCAGGAGGAGTCAGATCACTTTGACTTTGATCCACCTCAACTACTTCCCCTTCTCGGTCTGGCAAATGCTCTGTTTGTCTCTCGGAATCGTCTGCTTCTGGGAGAGCCCACTCTTGACTAGGTTCTCCTGCTGCTTCAGTTGAGATAGGTTCTCCGATACTATCCTGGAGGTCTCCGCCCTCGTCTCTCACAAGAGTAACTGAACCTTCCTCAACTAGCTCAGATCCGGCCTCAGTTCCTCTTTGTTCTTCTTCTGGCCCTGAGATTTGTCTCACTATTTTTGGCACTCTCAACAACGCTTCTTCATGATCCAGTGGACATGCCACTTTCTTTGTGTGACCCGTGTTAATCCAGTTCGGGATCTCAGCACACTTCACAGCTGTTGTAGTTGTCTGGCCCACTTGGTATGGTCCCTTCCAGCAAGACTCCAAACACGTCTTTCTCACATGCTTTCGGACAACAACCCAGTCTCCAGGTCTCAGGTTGTGCCCTGGGTCATGGATCGGTAGCAGTGTGGTGGCCTCCACCAGCTGAGAAAAAGAGCGGACTACATTAGCCAGACCCTTGCAGTAATCCAACACCATATCATCTGTAATGTTGACAAGTGCATTTGCTGGTACTGCTGCAATCTCATTGCTCTGCCTATGAGAATCTCATGAGGCGACAGTCTTGTCTTCCTATCAGGTGTTTTCTCATTGACATCAACACCAAAGGCAATGCATCAGGCCATGTCAAATTCATAGCTGCACACATTTTTGTAATTCTTGACTTCAAAGTACCATTCATCTGCTCCACTAGTCCTGATGCTTCTGGGCAGTAACTACAATGCAACTTCTGCTCAATGTTCAATGCTGCACATAATAATTTAATCACTTAGTTACTGAAGTGACTACCCCTATCTGATTCTAAAGAGATCGGAAACCCAAAGCGCAGTATCAATTCTCTAAGCAGCAGTTTCGCTACAGTGAGACTATCGTTTCTGCATGTAAGGTGAGCTTCAATCTCGTGACTAAAGATGCAAACAATCACCAACACATATCTCAAACCTCCACACACAGGCATCTCAATAAAATCCATTTACATTCTGATGAATGGACCTCCTGCTCTTCCAATGTGGCTCAAATTAACCACTGTCCCTTTCCCCGTATTTAAATGCTGACAAATGACACAACAATGGCAAACTGCTTCAGCGGCTTGTCTAAACTTAGGGTTGAACCAATCTGTTTTAAACAGACGAATCATGGCATCCCTCCTAATGTGTGCTTGACCATGATAGTACCTCGCCATTTGAGACAACAGGCAATTTGGCAAGACCAATTGACCCTCCTCAGAAACCCACAATTCATCCTCTCTTTGTACATATTTCAATTTGCTCCATGAACGTTTCTCCTCTCTGTCAACATTACTCTGTAAAAACTTTAATTCTTCCAAAGTGTCGATCACTTTCAATGCATAACTCGTACATGTTGTGTCTTCTTCAGGTAACAATTCCCACTTGTCCTTGAATGATATACAGTTCAATGCGCAAAACATTGCAACTTGATCTGCATGTCCATTCCCCAATGACACGTAGTCCTGTGACTTTAGATGTGCACTGCATTTTACCATGGCAATTTCTTCAGGCAATTGAATTGCATATAACAGCTCCTTTATCTCTCACCATTTCTCACTGGTGATCCAGAAGAGGTCAGGAAACCTCTCTGCGACCACAATTGACCAAAATCATGAACTATTTTAAATCCATATTGGCTATCCGTATAGATAGTAACCCTCAACTGAGCAGAAACATGGCACGCTCTAGTAAGAGCGTCCAGTTCCGCCACCTGAGCAGAATACACTCCTCGAAGCCAGGAAGCTTCTAAGGTACCTGTAAATGTGCACACAGCATAACCTGCTCTCAGTGTCCCTATGTTGTCTCTCAGACATGAACCATCAACAAAAATAATTTGATCACTTTCTTCCAATCTGGTATCTCTAATGTCAGGTCTCGGTTTTGTGCACAACTCAGTAACTTCGAGACAATCATGTTCAACATCTTCCTCCTTTTCAATTTCATCAGCATCACTCGGAAGTAAACTTGCCGGGGTCAGCACTGTACATCTTTTAAGTGCCACGTTTGGTGCTCCCAAAATACTCTTCTCATACCTAGTTAACCTAGCACCAGTCAAGTATTGTGTTTTCGTCCTTGTCAGTAAAATCTCAATCGATTGAGGTACCATTACAGTCAGGGGATATCCCATCACCACACCTTCACACTGTGAAAGACTCTGACCAACTGCGGCAACTGCATGCAAACAACCTGGTAAGGCTGCTGCAACTGGGTCCAAAGTAGCTGAAAAATATGCTACTGTGCCATGAGCACTTCCATGGACCTGAGTCAAGACAGACAATGAACATGCATCACACTCATGACAAAACAATGTGAAAGGCTTTGTGTAATCAGGCATATGCAATGTTGGAGCTCTGCACAAACTCTCTCTCAGCTCAGTGAATGCTCTCATTTCATCCTGGTCTAGCACTATGGGATCAGTGACTTCCTTATGAGTCAGCTTCTGCAATGGTCTTGAAATGACTGAAAAATTTGGGATCCATTGGCGACAATAGCACACCATTCCCAGGAACATCCTGATATCTGTCTTGTTAGTCGGGGGACTTATCTGCAGTATCATTGTAATCCTTTCTATGGATATTTTCCTCGACCCTTTCTCAATTTGGTGACCCAAATACTTCACCACTTTCTGACAGTACTGCAATTTTAGTGGAGACACTTTATGACCATATTTTCCCAAATGATTCAACAGGGCAATCGAGTCATACTTACACTCGTACCTTCTCTTGGACGCAATCAATAAGTCATCAATATACTGCACCAGAGTCAATTGGAAAGAAAGGCAATTGTAATGACTCCAAATTCTTTTTCAAGATCTGGTTGAACAAGGAAGGTGATTCTGTGTACCCTAAAGGAAGCCTACACCAGCAGTAGGCTCTATCCAGGAATTTGAAACAAAAGAGAAATCGACTCTCCTCATGAAGAGGCACAGAAAAGGTCGCTTGTGACAAATCAATGACCGTGAACCATTCTGCATCATATAGAATCTGGAACATTATCACAGCTGGTTTGGGCACTATGGAACAGCACTTGACCACAATCTAATTTATTTTTCTCAAATTCTGAACAATCCGAACCTTTCGACATGGCTTCTTCAAACCCATTATCAGTGAATTACATGGACTGCTTAACACCTCCTTCGGAACCCCCTGCTTCACAAAATCTGCAATTATATGAGCTACTTTCATCAGGACATCTTGCAGAGTTGCAGCACAGAATAACCCACTTCCAAGGGCCCAGGACTGGAATGGCATCACTTTGCAGGGCAGGATTCGCAAGTGGTAGAGCCCAGATGCTTTTGGAGAGTTGGAGGCAGTCTTTGATGTCCCTGAGACTGCAAGCCAGGAAGCCTCTGGAGTCACTTGGATCTGGGGATATGGAGATTCAGGTCCAGTTCTTCTCACTCGTAAGCAAGGAGGCAGCAAATGGCGGGGCAGGCACAGTCAAGCAGGTGTCTAGCAAAGTCCAGCAGAATTCCAGCAGCGTGTCAGCCCCTTCAGCACAGCAGTCCTTCTTCCTGGCAGAGTGCCCCCAGGTCCAGAAGTGTACTGATTTGGTAGCTTCATAAGTCCAGTTCGTAGACCTAGTGGTGCCTTTGAAAATGGGGGTGACTCCAAAGAGGGACTTTGAAGTGCATACAGGTCCTCCCCTTTAGCTGCATACCCCACACAACCGGGGGGTATGCAGCCCTTTGTGTGGGGACAGGCACAGCCTTATAAAGGTGCAAGTGTCAGCTCCTTCCTCCTATCAAACTCAAGAAGACCCAGCAGCCTGGTGATAGGCCATCAGGATGTAAATGGCACACCCCAGCTCCCTTTGTGTGTGACTGTCTAGAGGGAATGCATAAAGTCCAGCTGTCACCCAACCCAAACATGTGTTGGAGGCAGGTAGAAGGCACACAGAGCTTAAGAGCAGAGAAATGCCAATGTTCTTAAAGTGGCATCTTTAAAGTTGTTATCATAAATCCAACTTTACCATTAAAGATGATTTATTATAACAAGTCCATAAGTACCTAACATGACTGTCATACTCCTTCTCAATCATGGAATGTACTTAATAAAAGTATTAACCAATCCCAATGTTGTCCTGTGAGAGGGGTAGGCCTCACAGTAGTAAAAAACGAATTTGGGAGTTTTTCACTACAAGTACATGAAAAACTAAAATGTATATGTCCTGCTTTTTACTTACACTGCACCGTGCCCTGTGGACTACCTAGGGCCTACCATAGTAGTGCCTTATGTGTAATAAGAGGGTAGTTCACGGCTTGGCAAAGGGTTTAAATGCTAAGTTGATATGGCAGTGAAACTGCTCATACAGGCCCTGTAGTGGCATGTTTGAGACATATTTAAAGGGGCTATTTAAATGGGTGTCACAATCAGTGTTGCAGGTCTACTAGTAGCATTCAAATTACAGAGCACTTTATAGCACACCTTACTAGGGACTTATAAGTAAATTGAATATGCCATTTGTAGATACACCAGTGTTACCATGTTTTAAGGGAACAAACACATGCACTTTAGCACTGGTTAGCAGTGATAAAGTGGCCAGAATCCTATGGCCAACAAAAACAGGTCAGAAAATGTGAGACAAGGTAGGCAAAAAGTTTGGGGGAAGACCACCATAAGGCTGTCAGGGTCTAAAAACTGCTTTATGTTGTAATGGCAAATCTGTACAGCAGAGTATCTTTGCCCTCACAAAGTAATTGAACATATAATGCTAACATCTCTAGAAATAGCTTTATTTTAGGCAGAGAAGAAGTCACTTGATTAAGCAAAACTGCAGATAACATGAGCTGAGACAGGTGCCCCCGGTTCTGTTATGAAAGAGGTTTAAATTAATTTGAATAAGAGACGCACAGCAGAGACTTCTTGACTGAGCTAATAGGACTCTAGTTTCCTTGCCTATGAGTGCCTAGGTGACTTCAAGGCTTTAGTTCTTGAAGATCAGAAAGCCTGAACATCTTGGTATAACATAGTAGTACATTATAAATATGGTTTCAAAACAACATGGCTGATATAAAAATGGTTGTCTCAGAGACATAAAGCCAAGCATACATTCACAACCTCACAATAAAGGAATAACCTCATATGATGAAAATCAATGTCTGTGGAGAGAGGCTTGACTTTTTTACTGTCATGCATAATTGAGGTATTTTCCTTTTTATGAAAACATTATTCAAAACATAACAGGGTATGGAAAGTAAGTCAGTGCCTTATACCAAATAGTATGGTCATTGACAAAAACAATTAGCTTTTGCCATCTCAGTAGTTCAATTTCTAGATTGTGGACACGTTTTACCTGATGTAAAAGGGTATAACCATCTCTTACTTAACACAGCAAATATATTGCGCACCTATAGCGTCTGTACTACTTTTGTATGAAACATTGGCTGTCATGGAGAGTGCAATGCTCTTGTCTTTCCTCCCTTAATGATGAGAGAATTGATAAAATATTGACAAATAATAATTCAGTGACAGGTGTTTAGGGAGTTTTTAGGTTTGAAAGATGGCCAGTGTATCAAAGCAGTAGGGGTTTTTAGGATTCAGGGACGGGTTGGGCATTGGGGTAGAAAGGGTTTTTAGGATTCGGGATGAGTAATGTATTGGAGTTGTAAGGGGTTTTAAGGTTTAGAGGTAGGTAGATTATAGGGGCTGTGAGGGAATTATAAAATATAGGTACTGGTGTTTTAAAATTAATCTAAATTAATTTGAAAAGTACATTTCAATATTTAAAAATGTTAAACTTAATATTTATTTGAATTATAATTTAAAAGTAAAATACAATCTAAATTAATGAAATTAATTTAAATACTAGATACTTATATATATATATATATATACACATACATATGTATGAGTGCATATATATGTATACATATATATGTATGTATATATATATATATATTTACATGTGCATATATGTATGAAGGTTTTTATGTTTTTGCAACTAATATTTGTTACATCAAATAAAAGAAAAGGTATACATACCTACAAACCTGTGAGGTAATGATCTGCAGATATAAAGGCAGGTCATACAAAGATACTGCTGATGTAGTGAAATGTAATGTAAAGGCACTTCTGATGTAAAAACCTCAATGTAATGATTCCCAATGTAAATGACTGAGTTAACTGACATTTCAGCCAATAATGTGTGGAATGGTGGCACTGTGTGAGTTGGCAGTTCTGTATTTCGTTTAGTGTTGTAGTAGTGAGGAATAGATGCCCCAGAGCTTGATGTTTTCTTAAAATGCAAATTCATTAGCTGCTGCAACATAGGGCCAAATTACAAACTTGGCAGAAGGGATTACTCTGTCCCAAATGTGACGGATATCCTGTCCGCTGAATTACAAGTCCCATAGGATATAATGGAACTTGTAATATGGCGGGTGAGTTATCCGTCACATTTGAGACAGAGTAATCCCCTTTGCCAAGGTCATAATCAGGCCCATAGTCTTGTGCTGCTCACTCCTGCATTTTACCTACAGAATTGCTTCACATTAATAGTGGGTGGTGGCAGACACATGGAATGTGTTACATCTGCATAGTTTCATCAGAAACCTCAGAAAAAGGTTAAGTTGTCTGATCTTTTACCTTGGTCTCTCTGCTGGCCACTGCCACAGCCTGATTTGTCTTTTCATTGATTCCCAAGCTTGTATTCGTAGATTACCTTCCACTTTTCTAGTCTGATCATGCTTCCTCATTATTTCAACCCCTGGCAAACCCAACATTATGAGACATCATGACAACTGCAAACTAGCCACGTCACTCTCCAGGAACCTTTAAAACCTCAGTGCTTACTCCAAGCTTTACTGGACGCGGACAACCATAGGGTGCCACTTTCTCAAGGGCATTAGTTGTGCTATCTTTGAGGACTGCTAAGATGGCACCTCACACCATGTATGGGTGTGAGCTGACATCCAAGCATTTCTCAAAGATAGCATGACAAATACTTTTGACAAAGGGGCATCCTATTCAAATAAAATGTTAATGCTTCAAATATCTAGTAAAATAGACGCACGCATACACAATCGTAATGCCGTATATGTTCTGAAATGTCAACACAATCTCTGAAAAGTCACAGTATGAAACCTAACCTCCCTTGCCCCAAAAACCTTAGGGGGTACAGGCAAGCACCTGCGTAAACCAAAAAGCATACGCTAAAAATTCTGCTGGTGACACTGTCAACTTTATCAAAGATTTATTTAAGGCTTTCAGAGAACTGACATAGGGGGGCATTCCAACCCTGGCGGTCATCGACCGCCAGGGTGGATGACCACGGAAGCACCGCCAACAGGCTGGCGGTGCTTCCCTGCCCATTCTGACCGCGGCGGTAAAGTCGCGGTCAGAAAAGGGGATCCGGCGGTTTCCCGCCGGATTTCCCCTGTCTGGGCTGAATCTCCATGGCGGCGCTGCAAGCAGCGCCGCCTTGGAGATTCCGACCCCCTTCCCGCCACCCTGTTTCTGGCGGTTTTTACCGCCAGGAACAGGATGGCGGGAACGGGTGTTGTGGGGCCCCTGGGGGCCCCTGCACTGCCCATGCCACTGGCATGGGCAGTGCAGGGGCCCCCCTAACAGGGCCCCAGCATGATTTTCACTGTCTGCTTAGCAGACAGTGAAAATCGCGACGGGTGCAACTGCACCCGTCGCACCCCTGCAACACCGCCGGCTCCATTCGGAGCCGGCTTCTATGTTGCAGGGCCTTTTCCCGCTGGGCCGGCGGGCGCTCCTTTGGCGGGCGCCCGCCGGCCCAGCGGGAAAGCCAGAATGGCCTCCGCGGTCTTTTGACCGCGGAGCGGGCAAATGTCGGTGACCGCATGGCGGGCGGCGCGGTCAGAATGACCGCCATAGTCTCCTTCTGCTCCTACTCAATGGTTACATCTAAGCTAATATGCAATTCCCTCATGCTGCACTCCTATGGCGAAATAGTCTCCCTCAGAGCAAATAATAGTTGCTTCTCCACTTCTGCTTCTTTGCCTACTCAAGGGGATTTTTAATGCTCAAGCAAATTCACAAAATTCTCACCGTTTCAGAGCCTGGCATATGCAAGATCATCAAATCCTTAAAGGCTTCAGCACAGCCTCATGATACCTGTAATGTCAAGGTCATCAGACTCTGTGAATCAGCCCTCATCAGGATTGTAGGTTGGTCAGTAAGTTTGGAAGGGGTATACGCATCGGATTTTCCAACAATCACATTTCCATAAAATGCTAAAATACATTATAAGACACGCAGAACACATGAGAGGGGCTCAAGTGGCAGTAGAAAGGGACAGAAATGCATAATGGTAGCATTATTAAGTGAGAGATAACACAATGGTGGTCATTACAACCCTGGCGGACGGTGTTAAAGCGGCGCTAAGACTGCCAACAGGCCGCGGTAAAAAAAATGGAATTACGACCGTGGCGGAAACCGCCAACAAAGACAGCCACTTTAACACTCCGATCGCCACGGCGGTACAGACAAACAGCTTGGCAGTCACCAGCAACAGACAGGTGGAAGACAAATTACTGCCCACAGTATCACAACCTACCAATCGGGCACCTTTTCCGGGGCGGATTCACCGCAGACAAAAACACAGCAGAAACAGGACTTCGAAGGGAAAAAGCTCACCTCTACACACCCCACGAGGAATCCGGAAGCCATGGAACCAGAGCTGCACATCCTGCCAGCCCTCATCTTCTTGCTCCTTGTTAGAAATGGGGTCTTTGGTTGACAGTCAGGTTACCCCATGTTCAAGCAAGGACCCTCACTCTAGTCAGGGTAAAAGAGAATCACCCTCAGCTAACCCCTGCTTACCCCCTTGGTAGCTTGGCAGAGCAGTAGGCTTAACTTCAGAGTGCTTGGTGTAAAGTGTTTGTACCAACACACACAGTAACTTAATGAAAACACTACAAAATGACACAACACCAGTTTAGAACAATAGGAAATAGTTATCTAAACAAAACAAGACCAAAACAACAAAAAACCGACATACACAAGTCAAGTTATGAATTTTTTAGAGATTAAACTAAAAAATAGCGCTTAGAAACAAAAATTATTCGATGAGATGTTAACACGGCGTCGTGACTGAGTCGTTCCCATCCAGCCGACACCAGCGGCGCCGGACACGGAGTCGTGTAGACCCCCAAGTACAGTACCTTTGGTGAAGAGTGAAAACAAGCCGATGCGCGAAGTCGGGGATAGCGGCGTCTGTGCGAAACGTTGAATCCGTGCACTTCGAGCGCCGTCGGTCACGACGTGGTGCGGCGACTTCCACGGAGTCGCGGATTTCAGCGGGGCTGCAGCGGCGTCGGGCCTGCGAAGAGCGTCGCGTTCCAGCGAGGGTCACGGCGTCAGTTGCAGGCGGCGTTACTGGATTCAGCAGCGGCGTCGGTCTGGAGTCGTACGAAGTCGATTTCCTTGGATTTCCACCACCTTTCCTTTCAAGGGCCCCGGGACTGGATAGGGCACCACTTGTCAGAGCAGGAGTCTCTCCAGAGACTCCAGGTGCTGGCAGAGAGAAGACTTCAAACAACAGGAGGCAAGCTCTAAATCAAGCCCTTGGAGATTTCTTCACAAGATGGAAGGCACACAAAGTCCAGTCTTTGCCCTCTTACTCTGGAAGAAGCAGCACTGCAGGAAATCTCCACAAAGCACAGTCACAGGCAGGGCAGCCCTTCTTCCTCAGCTATCAGCTCTTCTCCAGGCAGAGGTTCCTCTTGGTTCCAGAAGTGTTTCTAAAGTCTGTAGATTTGGGTGCCCTTCTTATACCGATTTTAGTCTTTGAAGTCACCTTTCTTCAAAGGGGACTCACACCTACTTGTGAAATCCTGCCTTTCCCAGGCAAGGCCTCAGACACACACCAGGGGGTTGGAGTCTGCATTGTCAGAGGCAGGCACAGTCCTTTCAGATGAGAGTGACCACTCCACCCCTCCCTCCTAGCAGAGATGGCTATTCAGGAAATGCAGGTTACACCCCAGCTCCCTTTGTGTCACTGTCTAGTGTCGGGTGAAAAACAATCCAACTGTCAAACTGACCCAGACAGGGAATCCACAAACACGGCAGAGTCACAGAATGGTTTAAGCAAGAACATGCTCACTTTCTAAAAGTGGCATTTTCAAACGCACAATCTTAAAATCAACTTTACTAAAAGGTATTTTTAAATTGTGAGGTCAGGGACCCCAAACTCCACATGTCCATCTAGTCCCTTGGGGAATCTACACTTTAATCATATTTAAAGGTAGCCCCCATATTATCCTATGAGAGAGACAGGCCTTGCAACAGTGAAAAACGAAGTTGGCAGTATTGCACTGTCAGGACATATAAACCACATTACTATATTTCCTACCTTATCCATACACTGCACCCTGCCCATGGGGCTACCTAGGGCCTACCTTAGGGGTGCCTTACATGTAAGAAAAGGGAAGGTTTAGGCCTGGCAAGTGGGTACACTTGCCAAGTCGAATTTACAGTGTAAAAGTACACACACAGACACTGCAGTGGCAGGTCTGAGACATGATTACAGGGTTACTTGTGTGGGTGGCACAACCAGTGCTGCATGTCCACTAGTAACATTTGATTTACAGGCCCTGGGCACCTCTAGTGCACTTTACTAGGGACTTAACAGTAAAACAAATATGCAAATCATGGAGAACCAATTACGTACACATTTTAAACAGGAGCACTTGCACTTTAGCACTGGTTAGCAGTGGTAAAGTGCACAGAGTAATAAAAACAGCAAAATCAGAGTCCAGCACACATCAACAACCTGGGGAACAGAGGCAAAAAGTTAAGGGAGACCACGCCAAGGATGAAAAGTCTAACAATCCTCTACCTGGAGCACGAACGCCGCCGGCGAAGACAACGGTGAGTACTGCACCTACGACACAGGGGAGGGAAAAAACAGGGACACACACACACAACACCCCCACCCTCACCCACTTCAGCACACACACCAATACATATTTATACATTATAGTTACACACCCCAATCCCCCTGGAAGAATGCAAAGACAAAAGGAAATGAGTGTAACCATTGTAATATATTAAAATCAAGTACGCAAAAATATATATATATACACCATAAACAAAATATACACCAAGCTTAGTAGTCCAAGTAGTGCTCCAATGAAGTCCGTGAACACTGGGCCCACACGGTATGGGCGAGGCCCACACAAGATCCTCGACCATGACGGAGAGAACACTGCAGGGGCATCAGAGAGCAAGAAAACAGGCACCTCAGAGAGTGGGAAGGGCAGGCACCTCAGCCGGTTGAGTGCACAACGCCAAATCCACGAGGGGGCCACATGCCCACTGTTCAATCCTGGGGAGTGCAAAGCCACAGACTCTCAAGTCTATCCAGTGGGTCGGTTGCCCACTGTTCCATCCTGGGGAGTGCAAAGCCACAGTCTCTCAAGTGGATGACAGTCTCCACTGGTTCTGGAGGGGGCATGGTGCCTAGAGTGCTTCATCCTGCTAAGGACAGAGGTAGTGGATGACAGTCTCCACTGGTTCTGGAGGGGGCATGGTGCCCAGAGTGCTTCATCCTGCTAAGGACAGAGGTAGTGGATGACAGTCTCCACTGGTTCTGGAGGGGGCTCTGTGCCCAGAGTGCTTCATCCTGCTCATGACGGACTCAGTAGCGTCAGTGCCCTTGGCGCTCATGGGCCAGCGGTGCTTGTGGCGGCGGTGCCCTGTTCAGCGGTGCTTGTAGCAGCGGTGCCCTGTTCAGCGGTGCTTGAGGCGGCGGTGCCCTGTTCAGCGGTGCATGAGGCGGCGGTGCCCTGTTCAGCGGTACTTGAGGAGGCGGTGCCCTGTTCAGCGGTGCTTGAGGCGGCGGTGCCCTGTTCAGCGGTGCATGAGGCGGCGGTGCCCTGTTCAGCGGTGCTTGAGGCGGCAGTGCCCTGTTCAGCGGTGCTTGTAGCGGCGGTGCCCTGTTCAGCAGTGCTTGTAGCGGCGGTGCCCTGTTCAGCGGTGCTTGAGGCGGCGGCTATCCTTTGTAGTGACTCAGCTGCTGGCGGTCCTCTCTGTCCCAGCAGGGCTTGTGCTGGCGGTCCTCTCTGTCCCAGCAGGGCTTGTGCTGGCAGTCCTCTCTGTCCCAGCGGGGCTTGTGCTGGCAGTCCTCTCTGTCCCAGTGGGGCTTGTGCTGGTGGTCCTCTCTGTCAGAGTGGGGCTTGTGCTGGTGGTCCTCTCTGTCCCAGCGGGGCTCGTGCTGGCAGTCCTCTCTAACCCAGCGGGGCTTGTGCTGGCGGTCCTCTCTAGTCCAGCGGGGCTTGTGCTGGCTGTGGCCTCCTGGGCAGCAGGGCAGGTGCTGGCGGTGGCCTCCTGGGCAGCGGGGATGATGGCGGTGGCCTCCTGGGCAGCGGGGATGATGGCGGTGGCCTCCTGGGCGGTGGCCTCCTGGGCAGAGGGGATGATGGTGGTGGCCTCCTGGGCAGCGGGGATGATGGCGGTGGACCCCTGGGCAACGGGGATGATGGCGGTCTCCTCTGCCGTGCTGCTCTTCCCAGACTTTCTGGGTTTCTTGTGGCCCTTCCCCACCTTGGAAGGTGTCGCAGCTGACTTCACACTCCCCCTGGGACCCCTAGGAGCGGCTTTGGTGGCTGGAGTCTTCCCCCTCTCTCGCCGGGCACTGGGCAACTTTTGATGCTTAACAGGTGGGGGACTGTCCGTGCTGTGGCTCCGTGCCACACTCACTGCCCTGGTGGCCGGTGCACTCCAGATTCCGGTGACTACAGACACCACTGGTCCCGGAGATGTTGTGGCAGAGGTGCTAGGTTGGGACCTGGAGAGTCGGGCCCTAGGAGACAGACGGGGTGGGGGAGGTGTGGGAAAGAGGTCAAGGTTGGACAGGAAAAGTTTTTTGGAGACGGGTAGCTGGGGGGGTTTGGGAGTGGAGGAAGAGGTTGTGGTTGTAGGAGGTGTTCGTTTGGTGACTTTGGGTGAAGGTGCATGCGCTGGAGGCTGTTGTGAGCTGGATGGCTGTTGGGTGGGTGTATGCCTGCGTTTGTGTATCTTGGGAGGTGGTGTCACAGACACACTGGGAGAGGACACAGGGGACGTGTGAATGGTAGTGGGGGTGGTGACTGCACGTTAGCGGGGTGGGGTGGTGGGTGTGCTGGTGATGGCAGTTATGGCTGTAGATGTAGTGCATGCAGGTGTGAGTGTAGACGAGAAAGGGAGGGAGGAGGGAGACGAGGAGGAGGGGGACACAGTGGAGGCAGTGGATGTTGGTGTGTCTGCATGTGTGTGATGCTTGCGTGAGTGCCTGTGGGATGTGTGGTGCTTATGTTTGCCTGAGCTTCCCTTGTGTGTTGACGTGTGTGCATGCTGGTCTGAAGGTGTGCTTGGGATAGGCTGGGGTACAGGGGATTGGGTCTGGGTGGAGGAAGTTGGAGGGGGAGGCTAGAGACAGGGACAATGGCTGCCATCAGTGCTGAGGCCACTCTGAAAAGCTCGCTGAAGGGCCGTCTGACCAGAATGAATGCCCTTCAGGAATGCATTGGTTTGTTGCAACTGCCTTTCGACACCCTGGATGGCATTCAAAATGGTAGACTGCCCAACAGTGAGGGACCTGAGGAGGTCAATGGCTGAAGGCAGCAGGGGTGACTGGGGCAGGGGCTGAGGTGCCTGGGGCGAAGGTGATGCCCACCCCCCTGGGTGAGCGGGCACGGGGCAAAGGCTGAGGGTTTGCTGGGAGGGCGGTGCTGGTAGGGGTGGCGGCGGCTGTACCTGTAGATGCGGGGGGCACAGATGTTGCCGCCACCACAAGGGAGCTCCCATCAGAGGACGAGTCCCGTCGCTGGTGTCAGCTCCTGTCCCCGCCTTGGAGCTCCCCTCGCCCTCCGTCCCACTGGTGAACTCCGAGTCCGTAGTCTCTCCCTCCAGCGCCATGTGGGATGCAGCTCCATCGTGCTCCAGTGCCACTGCTCCTCCGCCTGATGATGCTAATGCACACAAGAACAGGGAGACCACAAACAGGGGGGGCGACAGAAGAAAGACATGTTCAGTGCATGCATTACCGCTACCGTTGGCGGACACGACAGACACAGAAGCCCCCTGCACTACGCCGCGCTCTTGGGCTCCACTGTTCAATCCCTGAGAAATGGCCTACTAGGCTATGGACGACATCTGCACACATGGATGACACAGGGGCATGACTAGGTGTACTTGGCACTCTACAGAGGTGGGGTGGGGTGTCACATGGCCTGCCTTACGAAGGGACCTGGCCTACTAAACTCACCCTGGCCTAGGGAAACCCACACCACACCTCCCCCACCCAGACACCTCCACTGCGCGCAAAATCAGCATGATGAGAGTGTACTCACCCCCTTGTGGCTGCTGTGATGCCCTCAAGCGCCCATCCAACTCCGGGTACACCTCCGCCAGGATCCTGAACATCAGGGGGGTCATGGTGCGACGGGCACCCCTCCCACGTTGGGAGGCCATCCCCAGCTGAGCCTCCGCCATCTTCTTGCTCCAGCGGCGAATGTCCTCCCATCTTTTCCGGCAGTGGGTGCTCCGTCTGTGGTAGACCCGCAGGGTCCGGACGTCCTTGGCGATGGCACGCCAAATATATTTTTTCTGGTGGGCGCTGACCTACATGAATTGTACAGGGGGAAGAAAAACGTATTACCAACTGCACCGTCACAGTCATTGGCCCCCATCCCTACGCTTGCCATGTGGCACATGCACTCACTGTCGTTTCATGCACACCGCAATCTTCCCCCTTCTTACATCCACCCCACTCCACACAGGCATAGCCCATACAGCATGCTCCCAGTGTACTTACCTGTTTGTCTGGAGGACCGTAGAGTAGCGTGTACTGGGGGAGGACCCCGTCCACGAGTTTCTCCAACTCCTCCGATGTGAAGGCAGGGGCCCTTTCCCCAGACACTCGAGCCATTGTCTCTTCCAGACTGAGGTCACAGCAGCACTTGCAGTGTAGGTCCTCTTCTGTAGAAGATCAGGTATCGAGTGATTGAATAGATAGAAAATGGCGGTCACGTCCGCGGCCGTCCGTACAGTCACCGCCGGCGCACATCGTCATTGGCTCGTGGGACCCATAGGGTCCAATGTTAACCAATGCAGCATTGCGTTGCGGTCTTTGACCGCCTACCGCGACGGTATACAACGTCAGCGCACTTACCTCACATCCCATTGTCCCACTTTAGAGGTCAGGCAGCCGCCATTTCAGGGGCCCACATGGCTTCATTTTTAACTGTGTCACACATACCTAGGCCTAGACTCAACACACATACAGGCCACTTTTCGGATTAGGATTCGTGTTCTGTGTAAGCTGTGGGTACGTACCTCTGAGTTGTTTGACTCTGTGCTCGCTGTTGTCCTTCATAGGCACCGTCCACTGGGACATGTGAGGAGATGGCGGCATCCTCCGGTGTACAGACCGCTGGTGGACCTGTCGACAATGGAGGAAAGACATGTGATCATCACATACAGGCTTGACCGTGCTACAATCCAGGAACTGTGTACCCAGCTGGAGCCAGACCTGATGTCAGCTATCCGCCATCCCACAGGAATCCCCCCTCAAGTGCAGGTGCTGTCAGTGCTCCATTTCCTTGCAAGTGGGTCATTTCAAACAACAGTGGCCATAGCATCAGGGATGTCCCAGCCTATGTTTTCCAACGTGTTGTCCAGAGTGTTGTTTGCCCTGCTGAAACACATGCAGAGCTACATCGTTTTCCCTCAGGTGGAGGATTTGCCTACAGTGAAAGGTGATTTCTATGCCCTGGGACATATCCCCAACATCATAGGTGCCATTGATGGGACCCATGTGGCTTTGGTCCCCCCGCAGGAGTGAACAGGTGTACAGAAACCAGAAGAGTTATCATTCCATGAATGTGCAGATGATGTGTTTGGCAGACCAGTACATCTCCCATGTGAATGCCAAGTTCCCTGGCTCAGTGCAAGCAGCATCCCTTATGTGATGGATCAACTCCAGAGGCACTGTGTGTGGCTATTAGGTGAGCACCTGGAAGCAAGACAGTGGCAATGGTTGTCTGGGTCTGGTTTTATCCCTACAGGTTAGTGTGTGTCTAACAGTTGTCCCTCACCATTTGCAGGTGACTCTGGTTACCCCAACCTGTCATGGCTACTGACCCCAGTGGGGAATCCCCGGACAAGGGCAGAGGAACGCTACAATGAGGCCCATGGGCGAACAAGGCGGATAATCGAGCGGACCTTCGGCCTCCTGAAGTCCATGTTCAGGTGCCTCCATATGACAGGTGGATCCCTATTCTACTCACTAAAGAAGGTGTGCCAGATCATCGTGGCCTGCTGTATGCTTCACAACTTGGCTTTGCGACGACAGGTGCCTTTTCTGCAGGAGGATGGTCCAGATGGCGGTGTTTTTGCAGCTGTGTAGCCTGTGGACAGTGAAGACGAGGAAGCAGAAGAAGAGGACATGGACAACAGGGACTCGGTGATCCAGCAATATTTCCAGTGAGACACAGGTAAGAATACAAACCTGTCTACTACATGTACTTTAACACTACTACCTCTCTACTGTCTGTCGTTTTCACCCAGTGTATGGTCACTGAGTTGTCACTTTCCCTTACGATTTCACAGATGTGGGTCCCACTGTGAGACATCTGCTTTGATTCCTCATGGACTAGAGCTGTGTGACATAGGTATGTTGACATTACAATTGAAAGAGCTTTTTGCCATAGTAATTGCTAATACACTATTCCGAAATCACAGACTGACTCCCGATTGTTTTGCACTTCAAGGGTGTTTATTTAAGTGCAAAATATTGGAGGGGGTTTCAAAATGGTGAGGGGTGATGGTGGAGGAATGTCCATGGCAGAGTCCAGTCTATTAGTCTCACAGGTTCATTGCCCAAATGGGCATAGGAAGTGGAGCTGGGGCAGTTTAAGGATGGACAGGGTGACAAAGTGGGACAGAAGGATGACATTGAGGGTGGTCTCATTTCTTGGCGGGGGTCTTGGCATCGTTCTCTGTCTTTGTCCTGGCTCTCAGGGACCATTTGCGGGGTGGTTCTCCCTCTGCAGGTGGTTGGGTGCTGGTGTGGTGGTCCTGTGGCGGTGCCTCCTGTCCACTAGCGCCGGCGGAGGTGGTGGGCAGTTCATCGTCCATGATAGTGTCAGGGGTCCCTTGTTGTGCCACAGTGTCCCTCCTGGTGTTGAGTACTTCCTTCAGCACCCCTACGATGGTGCCCAGGGTGGAATAGATGGATCTGAGTTCCTCCCTGAAGCCTAAATACTGTTCCTCCTGCAGGCGCTGGGTCTCCTGAAACTTGCCCAGTACCGTTGTCATCGTCTCCTGGGAGTGGTGGTAGGCTCCCATGATGGAGGAGAGGGCCTTGTGGAGAGTGGGTTCCCTTGGCCTGTCCTCTCCCTGTCGCACAGCAGCCCTCCCAGTTCCCCTGTGTTCCTGGGCCTCCATCCCCTGGACCGTGTGCCCACTGCCTCTGCCCCCAGGTCTCTGTTGTTGTTGGGGTGGTGGGTTAGCCTGGGTTCCCTGTAGTGGTGGACACACTGCTGATTGACATGTCTTGGGGACAGAGGTATGGGCCCTCTGGGTGGGTGCTGTGCTGGTGTTTCCAGAGGGGGGAAGCTCTGTAGTGGCCTGTGACTGTGTGATGGGAACCGACTGTCCTGAGGTCCCCGATGGGCCGGGCTGGTCATCTAGATCCAGTTGGACAGAGCTGCTGTCATCACTGTGGGCCTCTTCTGTTGGTGGTGTGGACATGTGTGGACCCTCCTGTGCGGTGACGTTGGGTAGCGGTCCTTCAAGGGTATAAAAGGATGTTTGTTACATCTGTGTGTGCCATGGTGTGCAATGGGTGTCTGACCGTGTACCTAAGTGCTTGCATTCCTGTGTGGGACCTTGTGTGATGATGGTTTAGGGGGGTGTATGGGTTTGTGCAGTGGGCATGCTTTGGTGATGGGTGTCCATTCTTTGGTGTTGCATGCAGGGCTTGGTGTTGGGATCTGTGGTTTGTGATAGTGGGACATCTGTGAGGAGTTGGAGTGATGGGGGTGAAGGTGAGGGTGGGGGTATGTGATGGCAAGCAAGTAGGGTGGGGGACGTAGTAGTTAAGATTTGACTTACCAGAGTCCATTATGCCATCTACTCCTGCTAGGCCCTCAGGATGCAGAATCACCAAGACCTGCTCCTCCCATGTAGTTAGTTGTGGGGGAGGAGGTGGGGGTCCGCCGCCACTCCGCTTAACCGCAATGTGGTGTCTTGAGACCATGGAACGCACCTTCCCCCGTAGGTCGTTCCACCTCTTCCTGATGTCATCCCGATTTCTTGGGTGCTGTCCCACTGCGTTGACCCTGTCCACTATTCTTCGCCATAGCTCCATCTTCCTTGCAATGGAGGTGTGCTGCATCTGTGACCCAAATAGCTGTGGCTCTATCCTCCACCATGACCCTGAGCTCCTCCTCTGAGAACCTGGGGTGTCTTTGCCGTGCCATGGGGTGGTGTGGGTGATGTGTGGGGTGGTGTGTGTGTGATAAGTGTGCTGATATGTAGTGGGGTGTTGTGTGAGGTGCGTGGAAGTTATGTGGGTGATGGTGTTGTGTGCCTGTTGATGCTAGTATTGTTGATGGTGGTGTCTCTCTCTGTGCTTCTTTCTCAATTGTTCTTGTAGGGGTTTGTGGGTGATGTGGGTGTGTGTTTTATATTGTATTGGGTGTGTGGGAGTGGTGTGTGTATGTGTATCAGATGTGTGTATTTTGAATTGTCCAACGTGGCTGTATTTTGTATGTGTGTTTGCATTTTGAGCGCGGCGGTGTGTACCGCCAATGGAATACCGCGGTTGAAAGACCGCCGCGTGGATTCGTGTGTCGTGATATTGTGGGTGTATTTCTGTTGGCGTGACGGTGGAGGTTTTGTTTTCGCCAGTTTATCACTGACCTTTGGTGTAGTGGACTTGTGTGGGTGTCTGAATTTTGGCAGATTCCGTGCTGTGGGTCATAATAGCTGTGGTGGATTTCCGCAGCCGCAGTGGTGTGTTGGCGGTCTTCTGCACGGTGGTAAGCGGCTTTTACCGCCAATGTTGTAATGAGGGCCAATATTTTGTAACTTAACCAACATTTTTAGGACTTTTAAAATAGAGGGAGAGATTGTGTGTGTGTGTGTTTTAGTCTGTGTGTATGTACAAATTTATGGTGAAATCTGACAGACACCTCAACATACCTGACTGAAAGTGCCTGTACCCAACTACTTATCAGAAAATACATTTATTAATGAAAGTGTAACATGCCAATCCCCCCACCCCACAAGCTGTGCCCCTTGTCCTCACCCTCTTCATCACTAAATTTGTCAGTGCCTCTCTACAGCTGAGTGAAATCCCAAGCAGTGACTACTGCACTATCAAAGAAATGCAACACTGGCTGTTAGGCACAGGGTAGACAGGATCAACCGGGTCATAGTTGTGGTGGCTGGAGTCATTTGTCTTTAGTGTCTAGGAATGTGTTCTAGTAAGGCTTTCCAAAACTGAGCCAAGTACAGCCTGTTCAGCACTTGGCTCTTAGTAGTAGTGATGTTGATCACTCACAGGCTTTTCAGAGAGGTTACTGCAGAGGTATGGCAGGCTCAGAACTCAACAACTCACACAGCATCATAAGAACGTAATTGTCTAGTGCACTGCTTCACTTTAGAAAAGAACAGCACTTTATTCCACAGTGCTGTATGGGTATGAGTCTAATATGCCTAAAAGTTGCCCCCTCCTCACTCTGCCCTCTCCCGTTATAGTCTATGGTTTGGTGGTCGCTAGGGCTGGTACAGTGCTTTCCTTCCCGTTAACATATAATCCCTTTCTGACTAGGACAGCCAAATTGTCTCTCACCCGATGAGGGCGGTGGTGGGTCGAGTTTGGCCTTCTGCTCACAGTCTGGCTCATAGGAGGTGTGCTGGGCTGCAGTTGAATCACACTGCAGTACTGCTCTGGCCAGATGGGCGCAGGCTGCTCGGCAAGGCGTTTAAGAATGTGATGGGTGTAGCTTGCTTTTGACGGTGACTGTCATCTGGGCTCTTGAAATATCTGCAGCAAATGGGCCTTGTGTTCCTGGTGGGTTTGGCCCCAAGGCAGCAGCTTTATTCTATGGGGCAGCATAGTCTGTCGGCACACTCTGGACTATCCACTCAGGCAAGATTCTTCTTCTTGGGTAGCAAGAACTGCTAAGGTATGGGTCACTGGATGACACTGGATGACACAGTCATGCCACCACAGGCACACAGAGGTGTTGCAGGAAAATGTTGATCCTTTCTTCAGTCAGGCATATTGATCAGGCACACTTGAGGACCTGCCATGGCTGTGAGAATGAACAACGGCGGAGATCACTTGTGCATGCTTCGGGAGTGCTGCAGCTCCTCCAAAGAGTTCAGCAACCGATTCCTGGGCTAGAGCACACTAGTCACATGGTTTGTTAGTCTCTGGTAGATGGGCCTCAGTAGAAGGGTCAGCCGCTTCTATGGCCATCAAAAGTCAACTCCTTCTGTATGGTAGGCTTGCTCCTTCCTTCTCACTAAGGCAAAACTTGTCAGAGTTCCAGGACAAGAAAAGCACTTCTTTCTCCAGATCAGACTCCAGGTGATGTCCCTTCACCTCTGGGAACCTAGCTGTCAGACAGACCTCAGCTCTGGTTATGCAGTAATTCTCTGGGCACTCTGTGGAACATTCCCCCCTTGGTCAAAAAGAACTGGAACAAAAAGTGGGTCAACCAGTCCCACCCTTATAGAGGAATGGCAGACAAGGGATGTGCATTCTCTGTTTTCTCTTTTGCTAACGCAGATGTCTAAATTAAGATTTTATTAATGAATGTTTACATTTGAATAATTACTTATGTAGAAAAATGAATAACGTAGAGAAATAATGTGCACATTTGAAAATGTGACCTTGAAGACGTGGCCATCAGTGTTTATGAAATGTACTAAAATATGATTAATCCATATGAAATATTGAAAATGTATTAGATTAAAAGTAGTAAAAAGTAATATTTAGAGTTAAGAATTATGTTATTGCTTATTAATTGTAGGCCTTAACTTAGCGAGTGTCTTGGGCTAGTTTGCCAGGCATCATGCAAAAGCTGTATTTCTTAGCGTTTAATGGAAAAATACTGACAGAGTGAACTAACTGTGAAATGCTCATTGTTTAATAAAATGTTTAACAGAAGTTTCCATGAGAACCGACAGACAGGAGATGAGACTCTCTCAAAGTAACAATTTGTGTGTAATATGTGCAAAGGGTTCTTTCCCAGGACGTGAACAATGAAGACAATGACTGGAGACGAAGATGCAACAAAGTCGATACCTGACGAGCCGGATGATGAGAACACCGTAAAGCAGACCAATCAATGACATGTGAACTGTGAAATATTAGAATCCATAGATTTGGGACAATTAATTCATTGGACAGGGTAATGACGTACGATTAATTGACCAATTGGAATTTGGGGGATAGTTTGGGGAACTTTGATATAACAACGTGACAGAGGGAAAAGATTTCAGAGGTTAGGAGAGGGACTTACTGCGATATTGAGAAGATATTCGAGATTTTGTCTTTGGGCTCATACTCTCTGACTGAGAGCCTGATGTTTTGCCGATCGATTGATGACCTGAGGACGAAAACTGATTATGCCTGCTGACCCATACCGTGAATAGGTAGCTATGACAATGACTGAATTGCATTTTTATGCCTTTTCTTTCTAGGTACCAACTGCGCTGATTAGTTTCTTCTTAGTTAGATGTTTTTCCAAATTTGTGGTTCAAATTGTTTTGCATGAAGCCCAACATGCTGATGCTAACTGGTGTTAGCTGAGGTTACTCACATGGAGACTGACAGATTACAGGGACAAATGGTTGACGGACTATTTTACTGAACTTGATGGATGTCTTAGACTTGCTGAATTGGGTTTTATTAATGTTATGTGACGATGCTTTAGAATGTCTTTTAATTCAACTTTGATTAGATCATGTCTTTTGTGACTTGCTGATTAACAAGCGTTATCAAAATTGCTTTGATTAAAGTTGATGATTAATATTCATGACTTAGTACTGTTAACCAAAGGGTAATAAACTCACTAAACTTATAATTAAAGGTGTGGTTATTCATGGCTGAAGAGTCATGGTGTGTGAAATTTACTGACTCCATTGATTGTGTATTTGACTAATGGTTATTGATTACTGTGTGTTGATTGTTGATTCTGTGCCGAAACTATGGTAAGAACACCCTATACGAATCAAAAGGTTCATTGACCTGTACACGTCCCCTTGTAAATTTACTTATTAAGGACTGACACGCTAGCAGTTATGGTAGCAGAAGTATGGTTAGTTTCTATAGGGGCTTGCCATAGGTGTTCGATACAGCGACAAGTGTTTACAGTTGTGCTAGGAGATTGATGGACAAGTGTTCCTAGTTATAGTAATAGTTAAAGATTGATCAGTTTGAGAGTTCAGTATTATTGAGATTTAGATTTTGTTTTTCAAAATGGCAATTATAGAGAGAATGATGTTCCCTTAAGCCCAGAAATGACTTTCCCAGATCCTGGATCCTGCCAGCAGTGTTTGGTATGTCCCGGCGTTCCAGTGATAGAGTGAGAGAGATAGGTTGCGCTTGCACAGTTTATGCAAATCGCAGATGAACTGTCATGTATGAGAGAATTTAGGGAGTCTGCGTACTCCAGATGAAGTTTTAGTAGGAGTGTGCATACTCCACAGTATGAGAGTAGGGAAGTCGTCGAACTTCATATTTGTGTGGCGCTTTGTGCAAAAAAATTGTCTACGTAGTTGTTGATGTGCGGACCCTGCATGGTCTAAGACTCCGGAGTATATTGGGAAAGTGTATGAGACACTTGGTTATATGTTGTAATCTGTCTGGTTTAATAGGTTGATTGGGTGTGGTCAACGAGTCAGTATGTGAGTTAAAGTGGGCCAGAGGAAACTTTTGAGTGAGATTTGGCAAGCCCTATGTGCACCAGGACAGACCCTTTGATCAGGTGAGAGTAGAATTTGTGAGCCATCTGTGAAAATCCGTAAGGTTTCTGAAGCGATTGTGTTACCTTCCCGTAGTAAACCGGCAGATTTGTTTATTTGGTTTTTGGTTAGTGCTCGCAATAATTTGCATTAGCTTTGTGTGAATTGGAGTTTAGGAGGACAAGCCACAAGACGTTGTCAGCTGCAGTGTGTGTGAGAGTGACGTCATTGGAGCTGCGCTGGGATAGGTCGGTTGGAGAGAGGGGTCGCACACGAATTGACAGCCGTCCATGAGAGGCAATTGCTCGAGAACGGTTGTGAAATAAATCCTGGGAGTAAAAGTCATTTTCTGATCTGAATTTGAATAAACAAAAAGTAGAAAAGATGAAGTTTTTCAAGGCATTAAAGAGTGCCCTGAAGGGAGGTACTTACATTAAAGCGAGCGTAGGAGAGCCTACACTGCCAAAGAATACTCCGGCTTACATTGTAATGGAGGAGCGAGGTGTCTTTGGTTAAAGCAGTGGTGCAAGTTGACAGAGAAAAATGGGAGCTTGGCGTTTCCTGAGAATGGAATATTTTATTTGAGCATTTTGGAGCAACTGCAGATGGCGCTATGTGAATCGAGGCCCCTTCCGAGACCAGCACAGTTTGAGGCATTAGCAGTTTGGGAGCTGGTAGCTAGACAGCAACAACAAATGAAATTTGAGAGAAGAGTGGGATGGTTAGAAAAGTCATTAGCAGAGGCTTGATGGGATTGGGAGCAGAAGAAATGGAGAGCAGTGACATGGCAGGATGTTAACTTGTTTGCAGCAATTACGCAGGAAGATGAGACGGAAGGAAAGAAAACAGCTAGAAAGTCTAATAAGGGTTAGTCTGAAAATAAGGAAGCAAGAAAGCTTTCTGTAGTAGAGGAGGACTCTGATACTGAGGATCTTCTTCCACAGATACTGAGAGACAGACCGCCACTGTATGCGGTGCATGATGATGGTTTGAGTACTAGTGCTGATCCAAAAGCCCCAGCACAGGCATTGGGGACAGTGAGTCTGATACAGGTTAATACTAGCCAGACACAGGGTGTAGTGCAAGGATCTAATGTGTTGACTACTCCAGTAGTGCAGGCACAGATGCATCCGCCACCGATACAGAGAATCTACCCAGATGTGCCTGTCTTAGAGACAACTTCGAACTTAGTGGTGCCTACGGAGCAAGTGGTTCCAAGACCACTGTAGGCTCAGACTGAGCCGACTCCGATTTTGTTCCCCTAGATGCAGCCACAGGGGAATGCCGAGGTTTACACCAATGACAGGGACACAGTCGGACATGACACCGATTATGAATTAGAGCATGGGAGTTTCTCTCCCACAATGTTCGGGGGCTAGAGCAGCCCCAGAGACAATATTGCTGCTGATTACTGTTGGTCCAGCTATACCATTATTTGTGCAGAATAAGACAGGCGTGGGTGAGCAAGGAGAGATGTCCCAGAGTCTAGTGAGGAGCGGACCAAGTGAGCAAGTTCAGGTAGTATCTTCTATGGGCCAAACCTTTGTGGGTCAAGATCCTTGCTAGATCTTAGTCCACTTGTTGCACTTCCAGATACTGTGAATGAACCTAGTGCAGGTCAGAGCTTGAAAATACTGACACCGCAGACATCAAGTGCAGTGGTACAGCAGGTGCCAGCGGTGAACGTGAGTAACATTTCGTTATAGGGACTGACAGCTCAGCAGTTGACCGAATGGTTGGACAAGCTGAATACTCTGCAGAATTCCTCCAAGGGTGAAGAGCAGATCAATTGTGTCAGACTAAGCATGGAAGCAAGTGAACAGGAAGCAGGAACAATGGGGGTGAATAGATTAGAGCCCTATACAGAAGCAGAGTTGAGATACTTATGCCCAAGAATTTCAAGTGAGGTGAGCAAGGTACATCAGAGATTGGCAGACTTGGCAGAGAAACATGACATAGAAATTGAGAAAATGAAGCATCTGAAAAGATGGATTGGATTTTGAGGCAAAAGATTTTGAGCACATGAGGTCAGCTGGAATGAAGGCACGCCTTAACGAGTTACTTTAGAGTGCTCAGGTTTGGTGAGCCTTAGAAAAGTGGGAAGGCAGATGAGCAAAGAAGAAGGATAAAAGAAAACAAGATTCTATAGAGGTGCCTGAGAATGTACAACAGGGTAAGGATCCAGTAAAGATTTTACAGATGAGAGAGATCCCAGGGGGACAGTTTTTTCATGTCCCTTGGCATAGGAGTGATATTCTGTCATTCACAAACGATTATCCGAAGCTGAGGGAAAAACCGGTAGAGTGGTATCAGCAGACATATAGATTTGTGAAGCTCTCAAAATGTTTGTGGGAAGACTTGAATACTTTATTGGAAATAGTGGTCCGGCAGACTTGTGGTTTCGAGTGTAAGAGAGCCATAGATTGGCCGACAAGCGAGCCAGAGAGGGATAAGAGTACAGGTGCATTATCGCCTGAGGTCATGAAACATTATTATAAAGTAATTGAGTTCCTGAAGATGAGGATTTCGCCCCAAAACATTGATTGGCAGAGAACTGACCGGGCAGTGCGGGAGGTGAAGTAATCGATTCATGCGTACTATGAAAGATTGTTGAAAGCATTCAAGGAGTACTGTGACAAGGAAGCGATTGAGCCAAAAGACACGCTGCATTTTGTGTTCAGGTTTGTGGAGGGACTGAGACCTGAGATAGGCCAGATGATTGAGTCATTTGATTTGCTGGCAGGCAAAGCAGATTGATGAGGTGTTGCAGTAAGCGAAATACTGTAATGATGAGATTGAGTTGAAGCAGAAAAAGTTAAAAGAGAAGGCGATGGTGATGCAGATGAAGACAGCTCAAACAGGAGTACAGGGAACTTTTGTGCAACAGATGCCACAGCAGCAGGGAAATGTCATGTTCCACCCTCAGATGAGAGGTAGAGATCTCGGAGGCAATATGATTTGTGGTCCAGATTTGAATACTGTAGTGGTTCAGAGTGATGTGCAAGGAATGAAGAAGTTATTGCTGTGTCACATTTGTGGGGCTGTGGGAAACTGGAAGCGGGAGTGTCCGATGATGGTGCAAGAGGGTTTTGTTCAGCAAAATAACAACATCAATGCATTTCAAAACATGAGAGGACCGAGAATGAGAGTTCCGAATCCAAATTATCAAAATAATGTGGATCAAATGCAGAATTTTCAGCCCTTGCAACAGGTACAATTGGCCCATGCACAGGTGTCACAGTTGCAGCCGATGCAGCAGCAGATTACCATGGTACCTAGACAGCAAATGCAGATACCTCAAGCCCCGATGGAGCAGCAACAGATGATGCTTTCTCAACAGGTCACAGGTCAGAGACAAGACAGAAGTAGTAATGCAGTATACCAATTCCCATTACACAGTGAGAATGAATTAATTGGTGACAGGATGAATGATGGTTCGGATGAGGAGCCATGCGTGCTTACAGCTTCCTTAGAAGTGGACCAGAGAGGACCCTATGTGAAAGGAAGGGTGACAGGTCATAAAGTTTCATTTTTGGTAGACACAGGAGCTACACGCTCTACAGTGAGAAGTGCAGAGTTCCAAATTTGCCCCTTTCCGGAAGGACAGTTTAAGCTCTAGGGGTAGCGAACCAGTATTTGACAAACCCGATTACAGATCTGTGATGCTATTAATTGTGTTTGACCAATGACTTTGTGTTTCACCACTGCGCATATTAGTTGCTCAATGTTCACCAGTAGCACATTACATGATGTGTTCAGTTTAGCTGCCTATTGGCTTTAACATGGAGTTAGACATTACATTTAGTATTTGGGTTAGCTGCCTATTGGCTTTAACATGAAGTTAAACATTACATTTTGTATTCAGTTTAGCTGCCTATTGGCTTTGACATGGCATTAGACATTACATTTGATATTTAGGTTAGCTGCCTATTGGCTTTAACGTGGAGTTAGACATTGCAGTTGAGACATTGCAGATGAGCTTTGTTTTTCCAAGCTGTGTTTTTCCACAAGATAGATCAAGCTGTGTTTTTCACACCAGACACTAGATGATAAGAGCACGTAGATTTTGGGCCTCATTCTGAGGCCGGCGGGCGGCGGTTGCCGCCCGCCTGGCGGGAACCGCCATATGGCCGCTCCGCGGTCGAAAGACCGCGGAGGCCATTCTGGCTTTCCCGCTGGGCTGGCGGGCGACCGCCAGAAGGCCGCCCGCCAGCCCAGCGGGAAACCCCTTCCCACGAGGAAGCTGGCTCCGAATGGAGCCGGCGGAGTGGGAAGGGTGCGACGGGTGCAGTAGCACCCGTCGCGAATTTCAGTGTCTGCTAAGCAGACACTGAAATTCAAAGTGGGGCCCTCTTACGGGGGCCCCCCAGGGGCCCCACGACACCCCTCACCGCCATCCTGTTCCTGGCGGTCGGAACCGCCAGGAACAGGATGGCGGTGAGGGGGTCGGAATCCCCCATGGCGGCGCAGCAAGCTGCGCCGCCATGGGGGATTCCTCAGGGCAGCGGAAAACCGACGGGACACCGACGGTTTTCCTGTTCTGACCGCGGCCATACCGCCGCGGTCAGAATGCCCTGCGGAGCACCGCCAGCCTGTTGGCGGTGCTCCCGCCGACCCCGGCCCCGGCGGTCCTTGACCGCCGGGGTCGGAATGACCCCCTTTGTGTTTACCTCTCAATCCAGTCTGAGAACGAGTGAGGCTCGGAGAATTGGCCACTCTCCAAGTTTCTTCGGTTCTCTTGCAGATGTGGGGAAAGACGTGGTTGAGGTAATTCAGCTAGTGATGCAGTGATTCTGTGCCATTTGCCCCAGCAACACGTTTCTCTGTCTTGTTGTTGCCCCACTAAATGCCAACGTGCAGTAGGAATGAAAGAAGTAGAGAAGCTGTAGAATATTATCAAAGATTAATTTAATGTAAGTGTAAACCATTTTGGAGAACAAAGCATTTTCTTAATAGTGCAGAAATTATTGAGAAGAAAGTGGTATCTGGTAGAATGGAGACCTTGGTGCATATATTTTTACAGTTCTCAGTTCTGTTTTCCAGCTGCACAAAAATCAATGACTGAATATTTTTAGGTGGCTATAATATAAACAATGTTTTTTTCTGCTACCTCGAAACATTGTTGATCATTGTTGACCATCTCAAAATGAATAAAGCAAAATAGAGCTCCATTCCCAAATGGAGAAAGGAATGAACAGCATATTGGTGTTAATTTCTATCAAACGCACAGTTTCTGTATGCTGGCTATGGATTAAGAGCCACATGTACAAATGCTTTTAGTGGACGCAAACAGTCCGATTCACAGAATCAGGCCATTTGCGATTGCTAAAAAACATTTTGGGATGTACAATACCTATTTTGCGATTCAGTATTAGGAAGGGACGTTTAAGGGCGTCCCTTCCTAATAGCAACTCACAATGGGATATATGAATGTTTTGCGACCAAAATGCGGTCGAAAAACATTAGCAGTTTACCACCAACTTCAAGCTGATGGTAAAACATTCGCAAATTGGGGACCCCTTTTCCTTTGTGAATGAGGATGCAAATATCTTTTAAGAGCAGATAGTGCTGCCATGGAAAACTTTTCATTTTTGTTTTTGAAATGTCCCGTTTTCCTTTAAGGAAAGTGGGCTGCATTAAAAAAATGCTTTATTTAAAAAGTAATCACAGACATGGTGGTCTGTTGACCCCAGCAGGCCACCATCGCTGTGATTTTGGCAATTTCCAATGGGTCGCAAATTGCGACCTACCTCATGAATATTGATGAGGTAGGTCCATTTGCGACCCATTAGGAATCACTAAATGTGTCTGAGACACATTAATACATTGCTGTTTGTAATTTCCTAATTACTAATTGCCAAGATTCTCAACTAGCAAATCGCAAACAGATTTCTTTATACATGTAACCTTATGTCTGTTACCCTGGACTTTAGGCTAATCTTCACCACTGATGCATGAATTTGCACCAACATTGGTAAAGACTAACTGGTGTTAATTTGTTGCTTTTAAACAAGGGAATCAGCACAAATGTATTTTTTTTCAGGTTTGGGCAAACTTTTGATTACGCTGGAGTAGTTGGAGTAATTTCAGTAATTTTACTTGTAACACAAAATTTCTGAAAATTATGCAATTACGCCAGTTTGTGTAGTTTGGAATAATTTGGGGGCAAAAATGCCTACCTAAGACCACATGAACACAGTGTGAGCAGCTGCTGCAGTTCCTGTTCTGTCGCATTTAGAGATTTGTACAGCTAAATGCATCTTCTGGACGCAAGAGTGCATTTTGCACTAAAAAAAGAGCACTAAATGCAGAATTACACTCTTGGTGTAATTCTGCATAATTTTGCAGTCATTTTACATAATTACGTTACAGCACATTACTTGAGTTATGCCCACTAGTATTTTTTTTCAGTAGCTGGTTTGTTTACATGTTCCCATTACTGGGCAAAATTGTATTTACCTATACAGCTGAGTAATAACAGCAATTGCAAATATTACAACATTTGTTCCTTAATGTCCAAACAGAAAGCATCACCATTGACAAAACAATAAGTCTCGCGTTTGGTGTTCAGTGTTAGGTAACAAAAGTGGTCAATATTTTCGTCTTTGATATTTTGGCAGTGATATAAAGGAACACCGATATTCCCAACTCAATATTCGTAAAACAGGTACCATGCTTTAAGGAGTATAATTCTTCTACCTTCATGTTTAATAGTTACCATTTTATAAGTCTACCTACTGGGCCACGCCCACCATAGGAAATGTACACCTGGTAGGATACTGCTGCAATGCACTGTCACTAAGGCAGCACTTTCGGGAAAAGAGTGACTGTAGAGAACACGTTCACAAAGACCAGCCCAGAAAGAAACATGCTTGTCCCAAAGACATACAAAACTTTAGAAAGAATAAGGAATGTAATGAGTTTTCGAAAGGATGTAGGGACCAAGTAAAGGCAAGGCATGTAGGCTGCAGTTTATAAGCCTTAAAGAGAGGAATGCCCGCAACCTCATCTTGAGAGCTGAACCCAGCTGTATGAGTTTCAGAAAACCCTTGAAAATGGAAGTGTTCAGATGTGCTTTCTTTCTTAGTTCAAACATCTTAATTGAGTTTTTAGCAAAACGTGACAAAGTTTAAAACAAATAAAGCAAAACAAATAGTATGGTGAATCTAATTCAAATAGAAATAAATTATGAACCCAAAGCAAAATAAATGAAAATTGCAAGTAGAGAGAGAATTCTATCCATGCATTAGTCAGATAATGTTGATAGAAGTTACCAATAAGCGTGACTGTCTCAGACGACCACCACTAACCTGATAATGGAGCTAGAGGTAGGATGTGGAGCGGGTTTGTGGTTTACTAGTTCATGCTAGTTGACTCTTTTGTAGATATCTATTGAGCTTTTCCCTGTGGGACGTGTGTTAACAAAATGAGGGATGGTGCTGAGTAAATGTTGTTTGTGCTTCTTGTAAAACATAACTGTAAGAGATTGGCTTATTAATTCAGGAAGTGGAAGCCCCACTCAGATAATAAACACAATCTTTGCCATGGTGAACCACAAAAGTCACTAAATTAACCTGTGCATTAATCCTCTGGTAGCATGATAAAAAAGCAGGCAGGCTTAACTTAGCGGCAATATGTAATGTTTTTACACAGCACACAAACAGTAATGAAGTGAAAACAGAAGACAAATCTCAAAGAAATTTAGAAATATGGAGAAAACGTTATTAAATAAAATATACCAAAATGCCAAAAATCCAAACAATAACACCCAGAGTTGAGGATTCTAAAAATGTTTTTAGGGAAAAATAGTGCCTAATATCTGAAAACGCCACACACGGTCATCTGGGGAAAGTCAAAAGTTTAGACTGGCTGTGATGAAATTCAGTTGCCTACAGGGACCAGGTGCATCCTACTGAAGAGTTGTGTTCTCGGATCTGGATGAAGAGCTGCTGTTTACATTGGCATTGGCCTACGAGGGGGTCGTTGTCGGTGTGAGTAGCAGGTCAAGTGCAGTGGACGGTTACCACTTCAGCATGAAGAGCGGGTCATTGCTGGAACTTCGCATTGGCAGCAGATGTGGACTTTCACTGTCAGAGCAAAGTGCAGGTTTCGCTGGAGCCTTGTATTGGCAGTCATTGGAACAGCCAATGTCACCATGAAGGGCAGGTCCCACCGGAGTTTCATGTTGTCGATTATCATGGGTGGTCGATCTCAGTGTGAAGGGGTCCCTTTGCGGTCACATGGAGGCCAAAACTTCTGTATCTTCACCTTTTCTCCAGGCGGAGTATACATTGTGAGGCCAAACAATGGTCCAAGACCTGGTGGGCACCTCTTGGGGTCAGGACTCACTTCAGCAGAAGCCAGCAGCAGGGTCCAAGCAGGTCCAGGCAGGTAGAGTTGGTGCTGGTCAGCTGAGCATTTGCAGGGTGGGCCCTGAAAGCTTTTTGAGTCCCTGTTGCTCAAATAAGAGTTCAACCAACTGACCTCTGGAGTCACTTTTGGGGAGTCTAGGTTCAAGACAAACAGGTCCAATCTTCCTTCTTCAGGCAGCTGGGCAGTCCTTCATCTGAATATTCCACAGGTCCAGAACTGTTCTAATGAGAAGATTTGAAGGTGCCACTTTTACTTTTATCCTCAGGGCCAGGCTGTGGGTGAGAGTGTCCCCTTTGACTAACCTTCACCCTTTCCTGGATTTCACTCCAATCCGTCTAGGGTAACAAAGGGCAGGCAAGTCTAGGTGTGGCTGCTTTAATCATTTGACAGGGCAGACAGTCCTTAGAAGTCAGGAATCTGTGGGCAACACCTGAGTTTCATTTTCAAGCTCAGGAAGGCGGAGTACAGCATCCAGGACATTCTGCTCAGGAAAGCAACACTCTGCCCCACACCCAAGGCCCTTATATACTCAGGTCTGGAAGAAATAAGCAAAACCCCACTAGGAAAGTCATTTATGCTAATGCAACATTGGGCACTGGCAGAAGGGCACATTCGGTTTAGGTAGAAAAGTGCAATTTTCTAAAAGTGTTAGTTTCAGAACAGTAACTTACAATTCGACTTCACCATTAAAGAGGAATTTAAATTACAACACATTTGACTGTAAACGGCATATCTCTATCTAGTCCCAACCTTAAGTTATCACTTATTAAGTGTAATAAGGTAACCCAGTGATAATTGGCGATACAACTTTACAGCACTTAGAAACAACTTTAGGAGTTTTTTATTGCCAGGACATGTAAAACATAAGTACAAGTGTGCTATGTTTTAAACACCGCACTCCCTCCTTTATGAGTGGTTAGAGCCTACCTTAAAGGTGGCTTACAAATATTAAAAAGTAAGATTTAGTCCTGGCAAAAGATTTATTTTTGCCAAGTTGAAATGGAAGTTTAAAACGGTGCTACAGGCTGTAGTAGACGGCCCAAGACAATTTGTAGCCTTTAAACGGCTACTTTAGTGTGTGTCACAATAGGTGCTACATCCCACTAATAGCATTTAGTTTACAGGCCCAGGGTAAAGTTAGTACCATATACAAGGGATTACAAGAAAACTAAACCTACCAATCAGGTGAAGGCCAGCTTTACTATGTTTTAAGAGAGACCACAAGCAATTTACCATGGTCAGCAGGAGTAAAAGACACAGAGGCCCTCATTATGACTTCAGTCAACCCACTCTGAAAAATGGGAAATGTGCTAAATCTGCTGAAATTAGCTAGGAAATGTGTTGAAAACCCGGGTCTGTTCCAGAAAATCCAGGTCACACTGGTCACCCTAATTGTAGCGTGCACAACTCCAGAAGTCAGTAAAAATTCTCAACAGCTAAGTGAACTTGCTCTATGCTAATTGCAGCAAGCACTTATGAACTGAATTAAGTGCTTGGTCCAGCGCTTGCCCCTCACTTAGAAAGTGGAGAGGGCGGGCGTTGGGAAAGAAGGGAGGGTGTTGCAATAGCATCCTAACTCCGCAAAAGAATTGTCTGATTCCCTCATGTCAGTAGGACACAAAGGGCCAAGCATCCAAAAAAAGATGTGCTGTGTTGCATGACAGGGATGGAGAGGGAGGGCGCCATATCTACAGAGATGTGGCTCTCTCCGCCCCCCTCCTTGGTGCCAGTGTAGAATTTTGCTGCCCAGTGCCATGCACACACCTTTGCACCATTGTGTCTAGCATAGGCTTTGTTCCCTTCCAGTACAAAACTCTATGCCTAGACAACTTTTAAAATGCTTCCTAATTTGTTAGTGTGCTGTACAGTGCAGCGCACATGCGAAATTGGAAAAAAAGGAGAAATGAAACATTTCTCCTTTTAACTCCTGCTTTCAAGTGGTGTTTTTTTTACCTAAAACACTGTCTACAGTGTTAGATAGGGTTTTGCATCAAAAACAAGGGCATAACAGAGGCCCCCTCAACCTCTGGGGTGTGGGAGGGGAGGGCACCAGGCTTACCCATATTGGAGGGGGCTGCCTCAATCCCTACTGATGTGAGTGTGTGGGTGGGCCTTCAGCCTATCTTGCAGGTGGACTCACGTTTTGTTACACCACTAGTCAACAAGCATGGGTGGTTGCACCATTTTTGTAACACAAACACAATCAAAATGTTTGCAAATCCGGCCCACTGTTTTCAGTCAAGAACTTAGCTTTTTACAATTCATTGTAATAAGATGCATAAATTCAGATTTTGTTAACTCAGAAGAAGACTATGATATATATAATGCACTGAAATGTCAGTCATTCAACAATACTTTAGTCGGCTACAATGACTTATAAAAGTGCATGATAAAAACAATAATTACATCATTATAAAAACATAGTCAAACCAAAAAATAAAAAAAGATAAAATAATACAAACATTAAAAAGTTATAGTCATTAATGCATAAGAAAGTGTAATAGGAACCTTATACTTAATATCTCAATATATCATTCGGTCCGCAGGGCACTTATTCTAAAATTAGTTAGGGCATAGCACAGCTCTGGGCTCCATAGACACTGTAAATAAACAAAGCCATCTTGTAGGATTTAATATTAGATTCTCACAGGATTGGAAGCAAAAAATGCCTTTTTGCATAATGTAAAATGTACAAAATATAAAGTGCAGTGTGCTTTGTACTGAGCTGCCATTGCAGGGTCATGGGTAAAGAGATGGAAAACGCGACCCTCGGATAGGGAAAGCCAGCAGGAAATTAAGTAAATTGAGACGAACCCTAGTTAACAAAAATGTGTGTTGCTTGATAGTGATTAGCTGAAGATACACGGCTGGCAAGGGGCTCACATTTAAATTCTGAGGAACGGATCCACCGGCCCTAGTGTCCGAGTTTACCAGGCGCACAGCATGACTATGCCTGTAGAACAATTTCTTGATAACAGAGGAAGTCAGGTACGCAGAATCCTCTGGGTGAAAGAAAAAATCTGGTAGCCCTACGTAACCAAAACGTTGTCTTATATGAAGCAGCCAAGGGGTCTAATGTATTATCCAAGGCAAGACAGTCAGACAAAACAGCTCTACTGCAGTGCGTCTCAGGCTTCCTCCATATTCTAAGCCATAATAATAGAGGCTGCAGTTTGACATGATCTTCTACGAAATTGAGACCTACTTCAGTACGACAGAAGCTTATAGGTGCTGATTGTGGGGCAGCCAGGAGTGTACTTATGAAATTATGTAGGAAAGTAGCCTCTTTCTAGTTTGGTGACCCCCACTTTTTGCCTGTTTGTCAGCGTGTTTGACTGAGTTCACTGGGATCCTGCTAACCAGGACCCCAGTGATTATGCTCTCTCCTGTAAATTTTGGTAACTGTACCCTTTTTCTTCCCACATTTGGCATACTGGACCCCCCATGTAAGTCCTAAGTATATGGTACCCAGGAACCCAGTGCATTGGCGTACGAGGGATCCCTATGGGCTGCAGCAGTTATTATGCCACCCAGGGGGAGGCCATGCAAAGTGTTCTGCAGGCCTGACATTGCAGTCTGTATGAAACGGGTACATGCATCAGTTTTCAGTAGAGGTCACTGCACCAGGTCACTGTAAATCACCCCTATGGTAGGCCCTCTCAGCCCAGAGGGCAGGGTGCAGATACCTGTGTGTGAGGGACCCCTGCACTAGCATAGGTGCCCCCACAAACTCCAGCTCCATTTTCCTGGACTTCATGAGTGCGGGGACGCCATTTTACGCGTGTTCCTGACATGGGTCACTACCTATGTCCAGTTACATAGGGAAACTCCGAACCTGGACATGTTTGTTATCAAACATGTCGGAATCATATCCCAATACTGTTGCAAGTATTGGAAGTATGATTCTAGGCACTCTGGGAGCTCCTTAGAGGACCCCCACATTGCTACCACCAGTCTTACAGGGTTTTCCAGGCACCCCAAGCTGCTGCTACCCCACAGACAGGTTTCTGCCCTCCTGATCTAATCAAGCTCAGGAAGGCAGAACAAAGGATTTCCTTTGGGAGAGGGAGGTAACACCCTCTCTCTTTGAAAATAGGTGTGACTGGCTAGGAAGGGGTAGCCTCTCCAAGCCACTGGTTTTGCTTTGAAGGGCACATTAGGTGCTGTCTGTGCATAAACCGGTCCACACCGGTTCTGGGACCCCCAGTACCTGCTCTGGCATGAAACTGGACAATGGAAAGGGGAGTGACCACTCCCCTGTCCATCACCACCCCAAAGGTGGTGCTCAGAGCACCTCCAGATGGTCCCTGGGTTCTGCAATCTTGAATCCAAGGTTGGCAGGGAAGTCTGGGAGCATCTGAGGGGCCAGGCAGGTGACATCAGAGGCACCTTTTGGTAGGTGGTCACCTGCCTAGGTTACCAAGCCCACTCACTAGGCTATTTAGGGTCTCCCTTTGGGGTGGGTCCACGGATTCGGCTTGGAGGATTCCTCTGCAACCTCTGCTTCTACTTCTGGTCTCTGGAACTGCGACTGGACCCTCCAGGACCCGAAAATCTGCCTCCAAGAAGAAGAACTCTTCTGCAACATTGTTTCTACGGCTCCTGCCAGCTTCTGCAACATTTCCACTGGCTGTGCATCCACTGAGGGCATGCTGTCTTCAGCCTGCACTAGAAGTAAGAAGGAATCTCCCTTGGAGTCACTACCCTGCATCCGCAGGCACCTACTGCAATGACGATCGGCTGCATGGATCTCCTCTCATCCTGAGCTGCGTAGATCCTGAATCAGGGGTGGTGGTCCGAAGTAGTCCCCTTGGTCTTCTCTGCCAGCTGTCCAAATTTGGTGGGGGTAAGCCCTTGCCTTCCCACGCAGGACAGTACCCCGTGCACCCTGTCTCTTGCAGCTTCCAAGGCTTGTTGGCATCTCCTTCAAGAGATGTTCAGGTGACATGTAGCTCCAGCCCCCAGCACTCCTTCCTGCGATGCACAGCCCTCTGCATGGTTCTCCTGTGGCGTGGGATCCCTTTCTGTAGTGCTGCATGGACTCCTTCTGCGAATTCTGTGTCCCTGTCCTGTGGGACTCCTGTGGGTGCTGCCTCTGCTTCTGTGAGCCCTCTGGGTTGCTGAGGGTTTCCTGTGACGCCCCCTCCTGGGGTGAGTCCTCATGTGCCTTGCTGGTCCCCGGCAGCACGGCAGCACCACTTCCCGCCAACCGCAACATTTGCCTTTGCCACTGCTTGTTGGTAGAATTCCTGCACTGACACCCTTCTACAATCTTCCTTCCAGTGTGGGACATCTTCTGCATCCCTCAGGAACTCTTCTCTGGCTCCAGGGCTGCAGTGCTGACCTTCTCTTCGTCACCGTCGACCAACTCCTACAAGTACAGCTGGGTGGGTAATAGCTCTTACTCCTCCTGGACTCCATTGTGACCTTTGGACTTGGTCCCCTCTCTCCACAGGTCTTCCTTTCCAGGAATCCACCACTGGTTTCTTGCAGTCTTGTCTGGGGGTCTTCTTTTCCTTCCTTGTGAGTGGTTTTGGAGAAAATCCAGTGTTTTACTCCAGCTTTCCTCATTGTTGGGGGGTACTGTGTTACTTACCTTTGTGGTTCTCTAGTACTCCCAGCTCCCCTCTACACATTCCACACACCTAGGTAGGATTCCTGTATTTGCATTCCATTTTTTAGTATATGAGATGGGCTCCCCCTACGGTCACTATTGCTTATTGCTGTTTTCACTGTTTTCTAACCTTTTCTATGCCTATTACTGTTTACTAGTGTGTATATTTAGTGTATTACTTACCTTCTATTGGAGGGTTGCCTTTCTAGTATTTTGTTGGGCGTTGTACTGTGTGACCAAAATAAGGTACCTTTATTTTTGTACAATGAGTGTTTTCTTTTGTGTGTGTAAGTGCTGTGTGACCACAGTAGTTTTGCATGAGCTTTGCATGTCTCCTAGATAAGCCTTGGCTGCTCATCCACAGCTTCCTCTAGAGAGCCTGACTTCTAGAGACTGCCTACACGTCACTAAGAGGTGATACATGGACCTGGTATAAGGTGTAAGTACCTTAGGTACCCACCACACACCAGGCCAGCTTCCTACAATTTATTTTCCACTTTCTGTTAGGGAATGCTTTTAGCTTCACACCCCTGCTCCAAATGTACAAATAGATAGGCACTTGGTTTTGAAGATGTGGACTAACTATTTTACAGGTATATGTCTAAGTTTTTAGCAAATCGAAAGATGGCATCAGTAGATTTCTAGAATTGTGAAACTCTAATATTTATTTAAAAACTTGAATGAAATTCCCAAATAAGTGAAATTTGGGACTTTAACAATCTCTGCCTCACCAAGCCTGAATTTCTGAGTTTTAGAAGGCTAGGGCCACATTTCATTATAAAAAATGTTGCTAAATTTGCCCTTTGCCTCATTTCAACCATAAATCTGTTAAAAGAGTCCAGAAATATCTGTAACCCATTGGCTCATCTGGCCATAAGTTCCACATCATCTGCATACAACAGTACTGGTGCTGAGCGAGAACAAATCTTGGGCAAGTCTTTTCCTCTATAACCCAAATCCTTTTCAAGGCCATTAATATATAATAAAAAGAGGAAAGGAGCCAATACGCAACCTTGACAGACCTCCCACTACAGAAATGATTTGGGGAGAGAAAGCACCCTCCCTACAATAGTGGATCCTCGCTGAAGAGTATGCACGTAGCCCGCAAAATAGGTCAATAGTTGCTCAGTCTATTCCCATTTATTTCCTAAAGCCCAGAGTTTGGGCCATTGAACGGTGTCAAATGCACATGTTAGGTCCATAAAGGCCAGGTGTATGCTGTCTTTTATTACCTTAACCTATTTTTGTGTGGTGAGATATAGGTTAAGGCATTGCTCCACTGTGCCCAGCCGTGGGTGGAACACAAACTGTGCATCAGAAAGCCCCCACTTATCAATGAGCCAGGCTTCTAGTTTAGACAGCATAACCCTGCCTAGTATTTCAATAGTAGTATCTAATACCAAGATGTGATGGTAGCAATGGCGTTGATTTTTGTCAGTGGCAGTGCTGATTGCATCTGGATGCATGGCCATAGAGGGTGGCACAATCAGTGCTGCTGCCCTCAGGGGCCTACCTATAGTACCCCACGCCCAGGGCACCTAGGTACCCTTTTACTAGGCACTTATAGGGAAAGAGCTCTTGGCCCAGGAAACCTGGTTAGCAGGGGCCCTGGGCACTACAATTTGTAGGCTACATCATACATCAGACACAAAGTGGGGGCTAACCATGTCAAAAAGAGGCCTTTTCTCACAAGAGGTACCAGAACTGCTTCCGTAAGTGGGGCCAGCCGGGAGCAAACACCGGCCAATGGTGGTTGACCAAGAGGCAGTGGCAGTCAGGGACCACCTATTTTCAGTGACGTGGACTATTTTCCTGCATTTTGATTGTACTAATCAGTGCTAGTCAAAGGCAAGCCAGGCCAACTGAGGACAAGACCCACCCGGCAGGAAGAGTGAAGGATGGTGGTGACCACCAATTAAAGGTGAAGTAACCCGCTCACTTCATCTACTGCAGCGGATACCAAAAGTGCTAGGCAGGAGCGGGGGGGGTACACCAAGGATGAAACCCGTACAGCAGAAAGAGCCACAGCAGGTGGGAGCACTGAGTAGGCTATGTGACCTGCTGGAGGCGCACAACACACAGAGACTGGAGACATGGTCCGTGGCTGAGTGGCTAGGGCCATAAGAACAACCATCAGGCAAGGTGCCAAGTACAGCTACAGTGAAGGGGTAAGAAAGGCAGAGGAATCCCCCACTTCACAGCAACTGAGTGAGGCAGAAGATAGCCCGAATGTGCTCTGTGTCGGAGCACTGAGAGACAGTAGGAGGAGACAACAGGGCACCAGGTAGTGACAGAATCAACTTATTGAAATTTCCCAAGAACAGTATGAAAGACATAAGTTGGAGGTTGACCAACTCACTCAACGGATTGAAGAGGCTAACTGGGGGGACATTACTACCAAGAACTTTGCCATTCTTAACAGCATCATTGACAACTATGAGTCCGATATAATTCAGAGAAAGAACCGTAAATTTAGAAGAGACCTTCGTGATTATCAACAGGGGAGAGTCTATACTTTTAGCAAGAAATATGACCAAATATCAGACACCAATTCCCCTTCTGACACATTAAATTGTCCTGACACCATTCCCTCTTCAGAAATAGAGGCCTCTGATGACTCTGAGGGGGACCTATCCACTAGACCTAGGGTGAATTTTTTAGAGGAAACAAGGCGATATCGCCTTGGAACCTTACAAGACACTCGAGCAAAACCACCAGGTATTTCAACTACTACACCAAGCACGTCAGGTATACAAACCAGGGCTCGCAGCAAGAGCCTTCGATCATAAAACATGATGACCATTTAGTTGTTAATCTTTCCGACTACATGCTCTCTCCAATTGAACTGCAGACTTTGAATCATGGTCTATCCTATTGCCCTACCAATTTCTGGAACATTACACAAACTAAAATTGACTTCTTTATCCGTCAACTTAAACTCAAATCTTTCTTCTCCACTCTTTCTTCCTCTTCCTCTACATTATCAGCTCCATCATCCCCATCACCCCTTTCTAATTCCAGTGACATCTCGGTTCAGGATCTTGAAGACATACGACTTCTGTGTAACCTGTCTAACACCTCCGACTCAGATCTTTCTCTCTTTTCATTAGCCCAAGACTTAGAACTAAATATCAATCAATATCACCCCTCAAATCTCCGACCTAAATCTGCCTTTACTCCTATCCTTCTGGCGGGTAACTGCATAGATCTCTTTTCATCTGCAGTTCTGAGAGACCTTGACAAAGAATACAAAAGATACTGTCACAAGCGAAAATACCTTCCATCTAATTTCAATCATCAACAATTGACAGCTTTAGTGAAACTACGCAACAACCCCAATATCATCATTGAGGAAGCTGATAAGGTAGGGAATATTGTTATCCTCAACACTAGTGATTACCTTAAAGAGGCCTACCGACAACTTCACAATCCTAACTGCTACAAACGCCTCACCTCTAACCCTACAGTGCAAATACAACATAAACTATCTGTTCTTCTTGATCATTGGCTTTCCCGGCAGGTGATCTCACACAAAGAGAAATCTGCATTATTCCTACCTCATCCTACCATCCCCACTCTGTACCTTCTACCGAAAATTCACAAAAAAGACTTTCCACCCAAAGGCAGGCCAATTATATCTGGTGTAAACTCAATATGTTCCAAATTAGGGACTCTCATCGACCATGTTCTTCAACCCTTCATGACAAACTTGCCATCTTTTGTTCGAGATACCAAAGATATAATTCAAAAACTCCAAAACATTGATTGGCAACCCGATTACCTTCTTGTCACTATTGATATTGTAAGTCTTTACACCTCCATTAAACATCAGGATGGTTTAGAAGCAGTCAAGAAAATTTTGTCGACCAAATCGGTGGCATTCGCCACACACAACCTTATGATTTTGGACATGTTACAGTTCTGTTTGGAAAATAACTATTTTCTTTTTGATGGTAACTTCTACTTGCAATTACAAGAGACGGCAATGGGGGCAACATTTGCACCTCCATATACATGCATTGTGATGGGGGCAGTAGAAAGAGAATGGATGTGGAGTGACAGGAATTAACATTTTTTTTTCTGGGGAAGGTATATTGACGATATACTGCTGATTTGGCAAGGGCATAAGGATCTTTTGACTGAATTTTTACAGTCCCTAGTACCTAACAGATGGGACATAGACATTACATTTCATATTTCAGACGTGCAAGTGGAATACTTAGACCTCCTTATCTATATTGAAAATGATAAACTACAGACCAAATATTTTAGGAAACAGACTGCGGCAAACTCAATATTACATGCGACTAGTTGTCACCCACCAAGCATAATCAGAAACATTCCACAAGGAGAGTACAGACGTGCCAAAATAAATTGTACCAACCTTAGTGACTACACTCACTTCTCCTCACAAATAACTGAGAGACTGAAGGCCAGGGGATCCAATCAAATGTCCCTCAACCACTCTAAAGAAAAGTTAGGCACTCTGGACCGGAACAAAATGATCAACAGTTCACATCGGCACAAAGAGGACCCAACCATTCGCCTGATTACTCAATTCCATAATGGTCACAGTTCTATTCGCAAATATCTTCAAAAACATTGGTACATACTTCAAAATAACCCTTCCATTCATCAATATATTACTTCTCACCCACAAATAGTGTTCCGTCGAGCCCCGAATCTTAGGGATAAACTTTGCCCATCCTTTTTTCAACCAAAACCTTCCAGATCATTTTTTCCACAACCAAAGGGGTTCTTTACCTGCACCAAATGCTCCATTTGTAAACTTGGGCTCAACAAATCTACGACAACCAACCTCAATGGCAAGGAATTCAGGATCAAAGACTTTATCAACTGTGAGAGTACTAATGTGGTATACTCAATATGGTGTCCCTGCCAAAAAGCTTACATAGGAAGTACTATTCGACCATTAAAAATTTGAATCCAAGAACATTATCGCAACATCCTAAAATTGGAGTCCAAGGCACCTCTTGTGGAACATTACAAAACATTCCATCCCCATGAACGAAAATTTACCTTTTGTGGCCTTAAACGCATTATAATGACCCCTAGGGGGGGCAATCTACATCTGCGTCTACGTCAAGAAGAAAGCCGAATAATTATCCACCACAATACAGTGCATCAAGGCCTAAACCAGGACCATGAATGGCACTACTGGCTTTTATAATTTGTAGTGCCCATCATGAAGTATTTTTGTTCTCTGTAATGTCTGTATTGATATTCTTGTTTCTTATTTTCCTTTTTTCTTTCTTTTTCTTTTTTCTTTCTTCCTTTCGAATGAGTACTCAACCCCCTCTGTCGTCCACACATTGGATGTGCATAATTTACTTGAAATTGTTTACCGGCAGGTTACTACTATTACCATTCTTGCTTATTTGGTCTCCTTCATGTCCTCTTGACTCACCCATTACCCTTGATTTGTTAGTGCCTCCCTTGATTATCCTTACTTCCCCTTTTCACTGTGTCACATACTTATTAATGTGTAACATAGTTTGTAAGTATTTGTGCTACATGCCATTTCTTGCCTTTTAAAAATGGCGGCACCTTCTTATACGATATTTACACTCTCTCGAAGTCCTTCCTCTGTTTCCGTAACTGTGATCAGAGGAAGGACTATAGCTATTTAACACGGAGCTTTCCTTCGCGCTCTAGCGATTTACCACGGGACGCGATGTTAGGATCTTTCCCGTTCTTAGTCCGGTAAGAATATCTCGCCGAACTTGTTCGCTTACCTTTTAGAACTGAAGGTTCCTTCGTGACCGTATTCTACCTCCTTATGAGATAATCGGTCTGTGACTTGTACCGCTTTCCTTTTCTCTCGTTATTTTTTAGTCAAACTATTGCTCTTTTTTCATTTACGAATTTGTATATATGAATTGGCAGTGAAAAGTGTACCACCTTGCAAATTCAGTGTTGTATCCGATTTTGTATTCCATGCTATGTTTTTGTCGGTTCTTGCAATGTATGATGAAGCTATTATTTACAATTTCTACCTCAATGGAGTAACTTCTGTAAGAATATCTCTTAACTAGATAGCCCGTTAATCATAATCGATGGCTGCTCTGTGGCATTAACCTATATTTTAAGGAGTAAAGCGTCCTGTGTTTTGTACCTTTCTTTCTCCCTTTCCCCCCCTTTAAACTTGAACTTCACTGTTGTTCCCCCTTTTTTCACGAACCCATCCACATACCAACTGATAACTGACGTTGTACTAATTTCAAATGTACTGTTTAGCTTCTTTGATCTTGCATTTCACTATTCAATCATGACTCAGTGTTTATTCACATGCCATGTAGTGAAGTAGCTTCTCTAAAATGTTATATATACTTTTGTACCCAGATTATCATCAACATTTGTGGTATTTGTATCAGAGGATTTTTCTACCTTATATGACTTGGTATGCAATCATTTCGGACCTAGTTTTATATTTCTTTATCTATATCTTTTCATACTATATCTAGACACTCTCTTAACTATTCTTATTCCTTTACTAAAATCACGAGTGTGCCAGCATGTCTCCATTTGCTTGCCAACATCAACCCATGGTGCTATTCCTCTAAGTATTCACACTCTTACATCATTTTTTCTAAAAGAACTTATCTTTAGTTTAAACCACGGTATCATTTATCTCTCTTTGTAGCAAATATATTAACATATAATGCATTCTTTTTCCACCTTTCTTAGACTAACAATCTCGAAGACGAGGGCTTTTGTAACATTTATTGGCGTCTGAATTCTATTAAGAGTTGTTTCTGTAATTAGTATTTTTTCTCCACTATTTGGGAAGCACTACAGGCGAGGCCTATTGGTTTATCAGTCTGTTCCTATACTATTCACATTTTTTGGTAGCACCTTTCGATAGTATTCGTTCTACCCTGTGTCTCATTATATTTTCGTACGTATATCTTTCACAGCCTTGAGAAAGCCCTGGCGTATTTGCAACAAAGGGCGAAATACGTGTTGGCTGATACTTCGATGAACATTGGCTGAATTAAAGACTATACTACGATTCTCGTATTTACTCCAAAGTTCTTTATTTCATAATAAACAATATGATGAACTTGACTTATGACACTGTTTAAGTGGGATCTCACCAACTTATAGTACAGTGACAGAATCAATGAGCGCAGGAGATAACTGCTTCTCTGCAGTGAGCGCCGGGGCAAAGCAGCAAAAATAGGAGCAGCCAGTGAGTTACCCAGTGAAGTAAGGAGCACCGCTAAAGAGGGCTTCTTTGGGCAAACAAAAGACGCCATGGAAGAAGAGCATAGCAAGGTTGGAAGAGACCTCAGGAGCATCATACATTCAGCAAAAGAAGTGATGGCTAGAGACAGGAAAGAGTATGTGATGAGGCATTTGTTGGAGGGCTTGGAGGAGGGTCCCAGCATGCAACAAACAATGAAACCTCCAACCAGACTGGGAGAAGACATTCATAGCATATCGTTGGACCAACAGACAGGGGAGGAATAGAGGAACAGGGACACTGAGAAATAGAGGAAATGCCAAAAGAATGCAAGCAACAGGGGCACAAAAAAGTCAGGGGACAAGAGGTGACCAGAAGAAAAAGACCTGCCGTCTGTAGCCAGTGTGGGTCCAGCAAGATGGGCACCGGTAGGAGCAGTAGTGACTAAATCAGTGCAATTGTACAAGAGTGCTCAAAAGCGATGGTGCCAGTGTTGTTAGCAAGGGAAGGGCATGTGCCGCAGTAGAGCTCAGGAAGCTTAGAAAGGTACTGGGGGCAGCCGGTTACTGAGCTCGCGCTATGCCAGGGGTTGGTACAAGGGGGTCCCCTAGGGTGGGGCCAGGGCAGCCCGCACCACCCAAGCACACAGTGGCTCACATCACAGGAGGTGTGGGACTGAAAAGGAACAGCCCTTGAGCACAGCAGGTGATTCTGGAAGTGGGGCTACTGCACTGCACTACCCATCCAATACACCATTGGTCACAGCAAAAAGGCCAGAAGTCAAGCCATGTGACCCAGTAAGGGTCTGGAAATCAGTCTTGATAACAATTGGGCCAGCAATCATGGGCACAAATGGGCAGCACACCAGTACTTATTCCAGACTTTCCCCAGGGCAGCCACACATGATACCAAGGGCCACAGGTTTATCCTGCCTTATTCCCTTAGCGGTAAAGAAGTGCTTTTGGCGAAGGTAGTTCATTGATATATTTTCATTACTTGAGATACAGCTAGAGGGACTGGACTTGGCAGATTCTGAAAAAAAAGATGAAGAAAGAAGAGAGAGGGAGAGGATAAAGAAAAAGAGGAACTTTGACAACGGGTTAGACACATTTGGCATAATGGCATGTGTGATTCTTGAGAAGTACCCACATTGCACAAATTATTTAGGGCTATATGAGACAGGATACATGAGGCACAGAGGATGTTTTAAGGATGTGCATGGCTGCAATATAATAAAAACTTTAGGTAAAAGATGCAGACATGGCCACACTTGGAGTGGGATAGTGAGGATGTATCTGGGTATATCCACACAATGACGGGAGCCAAAGAAGAAGGGATCAGATGGGACTAGTTATTTCGCCAGACAGGGATCAAGGCCAGGAAAGATGGATTCAAGTTCAGTGGCTGGAGAAGGCCGTACTCTGTATGGAAGGGTCAGGCGACAGGAAAGAACGTCCCAGACATATCCTGGAAATTCAAGCAGAAATGCCCGTAGGGGCCAGCGTACAAATTTCAACACATATGCATCACTTGATAACAGACACGCCAAGAAAGAAAGAAAGACCACATGAATTACTCAACACATATCACAACAAAGAGGATGAATTGCTGCTGATAGAGGGATTCATGGAGGGTTTCAGAATCCCAATTGAAAAGGAAATAATTCTAGGACCAACCAGGAACCTCAAATCAGCAGTGGAGCACCCATGGGTGGTGGACCAGAAAGTTCAAAAAGGAAAGCAGCTGGGTCGCATTGAAGGTCCGCTCGAGAAACCACCCTTACAAAACTTAGTGATCTCATCCTTGGGTGTGGTTCCAAAGGAGGAACCGAGCCAGTACCTCCTGATTCATCATTGTTTTTCTTTTCTAGAGGGGAATGACGCAATCAAGCAGGACTTGTGCTCAGTCAACTAAGCATCCATAGATGACAGCAATGACCTTGTCAGGGAGAAAGGGCACTGCTTACGGCAGCCCGGAGGTAGCAAACTACACTACTTAGATTATTTCTTGTTTGTAAAAGAGCCAGGGACTGTCCAGTGTGTCATACTGGTAGTCACATTCAACAAACTGATGGCAGCTCTCGGGGTGCCACTGGCATAGGACAAAGCAATGGGGCCCACAACTAAATTGTTTTTGTTTGGGCATAGAGCTAGATTCCATAAACGGTACATGCAGCATTCCAAAGGATAAAGTGGCTGCACTCAGTGACATAAGGAAGTTGTTAGGTAGGGAGAAGGCAACCTTAAGGGGGGTACAAAATCTGTTGGGCGGCCTCAGCTTTGCCACCAAGGTGATACTGATGGGCAAAATGGTTGCTAGAAGGTTAGCTCAGCTCACATGGGGCTCCTTGAAAGTTCACCACCATAAGTGAGGTTGACAGTGGGTGCGAAGCATGACTTCACAACGAGGCAGTCATTTTTAATATGCTTCCATGGGACCTTAATCTAGAAGGAAGGATGGGTCATTTCAAAGCAAATTGAGCTGTCACTAGGCCAAGCATCGAATGCCAAGAAATGGCTGGCATATTGGTGGGTCAAAGGGCTCAACAAGAACATAAACATACTGGAACTGTTCCCTATCATGGTAGCGATGCACAGATGGTTTCATCACTTGTGTAACATGAAGCTGGCACTCTGGTTTGACAATAGGGTGATAGTCCAAGTCATCAACTCAGACTCAGCTAGATGCCATTAGTGTTAATATTGATTAGGCAGGATGAGATTACAGTTAGACAGTAATCTGGATGTGAGAGTTAGGCATGAGCCAGGTTTAGATAACTCCCAGGGTGATGCACTTTCTCGCTTGTAGATGGTAAAATTCTGAGATCTTGTACCTCAGGTGGATAAGATTATGACCCCACTTCCCAAAAGACTTTGGAGCTTGGCGGAGCAGACCGGTTGTTTCTAATAGAGCATGTACTGACCCCAGGCACGGCAAAGAAATACAGGCGATACTTGACTAACTTCAGGAGGGTGACAGGTACAGGGGACTTAAGGAAGAAAGAAAAGAGTGCCTCTGCAGTCAAGCAATTCGTAGCTTGGGCTCATGCTCAAACTAAATCAAAGTCATGGGCTCAGGTGCAACTTACGGTGGTGGCACAGCATCGAAAATGGAAGCGGGCCATGACCCCTGAAACTCTCATTCTTTCATGGGCATTTGTATGCAATGAAAGTACCTAGGAGGAGTGAAGAAAATAAGAGACTCCCCATAGATTTTGCTCGGCTGGGTCTATTGGGGCCAGCGGAGAGGGAAACACCATCAGGGTTTGAAGCCACATTGTTCAAAGGGGTCTTCCCATGACATTCTTTGGTGCGGTCAGGGTCAGTGAACTGCTGGCACCAGCGAGGGATATAGGGCCAGATGTAGGTAAGTATGGTTTTGCGAGTTGCAATTTGCGAGTCATAGAGACTCGCAAATTGCAACTCGCAAAACCACATGCAGAAAGGTGTCTCAGACACCTTCTGCGAGTCGGTATGGGGTCGCAATGACCCACCTCATTAATATTAATGAGGTGGGTCGCAAATTGCGGCCCCATACCGACTATGGGCACTCGCAAACATGGAGGCCTGCTGTCGTCAGCAGACCTCCATGTTTGCGACTGCTTTTCAATAAAGCAGGTCTTTTTTTTTCAAAGTGCAACCCGTTTTCCTTAAAGGAAAACGAGCTGCACTTTGAAAAATAAACCGAAAGCTTTTGTTTCGGTATTTTTCAGGGCAGGTAGTGGTCCATTGGACCACTGCCTGCTCTGAAAAATTATTTTTGTGATCATTCACAAAGGGGAAGGGGTCCCATGGGGACCCCTTCCCGTTTGCGAATGAGTTACCATCCACTTCAAGTGGATGGTAACTGCGAGTTGATTTGTGACCGCTTTTGCGGTCACAAATCAACTTACATCGCGGTGCGAGTTGCAAATAGGAAGGGAACACCCCTTCCTATTTGCAAGTCGGAAACACATTTTGCGAGTCGGTTCCGACTCGCAAAATGTGTTTCTGCATCGCGCACAGGCATTAGCGCCTCGCAAACGGCGTTTTTCGCCGTTTGCGAGGCGCTAATGCCTTGCTACATCTGGCCCATAGTGTGTGACGCATGCATTGGGTTGAGTAATGTGAAAATAAAGAGCAGGTTGGTAGAAGTGATGCTAAAATGGTCATGTTTGGGAAGGACATAGAAGTGAAGTTAAGGTGCTTGGAGGGTCACAATCAGTGCCCAGTTTGCTTTCTGAAGGTACATGATGGTTAACCTGAAGGGAGGCCTGCCATTATGTGCACACGCAGATGGCTCCTTTTCTAGCAGATTCCTGTTCACAGCAGCGCTGCACAAGGTGTTAACTGAAGCAGGGCTCTGGCACCGCATTTCGGGCTGCGTTCATTCCACACAGGTGTGGCAACCACAGCCGCTCAGAGGGGCATGCATCCAACAGGGATAATGGCCATAGGCAGGTGGCAACCTAGAGCTTAGAAGTCTTACACAAGAACATTATTGGCCTGAGTGCCCACATTCTCTCTCCCACCCTGTTTACTGTAGCTTCCCCACACTTCCAGTGCTATGCCGCTCTAGCCCAATGGAATTGACTAGATATTCTTTATGATTGTGTATTTACAGGTCATTTTTGGGTGGCTTCACACATGGTTTTGCTTATAGGCCTCCTCTACACAGACAGACTACGACAGTGGATGACCAAGAGCTGCAAGATGTCGGATGACGCTTTCAGGCACGCCAGCTTGAAATGGTTCTGCATCCTCAGCTTAATGTAGGGCAATCGGTGCACACTATAGAAAATGCTGTGGCAAAGTCAGCACCTCTGGACATAGTCCTAGATGACTCAACCCTAGCCCCTACACAGGGAACGTCCACCGTCTTGAAACAGGCAGGATGCCACTACCTGTGGTCATGACTCCCAAATCTCCACCCCTGAATGCCACAAGTGCCAAGTTGCCCTATGAATCCTGACTCTCCTGTAGATCTATAAACCCCCGGGAACTATTTGAGAGTGACAATAGTGTACAAAATGCTGACAGTGTACAAAACAAGAGACTCAACAAGTGTTTAGTGCATCATTTTCACTGAACGACACCATTACATCCTGCAACCAAGTGCATAGAGCCCTTGCCTTACTGCTGCTGACACAGGCAGAATGAATGGCACATAGAGTGTGTCTGCAACAGCGACGTCAGTACGATTCAGTGTATACTAGGTGAGGGCCAATAGGAGTGCAGCAAGCGCTCTTTTTTTGCAGAACAATAAAAGCACTGTCAAATCCAATACTGTACAAAACGTAAACAACATGTACGTCCCTCTCTCAGTAGCTTTCTTAAATCTATTTTTCTGTTGAGCATGTTAACGCGTCCGTCTATGTCAATTTATACACATCAGGACTCGTTTTAGGCCAATGAATCTTTGGGCCCAGTGGTGAGACACCGTAGGACGAGATAACTGATCAAAATATCAATCAATATGTCAATAACATTGTCAAAGTTTAACACCAAAATATCTCTTACTTTAGACATTAATAAACATTCGGCGCAACCATGACCTTTCAGTCATGAATAACCACACCTTAATGAAGTTTATAAGTTTTATTCCCTATTGATTACAATCTAGTAGCAAAGGCATTAATCTCAAAGTCAATAAGCATATAAGCACGATTACAAGATGACAACCATAATAAGCTTTCAATAATGCAAAGATCAATAGCATAGACAATCAGATAGATATAAGCAGATTGTAACACATCGAACTTTCTAAGATACTAGTTCAGCATAGCACCACGTCAATCACGTCAGTTTGTCAGTCAGAATGAATACCTCATCTAACCTCTAATTAGCATTAGCATGTTGGGCATCATGCAAAACAATTTTGAACACCAATTTGGAAAACATCTAACTAAGGTCTCTAATAAAACATACAGCAGTTGGTACCTAGAAAGAAAGGCAAAATGAATTTTTCATTAGCAATTTTATAATTACCCTCCTCTGATTAAGTCAGCATTCAGGATCAGTCCTCGTCTTCAGGACATCAGTTAGATCGCCGTCAGTCTATCTAAGTTAAAGGCAAGACACTCTCCTCATAAGGAGAAAAGTGTAAGGGGCAGTAATATGGGCAAGGATGGTTTGTCTAAGTCTCAAGTCACAAAATAATGTGACAGAGTTTCGGGATGCAATCAATATCATTCCCTACCTAATTGGCATTGTTTGTTCCTTGTCATGGGTTTTTATCCCTTTCTCGTAATTCATTCCCCCAAAATTCTATTGGTTAGTCAATACACCCCATCATTGTTAACCTATCAAATTATACATTAAGTAATGCATTTGTCATCTCTCGATATTGTTTTGTCTTCTGATTGGTCTTCATAATCGGCTTTCCGTAGGTGGCATATCCGGGGTTACTTCATCATCTTGGCACACGTCTCAGGTTAAAAGTTCTCTTTCCCTCGTCTCATTGTCCTTGGAAGTATCTAGAAATGTTTCGAAGCACATCATTTTATACTAAAAGATGCTAGCATGCGGATGGGAAAATGTCCCCACGTTTCAAACTAATACAGAAAGAACAATAGCTGGGTCATGTTTGTTTGCAAGTCCGCACACTGAAGAAGCAGAAAAAATACGCTTTTAATATGAGAGCTACACAGCTTCTGCTTGGCTCATGCTAACTTAAGATATACGAGTTCTAATGAATGCAGTTTTATACGTTTTAATGTACTCAGTTAGGCAAACTATAAACGATTATTTCTTACAGTTGACATTAGTTTATACATATGAACGATTCTCCATATTTATGAATACGCTTTAATGAATGTTTTATTAATACAGCATTGTTAGACATAAGCATTTCACGTCTATAATATGTAATATTAAGTACGCTCTCTCAGTCCCTCTTCTGATGACGCTCGTCATCACAAATCTTCCAGGTCTTAATTTTTCACCTTACGCATAATGCGCATTTCAACATCTTTCCCTTTATGTGAGCTTTCCCATATTTCATTAAACATTTTCTCTCTTTCACTTTCTTCGTTTCTTTTGGTTCTGTTAGCCAAATTTTTCTTCACTTTATTATTAATTTTGCATGCTCCCCAAAATCCCAGTAAACAAATCAGAACAATGAATAATCCCATCATAATTTTTGCAAGTACCCAATTCCAAATGTTGGTAAACCAGCTTCCCACTCGGGCAATTCCCTTTCCAAATTTCTCCCAAACACCAAGTTCTTTTAGATCCTTCAAATCTGTACTATCTCTAGTCAGGTTAGTAAGCATGCTTCTAATTTTCTTACTATTGTCAGGTATATACGAGCAACAATGACGTTCATTAAGCATTTTGCACACACCTCCACTCTTTGCTAAAAGAATGTCTAAAGCAAGCCGGTTTTGAAGAGTCAAAGCTTTTCTGCAGCAAGTTCAGTATTCATCAGAAGTATAGCTCCTGTAAAGTTTGTCAGCATGTTATCCACAATAGTAGACAACTTTTGAATTTTCATAGAATTTAGGATAACCCCCACTGAAGGGATTATAGCTCCAAATATGTCACCAATGACAGCCGCCCCTGATTCTCGTTTTTGTCTGGTATGTTGTAATTCAGACGTTTTAGGTAGTTGTTTTAAGTCATCAATCTGGTAAATCTTTGGGAATATTATTCCCAAATAACATGTCCCATACCATCCCTTAGGGAGACGGTAATATGCATTTAACCCACAGATGTAATAGATTCCAGGAATCGCTGGATCTTGTCCATTTAACATAAAGGTCCATTTGCTCTGAAACAAAAACACATGCCTACATTCACTCGTTCCCATAAACAAATTATCTTGATCAGATTTTGGTCTATATATACAGAGTCTACATACGTGTAATGCATCTATAGCTAACTTGCCTTGTGTTTTAATTTCAGTATAAGCATAATCATTTGCATAAGTGCGTTTTTCTAAACCTTTTTCTAATCTTTCTTTTAATGCTTTTCGTCTATCATCTGTGTGATCTAAAAAGCTTTTCTCTACAGGAGACAGTAAGCATGTTAAGTTATTGCGATGTGCATAAGCAGTTCCAAATGTTAGTGTTGGCTCAAAGAATCCTCTAACTACTTTTATATCATGCTCTTTAGCTAACTTATTTAAGAATTCAATAACAGGCACAAAAGAAAACACAACGTCTAAATTTGAATAAAAATATTGCACATGCTCTTGATCATAAAATCTTGTTAGTAGCAAGCTACAACTGATCCCATACGTAAGAGGGAGGCTATGATAAGTAACTCCCTCCTGCACAGATGAAGGAATTTTAGTGCATACATAACAGTCTTTTGCATTCATAGTAGGCGATAGAAAACATTAGTAGAAAGCTCCCCTTTTGCATTAGTTCCCTCATGCAGATGTCTTGTGTCTTGCTCAAATTTTTCCCATGGTGATAGTTTATTAGTTGTAGTAGTAGTCTCAGGTTTTGAAGTTGCATTAATAGTTTCACTCTCTCTCCATGGCATTCCCACAATCACTCCCACAATCATTATTGCGCATACAACACCTATCATAAGTCCTAACCAGCCACACACTTTACTTCCTTTGTTACTATAAGCCATGTTTATATAGAATCAAATAGCAGATTAACAATCAACTCTGAGTAGCAAACTCTTTCTGCGTAATTTACAGCGTCTTCACTCACTCCAGGACCCTTTTCGTCAATTCAGGTTAGCAGCTTGTCGTAATCAGGTTTCTATAAGTCAAATTCAGGTTTAATGTCACTTTCCGGTAGTTATATTTCTTCTCTAAGATTCTTGTTTATTATTTTTCAGCTTTCAAAATTTCGATCTTTTTATCTTCAGTTTTCTTGTTGTATATTCTTCAGGTACCGTAGTACTGGCCTGATATTTCTCGATCAAAACAGAATGCTAAGAATTCTTGTTGCCGTTCAGAGGTTGTAGCGTATGCCCATTCAGGACCGGTATATCTTCTGTTTGCTATTCTTTTTCTTTTTATTTTTCGTTCACCTTGCTGTTCTCCTTCACTCAGATCGTCTGCTCGTGAGGTATCGCTTTCCTCTATTATTGTTTCGTTTGCTATTTCTCTTATTCTAAAGTGTGATTTGTCTGGCCAATTGTCACCTCTGTTCGTCTTACTTCGGCGTTTTCCTTCAGTACCTTGGACAGCACCCTCCTCTGATAATATGGTGTTTTCTCCTCATAGGCTTGGAACTCGTTCGGCAGATCTTGATTCGTTCTGATTTAAATTTGCCACTTCTTCGTCTCTCTCTCCTTGTTCGACACTGTATTCAGATTCTGAATTGTATTCGTCTGCTTCTGGGAGAACCTCTCCTTGACTTTGTTCTCCTGCTGCCTCCACTGAGATTGGCACTTCGTCACCTCTCTCGAACTCACTGATAGTTTGAGGGACACGGCTGTTCTCAGCGGGCTCTCCTGTAGTCTCAGATCTTTCTTGACTGATCTCTGACTCTGAGACTTCTCCTCTTGAAGTTGCTGTACCGGAATTTTCAAGTTCCTCTTCAACAGGACACGCTACCCTTTTTGTATGACTGGCATGTATCCAGTTGGGAACCCCGGCACACTTCACAGCAGTAGTGGTCGTCAATATTACTTGATATGGCCCTTTCCAACGCGGCTCAAGACACGATTTTCTTACGTGCTTCTTGACAACCACCCAATCTCCAGCTTGCAGAGAGTGTCCTGGTTCGCCGATTGGTGGTAACGTGTTAGCTTCCACCTGGTGAGAGAAAGAGCGAATCACGTCAGCCAAACTTTTGCAGTAATCCAACACCATATCATCTGTAATATTCACTAGTGCATTTGCAGGTACCGCCGGTAACCTCATTGCTCTGCCCATGAGTATTTCATGTGGGGACAATCCTGTTTTCTTATCTGGCGTGTTTCTCATAGACATCAGCACTAGAGGTAATGCATCTGGCCACTTCATGTTTGTTGCTGCACACATTTTTGCTATTCTTGATTTCAAAGTACCATTCATCTGCTCGACTAGTCCTGAGGCTTCAGGGCGATAGCTACAATGCAGCTTTTGTTCAATGTTGAGTGCGGCACACAGAAGTTTAATCACCTCATTGTCGAAGTGTCTTCCCCTATCTGATTTTATAGAAACCGGAAACCCGAACCTGGGTATTAACTCTCTGAGTAGTAGTTTTGCAACTGTCATTACTACGTGTGGGATATGCCTCAAACCAATGGCTAAAAACACACACAATCACCAACACGTATCTCAGACCTCCGCAAACAGGCATTTCAATGAAATCCATTTGTATCTTATTAAATGGACCACCAGCTCTCCCAATGTGGCTCAAAGTTACCACAGTTCCTTTTCCAGCGTTCATCTGTTGACAAATGACGCACCTGTGACAAGTAATTTCTGCGGCATGTCTGAATTTTGGATTGAACCAATCAATCTTAAATGATCTGATCATGGCATCTCTTCCCAAATGTGCCTGCCCATGATACAATCGGGCCAATTGTGACAGAAGACTGTTTGGCAAAACTAGTTTTCCCTCTCCTGATACCCAAATATCGTCTGCTCTCTGCACACACTGCATTTTCTGCCAGGAACGTTTTTCTTCCTTACCAACGTGGCTTTGTAATGTCTTTAATTCGTCTAAAGTATCAACCACTCGCAATGCTAGACTTAAGGTTGTGTCATTCTCAGGTTGTGGTAACAGTTCCCACTGCTCCTTAAAAGATATACAGTTCAATGCACAAAATCTGGCAACTTGGTCTGCATAACCATTCCCCATTGACACAAAATCTTGTGATCTGGTGTGAGCACTGCATTTCACTACAGCAATTTCAAGAGGCAACTGAATCGCATGTAACAAATCTCTTATCTGTTCTCCATTTTTCACTGGTGAACCAGAGGATGTCATGAACCCTCTTTGTGACCAGAGTTGACCAAAATCATGTACAATTCCAAATCCGTATCTGCTGTCTGTATAGATTGTGACTTTTAGATTTACAGCAGCATGGCAGGCTTTTGTGAGAGCTATCAATTCTGCCACTTGTGCAGAAAACACTTTCTCGAGCCAGGAGGCCTCGACTATACCGGATATGGTACATACTGCATAACCAGCTCTCAAGGTTCCTGATGAATCTCTTAGACAGGACCCATCAATGAACATAATGTAATCGTTTTCCTTTAACTGGGTATCTTTTATATCTGAGCGAGGTTTGGTACTGAGCTCAGTTACCTCCAGACAATCATGCTCAAACTCTTCCCCATCCTTTATTTCTGTATTCTCAATGGGAAGTAGAGTTGCCGGGTTCAGTACAGTGCACCTTTTCAATGTGACATTAGGTGACCCCAGAATAATTGTCTCATATTTGGTAAGTCGTGCATTTGTCATGTGTTGTGTCTTAGTTCGTGTCAGCAGAATTTCAACAGAATGTGGAACCAATACTGTCAAGGGGTATCCCATGACTATGCCTTCACATTGTGAAAGGCTTTGACCAACTGCTGCAACTGCTCGCAAACAACCCGGTAAGGCTGCTGCGACAGGGTCCAAAGTAGCTGAAAAATATGCTACCGGGCGATTTGCATCTCCATGGACCTGTGTTAAAACAGACAAAGAACAAGCATCACGTTCATGACAGAACAACAAAAATGGTTTCTCATAATCAGGCATTCCTAATGCTGGAGCCCTGCACATGCATTCTTTCAGCTCTAGAAATGACTCAAGCTCTTCTTTTGTCAATGTGATTGTGTATGGTTCATCTTTAACTTCCTTTCCTGTCAGTTTTGTTAATGGTTTTGAAATGATCGAGAAGTTGGGTATCCACTGGCGACAGTAGCCCACCATTCCCAAGAACATTCTGACATCTCTCTTTGTTGTTGGGGGATTCATTTGTAAAACAACTGTTATTCTCTCTTTTGATATTCTTCGAGACCCTTTTTCAATCAGATGCCCCAAATATTTTACTTCTTTTTGGCAGTACTGCAGCTTTTTAGGTGATACCTTATGTCCGTTTTTCCCTAAATGATTCAATAAGGCAATGGTATCATATTTGCAGCTTTCTTTGGTTTTGGATGCAATCAACAAATCATCAATGTACTGCACAAGAGTCGAATTGTAAGGTAGCACAAGTGGTTCCAAATCCTTCTTCAATATCTGATTGAAGATGGATGGTGACTCAGAAAACCCCTGAGGAATTCTGCACCAACTGTATACCTTATCCAGGAATTTGAAACTGAACAAAAACTGGCTGTCTTCGTGAAGTGGTATCGAGAAAAACGCTTGTGATAGGTCTACTACGGTAAACCACTCAGCATCACAAGGAACCTGGTACATTATTACTGCTGGGTTGGGAACCACAGGGCAGCATTTTACCACAATTTCGTTTATTTTTCTCAAATCCTGCACAATTCGAACTTTCCCACAGGGCTTTCTCAAACCCATAATTGGAGAGTTACACGGACTACTCAGGACCTCTTTCAAAACTCCCTGTCTGAGAAAATCTGCAATTATCTGTGTCACTTCAATAAGGACATCCTGAGTCATGTGATATTGTGACACTTGTGGGAACACTGCGTTCGGCTTTATCTGCACCTTGACGAGTTTCACTGCCTTTATTAATCCAACCTCCTTTCCAGTCAAATCCCACACCTTCTCTATCACCGATCCTTGCAGATCAGCAGGTAGATCGATCAAGGTGAACACTGGGAAAAGGGTAATTAGAGGGTAATCTTCATTCATCTCTCCTCCTTCTTCCATGAGTTGACCCTCATCTGCCTCATCATCACTGTTTGTCTGAACCTCTATTCCACCATTGGAACAGGTAATTGCACAATAAGTCTCTTCCTAACAAGGATACTGGACTTGAATCGCATACAACAAATCTATGCAGGCCCTGGAAATTTCCGATTTCAACCTGCACTGGGTCAGTGATTGGATTAGTCAGGTACTGATTAGCCACACCAACCACTCGTATGGTGCGCCCTGAGAGAGGTAATCTTGGTACCTCTGCACTGCGAACAGTGGAGCGTGTAGCTCCTGTATCGACTAAAAATGAGACTTTGTAGCCCATTACTTTTCCCTCCACATATGGGCCTCTCTGGTCTACCTCTAAGGATGCGGCGAGTCTGCACTCTTCACTGTCTGAGCTATCATCTGACCAATCCTCATTCATCTCACTTTCACCTCGTAATGGGAATTGTTGTACAGTGTTGTTTTGATTTGTTACTTGACCTGTGACCTGTTGAGGAAGCGTCACCTGTTGCTGTCCCATCGGAGCTAGGGGTAACTGCATTTGCTGTCTAGGCACCATAGGGATCTGCTGCTGCATTGGTTGTACTGACACTGTTTGGAAACGCGGCATTTGCATTTGCTGCATAGGTTGCACCCCTGACATTTGCACCAAATTATTTTGATAGTTCTGATTCGGGTGTCTCATTCTTGAACCTCGTGAATTTTGCAATGTACCGGCATTGATACTCTGCTGAACTGTACCATCCTGCATTATATTTGGACAATCCCGTTTCCAATGTCCCACGCCCCCGCACGCATGGCATGGTGACATCTTTTTCACTCCTTGACCATCACCTTGAACAACAACATTATTCATGTCCGAACCACGGTTCACAAACCCTCGACCTCTACCTCTTGGCTGTGCCTGAAACACACCATTCAATTGCGGTTGTTGCTGTATCATTTGCTGAACACCATTTCCCTGTATTCAAGCCTGTGCAGCCCTTATGTGCATCACCATCACCTTCTCCTTCAACTTTTTCTGCTTTAACTCAATTTCGTCACTACAGTATTTCGCGTACTGTAATACTTCATCAATCGGTTTAGCTTGCCAACAAATCAAATGATTTTTAATCATTTGGCTGACCTCCGGTCTCAGCCCTTCGACAAATCTGAACACAAGATGATTCATGTCCTTCGGCTCAATTGTGTCAGTACCACTGTAATGTTTGAATGCCTTCAACAATCTTTCATAATATGCATGTATTGACTCTTTAACCTCTTGAAAGGTCCGGTCGATTTTCTGCCAATCAGTCACCTTCGGCGACACCTTTTGTTTCAAAAACTCAATTACTTTATGATAATATTTCATCACCTCTTCAGAAGGCGCTCCAGTCACTTTATCCCTTGCCGGTTCCTTTGTGGGCCAATCTACCCCTCTCTTGCACTCAAGCCACAAGTCTGGCGGAACAATAATCTCAAACAAGGTATTTAAGTCTTCCCAGAGACATTTCGCAAGCTTCACGAATCTATCTGTCTGTTGATACCACTCGATCGGTTTTTCTCTTAACCTGGGATAATCATTCGTAAAGGACAAAATGTCTCCCCTGGACCAAGGCACATGCACCAAAACACCACCAGCTGTTTCTCTCATAGGTAGGATTTTCACTGTCTCTAAGTTTGGTGTGACTGTTGTTTCATTAGATACTGGACTATCTCTTTTCCCCTTATCTCTTTTTTTCATCCATCGGCCTTCCCATTTCTCTAGTGCTCCCCAAATTTGTGCGCTTTGCAGCAGCTCTTTCAAATGTGTCTTCATGCCTGCAGATCTCATGTGCTCAAAATCTTTTGAGTCACAATCTAATCTGTAACTCTGTTTCAAATGTTTCGTGTTTCCAATGTCAATATTGTATTTGTCTGCCAAATTCGTTAATTTCTGGTGTACTTTGCCTACCTCTTTGGTGATTTTAGGGCATAAGTACCTTAATTCTGCCTCAGTGTAAGACTCCAACCTATTTACTCCCATTGTTCCATCCACCAATTCAGCAGCTTCTGCTCCTAGTCGTACTAGATTTAGGTATTCATCGTGTTTCTCTCTTTCAGGTTCGATTGCAGTTGCTGTAGCCTTTTGTGATGTGCAAGTTTTCTCTAACCACTCATTTAACTGTTGTACTGTAAAACCCTGCAGTGAAATGTTCCCTGCATGTACCATTGGAGTGTATGAGGTATTTGTACTCATAGTTTGGGGAGTCAGGACTCCCAATCCTGCTTGTTGCATTGCCTCAAGAGGTGCCCCTATTGGACTAAGGTCCATTAAGGGTCTTGATTGTTCACAAGCCTGTCCTCTCTGTGCCATTATTTGTGGAGTTATAATAGGCCCTCCTCTTATCGTTTCATGAGTTATGACTCCCTGTTCACACATCCTTGTTTTCTCCTGTGCATATAACGGCACCGGGGGACCAACTGTAATGGGTAGTGATATAGCGGCAGGTGTCTGGCCTGCTCCCAAGCTTCTTGGAGCTTCAACACCATAGGTCTGATCTAATAATCCTGGTGCAGGTTCTTTTAAAGGACCCGCTACTGGGTTATACCCAGGTATCAGTTTTGGCGGTTGTGACACTAACTGCGGAGTTGACTCAGTCTGCATTAACCTTGGCTTTGTATATATCGGGTCTGGCTGCACCACCAAGTTCGTAGTAGTCTCAAGCACTGGAACATCGGGATAAATTCTTTTTATCTCTGGTGGAGGCTGTAACTGTATCGGCGGGTCTGGAGAAGTGGGTACACGGACACCATTCTGTATCAAAGCTGTATCGCTAGTCTGCACTGTATCAGTAACACCCTTCTCTTTCGTCTGGTTCCCAGGATCCAAGCTAGTACTTGGAGCACTGTCGTTCACCGCGTATGGTGGCGGACGATCATGTAACAGTCTATCCATAAACGCCTCATCATCTGAGTCGTCCTCTTCTTCCCAAGATCTTTTATTCTCTTTGTGTTTGCCTGGTTCTTTGTCAGTTTTGCAAGAAGCTTTCTTTCCCTGTATTTCCTCTCCCTGGGCTATTGCCGGAAACAGCTTCAACCCATCCACTATTCCTCGTCTCCACATTTTGTTCTCATTGTCCCATCTAGCCTCTGCATAGGATTTTTCTTCTCTTGTCAATCTCCTGTGAAATCTTTCTTGTCTATGTTTAAGAGCCATCAGGTCCCAAATTGCCAAAGCCTCATATTGTGCTGGTCGAGGAGGTGGTTTCTGTGTACTTAACATCCACCTCAGATTTTCTAACACCTTTTGATTAAACGTTCCATGTTCGGGAAACGCTAGACACCCTTCTTTCTCGGTTAGTTTGCGCCATTGTTTTATCCATAAACACGATGCAACACCGTTTTCCTCCATAACCGTGTAAGCTGGTGTACCCTCAGGTGGTGTAGGTTCCCCATCAGTTGCAACGATATACACATCTCCTTTCAAAGCGCTTTTAAATGCCTTAACAAAATTCATTTTATTTTATTTTTACTCAGAAAACGGCTTAGATCCCAGGACACTCTTCACCTACCCTTTGCTCAACCTATTGTCTCTCACGGACGACAGCCAATCCGTGCGCGACCCCTCTCGACATCTGACCTATCCCAGCGCGGCACCACTGACGTCACACTCACACACACTGCAGCTGACAAAGTCTTGCGGCTTGTCCACACCTCACTAACTCCTTACAACTTATACAAACTAATGCGAATTATTGCTAGCACTTAAATGACAACACAAATCTGCCGGTTTACTACAGGAAGGGTAACACATTTGCTTCAGAACTTTACAGAGATTTCACTTGAAGCCTCGGCCGCTACTCTCACCTTCTCAGTTCCCTCATACGCAAGCAGAATTCGACCTGCAAATCCTACTCTCGACTTGTCAATGACTCCTTCTAGTGCACTTTAGAACTTGTCAAATCTCCATCGAAGGTTACACGCATGCATCATAACTCGAAACTCGACCTGTCAACCACGCCCGATTGACCTATTAAACCGCACAGATTACAACATAAACCATTTTAACATCATACTCCGGAGTCTTAGACCTCAATAGGCCCGTATACAACAACCAACCACGTGGATAATTTTGAGCAACAAGCGCTGCATTCACATGAAGTACGCCGACTTCCCTACTCTCATGCTGTGGAGTACGCCCACTCCTTCTAAACAACACTTAATTTGGCCTAATCACACTCAAATATTCACAATCACCTGCAAAGTACATAAGATTTAATAAGCGCAAAAGACCCTAACCACACATACTATGGCGCCGAGAACATTCCCAACTCATTTAGGCAGGCTCCGAGATCCCGGGAAAGCCCATGGCAGATCTAGCAACTCATCATCTTTTCAATTTGCATTATCACAAGAAAACAATTGAACAGTGAAAACTCCGTCCTAGGGCCCCCAAGGGCCAAACCGTACTCTGCTACCAGAACTGTTAACGCGTCCGTCTATGTCAATTTATACACATCAGGACTCGTTTTAGGCCAATGAATCTTTGGGCCCAGTGGTGAGACACCGTAGGACGAGATAACTGATCAAAATATCAATCAATATGTCAATAACATTGTCAAAGTTTAACACCAAAATATCTCTTACTTTAGACATTAATAAACATTTGGCGCAACCATGACCTTTCAGTCATGAATAACCACACCTTAATGAAGTTTATAAGTTTTATTCCCTATTGATTACAATCTAGTAGCAAAGGCATTAATCTCAAAGTCAATAAACATATAAGCACGATTACAAGATGACAACCATAATAAGCTTTCAATAATGCAAAGATCAGTAGCATAGACAATCAGATAGATATAAGCAGATTGTAACACATCAAACTTTCTAAGATACTAGTTCAGCATAGCACCACGTCAATCACGTCAGTTTGTCAGTCAGAATGAATACCTCATCTAACCTCTAATTAGCATTAGCATGTTGGGCGTCATGCAAAACAATTTTGAACACCAATTTGGAAAACATCTAACTAAGGTCTCTAATAAAACATACAGCAGTTGGTACCTAGGAAGAAAGGCAAAATGAATTTTTCATTAGCAATTTTATAATTACCCTCCTCTGATTAAGTCAGCATTCAGGATCAGTCTTCGTCTTCAGGACATCAGTTAGATCGCCGTCAGTCTATCTAAGTTAAAGGCAAGAAACTCTCCTCATAAGGAGAAAAGTGTAAGGGGCAGTAATATGGGCAAGGATGGTTTGTCTAAGTCTCAAGTCACAAAATAATGTGACAGAGTTTCGGGATGCAATCAATATCATTCCCTACCTAATTGGCATTGTTTGTTCCTTGTCATGGGTTTTTATCCCTTTCTCGTAATTCATTCCCCCAAAATTCTATTGGTTAGTCAATACACCCCATCATTGTTAACCTATCAAATTATACATTAAGTAATGCATTTGTCATCTCTCGATATTGTTTTGTCTTCTGATTGGTCTTCATAATCGGCTTTCCGTAGGTGGCATATCCGGGGTTACTTCATCATCTTGGCACACGTCTCAGGTTAAAAGTTCTCTTTCCCTCGTCTCATTGTCCTTGGAAGTATCTACAAATGTTTCGAAGCACATCATTTTATACTAAAAGATGCTAGCATGCGGATGGGAAAATGTCCCCATGTTTCAAACTAATACAGAAAGAACAATAGCTGGGTCATGGTCGTTTGCAAGTCCGCACACTGAAGAAGCAGAAAAAATACGCTTTTAATATGAGAGCTACACAGCTTCTGCTTGGCTCATGCTAACTTAAGATATACGAGTTCTAATGAATGCAGTTTTATACGTTTTAATGTACTCAGTTAGGCAAACTATAAACGATTATTTCTTACAGTTGACATTAGTTTATACATATGAACGATTCTCCATATTTATGAATACGCTTTAATTAATGTTTTATTAATACAGCATTGTTAGACATAAGCATTTCACGTCTATAATATGTAATATTAAGTACGCTCTCTCAAGCACATAAGGTATAGTAATAGCTGCAGTGTCAGGCCAAACCCTAAAAACAGTTAAAGGAACTGAAGGAACTGGCAAGAGGAATAGCTTACAAAAATGTAAGTCCCTTTTCAATGAGTGATGAGTTGAGGGCATGGTTTTTTAGATGCATGAATAGGTGAATGCAAACATGAGTTGATGGTTGATTTGGCATCACTTGCATAAATGGGGAGAAGAGGAGGGGAGAGAAGTCTCACCCACTGGTGCCTGAAGCCTCGGGAGCAGAGATGCTCTCACTCGTAGCATGTGATCTGCTTCTACACAGGAGTGTTTGAGCTCTCGCTTGAAGACAAGCAATGGGCGAAGTGGGCAGGATCTGAGAGGCACGACATGCCCACAGCCCCCACGTTTTTATTTAAGAAAAACAGATCCTCTACTTTTTGTAAATAGACAACCGTCACGGGATGGTTCATTGGTAGTCACTTGGCGCTTCCTGGTGACGCAGATGTATTATTTTTGAGTAGTATTGCAAGAGAGTTATCTGCTGAGCTGTGAAGTGTGCATTTAAAGAACAGTTATTAAAAAATGCACTATGCAGTCTAGGTATTGCAACATCTATATTTTGGAACATTGTTTGCGTCTTTTGCAGCAGCCTATCTTATACTAATAGAGTTTTCGTGAAGTTGCATTTACTTTTCATTCAAGCTGTGCCTTATTTTATATGTGGTTACCCGAGGGTCAAACAACGAAGAAAGTTTCAGAATAGTTTGTTTTTTAACCACCCCTTTGACGCCGCCCCTAGGCTCACTCCTCAAACCTAATTTGCGCACCGCATCACAGTTCCCATAATGTTTAAATGCACTTCGACCGCTGAAGACAAGTAGCGAACGAGGCTTCTTGTGTATGGGTATGGGTCTAATTCCTAAATGCACAGCTTAAAAAGAAATGTAATAACGTAAACTAAGGATGTTCGTTCTCTTTCCTATAAGTGCTGGGATCCTGTGACCTTCCCCCACTTTCAGCTCGGCGCATCAATCAGTGGCGTAACAAAGGCACCCACAGCCCCGAGATGCAGAGGGCCCCTTCACCACAGTACACTCTGCACTGGCGGCAGGTCCCTGACTGGGTCCGGGGCCCCTCTACAGGCACTATGGGAGAGGGGGTACGTTTCGTTACCCCACTGGCATGAATATACCTGTTAACATACCTCTTTCATTTTAAGCAAGTGTTGAGCACTTTGCGGCTCCATGATGGGTGCTGTTGGAGAGAAGAGGCACCGTGCTGTGTGAGACGGCACACGACCCCATGTGTCGCCCCCATGTACTCTCTTCTGGGCTGAAGACATTAAGGGTTCTGTTATTTTATTGGACTCCATAGCCCACACTTTTATGCCTTTATTTTGTGAATGATAAACAGTAACATAGCAACAGGGACGAGCCATGTGTACATACTTTCAGCCAAATAACATAATTAGGAAAAATTTCGATTCTCGCAGAAATTCAGCCTGGTCACTGCCAGGCGAAGGGGCTGGAGAGATGTACGAAACACTACCAGCTATTGCATCGGCGTTTTAACTCGCCGGCCTCCTGTGGACTCCTGGGTATCAGAAAAAACACAACAACATACCGAGTTATAATGAGTGGGCGGGGAGGAGGAAGACGTTTGGCAGAGGAAGATGAAGGAATGCCAGAGATGCAGGAGGTGGGGGGAAGGGGCTGGTGTGGGGAGGATACTGTGAGAGGGGAGGTATGGAGTGAGTGGGGAGGTATAGAATGAGTGGACGTGGGACAGTCGAGAGAAGAGGCTGAGTTTGTGCCGAGTCTGTCTCTCACTTCTCAACAGGGCCGGCCTCGCACCTCCTGCCCGTCCCCTCAGCGCGAGGTCCTGTCTGCAGCAATGAAGGTAAGGGAGTTCTCTCAGTAGCCCGGATGGCGGTCTCCTTACTAACCCCCCGCGCTCTAGTGCTCTGCATCAGCATCAGTATTTGTGAGAGGAGGTTGGCGTCAGAATCCTCTCACCGGACGGTGCTGGTCCAGCCCGAGCCCCGCAGAGGGACGCCCCGGGAGCCAAGAATGTTCCGGGGGTCCATGCCCGGGGGGTGGCCGGACGCTGCTCTTTTCCGAAAATGTGGGCTTGAGGGTGTTTTGTGAGAAGTGGAGTGTGTTCTTGCAGCTGGGATGCTGCCTTTGTCTTTGACTCCCATGTCCACTTTTCCAAGCATTAGTGCATTTCATGACAGGCCAGTTCTTTGGACGTGGGGAGTCAAGCACCAGCTTTTTAAACAAAAAGTAGCAGATTTCAATGTGCCATGACTAGTCATACATCAACATCTGTTTTTTTATGGCGTACTTCGTGCCGCACTTATACCGTCTGTAAGTTTTGTAAATAACGAATTGTACCATTATCCAATGCTATGATTCTCAGCTTTATCAACAGTGTTTCCGGCTGCAGTGATATTCGGCTAATTGATAAGGGCCGTGAATTAAAGTGAAAGTGCTTCCTTGGTGCATATTTACGGAGCAGGTTGCCGGGCAGCACAAAATACCTGCTCTGGCGCGGGTTTGTTTACACCCCTGTCGTATTGCTGTGTATCGAGGAATGTACTGCATCTTTAATCATGTTCCTAGTTTGAAATTGTGTTAGTAGTTTGTGACATAGGAACTTTACAATTTACTTATGTTACCGTGGACATTAAAATATTGTCATAACATGCCCCTCAGAAGCAAATTAAGTACCCAGTTTTTGTGACTCCAGTGCACACGTGTTAGGACTTTATCTAGAAATTAACTCCTGAGGAGTCGCCCCTCAAGCCCCCCCCCCCCCAAAAAAAAAAAACGAGAGAGAACCAAAACACTGCCCTAGAAATATCCAATGCATTGCCCTGTTTACATTTTATTTATATCAGAACCATCTTTAGCGTGGGTGGCCCCCCTCGATCATCTTTGTTGGCACCTCATTTTCCCCCATGACCACCCCCTTCACGGATTCACTCCCTACCATCTTCCAGTGATGCCCATCATTTCTCCTAATCCCCTCTCTCACATTTGTTTTATAGCACTAGCCATCCCAGATAAACTGCCAGAGCGCTTCACATCCCAAACATGTTATATAGAGACAATGAGTCATAGAAGTGTGTAAATCAATAAATAAGAAATGTTACTTACTGCAATGAGGACTACAAGGTGTAAGAGTCACATGCCATCCATACTGGTAGGGATTACAAGTGTGCTTTGTCTGGATCAAAGAAGGGGCAGGTTAGGGGCCTGATTTAGGTTTTGGCGGACAGGTGACTCCATCACAGCAATGATGGATTTCTTATCTGCCGAAATGTAAATCTCATAGGCTATAATATAATTTATATTTCGGTGGATGGAATATCCGTTAGTGTTGTGACGGAGTAACCTGCCCTTCGACATCTAAGTCAGGCCCTCAGTTTCTACGGTGCGCAGTAACTAAAGTTGCTGAACTGTGTTACATGAAAAGGAGAGAGCACAACAGCACCATGTCTGCAACAGCATCATATCTAATATGATATGGTGGTGTTGCTCTCCCTTATAGTGCTAGTGTGGCTTCGGCTGCCTTGCGCCAATGCACACACCCTTAAATACTGAAAGGGTATCCTTCCATCAAAAAATGCTATACTTTGACAAAGTTTAACATTTAAGTACTTTGTAAGTGTTGCATATGGTGTAGCGCACATGCAAAGTCGGATTGGTTTGGAGAAAATAAATCTTTTCTCCAACTTCACATCTGCCCCTAAGAGGTTTTTTTTTTTTATGCCAATCCCTTCGCACCAAAATTAGTAGACAGGGATTATCGTCAAAATCCATGGGTGAGAACATTAAAACGTCTATGTGCAACCCGTTGTACGTCTCCTAGATGTAAAGTAGCACATAGCAGTACTTTCTGTTAGTTTAGGGCTATTGTTCAATACAATTCTGGATTTGCCCTGGAAAGTAAGTCCTAAAATAACACTTTCCACCAGGTTTGTGATGCAAATCAGGTGCAAAGTGTTAGTAAGGGAAATGTCCTGAAACGTCCTGAAAAATGCGTTGTAAACAACGCGTACATTTCCCACGCAAGTGTAACCACAGTTGCCAGAACAATGACTGCTTTTTTCTGTGCCTTAACCACGCATGTGCTGAGCTACGCATATGCATCTTTAAGGCACAGAAAAAGGCAGAGTGGATCGGGAGAGGATGCATTGAGGTAAGTGGGGTGGGGGTGAGGGTAGTTTTTAGGGGTGAGGCAGATTAAGGGTTTAGGGTGGGTGGGGGGTCAGGCTTTTTTTTTTAGGGGCGGGTTGGGGGGGTTGGGTATTTCGTTTTTTAGGGCTTAGGTTGGGGCGGGGTAGTTTACTTTCAAAGGGGTGGGAGAAAGTTTACGGAAGGGTGGGAGGAGAGAGTAGAGAAGAGCAGAAGGCTCAGGAGAGGATGTGGTGAGGTAAGTGGGGCTGGGGCAGGAGTGGAGGGTAGTTTTTAGGGGTGGGGTGGATTAAGGGCTTGAGGTATGTGGGGGGTCGGGTAGTTTACTTAGGGGGGAAGGTTTTAGGGGTCAGGGCGGGTGGGAGGTGTCAGGGTAGTTTACTTGGGAGGGAGGTTTTAGGGCTCAGGGCGGGTGGGGGGCAGGGTCATTTAGGTTTGGGGGGCAGAGATAGGGGGTCAGGATAGTTTGTTTTTTTAAGGCTTATGGTGGGTGAGGGGTTGGGGTTGTACACTTAGAGGGGAAGGTTTTAGGGCTCAGGGTGGGGGAGTCAGGGTAGTTTTGTTTTAATGGGCAGGGGTGGGGGTCAGGGTAGGTTTTTTATTAGGGTTCAGGGCGGGTAGGGGGTCAGGGTACTTTAGTTTCTAGGAAAGGGGGGTTAGGATAGTATTTTTTTTAAGGCTCAGGGCGGGTGGGAGGGTCGGGTAGTTTAGGTGTTGGGGTGGGGGTTGTTTTGGGCCTTAGGGTGGGTTGTATGATAGAGCCACGTATACCATTTCACATGGTGTTTCCACACATGCCTTTACTAGGCATGCTTTTACAACAAAATTTGTTGTAAAGGCATGCGTGGGAAAGGCATGAGTGGAAACAACGCGGTCGTGGTTCTGACCACGTTGTTAAGGCATGCGTTGTTCATGCATGCGTGGTTCCATCATATAATCTGTTAGTGAATCTGCCCCATAGATGTAACACAAAGATTGGGTGTCATACTAATAACATAATATTGCTATCCAAAGGAACCTGTTTCAAGAACCATAGAATAATGAAAAATAGAGAGGAAAAACAATAAGCTTCTAAACTTATGTCTTACAATTTGCATGCAGCATTTTGATACCAGTTCATAGCGCAATGTTATTTATTAGAAGAACTGTTACTTATGAGCTTTAAGTAACAAAAGGACCTCTTTGACAAAAGCAATAACCCAGTGAGTTAACAACGTAAAATACTAATGGGGATTTGCATGTCACACGTTGCGCTTCGCAGCAGGAACATTTAATCTCTGTATTACTATATCATGAGCCAAAACTGCGATTAGACAAGTCGTAGATCTTAACCTCAAATGCATTAACCACCAGAGTTATCTTACCATTTTAGTATATCCTAAAAAATGCCACTCCCAAAGATTTCTGCCGGCTACTCCTACCTCGGGTCGTCTATCTTGCAGAGGGCGACCCCTTGACCGTGGCGCTCAGTGTGACAATACCGCTTGATACCTTAGTGTAGGCAGCGGTCGAGTTCATTAAAAAGAGGTATAGGAACTGTGATCTGAAATTTAGTGGGGGCGGGGCCAGCGAAGGTGGGGGGGCGAGTTAAACTAATCTGTAGGAAATGCACTATTTTACATTAGGGAACCTCTGTTGGTTCATGCAACCCCCCCCTTTTTTCGAGCCTCTTACCACACGACGCGAAACATGTTGACCTTGTTGAAGGAGGATTCCTAGTAGGTTTTTTCTCCGAGTTTATTTCTCATCGAAAGTAATCGAGCATTGACACTCATTATATTACTTTCTCTTGTTTTTAATCATGGTTTCATCCCTGACTATTGATTAAAATGATGATATAAGTAGGGTTGTTTTACCAATTTTATCCTTAAGCCTATTGTTCTCTCCACTGGGTTTGGGTGCTCGAATGATAGCACTTACTTTTCTTGATAGTTAGTTTTCATTTGTAACTATCAGAACACTACGGTTCAGTGCTCCTCCTTGTGGGGAGCCCATCAGGTATTGCACTGCCGACCTGGCGAGGAGCATTACCCAGTGATGATGCCAGACATCTATTATGATGCTTGAGGGTTCTTGCTCCTGATATTTCAGGTCACTCTAACTTTTCTTTCTTTCTTCTGTATGGAACAGTGTACTTGTGTTATATTGCATTATAGTAGGGAGAGTGTACACTGGACCAATCAATCTCCCGGTCCCTCCCCCCTCTTACATTATACGTTTGTACAGCTGCTTGCTGTGGGACCTCTTATTAATTTTAGTAAGCTGACCTTTTAAATCTTCATAATGGAAGATTTTCAGGGTCTTAGCTATGATGATGACATGGTATCAGCTATTCTACAGGCACCTTCAATTCTTAACAATGAAGGGTCTGCCGCAACAGGTAGTCTAAAATCGGAATGGGATAAACTTTCAACTTTGAAAAAAGAATTGATCAAGACTGTCATGCATGGGACCATCATGACAGAATACCTACGAGCAAATATCGCTCCCAATGGTCTCTTGGTCTCTAACATACCGCAAATATTTCTACAAGATTTAGCCTTCAGAAGAGACTGGGCCCAAATAGCCTGGAAATGTACCAGGGATTGGTTGGTCCTAATTATTAATACCTCTAAGCGATTGGCTGACACAATCATCATTCAAATTAATACGATTGAGAACAGTCTTAAGACCACCATATCATTAACTGCGTTTAAGAGCCGACTCGCAGAAATCACTACAGAATTAAATGAGACCAAAGAGTTTTTGACACAACAAAAAATAACTAAACTTCAAAAAGACATAGTCAGATTCAGTAGAGAAAAGGTATACCCTTACATCAAGGATGACTATGAGGCTGATAATCAGTCCAGATCCTCTGATGAATCTACAACAAATTTTAAGAAAACTCAGACTTTTAGCAGTGGTTCTTCTTCTGACGGGTGGAGTACGGATGAAAATCCACCACAACCTTTTTATAATTATCCACCTTACCCAGTACACCAACCTTTACCTTGGCAACCCCCTTACCCCTTCTTTCAGCCCCGCCCCATGATGCCATATGTGCCTTTTTTAGGCCACGGCCGGGGCAGGGGCAGAGGCAGAAGAAGAGGAAGGGGCAGACGGGTTCAGTGGTCCAGAGAAGAACCCCAAATGGTGACCAGGAGCCAAACAAGGAGCCCCTCAGTGAGAACCTAGTTGTTAATGTATCATCTAGACCACTCACATCTATAGAAACAGACATACTCAACAAGGGTTTGGGTTTTGTCCCCACACCTGAGGAGGACTTCTTTCGACTAAATATCGAAATGGCTCAATTTTTCCGGAAAATCCGGTTGAATTTCTTTTTTAAGGACAAGAGAGCAGAACCTACACAGTGTGATTCAGGTCTAAGAAAACACTCCACTTTTGTGCCTCCACAAGTGGTTATGCCCAGTGAAGTTGTGACTTTTGAGAAAGCAGTACTTACTGATTTAAATAAATTATGCCCTAAACATCCATTCATTAACATCCCTAATAAAGAGAAGAGGGCCCTGCTTGATGTAGCTTCTGATCCACAGATCACTATCAAACAGGCTGACAAAGGAGGCGCCATTGTCATCATGAACTCTTCAGATTACAAGAAGGAATGCTTACGTTTGTTAAGTGATGCCACCTATTATGTCAAGATTAGGGACGACCCTACCACCAGACTACAGACTCAGATTAGGATTCTGATCGAAGAAGCTAAGAATAACTCGTGGATCTCACCTAAGGAGGCTGATTTCCTTGATACTTTACATCCTCGCGTCCCTTATTTTTATTGCCTGCCAAAAATTCACAAAGATATTATACCACCCCCAGGACGCCCTATTGTCTCGGGAATAGGTTCAGTTTTAGAACCATTATCAATGTTCTGTGATCATTTTCTACAGACTCTTGTCAAGAATTCCTCCACTTATTTGAAGGATACCAAAGATGTCCTTAATTTGATTGAGTCGGTCAACAACTCTGACACTGTACAAGGCATAATCACTATGGATGTTGAGGCATTATATACCAACATTCCACAGGAAGCGACTCTACAAGTTATAGAGTCAGCCCTGCAAGATTCAGTTGACACACTTACGACTCCAATCTGCTTTTTAATGCAACTAGCCAGATTGGCTCTTACTGAAAATTACTTTCTATTTGATGACCAATATTATCATCAAGTCCGGGGTACATCGATGGGCAGTACTTTTGCCCCTAGCCTGGCGTGCTTATATATGTACGATTTTGGAAAAAAATTCATCTTATCATCGCTCAATCCATTTTCGAATCATGTTACATTATGGCGCCGTTATATCGATGATATCCTGATTATATGGAATGGTCCCTTGTCCCTTGCGGACCATTTCACGACCTGGATCAATACCCTTGATCCGTTTCTTAGATTTACGTCCACTGTTTCTGCGACACAACTACCTTTTCTCGATTTGATGATTACTATCCATAATGGTAAAGTGTCCACCTCCATCTATCACAAACCCACTGACCGTAACTCTCTGTTACTGTATGAAAGTCACCACCCAAAAACATTGAGAGACAACCTACCGGTTGGTCAATTTTTACGACTTAGACGGAACTGTAGTTCCTCCCTTGAATTTGACCATCAAGCTGATGTTCTACAAAAAAAACTTCTGGAACGCCACTATCCCTCCAGAATTGTGAGCCAGGCACGTAAACGGGCAAGAAATAATAATAGGGAGTCCCTACTTACTACTTTTGACAAAATACCTCAGTCAAGAATTACTTGTGTCTCTACTTTTACCCCCTTATCTAATTCAATCAAGAAATTGATTAACAAACGATGGTCTATTTTGACCAGTGGTGGTCATGAAATCTCTCGACCTCTATTCACGTTTAAACGGTCAACTAATATCAAGGATATGGTCATTCACACGCGTCCACGACCATCAACCAATACTGACACCCAGAAGACATTGTGGGGTCTTCCTCCGGTTGTAGGACATCACCCGTGTGGGAATTGCAACGTGTGTATGTTCACTAGGAATTTATCATCAGTAAACCTAGATCCGATAGGTATATGGCACCTCAAAAAACATACTAATTGTAACACTAAGAATTGTGTCTACATGATTACTTGCCCTTGTGATCTGCGCTACATAGGCATGACGACCAGACCGGTTAAAAACCGTATTAATGAACACCGCAGCAACATCAGGTGTAGTAGGATCACTACTAAACTTAGTACACATTACTTAGCAACAAAACACTCCCCTGATGACCTCTGGTGGATAGTTTTGGAAGCACCTAAAATAAAACCTAATGATCCAGGACACCTTTTTAGGACAGAAGAAAGATGGGTGTTCAAATTGGGAACTAATATACGGGGTCTTAATGATGACATCCCTTGGACCTCATTAGCATAAATTATATGTATTTACTCAGACTTCACTAATGTACTGACTGGTCCTCATAGGTGTCTGTGATATCTTTATTTAAATAGGATAACAGACACACACACTGTTATCTTTTTTTTTATATTGCACCTTGAGGATACATACGTTTTTTCAGATTTGACTAAAGACCTACGATCATTTAGTAGGTAGATGGACCTATAGAATGCTCTTCTCAAAGAGACCTCTCCTCTTAGGTGACTTATAAACAGTGAAGGACAGTTCCTGTCGTTATAACAGACGTTTGGAATGCCCCTATAAGACTGTATAGTGCTTTTCAGTATAAACGGTGAATTTTCCTCACCAAAGATGGCCGCCAAGTTTTTAGGCCCTCTTTTATTTCAATTATACTTCCACTACCGTGGGAAGACTTGCTCTGTTTTTGTCGAGCCCGGACCTGACTTCCGGGTCGCCGTCATCTTGAAATACTCCGTGAACATCTTACCGCGCTTATATGTGGTTCGACGTCCCGGAGGGTAGGTTCATAATTTGGACCTTCGGCACACGCAGTAAGTAAACTGTAAGACCTTTGTGTAGGTCTTCGTTTTATACTTTGTATGACACGCACGGGCTCACTCGCGCTCTCGTTATTTCGATGGAGCGTGCCCCCCCCCCTTTTTTCGAGCCTCTTGCCATTCTAAACGATTTTAAAGTATTTGAAGTGCCACCCCAAACAGAATGGCACTGTATTTATTATCGTGATATTATTGTGAGGTGCCGATTATTTGTACTGATTCTTGAACCTCTGTAATGAACTTTTTATTGACTGATGATGGTTCCTAGTTGTTTTCATATATCGTTACTGTCAACAATGTCGAGTACACTTTTTACGGTATTGACATCATATTATTTAGATGAAAGGACAATGACCTTTACATTGATTATATTTTCTCGTTTATACTTTACTTAAAGAGATATGTTGATTACCAATGAATTGGAAACCTTTACACCAGATTAGTGATGGACACACTTACTAATGATACGTACTTACTATGTCTAGCTGATAGCCGAGTCTTGGGGACGTACTTACCAAGGAGCCTGCTCCCGACTTAGGGGTGGTAAGCCTACCTCACTGTCATCATAATTTTTCATATTTCTCTGCCTTTCTTTTCTTGATTGATTGCACAATGTTTGCATGATTTATTTATGACCATTTCCGGGCACAATTTGGTGCTGTGTTTTTTATTTATGTTTCCTAGGGCGACCTGTCTGTGATTTAACCTATTGCTCCACAATATAAGTGAATCAACTTTTGTGAGTATGATTTTTATTTGACTGGAGAAGAGCGCATTAATATTTTGGTCCTGATGAAGCGTCATTGGATCCATAGGGACCACACGACGCGAAACATGTTGACCTTGTTGAAGGAGGATTCCTTGTAGGTTTTTTCTCTGAGTTTATTTCTCATCGAAAGTAATCGAGCATTGACACTCATTATATTACTTTCTCTTGTTTTTAATCTTGGTTTCATCCCTGACTATTGATTAAAATGATGATATAAGTAGGGTTGTTTTACCAATTTTATCCTTAAGCCTATTGTTCTCTCCACTGGGTTTGGGTGCTCGAATGATAGCACTTACTTTTCTTGATAGTTAGTTTTCATTTGTAACTATCAGAACACTACGGTTCAGTGCTCCTCCTTGTGGGGAGCCCGTCAGGTATTGCACTGCCGACCTGGCGAGGAGCATTACCCAGTGATGATGCCAGACATCTATTATGATGCTTGAGGGTTCTTGCTCCTGATATTTCAGGTCACTCTAACTTTTCTTTCTTTCTTCTGTATGGAACAGTGTACTTGTGTTATATTGTGTAACCAGAGAGCCACAGAATTGAATTCTGATTGGTGCAGTGGGAGACAGCTGCATGTGCGGTGTTAGTGCTACGAGGTCCCAGCTTGTTACAGAAAGTACTGTGAATATGTAAGTCATTACTTTAAACTTGCAGTACCTTTCAAAGTGAATAAATCTTTGTAATCGCAAAGCTTCAACTGACTCCATCAATCAAAGCCAGTCCCAGCTTCCAAGCAGTATTTATATTTGCAGATTGACCAATTACAGACTTTGACATCCCTTGCAAGCAGCAGGTACCCTGGCAAGAAGACTTCTTTCTTGTTTAGCTGCCTGTCCCGCCCTCAACGTCACAGCACTGGAGACTCACTCCATTCACTTCAGTAGAGCATTTCTGCTGTTGGAGTTAACCATCGGGGATAGTTGTTTTTAAAAAAAAGAGTGGAACTATTTTTGTTAAATCAAAAAATATTTCCCCGTAGATCGTGTCCACTTCAAGCTCTGAGTGTAGGCATCTAAATCCGGTCTACTTATATGCACACTGTCAGCAAACAAATGTGAAATGGAAGCCAGGATGTTCACAGTAGCGTAGAAACTATGCCATGGGCCCTGGTGCTAGCAAGGAAAATTACAATTTTGACTGCTGCTGGGGTAATGAAATTTAGCAATTGTCAGGGATCAATGGGCCCCTCAAGACTCTGGGTAATGGTGCCACAGTATCTGCTGCACCATTGGTGGCTACCATTTCTAAGGAACTAAGTACTCACAGAAATATTTTTTGTTGTCAGGCATTAGAAGGCATAGGTACTGGAAGCAAAGGTACTGCAGAACCTCCAAAGTAACCAGGCCGGAGTTCAGAAGGTGAATGAGCAATAAAGATGCCGTTAAGTTTTGTTTTTATCTTGGCACATTTGCTGTGTATTGAAAGACGGAAGTCAAATTACAGGCTATGTGTTCTGGAGGTTTGTGTTTACTTCTTGTTCTCCGGCTGCAAAGTTAGAGGATTCTGTGAAGTAGCTATCTGATAATCTTGCTGGGGTAATGAAAGTGAAAGGAAACACTGTAGGACGTGAGTTTTTTTCTAAACACAAAATTTTAATAACTGTAAATGAACTGTACAAATATTTCAAAATGTTGCAGCAGTTAGGAAAGCACAAATGAAACACGTTTTAGGTGATTCTAAATTCTGATAGAAACAAAGATTTTAATAGGATCAAAACAAATCCCTTTACTTGGTGATGTGCAAATAATAAATATTTACTGGAACCCAAGTTCCACACATTATCGTTTTTGTGCGATGTGGTATTATCAGTAAGACGGCATGTCATTGTAAGTTATGAAGCCATTTCAATGGACTGTGCAGTCTGTAAATGAGAGTATGCACCCACACCCTGCTTTAGCACAATATGTGTGGTAGTGTGCTCCAAAATGCACCATTGCCAACATACTTTCAACCTTACCACCCTCCTGGTGAGGCGCGCAGCTCATTTGCTACACCTGTTTTTTATTAAATCCTTGGATTTTTCACAGTCCTTGCGAAGACTATGGTGTAACTGTGTTGGCAGCACCCACGCTCTAAAAACTAGTACCACTGCTAGCAGGCGCTTGGTTGCTTCTGGCGCGATGGATGACGCTTGTTGCTTCTGGCGCAGGACGTCACCGCAGCTTCGTCCATCAGTGCGCACGAGCGAGGAGTGAAAGAGACTCAGCATACCTCGTTGGTGTGTGAGGGAGGGGCGGGGGAAGGGAAGCCGGTGCGGATATCCGTCTAGAGGTGTGAATAAGAGCGGTGCAACACCTCGGGAGGGATGTTAGGTGTTAGTCAAAGAGGTTTAGCACATGTGGGATACAGGTTAGCAAGAGAAGTACTCCCTTGTGAGAAATGTAGGAGGCGCTGTGAGGGAGCAAAGGTGCGTTGCCACCTCAGGCTGTATAAGTGGGGTCCAAGAGCTAGTCGTGCAGCACGCGTGTGAGGGAAACAGTTCTCTCCCTTCGAGGGACCGAGCAAACAGCCCTTGACACCCAGACCGCCTGAAGGAGGGGTGGGAGAGGCGCAAGGCAATGGGCCGCGTCTCTGTGCCGCACGGTGGCGTGCTGAGCCCACCTGCCTGGCCGCGTCACGCTAGTATCACACGTTTCCACTGTCCGGGCAGCACTTTGTCCTGAACAGAATGACAATGAGATGGCCGGGACGGGCACAGCGTGACGTACGGGATGTGGTTATGGGGAAGCGGGAGTCGGGCGGGCTGTGGAGTTTGGAATGCAGCCCAGTTGAGCGCTCACCACGCCTCCCGGTGCGGGCTTGGACGGTGCAGGCTTTGTGATATCTCAGAGGCCTCTTTGTTGTGTTAATCTATACAACTGCCTCCGCAATGATGCCACCTCGTCCTGTAATGGCGGTGTTTCTCCCTAGGGCCTTGGAAGGAGCAGACTGAGATCTCAGTTACCTCTTTATTGTGTTAATCTATACAGTCACGTGATTTTGTTTAGAGGAGCAACTGTCCTTAAGAAACTCTTGCGTTTGAACAGAATGCGTTCGCTAATATAAACTGAGCGTAGCATCGTTATATATTTTAGGCTTATTTGCAACCTCTGCTGCTGAGGAAGGCTTTATCCAGTAAGTAAAAATGTGAAAAGATCATAAACTGAATTGTACAGATGTTTATTGCTATCAGTATTTTTCAGCAATTCAATGGCACTTATTTTATTGCCCCCAGAAAGATGAAGGAATGTGCTGGCCCCTCAGTTTCTGGACCTGAGCTTGTGACCTGCACGCCAGTTCAATATTGTAATTGTAATTGCACTTATGTAGCGCTTGCTAACCCTGACGAGGCGTTGAAGCATTTTGTGGATATGTTTAAATAGTACTCCCAACTCACTGCTAGATGAAGTATACTGTGCTCGGCGCACCAATGTTCTCGCTCAGCACTCATTGGCTTAAAACTAACATCAATTGTCTTTACTTCCTAACACTGATCTTTTTATCTCTGTCTTGAAAGACGTATGCCAATGTAGCTCTGGGAACATTAAACACAAAACATTATCCTTAACTTAAGTGGGCAAAGAGAGGTGATGTCAATCTAGCTGCTGAATCGCACATTTTGAAACACAGGTACCTGAGCTCAGATTCCAGTTTACACACTTGATCAAACTGTGGAATCCGATTCAAATCAATTTACTCCCTGTACACCGTTGTCCTTGATCACCAGATATGAGAGCGCTTTAAAGTATTCAGTTGAGGATGTGTGCTGTACAATTGCCGTGTTAATGTGCGCTTTAAGCAACAATAACGTTGCTACATATATAATGACTGAAACCCACATGTACACTGCACAAGACAAACTGACCTGATCCTCGGGTGTCTAATGGCAATGTGATCGAACCATGAGTAGGGTTTCTGGAATGTTTGTAGTTCCATGTTTAGGAATTATTATTTTTAATAACTGTTACTCCTTGTAGTGCTATAATGTATTATACTAAACCAATGCACCACAAATAAGGAAGAATTTGTTTTTCACATTTTAATTAACCCTGTTCAAATTTACATGCTATTTGCTACTTGATTTACATGTCAGATATTTTGATCGGCATAGATCATTGACAAGGTAGCAGCCTGGCTTAGCGTTCCTATTACTTTTTTTGGCTTGCCTCCCTGTATGTGAGGTGGAGAAGATCAGAGAGCACACACAGTACAGGCCATCACTGCCTCCATCCTAGGATGATGGGTGGGACCGCACCAAAACTGGAAGAGTGGGTAGCACATCACCTCAGATTACCATTGTCTTATCCTGTCAGCAGGAGGGGGGAATGGAGAACATGCCTCATATTGTCACAGACACACCTGATGGGCCGGATGACTCCCAACCCCTTCTCATAAGCAGAGGGAATGTAAGCATTAAACGCCTCACCCTGTGACAGAAGGAGGGAGGTACCGCACACGAAGTATCACAACGCAATATCAAAGTTCCGAATTGTAATAAGACTAGGATTGGTACAAAGGGAGCAGGACACCCTTCTTCACATGCACTGGACAGCATGTAACTAAGATGCCAAAACAAATGGCCACATACATAGAGCAGAAACATAGTCCAGGTCTCATCACGGATGCTGCGTTTGCAGTGTCTACGACGGGGCCTGGCCAATTCTGTGCATTGTGCTAGAGGTATTAGTCTGGTAGACTGAGAAAACTCTAGTTTGGATAATTTGCAGGAATCGATATTCCTAGTTAGGTTATGAGGATTCCTTCTGTGAAACTTTGCAACCAGATGCATGCACAAATACAGAGATGGAGGCCAGCAAGGGACAGCAGACCCTCATCTATGTATTTGCTTTGGTAAAGTGCCACTGTTGCAACCTAAGTGCCTTAAAGAGACCATGGTTTCAATGCAAAAAGTGACAGTTTATGGAATGGTAATTATTAAGCAGCCCCTCTTCCCCGGACATCCACAGCTGCCGTTTACTTAATATAGGTTGTCTGTCATTGTTACCGACACACAAAGGTGGACCGATGAATTAACAATTTTTTGTCTTCCCAAGCATTCACAAAGTGGCATACTCTGCAAAAGTGACAAATAAATTGTAATGTATAAAATTGGCATTGTGAGTCACAAATGTCTTGTGGCTCACAATATCAACCCTAGAAGTTCTTGCGAATCATGGATAAAGTGGGGTTGCAAAGCTGAGTTTTCACCTTTGCAATTTGCAAGACCATGTATTGCAAAGTGTGGTTATGAAGAATGCTGCTGGGAGAGGACAGTCTGTGGTTCATGGCTAAGTCATTCTACAACATTGTGTTTTGTGCACAGAAGGCCTGCTTGTATGTTCATTACTGTCGAGCAGGGATCTCCAATCTCGGGGGGGGGGCGGGCTTTGCAAAGGTTGACTGGTCACCTTTCTGTTGGTTATTGCTGTTTGGGTGTCAAACTGGTACTAATGAGGTGCAACCTATGCTCAGACAGTGATAACAAGTGTAAACATGACAAAATAATAAAGTAATACTATTAGAGAATGTGCTGCATTACGTCGCATAATTTGCTTTTTCTTGATGCATAATTTAGTTAACCCTGCCACATAATTTGCCGTCTCTTGCCGCATAATTCCAGTGGCCCTGTCCATGGCCTAGCTGGAACAATCAATGTCTTTGTGATGATGTTGCCACATACAGTATGGAAACCTCTCAGTGGAAGGCACACCTGTGCTACTGATCCATTCCCCTAAATTCCCTTCCACTGCTACTGCACACTTCTACTGCTAGTATGCTTTTTGCCTGCACTGACTACCTATTGAACATCGTTTTCAATTCAAGGCTTTATGGTATATGCTTAAATGCCTATCCAACACTGGAACACTAGTGTCCAGGTGCTCACCCAAACGGTTGTTGCATTCAAGCCATCTTGAGCGGCCAGGGTTCTTAGAGTCAGAAAATCGCATCAAGGAGACAGATCCTTTTCTTTTCTGGGCCCTAAACTCTGGAACGCTTTGCCACTAACACTGACAGCATGCCACTCGCCCTCTATTATTCGCAAACTGCTTACAACCTGGCTGTTCCAACTTATTTAAATTGCCCATTCTCGTCTCTTTCTGGGCAGCTTCTGGTAGGACTTATGTTTTGTGATGAGCCCAGTGCTGGGAAACCTTTCTTAGGTAGTCATGCATTTTATAAATTACGCATAACAATAATAATTACAATAACAACTACTGACGTGAACCCCAGAAAGAACATGATGATAGCCTCTATGCAAGGTCTTCATCGTGCATAAAATGTAAGGCAGGTACTGAAACAAAGGGGAATTAAGATGCAAAGACAGCGAAGACACTAGAGGCAGAAAATACAAAAGTGTTTTAGGCTTCTGGATCGACACTCTACAGATAGCAGTGGTGGATAAATTTCTTCAGAGGTTTTCAGTTTTCCTGTGGTGTACTGTAAGTGCAATGATACACAACATTTGTATATCTAGACAACATGTCCAGAACGTTCAACTTCTGTGATTGCCCACAATTGAAGATGAGAGAAAGTCCTCACTTTCTTGTTTGAGAAGATAATTGGTCAAGTGAACCCATCTAACCAGTGCTTAATTTGTAAAAGAATAAGGGGCAAATGTACAAGTCCCTAGTGCTGCCTTAATGTCATTTTTTAACGCTAAGGCAGTGCTAACCAGTCCCCCACCATGTGCCATATTTACAAAGTGGCGCAATGCTTGCATGGGGGTGTCCGCCCCATGGAGGCCACAAAATATGGCATAGTGAAATATACAAGCTTTCACTGCGTCATTCTAGTGTAATTTTTTAACACCTGCCCAGGGCAGGCGTTAAAGTGATGTTAGTGCATCAGCCTGAGGGCCTCCCTGTGCTTTGCTGGACCAGTGGCAAAAGTTTTGGCACTAGCTCAGCAGAGCGCCACAACAGCATAAAAATGTTGACGCTGTTATCCTAACGTGCATCATTGTACATTGTATTGGAAATACACCGCTACCATGGTGACGCTAGGTGGGCTCAGGGTGATGCAAGGAAACTGGAGCATCGGAGCCGATGCGCCAGTTCCTTGTAAGTATGCCCCGAAGTGTTGGAGTTTGCTCAGAAGCTCACAGCTGATGCTATTGAAGGTCAGGAAACCGTATACAAAGGCTGCTTGGTCTTGATTCCAACTCATGCATCTTTAATAAAACACAAGACACTCCCTTCCCTCTTTATCTCCATCTGGCATGTTCTTTTTCATCGCTGATTTCTTTATTCAACAGTATGTTTTCTGTTTTCCTATTTCCCCTTTTGTGATTTTTTTCTCTGTGGTTGTGAATCGAAGTCTGTTAAGGAAAATAACTACTGGTCCCTAAAAATGGGTGCTGGTGGGCCCCACCTGCTACCTCCAGCTCAAATTAAGCACTGCATCTAACCACACAAGGACCATATGGGAGAAGTATTTTGGATCTCACTCAGAGAAGCAAGCAGTGGAAAGAAAATAATCTCAGTCGATGAGAAGCTCTAGAGGGATAAAAGATAGCATGATAAACGAGTGTGCTGGTTTTAAACAGCGGCCATTGTGTTTTTCAACACATCTTTGGAAACTGACGACCGTCCTTCCATGTTTTCATTTTCCAGACATATGGTGGTAAAAAAGATCATTACTGGCATGTTATGAGGAAACTGTAGTAAAGATATTATGGATACTCAAGTGTCACTTATTACCTGCCGAAGTAGATTACACTGTCATCTCTATGACACATTTTCTATATTCAGTAATCGATGTGACAGTCCAATTTGTAACACCTCTAAGGAAAACACAATCTTCAATTAATTTATAAAATTACTACCATTGTGACGGAAGTGGCTCCTAAACAGCAGACTGTAGCTGGCTTTCCATGGGTTCTAAGCACCCTGCTCCTGTCTGATGCTTTAAGGAATGTTGCTATGACTTGGAGTGTGGGTTTGACAATTACACCAGTTGGGATCTGAGGCTCAGGTGAAGAGTATCAGCTCCTATGGAGATATCTTGTAGATGTAACCTGATATTTCTCTAACATACCCAAAATAATACATATAGAATCTACCTGTTTGGACAGCAGAGTACAGAATTACTAGCATACAAAAATACTTTTCTACAGTGGTGACACGATTAAAAGAATTCTGCATGTTAAAAAATTTGAATTTGGATGCCCCCTTCACACCAATGTCTACATCACCCGAGATCCTCCAGGTAAAGCAGAGAAAGAGAGGGAAAAACAGAGCAAGAGAATAGATCTTATCTGCTGATCCCTTCCACCTGTGTCAGGGAAGACTTACAGAACAGCTATAGAGACCTGCAAAAGGGCAGGTTTCTAATTAATAAGTATGCAGAGCTTAGTCGAGACGGAGGAGACATTTGGGCCATCCACTCTTCCAATGGATCTTCCAGAAAAATGCAAAATGAATTATGGCTACATGCCAAGCAGAAATGTGCGTTCACTTCATCTACCCTGAGCTGGAAAAGAAACGAAATTGGTTTTCTTTCCAACCCATTGAATTTAACGTGATATTAAAAAACAATTTCTGGAATCGGAATCTCCACTTAGAGCTGTATGTTTGCATGCAAGTCACTCCCTGCTACAGGCTCACTGTTATTATGCAGCATCGGAGTTTCAGATTATGCAGCATGGGTGACTAAATAATGCAGCAAAAAGCAAAGTATGAAACATTACCCAACCCATTTTGTGGCAATGTTATCTGTGTCAACAAATTGGAGACAACCAGGAAACAAAAGCTGTGCAAAATTCAAAAATATGCACCCTTGCCAGATTCTAATGAAAATGTTATTGACTAACAAAAGTAAAATAGCGTGTGTTACAAGATGTGAGCACACGTATGTCTGTAGACTGAAAATAGCCCTACAGGTGCATATTTCCTGTAACTAAAGCTGCCCATTTCTTATTCTGAATGCCCCAGTTATGGTTTAAAATGAGTCTTCAGTTATGCAGTTACCCTGTGTCCACACTTGAGAGTTTAGAAACATCTCTTTTCATTGAGAAAGAACTTTGTTGAACAGTATTGTACATTACATAATAATCTAAGGCCCATATTTATACTTTCTTAGCGCCGCATTTGCGTAATTTTTTTGACGCAAAAGCGGAGCAAACGTACAAAATATAATTGTATTTTGTAAGTTTGCGCCGCTTTTGTGTCAAAAAGTTTTTTCACTAGGAGGATCTGTAATATTCAAGACATAAAAACATATACAGAAAAGTAAAGTATTTTGGATTTCTATGCACTGTGAATACCCTCTTGAAATAACGGTGGTCTTAAGAACAGTCCCTAGTGTGAAATTAATTTGCATGAATATTGAAAATGGCTATAAAATAGAAAAGAGCTATTTTACACCCATTTTGAAATATGTTTAAATATGTGAAGATGTTGTTTCTTATGTCGATAAAGAGTCTTCATCACTTAGGTTCAAAATGACCCAGTATTCACCTCGCTCCGGAGTTACTGATGCTGGTAGGTTCTGTAACTCCTTGGGGTAGAGGTATTGTTCAAATGTCAGATAAGCAGTAGGTGCTGGTAAGCATCCTATTTTGGTATCCATCTAGGCAGCATCTCAGCTAGAAGGGATTTTCAAGGAAGACGTCCCGATCCTGTGAAAGGGGCAGACAGTGCTATGATGGATTGGCAAACCCGGGTCAACAACGGTCATTCTGGCATATTAGCCATGAGAATCGAAACAATATGAGAAATAGAACATGGGTGGAAATCACTGACCTAGTAGAAGGGACATAATTAGTAATGGTGTACATACTATATGCTTGACTCTGTACAACAACTAAACTCGGAACTGAGCAATGGATGTCCATAGTGCCACTGGCTCATCTTTTGGTAGAATAACCTAGCTCAAGGTAAAACAGTGCAAGAAGTACTGGAAGCATAAACAAACAAGCATTTGCAATGCAATGGGTCCCGTGTTTGCTCGAGTAAGAGCTATTTGCATTGTAAATTCTGAACTGGACATTTCTTGCCACATAAATTAAAATTAAAAGTAAAACAGAAGTGTGCTTGCAGTCAAACGTATTATCGGCAAAAATGCAATTATCTATGTAACAGGGTTGATGTGATGCAAAGCACTCTACTACTGCCCAGCGAGATTGCACTGCGTAGGAAATAAATAGAAAAAAAGAAGTCCAGAAACCATACGGAAAACACGGAACCTCAAATGTTTTCAGTAGTTGGCTGGTGCACTCGAGGAGGGCTAAACACCGGAAAGCAAGCAAATTTTGAAAGGCAAGCCCACAAGCCAACCAAAATCATGGGCGTGCGCTGGGCGTGGTAACAAGCTCATAGATAGATTACAGCAGGGACAGATCGCTTTGCGCTTGACCCTAAACAATACAATGTAAAGTTGAAGAAATATATATGTGGGATAAAGTATCCCCTGATGTACTCTATAAGGATATTCTAAGTCACCAAAGAGCTCCAAGACCATATAGAGGAACAAGACCTAAGGCAGAGTTCCTTTAGAAGGTTATGGAACTCCAGGATGACTTGCAGTATCATAATCATGTATGGCAGGAGGCACCTTATCCCTTACAGTACATGGTCACACCATCACTTTTGTCACAAACCACTTAAATCCTTGGTACGTAGCATTCATATAAAAATAGAGCATGTTTTCAAACATCAAGAGTAGAAATAGTACCTCTAGTGCAAAAGTTAAACACATAAAAAAGCAGTGAGATATTTGTTGCAAGAAAGTATTAAAATCAGTTGAATCTAAGTGATTTTCAAAAAAACAAAAAGACTCAGCAGATTTGAATGTGTGAAACATGCCAAAATATTTTAACTTTTCTATAATTACCTACTCCTAAGTCGTGCAAAAAATAAACATTTTGCCATAAGTATCTCCTATAGTAAAACAGTGCACAAGAAATAAAAGCCATGTTTTGTTTTTATACCATGAACAGCTGATTTCATTATGAACCATGATCTGACCTGACCTTCCCCTGGGCTGCTGGCAGAGGTCGCAGGCATTGTGCTGTGAGAACGCAACTGTAAAAAGTTATTAAAGTTGAGTTCTGGTGTCATTTCTTTATAACCAGCAACTAGGTGCATCACAAGCCACAGATTACAAAGAAATTAAAGACAGATTTTCATACATGAATTGCAGAATCCCATGTATTATAAAGAAACCATTGTCCATCCAAGGTACATTACCAAAAAGATAAGAATTTAAAAAGAAGAAACTGCTTCCATGGTTTGTTGTCACAGGCAAAACCACTCCAACCAGGAAAAAAGTGTGTATGTGGGGGTGGGGAAGTCATTGGGATAATGCATCAACAGAAAGGACTGCAACTTTTTCAGGAGAGGCACTTATTTACTTTTGAAGAAAACAAAACACCATACCTCAGGGCCACGTCTTGACTCATAATGTATTAACCTATATATTGTGACACCGTTGACAAATCAGACCTGAAGAACTGAATCTGCATGCGGTAATGCAGGCGATCCTTACTATGGACATCGACTGCCACCTCAATAGGTGATTGACTAAGGTGCTTATTGCCCACATGCTGTTCCTCTCGGTACATCTTTAGTGATTCAATTGGGTTAGCTAAGAGGGCAAGGAAACCTGCATAGCTGAGATGTTTGTGAGATGTCTGTGGCCTACATTTAGACCTGACAGCCTTAGGGTGGTCATCACCCAACTTTTTGCCTGACTCAGTCAATTTTTCGGACCCTGTTTTTGCTAGTTTTTTGACTCTGAGCACTTTACCACTGCTGACGAGTGCTAAAGTGCATGTGTTGTCTCCCCCAAACATGGTTACATTGGCTCCTACCCAATAGGCATATTTAGTTTACTTTTAAGACCCTATTAAAGTGTGCTAGAGGTGCACAGGGCCTGTAAATTAAATGCTACTAGTGGGCATGTAGCATTGATTGTTCCACCCACATAAGTAGCCACTTAACCATATCTCAGGCCCGCCATTGCAAGGCCTGTGTGTTCAGTTTCACTGCCACTTTGACGTGGAATTTACAACTACTTGCCAAACCTCTAACTCCCCTTGTTCTACATATAAGCCATCCCTAAATTAGGCCCTAGGTAACACATAGGTCAGGATGCTATGTAAGTAAACAGCAGGACATGTACTTATCTGTTTTACATGTCCTGGTAGTGACAAACTCCCAAATTTGTTTCTCACTACTGTGAAGCCTGCTCCTCTCACAGGTCAGCATTAGAACTGCCCTTATATACTTTTAGGTGGCTTCTAATCTGAAAGAAGTAGCCCTGTCATATTTACTATGGCCAGAATGGTATTAGAAAACCCTGCTTACGGAAGTTGGATTTAATATTACTATTTTAGAAATACCACTTTTAGAAAGTAGACATTTCTCTGCACTTACTGCCATCTGTGCCTTACAGCCTGTCTCCAATACACATCTGGCCTGTGCTGGTTGACAGCTTCCCTTATGTATTCAACCCAGAGAGCCATAAACACAGGACACTCAGTCACATCTTCATTCATCTGCATACTGAATGGATCTCTCTTGGCAGGAAGGGTATAGGGGCTCTCTTTTACACTTCAAAGGCCAGTGCCTGCCCTCGCACAAGGGATTGATAACCCTACAGGGATCCTGGGTTGAAAGGGGAGCTTGTGAACTTCAAAACCACTATTTGAAGTTTCTCCCACTTCAAAGGCATTTTTGGGTATATATACTGGGTCTGTGACCCCACCAAATCAGACACTTCTGGATCTACACCTGGACTCTGTCAGAGGGGCTGCCTGGCTGCCCAAAGGACTCATCTGGACTGCTTTGCTGAGAAGGACTGCTGCCCTGCGTGTTACTCTGCTGCCTGCTGGCGTCTGACTCTGCTGGAAGGACTCTGCCTTCCTCACAAGTGCTCTCCAAGGGCTTGGATTGAGCTTGCCTGCTGTTCTGAAGTCTCAGGGCCACAAAGACTTCACCAAAAAGAAGAAAATCCCCATGCGTTGGAAAGTTGACGCAACGCCTGAACAAATCAACGCAGTGCCTGCCTCGCAGCTAAAAAAACACTGCATCACCTACCGGATCAACGCATTGCCTGGTCCTTCTCCCAGGACGTCAGCGATTTTCAACACATCATCTCTGGGCGTCAAAAGATCCCCACATCGCAGTGAGGAACCAAGGCAGCGCTCCTGGAAATCAATGCATCACCTTGCTTTGTGTAAAGAAACAACGCATTGTCTGTGCCGCACCGGAAAATCCAACGCAGCTCCCTATTATTCAATGCATCTCCTCCTCTGCGGCTCCCATGCGTTGTTATTTTTGACTCATCCCAGGTACTGTGTGTTACAAGGATATAACTACTGATTGTTAAGGATTGAGACTCGTTTAACCTTTAAAAAGTGATATCTCGACTTCTGCGTATTGGATTTTTGTTGTTTTGATCTTATTTTATTCAGATAAATATTATCTATTTTTCTAAACTGGTGTGGAGTACTTTTTGTGGTGTTTTCACTGTGTTACTGTATGAGTTATTGCACAAATACTTTACACATTTCCTTCTAAGTTAAGCCGGCCTGCTCTGTGCCAAGCTACCAGAGGGTGAGCACAGGATAATTTGGATTGTGTTGTAACTTACCCTGACTAGGATTGTGGTCCCTACTTGGACAAGGGTATATACCTCTGCCAACTAGAAACCCAATGTCTAAAACCTACGTTTGTACAAATGCTCCAAAAAACATAAGGCATTGACTTGCTTCCTGGACTTAGCTCTTCTGCCATCAAGGCGCTCTGCCACATGCTATGCCTCCTTCAGCCACTGCTTGGTGCTGCTCAGTTGTTTTTAGGCTGAAATTGAGAATAAGCTACTCCAGCCTGACAAGATAAGGGGACTTCGGAAATACCCCCTCTGCTGAGGTGGGTCACGCTTATTAAAAATGATCAGACTCAATCCAAAAACAAAATAATATAAACCCTATACAATATTAAAAAGCAGTAACACTAAATTACTATAAATGCATACTAACAAACATTACATAAAGTATTTAATTTACATACGATTATTTTACTATTACCACTCCATCCTATAAAGTAATAGTAGGGAATGTGTTAAATCACAGAAGGGTTAGATTTACTATTCCCACTCCGAAACACGCAAACGTAGGAAAAGTGTTGAACTGGGGGTTAGATTTTAGTATTCCTGCTCCAGTTAATGCAACAGTAAGGAATGTATTGGTTTCGGGAGGGGTTATATTTACTATTCGCACTCAGTCTAAGCAATAGTACAGAAAATGTAGGACTTTTGAGGGACTGCAATTAAGATTCCACCTCATAATCATTTTGTACAAAACATGTAAATGGCAAAAACTAAAAACAAATATATCATATATATTGGTAAAAAATAAAACAAAAATACAAAATAAAATAAACATAAAAATAAATACTTTTAAATAAAATTAAATTTCCTACCACCAAAAACTGGAAACGTCGAAAAAAATTACTTATATGATAAATGCAACAAAATGCATTTTTAAATATTATTTAAAAAAACAAAAACTTAAATGAAAAATACATTTTACAAACATTGTTATTAAAAACAGCTAACAAGGTGGAGCCTGGAGCACACCAAGATGGCCACTCCCTGACCAGGCTCCACGCTTTGCTGGCCATCATGTCACATCCGTCTGGTTTCAGGACACTGATACCTGACCTCCATCCACAGCAGAGGTCCCTGACTTGGGCGTGATCGAACTGACTTGCCCCGGGCACTGAGATGAGAGGTGATGAGCAGACAGGGGATGGCAGCCTAGGGGCAGAGCCACAGCACCAGCCTTTTCTGCACATTTGGCAGCTCCTCCCCTTTTGGATGCACAGCTTACCCCTGAGTCTCTACTCCACCCGGACAGGCCTCACCAGAGGTCCTGACATCCATCTCAGTTGAATGTAGCACCACCGACATCACAGGATTCCTGGATTCTCTGCCGCACAGCAGCTGATCTACCCTGCATTCCGCATAGAGCAATGGTGAAGTGCTCCACCTATGACATCCGCTGAGTCCCTCAACACTGCACACTGCCCCTAAGGCACTCAGCTGCTTCTCCCCTGGGTGAGTGATGCTGACACTGCCATGAACTCTGAGGACACCGGGGGACTGCAGATAGTGCAAAGGAGTTGGCCCTGCCACAGAGGTCACCCCCACAAGCCCTCTTTAGCTATACCACTACTGCTTTACAACAGTGGGGTGAGACTTTGGCCTTCATCCATTTCCCACATGGAGTATTTTTGGGAGGCGGCAGAGAGAGGCTTTTCCTTACCTCCTGCTACCACTCTTACTGTCTGTTCTCAACAGAGGGCTATGCTGTGTGCCGAGAGGCCCCCAATGCTGTTCCTTACTTACTGTTGTCCACTCTACACTGAGGAGTGGACCCCTATCCCTCTGGGGCCTTGGCGGTGCCTAGGCTTGTAGGGGTGCAGCCGGAATGGTGTCTGGCCCAGGTAACCTAGGGGGAGACTGTTGTTCAATAGCTGAACAGCAAAGCAGGTTTTGAAGATCACAAACCACACCACCATCTCCCTTTTCAGCCTCCTGAGTGTTTAAAATCCATGAATCCACATGCCTGGTTTCCACCTCTTCTTCTCTGCATGTTGACACTCCCAATCACTTCTGACACAGACCACCCGACAAATCCTGCGCCCAAGCATGGAGGCACTCCTCAAAGAAATCTTGTCCATTGGGTCTACCCTCACGGTGATGAATGTGAAAATGTCCGACCTCGCTTCAGAGGTAAAATCTATCAGACAAGACATGTCGATGATTAGTTCACAGCTGGATGGGGTTGATGCGTGTAAGCCTAGTACAAGCGTCTCATAGACTTGGGTTGTGACACTGACATTCTCCTCTGGAAAGTGACTGACCTGGAGGACAGGGCAAGAAGGGATAATTTCAGGATTTACGTAGACCTGCTGGGCAAGAAGAAATCTGATGATTGCCTACATAACGTCCATGCTCCCGCCTATGTCTTCTGGAAATTTCTTTAACTCCTGCGGCTGCACCAAATTCAATCACATTGAACCTCCGACACAAACTCCCCTTGCCCAATCATCGCCTGCTTGCAGCACCACCATCACACCCTAGGCAATCCTTCAGGTGGCCAGAATGGCTCTGGAGCCTCTCCTTTTTGGTGGTAACATGATCTTGGTGGCTTATTCAACGGCAATCAATGCCTGGTGTAGGAGGTTTCTAGCACTTCGCCCCAGGCTGAAGTGTTAAGACTTAAAATATGGCCTCCTCGACCTGGCAATATGAAGGTGACATTTGAGGGGGAGACACTAGAATTTCTGGACCCTGGTGAACTGGAAGTCTTTCTGGATACTCTTCAGGGCTCTCCAGTGGGCATGACCTCATCACCCTCTAAGGACAACACCAACCGGAATGATTCACCCTGTACCTTGAAACACTCTCACCTCCAGCCCCAACATCCGCAAGTGGGTGGGACGACCAGAAGAGAGTCCGACAGGAGTGCACTCCATCAAGTGGTGGAAGTGCTCCAAAAGGACAGAGGCAAATCACGCTGTCCATTGAAATACCCGACAACAATGGAGAGCGAGAGCCTTGGGGACTGATTGTATCTTTTATTGTTATGAGCTTTGATGTCCATTTGTCATATATGTCCCTGCATTCAAATGTTTTGAAGTTTTGTAATATTTGAATCTGTTGCCTCGGTTATCTGGGAAACACTGGAGTAAATGTCCAATGCAGATGGACAGCATGTGGAGAACAGATTGTATTCTTATTCGTTGTCTGTGTTGTCCATTTGTCCAGGTTGCTTCTCCGTTTACTGTTTTAAGCTCTGTACGGCTTAATTCTAGCACCCTGGATAGCAGGACGGTGGAGTGGATATACCCAAACTCTGTCTGCACACTTTTCATCGATGTCCCCACACCATGGAACAAGCCATGAACATCTGATGCCCTCCCTTGGCCATGGGTGTCCGCACCCCCTCCTTCGGTCCTGGCCCAGAGAAGGTGCCTTCTCAGTCTTGAACCTGTTCCTACCTGCTCCTCTCTCTCTCTGCCACAGAGAGGCCCACACTCATCCGGGCTGATACTTTTACGGTCCAACTTTTACAGCTGACCACCTATATTTCCCAGTGGCTTCCTCACTTCTCTGCCATTTCTAGGTTTGGGGACTTTCCCTCTCCTCTTATCTGGTGGATGGGATAGGCTCTGGCCTGGCCATGCACAGCACTGGTACAAGCTGAAACTCAAAGTTGTTAGTCCCCCTTTCAAAAATTCCGCTTTCTGACCCCTCCTTCCTTATCGCAATCCACACAAATATCTCAGGCCCATCGGCTCCAGTATCGCATGTCAAGGGGTGCCCCCTCCTGGGTCTCCTACTCCTTCCCCATCGCCGATCCAGAGAATATTCACACCACTGATGGTAGTATTCCTCAATGTCAATGGTATGACCCATTATATAAAATGCAAGAAAGTCTTACACTACTTAAACACCAAAGGGATGGACATAGCCTTTTTTCAAGAAGCACACCTCTCCCAAGCAGAATCTGCCAAGCTAGGATGAGACTGAGTGAGTGAGGTCACTAGCAGTAGTAGGGCCATTAACGACGCAGGAGAGTCTTCTACTGCACCGGGCAGCTTCAAGAAGTACAGGGTGGCTATACTGCTTTGGCAGACAGTGGCGCATCAGGTCCTCTAGAAGTGGACAGACATGTAAGGTAGAAAGGTAGATGGGTTTTTGCAAAACTGAGCATACTGCAATGCTCCATCATAGTGGGCTTGGTGTATGCACCAGTGGCTGACAACACTCATTTCCTGGCCCACCTCTTATGGCTCCTATAGGAATTTATAGGATGCCCATACTCTTATGTGACAACTGAAACGTTGCTCGGGAGAAGACCATGGTCAGGACAGTGAAGCTAGACTTCCAGCAGGGATGGAACAGGGCACTGCTTCAGGACCTATTTGCTGATCATACTCTCTGTGGCATTTGGTGCCTTCTCTGCCCTATTGGAGAGGGACTACACCTTCCTGTCTTTCTCCCACGGGACTCAGTCCCTGATTGACTATTTCCTACTCCAGGGAAACCTACTCCCACATGTAGTATGCTGCGACATTTTGGGAGGGGGGAATCGCTCAAAAGGTCTCCGACCGGGTTGAATGGCCCTACTTCTTCCAGGTAATGTCCTGCATGGACTTAGGGAACAACTTTATCCAAAGAGTCCGTGTAAAGAAATGGCTCCCTGTTGCAGTTACCCCCCACTTTTTGCCTGATACTGATGCTGACTTGACTGAGCAGAGTGCTGGGACCCTGCTAACCAGGCCCCAGCACCAGTGTTCCTTCACCTAAAATGTACCATTGTATCCACAATTGGCACACCCTGGCATTCAGATAAGTCCCTTGTAACTGGTACTTCTAGTACCAAGGGCCCTGATGCCAAGGAAGGTCTCTAAGGGCTGCAGCATGTCTTATGCCACCCTAGAGACCCCTCACTCAGCACAGACACACTGCTTACAAGCCTGTGTGTGCTAGTGAGAACAAAATGAGTAAGTCGACATGGCACTCCCCTCAGGGTGCCATGCCAGCCTCTCACTGCCTATGCAGTATAGGTAAGACACCCCTCTAGCAGGCCTTACAGCCCTAAGGCAGGGTGCACTATACCATAGGTGAGGGTACCAGTGCATGAGCATGGTACCCCTACAGTGTCTAAACAAAACCTTAGACATTGTAAGTGCAGGGTAGCCATAAGAGTATATGGTCTGGGAGTCTGTCAAACACGAACTCCACAGCACCATAATGGCTACACTGAAAACTGGGAAGTTTGGTATCAAACTTCTCAGCACAATAAATGCACACTGATGCCAGTGTACATTTTATTGTAAAATACACCACAGAGGGCACCCTAGAGGTGCCCCCTGAAACTTAACCGACTGTCTGTGTAGGCTGACTAGTTCCAGCAGCCTGCCACACTAGAGACATGTTGCTGGCCCCATGGGGAGAGTGCCTTTGTCACTCTGAGGCCAGTAACAAAGCCTGCACTGGGTGGAGATGCTAACACCTCCCCCAGGCAGGAGCTGTGACACCTGGCGGTGAGCCTCAAAGGCTCACCCCTTTGTCACCGACCAGCAGGGCACTCCAGCTTAGTGGAGTTGCCCGCCCCCTCCGGCCACGGCCCCCACTTTTGGCGGCAAGGCTGGAGGGAACAAAGAAAGCAACAAGGAGGAGTCACTGGCCAGTCAGGACAGCCCCTAAGGTGTCCTGAGCTGAAGTGACTCTAACTTTTAGAAATCCTCCATCTTGCAGATGGAGGATTCCCCCAATAGGGTTAGGATTGTGACCCCCTCCCCTTGGGAGGAGGCACAAAGAGGGTGTACCCACCCTCAGGGCTAGTAGCCATTGGCTACTAACCCCCCAGACCTAAACACGCCCTTAAATTTAGTATTTAAGGGCAACCCTGAACCCTAGAAAATCAGATTCCTGCAACTACAAGAAGAAGGACTGCCTAGCTGAAAACCCCTGCAGAGGAAGACCAGAAGACGACAACTGCCTTGGCTCCAGAAACTCACCGGCCTGTCTCCTGCCTTCCAAAGATCCTGCTCCAGCGACGCCTTCCAAAGGGACCAGCGACCTCGACATCCTCTGAGGACTGCCCCTGCTTCGAAAAGACAAGAAACTCCCGAGGACAGCGGACCTGCTCCAAGAAAGGCTGCAACTTTGTTTCCAGCAGCCTTGAAAGAACCCTGCAAGCTCCCCGCAAGAAGCGTGAGACTTGCAACACTGCACCCGGCGACCCCGACTCGGCTGGTGGAGATCCAACACCTCAGGAGGGACCCCAGGACTACTCTGATACTGTGAGTACCAAAACCTGTCCCCCCTGAGCCCCCACAGCGCCGCCTGCAGAGGGAATCCCGAGGCTTCCCCTGACCGCGACTCTTTGAATCCTAAGTCCCGACGCCTGGGAGAGACCCTGCACCCGCAGCCCCCAGGACCTGAAGGACCGGACTTTCACTGGAGAAGTGACCCCCAGGAGTCCCTCTCCCTTGCCCAAGTGGAGGTGTCCCCGAGGAACCCCCCCCTTGCCTGCCTGCAGCGCTGAAGAGATCCCGAGATCTCTCATAGACTAACATTGCGAACCCGACGCTTGTTTCTACACTGCACCCGGCCGCCCCCGTGCTGCTGAGGGTGAAATTTCTGTGTGGGCTTGTGTCCCCCCCGGTGCCCTACAACACCCCCCTGGTCTGCCCTCCGAAGACGCGGGTACTTACCTGCTGGCAGACTGGAACCGGGGCACCCCCTTCTCCATTGAAGCCTATGCGTTTTGGGCACCACTTTGAACTCTGCACCTGACCGGCCCTGAGCTGCTGGTGTGGTGACTTTGGGGTTGCTCTGAACCCCCAACGGTGGGCTACCTTGGACCAAGAACTGAACCCTGTAAGTGTCTTACTTACCTGGTTAACCTAACAAATACTTACCTCCCCTAGGAACTGTGAAAATTGCACTGTGTCCACTTTTAAAACAGCTATTTGTCAATAACTTGAAAAGTATACATGCAATTTTTATGATTTAAAGTTCCTAAAGTACTTACCTGCAATACCTTTCGAATGAGATATTACATGTAGAATTTGAACCTGTGGTTCTTAAAATAAACTAAGAAAAGATATTTTTCTATACAAAAACCTATTGGCTGGATTTGTCTCTGAGTGTGTGTACCTCATTTATTGTCTATGTGTATGTACAACAAATGCTTAACACTACTCCTTGGATAAGCCTACTGCTCGACCACACTACCACAAAATAGAGCATTAGTATTATCTATTTTTGCCACTATTTTACCTCTAAGGGGAACCCTTGGACTCTGTGCATGCTATTCCTTACTTTGAAATAGCACATACAGAGCCAACTTCCTACAGTCCGCCAACTATATGACTCCCCCTCAGCCTAAGTGTCTTGCAGAGTATTTGTCTTTAAGACATTCCAGGTTGGCCTCAGGACCCATCAGGTTGTCTATTGCCTCCGCTCTCCTTTCTTCTGGTGACTGAACCTTTATCGGCAGCAGTCCATAGATCACCATGGTTTAATAGAAGTCAGAGAGACCAAGATTCTGCTCAACGCAAATTACATTTTTCTTCTTCTGTCTCAACCAACTATCCTCAATAGTAGGAGTTATTTCTATCATCAGGACTTCTCAGAACTCTTGGGATATAAGGTTAACTGGGTGAATAGCGAGGCCCTCCCGATGAAGAGAACCACCACTCCCGCATGCATCTGTGGATATAGCATGACATTCTGGTCAACAAAGGCCTAGCATGCATGGTAGATGATAACTTCCTCCCCTGCTGGAACTCGCAAGGCAAGACTTTTTGAAATTGTCTCATCTTCATTTATCTCAAAGGGGAAGAGAAAAAACAGTGAACATGACTGTGCCCCCCAGCTTCCAATACATTATTGGCATGCCTCCTCTCCAGGTGCCCAAAACATTGATTTCACGGATCAAAGCTAATATCCTAGCCTATGTTTGGAGTGAGTGAAAACTGTGCACCCGTGCCACCCGACTCAGGGCTGACACGCGAGACGGAAGCCTGAGACTGTCCTAACTCACTTCCTACCATTTGGCATTATCACCTGTCCCGGGGCGCAGCCTAACTGCACTTTGATTGGGAAGCCTCATTTTGGGCACGACTGGAAAACCACCTTCTTTTGCCTATGACCGCGCTTTTACCCCTGTACCTCTCGCCCAAGGGTCAGAGGGTGGCCCTACACCTGATTATGGAAGCAACTTCCTGGGCCTGGCAGGAAGCACACCACCTAATGGGAGTGACCCCCTATCTACCAAACCTGGCGGCCCCCATCTGGCACTATTCGGTGCTTCGCATAGGCGGGCACCTATTCCTTTGGACAACTGGCAGAAGCCTTTCTACTACAATCCCTTGAACATGTCCTTGAATGGTGGCAAACTCAAATCCTTCAATCAACTATGTGCTGAATTCTGGCTCAGGTCGGAGGAAGCATTGTGTCACTGCTAGCACTCCCAATGCCACACAGCAACTGGCCCCCACGGACTGAAGCCTTACTGCAATACCCCATACTGCAATACCTCTGGGCCTTCGACCAATATAGGGGTCTGGGAGCTGGTCTTTACTACACGGTTTTCATTAAAGGCCAACACTCTCTGTCTTATCCCTCTCAGCCACCAGACTCTTCTGGCAATCCCTTCTGGTAAATGCGTACTTCCTGGAAGATAAGGCCTCTCTCCCCTTGGATCATGATAGGGCCCTCAGAGAACACCCCTTCAAATTCCTTTATTTTATAGTACTGTTTGACTTGTACGGTGCACCCCCGGAATCTCTATAGGGCCAAACTCCTACCTCACGACCTATGCCGGTGGTACAGTGCCACTCACTGTGATCTCCTCCATGTTCTGTGGTCCTGCGCAGCTTTTTCCTCATACTGGTCTCAAGTCTCAGGGCTCCTACTGCAGTACAGTGCTGTCCGGATTACCCCCCCACCACACCTTGCTCTGTTCCATGACTTCTCAGATCCCTGTTGTAGGAAGTTGGCTCTGTATAAACTATTTCAAAGTAAGAAATAGTGTGCACAAAGTCCAAGGGTTCCCCTTAGAAGTAAGATAGTGGCAAAAAGAGATCATTCTAATGCTCTATTTTGTGGTAGTGTGGTCGAGCAGTAGGCTTATCAGAGGGTAGTGTTAAGCATTTGTTGTACACACACACAGGCAATAAATGAGGAACACACACTCAAAGACAAATTCCAGGCCAATAGGTTTTTATATAGAAAAATATATTTTCTTAGTTTATTTTAAGAACCACAGGTTCAAGATTTACAAACAATACTTTAAATGAAAGGTATTTCACTCAGGTATCTTAGAAACTTTGAATTATCACAATAGCATGTACAGTTTTGGCAAAAAATGGCAATAAGCTATTTTGAAAGTGGACAGTGCAAAAATCAACAGTTCCTGGGGGAGGTAAGTAATTGTTAAGCTCAGAGGTAAGTAAATGTTAAGTTCACAGGTAAGTAAAACACTTACAGGGTTCGAAGTTGGGTCCAAGGTAGCCCACCGTTGGGGGTTCAAGGCAACCCCAAAGTTACCACACCAGCAGCTCAGGGCCGGTCAGGTGCAGAGGTCAAAGTGGTGCCCAAAATACATAGGCTTCAATGAAAATAGGGCTGCCCCGGTTCCAGTCTGCCAGCAGGTAAGTACCCGCATCTTTGGAGGGCAGACCAGTGGGGTTTTGTAGGGCACCGGGGGGGACACAAGCAGGCACAGAAAGTACACCATCAGCGGCACAGGGGCGGCCGGGTGCAGAGTGCAAACAGGCATCGGGTTTTCAATAGTAATCAATGGGGAGACCCGGGGGTCTCTTCAACAATGCAGGCAGGCACGGGGGGGCTCCTCAGGGTAGCCACCACCTGGGCTAGGCAGAGAGTCGCCTGGGGGTCGCTCCTGCACTGGAATTCAGTTCCTCTGGGTCCTGGGGGCTGCGGGTGCAGTGTGTTTTCCAGGCGTCGGGTTCCTTGAAGCAGGCAGTTGAGGTCAGGGGGAGCCCCTGGATTTCCTCTGCAGGCGTTGCTGTGGGGGCTCAGGGGGGTCAACTCTGGCTACTCACGGGCTCGCAGTCGCCGGGCAGTCCTCCCTGTAGTGTTAGTTTTCCGCAGGTCGTGCCGGGGACGTCGGGTGCAGAGTGGAAAGTCGCACGCTTCTGGCGGGATACGTGTGGTCTTTAAAAGTTGTTTCTTTGTTTCCAAAAGTTGCAGTTTCTTGAACAGGGCCGCTGTTCTCGGGAGCTTCTTGCTCCTTTAGATGCAGGGTAGTACTCTGAGGCTTCAGAGGTCGCTGGACCCTGTTGGATGTGTCGCTGTTGCAGTTTTTTTCCAAGTAGGGAGACAGGCCAGTGGGGCTGTGGCCAAATCAGTTGTCGTCTCCGTCTTCACTGCAGGGCTTCAGGTCAGCAGTCCTTCTTCTTCTTTAGGTTGCAGGAATCTAGTTTCCTAGGTTCTGCGGGCCCCTAAATACTGAATTTAGGGGTGTGTTTAGGTCTGGGAGGGTAGTAGCCAATGGCTACTGTCCTTGAGGGTGGCTACACCCTCCTTGTGCCTCCTCCCTGTGGGGAGGAGGGCACATCCCTAATCCTATTGGGGGAATCCTCCAAAACCAAGATGGAGGATTTCTAAAGGCAGGGGTCACCTCAGCTCAGGACACCTTAGGGGCTGTCCTGACTGATGGGTGACTCCTCCTTGTTTTTCTCATTATCTCCCCTGGACTTGCCGCCAAAAGTGGGGGCTGTGTCCAGGGGGAGGGAATCTCCACTAGCTGGAGTGCCCTGGGGCACTGTAACACGAAGCTAGAGCCTTTCAGGCTCACTGCTAGGTGTTACAGTTCCTGCAGGGGGGAGGTGTGAAGCACCTCCACCCAGTGCAGGCTTTGTTTCTGGCCTCAGAGGGCACAAATGCCCTTACCACATAGGGTCAGAAACTCGTCTCTCAGCAGCAGGCTGGCACAGACCAGTCAGTCCTGCACTGAACAATTGGGTAAAATACAGGGGGCATCTCTAAGATGCCCCCTGTGTGCATTTTTTAATAAATCCAACACTGGCATCAGTGTGGGTTTATTATTCTGAGAAGTTTGATACCAGTATTCAGTGTAGCGATTATGGAGCTGTGGAGTTCGTTTTTGACAAACTCCAAGACCATATACCTAATATGGCCACACTGTACTTACAATGTCTAAAAATAGACTTAGACACTGTAGGGGCATATATATTGCTTATGCAACTATGCAACTATGCCCTCACCTGTGGTATAGTGCACCCTGCCTTAGGGCTGTAGGGCCTGCTGGAGGGGTGACTTACCTATGCCACAGGCAGTATTTTGTGTGCATGGCATAGTGAGGGGGATGCCATGTCGACTTTGCCTTTTTCTCCCCACCAACACACACAATCTGCAATGGCAGTGTGCATGTGTTAGATGAGGGGTCCCTTAGGGTGGCACAACACATGCTGCAGCCCTTAGGGACCTTTCCTGGTGACAGGGCCCTTGGTACCACTGGTAACTTTTACAAGGGACTTATCTGTGTGCCAGGGGTGTGCCAATTGTGGAAACAATGGTACATTTTAGGTGAAAGAACACTAGTGCTGGGGCCTGGTTAGCAGGGTCCCAGCACACTTCTCAGTTAAGTCAGCATCAGTATCAGGCAAAAAGTGGGGGGTAACTACAACAGTGAGCCATTTCCTTACACCTGTGACATGACTTCTTGTAACCACAGATGGCTAGCCACATCACTTGCAATGGCTAAACTTCACTGGAGGCAGCCATCCCTCTCCTTGAGTGACTGACTGGCTCCTTAAACTGTATTGCATAACAGCGTATGAGAAAATCACTTACACTATGAATGATCAATCACATATCTTTGAGGCAGTTTCGAGCCCCCCCTCATGACTGGAGTGTTGGAATCCTTTGCGCACACCTCATCCCACCCTAAAACCGTCTGACAATGAACGATGCATGGAACCCTTGGTACAATGGACTAGGTGGCACCTGCTGTCCCTTTGACACGATATGCGCCACAGACCCTCTGCCACATCTGCTTTCCCACCCTCCCCCTGCAGCCTCCTACTACCCTCTGGGCCTAACAGTTCCCCCCTTCACTGATTAGGAAAGTACACATACTACAATCAGTTCCCCTTTGTTCCGAGGATGTGTTCATACCTCACTTACGATTGCTGGAAGATGACACCTATACACTCACACTGAACAACATACATGCATCGTCTTCCCTAAGCTAGTCCTATCTTGATCATTATGTGCTTCTCCCACTCCCCTTAGTTTGCTTTCTTCCCCTTTAACTGTATCATAATATGCAGCACTGTGTGTCTCTTGTGACAACCTTGTGCCTACTCGTGGCACTACCCTGTAAAATGTTAAACTTTCAATAAATAAAAGTTGCAAAAAATACTTAACACTAAAATATAAAATGAAACAGAAAATGTAATTTTCGAACATTAAAAAGGTACACAAATAACTATAAATTAAATATTATTAATAATTAATCTCATAAATACTATAATTTCAATACCTTCTTAACCTGCTCCCCTACAAAACCAACATCCAGCTACTAAAACATACATTGCTAACAAAAATAAAAACATTTAAAAATACTGTAAAATTAAAAATAATATTAATAGAACAACAAACTAAAACAATTATCTAACTAATCATAAGTTACATAATGAATTAAAAAATAATCAACATTAAAATAAAATTATTTGTACTTCAATTACCTTCCTACCAGATACCCCTACAAAACCAACAACCCCCTATTTAAAAATGAATTAACAACAAAAATGCTTTTTTGAAATGTCCTATAAAATATTAAAAATCAAAATTAATCCAACAATTATAAAAGAAAACAAAATATTCGTTTATCAATTAGAGAATTAATAAACAATTAGATGTTAATTAGCTTTGATAAAATTATTATTCTAAAAACTTTCCACCTTATGCCACAACAAAAATCAACAACCTGCCACTAACAAAAAAAAGAAATCGAAATGTAAACATTTATATATATTTTACAAATAAATTGAACTTAAAAACATAAAATTACTATGAAACAATCAAACATTTCAAATGAATACTAATCAATAGGAATAATTTACAATACAAAATCAATTAACAATAAAAAGTAAGTCAATTATATTTTAAATCATATCTCACCCTATTCTCCAGCAAACCCACCAACTTGCTATTAGATAGAAAATTACTAACTTAATTAAAAAATGTAATTAAACATTTTTAATTACAAAGTGCACTATCAACAATGAATAACAATTATACTAACAATACTGATACCTAAATATTATTAATTTAACTAACATATAATAAACTAAACAAAAAACAATATTTTTTACAACTATATTTTATTAAACAATAATAAATAATACAATATTATCTAGAAGCGATGTACACGAAAAAACTTTATTTATGATGGCAATATTCTGTGACACTATATTGCTGTACTAACGATAATGTTGACACAATATTTAAGTATCACAATATTTAAAACTCAATATTTTGTTCAAACATCAGTCTGACTGAGCAGACGTCTCTGAATGGTGTTTGGTGGAAGGATATGTGACTGTTCAGGTTGGCGGGCCTATGTTGTGCACTTCCTTGAATGCATGTGTGAGCAGTTTGAACTGAGCACATTTGTGTATTGGTAGCCAGTGGAGCTTCCTGAGGTGTGATGGGTTGTGCATTCTGCATGGTAGGTTGAGGATGTGTCTGCTCAATCAGGTAGCATGCAGTTTTTGAATTTCGAGGTGAGGCTCAAATTCTGTGGTGGGGGAGCATGGTGCTAGTGTGATCACCGCTTGTCCATGTATTGCAACACTGCTGCCCTTGCTGAGGATGGTTCAGCTTAGCTCAGGGGAAATGTGGAATGTCTCCTGGATTTCATAGTATAAAGATATGTGGAAACTATACAGGGAGGGAGGAGGGCCGGCTTTCACTCTGGAAGAGAAATTGCGGCTTCATCAAAAGGGATCGAGTAGGGGCCACACTCACCCACAGAGACAACTGGTTTCAGGTGGGGGGGGGGCAGGGAAAGTGTACATACAGGCTCCAATATTCAAGACAGACATTAGTAGTCCCACCCAAAGGCAATGACCACACGTGCAAAATACACAAATGTGCAGTCGAAATGGAGTATACTATTTACCTGTCAATGAACACACATGAACTCCCTAGAGACAGGCAATCTTCATGCATGTCCAAGACATCATGAGGGTAAAGGACCTCTTTTCAGGCCAACTACAGATTTTACAGGTAGGCGTACAATATGCAATTTGTCACGAGGGTACTGGTGAAAAGGATTCTAAACTCGATTATTGTGCCAACACTCAGTTCTGTCATCGCCTAGATGGACTGGACAATATTCAACCTCATAAAAGAGGTCAGCAATTTGGGTGCCACTGCAACATCATAGATCAGCTCTGGTGTTTTATAACAATGAGACTGAAGTGCCCTTATTGGGGTCGCATGAATGTCTCGAGGGAAACGCGCAGGCCTGTCCAGAACTTGTTAATTCAGGGCAGCACAGCTTCAACAAGACATGCAGAGGAGTCTATCTCAATAACCTAACTGCTGACAGCTTTTCAATTGCATTTTAACTTGTTTACATTTTTTGCATGTTTTTTGTTACTGTACAACTGAATAAAAAATGCAGTAGTAAAGGTTTAACAGAACTCGGATCTCTAGAAGCAAGTGCCTCAGCTATAAACCTAAAGAGGCCTGGTATCTTATACTAATTTCACAGTGTGACTAAGATAATGACATGATTTTGGACAAACTGTATACATAGTTATATAAGCAAATAAATATGTAAATATTAATTTATTTACTAACAGTTGACCGTTGTTTCCCATTTCAGGTCTTGGAGTCCATTCTTCTGCTGCAAGTCACCAGTCTTTGCCAGGTTTTCTCAAGGTCAGAACTGTTTTTATAGACAAAAGCACACATCTAGCTACACAAACCTCTCTGACTTGGAAGTGGACCAAATTGAAAAAAGTGCATTTCAATTGAAAAAGAAAGTTCAAGAGTCGCCTGTGCAAGTGGTTGCACACCAGTAAAAGTAAAGCATCTGAGCTTTATAAACTAACTGTTTTATTTTTTAGAGTTAGTTTAGTGCACAATAGTCAATGCATTGTGGGGATTAGTTTCCCCCTCAATATTTAAGTCGATTTTTAACTTTGCTCTGGAAAAAAGGGCCCCGCTGCTAACAAAGTCTGGCTCCTCTTTACACTCCAGAGTGGCAACTTGCATGTATAAACCAGTGACCAGGACTTTAAATCAGATCTCTGGGTGTTTAGGGCCCAGACTTTGGAACTACTGAAGCCTCGCTTCTCAGCAGGGTTGGAAGTTGGTTCAGAAACCTCTTGCAGACAGCACTTTATATTCCATTAGATGCGGGTGCCACGGCTCCCGTTTGGTTACTTTTCACCGGAATTGCCATCTTCTTCCTTTGCATCTTCCACTGTTTTCTTTCTCCAACAGCCTACACTAGTGACCAGACAGTGGAATGTCATTGCTATATCAAACACAGTAAAAATAATGTGTAAAATCCAATACGTAACGGAAAATAGCCCATGCTTTCACAGTTAATACAGGAATTTTGTGGGCCCTGAAACCGTGCAGAATGAAAATTGGAAACTATTTGTACTGGGATATCACATTGTAAACATTGTGTTCGAAGCATTTGCACCTTTATTTATTCCTTTGTCAGAATTTCTGTGTGGTGTTGTGGGATCTGCAGTTTTTCCATGTTGTTTAGGTGCTCCTCTGTGTCACAAGATCAGTTTAGACATGATTGAACTGATGAGTCTGTGTAATTCTGAGAATGGGGCAGAAGAGACTGGATCAAAGGCCACAATAGTGCACTGGGAGTCTTTGGAAATGGAGAGATCGGGTGGCAACTTGCGATCTCGGCTGGGTCCTTGTGTATAACACCACATGAAAGAACCCAGCAAAGGGGATTTTGTGATGGGTCAGCACATTGCATCTGGTATTAGTCAATATTCTCACTTATCAGCAAGTTTACCAACCGTTTCTAGTACTAAGCAGACTGCCTCTGTATTCTGGGAGTGTCAGTGCTTGGTGTTACTCACAGCTTTAAATCGTGGTGGCCTTCTTTTATCTCTGTCGGTGCTTTTTAGGTTCGAGCCTGCGTTGCATGCGCTCGCGCATGCGTATCGCAGCGAGATGCTATTGTATTTAGAAAAGGGCTCGGAGCCCTGTCAACTTCACGTCAATGTTTTTTATTGGTTCGTGGGCTTGCCTAATAAAATCTGCTTGCTTTCATTAGTCGAAGGCAAGCATATGTCATGCCTTTTCCGGTGGCTGGCCCTCCTCGAGCGCAGCGACCAAGTACAGAAAACATGCGAGGCTCGCTGTTTTCCATCGGGCTCGTGGACTTATTTTTCTCTAATTTACGAGCGCGATCTCGCTTGGCAGAAGTCGAGCGCTTTACATAGTTAATTTCACTTTCTCGGGTTATGTACATAAATGCACTTTTGCCTGATTGGTGAAAAGTCAGGTTAGGAGTTTACAACGCGATCAGCTCTAACATAAGCAAACGGGAGACCCGTTGCATTGTAAATGCTTGTTTAATCAGTGTTAAAGTTTGCAGATAACCTGATGAACTATTTTTTGATTAGTCAAGGGACCTTCATCCATAGGTCATGTTCACTGAAGGACACTTAAAAAGTGACAAATAGGAGATGAAAAGAGCAGTGATGATTATGTTGCTATGCCTTGTTGATATGTTAATGGTAGAGAGTGGCGTGGTAAAAATTAGGCAATATTTAATGAAGATGCCCACGCCTTTCTGTGATAACCCATGAACCACACACGTAAAATGCCAGCCATACATGTAAGAAAGTACATTTGCCAGCCTCGCAGTGGCGGTCAGGACCACCGCTGCAGTGGCAGTCTGACCGCCACATATCCCGGCAGCCTGTCAGAGAATGCAATTAGCCAGGGAGGTGTTGCATGCAGTGCCCCCCTGCTGATTACAACCTCGTTCTCCGCCAGCCTTTTCATGGCAATTTTATTGCCATGTAAAGGCTGGTAGAGAACTGGTGCAAGGGGCCAAGGGGGCCCATGCACTTGGCATGGGCAGTGCAGGGGTCCCCTGCCCAGCACCATCGTAATGTTCACTGTCTGCTGTGCAGACAGTGAACATTGCAAAGGTGCAGGTGCAACCTGCGGTGGCAGCATTGCTACCGGCTCGATTACGAGGCAGAGACAATGCTGCCCTTTGTTTTTCACTAGGCTGGCGAGGTTTCCTCCCGCCAGCCCAACAGGAAACTCTTAATGGATCCGATGGGGAGGTAGTCAGTGTGGCGGCAACCTCCCCAACGGAAGTTCTGAACTCCTAATGAGGTCCTTTGTCTGTCGGGTTCAGTTCTCTTTAAGGAACAAGGACATTTCCTCCTGCCAAGTGGTCCAAAGCTCCGTAAAACTGGGTTTAGAATGAATAAAACTCTAGAAAAGTGTAAGAGAATGCCTACCATGCTCAATTCAACATATGAACTGTTTAAAACGTTCTGTATTTAGGTAGTTCCCATGTACATCCCTCCCAATGCCCTGAACTTTGCAAACTTGTTCCAATTTCATGACATAATCCTGATATCAAAGGCTTTTTCGTGAATGCAGGGGATGGGATCAATACAGGAGAATGAAAGAAAGAAAAGTGGCCCTCATTCTGCTCGACCTCTATGTGGCATTTCACAAAGTCTCTCACAACCCACTCGTTAGAAGACTCCATGAGATTGGCATCCAAGGACCCGCACTCAACTAGATCTGCTCCTTTCTCACGGGAAGAACCCAAATAGTCAGACCGCCACCCTTCACATCAGATACCAAGAAACTGATCTGCAGCGTCCTCAAGGGATCGTCTGTCATTTCTGACGCTGATGAGACCCAACTCATCCTCTCCTGACAAACAAGACAAGCACCACCAGAACCAACTTCACCAAATGCATGACCATGGTAGCAGAATGGATCAGAACCAACTACTTGAAGCTCAACTCCGACAAGACAGAAATACTAGTGTTCAGAAACAAGATCTCCCCATGGGACGCAGCTGGTGGCCAACAGAAATAGGACCAACGCCAACATCCACCGACCACGCCAGGAATCTAGGGATCATCCTGGACAGCAAGCTCATCATGTCCCCAAAAGTCAATGCAGTGAGCTCTGCTTGCTTCAACATCCTACTTATGCTGCTAAAATCTAAAAGTGGTTGCCACAGAATACCTGCCAGCCATCATGCAAGCCCTCATCATAAGCAGGCTTAATTGTGGCAACATACTGTATGCCAGACTCTCCAAGCAGCTCCTACACATCCTATTGACCATTCAGAATGCTGCCGCATCACTCATGCTCAGGGCCACTGGAATTATGCATCAGGGGAGGACCAAATTATGTGGAAGGGTTGACTAAATTATGTGGCAAGAACAGGCAAATTATACAGCAAAATGCAGCACCTTTTGTGATAGTATTACTCCATCTTTTCACCTTTTTTACACCTAGTAAATGAGCCAGAGAAAAGAGTTCACCTTAATCAGAACACAATACAGTCCTCACCACTTTCCTGAACACTTTCATCTAGCCCAAAAAATAAAACCTTGGTATGCATAAAATATTGAACATGGCCACCCTTACTCCTCGTCACATCACAATCCTTTTTACACAGAGCCATTCTACTAAAATGTCACACCTTCCCCTCACATAACTATTATGGGTTTCCTGCTAGGTAGGCGGGCGGAAACCTAAGTTTCCGCCCGCTGGCCTAGTGGGAAACAGGCTACAGCATTGTCTCTCTCTTGTAATCAAGCCAGCGGCAATGCAGTCGCCTGTAGGGTGTACCAGTACCCTTGTAATGTTCACTGTCTGCAAAGAAGACTGTGAACATTGCGAGGGTGCTGGCCAAGGAGGCCCCCGCACTGCCCCTGCCAAATGTATGGGCAGTGCAGGGGCTCCCTTGTGGCCCCCTGCACCATTCTCCGCCAGCCTTTTCATGGTGGTGTTACTGCCATGAAACCACAGCAGTACTGCCCTGGCCGATTAGGACCTCCTCCACCTCCAGACTGCCGGGATCTTAGATCCTGGCAGAGCTGGCAGTTCCCTGGCGGTCTGACTGCCAGGGTTGTAATGTGGCAGTCGGACTGCCACTGCGAGTGTGGCAGTCTTTAGACCGCCGCACTTGTAATGAGGTACTTTATGTGTAACACTATTCCTTTCCAAAAAAACTCTTAAAACCCACCACCATAAATTGTGGCCCATTATCAGAGATAAACTTCCTTAGTAGTCCTTCCCTGCGGAACATTTCATCCAAAAATTAAACTTGTGCAACAGAATCCGCAGATTCCACTAATTTCATTTCAGGAATCCATGAGTGGCAAAACAAAAATATGCTCTCCATTTGGTTCAATTACCGGGCCCATTATGTCAAAGGCAACCACCTCCTAAGCCATGTTGGGACATTCAGCTTGACACAGAGATAGTTTAAGAGTAACTTGTGTCTTGTCTCCTCTTCACATTCACAAGACGATATAACAAGAATCTCCATTTCTTTATCTAGCCCTGACCACCACTAACATTCCTTCTTTTTCACTTCACAGCTGTTCCCCAACGTCAGTTTACAAAATAACTGGCAAGTTAAAAAGGCACACATTTCATCCCATAATTCATAATGCAGCAGAGAACATGGCCCACGAGTAGCACGAGTCTAACAATAACAAATAAATCCCAATACAGCATCTACAAAGCCCAGCACAACATTGGACCTGCATACCTGAATATCAGCATACACTTTCACCAGCTTACCAGACAACTTCGCTCAGCCTCACTCTCCCTCATACACACTGCTTCGCAAAAGCAGAGCAGGAGTTCGCTTGTTCACCTACATCACACCCAAAACATGGAACAACTTCCCACAACACATCTGAACCTCCTCCTCACTTCTTGAGTTCTGCAAGAAGCTGAAGACCTGGATCTTCGTATAACTTTGGGTACCACACAAAGTCACACTGGCTCAAATGCCTGGATACGCTCACGGGTGATCAGTGGGCTCTACAAATTAATATAACATAGCATAACATAACATGACATGACATGACAAGAATAGACTGGCTGTTTAAAAATCCACTTGCCCTGCAGACAATCTCCTAGCCCAAGCTAAATCCAGTACCCAAGCAATATATCTACCAGTCTTCAGTGGAGCTGAAACCAGGAATGCTGAATGCCACCTCACCCTAATCTTTCAGTATATAAGGTCTGTGATCATTAGTTTACATTTGAAGTTTAAAAAACATATTTCATGACCTTCAGTTTGAAATTGTTTTCGAAAGTGGAATCAGACTTTTTCCAGGGTAGTCAATTTCATTATTAAAGAACAGTGATGGCAATAGGGCAGTCCCATAGCTTTGTGGGCAATAAGTGGGATCCTGGATGGAAAGTCTGAAGGAGTAGGTTTGGGCAAAAGTAGGATTGTGCGAGGGCATATTCATAGCTTTACTACGTGCCCTAAGTGCTACCAGAAACCTCTTGGCCTAATTGTGTGCAATCCGTGGTATAAATATGAACAACACTTCCTGTTATAAAAGAGGTGGTAATCACCACCAAGCCGCTGTGAGCTAAACCATAAATGAGTTTAGAAGTATTTTATTCCCTTACATAAAATACAGTGGAACGTTCTGAATTAACTATTAACAACACTGTTAAAAGTGAAATCAGTACTTCCATAAATGATTGCAAAGCTCCAGGGCATAAATGTAAAACAACAATTTTAATAAAAATAATACTAATACCACTTCTAATAATGACGCTAATCTTAATAACTCTTCAAATAAAGATAATAATATTAATATCAATAGCAATTCTTTTGCTTATAATAATGACAAAAACGATTCTCATAAAATAATAGTAATAGCTGTAATACTGCTAGTACTGCTAGAACTACTATTAGTAATACTACTATTAGTGATCCTAGAAGTGGTGGTAATAATAGTAGTAGTAGCAGTTGTAATGTTAATAACAATGATAAATGCACCAGCTGATAGCTCACCTAATGTCTGGTTCTCATGCACATACAGAGTTATAAAGTCCTGGCATTAAGGATGCAAACACTTCATATTATGTGGCTATAGTGGGCTCTGGCACATAGGCAGGGACCAGACTGCTCTTGTGCATGCATCTTGTACTAGATCCTCGCTCTTTTATACGAGACAGTTTTTCTGGTAGTGAAAATGACCTTGGTGTTCCCGCCCCCAGTAATCCAGGTGTTGGAACACTGGGGTGCTTCTGATTAGGTGGAGCTGTATTCTCCTTCGAGATACCACTCCACCTGACTCAAAATCTAGCTCAGTCTGAAGTCTTAGGCCCTGATTTATATCTTGGCGGAGGGGAGTACTCTGTCACAAAAGTGACGGATATCCCATCTGCCATATTACGATCCCATTGTATCGTATGGAGATCATATTATGGCGGACAGGATATCCGTCACTTTGTGACAGAGTATTTCATCCACCAAGATCTAAATCAGGCCCTAAGTCTTGGGCAAGGCCAGCTTTAGAGTGACAGGTGTGTTCCACTCTGTCGATACTGACCTGTCAGAGGGAGAGTGAAGTAATGCGTCTTGGTCAGTGGTGGTTGTGACAAAGGCTATATGGTGGTGATATAGGAGCGTGGCAGAGCCAGATTCCAAACACTGTATCCAGTACAAAGGAGAGGTTCATCAATTAATAAACTGAATAATTGTAGGAAAGGACCAGGTGATGATGATAGACAGATGATGCATAAGCTGTTAAAGGTCACAGATTAGTCACTAAAAACAAATAGCACAAGCCTGGAACTATGTATTGGCCAATTAGAAAGTTGACAAAATGAATAAAGGGTGAACCAGGAAACAACGTTCAAACCCCTACCCATCTCCTCTCATCCACAATCACAGGCTTGTTCCTGCCACTGCTGCTTTGCTATCAGTTGTCCATGTGAGGGCCATAGTATGTCCGCTATACCCACTGATCTATCTACTTCTGCCACAATAGTGTCCAGATGGGTGCAGTGGATGGACTGCCTCTCTACTGGTTCATAATTCTGGTGAAAAGATATTCACGTTATTTCAGAACTAACCTAACAGAGTACCTGAAACCCACTTCGACACAGTAAAGGTGGCACGCAGGCACACTTCAGCCCTGATCCAGGGTTACAAATCAAGGATGCTGAGAATAAATTATTCTCTTTATCCAAGGATGCTTCTGAGCAATATGCTTATCCTGGACAGGCCTCTTATGACCTACCCAATTTAAAGGCAGCAAATTTAGTTTATACTGATCTGCCTTGTGCTGAAGACAGAACCACAATACCCAGTTAACATCATTCAAAGCAGACCATTTACTGGGGACGTGGGAGGCCTTAAGACAGATTACTTTGTAGATTCTGTGAGAGTGAACCACACCACGCAACTGAATGTTCTGGACAAGGCAATATATGTTTGGCTTGTGGAAAGCAGCCCCATTTCGTTACAGTTTGCATAGGAGGCCGAAGAGATTGTGCCAGTTGGAGAGGGACAACATTAGTGGCAGCCAGAATGTTGTGAACTATCTCAAAAAGCAAGAAAAGTAGTCTCTGATAGTATGGGAAGACAATGAGGAGGAAGAGTACAGTGAAGAAGTCTTCTTGATGCGGTTAGCAGATAGATTATTTAACACCAGACAACCACAATCAAGATGAGCAGACAGTCAAAAGGCCTCTGGGACCTAATGCCACTGCTCTTATTGACGCCGTAGTGTCCAGCAACATAATGGACAGAAATCAATACTCACAACTACATTGCAGACCTAAGCTTTCACCACCAAAACAAACACATATGCATAGGCTGGTTTTACCCTACATCATTTACCACAAATCTGCAACCATCAAAGCGAAAATAGGAATGAGAACAGGAATCATGTTGAGCTGTGCAGTGGCTGAAGATCTAGGCCTGATTGTATTCGGTTAGCACATCAACATATGGGACATTATTGAAATGTTGAACCAATATAGATACCTCTTTTCCGTCCTGGGGTGCCCGAAAGCAAAGCCTGGCATTCTTCATGTTGATAAACAAGTAAAAACAGTTGCACTCCAACACACAAGACTCTCATTCCATTTAAGGTCTCAAGTAGAGGGAGAATTTAAAAGACTGGTGCAAATAAACATTATTGAGAGCCACAAATCTATGGCATGTGTGTTGGCCATGGTAGCGGCAACTCAGTTAGTGTAACTGAACTCAGTACAGATCTGCATGAATATAAGGCTGCCCAATCCTGCCATGAGGTAAGAGCACAACATTAACTCCAACAATAGATGACATGTTAGCAGACATTAAAGGACTAAGGACCCGATTTATATGTTGGCAGTAAGCATGTTCCGTTGCAATGGTGATGGAGTATGCTCACCGTCAACATAACAGTCCGCCTGCCAAATTTAGATGCAAGCAGACCTTTGTTTTTAACCTCAGTAGTGTTTATTCCATCTCCTCAGGTGATTAATTCCCTACGACAATGTGGTGAGGGGCTACGTCATGTTGACAGATCCCTGCACAAAACTGCAAAAAGCATTGACAGGAACTTCGGTGAAGGCGGGTCCTGGCAATGCTTTCAGAAATGACCGCCTGCTTTGTACCCATTTCTAAATTTGGCAACCGTACCTCCATCAGGGCAATAGAGTAAGTTTCTCCGTCACCTCAGGGGAGAAACAGGCCGTCCGCCAGATTATAAATCCAGCCCAAAGTAGTTTTTAAAATTAGACTTGAACTTTGGCTGTCACTAATTAATAATCGCCAAACTCATTTGTTACATTACAACATTTTCCACCCAGGTAGGCATAAGGCAACATAAAGCAAGCATTGGCAAAGCCAATAGGTCTCGCCTATACAAGAGATATTGGGTTTGGCACTGTGTTCTTGCCATGGTGACACCAGTATGGCTATTGTTCAGCATGGCTAAAAGTTAGTGGTGTGGAGTGTCGTAGAGTGGTGTGGGGGAGTAGAGTGTCGGAGAGTGGATTTGTTGGCGTAGAGTAGAGGGTCATAGAGTTGAGTAGAGGGAAGTAGAGTTCACAGTGGTTCAGCGGCAGAGAGTATCGTAGGCTGCCGTGTTGTGGAGTAGAATAGGGTGGAGTTGGTTGGAGTGGATTGAGGTAATGGGGTGGATTGGATTGGAGTGGAGTGGGGTGTGTTTCATTAGGATAGAGTGGTGTGAATTGAGAGGTATGGGGTGGATTGGATTGGAGTGAGGTAGATTGTTTTGGGTTGGAGTGTGGAACATCTGAGTTGGGCAGATTAGACTGGGCTAGATTGCTGTGGATTGGAATGGGGCAGATTGGAGTAGCCAAATTGTTTTGGATTAGAGTGAGGCAGATTGTTGTGGATTGGAGTTGGTGGACTGTTTTGGACTGGAGTGAGGCAGATTGGAGTGGGGCAGATTGGAGTGAAGCAAACTGTTTTGGATAGGAGTGGGGCATATTGTTTTGGATTGGCGTGGGGCTGACTGTTTTGGCTAGGATTGGGGCAGATTTTTGACTGGAGTGGGACAGATCATAGTGGGGCTGACTGGAGTGGGGCATAGTGTTTTGAACTATAGAAGGGCAGATTGGAGTGTGGCCGATTGTTTTGGATTGGAGAGGGGCAGATTATTTTGGATTGGAGTGGGGCAGATTTGAGTGGGTCAAATTATAGTGGGACAGGTTTGAGTGGGACAGATTGTTTTTGATTGTAGTGGGACAGATTGTAGTGGGACAGATTGTAGTGGGGCAGACTGTTTTGGATTGGAGTGTGGCAGAGTATTGTTTGGATTAGAATGGGGCAGATTGGAGTGGGAGCAAATTGTTTTGGATTGAAGTGCGGCAGACTTGTTTGGATAGGAGTGGGGCATATTGGAATGGGGCTGATTGTTTGGATGGGAGTGGGGCAGATCGTAGTGGGTCTGACTGGGGTGGAGCGGATTGTTTCGAACTAGAGAAGGGAAGATTGCTGTGGGGTGATTTAGGGTGTAATAGAATGGGGCTGGATTAGGTGGCTGGAGTTGGGCGGATTGGATTGGAGAGGAATGGATTGGGGTGTATTGCACAATTATGTGCTAAAGCATAACTTTGTTAATTACACATCAGAAGGAAACAATGTAACTTTTCAATATTTAGATAATCATCACCTTTTGAGAACAGGTCCCACGAACAAAAAAAAAAGAAAACATGAGTGCAAAGTAAGAAAAGAAGACTTGCAAACTGAAAGAAAATATTTAACTATACAAAATAAAACTTTAAAATTTTATTTGTCCTGCTGGGCACGTTTTTTTTAGTCACATACCTTATGTTTGCAGGCACTAGAAGTTAAAAAGGACAAAATAGTACATCAAGCATGTCGGGAGCAGCAGACAGGCACTGATTAAGTTGAATCAATCAGTGCCTTGTCCCTAATCCACAGACAGGAACGGAAATTATGAAATGCCAGCAGTGACCAATTAGGAGGTTGTAAAAAAAAGTGCCATGCAAGCCAACAAATGGTAAGCAACAGGCAGGCTCCAAGCCCTTTTCTGTTTACAAGAATGTCTCACAAGCGAGACGCATGCGCTAGCGCTTGTTAACACAGACCCAACTCTAAAAGCTAAGCTTTGTGGGGTGTCATCATCAGCTGAAGTGTTTTAAAATACCGTAAGGGGCTGACTGCCTGTACTACATGGTGTCATGAGTATGAGTGATAACGTTCCCACCTATTCAACAAACATTATGGAACACCATCAGGGGCCAGAAGCCACTCTACATTTTATAGCTGCAGAAGGGCTCTACCTGCACCGAAATAGGTTCGAAAAATAGGCACCTCCCCAGCAGAGCATGGCTAAATCTTGGTGTTAGCAAATTACTGTGGGAGATTAAATTTAGATACACTTACGGAACCTTTTCACAACCTAACCACTTTTACGTTGTCATGGAAGTGGGTAGTTTAGCCCTGCCAAAGAACCGTGTCCTGAACTGCGGTAAATCCTTTTAATTCCAGTTTCTCACTTTGCTAGGTATGCTACGAGTAGTGTTTATCAAAGGCCACAAGGTGGCACTGGTGTACAACATGATGTATAGGATTCTCGATATATTGAATTTATATGGTTTCCTCCCCTTCATCGCTTGATTCTGCTTGCGAGAAAGTGTCACTCATAGTCGGTGAAAAATCACACATAATTACACTGAACTTATTAAAATGTCACACATAACAATCTAAAACCTTGGCAGCTATGACAGTTCTTAGAACCAAAGGCCAACACTGAACTTGGGGCAGACTTGCATCTGACAGGTTTAGGCGCAGTACCTGTCCAGGAACTGCTTTTGTACTGAACATTGTCGAATTGCTTTTTGTAGCAGAGTGCTAAAGGAAATAATCAACAAACCTAGTAAGGGATAAAGAAGTACTAGGCATTAAGAATATCTATGTCCATTTTCTTTTCTTTTGCTTGCATGTTATTACTGACCGAAAAAACTGTTGTGCAGCTATTGCACGTCACAAATAAATATGTAATCTCAATGCACTCCATCAAACAAGGCTAGGTCTGCCGATATTTCAAATCCAATGCCGCCATCTTGTGGCTATTTGTTTATTCTCTTGTTTCTTGCAGATACTCAACTGTGAAATGTCTTGCATGCCCATCATTCACAAAAGAGAAAAAATAACTGCTTGTTTTTATTTCTCTTGAAGTGCAGACGTGGTTGATGAAACTTTATTGAAGTGCCCATGAACGTGCTAAATATTTACTAATATTTTACTTTAAAAGAGCATAAACACACTGCAGCCACCTCTGGCTACTAAGTTGGTGGAAAGGTCAGAAGTCCAAGAAGAGGCGTTGAAAAACCTATTGGCATGTTATGTTATGTTGTGTGTATTTGTAAAGGGCACAATCACACACAAAGGTATCCAGGCATGGAGCAGGTGTGTGCGCTTAGCTCTGCCTATGGTAGGTTAGTTAATTGAAAAGCCAAGTCTTCAGCTTGTTGCTGAATTCAAGAAGAGAGGAGGCTCTGATGTGGAGTGGAAGACCGTTCCAAACTTGTGTAAACCTCTTCCATAATGTGTTTTTATTTTTTTGATATTTTTCTCACTTCTCGAGGAGGAGAGTAAATGAATATTTTCAGCTGTTCTTCCTTAGTGAAACAATAATATGTGCTTTCCCAAACACTATGCTTAAGGTAATTACAGACTCTTGTTAACTGGAAACTGCTAAAAACTAAGCTGTTTAAACAAACATCTGACCGAACCGAGATCTTGGGGTGCAGCACATCTCACTTCTTGATCTTTATTTAGAAAATGGAACAATTCATATGTACTTACAACCAAGTCCTACATTTAGTTGAAGTTGAATGCAATGGCTAGAATGCTAAACTCACCTGTTGTACTTTGTGATGAGGCCTCTATGGCTACACTTCAAGAGCCAATATTACTAACATTTGACACAATGCAATGCAATGCACCAAGACAACTTGCTGTGCTTCGTCAAACGGAGAGAGCAGGAATGCACCATATTTACTAAGATATGGCACATTCCTGCTCTCTCTCTCTCTCTCTCTCTCTCTACGCTGGTGCACTGTGTGCAGCCTGGCGCCAACACAGGCACCCTTGCACCATGGTGCAAAGGTGCCTGCGTTAAAGGCAGGATTATTTATGTGCAGGAAGAGGCACCTTCCTGCACAAAAAGAATCCTCAGAGGCATTTTCCTCTTTCTATATGTGCTGCAGTAAATCTGGGATTGCACCAAAATCCATGGGTAGATGCGTGGGAACTCCCACTCTCCCGCCACTGAAAGCCTCCCCAGTGCAATGTAACACAAAATCGTGATTTGTGCTGCTTGAGTGGCTTAGTAAATCTTACTGAAGCCCTTGCATTGCTTTGCATTGGCTTACGTGACACAAGATGCAACCCAAGGGCTTTGCAAACCTTAGCCTCGGGCTTCTAATGTAAGCATTGTGCAATGAAGGCAGCACTTTAGAACGAAACGAAATGCACAAATGACTAAATAATTAAGTACGCCCTGCAGCTTTGGCTTATTTTAATAGAAACTCTTCTCATTTACAGCAGTCCTGTCAACTGTGTTTGGAATAACTACGGCCCTTGGTCAGAATGCGACGGCTGTACAAAAACTCAGGTAGGGTAAGCCATTGTGTATGACTTTCACTTAATGATACCTGTGAATTGTGATTAATTTAACAAGAACACTTTCGTTGTAGAATGCAATATTTGCATAATGAATAGCTGTATCTATTCAATAAATATTCATAGCAAAAGTATTTTAATTTTAACCACTTTTCACCTGTGTTTATCCTCTCAAAACTCCTGTTTACAGACTTTCAAAGCATTAGCAGCTAATCTTTATTTGGCTGTAGTTTAAGGATATTGTGTGACTTTTTACAATGCATTGTTTCTCTTATGTTATCAAGGAAGATTATGGCTGGTAAGCACATTTGCAATAATTCTGTGTTACAATGTGGTGGATCATGTGAGCTAGATGAATGTAGAATTGGTGCCCTGGGGTGGGGGTGGGGGTGGGGGTAAGGAGAGGTCCCTGAAAGGCTGTTTGGACATCTGAGTTGGGTGCATTATTAGTGAGTGCTTTGCACCATGTACAGATTCAGAATGGCAAAGTGGATTGCTGCTTTCAGCTTAGGGTGAGACAGACAGGCCTCCATGGGTAAGTATTGCACTGTGTATTCTTCTGTTACGGTGATGATTAGTTTGGATAGTGACCATGGCATTTCCTATGCCAGGCACCATAATGTGCACTATTTTCCTCTGAGGGAAACCATAAGAGTAGGAAATTAGTAAAAAGCTCACAAGCCATTGCTAAGAAAGGAGCATGTCCAGTTATTTTTCCTTTGACAATGGAGGTCCCTACTCCTGGTCATGCTGTGATTCTTAACCCTGTTGTCCATGACAAATATTTGTGAAGAGTGGATGTGGAAATAGTAAGCTGCATATTGACAAGTGAAGACCCAGAGTAAATGCACAATATTTTTTTGCAACTTCTTTTCTCCTAAGGGTTCAGGTAAAAACATGTTCTTAAGGGGATGTATTATACAGGACCACTTCAAGGGCCAGGACTGGGGTGGCACCACATGGAAGGGTAGGACTCACAGTTGGCAAAGTCCAGGTGCTGGGTTCAAGTTGGATGAAGCTTTCTGCCCCTGAGGCTCTTGTCGGGAGGCCACCAAACTAGCCCTTGGAGTCACTCTAGTGGCCCTGGGTTCACAAAACAGGTACAGCCCCTCACTTAGGCAACAGCACAGCAGGCAGCAAGGCAGCAGAGTGGCAGTCCTTTTATCAGAGCAGCACAGCAGTCTTTTTCTGAGTTTTCCCCACAGGTCTAGATGTGTACTGAAGAGTTGGGTCTTAGGGTCCAATATTTATACCCGGTGTCAACATTTAAGCCGGAGAAGGCTCTGGAGGTTTCCAACCTCCTGAGGTGTCAGGCATCCCCTTCCTTCCTTCCTTGGCTCCAGCTTGTCTGAGGCCACAAACAACCTTTGTCAAACCCTTGGTGAGAGTGCTCAGGCAGAGCCTTTGAGATCTGCAAGTGTGGTAGGTGACAGCTGCCCCCTCAGCAAGTCAGAGTGGCCCATCCTACCAACAATTATCTTCCCTTTGTTTCACTGTCTGGGATCAATACACAAAGACCAAGTGTCAGCTATACCTAGTCATGTGACCCAGGGACAGGCTGCAGGCAACAAATGGTTAGGGCAAGAAAATGCCAGCTTTCTAAAAGTGGTATTTTCAGAATTGTGACTTACAATCCAACTTTACCATTAAAGTGGGCTTCTAATTTCATTTCTTTAGACACCAAACTCAACATTCATACCTGCTCACAATTGAAAGTTTTCACTTATTAAATGTAATAAGGTAATAATGTTATCACATGAGAGAGGTAGACCTCACAGCAGGGACAAATAAGACATGTAAAACCTAAATGTACATGTCAACCTTTTTAAATACACTACACTCTGCCCTCTGAGCTGTGTATGGTCTTTCCTAGTGGTGTTATATTTATTTAAAAAAAGTAGATTTGGGCCTGGCAAGAGGTTTACCTTGCCGGGTCAAGATGGCAGTTTAAAACTGCACACACAGGCTACATTTGCAGTCTTGAGATGTTTAAAGAGCTACTTAAGTGAGTGGCACAATTAGTGCTACAGGCCCACTAGTAGTGTTTAGTTTACAGGCCCTGGGTACATGTGGTGCCACTTTACTAGGGACTTGCAAGTAAATTAAATAGGCCAAAAGCATGTTAGCACTGTTTAGCAGTGGTAAAGTGTGTGACGTATTAAAGCCAGCAAAAGCACGAAGTCAGCAAAAACAGGGGGCTTAAAGGCAAAATGTTAGGGGGAAAACCACAACAAGGATGACAGGTCAATGGTGATCAGGGCATGCTTCGGGGTTTGAGAACTCCCTGCCTCCCCACTATTTTCCTGTTTCTTGCTTACCCTCATAACAGAGTGGCACATGATATTCTAGAGTTAACTGCAGAGGGGTGGCGGGAGTGCCACATAGTGCTGTGTCTACTCACCTATTAATTGTTCAACTTTATTAATTTTTCTACAGGTTTTCTGGGCATCTGCAGAGGTAGAGGAAAGGGTATTCGTAGGGTCCTTGATTGCAGGATTGAGGCTGGCTTCCGCATGACTCATAACCTTGCGGGGTCATCTGCATGTTTTACTATGTTAAGTGTTAGTTGCTTATAGTCAGGGCCACTTAAATTATGTGGCTGGAGAGGGCCAAATTATGTGGCAGGGTTTAGTTAATTATACGGCAAGAAAAGGCAAATTATGCAGCACATTTTGTAATAGTATTAATTATTTATTTTATCAATTTTAAAATCAGTAACACTGTCTGGGCCTTGGTTAAACCTCATTAGTACAATTTTAATACCCAAATATCGCACTAAGCAACAAAAAGGTGACCAGTTCAGCTCTGCAAAGTGCCTTTCACTGCGCAACAACAAGTGTTGCTGCATTTTTAGTACCCTTTGAACAGTTTGACCTACACACAATTATTTTTGGTTAATATCCGCAGCTTATGCAAGAGATAATGGATTATGTTGCAAATGCAGTGCATCTGCAATTATGCAAAAATTGGCACAGCCGCACAATCGCATAATTCCTTTGTCCCTGCTTATAGCTCTTATCAGGGCGTAGATGCCATATTGAGAGGGAGGGGTGTGACACTCAATGGTATCTCACATGGGAAAACATATCAGGAATGGAGGGTTTAATGCTTACCCAGAGGTTGGGGGCAGGATTTGTTATTGTTTTAAAATTTTTGCTAGGCAGAACATATTTACTGACACAGACTTCCGAGGAGGTGTGGGTAGAGAGAAGGAATGGGACTAGGTTTTCCAAACAGGACATTGGGAGACGCTGGGCAACAGGACAGCAGAGCATGCCGCTGGTGTCTCTGGGGTGACTTAAGAATGCACTGCAGGAGAAGTGAGAATTATCACCTGGAATGCCAGGGTCCTACAGGACTACACAAAATGCTACAGGTTCCATACTTACCTCAGACTCTACGGGGAGGGAATAGCCCTTCTCCAGGAGACTCGGCTCACTGATCCAGAGACAGATAACCTAAAGAAAAAAATGTAGGGGGCAATTATACACATCCACTTACTCCTCATATGCAAGGGGTGCTGCTATATGGATTGGCCCAGGGGTGTCTTTAAGACTGCGGAAGGTGTACACAGATGATGAGGGAAGGAACATTGGATGGCAGGGACATAGGTTTCTTGAATGTGTATGCTCCCAAAAGCGAAGACAGGTCCTTCTTCGGGAAGGTAATACACATGCTTACACCGAACATAGAGACACCCCTACTTTGGGACTTTGGGCAGGGGATTTCAATTATATTTTAAATGGGGATATGGACAGTCCCTAACTAAGCATCATACAAAATTGGGCATGTCAAGGGCACTGGCGGAGGCAATGTCACAGGTGGACTGTTTTGACACATGGACAGGAGTACACATACCACTAAGCGAAAAATAGGGCCAGATTTTATTGACACCAATGTGGCTCAATGAGGCGAAAATCGCCATTCCATATTTACAAAGTGGCGCAATGAATGCATTGTGCCACTTTACGACCCCTTGCGCCACATTATGTCTGCACCAGGCATAATGTATGCAGGGGAGTGTTTCAGCATTAGGAGGCCCACAAAAATGGTGCAATGAAATCTACAAACAGGCGTTAAAAGGACGCACCAGTTGAAAGCAATGGGCCTCCTTGCACTTTGCTGCACTAGCGTCCACATTTTTTACGCTAGTGCAGCAAAGCCCCACAAAAGCATCAAATGTTTTGATGCTAATGACCTAACGTATGCTGTGGTGCACCGTATTGTAAATACGACACACCCATTGTATTGTAAATACGACACACCCATTGTGTTGAGGGCGCAAGAAATCTGGCACATCAATACTGATGTGCCAGATTCTTGTAAATCTGGGCCGTAGTATTTATATTAGGCTGGCCAAAATTATTGTGGTGCAAGTGTTGGGTGAGCAGGTGGTTGCAGTGGAGCCCGGGGTGATTTTTGCCCTACCATGCTGGGGTACTTCTGCCATACATGTGGCCCCAGGATACCCTGCCTTTCCCCGCATGGCATCTAAAAAAAGAGGGTCTGTGAGAAAGTGCTTTTTGAGCAGGCTTACAAGGGGTTCTATGGCAATTCTTTGAAGGCAATAGGGGGTCCACAGCCCGTAAAGCTAATGAACTGGGTGCACTTAAGGCAGTCCTATGAGGGGAGTGCCTTTCTAGGATGTACAGAATTAAGAATCAATCAATCAGTTTTTTTAAAGCGTGGCTACTCATCTGTGATGGTCTCAAGGTGGTGGTCCTTATTTAGAATCAGCTATGAAGGGAGTTAAGGGCTTAGGAAAATACACCTTCAACTGGATGAGGGGGGTCAGGATGATCCCTTATTGAAGGGCAAGACAGTGAATGCTAGGTGACCAGTGGGGGAGACAGGGGACAGGCTAGTTAAATTTACCCTGAAGGGGTACAGGCAAGTATTGCATAAGGAGGGGGGCAGACCTGGTTGACGCCTGGCATGGCTCCTTACTAGAGAAAGTCCAACAACTTTGATCATGTCCCTAAGGCAGATGATAACAGGTTGGTTTCAACAGATTTTGATCAATAGGGAACACCAAAGGTATTTGTCAAAGCTTTATCAGAGACGTGATGACTGCTCTGTCGTTAAGCTGAAGGAGTCCTTGAACTTGCCGAAACTAGAGGCTTCACAAAGAAAAGCTCTGGACCTGATACCGACTAAGGAGGAGGTACTTAAGGTGATAGGGGACATGCTGAGACACAAAACCCCAGGTACGGATAGGTTCTTAATGCAATTCTACTTACATAACTAGCAGTGGTAACTGAAAAGCTGCTGAAAGTCTACAACGAAGCAAGGAATGGGGTGCCCTCCACCAACCATGAATGAGGCACTTGAAGTCATGCTTTCTAAACTAGATCGGGATCCAGGGAGATAGGCTCCTACTGCCTGTTCTCCATGATTAACATGAATGTGAAAATAATTTTGAAAATCTTGTCTAATAGACTGTGGAGGTAATCAGGCAGTTGGTGCATGAAGACCAATGCAGACTTATTCCTCATAGATGTACCCTCATGAATATCCGCAGACTCCCTCATGTAATACACTCCATGCAGGATTCTCAGATGGAGATGGCGGCGGTAGCTCTCAACATAGACAAAGCATTTGATACGGTTGGTTGTGACGTCTTGTGGGCAGTCTTGTCATATATGGGATTTTGCACATATTTATTGAAATAGATAGCCCTGCTATACTCAGCGCCAACTGCCAGGGTCCAGTCTGGGAGGTGTGTTTCAGATAGCTGGGAAATATAAAGGGGGACTTGACAGGGTTGCCCTCTGTCTCCCTCTTGTTTGCGCTGGCCCTAGAGCCACTGGTGGCCTATCTGAAGGGCACACTGCAGGGACTGGGGATAGAGGTGGGAGATACTAATCATATAGGCCCTCATTACGACCCTGGCGGTCGGTGATAAAGTGGCGGTAATACCGCCAACAGGCCAGCGGTAACTACCACCAAATTATGACCATGGCAGAAAGATCTCCGATAGACAGCCAATGTACCACACCGACTGCCAGGGTGGAAACAACAGCCACCATGGCCGTAGCTGCCCACAGCCAGGCGGAAGTAAATATTCCGCCCACCATATTAAGACACTGCAAACCGCCACCTTTTCCGGGGTGGTACCAACAACATCAAAAGCCTTGCAGAAACTGAGCTCAGAAGTGAATGGACTCACCATTGGAGACACAGGGAAGAACCACTCAGCAATGGAACATGAACTGCATGTCTTCCCGAATATATTCTACGTTCTGCTCCACCGCGAACACCAACACTAGCGAAGACGATGACAGTGAGTACAGCTGCCTAGCACACAAGGGAGGGGGGAGGAAAAAGAGAGTGACACACACACGCACAACACACTCCCCATACACACACATCATACATACAACCAGATGCATTACAAAAACAAGTTTACCCCGTAACTCGGCTGAATAATGCAAGGACAAAACAAATTCTCAAAAGTGAATGTAATAAGATCAACACAGTATGAAAAATAAGTTATGCAAGATAATAGATATATACATATGTACAGAAAAAGGGACACATCCCAGTCCACAATTTGCGTAGGCCACAGGCCAAAATCCAAGGCCACACATGTCACCTGCATCAACATGGAGAGAACACTTAAGGGGCATCAGTTGGTAAGTAGGCAGGCACCTCAGGGGGAGGGGGGACACCTCAGCCGAGAGATGTAACAAGACCACTGGTTCTGGAGGGGGCAACGTGCCCTGTGCTTGATCTTGGGGAGTGATGGGCCACAGTCTCTCAGGTGGGTGTCATACCCACTGGTTCTGGAGGGGGCAACGTGCCCTGTGCTTGATCCTGGGGAGTGCAAGGCCACAGTCTCTCAGGTGGGTGTCATACCTACAGGTTCGGGAGGGGGCAACATGCCCTGTGCTTGATCCTGGGGAATGATGGGCCACAGTCTATCAGGTGGGTGTCATACCCACTGGTTCTGGAGGGGGCAACGTGCCCTGTGCTTGATCCTGGGGAGTGATGGACCACAGTCTCTCAGGTGGGTGTCACACCCACTGGTTCTGGAGAGGGCAACGTGCCCTGTGCTTGATCCTGGGGAGTGATGGGCCACAGTCTCTCAGGTGGGTGTCATACCCACTGGTTCTGGAGGGGCAACGTGCCCTGTGCTTGATCCTGGGGAGTGATGGGCCACAGTCTCTAACGTGGGTGTCACACCCACTAGTTCTAGAGGGTGCAACATGCCCTGTGCTTGATCCTGGGTAGTGCAGGGCCACAGTCTCTCAGGTGGGTGTCTTGCCCACTGGTTTTGGAGGGGGCAGGCCGCACAGCAGCCCATTGAGGCAGGATTACATACCGTCCACCAGTGGTGACGGCTGCACAGTGGTGGTGCTGCTGGTGGGGGGAGACTCCTGCCCATCCCCTGCAACCTCGGACAGCTGCACAGTGGTGGTGCTGCTGGTGGGGGGAGGCTCCTGCCCATCCCCTGCAACCTCGGACGGCTGCACAATGGTGGTGCTGCTTGTGGGGGGAGGTTCCTGCTCATCCCCTGCAACCTTGGATGGCTGCACAAACATGGTTGGTGGTGGGTGCTCCGTCACAGTTCCTGGTCCAGGCCCCTTGCTCTTCCTGCCTGCTGGTGCAGGCTCCCTGGCCTTTTGGGTGGCAGGTTCAGGCTCCTTGATCTTATTGCCTGCTGGTGGAGGCTCCTTGGCCTTTCGGACGGCAGGTGCAGGCTCCTTTCCCTTCTTGCCTGCTGGAGCAGTCTCCTTCCCCTTTAGGCTGGCTGGCACAGGCTCCTTCCCCTTCAGGACATGTGGCCTGGATCCCTTTCCACCACAAGTGGGTGCGGTGAGGACTGGGCCCATGGACTGTGTGGCAGAGGTGCTTGGCTGGGTTCTTCCTTACCCTGGCCATATGTGCAGGAAGGGGGAGGGAGGGTTAGTTGAGGTCAATGGTGGATAGGAACAGTTTTTTAGGGACATTGGGGCGGGAAGAGGGAGAAGGAATGGGAGTGGAGGATGAGGGGGTGGTTGTTGGAGGTTTCTGTCTGCTGCTTTTGGGTGCAGGTGCCTGGGCTATATGCTGTTGTGAGGTGGATGGCTGTTGGGTGTCTGAGTGCTTGCGTTCATGTACTTTAGGGTGAGACAGACACAGTGGGAGTGGACACAGGGGACGTGCGCATGGCTGTTGTGGAGGTGTCTGCCAGTGAAGTGTGTTTTCTGCTTGGTGTGGTGATGCTGGTAGTGGATGATGATGTAGTGCATGCAGGTGTGAGAGTGGACATAACTGGGTGGGAGGTGGAACAGGAGGAGGATGAGGAGGGGGAGACAGTGGAAATAGTGGATGTTTTTGTGTCTGCAACTGGATGGTGTTTGTGTGAGTGCCTGTGGGATGAAGTGTGGTGCTTGTGTTTGCATGTGACACTCTTGGGTGTTGTCTTGTGTGCATGCTCATCGGTATGTGTGCTTGGGATAGGATGGGGTTGAGGGGAATGAGACTGGGCAGTGGAAGTTGGAGGGGGAACATTAGGAACAGGGACAATGGCTGCCATCAAAGAGGAGGCCAGAGCCTGAATCGATCTCTGTAGGGCCCCAAATCCAGTGGGCATGCCCTCCAGGAATTCATTAGATTGTTGCACCTGGGCTGCCAGCCCCTGGATGGTATTCAAAATGGTTGACTGCCCTACAGAGATGGATCTCAGGAGGTCAATAGCCTCCTCACTCAGGGCACCAGGGTTAACTGCGGCAGGGCCTGAGGTGCCTGGGGCGAAGGAGATGCCCACTCTCCTGGGTGAGCGGGCACGGGCAACTCGATGAGGGGCTGCTGGGAGGGCGGTGCTGGTACAGGGGTGGTGGCTGTACCTGTAGCTTGGGTGGTCACAGAAGTGTCCGCCACCACCAGGGAGCTTCCATCAGAGGAGGTATCTGTTATCAGAACTGTCCCCTCCAGTCTCTGCTGTGGTGCTCCCCTCGCCCTCCGTCCCACTGGTGCCCTCAGTGTCGGTGGATGCTCCCTCCGTCGCTGGTGTCTCTGCTCCTCCGCCAGATGATGCTAATGCACATAAGGACAGGATGACAAAACAAAAACGGGGGAAGAGACAAAGGATACACTTGGTCAATGGCTGCACCAACACCACCGTTGGCATACACAGCACCCTCACACACAGGGAAAAACCCTACGCAATATGCATTGCACTACCAGAGGAATAGTAAGCTGGCAAGGCATGGGGAGGGGCAAACTCCACCAAATGCAGCACACCTGGGACCCACGCAGCCCTGACCAGTAGTGGATGCCTACGAGCTAGGTTGCAAGATCTTCCCATCTGAACCCTAGCCACCAGGGGACCTATGCTGCAATGTCAGGCCTGGCCTAGGGGCACCCACTGACACAAATCCCCCACTCGGATAACACCCTACCATGCGTAGGTTGTAATGATGGGCACTGTACTCACCCCCTTGTGGCTGCTTTGATGCCCTCAAGCACCCATCCAGCTCCGGATAGGCCACCGCCAGTATGAGGGCCATCAGGGGGGTCAGGGTTTGATGGGCACCTCTTCCTCTTTGGAAGGCCATCCCCATCTGGACCTCCTCCCTCTTCCGTGCCCAACGTCTCAGGTCCTGCCACCGTTTGCGACAGTCGGTGCTCTGTCTGCAATAGACCCCCAGGGTCCGCATGTCCTTGGATATGGCACACCATATACCCTTCTTTTGATGGGCGCTGACCTGCAGAGGCAATACACACAGGAAAATAGCTTTAGACAAACAGTCCTGCCTGTTACACATATGGCCCACCATACCCGTTTCCATCACTATTTACACACACATGGCCCAGTACACAACATGTACGCCACCCAGTGGACATCAACCCACCCCCCTTACACGAGGCCTTCACACACACAACTCCATGTATTCTTACCACATGCATCGTGCTCACAGTGTACTCACCTGTTGGCCTGGAGACCAATACAGCAGTCTGTACTGGGGTAGGACCCCATCCACCAGTCTCTCCAACTCGTCCGAAGTGAATGCTGGGGCCCTTTACCCAGTCACACGGGCCATGGTAGGTCCAGACACAGGTCACAGCAGCACATGCAGTTTAGGCCCTCTCCTATGGAAGGTCAGGTAGCAAGTGAGGAATATGATAAAAAAAATGGCGGACATGTCCACGGCGGTGCATACCGTCACTGCCGGCGTAGATCACCATTGGCCACTGTAACCCATAGGGTCCAATGTTAACCAATAAGGAGTTGCACGGTGGTTCACGACCACCTCCCGCAATGGCGAACAACGTCAGCGGAATTACCTCACTTACACCTGTTCCTCCACACAGGACAGGCGGACGCCATTTCAGGGGGGTGGGGGCCAGGCCCAGAAATAATGCTGCGTCACATGATATATGAGCACATACTGGACAAATCACAATGACCCATTACATGTTTACAGGATGCAAACTACTGCTGTAGCTCCATTGTTCAGTTTGTGACCGGATCCTCACTTTTGTGTCCCTTATATTGCTATTGCTGTGGATGATTAGGAGATGGAGACATACCCCCATGTACAGACCCCAGGTGGACTTGGCAACACTGGAGGACAGGCACATTATCCTCACCTATAGACTGGACAGGGCCACAATCACAGAGCTGTGTGCCCAATTGGAGTCTGACCTGATATCTGCTATCCATCACCCCACTGGGATCCCCCCTCTTGTGCAAGTGCTATCTGTACTCCATTTCCTGGCAACTGGTTCTTTCCAAGTGACAGTGGGCTTGGCAGCAGGAATGTCACAGCCAATATTCTCAATAGTTCTGACAAGAGTGTTGCCTGCCCTGATAAAACACATGTGCAGCTACATTGTTTTCCCCCAGGTTGAAGATTTGGTCATAGTGAAGGCCAAGTTCTATGCAATGGGACATATCCCCAACATAATTGGGGCGATTGATGGAACACTAATTGCATTGGTCCCCACCCCCCGCCAGAATGAACAGGTACTCAGGAATCGGAAGAGTTTCCACTCCATGAATGTAAAGATGGTGTGCCTTTGCGGTCCAGTACATCTCCCACGTCAATGCTAATTGTCCTGGGATGGTGCATGATGCCTTTGTCCTGAGGAATAGCAGCATCCCAAATGTGATGGCCCAACTACAGAGGCACAGGGTGTGGCTAATAGGTGAGCCCTGGTCCCCACCCAGCATATATTGGTGTTCAGGTATGGTGTTGGCCATATTGGATAGGGTGTGGCTAAGGGCCAGATGTATCAAACGCTGCGAATTGCTAAATTTGGCCGTTTGCGAATGCAAAAACGTGGTCTGCGATGCATGAAGGGCATTCGCAGACCAAAAATAAGGAATCGCAAAAATAGCGATTTTTTGCGCTGCGACTTGGTTTTGCGTGTCGCATTTTGCGTCCTTGCAATTTGCGACATGAAATACCGAATCACAATTAGCGATTTGGGATTTCAAGTCCGAAATTGCGAGACGCAAAATGCGACACGCAAAACCAAGTCGCAATTCGATGCATCAAAAATTAGCAAATTGCGATTTTTCGCAGAATGGCCTTTTGCACATGCAAATTACCACTAGGTGAAACCAGGTGATAACCAAGTGCAACCTATATAAAGAGGCCCAGAATGCCACACACTCTTTTTCACAATGGCTGCACTCTACGTCATGGTGAGGAGAATGAGGATCTTGGCAGGTTTGAGGCGAGGGAGGAGGAGACAGGAGTGCATTTTCAGAGTGGGCATTACCCTTTTTGACCAGACTGAGGAGGAAATATTTGAGAAGTACAGGTTGAACTCAGCCATGATATTTGACCTGATAGCTGAGCTACAACCCATACTGCAGCCCACAACACCTAGGACTCATAGCATACCCACCCATGTGCAGGTATTATGCTCCCTCCACCTACTTGCCTAAGGGAGCTATCAAGGGGTCATAGCAGCAGCTGGAGGAGCATCACAGAGTGCCCTCTCTAGATTTTTCAATGCATTTTCAAACGCCATGCTGAGTAGGATACACCAGTATATCAGATTCCCCCACACCCCACAGGAAATACAGCAGACAAAAATTGATTTCTACCAGATAGCACAGTTCCCCCACGTCCTAGGTGCCATAGATTGGACACATGTTGCAATCTGTCCACCATCGGCCACAGGGTATGTGTACCGCAACCGTAAATACCAACATTCAATGAATGTACAGGTGATATGCAATGCCTCCTATATCATAACTGATCTCGTGGCCAGGTACCCAGGGAGCACACATGATTCATACATCTTCGTCACAGCGGCATTCACACACGACTGCTAGCTGGGGAGTTTGGTGAAGGATATCTACTAGGTATTGTCCCTCTGTACACTGGCACATTGATTGCGTTGTGATGTCAGATGGCTCACTTACTCATTACACCCTCTGTTCCTTCCAGGAGACAGTGCCTACACAGTGCACACCTACATGATGACGCCCTACCTCAATCCTACACCTCCAGCAGAACGGAGCTACAATTCAGCACACAGGGCAACCCGCAATGTGGTGGAGCGCACCTTTGGGCTGCTGAAGAGTCGCTTCCGGTGCATCCATAAAAGTTGAGGGGCACTACAGTACAGCCCGGACACGACCTGTAGAATAGTGGCCACATGTGCAATCACATGTGCAATCCTGCAAAACATAGCTACCACCAATGGCATACCTGTGGAAATATCTGATTCAGACTCTGATGAGAATGATGATCCCATACCCCCCCTACAGCCAGCAGACAGGACCAGTGCAGCAGAGGGCAGGCAAAGGCATGCAGACATCACGTACAACCATTTCAGATGTAAGTAATAACAACACAACTTCACTGACGTGTACTGGTAGTTAGAACATTTATTACCTTAACGTCAGGTAACATACGTTTCACTAGCAGAAAAAATAAAATAATATGTGTCATAAAATAAGCAGATAACAGTGTCTCACTATTGACTCATAGTTTACTGTATCACAAAAGAAGCAGACAGTCCCCTGTGGCCATTACAGTCACTTTCTACGGCCAGGCAAGCCACTCGAGTGCGCAGTGGCCTCACTGGCACCTCTGTTATCGGCCTCAGTGGCAGTGCTGTGCCTGGCACTGCGACGTCTAGGATCAGTGGTGGGCACTGCTACGCTGCTGAGGCTAGATGAGTCCTCAGTCTCCCCTAGTCCAAGTTCACTGGGTGTAGCAGAGCGGTTACCCAGTGTATTATCCAGCACATTAGTGATCTGGACCAGTCCCTGTGTCACGTCCCTACTGCTGTGCGCTGCCTCCACCTGTGCGGCCACAGCATGCGGCGATATGAGGGCTGTTGAAGTAGCAAGGTGATTGACCGAGCGACAGAATCCACCAAACATGCCCATAAAACGCCTCTCCTGCCTGCGGTGGCTGACTCTGTCGTGCCTTAGCTCTGTGCAGAGTTCCCTCACTGCAATTGTCAGCTCCCTGGTGTTCTCGGAAGCTGTGATCTGTCCCTCATGCAGCTGTGTGATGTTGAAATTAAGGCACTCCGATGCAGCCCCCCCATGTTGGCATTGTGTGCCTGCATCTGCCTTTGCATTGCTGATATTTTCCTGTTTTGCAGGCGCTGCAGTTTCAGTATAGCGGATTCCAGGCCACCGAAGACTGATGGGCCCTCTCCTGCTTCCATGTGCTGTGCGCCTGCATACTGAGGCCTCCTGCGGGGTGTTGAATTACGTTGGGGCTGGGACTTCTGCATAACAGTGGATCTGCCGTGTGTGGCCGTCCTCCCGCATGTCATCTGAGTCCTGGCTCAATTCGGGGAGTGGTACAGCCCTTGCCCTGCGTCTGATGGGCGCAATATTCAGTGACTCACTGGTGTTTGAGTCTGATGCAGGGTGTGTTTCAGCATCCCCCACAACGGCACATGCTGATGCTGCTGGGCCTGGGCCACCTGCAACGACAATGTGCAGCATGTCATTTATGTATGTATTACCAAAGGTTACACAATGGTAATAAATGTACAGTTACATCATAAACCTATGTATTGGGTGTTGTGTTCTTCTGGGTGTCGCTCTGCCTCATTACATTCTATGTGCTACTTTCAGCTCTGGGTTGTGGAATATCACTTCCATAAGGCATTGTTGTGCCGCTTCTAAGATGTGGAATGGACTACTTCTCACAATGCTTTGCACTACTTGCTAATTCCAAAGGGGCATTTGTACATACACATATGGGGTTACATTTCAATATTGCACTTACCTTTACTCGTGCTTGGTGTGCTGGATGTGTATATGTCAGTGACCCCTCTGACAGCTTCTGGGAGGAGTGTCGTCTCCACCAGGTCTTCCATCGGGGTGGAGGGTGTCTCTGTGGATGGTCCGCCTCCTGTGCTCTTTGCCTCCTGTAGTCTTCTTGCCACCCTCTCCTTGGCACAGGAATGCAGGTCATACCACCTCTTTCTGATCTCCTCCACTGAGCGCTGCGCAACACCCACAGCGCAGATTTTAGTTTGAATGTCCGCCCAGAGTTTGTGCTTCTCACTCTCAGGGACCTGGAGTGAGCTCTTCCCGAACACCTGGTCATGGCTCCTCACCACATCCTCAGTGAGCACCTCCAGTTCCTGCTCACTGAACTTGAGTTTTCTTTTCCTCTCTCCCTTCTCCTTTCCATGTGCAGAGGTGTCCATGGTGATGTGCAGTCCTGCCTTGTTCACAGACTTGCTCCCTTTGGCCGGGCTGTGTCTCTCTCACTGCTCCTTTGGGTGTGGCACCTGCAAACTGCCTGGGATGGCTCACTTCCTGCTTGTGATGTCATCAGGCTCTGCCAGGTGTGCGTTCTCGCAATTAGCGATTTTCAATGACCAAATCTCAAATTTTTTGCGATTCGGTATTTGGGCCTCGCAAACCGCAAATAGCGTTTTTTAAGAAATCGCTAATTCCGAATCGCAAATATATTACATAGCATATTGCGACTCAGAAATAGCGATTTCTTAAAAATCACTATTTGCGATTCGCAGAGGCCTTTCTTCATACATCTGGCCCTAAATGTTGTCCCGCAATATTTGCAGGTGACTCTGTTTACCCATACCTATCATGGCTGCTGACCCCTGTGAATGCCAGGACAAGGGCATAAGAACGTTATAATGAGGCCCCTGGGTGAACCAGAAGGATAATTGAAAGGATCCTTGGCCTCCTGAAGGCCAGATTCCGGTGCCTCCATATAAGAGGTGGATCCCTGTGCTACTGACCAAAGAAGGTCTGCTAGATAGTGAGTGGTGGCATGCTGCATGTTGCATAACCTGGCCCTCAGACGCCATGTCCCATTCCTGCAGGAGGAGGAGGCTGGAGATGCCCGTGTGGCAGCAGTAGACCCTGTGGACAGTGAGGATGCAGAGGATAAGGATGAGGACAACAGAACATCTGTGATCGGACAATACTTCCAATGACACGCAGGTAGGACAGTGTTACTTCACATTTCAATGACATTTGTTTGAATCTGTGTGGCAATGGCATGCTGATAATTTCCACTTCTATGCCCACTTACTGTTCCCTCTGGCAATTCATTTTGCAGATGTTGGTGATGTGACAAATACTCCTGGTGTGATCACTACAGCCAGCTACAGGTCATTAATCTAAGCAATGTTTGTACCTGTTTCAATGAATACATATTTGATATACATGACATACTACAAACAGATTTCTTTCAAAGGGTGTTTATTGAAATGCTAACATATAGGGGGAAAGTGCAATGGGATGGGGTGATGATGGAGGAAGGTTCAGGGTTTTGTTCCAGTCTATTTGTAGCACAGGTGCATTGTCCAAGGGGCCAAAGGAAGGGGAGCATTGGCAGTTCAAGGTGGACAGGCTGACTGAGTGGGACACAAGGGTGACAATCAGGAGGGGGTCTTGGCAAGTGTCTCTGGCTTCTGTCTGGCTTGCAGGGAACGTTTGCGGGGTAGTTCACCTTCTGCAGGGAGAGGGGGGTGGATGGCTGATCAGATGTCTGGCTAGTGGCAGGGGCCCGCTGGTGTGAGACTGCCTCCCTCATAATATTGGCCATGTCTGCTAGCACCCCTGCTATGGAGATCAGTGTGTTGTTGATGGCCTGCAAGTCCTCCCTGGTCCCCTGGTACTGTCCCTCCTGCAGCCACCTGTTCTCCTGCACATTGTCCAGGATCTGGCCCATCGTGTCCTGGGAATGATGATAAGCTCCCAGGTTCTCTGCAAGTGCCTCCTGGAGAGTCGGTTCCCTGGGCCTGTCCTCCCCCTGGCGCACAGCACTCCTCCTAGTTTCCCTGTTGGTCTGTGGCCACTGCCACTGACCCCAGGTCCCTGATTGTCTTGGGTATGAGGTGTGGCCTGGGGTCGCTGTAGAGGTGGATACACTGCTGATTGACGGGTCCTGGGGACAGAGGTGTGGGTACGCTGGGTGGGTTCTGTAGTGGTGTTTCCTGATGGGGGAGGCTCTGTGGTGGTGTGTGACTGGGTCTGTGTAACCGGCTGTCCAGTGGTCCCTGATGGGCCAGGTAGATCATTCAGATCCTGAAGACCAGAGTTGCTGTCATAACTGTGCGCCTCTTCAGTCTGGGGACTGGATAGTGCTGGCACCTCCTCTCTGCTGAAATTGGCTGGGGTACCTGTGGGGATGTAAATGATGTGTTATCGTTTCTGTGTCTGACATATTGTGCATCCATGGCTTGCCCTCTTTGGTTGGATTTGCCCTGGCAGCTTTCACTTGTGTATGTTGGTGTATGGTGGTATAGTTAGTTCTCTATAGTGTGCATGCTTTAGTGATGTGTGCCCATGCAGGTCTGTGAGTGGTGTCCATACGTTGATAGAGCATGCAGGGCTTGGCATTGGGATGAGTGAGATGTGATGGTGGGGTGTGTGGGAAGTGGTGGAGTGATGGGAGTGAGGGTCAGGGTGGGGGTATGTGATGGAATGCAGGTAGGGGGGTAGTAGTAGTAGAGAGTTGACTTACGAGAGTCCAGTCCTCCTCCTACTCCGGCCAGGCCCTCAGGATGCAGGATTGCCAAGACTTGCTCCTCCCATGCTGTGAGTTGTGGGGGAGGAGGTGGGGGTCCACTGCCAGTCCTCTGTACAGCGAGCTGGTGTCTTGCAGCAATGGAACGTAACTTCCTTCGTAGGTCGTTCCACCTCTTCCTGATTTCCTCCCTAGTTCTTGGGTGCTGTCCCACAGCATTGACCCTGTCCACGATTCTCTGCCATAGCTCCATCTTCCTAGCTATAGATATCTGCTGCACCTGTGCTCCAAATAACTGTGACTCTACCCTGATAATTTCCTCCACCATGACCCTTAGCTCCTCCTCTGTGAAACAGGGGTGTCTTTGTGGTGCCATGGGTGTTGTGTGAGGGGAGTTGGTGAGGGTGTGTTGGGTAATGTGTTGGGGTGTGTGATGTGGGGTGTGTGAGTGGTGTATAGGTGTGAATAATGTGTGGCTCTAGATGTGTCAGTGGTCTTGGTGTCTCTCTGCTGGCAATGCTTTGTAGTCGTAAAGGATTGTAGGTAATGTGGGTGTGTATTTTATAGTGGTGTGCGTGTGTGGGTTTTGTGTTTTTATGGGTGTCAGGTGTGTGTTGTTTGAATTGTCCAATGTGGTGTTGATTTGTCTGTGGGTGTCCATTCTGAGCACGGCAGTGTGTACTGCCAATGGTTTACTGCCTTTGAATTTCCGCTGTGGTGATTCGTGGGTCATAATGTGGTGGACGTAGTTCTGTTGGCGTAACGGTGTGGGTTTTGATACCACCAGTTTATCACTGACCTTTGGGCTGGCGGATTTGTGTATGTGCCTGTATACTGACGGATCGGTTTGTGTGTGTCATAATATGGTGAACGGATATCCGCTGTGGCGACTGTAAGTTAGCGACCGTCACCGTGGCGGTATGTGGGATTTACTGCCAGTGTCATAATGAGGGCCATAGTCTCCCTGTACGCTGATGACACCCTAGTTTATCTACAATAACCAGTTCAAGCAATACTGCTCCTACTGGACACTCTGTGGACACGCTGTCTGGACTTGGGGTGAATGTAGTCAAATCCCTAATAGTTCCTGTCACCAGGTGGGCTGGCGGTGTTGCGAGTCCTCTTCCTGACCTGGGTTCGAGGTGGGAATTGGATAGTTTCTGGTATTTGGATATGCATGTGACACATACAATTGAGAAACAGTATGAATATAATATGGGTAGAGTTCTGACTGGCCTAGAGGCCTCAGTGGCCTTTTGGAACAAATTACCATTGCCAGTTGCCAGTAGGATTACGGTTGGCAGGATGGTGTTCCTGCCCAGATGCCTATACGTCCTACTGAATACACAATGTCCGGTAGGCTGCTCAACATTTTAAAAATTGGACAGGCTCTTGATTGCAATTATCTGGGTCGGCAAGCACAGCAGAGTGGGACTCAGGGTTCTGAAACTTGACATGGAGGAAGGAAGGTTACCCTTGCCAGACATGGAATTATGCTATACAGCAGCACAGCTTCAACATGCTGCTCAGTGGAGTGTGGATGGCCCCATTGGGGAGAAACACTTACTAGCTGGCACTAGGGCTGCAGATAGATTGCCTCACTGCCTCATGGAGGGTGCTCGTTTGAACATAAGCTACCCGTTCATAGTGTGACAAGCAGCACAGATGTGGGAACTAGCAATTAGACCTGTGCTGTATAAACCCCCATTCAGTGGAAAATTACCTGTTTTGGTGGTTGCATCCCTTCTTGCATATTATACGTGATATGTTGATATCTGCTTGGATGGATGGGGGCTGCGTGACTTTAGGGGACATTTTCCCAGAGGCTGCATTACATTTGTGAAAGCATAGGAGGCGTTCGGGTGGGCCCTGGTCAGATTCTACAACTTGCCAAGACGGCCAGTGAAATTTGGACTGCCTTCTGCAGACACCTATTCAGTCATACACTCTAAAGGTGCTGCCAGACATGGGCTCCCCCAGGAGGTTGGTCTCCCGCTTAAATGGCAGGATCGGCCCTGAGCCTTGATGGTGGCAATGCGGGGGTGGTACAGTGACCTAAGGGACTCTGACAGTCGAGGAATGGGAAAAGGCCTGTGCATTAGTGCTAGGAGTCCAATGTACTGCACATTCTAAATTGGTGCACTTCTATGTTCTACATCGTGCCTACCTATTGCTAAAGAGATTTCACAGCATATACAGAACTAGGTTGGAAGCATGCCCTAGGTATGAAGCGGTGGAGGCAGACTTCCTACACATGGCTTGAGGGTGTGTGGGATTGGTGCCATATTGGGGTATGAGCACACAGCGACTCCAGGCGGTGACTGAAATACACATAAATAACACGGTCCTGCACTGTCTGCTGGACCTCACACCTTGTCCTGGAGGGAGTAAAATTCATTATCAATTTGCATTGCTGGGTCTCATATTGTCCACCAAGGGAATTGCTATTAGATGCCTAGGGGGACCACATACGACCAGTGGAACAGGGGTATGAGAGGGTCTGGCTGCAGAACATCAAATGCAAGAGGTCAGAACTGATGATAAGGTAGAGAAAGACTTGTTTTGAGTGGGAAGGAATGCTGCAAGAACTGCTGGCCCAAGTCTCGGAGGGATGCTTTACTAATGACTCAGACGTCGACACTCCTGCATAGGTGGGCATGCCATATTTACCCCAGTGGATGGCTGCTGGTGGAGTTGATGTGTGTTGGAAGCCCCTGCCAAGGAGGTGTGGGAAAGGGAGGGTGCTTGAGTATGTACGGAATAATAGGCACTTGCTCTTATACTGACCTGCCTGAAGTTGTGTATTTGTTTTGCTTCACTGTAAAATAGAAAATATAGATGTTAAAAAATATGATGTCAGGTCCAACAGTTAGTATTGTACAGAAGTGAAATCTTGGGGGAAGAGAATACAAAAACAATTTAGTCTGCTGGTTATGAGAAATGCACCAAGCGGTGAACTAGAAGCAAATGATTTACGTTTGTGATCACGTTTGTGATGGTGTAACCTGTCCGCTGAACTCTAAATCAGGCCCTTAATGTTGTTCTTTACTTACTGCATACCCTGGGAGGAATGTACATGTAGATATCACTCTTGCTAGTCTGATAGTTGTTTAGAGTGGGAAAATGGGACATGGAGAAGTGGAAGGGAAATGGATGGGAGAAAGGACTGGCTTTGATGCACAATAATTCGTGAATGATTTGCAGTTTGAAGTATCTTCATGATGATCACGTTGATTAGAGTTGGGCCAGGTAGATCATTCAGATCCTGAAGACCAGAGTTGCTGTCATAACTGTGCGCCTCTTCAGTCTGGGGACTGGATAGTGCTGGCACCTCCTCTCTGCTGAAATTGCAGTTTGAAGTATCTTCATGATGATCACGTTGATTAGAGTTTAGATGCCTAAAACACTGTGATAAGCAATACTTCTTCTATTACCTATTTTTGTTATCCAAGTGACTTGAGACCTTTATTGAGAACTGGTGTACAATGATGGACAGGTTACTCAATGGAAACAACCAGCTTAGTGATAAAGGGGGTCATTCCAACCCTGGCGGTCATCGACCGCCAGGGTGGATGACCACGGAAGCACCGGCAACAGGCTGGCGGTGCTTCCCTGCCCATTCTGACCGCGGCGGTAAAGCCGTGGTCAGAAAAGGGGATCCGGCGGTTTCCCGCCGGATTTCCCCTGTCTGGGCTGAATCTCCATGGCGGTGCTGCAAGCAGTGCCGCCATGGAGATTCCGACCCCCTTGCCGCCACCCTGTTTCTGGCAGTTTTTACCGCCAGGAACAGGATGGCGGGAACAGGTGTCGTGGGGCCCCTGGGGGCCCCTGCACTGCCCATGCCATTGGCATGGGCAGTGCAGGGGCCCCCTAACAGGGCCCCAGCATGATTTTCACTGTCTGCTTAGCAGACAGTGAAAATCGCGACGGGTGCAACTACACCCGTCGCACCCCTGCAACACCGCCGGCTCCTTTCGGAGCCGGCCTCTGTGTTGCAGGGCCTTTACCGCTGGGCCGGCGGGCGCTCCTTTGGCGGGCGCCCGCCGGCCCAGCGGGAAAGCCAGAATGGCCGCCGCGGTCTTTTGACCGCGGTGCGGCCAGATGGCGGTGACCGCATGGCGGGCAGCTACCGCCGCCCGCCGCGGTCAGAATGACCTCCAAAGTCTGTTGTTCATGTTCGTTTTGAACTGACTTTCAATAAAAATATCAGAATACAAAAAATTAATTCTACTGAAGGATCAATCTGAAAAAGATGGATTGGGTTCCCACAATGTTCTCCAGGACATGTTTTAAGAGTAGATCTGATTTTAGTTAATATAGTTAATCATTTAGTTAATATAATCTATTAAATTGTTAAGAGAACTTTAAACTATTGATATTGTTTAAAAATTGCACCCATTGCACTATACTTATTGAATTACCATACAGAGTTAACACAATAACTAGGTTGGACTTACTAGACATAAAGATGGATTAATTAAAGAGATATAAAGGGAAAACAAGTTTAAAGTCAGTAAGTAAGTCAATATTATATAATTTATATTCAGCTCTACATAGGAAGAATATCATATATACTTATGTGAATTATCCAGAGAGGAATGGTTCTTTCGGTTGATATCAGAGAACAATTTAGCCAAAGTGAGAAGGTTGATGTTAAATTAAGAACAGGATACATAAATGGTCAGATACAATAAAGACTACAAAACAATATAATCATAATGCCCATTGTGTGTCCATTTTGTAACAATGAACAATTACCCTTACAGCACCTTATTTTCTTCTGCTCGACTTTGCACTTTGCAAGGAAATTCTTGTTATTACCAATTAGGAGGAGACTGAATATTCATCAGATATCAGTTATGTTAGAGTTAGAGTTTTCTAATACAATTTAAGAAATTATATATTAAAATGGGTATGATATAAATATAAGGAGTATGTCAGAATGTATATTTGTTAGTTAATAAATCATTTTTCTTTAGTGTTATCCTATAATGAGATTATGGCTGAAGTTGCGAGAGAAGTTGCTAAGCAGTGTGAGCTACTAATGAATTAATGTATTTTATTTAATAGGTTTTTATGTTGGTTTGTAAATATTGGCATAAATCAAACACTAAATAAATAAATTAAAATTAACCCATTACCTGGGGGATTTTCTCAGAAAACATAGTTTGTGCACCAGTTTCAGTAGATTTTCTCATCAATGCCACACTTTTTTCTGGATTTAATCTATTTGCTTTTGACAGGCAACGCGTGTTCATGGAAATCATAAATGCGTGAATCTTTCTGCACATCATGTGATCCTGGTGTGCGCTGTAACCCCTACTTTAGGGCAAATCATGATTTCTGTGACCCTTGTAATGTTGGCCTTAGTATACCAGTACATCAAGTCATTAAATATTACATTAAAATGTGGCTTGTGTGCTTTGGGTGTATAATTTGATTTGTTCTGTGATTTTACATTGGTATAAGCATCGGTTCAAAATGTAAACTTATTTTTGATGTGAAACAATGTTGCTTTATTGGGAGGATTTTCAAATATATTTAAAAGTTAAAGTTTAAAAATCTTGTATCTTTTTATTTTAGACACGCAGGCGGACTATAGCTGTTTATTCCCAGTTTGACGGTCATCCTTGTACTGGACATACCTTTGAAACCCAGCCCTGTGTTCCTACACGAGGATGCCTCACAGAGGATGGATGTGGTGATCGTTTTAGATGTTTTTCAGGTAGTTTATGATATCATTTTCAATATATTGATTATTAATGTAGTTATTATTGTATCTTATAAAGTGGTTATTTGTTGAATCCTTAAACCACTAAACATGATCATTTCTAATTCTTTTTTTGATGGATGGTTGGGGGAGAAATTTTGTCCATGAGAAGGGGAGGGTAAATAAGCAGAGAATCAGTTTCAGATACTGCTCTCTTTGCTGAGCCATTGTCTAGTCCGTTCTGAGAAACAATTTGTTTGACTTGTTTGATGCAGGAGCAGCAGACCTGAACCTTTTCCAAAAGCAGCTTATGCCCATAATCCCTGATGCAGCCCATTGTCGTGTAGGTTCTCATTATCCTAATGAGACTACTGGATTTGGGCGGCAGAATCACTTGCACAGTGGGGGACTGAGTCTGAACCCATTACAGGTGACACCTGACGGCCTAATCCGGGGTTTGTTCTTGTTTACTAGCAGTGCCTCATCTCCACCCAAGAGCAGTGATGATTGGGCAACCGAGCGCATGACACAAATGAATCCTCAGGGAAATCGTGGTCACTCAGATCGCATCAGTTTCTCTCAGTTACATTAGTCTCACATTTGCAAGGACAATCAGAGGCAGAGTATAGTTCAATAAGGTTTTATTGCAGTAACTGCATCTTAGATAATAAAGCATGTATTGCAATAACTAGGACGATGAAGCATGACAGGATGAAAATGGTGACAAGGAGAGTGAAGCATAAAAATAACGCTACCATATTGTCATATGTCGTTAAGTATAGCACCTACCTAGGCTATGTTAGAGCATAGCATGTTAAGCTCTAATTCTGCCCTTCAGGTTCCCCTGGGAAGACATTATCCCTCATACCTAAGCAAGAGGCCTGTAGTCTACATAAGCAGCTGTACCTAAGCACTCAGCAATTAGCATACAGTTGTGGTCACTGGCTGGAATCTCCCTCCAACGTACATGGGTCAAAGTAGTGTTTTTATAATATAACAGCTGATGTTCCAAGAAAGGATCCCCACGTAAGAGTGTGTATGTTTCTGTGAACGTTAGAGACAAAGCGTACCACTTTTGCTGGCAACCTATCTTACTGCAGCCTTGAGAAAAGCACAGAGTGAAAGAAATGTCTTGTTTAAGAATGCAGTGCTGGCCTAGGCAAAAAACAGCTAGATAGAGAAAATAAAACAAGACCGCAAATGTGGCTATTGTTAAAATACTGAAACCGAAAATATGTCTAGGTTAAAGTGCACAGCGCTAGGCCTAGTTTTCTAAAATAACATGCATGAAGCTATATCTAAAATGGCTACACAACACCATAGGTAACCTAAAACTGTGCTAGTTCTCTTCCAGCCCTCTCGCAAGACTCCCTCAGTCTGTAAATCTTTGTCAGTGCTTAAGACATCCTTTGGGAAATCCACTTGAGCTTCTGAAACCTGGACCAATTCAATCTTGTGAACTCTCCGTGGGATGTTATATACAGTTACATACAGTTCTCTTGGTTACATTACATATGCTTACTGTATGGAACAGATAGCATAAAAAACTAATTTTGTTTTATCTCGCAAAGTCAAGCGCAATCAGAGCATTTGTAGCGGCCAGCCTCTAACTCAGACATAAAAGAAATTTAGGTAGTACTCAAGCTGTTTTTATTGGATACTGTTAGAAAAGTTCTAGAGTTAATGAATCTGTCTGTGGCTATGAGTTGGCACAAACAACAACCAGGAAATCAGAGAGTTATCACTGAAAGCAGTGACCACACATTTTAATTGATAAAAGCAAACTGCTCTAGGTACTGTTCCACCGTTAGCCTAGAAGTAGAGGGTGAAATGTTATTTGAAAAGGTGAGCCTTTAGTAGACATATAAGTTTGGATGAGAGCTAAAGCAAAGCTTATTTGCAACCTTTTCTAAAGCTTGCCTACCATGCAGTTTGTAAGGAGTGTGACTACAGAAGACAAATATAAGTAATCATAGGTTCTAAAACTGAGGAATAATGGAATATATGACACAACAGTTCTGATCTGAAGATTATACAGGATCCACAGTATAATAAAAATGAATCCTGAATGCTCTACCTCTTCGCTATGGGGGAGATTGTGCTGGTAGGATGGTAGGTACAGTGTGTCCAGTCCCATCAATAGTGGCTAACCAGCCATCCTGTATCCCTTTGATAGACCTGAGCCTGAGGCTTGTATACATCGATATGGTGGTCATCTAACAATTGTATTCTATAAATCCTATCCTGTGTATGTATGATGCTTGTTGTTGTAGGTCAGAGGGATGGTGATAAGCTAACCCACTCCGGAATTAATCTGGTTTGATGTATATAATAGACGTATATAGTAGTGACTTTTTAAATTATAATATTTTAGTGAAAGATACCACTAGTCAAGAGAGTAGTCATCTGATACAAGGGACTCATATCAGGATTGTTTTGCCCTGAAGAAAGACCCCTGACACAGTTTAGGGTATTTTCTTGAGGGCTGAAACATGTTAACCTCCTAGCAGGGTCAAATTTATGAGAACCAGAATAAACAATTTGTCAACTAGTAGTTAAATATATGCTATTTCTTGTTTCCCGTTTGGTTTTGGCATTACATTAAAGGAAGTGGGATCAAAAAGAGCTCCCCATTGACCAATGTGAGGAGGGACCCTATGGTAAAGTATGCCATCCATATAGTGAGGAGTGAGGGTCTTTTGCCGCAATAAAAGAACTCCCTGTGCCTGGATAACATTCTGCACCCCTGATGGATGTTGTGGGTAGGATAACTGTTGAATCACTCAACATTAAAGGTCCCCCCTGCACCACAGTAGTTGTTTATGTCATACTGACTTGTAGCTCTCTGGTTATCCCTAGCACTGCTAAACATGGTCAAAGCACTTGTATTGATCCCTTTACAAGAAAGTACTCTTGTCTTTCTGTCAGCACGGCACTATAGCAAAGGTTGGTCTTTGCAAATCTCAGAGTGAGAATAACTATTGCAGCGCCCTCCAGTGGGGAGGTAAGTTGAATACATCCTGCAATTACCAGTCCATATAGTGTTACTCTCACCCACGTGAGTTGTAATATAAGTGCATTAACATGTTAATATAACTTTTCCATTGCTATTATTTACACTTGTTAACTTTTTTTACACCCTAATGATGTGCTACGTATCATTTAAAGTAAAATTGGCAAGGTGTAGTCACCTATCACATGTTGCGTGGCTGTTCTACTTGTTAAAGTGGTTTTCTTTAATTACCATGAATAAAAGTTGGAAGGGATACATTATTTTTGTCTAGTTGAGAAAGTGCTGTATTTCGAAAAAAAACCTATATATAACAAACAACTGATACAATTAAAATATAAGACAGAAGGACCAGGAGCAATATTTGAGCACCAAAAAATGGAACAGGAGCTCAGTGGATTAATGCTTCGTAGACGTCACAATGTTTCTAAGAGAGGGAAAAGATCAATACCATAGGTCAAAAACAACATAACATATGATACACCAAAGCAACATGGAGCATCTGAGATCACTCAGTTAAAAGAATTACAATACTTCTCATTTGGAGTACGTTCTAAATTGGGAGTTAAAACCTGTCAGTGCAAATATTGCTCTTGTTTGGACTTGTCTTTGTATCTGCCTTTTGGAAAGTAAAAATGAAGCATAAAGTGTGCGCTCATTTTATCTGCACTTCTAACACCAGTGTTTTGCTTGTGGTCAATGAACATGCTACTACATGTTGTTGTGTTGTTATACCTTGTTTTTGATATGGCAATCTAACACCAGACCAGTACTGGCGAAAATCATAATGCGTTAAATGGTAATTTGTACAGAAACCTCCTTTATATACCATTTACCTGTCATTCTTTGTAATTGTCAAAGTGTAAACTGGCTTCATTCTACCAATGACACTTTGGGCTTATATAATATGCCACAAAAATAATTGTATTAGGGTTTAGAGTTCTGTGAGTTTCAAAATAAATTAGAGCATATTTAAAATGGATATATAACTATCTTGTATGCACCACATAAGAACATTTTTTGTATTTTGCTTTGTTTGCACTGTATTAAAAACCTGGTTCACATCATGTTGTGGTTTTGATGCCTCCCTTGTATTTCCCATGCTGCAGATAAATATTTTGAGATAGGTCAGTATGTAAAGCAAATGTTTTCATTTACATGCATTTGAAACGCCAGTCTTCACCTTCCACGCTTTAGCCCCAGTAGGAGTGCCACTAGGGAAAAGTTGGAAAATTATTTTTAGGATGTTGAGATCCTGTTAATGAGGGGAGCTTGGCATGAGAGGGAAAAATTGGGATTATGAGACCACATATGCAAGGTGGCACTCACAAGGACCAGAAAGCTTTGATCACTGGATCCGGTTTGAAAGCACATCAGCCGAGTGGTGGACTCTTGCACATCCATCCATGGTTAACTGTCCTCTTTTATGTACGTTTATTTTTATAATGAACATACGCAAAATGTCTTGTCACTATTTAAAAAAAACAGCAACCAATAGAAATACATAAAGACTAAAAGAACACCTCCGTGAACCAATGCCTTCTGAGCAGAGACAAAACGAGAATTACTCCCAAGCCTTGAGAAATCTGAATCTAGGAAGACTGAGTGAGGAGTGAGGGGAAGGGAATACTTACATCTGGAAGGTGGGATAGAGAAAGCCCTCTACTTTAGGTACAGTTATGGATTTAGACATAATAAGATACTCTTGGTCATAGACCACATGTACCATCAAGGAGCATACAGTTTGAATCTAGGGGCTAGAAACTCAGACATATGTAATGGACATAGCCTTTTAACAGTGTAGAAACCTAATAAAGAGAGTGATGCGCTCGCATCTAGAGAGGCTTTTAATTGGCTAATCTATTGCTTTGCATAAGCAAAAGAAAGTACAGAATCTTCATCAGGGCAGCAAAGTAGATGGATTTACCAAAGTTCAGTCAAGACCGGAGCATGACATTGATTGCTAGGTTATAAAACTGAAGCTAAATGCAAGGTAGCCCTTTCCCCAGGATTTTTTAGCTGTAGAAGACAGACTTTTGCCACCTTCATCACCTGGCTTTCCAAAGATGGATTGGAGTTAAAATAAATGCCCAGGTTAAGAACCACCTTGTCTGTTGGGGATTAACTGTTTGGGGGAAGAGGAGTTGCAGAGAGAAACATGGCCTTAGACCAAAGAACATTATTTATTTTGGAAGCATCTACTTAGTAGAAGCTAAATCTTTGTTGGGTTGAGCGTAAGCAAATGAGTTGTCATCCACCACCAGTGAAATCCAGCTAGTTACAATGAAGAGTGCTGGACGCTGTGCCCATTCTCTCATGCCAACGTTTTTAAAGACCAATCATTGGTTTGGGTACACTTGTTGCAGCACCAAGGTCATAGAGGGTGGTGATGGCCCAGTGTTAATTGCCACATCAGATGTAGAAGATTAGAGGGTAATAGAGATGATCAAGCTGGGTTGGGGGTGGCATCCCACTAAAGTGATAATCAGATGTGGGCACGGGGGAAGTATGCTCATCATGCAGAGTTAGTACTCACTAACTTGCATATGTAGCTTGTTCTAGGGCAGCCATTCTTCTGTCACTGATGCAGGGTTGAGTGTACTTCTTGGTACTCTTGGTTAGTGTCACTCGATTCTTTGAGGTGTTTAAGGCATCCTCTAAGGCAAGTTCAGCAGGGACAGAATGGGAGGTCTGAAGAGCATCAGGCCTAGTACTAATCTTAACAAAATCGAAAGCATTCTATCCCCGAGTTCGGAGCTTTGCCAGATCAACACTATTGCGGTAGTAGTGGAAATGCTGGTGTAGGGTACAAATGTATATTCTCAGTCCCTAGCCATTGTCCTGCTACCACCGTACCCAGCAGTACTGGATGGCACAAGCTACCCCAAAAAAGCACAAATCCTTATGTATGTCAGTCAGACAGCTGCTGTGAAAGATGGTCAGTCCTTGTCATTTTGGGCAGAACCACACTCAGTCTTGGCACAGCATTTGCAAACAAACATGTTTCCAATCTTTGTGAGTAGTGCCATTTCCTGGTGCACTGGAGGTTGTATTGATTTCTCATGTGTACAGGTTCAAGGTTTACAATCATAAATGCAAACACAATCAAATAGTGATCACAAACTTTACCTGTCATTAGAAGAAAACAAAGGCTTATCTATTACCATTAGAAACTGCACTTCATTTATGTAGCAGGCCCATTTCCATAGCCCCAAGGTTACAGGCAGGATCTAGAGTAAGTAGTGTTGGTGCGTCGGACCTTTAAAAAGAAAACTTACAAGGGGACACGAAAAGGGCGATGAACCTTTTGACTCACTTTGAGGTTTTCCCACCATATATCCTGTACATGCAGAACAATACTCAATAGCAATTAACAACATTAGTAATCAATAAGAGTCAGTAATTGTCACGCACCATGACCTTGCGGTCATAAATAACCACACCTTTATTTAAAAGTTAGAATATTTATTTCCCTATATTAACAATGCTAATGTCACATAAGATAATCTCAAAATCAAATGATAAACATACAGAAAGAACCCTGGCTGACCAAAGGGACGAAAGAATTGCAATCTAATCAAAGCTTGAGCTACTACACATTCTAAAGTTACAGTGCAAAGTAATAGCAAGAATAACTGCGCAAACGATATTACATACATTTAGATTCACAAAGAAAATACATTACAAGTTACTCCATATATTGAATTTCATTATTGAGGATCCTAACTAACACCAGAATAGAATAGCATGTTTGGGCTTCATGCAAAACAATGTCAGTCAACACAAATTTGGAAAAACATCTAACTATGGCTCTATCAAAATAGTGGGGTTGGTACTTAGAAACAAAAGCAAATAGACATAGCAAACAGCATCATAGTCAATATACTTATCCTCAGTTTGGATCAGCAAGCTATGACAGTCTTCGTCACCAGGGCATCAGTCTGCCCAGCAAGGATTCAGCATCAAAGTTCAGAAAAAGCAAAGTCTTATAAGCTTTAAAGTTAAGAATGTCTCCTCTCAAGACGCTCAAGAATAATGACCTTTCGGTAAGGTAGAAAACGGGCAATTGCGGTGTCTTCCCTCAGTGCAGTCCGGCTAAGTTAGATTTCCTAAAACTACTTCCCAAGTCCCTATTGGTCGAGGGATCGCATGTTCACACTTTGTCCAATAAAACTAAAACTTATAATCTGCATTTCTACTAGTACATGGTTCACATGTCGATGATTGACTCCTTCCGTACTGTTCTCATCCATACGGGTCGTCAGGTAGCAATATTGTTGCATCTTATACTCCAGTCAGTGTCTTCATTGTACTCTCCTAGGAAAGTTAGTCTTACACACATTACATTTACAATGTTGCATTAGTAAGAACCGCATCTTCTAGCAAGCAGTTCTCATGAGAAAGACTTTTAGCTACAAGCACATTAGGTCAGCACAGTGGAAAATCACAATTTAAATCTCCAAGCAGACATTTCATTAAACGCCTAAGAAATACCTCTTGACATGAGGCTGTGCAACTAGGCCAAGACCTCCGCTAAGTTAAGGCCTACCATTAATAAACCTAATACATATCACATAATACATATCCCTCAATATGACATATTACTACATTAATCAAACATAAGCTCAATATATTGTATTAATAGGCCATTAATAAGTACACCTCATGAACATTGGTGGCCACTCATGTGGTCACACTTTCAAATGTGTGCATTATTTTTCTCTATATTAGTACATTTTCTATCAAATCCAACAGTCAAATACATGAATATTCATTAGTAATTTTCATTAAAAACTCAGCGTTAGCACTAGCAAAGGGAGGGTATTTCCTGGAGAGTACGGGATCACCAAAGCTTGTACTGTGGTGCACCAGATTTACAGTTTAGTGGATCTTTTAGGTTAGGCCCCTAAAAGTTAGACTAAAAAGTGAAAAATAGAGGCAAACTTGATAATCAAAGAAAAATCATGATTTGGGTGTTACAGGTATTAGACCAAGCTGTCATATGGGCCTTTCAAGGGCTAAAAGTTGTAATGTCACAGTTTTCAACTCGTCCCCCTTAAAGGGCACAAGCCAGTTCAGGCTGTTTCAAGATTTGCCAGTTACCTTTTTCAGCTGATGTAACAGACGGAGTAGATGTCCAAGAGATAGTCAAGACATCATGTAGCAATATTGTTGTGCAAGGTAAGTTCAAATGTCAAACTGGTTTGGATCTCGGGCGCTTCTTCAATTGTCAAATAACCTATTTCTCTTGCAGTTTGCAGTCTGTAATTGTAGTCTTAGTATCCAAAGAGGTAGAACTAGCTCACTTAAGGAATCAGAATGTTTGTCACAAGTGCATTAATGATGGCGCCGCAGACATGTTCAGTGCAAATACGCCCAATCATGCACAGGATGAAGTTATGCATCTGTATGTTTAGCCCTAGAAATAAGGTTGTGTTATCCTACACAAATCAGGGTTTTAACTCAGCAGTATATTCTACCCTTTAGCGGGCAGCAGCCCCTTCATGGGAGGGAAGCTGAACAGATATTCATTGACGCTACAATGGTGATAGCATTTGAATTTGCCATCACAAATATACGATCCCTGACGGTAGCGACTTTGTAAAGAAAAACAATTCATAATTTGGTTGTGGGCCCTTTCGGAAGCTGGGCAATTGGGGGAGGAAAAGATGGGGTGGCAAACAACGTTCCCTAGTGTGATCCAGTTCACACAGATGCAATGCCTATACAGACATACAGTGCACGCACATTACTTAAAACGGTTTTTGGTTAGTTACTGATTTGTTCTCCAAATGAATTTGAGTTTAAATATCCACACGCTACTAGATGTATTTGTATTATATTTAATGTGTGCAATATCAGGCTAGCTAGCTGTCAGTCCACAAACAGGAACGGGTGGTTGACTGACAGGAAGTAGGCAGGATGGCAAGCATTACAAGAACTGTGTGGATTGTCTTTGCTCTCCTTGCATTTATATTCCACCTACTACCTGTCAATCATATATCATTGCTCCTGTCGCTAAAGCTTCTAGTTTGACGCCTGATTGCATGCAATGGCAAGTCGGTTCATTGAACAGTGTAGTGTGGCTTCCGTATTCCTCTCACCATTGGAAGGTGCTTTATTTTTCAGGTCAATGCATAAGCAAATCACTGGTGTGTAATGGCGACCATGACTGTGAGGAGAGAAGCACGGACGAAGAACAGTGTGAAGACCGGAAGCCTGTCTGCGACAATGATAAAACCCCCCCGAACACGGACCTTACAGGAGCTGGGTGAGGTTAATTGACAAATAAAGCATTTGACCACCATATCAATTACCAGGAATCCCGGACAATGTTCTTACAGTAATACTTTACCGCCTTTTATTATGCAATATGTCAATTTGCATAGCACAAAGATGCCCTCGTGCCATATTGCATTAGGGTGCAAAAATCTCTCAGAAAAATACAGTTTGTGTATAGTATTGGTTCAGTTTTTTGTATTCTATTCCATATTTTGCACAGTGAGCGAAAAATGTTTGCAAATAGTCCTTGCAACTAATATTCCTGCCTTAATGCACTGTTTTGTGTGCACAATCCCCTCTAGGGAGTAAGTGGAGGCAATTGTACATGCAAGAACCACAGGACTGAGTTTGATTTGTTCAAAATCTTGTGAGTGTAAAACTGGCCACAAACACCGGCTGTACTGTATGTCACACTCGCCACAGCAGCACGAGGCCATATAGTTGACTGAGCCTCTCACTGTTTCTACATTCACAGAAGATCTCAACCTAATGCATCTCTCTGCCATAATAGTTCGTCATAAGTCTACATCAAATGATACATTTTATATTGCTTTGAGGTAGGGAAAATAATCCCTTTAGAACACGGTATATACTTACAAACACAAGTTCTCATGACTTGAATCATCATTTTGCCTATTTGCAACACTTACACCGTTGGTGAAAACTATTGCTTCTTTCGTATTTTCTTTCTTTGCACAACAAATGACATATGTTCTGCCTTTGGTCTTTTCTCCTATTAAATGTTGGAATGTTTACACTGCAGGAAAACTAATCACAACTACAGGAAAACTGGGAGTGTGTGATTATCATACAACTTGTCATTCCAATCCCGGTTCAAACAGTGCTTGATATTTAGCCCTTAATATGTAATGAGGGCCTCAGTTTCAATCCCTCCGTAAGCTTTGGTTTGCATAGGGATCAAAATGTAGCCTTTGACTTGTAATGCGGGCTAAAAAGGGACAATGAACCTTTGCAAACGTGTTTTATAAAGCCAGACATCGTACAATACTACAATTGCTTTCCTCTTATACCATGAAAATGATATCCGCCCAGCTCCAGAAATGGCTGACCTCTGACGAACCTGCATTCACATTTTCCTGTTTCATCAACATATTCCGACCTTTATGAAAAAGAATAATCACAAAATGAAACAGTGTCTTGAAAATATCACACAATCACAGTTTCTGTACTACTGCATTTTAATATCTGTGTTAGTCTTTAGAAAAAATAACTCACATTAGTGTCAAAGTTATGAGAGCTGGGAATGCCAGGCTGGACCAGTGGCATATGAAAATTGGACATAAATGAATTTTCACCTTTTCTGGTGAAAACTATACTTTACCGTTAGTCTCTCATTGGTTTTTCTAATTGTTCTGAATAGTAAGTGATTTATTTAATTTTGTCCCCTCTTGCTACAACTGTTAACAAGACAGCTACATTAGAGATTGTTTGAACCAAGTGAATAAGGGATTGGGCGCTATTGTATGGTTGTCACAGACAAGCTAGAAAAATAGATTTGAGTTGTTGCCAGTGGGTCAGAGTGATGCATGTATTGCCATGAATCCATTTTTGCTGTCTATGTGGGTTCCTTAAGGGAAGTGAACAAACCTAAATATTCATGTCAAGATCGCTGTGCCATAAGGACTAAGTGCCAGATGTATCAAGAATGCAATTTGCGAATCGGAAATAGCGATTTTTAAGAAGTCGCTATTTCTGAGTCGCAAATTGCAATGTATCAAATTTGCGATTCGGTAATGCTGATTTCTTAAAAATCGCAAATGCTATTACCGAATCGCAAATTGCGATACAGCCCCCATTCGCATCTATGGGCCTGTCGGCCCGTATTTGCGAACATTTTGGCATGTCCCAAATTGCAAATTCCTAACTGGAATTCGCAATTTTGGGAAATGCAAAATCCAGGGTGCTGGGGGCCTACGGCCTCCTCTGCTGCACCCCAAAACATTTTTTAACAACATGTAAGGTGCACACATGCCAAAAGGACATGTGTGCTTTACATGTAAATTTTTAAAATGCATTTTAAATGCATTTTCAAAATTTGCACATGGTTACCACCAAGTTCAACTTGGTGGTCATAGCGATTCCTTAATGCCCAATTTGCATTAAGGAATTGCTTCATACATGTGCTTTAGAAATCGCAAATAAGGATTCCTTATTTGCGATTTCTTATTTAGAGAGTCGTAATTTGCGACTCTCTAAACAGGGTCGCAATTTTAAGGAATCGCTATTTTAGCGATTCCTTAAAATTGCATTCAGAATGCCTTTGATACATTCTATTCTGAAAGGGCTTTTTGCATTCGCAAACGGGCATTTGCACCGTTTGCGAATGCAAAAAGCTTTGATACATCTGGCCCTAAGTCCTCTAAGCTCCAACACACCTGATTATATTGTGTTTCCAGTTCAGATGAAATTTGTCCCACCTGTTTAATGCGAATGACTGGTCCATGTGTTCCTTGCCAACTGTAAGCTAAAAACGTATTGATGTCCCCTAACCAATTACTAGTTTTTCAAACTGATACAAGCCTTTCCATCCTTCACCTGTATGCTAAGTGATGTGGACCCGAGCTCTCATTTTCCATATGGACACAAGGTCCCCCTCAACCTATAAGCCCCAACAATGTGCCCTGGATTTCTTGTATACCTGCTCAGAGGGTAGATGTAATAGTGTTTATTATAGCTTTTAAAAATTATTTTATGGTAATGGAAGTACAAACAAAAAGTGCAGCATCTCTACGTTACACTTGTAATATATTCACTGACCAATAGCATAGTTGCGCCCAATTATACATCATAATCATGCTTTTTGCTTCTTAACTGCAGTTTGACAAAACATCTCCAAAGTGTGCCCGGCACTAGACTCAAACGTGTTCATACTTCTTTGAACAATCTCAGGCATTTTACACAAATTCATCTGCCTTGAAACAATAGTCCATGGCATAAGGCCACAGAAGAGTGGTTCTTAATCCACTCACCAGTTCTTTGCAATGCCTATATTTGCAATCATTATGCCCATTGCCACTAATGAGCATTGTTAGACTTTTCATCCTTGGCGTGGTCTCCCTTAACTTTTTGCCTCTGTTCCCCAGGTTGTTGATGTGTGCTGGACTCTGATTTTACTGTTTTTGTTACTCTGGGCACTTTAGCACTGCTAACCAGTGCTAAAGTGCAAGTGCTCCTGTTTAAAGTGTGTACGTAATTGGTTCTCCATGATTGGCATATTTGTTTTACTGTTAAGTCCCTAGTAAAGTGCACTAGAGGTGCCAGGGCCTGTAAATCAAATGCTACTAGTGGGCCTGCAGCACTGGTTGTGCCACCCACACAAGTAGCTCTGTAATCATGTCTCAGACCTGCCACTGCAGTGTCTGTGTGTGCAATTTTAACTGTAAATTCGACTTGGCAAGTGTACCCACTTGCCAGGCCTAAACCTTCCCTTTTCTTACATGTAAGACACCCCTAAGGTAGGCCCTAGGTAGCCCCAAGAGCAGGGTGCAGTGTATAGATAAGGTAGGACAAATAGTAATGTGGTTTATATGTCCTGACAGTGAAATACTGCCAACTTCGTTTTTCACTGTTGCAAGGCCTGTCTCTCTCATAGGATAACATGGGGGCTACCTTTAAATATGATTAAAGTGTAGATTCCCCTAGAGAGTAGATGGGGACATGTGGAGTTTGGGGTCCCTGAACTCACAATTTAAAAATACATATTTTAGTAAAGTTGATTTTAAGATTGTGCGTTTGAAAATTCCACTTTTAGAAAGTGAGCATTTTCTTGCTTAAACCATTCTGTGACTCTGCCTTGTTTGTGGATTCCCTGTCTGGGTCAGTTTGACAGTTGGGTTGTTTTTCACCACGCACTAGACAGTGACACAAAGGGGGCTGGGGTGTAACCTGCATTTCCTGATTAGCCATCTCTGCTAGGAGGGAGGGGTGGAGTGGTCACTCTCATCTGAAAGGACTGTGCCTGCCTCTGACAATGCCGGCTCCAACCCCCTGCTGTGTGTCTGAGGCCTTGCCTGGGCAAGGCAGGATTTCACAAGTAGGGGTGAGTCCCCTTTGAAGAAAGGTGACTTCAAAGACTAAAATGGGTATAAGAAGGGCTCCCAAATCTGCAGACTTTAGAAACACTTCTGGAACAAAGAAGAACCTCTGCCTGGAGAAGAGCTGATAGCTGAGGAAGAAGTGCTGCCCTGCCTGTGACTGTGCTTTATGGAGCTTTCCTGCAGTGCTGCTTCTGCCAGAGTAAGAGGGCAAAGACTGGACTTTGTGTGCCTTCCATCTTGTGAAGAAATCTCCAAGGGCTTGATTTAGAGCTTGCCTCCTGTTGTTTGAAGTCTCAGGGACAGCAAAGACTTCTCTCTGCCAGCACCTGGAGTCTCTGGAGAGACTCCTGCTCTGACAAGTGGTGCCCTGTCCAGTCCCTGGGCCCTTGAAAGGAAAGCTGGTGGAAATCCAAGGAAATCGACTTCGGATGACTCCGGACCGACGCCGCTGCTGAATCCGGTAACCCCACCTGCACCCGACGCCGTGACCTTCGCTGGAACGCGACACTCTTCGCAGCCCCGACGCCGCAGCAGCCCCGCTGAAGTCCGCTACTCCGTGGAAGTCGCCGCACCACGTCGTGACCGACGCCGCTCAAAGTGCACGGATTCAACGTTTCGCACAGACGCCGCGATCCCCGACTTCGCGCATCGGCTTGTTTTCACTCTTCAACAAAGGTACTGTACTTGGGGGTCTACACGACTCCGTGTCTGGCGCCGCTGGTGTCGGCTTGTTGGGAACGACTCCGTCACGACGCCGTGTTAACATCTCATCGAAGCATTTTTGTTTCTAAGCGCTATTTTTGAGTTTAATCTCTAAAAATTCATAACTTGACTTGTGTATGTCGGATTTGTGTCGTTTTGGTCTTGTTTTATTTAGATAAATATTTCCTATTTTTCTAAACCGATGTTGTGTCATTTTGTAGTGTTTTCATTAAGTTACTGTGTGTGTTGGTACAAATACTTTACACCTAGCGCTCTGAAGTTAAGCCTACTGCTCTGCCAAGCTACCAAGGGGGTAAGCAGGGGTTAGTGAAGGGTGATTCTCTTTTACCCTGCCTAGAGTGAGGGTCCTTGATTGAACAGGGGGTAACCTGACTGTCAACCAAAGACCCCATTTCTAACATTGGTGATCAGCGGTTGGGATTTGGACTTGTACTTGTACTTGACATACAGTAATTAAGTGTACACTACTGTTTGAGTTCAGACCACTACGTGACCACATACTGCTTGTCTTGAGATTTTTGCTTTTTCTCTTTTTGTGGATTTTCCCTACATCCACTTTGTTTTTTTTTGCTGATCCTTGATTGACTTTGAACTTCATTTGGGAACTTGTTTCTACATTTGGAACTTTGCACTCTTTTTACCTTTCATCATGTCTCTACTTGGAGATGCATCAGTTGGAGCTGACTTTGACCTTGAGAAATTGGAGAGTTATACCAAAGCTCAGTTGAAGCAGTTCTGTAAAAGTTTTGACTGTCCCATTAAGAGCTCATCCAGGAAGGAGGAGCTACAAAAGGCGCTGAGGGCCTGGGTGACAGCCAAGAGCACTGAAGGGCACACAGAGGATGAGGGAGATGAGGAGGATGAGGAAGAGTGTTCAGTACACAATGGTATTGTGGTTGGGCCTGTTATGTCCAGGGAGAAGGTCTCCAGGGCAGGTAGCAGTGTCTCATCCAAGGGTCTGACACCTGAGGAGTTGCAGGACAGACAGGCAGAGAGGGCATACCAATTGGAGCTGCAGAAGCTCAATCTGGAGAAAGAGCAGTCCTTGAGGAAAGGAAGATGCAGCTGGCTCATGAGCTTAACTTAAAGGAGTTAGATCAGAGGAGCCAGTCCAGTAGTGATGGTGGCAGCAATCCTACAGTGCAGCCGGAGAGAAGGGTACACATCCCAAAAGACCTTGTGAGGGATTATAAGAGGGAGGATGATATCTACTTGTGGTTCAAGGGTTATGAGTCAGCTCTCCACATGAACCTGGTCCCTGAAGCTCATTGGGGGGCAGCCCTGTGGAAGCATTTTGAGGCAGAGGGGAGGGACACACTGACGGCCTCAGGGGATGCTCAGAGTCTCACCTACCCTGTCATGATGGAGGCCTTACTCACCAGGTATGGTCTCACCCCTGAGCAGTACAAGGAGAAGTTTAGATCCTACAAGAGAAAGGAATCCCAAACATGCTTGGAATGTGTTGATTCTTTTTGCAGGTCACTGGATGGTTGGGTGAAGGGCAGAAAGGTAAACACGTATGAGGGGCTTTACAATTTAATTGCTTGGGAGCACCTGTACAGTTTATGTTTTCCAGAGCTGCGCCAGCACCTCATTGACAGCAAGCTGACTGACCCCAGGAAGCTTGCGCAGGAAGCGGACCGCTGAGAGAGCACCAGGGTCCAAAAGAGGTATGGGGGAGACCACGCCAAGGGTGGGCAGGGTCCCTCTCAGAAGAAAGGGGGGGTAAGGGCAAACAGGGGAAGTTCTCTAAAGGGCCCCACACTGATTCCCAGGGTAAGGATTCCCAACCCCCAGTGAAAAGAAGCCATGGTTGTCCAAAGGGAAGCCAGTGGTAGGTGGTCCCCCACGTAAGTGCTATGCATGTGACCAAGTGGGTCATGTGAGGGGGGACCCCAAATGCCCCAAAAGTACACCGGCAGCCACTGGTGCACCGTCCCAGGGTTTGGCCAGTGTAGCGCTTGGGGAGGAGTTGGTTTCAGGTGGGTGGGAACCAGCAGAAATGACCCTTGTCTCACTAGGGGACAGTGAGATGGTCCAGAGAAACCTAGTGCCTGATAATACTAAGAAATACAGGCAATGGGTGACCATCAATGGAGCGAGGGTGGAGGCTCTGAGAGACACAGGAGCCAGTGTGACTACAGTGAGGAGTCACCTGGTGTCTGAAGAGCAGATTGATCCCCGGGTACTTCACCAAGTAGTTGCTGTAGACAACTCTGAGCGCCTCTGCAGAGTGGCGCAGGTTCCCTTGGAATGGGGGGGGGTCTCAGGTTCCTGGAAAGTAGCTGTGAGTCCAACCATGCCTGTTGATTGTTTGCTAGGTAACGACCTGGAGGATTCCCCTTGGAAGGAGGTGGAACACAGGTCTGACTTGGAGATGTTGGGTCTGCCTGGGTGGGTATGCGTATCCACCCGGTCTATGGCAGCCAATCAGGGTAGTCAAGAGCCCCTGGAGCCTGAAACAGTGGCCCAGGGGACCACCAAGAAGAGGAAGGGCAGGGGCGCGAGAAACCGGCCCCAGAAGTTCCCACGGTCCGGGAGGAGGCAGAGCCTGAGGGTGATGCCCCGGAGCCTACAGGGAAACAGGTGGCTGAACTGGGGGAGGTCCCTAAGCTGTCGCAGTGACAGCAGGAAGGGGGACCCACCAGGGAAGCATTCTGCACAGTGCAGAAGGTGTGCCCTACTCTTGAGGGGCTACGGCAGCAGGCTGCAGCCCAGGCGGCTGGTGAGGCGTCAGGTACTCACCTGATTTATTGGGAGGATGGCCTCCTGTATAGTGAGCCTAAGGTTCCTGAGCCTGGGTCAGCTCGTATGCTGGTGGTACCCCAGTGCTTCAGGACCTTCCTACTGGGTTTGGCTCATGATGTGCCGTTGGCAGGACATCTAGGGCAGGACAAGACCTATAAGAGGCTTGTCTCACACTTTTACTGGCCCTTGATGCACAAGCAGTCAGCTGCTTATTGTAGGTTTTGTCAGGCTTGTCAGGCAAGTGGCAAGAGTGGGGGGAAATGCAAAGCTCCCCTCCAACCTTTACCTGTAGTCAGTACTCCCTTTGAATGGGTAGGAATTGACATTGTGGGGCCTCTGGACCCCAAGACAGCCATGGGCAACAGGTTCATCCTGGTCTTGGTGGACCATGCCACCCGGTCCCAGAAGCCATTCCTCTAAGGACGGTCACTGCCCCCGTGGTGGGTCGTGCCTTGATGGGAGTTTTTACCCGCATGGGGTTCCCCAAGGAAGTGGTATCTGATAGAGGTACAAACTTCATATCCACTTATATGAAGTCTCTGTGGAAGGTGTGTGGGGTAACCTACAAGTTCACCACCCCTTACCACCCCCAAAGTAATGGTCTGGTTGAGAGATTCAACCGCACCTTGAAAGGCATAATTCAGGGCCTGTCAGAGCCCTTGAGGCGTAAGTGGGACGTCCTCTTGCCATGCCTTCTGTTCGCTTACAGGGAGGTGCCTCAAAAGGGACTTGGCTTTAGCCCCTTTGAGCTCAACTATGGCCACCCTGTGAGGGGACCGCTCAGTCTGGTGAAGGAGGCTTTGGAGAAAGCTCCTAGTAAACCACCCCACGATGTATTTAGCTACATGCTGGCACTAAGAAACCAGACTGCCCGCTTCAGGAGTCTCGCTCAGGAGAACCTGGAAGCAAGCCAGGAGGATATGAAACGGTGGTACGACCAGAATGCCACTCTGGTTGAGTTTCAGCCTGGACAAAAAGTGTGGGTCATGGCACCAGTGGAGCCTAGGGCTCTCCGAGATAAGTGGACTGGGCCTTTTGAGGTGGTGGAAAGAAAGAGCGAGGTCACCTATCTGGTAGACTTGCAATCCCCCAGGAACCCTTTGAGGGTCCTACATGTCAACCGCCTCAAACCACACTTTGAGCGAACTGAGCTATCCATGCTCCTAGCGACAGATGACGGGGTGGAGGAAGAGAGTGAGCCTCTCCCTGACCTCCTGTCTGCAGGAGAGAAAGATGGGTCGGTGGAGGGAGTGATCCTCTCCCCCTCCCTGACTGAGGAACAGCAGAGGGACTGTCGCCACGTGTTGGGACAGTTCGCCTCGCTGTTTTCCCTGATCCCAGGAGTCACACACCTGTGCACACATGATGTGGACACTGGGGACAGTACACCTGTTAAACATAAGGTTTACAGGGTGACTGACAGGGTCAGGGCTTGCATTAAGGAGGAAGTCTCCAAAATGTTAACCATAGGGGTTATTGAGCACTCCAGCAGTCCTTGGGCCAGCCCAGTGGTCTTGGTCCCAAAGGCTGCTGCTCCTGGTGCCACTCCAGAACTTAGGTTCTGTGTGGACTACCGGGGTCTCAATGCGGTCAGCAAGACTGAGGCACACCCCATCCCCCGAGCTGATGAGCTCATTGATCGTTTAGGAGCTGCCAAGTACCTCAGTACGTTTGATTTAACATCTGGGTACTGGCAGATTGCCTTAAATGAGGGGGCAAAGGAGAGGTCAGCATTCTCTACCCCAGATGGGCACTTCCACTTCAATGTGATGCCCTTTGGGATGAAGAATGCCCCTGCCACCTTTCAGAGGTTGGTCAACCAGGTGTTGGCAGGACTGGATGAGTTCAGTGCTGCCTACCTGGATGACATTGCTGTGTTTAGTTCCACATGGGAGGAACACCTGCAACACCTCTGGAGAGTGTTAGAGGCCCTGCAGAAGGCAGGCCTCACTATTAAGGCGAGCAAGTGCCAAATAGGGCAGGGTTCTGTGGTGTACTTAGGACACCAGGTGGGGAGTGGCCAGGTGGTACCCCTACAGCCTAAGATTGACACGATTCTGGCTTGGGAGCCTCCCAAGACCCAGACTGAAGTGAGAGCCTTTTTAGGTCTCACAGGATATTACCGGAGGTTTGTTAAGGGATATGGTACCATTGTTACCCCCTTAACTGAGTTGACTTCTAAGAAGCAACCCAAGAAAGTGATCTGGACAGAGGCTTGCCAGAACGCTTTTGATGCCCTGAAGGCTGCCATGTGCACAGCACCTGTGCTACAGGCACCTGACTACTCCAAGGAGTTTGTTGTGCAAACAGACACCTCAGAGCATGGTATTGGAGCAGTACTCTCACAACTTAATGAAGAGGGCCTAGATCAACCTGTAGCCTTCACTAGCAGGAGGTTACTACCCAGGGAACGTAGGTGGAGTGCCATAGAACGCAAAGCGTTTGCTGTGGTCTGGGCACTGAAGAAGCTAAGACCCTACTTGTTTGGGACTCACTTCCGAGTTCAGACCGACCACAGGCCCCTCAGATGGTTAATGCAGATGAGGGATGAGAATCCAAAACTGTTGAGGTGGTCCATTTCCCTACAGGGGATGGACTTTACGGTGGAACATCGTCCTGGTACAGAGCACGCCAATGCTGATGGTCTGTCCAGGTTCTTCCGCCTTAGTGATGAGAACTCCCATGAGGTTGGGTAGTTGCTCCCCACTTTTAGCTGGGGGGGACACGTGTTAGACTTTTCATCCTTGGCGTGTTCTCCCTTAACTTTTTGCCTCTGTTCCCCAGGTTGTTGATGTGTGCTGGACTCTGATTTTACTGTTTTTGTTACTCTGGGCACTTTACCACTGCTAACCAGTGCTAAAGTGCAATTGCTCCTGTTTAAAGTGTGTACGTAATTGGTTCTCCATGATTGGCATATTTGTTTTACTGTTAAGTCCCTAGTAAAGTGCACTAGAGGTGCCAGGGCCTGTAAATCAAATGCTACTAGTGGGCCTGCAGCACTGGTTGTGCCACCCACATAAGTAGCTCTGTAATCATGTCTCAGACCTGCCACTGCAGTGTCTGTGTGTGCAGTTTTAACTGTAAATTCGACTTGGCAAGTGTACCCACTTGCCAGGCCTAAACCTTCCCTTTTCTTACATGTAAGACACCCCTAAGGTAGGCCCTAGGTAGCCCCAAGGGCAGGGTGCAGTGTATGGATAAGGTAGGACATATAGTAATGTGGTTTATATGTCGTGACAGTGAAATACTGCCAACTTCGTTTTTCACTGTTGCAAGGCCTGTCTCTCTCATAGGATAACATGGGGGCTACCTTTAAATATGATTAAAGTGTAGATTCCCCTAGAGAGTAGATGGACATGTGGAGTTTGGGGTCCCTGAACTCACAATTTAAAAATACATATTTTAGTAAAGTTGATTTTAAGACTGTGCGTTTGAAAATTCCACTTTTAGAAAGTGAGCATTTTCTTGCTTAAACCATTCTGTGACTCTGCCTTGTTTGTGGATTCCCTGTCTGGATCAGTTTCACAGTTGGGTTGTTTTTCACCTCGCACTAGACAGTGACACAAAGGGGGCTGGGGTGTAACCTGCATTTCCTGATTAGCCATCTCTGCTAGGAGGGAGGGGTGGAGTGGTCACTCTCATCTGAAAGGACTGTGCCTTCCTCTGACAATGCCGGCTCCAACCCCCTGCTGTGTGTCTGAGGCCTTGCCTGGGCAAGGCAGGATTTCACAAGTAGGTGTGAGTCCCCTTTGAAGAAAGGTGACTTCAAAGACTAAAATGGGTATAAGAAGGGCACCCAAATCTGCAGACTTTAGAAACACTTCTGGAACCAAGAGGAACCTCTGCCTGGAGAAGAGCTGATAGCTGAGGAAGAAGTGCTGCCCTGCCTGTGACTGTGCTTTGTGGAGCTTTCCTGCAGTGCTGCTTCTGCCAGAGTAAGAGGGCAAAGACTGGACTTTGTGTGCCTTCCATCTTGTGAAGAAATCTCCAAGGGCTTGATTTAGAGCTTGCCTCCTGTTGTTGAAGTCTCAGGGACAGCAAAGACTTCTCTCTGCCAGCACCTGGAGTCTCTGGAGAAACTCCTGCTCTGACAAGTGGTGCCCTATCCAGTCCCTGGGCCCTTGAAAGGAAAGCTGGTGGAAATCCAAGGAAATCGACTTCGGACGACTCCGGACCGACGCCGCTGCTGAATCCGGTAACGCCACCTGCACCTGACGCCGTGACCTTCGCTGGAATGCAACGCTCTTCGCAGCCCCGACGCCGCAGCAGCCCCGCTGAAGTCTGCGACTCCGTGGAAGTCGCCGCACCACGTCGTGACCAACGCCGCTCGAAGTGCACGGATTCAACTTTTCGCACAGACGCCGCGATCCCCGACTTCGCGCATCGGCTTGTTTTCACTCTTCACCAAAGGTACTGTACTTGGGGGTCTACACGACTCCGTGTCTGGCGCCGCTGGTGTCGGCTTGTTGGGAACGACTCTGTCACGACGCCGTGTTAACATCTCATCGAAACATTTTTGTTTCTAAGCGCTATTTTTTAGTTTAATCTCTAAAAATTCATAACTTGACTTGTGTATGTTGGATTTGTGTTGTTTTGGTCTTGTTTTATTTAGATAACTATTTCCTATTTTTCTAAACCGGTGTTGTGTCATTTTGTAGTGTTTTCATTAAGTTACTGTGTGTGTTGGTAAAAATACTTTACACCTAGCGCTCTGAAGTTAAGCCTACTGCTCTGCCAAGCTACCAAGGGGGTAAGCAGGGGTTAGCTGAGGGTGATTCTCTTTTACCCTGACTAGAGTGAGGGTCCTTGCTTGAACAGGGGGTAACCTGACTGTCAACCAAAGACCCCATTTCTAACATTGGTGATCAGCGGTTGGGATTTGGACTTGTACTTGTACTTGACATATAGTAATTAAGTGTACACTACTGTTTGAGTTCAGACCACTACGTGACCACATACTGCTTGTCTTGAGATTTTAGCTTTTTCTCTTTTTGTGGATTTTCCCTACATCCACTTTGTTTTTTTTCGCTGATCCTTGATTGACTTTGAACTTCATTTGGGAACTTGTTTCTGCATTTGGAACTTTGCACTCTTTTTACCTTTCATCATGTCTCTACTTGGAGATGCATCAGTTGGAGCTGACTTTGACCTTGAGAAATTGGAGAGTTATACCAAAGCTCAGTTGAAGCAGTTCTGTAAAAGTTTTGACTGTCCCATTAAGAGCTCATCCAGGAAGGAGGAGCTACAAAAGGCGCTGAGGGCCTGGGTGACAGCCAAGAGCACTGAAGGGCACACATAGGATGAGGGAGATGAGGAGGATGAGGAAGAGTGTTCAGTACACAATGGTATTGTGGGTGGGCCTGTTATGTCCAGGGAGAAGGTCTCCAGGGCAGGTAGCAGTGTCTCATCCAAGGGTCTGACTCCTGAGGAGTTGCAGGACAGACAGGCAGAGAGGGCATACCAATTGGAGCTGCAGAAGCTCAATCTGGAGAAAGAGCAGTCCTTGAGGAAAGGAAGATGCAGCTGGCTCATGAGCTTAACTTAACTTAAAGGAGTTAGATCAGAGGAGCCAGTCCAGTAGGGATGGTGGCAGCAATCCTGCAGTGCAGCTGGAGAGAACGGTACACATCCCAAAAGACCTTGTGAGGGATTATTAGAGGGAGGATGATATCTACTTGTGGTTCAAGGGTTATGAGTCAGCTCTCCACATGAACCTGGTCCCTGAAGCTCATTGGGGGGCAGCCCTGTGGAAGCATTATGAGGCAGAGGGGAGGGACACACTGACGGCCTCAGGGGATGCTCAGAGTCTCACCTACCCTGTCATGAAAGAGGCCTTACTCACCAGGTATGGTCTCACCCCTGAGCAGTACAAGGAGAAGTTTAGATCCTACAAGAGAAAGGAATCCCAAACATGCTTGGAATGTGTTGATTCTTTTTGCAGGTCACTGGATGGTTGGGTGAAGGGCAGTAAGGTAAACACGTATGAAGGGCTTTACAATTTAATTGCTTGGGAGCACCTGTACAGTTTATGTTTTCCAGAGCTGCGCCAGCACCTCATTGACAGCAAGCTGACTGACCCCAGGAAGCTTGTGCAGGAAGCGGACCGCTGGGAGAGCACCAGGGTCCAAAAGAGGTATGGGGGAGACCACGCCAAGGGTGGGCAGGGTCCCTCTCAGAAGAAAGGGGGGGTAAGGGCAAACAGGGGGAGTTCTCTAAAGGGCCCCAAACTGATTCCCAGGGTAAGGATTCCCAACCCCCAGTGAAAAGAAGCCATGGTTGTCCAAAGGGAAGCCAGTGGTAGGTGGTCCCCCACGTAAGTGCTATGCATGTGACCAAGTGGGTCATGTGATGGGGGACCCCAAATGCCCCAAAAGTACACCGGCACCCACTGGTGCACCGTCCCAGGGTTTGGCCAGTGTAGCGCTTGGGGAGGAGTTGGTTTCAGGTGGGTGGGAACCAGCAGAAATGACCCTTGTCTCACTAGGGGACAGTGAGATGGTCCAGAGAAACCTAGTGGCTGATAACACTAAGAAATACAGGCAATGGGTGACCATCAATGGAGAGAGGGTGAAGGCTCTGTGAGACACAGGAGCCAGTGTGACTACAGTGAGGAGTCACCTGGTGTCTGAAGAGCAGATTGATCCCCGGGTAGTTCACCAAGTAGTTGCGGTAGACAACTCTGAGCGCCTCTGCAGAGTGGCGCAGGTTCCCTTTGAATGGGGGGGGGGGGTCTCAGGTTCCTGGAAAGTAGCTGTGAGTCCAACCATGCCTGTTGATTGTTTGCTAGGTAACGACCTGGAGGATTCCCCTTGGAAGGAGGTGGAACACAGGTCTCACTTGGAGATGTTGGGTCTGCCTGGGTGGGTATGCGTATCCACCCGGTCTATGGCAGCCAATCAGGGTAGTCAAGAGCCCCTGGAGCCTGAAACAGTGGCCCAGGGGACCGCCAAGAAGAGGAAGGGCAGGGGGCGCGGGAAACCGGCCCCAGAAGTTCCCACGGTCCGGGAGGAGGCAGAGCCTGAGGGTGATGCCCCGGAGCCTACAGGGGAACAGGTGGCTGAACTGGGGGAGGTCCCTGAGCTGTCGCAGTGGCAGAAGGAAGGGGGACCCACCAGGGAAGCATTCTGCACAGCGCAGAAGGAGTGCCCTACTCATGCGGGGCTACGGCAGCAGGCTGCAGCCCAGGCGGCTGGTGAGGCGTCAGGTACTCACCTGATTTATTTGGAGGATGGCCTCCTGTATAGTGAGCCTAAGGTTCCTGAGCCTGGGTCAGCTCGTATGCTGGTGGTACCCCAGTGCTTCAGGGCCTTCCTACTGGGTTTGGCTCATGATGTGCCGTTGGCAGGACATCTAGGGCAGGACAAGACCTATAAGAGGCTTGTCTCCCACTTTTACTGGCCCTTGATGCACAAGCAGTCAGCTGCTTATTGTAGGTCTTGTCAGACTTGTCAGGCAAGTGGCAAGAGTGGGGGGAAATGCAAAGCTCCCCTCCAACCTTTACCTGTGGTCAGTACTCCCTTTGAATGGGTAGGAATTGACATTTTGGGGCCTCAGGACCCCAAGACAGCCATGGGCAACAGGTTCATCCTGGTCTTGGTGGACCACGCCACCCGGTACCCAGAAGCCATTCCTCTAAGGACGGTCACTGCCCCTGTGGTGGGTCGTGCCTTGATGGGAGTTTTTACCCGCATGGGGTTCCCCAAGGAAGTGGTATCTGATAGAGGTACAAACTTCATATCCACTTATATGAAGTCTCTGTGGAAGGTGTGTGGGGTAACCTACAAGTTCACCACCCATTACCACCCCCAAAGTAATGGTCTGGTTGAGAGATTCAACCGCACCTTGAAAGGCATGATTCAGGGCCTGTCAGAGCCCTTGAGGCGTAAGTGGGACGTCCTCTTGCTATGCCTTCTGTTCGCTTACAGGGAGGTGCCTCAAAAGGGACTTGGCTTTAGCCCCTTTGAGCTCATCTATGGCCACCCTGTGAGGGGACCGCTCAGTCTGGTGAAGGAGGCTTTGGAGAAAGCTCCTAGTAAACCACCCCAGGATGTATTTAGCTACATGCTGGCACTAAGAAACCAGACTGCCCGCTTCAGGAGTCTCGCTCAGGAGAACCTGGAAGCAAGCCAGGAGGATATGAAACGGTGGTACGACCAGAATGCCACTCTGGTTGAGTTTCAGCCTGGACAAAAAGTGTGGGTCATGGCACCAGTGGAGCCTAGGGCTCTCCAAGATAAGTGCACTGGGCCTTTTGAGGTGGTGGAAAGAAAGAGCGAGGTCACCTATCTGGTAGACTTGCAATCCCCCAGGAACCCTTTGAGGGTCCTACATGTCAACCGCCTCAAACCACAATTTGAGCGAACTGAGCTATCCATGCTCCTAGCGACAGATGACGGGGTGGAGGAAGAGAGTGAGCCTCTCCCTGACCTCCTGTCTGCAGGAGAGAAAGATGGGTCGGTGGAGGGAGTGATCCTCTCCCCCTCCCTGACTGAGGAACAGCAGAGGGACTGTCGCCACGTGTTGGGACAGTTCGCCTCGCTGTTTTCCCTGATCCCAGGAGTCACACACCTGTGCACACATGATGTGGACACTGGGGACAGTACACCTGTTAAACATAAGGTTTACAGGGTGACTGACAGGGTCAGGGCTTGCATTAAGGAGGAAGTCTCCAAAATGTTAACCCTAGGGGTTATTGAGCACTCCAGCAGTCCTTGGGCCAGCCCAGTGGTCTTGGTCCCAAAGGCTGCTGCTCCTGGTGCCACTCCAGAACTTAGGTTCTGTGTGGACTACCGGGGTCTCAATGCGGTCAGCAAGACTGAGGCACACCCCATCCCCCGAGCTGATGAGCTCATTGATCGGTTAGGAGCTGCCAAGTACCTCAGTACGTTTGATTTAACATCTGGGTACTGGCAGATTGCCTTAACTGAGGGGGCAAAGGAGAGGTCAGCATTCTCTACCCCAGATGGGCACTTCCACTTCAATGTGATGCCCTTTGGGATGAAGAATGCCCCTGCCACCTTTCAGAGGTTAGTCAACCAGGTGTTGGCAGGACTGGATGAGTTCAGTGCCGCCTACCTGGATGACATTGCTGTGTTTAGTTCCACATGGGAGGAACACCTGCAACACCTCTGGAGAGTGTTAGAGGCCCTGCAGAAGGCAGGCCTCACTATTAAGGCGAGCAAGTGCCAAATAGGGCAGGGTTCTGTGGTGTACTTAGGACACCAGGTGGGGAGTGGCCAGGTGGCACCCCTACAGCCTAAGATTGACACGATTCTGGCTTGGGAGCCTCCCAAGACCCAGACTGAAGTGAGAGCCTTTTTAGGTCTCACAGGATATTACCGGAGGTTTGTTAAGGGATATAGTACCATTGTTACCCCCTTAACTGAGTTGACTTCTAAGAAGCAACCCAAGAAAGTGATCTGGACAGAGGCTTGCCAGAACGCTTTTGATGCCCTGAAGGCTGCCATGTGCACAGCACCTGTGCTACAGGCACCTGACTACTCCAAGGAGTTTGTTGTGCAAACAGACACCTCAGAGCATGGTATTGGAGCAGTACTCTCACAACTTAATGAAGAGGGCCTAGATCAACCTGTAGCCTTCATTAGCAGGAGGTTACTACCCAGGGAACGTAGGTGGAGTGCCATAGAATGCAAAGCGTTTGCTGTGGTCTGGGCACTGAAGAAGCTAAGACCCTACTTGTTTGGGACTCACTTCCGAGTTCAGACCGACCACAGGCCCCTCAGATGGTTAATGCAGATGAGGGGTGAGAATCCAAAACTGTTGAGGTGGTCAATTTCCCTACAGGGGATGGACTTTACGGTGGAACATCGTCCTGGTACAGAGCACGCCAATGCTGATGGTCTGTCCAGGTTCTTCCGCCTTAGTGATGAGAACTCCCATGAGGTTGGGTAGTTGCTCCCCACTTTTAGCTGGGGGGGACATGTGTTAGACGTTTCATCCTTGGCGTGGTCTCCCTTAACTTTTTGCCTCTGTTCCCCAGGTTGTTGATGTGTGCTGGACTCTGATTTTACTGTTTTTGTTACTCTGGGCACTTTACCACTGCTAACCAGTGCTAAAGTGCAATTGCTCCTGTTTAAAGTGTGTACGTAATTGGTTCTCCATGATTGGCATATTTGTTTTACTGTTAAGTCCCTAGTAAAGTGCACTAGAGGTGCCAGGGCCTGTAAATCAAATGCTACTAGTGGGCCTGCAGCACTGGTTGTGCCACCCACATAAGTAGCTCTGTAATCATGTCTCAGACCTGCCACTGCAGTGTCTGTGTGTGCAGGTTTAACTGTAAATTCGACTTGGCAAGTGTACCCACTTGCCAGGCCTAAACCTTACCTTTTCTTACATGTAAGACACCCCTAAGGCAGGCCCTAGGTAGCCCCAAGGGCAGGGTGCAGTGTATGGATAAGGTAGGACATATAGTAATGTGGTTTATATGTCGTGACAGTGAAATACTGCCAACTTCGTTTTTCACTGTTGCAAGGCCTGTCTCTCTCATAGGATAACATGGGGGCTACCTTTAAATATGATTAAAGTGTAGATTCCCCTAGAGAGTAGATGGACATGTGGAGTTTGGGGTCCCTGAACTCACAATTTAAAAATACATATTTTAGTAAAGTTGATTTTAAGATTGTGCGTTTGAAAATTCCACTTTTAGAAAGTGAGCATTTTCTTGCTTAAACCATTCTGTGACTCTGCCTTGTTTGTGGATTCCCTGTCTGGGTCAGTTTGACAGTTGGGTTGTTTTTCCCCTCGCACTAGACAGTGACACAAAGGGGGCTGGGGTGTAACCTGCATTTCCTGATTAGCCATCTCTGCTAGGAGGGAGGGGTGGAGTGGTCACTCCCATCTGAAAGGACTCTGCCTTCCTCTGACAATGCCGGCTCCAACCCCCTGCTGTGTGTCTGAGGCCTTGCCTGGGCAAGGCAGGATTTCACAAGTAGGTGTGAGTCCCCTTTGAAGAAAGGTGACTTCAAAGACTAAAATGGGTATAAGAAGGGCTCCCAAATCTGCAGACTTTAGAAACACTTCTGGAACCAAGAGGAACCTCTGCCTGGAGAAGAGCTGATAGCTGAGGAAGAAGTGCTGCCCTGCCTGTGACTGTGCTTTGTGGAGCTTTCCTGCAGTGCTGCTTCTGCCAGAGTAAGAGGGCAAAGACTGGACTTTGTGTGCCTTCCATCTTGTGAAGAAATCTCCAAGGGCTTGATTTAGAGCTTGCCTCCTGTTGTTTGAAGTCTCAGGGACAGCAAAGACTTCTCTCTGCCAGCACCTGGAGTCTCTGGAGAGACTCCTACTCTGACAAGTGGTGCCCTATCCAGTCCCTGGGCCCTTGAAAGGAAAGCTGGTGGAAATCCAAGGAAATCGACTTCGGACGACTCCGGACCGACGCCGCTGCTGAATCCGGTAACGCCGCCTGCACCCGACGCCGTGACCTTCGCTGGAAAGCGACGCTCTTCGCAGCCCGACGCCGCAGCAGCCCCGCTGAAGTCCGCGACTCTGTGGAAGTCGCCGCACCACGTCGTGACCGACGCCGCTCGAAGTGCACGGATTCAACGTTTCGCACAGACGCCGCGATCCCCTACTTCGCGCATCGGCTTGTTTCCACTCTTCACCAAAGGTACTGTACTTGGGGGTCTACACGACTCCGTGTCCGGCGCCTCTGGTGTCGGCTTGTTGGGAACGACTCCGTCACGACGCCGTGTTAACATCTCATCGAAGCATTTTTGTTTCTAAGCGCTATTTTTGAGTTTAATCTCTAAAAATTCATAACTTGACTTGTGTATGTCGGATTTTTGTCGTTGTGGTCTTGTTTTGTTTAGATAAATATTTCCTATTTTTCTAAACCGGTGTTGTGTCATTTTGTAGTGTTTTCATTAAGTTACTGTGTGTGTTGGTACAAATACTTTACACCTAGCGCTCTGAAGTTAAGCCTACTGCTCTGCCAAGCTACCAAGGGGGTAAGCAGGGGTTAGCTGAGGGTGATTCTCTTTTACCCTGACTAGAGTGAGGGTCCTTGCTTGAACAGGGGGTAACCTGACTGTCAAGCAAAGACCCCATTTCTAACAAGCATGTTCCCCCGGGACATCCCATTCCTGTCATAGTTAATATTGTTAGATTGCCCCTTTTATCTGCAAGGCCTGGATCTGATCAGCACATGGATGGTTCCTGTATGTACTGGAACACAATAGCAGAAACCATGGAAAAAATGAATGCAGACCGGGTGGTGCATGCCGTGCAAGTAGTTCAATGCTTCAAGCACTTCCATCCATAACTTTTCACCTCTTTCTGTAAGTGGCATGGCTATGCCTTGACCTAGGTCCCAAGCTTGTTATTCTGTAGGAACACAAGTTGTACATCATTCACGAGACCGAATAAGGGCAACATCATTTTCAGGATTCATCTGCTACCATTGAGAAAAACGTATATACTAGCATTTCAGGGTCGACAGCCCCTCTCTGAGGCCAAGATTGATTTGCATTCCATTGACCCCTGCATGTAATGGCACAGGCATGGCAGGAAACAATGGAATCTCTTTTGGGCTGCTTGTTTATTAGGTCATTGCCTAATGGGATTCAAGAAGCAGCTTTAAGGTTTATCGATGTGCAATTGATACAAAGCCTGTTCTGTGACTATATCTGCGCAACAGACTTCCTCTGCAACCCTCTCACAGGCAGATCCATCTCACACCTGTATAACCTGATATTCTGCCTCCACATTGATTTTTGGGTAAAACCCATCTGGTAAGACTGCAGAAGCCTGGCCAGTGTGCTTATGAACGGCAGGGAAAATGTTGTTCTCTACTGCCAATAGAGAGTGATACATACAAACGCAACCCGCAAAGTATATTTATGAAAAGGAATGAATGAACATGGTGTGTCCATGGCATTACGATACCCTTTGAAGGTTTCTGACAACTTCAAACACAAAAACAGTGTGTCTTGAACATTTGCAGACACAATGCAAGGGCTAACCCTTCCCCCTGCTATGAGATCTCTACTAGCCAATTCCATTCCTGTAGAAATCTGAAAAGTTGTCTCTTTTTACTAAAAGAGTTATTTTTCTATTAGTTCAGCTCTGTTTAACATGAGATACCCCTCTGGTTGTTGCCACACCTCACAATGTTTTTACACTTTTCTTGGAAACGAAAGGCTTGAGATTTATGAATGATGCATACCACTTTGGAATAGAGTCTGTTGTTCATCAGAAAGCATTTTAAGAATCAAAAGACTGATATATGTTGCTCTCTTCTGTAGTAATGAGTGGTATGCCTCGCTTGAGACTATAATTACAACTCTTGAAATATCATGGTAGATTTAATAATAGCAAAACTACACCTTCCTAGACAATATTTGGTGAGTAAATATATAATATCACAATATATCTGTTTATAGATATTTAGGGGGCTGATTTTATGGCATTTTTATTTTACTGCAAAAAATACAGGAGTGGGTGTGGAAGCTTTTGGGAGTGTCCCCTTCAAGATAGTATCACATTCTGCTGTTAGTTAGAGATGCCAGAGAAGATTTAATAAAAAATGAGTTGAAAACGATAATGGGTTGACATGAAATGGTAGCTCTGAAGATTCCTAGTGTGTGTGCGTGTGCTGAGATGTCTTGTTCACTATAGAGTACCTCAGGATAGGATGACAAAACCTTTCTTTGTATCATCTCCCCTTTGGATTTTATAAAACTGATTCATCTTCACAAATGGGCATCCTCGAAGCACAGAGATAGGTATGCAGTCAGCTTACTTGGATCAACAATTAACAGAAACCCGGCTGTTATCATATACATATAAAAGGGGAAGATCCTAGGGAGAGACTAAGATAAGATGAAATATCACGTTTGCATGTTTAAGTAACAAAGCCTGATATTGCAGTCCATGGAGCCCATAATGACTGGTGTGGAATGTTAAGTACCCAAGGTGAATCAGTTTTTCTACCATTGTACATTTGGGGACATGGATTCCAATGGAGGCCCTTACACCATTGCAAGTCGTTACAATCCAGTCTGAGTGTAAGTTTAATAAACTCTAGCTTTCTACGCCTTTGACTAATTAAAGGTTAAATAAATGGAAATACCTGCCCCTCACTGTTGCTGAAGCAAATATTCTTTACCCTAACGGCTTTTTAGAAATCATCTGGCAGCCAACATTTCACCCCTAAAAGGCATGTACTGTCCTCTGCACATTATTTAGTGAATGTGTTCCGTAGTAGACTTCTGTTTACAGGAACTTCATTATCAATGAATTGCTTTGTAAAAATTACTGTATTTCAGTACAAGGCACTACCATATGAAATATATGTGTGGGAAATGGCTAGCCCAGATTCATATCTCAAACTAGGCTGAACATTCAAGCATGAATAACATGAGGCCTGAAAGTTAAGGAGCTCAAATATCATGAATACAAAATGTCTTGAAAGGCCATTTTCATGGTCCCACTTGATAGATAGGCTGTGACTAACTATTACATAGAATATTACTTAGAATTAATCCGCTGGAATTAACACTCTGCTGTTCAGATGCAACCAGAAATTGCAAGATGATTTTTTCACAATATTTTGATTTCTTTTTCTTTTTGGAAGTGGTGGCATGCTCATACATGAGATCATAGTGGAGCTGGTGGCTCAGTGGACTAATGAAACCCCTCCCTGGAGATGCTTTTAACCCTGTGGGTGATTTGCATAAGGTTGTCTCTTCTCTGAAGTGGCGTTGGGAGCAAAAATCAATGATTGATTGGAATGAGGCCAAACTGCATACTAGTCATGGAGAGTAATTGAAGCATTCCACCCATCACTTTTTTCTTTTTCTCAGTTTGATACCATGGTCACAGGTTTGAATCCCATCTGATCTATTAAACCTTTCATCCAAGTTTGATATGGGTCATTCATTATCCATCAATAGTGCTAAAAGTTCCATTTGGGGGTGAATGTGTGCTCTGCAGATACACTTATATCAGAAATATGCTTTCGTGACGTTGGTCAGCTGATTCAGGAAAGCAGGAAATGGAGCAGCTGTCATAAACAGGTAGCTTTTCTAAGGAAATCCCTCACTTCACATACTAAAGTTATTACGGTGTATGAACTGAAAAGGTTTCCTGCTGGGCAGTTGTATACCTGATTGCTCTCATTTGGAATTTGGGTTGAAGAAATAGAGGTCACACTGTCCTTCCCATCTGATTGCTCGTTGAGTCCCCTACATTACACACATAGGGAGGGAGAACTGAAAATTCAGTCTACCCAAGCTCACTAACATAGAGGACCAAGAAACAGCACTCTTAAAAGGCTCTACCTTGAATGGAAAAGAGAACATCTGTGGACGTGCCACTACTAATCCCTGTAAATAAATCCAGAGAGATGGCACAAGGATAATTTGACCAACTAGTCAGTCGTCATCTTTGTGATGAAGAAACATCCGGTGTTGATTTACTAAAAAAATAGTACACACAGCTGCGCTACAGTGTACTGGTGGAGAGAGAGCAGCACAAAGTTGTGTGTACTAAGATATGGTGTTGCTTCTTTCTTCCCCATCACTAGCACGCAAACAGGAAGTCTAGTGCCACGTACAACTTTACACTATAGGAACAGGAGTGCGTCTGTGTGTGATATTTAGCTAAGGCTCTATGCTTAGAAAAACATTTAACCTTCTTTTCACACATTAGAGGTGTGCTGTACAGTGCAGCACACGTGCAATATGTGAAACGTTAGGAGAAATTAAAAGATCTGTCCTAATTAGAGCTTCCTCATGGAATTATGAATTTTGAGTCAGAGTCATGTGTAATAATTTTAGTGAATAGGGCTTTGCATCAAATACCATGGTATGACCCCTAGAAACAAAGTAGTTCAAAGCAATGTGTGCGTTACTTTAAGAGCTACATACATTGCCGAGCAGAAAAGTTGTGGTTGGAAAGTAAATACTATATAAACTCTTCCGTCATTTTGTGTGACTTGTCAATGGCGTGCAGTGTCGGTAAATTTGCACCTGGTGTTATATTCCATGAAGCACAGGGCATCCAGCCTCACCTTCAGCATGGCACACTACTATCCTTCCCCATGACAATCATCTAAAACTACCGTAAGATCCCACTTCTAGCTCAAAAAGAAGCTGAAGTTTTCAAACAAAGTGCAAAAAAGGAACATCCCTGTGGTGAGTGGAGAGTCAATCTGTTTTGGAGCAGGGGGAGCAACCACTTTGAGAGAGTAAAAAACAACTACGAGTCAGTATGTTTCACATGACTATGAGCCCAGGTCGAGGAAGCAAGTAAAATACTAGGTCGACTCAAATGAGAGCCTTGCTCACCTTTAGAGTATTTGTCAACAGACGAGACAGTCGACAGTTCTCTGTAAGTTTTTACATCCCTTATTAAATGTGCTCACAACGTCTGACCACCTCTGATCACACTTTGCAGTTCTTCATTGCTCTATATTCTAAATTAATTATAAACATTTTATTCCATGTGATTTTTTTGCTTGACCTTGGGGAAGTAAATACATTATTTGTGATTTTGTATCAATACCATGCTTGCTCTGTCAAGATGACAATTTGTCTGCTACTTCTATCATTGGCAAGTCACGTAAGAGAACAACTAGAAATCTTGGCCCATATTTATACTTTTTGACGCTAAACTGCGCTAACGCAGTTTAGCGTCAAAAAATTTTGCGCCGTCTAACGCCATTCTGAAGCGCCATGCGGGCGCCGTATTTATGGAATGGCGTTAGACGGCGCAATCAGACCGGCGCTGCCTGGTGTGCGTGGAACAAAACCACGTAGACCAGGCAGCGCTGGCGTTGGGAAAAAATGACGTTAGGGCGTCTTAAAATGGCGCAAGTCAGGTTGACGCTAAAAAATCGTCTTAACCCGATTTGCGCCATTTTTTCGACGCCCAGACGCCATTTCATGACTACTGTCTTAGTAAAGACAGGAGTCATGCCCCCTTGCCCAATGGCCATGCCCAGGGGACTTGTGTCCCCTGGGCATGGTCATTGGGCATAGTGGCATGTAGGGGGGCACAAATAAGGCCCCCCTATGCCACAAAAAAAATAAAAAAATTAAAAAAGTTATACTTACCTGAACTTACCTGTACTTCACTGGGATGGGTCCCTCCATCCTTGGGTGTCCTCCTGAGGTGGGCAGGGGTGGCAGGGGATGTCCCTGGGGGCAGGGGAGGGCACCTGTGGGCTCATACTGAGCCCACAGGTCCCTTAACGCCTACCCTGACCCAGGCGTTAAATTCAGGCGCAAATGCGGGTTTTTTTGACCCGCCACCTCCTGGGCGTGATTTTTGCCCGGGAGTATAAATACGACGCATTTGCGTCGCCGTCATTTTTTTAGACGGGAACGCCTTCCTTGCATCTCATTAACGCAAGGAAGGCGTTCACGCAAAAAAATGACGCTCTTTCTTCATACTTTGGCGCTAGACGCGTCTAACGCCAAAGTATAAATATGGCGTTAGTTTTGCGCCGAATTTGCGTCGAAAAAAACGACGCAAATTCGGCGCAAACGGAGTATAAATACGGGCCCTTATGTTATGCACAGTGTCAGACTAGGACAGGAAATAGGCCCAGGCATCAAAATAAAAGTGCCCCCCATTAGCGAATCCAGGAGCATATTTACAAGCCCCATACGCCGCTGATGCATCACTTTTTGTGACGAACCTTCAGTGCATAGTGCAGACCCATATCTATAAGGCCACGCAAAACCACTTTGCATGGCTTTTTGTGGCCTTGTAGATACGGCTTAAGGCAACACAGCACAAGTCACTGCATTGCCTTACACTCCTTCAGGGAGGCGTACCATGGGCGTTGTGGTGGGTGTTCCCATGCAACACCTATGGGTTTTTACACATTCCCAGATTTACAACAATCTGTAAACCTGGGAATGTGTTAAAACTGTACGCCTCCCGGGGGCAGGCGAAACATCTTTATTTCTTCGCGTTGTTTACACTTTCTATATGTGCTGCATTCTGCAGCATACATAGAAAGAGGAAAATGCCTCTCTGGATTGTTTTTGTATAGGAAGGTGTCCTTTCCTGCACAAAAATAATCCTGCTGACAACGCAGACTCCCTAGCACCATGGTGCAAGGGTGCCTGCGTTGGTGCTAGGCAGCAGTTTGTGAGTCAGCACAGGGGGAAAGAACAGAAATTTACCATATCTTGTAAATATGGAGCATTTCTGCCCTTTCCCTTTGGTGTCCTTTGCTGGGCTGCCCTGCGCCAGGGGGCTTGAAATATGCCCACAGATAGCTAGAAAAGTGGCTGACATTTGCAAACCAGGCCAGTTCTGTACTTGTAAAGACACAGGACCTCATTATGACTTTGGCGGGCGGCGGAGGCCGCCCGCCAAAGTACCGCCGTCAGAATACCGCTGCGCGGTCAAAAGACCGCCACGGTAACTCTGAGTTTCCCGCTGGGCTGGCGGGCGACCGCCAGAAGGCAGCCCGCCAGCCCAGCGGGAAACCCCCTTCCACGAGGATGCCAGCTCCGAATGGAGCCGGCGGAGTGGAAAGGGTGCGACGGGTGCAGTTGCACCCGTCGCGATTTTCAGTGTCTGCTATGCAGACACTGAAAATCTTGGTGGGGCCCTGTTAGGGGGCCCCACGACACCCATCACCGCCAACCAGGTTCTGGCGGTCAAAACCGCCAGGACCAGGCTGGCGGTAAGGGGGTCGGAATCCCCATGGCGGCGCTGCCTGCAGCGCCGCCATGGAGGATTCCTCAGGCCAGGGCTTTTCTGACCGCGGCTTTACCGCCGCGGTCAGAATTGGCCTGGATGCACCGCCAGCCTGTTGGCGGTGCATCCGCGGTCCCCGGCCCTGGCGGTCCATGACCGCCAGGGTCGTAATGACCCCCACAGTGTATAGGTATTTTGAAAAGCATGGGAGACTGCATGTATTTTACTTTGCTGCAGGCAATGCTTTTGATAATATCAGGTAAATCAACAGCAAAAACCGGCCCATCTGGCCATAAACAGGCCAACAAACAGCTAAAAAACATGGCCCACTTGCTAGACAAGCACACCATGCACTGCCTGATTGCCCTATAGGCCAGTCCGACACTGGGCATGCATCACTCTTTGTCTGATCCACGGAATGGGACCCAAAATTGTCTTTTCCCCCATCCTATCATATAAATCGAAATGTGAACATGTTTGTATATTAAATAAAATTGTTTGTTGTACTAATGATAACATTTTTTTGTGGTTCAGCTTTGATGTTGTTACTGGTGAGATCAAGAGTGGTGTCATTCACACTAAAAGCTTTGGTGGAAAGTGCAGACTGGTCTTTAACGGAGACACTCGGCAGTACTACAGACTAAGTGAAAGCGTGCTTGCATATACCTTTCAGGTACTTTACTTTTAGTGCTGTTTATCTAAATTATTTATTTTTGTAATAAACACTGTAGACTGATATTTCTGTGCACTATGTAGACCAATGATCTATTTTTTCTTTTAAATGTTTAATAAAAAAATAGCAGGCAATGGATAAAAACATACATTACATACAAATTTATTGATGTTTTAGAAGAATTTAATAATGTTTGCATTGGGTTTGTTTAGGTCCCAACTTTGTGTCTCTAAAATATCAGACTTTCACACCAATTTGCTCTTCAGTTTTTAAGGATATTATTGAATAGTTTACCTAGCCAAATAAGGTGCTGAATGGTGTCAATTGTATCAGGTGGTGGGTGTGTTTGGCCATCAGCAGTGTTGTATTCCCTGCTGCTGTTTTACCTGCTTTTCTTTTCCTTCTTTTTTCAACAGGTTGAAGTCAAGAATGATTTCTCATATGACTTCTACAATAGCAGCTGGTATTATTTTAAAACAAGCACAGAACAAGTGAGAACAAATTATGGGGAAAGAAGTGACAGATCCTGGCAGCATACCGACAAAAAGGATAAGGTGGGTGTTTATTTGAGTCATTTATCACAAAAATACTTTGTCCTTTCAAACTTTGTATTGTGATTACGAACTGAATCTGTTTTTCTACTCATAAAAAGAAATGTGAGAAACATCATCCACCTTAACTTGCTGATTTACAAACATGATCACAATACTGGAGAATCCATAATGAATATTATATGCCTGCAATATCCAGAAATGTTATGTATCCTTTAATCAGGGCACTATAATACTGTACAGCCCAATCCATATATGTAAACCATAAGAACTAAAACAATGGCTATTCCTGACCACTCTTCTGCATGTACTAGTGCTTAATTTAGAGAAATTACAGTTAAGCACTCAAATCAGGCCAGCGCAGTTTTTTTCTGGACAATTTGCAGACGCATTTACCACCAGGTGTCATCTGTTGTTAACTATGGTGAGGTATTTTATTTTGTCATGTTCCCTGTAGGAAGCTGGCTCTGTATATACTATACCAAAATGAGGTATAGTGTAAACAAATTTCAGTGGATCCCCAGAGGCTAAAGTACATAATACTAGGGCTCTCTTTTGTGGTAGTGTGGTCGAACAGTTAGGCTTATCAGAGGATAGTGCACAGCATTTGTTGTACACACACAGTCAAGAAATGAGGCACACAATAAATGACTATCTCCAGGCCAATGTTTTTATATAGCAAAAATATACGTTGTTACTTTATTTCTAGAATCACATGGAACTTTCTAGCAGGTAAGCACAGTTGTAAGTTTGTATCAAGCTTATATATCACTTTGTTTAGGTTTTTCAGATAAAACAGTTTACAAGTAAGTAACACTTTTCAATTTCAAAAGTAGACACACTGCAGTTTCTCATAGGAACCAATAGGGTCCAAGATGAGGAAAAGAGTTACCACAGTTTACAGGTAAGAACTTCACTTACAATCCTAGTTTTCGGGGGTTAGTATGCCCACAGGTCAAGGTTCAAGGTGACCCCAAAAATGCACCACCAGCAACACAGGGCCGGCCAGGTGCAGAGGTCAAAGCTGTGTCGGGTTTTTAATGGAATCCTATGGAGACGGGGGCACTCTGAAAGAAATCAGTTTCAGGTAAGTACCCATGACTTCAGGGCACAGACCTGGGGCGCTTAGAGGAGCATCGGGGGGGCACAGGTCAGCATGAAAGATGATTCAGGCTGGGTCCAGGGAGTCAGCTGCTGAAAACAAAAGACTGGACAAGTAGGAGAGGTGCCCACTGGACATTGCTGTACCATCGGTCGGATTCCCCAAGGCCAAGGGGCTGCGGGTGCAGAGGTGTCTTTAGGCATTGGGAATCTTCGTTGGATCTGTTTGCGGTCAGGGGGGTCCTCCTGATTTAGCCTGCAGATGTCGTCATGTTGGCCAGAAGGGGTCAACCCAGGGTGGACTCGAGGGCAGAATCACTGGAGGACCTTTCCTGGACTAGTGGGACACCTGGACTCGGGCCGTGAGCGTCAGGTGGAGAGTGGGAAGGGCTCGTGGTTCTGGAGTCCTTCTTGGATGTTTCTTCTGGACAGTTCCGCTGTCCTCAGGAGTTCTGAGTCCTCTGGTGGGCAGGCAGTCCTCTGAGGGTTTGTCAGTGGTCTTGCAGGAGGCGTCACCTTTTTGTAGCAGGAGTCTTGAAGCTGCAGACAGGCCAGTAGGGCTGAGGCCAATGCAGTTGTCATCTGGAGTCTTCACTGCTGGGGTCGGTTTTTCAATCCTTCTTCTTTTTGAGGTCACTAGGAATCTGAAGAGCAAAGTTCAGATGTTCCCCTAAATACTAGGTTTAGGAGCGTTACAGGGGTCAGAGGGCAGTAGCTAATGGCTACTGTCCCTGAGGGTGGCTAAACCCTTCATGTCTACACTCCCTTTGCGGAGGGGACACATTCCTATCCCAATTGGCTACTCTCCTCCAAAGCTAGATGGAGGCTATTCTCCTCCAAAGCTAGATGGAGGATTCTGCAAGGAGGGACTCCCTTCAGCTCTGGACACCCAAGGGGTGGTCCCAGCTGCAGTGGTCACTCCTCCTTGTTTTTCCTAAGTTTCCCCTTGGACCTGCTGCCAAAAGTGGGACTTGGTCCGTGGGTGGGCATCTCCACTAGCTGGAAGCCTGGGGCAGTGTAACAGGAGGCCTGAGCCTTTGAGGCTCACCGCCAAGTGCTGCAGTTCCTGCAGTGGGGAGGTGTGAAGCACCTCCACCCAGAGCAGGCTTTGTTCCTGACCCCGGAGCGCACAAAGGCTCTCACCCATTGGGGTCATAAACATGTCTGTTAGTGTCAGGCTGGCACAGACTGGTCAGTCTTAAACTAAAGGATTGGGTGGAATACAGGGGGCATCTCTAAAATGCCCTCTGTGTGCATTTTTCAATAAATCCAACACTGGCATCAGTGTAGGTTTGCTGAGCTGAGAATTTTGATACCAAACTTCCCAATCTTCAGTGAAGCCATCATGGAGCTGTGGAGTCCACAATGACAAACTCCCAGCCCATGTGCTCAATATCATCACACTGCACTTACAATGTCAAAGAATGGACTTAGACACTGTAAGGGCATATTGCTCATGCAGCTCTGCCCTCATCTAGGGTGTAGTGCACCCTGCTTTAGAGCTGTAAGGCCTGCTAGAGGGGTGAATTTCCTATGCCACAGCCAGTGGTTTGTGGGCATGGCACCCAGAGAGGGATGCCATGTCGACTTACCAGCACACACAAGCTGCAATGGCAGTGTGCATGTGTTTGGTGAGGGGTCCCTTAGCTTTGGCATAATACATGCTGCAGCCCTCAAGGACCCTCTCTGGCCGCAGGGCCCTTGGTGCCATTGCTATCTTTTACAAGGGACTTATCTGTGTGCCAGAGGTGTGCCAATTGTGGAAACAATGGAACAGTTTTAGGGAAAGAACAGAGGTGGTGGGGCCTGGTTAGCAGGATCCCAGCCCACAATCAGTCAAGTTAGCATCAAATATCAGGCAAAAAGTGTTGCAGTACTGCAACAAAGGGCCAGTTTCCTACATTCCCCCAATTTTCTTCTGTTCTAATTTTGCTGGCTTTAGAACTCTGTGCACTTTACCACTGTTAAACACTAGAAAAGAGCCTATGGGGCTGATTTAGAATTCAGCGGATGGGGTTATTCCGTCACAAATGTGACAGATATCTCGTCTGCCATTTTATGATTCCATTATATCCTATGGAAATCGTAATGCAACGGACAGTGTATCTGTCACGTTTATGATGGAGTAACTGGTCTACCAAACTCTAAATTTGGCCCTATATTTCCCCAAAACAGGCTCTGTGCATTGGAAATCCCTCTTTAGCATACTTAACTTCCCTGTAATTTCATTGTAAATTGTGCATAAAATAGATCTACTGCATGGAAATCTATAAACCATATTTAGGCAGCAGTGTGTGGCACAAAATGTCATGGCTGCAAGGAGCTAACCACTCTGCTCTGGTTGCAGTGTAAATGCACCAAAGGAACACATGGAATGGAAAATCGCCTTTGCTGTGCATGAAGGACTATTTGTATGTATTCGTAAGACACCCCTAAAGTGTTTCTTGAAATCCACAGGACTAGGCGATAATATGTATATTTTAAAATAGGGCATACTATGTAATGAGTTGTGTGTGCTGTCATAGTGAAATACAACCTAAAAGCTAATTGCTCTGTGCAGGCTATACACATTTTTTCCATGAACAGACTTAGGTGTGAATATTCCCTGGCTCAGAAGATAGTAGCCTGCCTCTTCACCCAGGAAAGATAGAGTGTTGTTAACTACTACCCGTAGCCGGTATAAGCTATCATGGAGTGTTCAGGAACACCTGACAGTGCAAAGAACAGCCTTGATACTTATTTTCAGTTGGTCATGCCACACCTTCTCCTGCTAATCGCTAGGATCCTCTTAGACAGTGAAGCTTCAGACGCAGAGTGCAAGAGAACCAGTTTGGACCTCTTCAGGCGTGAGTAAAGCTCATCTGAATAGGAGAGTGACTAGGGAGTGGAAGAGAGGCGATTCTGGTGGCCTTTATGGGGTTTTCATACACAGGCTCCCGAGTAGTTTTACAGTAAGGTAAAATCATGGCACTGCAAAAAGAAGATGGGAATAGTGTGAGGACTGGGAAGGGAACATTTTCCTATCACTGGCTAGTGCATAGGATAAAACTCACATCTCACTAACATCTCCTCAGGCCGTTCTTTGACTTGGGAAGACTGTAACTGAAGAAGAAAGTTCTACTGGAAGAAAGGACACTTTTGCTTCCTGTAAGAAACAGACTTTTTGCAGGTTTACTCCATCTATTTCCCCCTTTTTTGACTAATAGGTACTGGTGTAATGGCTCTGAGCCCTGCTCAAAAGGACTCAGTGCATGTGCTTTGACCCTTGAAAAGCTGCATGTTTAATTGGCTTGTCCCCAGTAGGCATAGCCTAACATGCTTGTAGCCCCTACCACGTAGTACCAGGGGTACCCATGGCCTTTGAGTTACAGCATCTCCCAAGGACTGAAGCACTTGTAGTGCCACATTGAATGAGACAAGGTAAAATGTGGCTCCTAGTCTGGCCCTGCAGACTTGAATGGCAGATTAAAACTGCTAACTCCTCTTTGCTATTTAAGGTAATGACAAAGCCCATGCCTCTCCTTTTAATTTATTTTTAATATACAGGGTGCTGTACATTTAAATGTGGAAGATGTACCTTTACATGTTCCAGCAGTAAAACCTTTAAATTGTCATTTTTACTGTGGAACGGTTAGTAGCCCCATTGGCCAGTACAGAGTTTCAGGCTGGCAGTGCAGCCCTGCTAACATCTGAATGGGACTACTAAGGTTAGTACAGTTTGGTATTAAAAGAATCAGTGCATTAAATCCAATGTAATGGTTACATTGAATTTAATTTCATTGGTGGGCAAAGTGCAACTTTAGCAGTTGCCACTTTAGTTGGCCAAGGTTTCCAGCGCCTGTTTACTGATGAACGCAGAAAGCGCATTGCGGGTGACTTTGTTTACTTTGTGAACTGCCCATGCCGGCTGCTGTTTTCCTGGCACTATAAAGTGCATTTGGAGCTCTTGCAGCATGGGTGACTTTGTTTACGGGGACTACAAGTCCCAACTGCCTGTGGAGTCTGGAGATGGGGCCATGAACCCATGCACCTGCTGCTGCTTTCCTACCGCTATTCAGCACATTTGGAGCTCCCACAGCATGGGACATATGCAGGCCATGCCCGGGTAAGGCCAGGGGCAGGCCCGTCCTGTGCGAGTCAGCACCGGGAAGAGGCAGGGCAGGGCCACTTCGTTTTGTCCAGCCACCTGGTGTTTTGCTGCCCACCGCGACTTGGTCAAGGGACCCTTTATTGTGCAGCAGACTAGGAGGGTTTGGACTTGTTCAAACTTGGAGTAGAGTTCTTAAAGTGGCTCTAAACCACTCCAGATGGAGGGTGGTTGCTTCGGGAGCTCCCCACTGCCACCAACAGTGTTCTTTTTCTGGACTTGTGAGTGGGAGCTGGGCCTGTCTGCTTGGGGGTTTAGGCATGCTTTTGTGGGGGGACTGTATCAGGAATTTTGCCAAGTGGTTGTGTTTGTGTTGGAGGTTTGTGGGCTTCTAGTTGTTAGGGGGCTGTTGGCTGGATAGAGCTTTCAGGCATTATGGGGAAGAGAAAAGAAACTACTCCTAGTTAGTTGCCACCTAATACTGCTCCTCGAGTCTCCACAATTCAGGGTTTTTAAACCGCGCTGTGGGGGTAGTATCGAAGGAAATTGAGCTGGCTGAAAGAAGGCTGGCTTTAACTATGGACAGCCTTCCTCTCATATCCCCTAGCTGCTCTGGTCACTCTAATTCTCCAGAGAGGGTGGGGGAAGTAGGTAGGTAGTTTATCTGAAAGGGTGTGGTGAGAGACGCCCATGTCATAGTTGAGCTCTCGTTCCTAAGCAAGACTGCTGGTTTAGGGATGACAGCACTTTTGTTTGTAGGCGAATGAGTCACTCCTCACTCCTACAACAAGTCGCAACTGTCAGCCCAACCCTCCCGGCTCACAAGCAGTACCTCACCAAAACTCAGAAAGCAAAGGTGATTTTTGGCAGCCTTATGCATGGACTCTAGATAAGACCTCTCAGGGAAGTCCTGGTGGAACTTAAGTTACCCTTTTCTCTTGTTAGCAACAAGTCTCGTACACACACAGCAGTGAAGGAGATGCAGGAAAGTTTTCAATATATGTAGTGAAAAGACTGTAATCTATGATAAAATGCATGTGCTGCAATGATTAGGGTATTGAACAGTAAAATAAGCAGAATGGTGAAGATGAGAGTTGTGAATTTAAACCCCCCCACCATCTTACAATAAACATGAGATAAAAAATTCCTAACCAAGATAACCTAATCTCTACCCTAGTGAGAGCTAGTTATGATAAACCTAATCTGCAAGTACCATGTCCACGAGAAGCCCCCCAACCCCCGTTACCTTGAAATTACGTCTCTAGGTCAGAATCCTTGGTGACACACAGGCTGAGTTCTGCAGCATGGTGATGTGCAGCATAGAGGACATCTAGAAGGATCCCCTCGGCAGTGTGAGATGTATTTATACAGATCATGTATGATCCCTGACACAGGTATGTTCCTAAACAACTGATAAGGTGGCACACGTCTGGCAACAATTACATAAACAATCTCCAACAAGTGCCTATTATGTTCCTATCACATGTAAGTGAGAAAGGGACATGATGACAATACCTACGGACATCACTGATCATGACGCTAATAACAACGCCTTCTCAGAGTGGCACTGTTAATGCAAATCAAAACATGTTTTATAGAATATAAACAATGGCAGCCAGCTAGAAGAAATGATAAAATAAATGAAATAAAACAGAGCAAGCTAAGTAGGTAAAAGGTCACTAGGTGATGGGAGCACAGGCCTGCAAGCCAGAGGCTAAGCTAAACTCCTGTGTCCCAATATGAAACTAAAATGGACTCACCATACCCTCCGCATAGCCAAAACAAGGATGCTAACTCGCTAGCGAGGGTACATGAGTCGGGTTCGCAGAGGCTATGCCTCCGCCTCCAAGGAGGGGGGGAGGCATAAAGGGTCATCCCCAGGAATTTTTGCCACCATGTACTATTGTTAGCCCCCGAAGCAAGCGGCGGAAACGGGCCCCTGTCCCTAACCAAAGGGGCACTTTAATTAATGCGGTGGCTGAAACTGACCTGCCGGTCTGTTGTCATGCACAGTCTGATCATTTTGTAAATGTTTTTGTGTCTGAGCCTAAGGTCGTATAGATGCTAAATTAGGTCCTATACTGTTCAGGTTGTCCGATATCGAAACCTGAGTGACCTCATTGTTTGACAATACAAAGTGCATACCTCACCTGCGCTATGTAATCCTGCTGTTCCAGCCCCCTCGGTGAATGCTAGCGTGCCCCTGATGGATTCTGTAGTGCCTATTTGTGTCTCTTAGTTTACTACGGGTCCCAAGGTTGTCCCTCCAGTGATCCATGGCCCAGTTGATCCTAGGAAAGGACCCAATTCTTCTGCAGTGGCTTTACACCTTCTTTTAAAACTGGGGTGGTGCTCAATTTGCAGCTGGAAGCAGTGCAGTATGAAGTGGTCCTGGGGAATGTCTCTGGGCTTGTTCCTTCAACCAATGTCATATCGGTGTGCAACTCAAATGACTCTAAGTTGCTCTCATGGAACATCGCAGGATTGACTTCCAGGATTAATGATCCTTCCTTTGTGCAATATGTTAAATCTTAACAGATCATCTGTCTCCAGGAAACCTGGGAGGTGAAAAATTCATTTTTTTAGAATGATATAAAATCTACTTTTTCCCCACAGTACCATCGGATGCTGGGAGAGCTAGTGGGGGTTTCATTACCTTTGAGGCTGTGGAATTGTATGGGCATTTTAAGGACTTGGATTGAAAAGCACATACCATGTAGGGGCTGAAGTTTATATGTCCGGGTTGCCCCCCGTAGTATTGGTCAACTTTTACAATGCTAAGGTTGTGCAAGATGGGGCCTATAGTCTTCAAAGTTTACAAGCAGCATTGGATTCCTTGTTGGTGTTAGGTCTGGGAGGGGAGCTGATAATGCTTGTTGGAGTCCTCAATTGTAATTTTTGTGATTGACCCCTAGAGGTTGATGTATCCAAGCCTAAATGTTTGTTGAATGAGGGGCTTCGTCTGGTTCACACTGGGGGTGGAGGGGCTGAGCTTTATTCTATCTAAGACACCCATAATCGTGCCCTCACTTTGAATAAGCTGGTTAACTCTTCCAATTCTCTGATTTTGCAAACTTTCAAGGGGAGGGGTTGTAGGCCTATTATTGATTTTATATTTGTCTCAGTCCCCCTCTGTTTGAACATTTCATACTTTAATATCATTCATAGCCATTTCAGTGACCATAATTCTCTGTCTCTGGGCATTGAGGGCGTTATTACAGCCAGGGAGCGGCGTGGTTCAGGGGGAACTTTTCTCTGCTGGACCAAGGCAGGAGGGTTAAATGGTTGCATGTGGACCAAGTGTCTTTTGGCACACTGCTATTTTTCTAGCTGTGAGCATGAGATTGCCACTTGTTTGGATCTAGTGCCCCAGGGAGGGATGTTTTGCATGCATTTTCTGTTACCATAAAGATTCAGAATTGTTATCTGTTCTGAGCCTACATTTGCCACGCAGAATCCTAAGTGGTTTGATAAGGATTGTTCTAGGAGCCTGCGTCTGCTGAAGGAGGCTCTCAAGGCAGTTCCTAGGGACAGGACTTTGGTGAACTCTTGTCAGTTGTCATATAAAAAGCCTTAGCCTTCTGTAAAGCTAATCTGAGGGAAAATGCTTGGGAGGAGTTACAGCAGGCATGTGAGTTTAAAGATAGCTCTCTTTTTTGAAGGGTGGTAAATAGGCTCTGTAGTGGGGAGGGCAATGGCCCATTAATTTGCCATCATATCTCAAAACAACAATAGATTGACCACTTTGAAGGGGTGTAAACCTTTGGGGCCAATCAGGGGGGCATGTAGAGGGTAGCTCCAGTAGTAGAGAGGGCTAGTGTGGTGTTTACCATGGAGGAAGTTACTAAGTGTATTTGTGCTTTATCACGTCCGATCCTGAATGCAGTGGCTTGGGATGGCGTGTTGCCCTTGTGGTCCACCATGTTAATTGTATCCCTTTTTAAAAAGAGGGCCAAAAATAACCCCCAGTGCTGTCGCCCCATTCCTTTGATTGATGCAGTCGTTAAGGTTCTAGAGAAGGTTATCTTAAACAGGTTGATGGCATGGTTGGAAACCAATAACATTCTTGGTGAGGTTCAAATTGGCTTTCGCCCGGTATGTTGATTGCGATCAGTGTTTGAAACTTTACTTAACTATCAACTAGTATACGGTCATGCAGTCAGAATTTCTAGATTTCCCATTTATGGACCTTAGGTCTGCCTTCAACAGAGTCAATTGCGAAAAATTGTGGGGCTTGCTTTGCGAGCTAGGGTGTAGATCCAAATTGTCTAACTTGCACTCAGGTTCTTCGGCCTCGGTGTAGTTCTCACAAGGAACCGTTCAAACCAGGCCTTTCCGTACTAGCAGGGGGGTTTGTCAGTGGTGCATGCTTGTGCTATTCCTGTTCATACTCACATTATCAATCTGGAACAAGCCCATTTTTTTTGTCTAGGCTGATTGTCCGAGGGTGGGTCGAAGATCACTTCCGGTATTGTTATATGCAGATGATGCAATTCTCATAGCCCAGACTGCTGTAGGGTTGCAGTTACTCCTGGATAGGTTTGTAGCTTTCTTGTGGGGTTTGAACCTCGCAGCTAATTTTTCTAAGTCTTATGTCATGGTCCTAGGTCTTCGGGCAAACCTGGAGGCCCCTAGTTGAGGGGAGGAGGGTGGAGCTTTTGAAGGCCACAGGGGCCATGGCAAGTTTTGTGAGTAGACTGGGTTCTTGGTCTCCTCTCATTCTGCTCCACATTTATCAGGTCAAATGTGTGTCTCAGGTCCTGTATGGCAGAGAGGTCTGGGGGTATGCAACGATTAATAACATCCATACTGTTGAAAATCAGTTTCTGAGAAGGCTGGTGCAGTTGCCTCACAGTACCCCTGCCTTTTCAGTACATGAGGAGCTGGTTATCAAATATTTAACTGACACGGTTGCCATTAGCCCATTGTTTTGTTAGTTTAGAATCTGGACTAGGGAGAGTCTCAAGCTAAACAGACAGATTCCTGCGGACTGCCTGTCTCTTGAGCACGCAAGCAGAATTCCGTGGATTGCCTATCTGAAAGCTGCATTTTCCTCCCTAGGGCGAGAGGATATATTCCTTAAGCCCCACTCTTTGTCACTCTCTGATGTGCATAAGGTGAAAGCTTTGATTTTAGAGTGGGCTTCATCAGCTAGAGAGCAGGAGCAGCTGATGAAACCCCTGGTGAGGGCACATTTCCTCCTGAAAACTGTTACAGGCCTGGAACCTTACCTCATTCCGGTTTCCAACATGAGGAATAGGTTCAACTTGGCTTTTAATTTGCTGCATCATCTTCTGGCTTCCCCTAGTGGCTGAGCTCATCCGGGGTCGATGTTACGCTGTGGTTGCGACAATAGGTCTTCGCCGGACACTTTGCATTTTGTAATGTTTTGTAATTACTTTAGCTTGCCAAGAAAGAAGTTTATTATCCCTCTGTTGACGTCTTTGAACTTTACCCAAGTCCACCTTGTCTTAATGTATTTGCAGTTGCTACCTAATGTCCATGTTTTACAAGCTGTCTCGTGTATATTACGTGCTGCCGTGAGATCAAGGCGCTTGAGACCAGATTGATTGATGAATTGCTGTTATGATGTTAACCTGTTTTTACAGTTTTTCCAAGTATTTTAATTAATTGTATGCTATGTATTGCCTTAATTGTATGGATTATGTCTTGGCTTTTCATGTGCTCTTTTATGGGTGTTCTATTCAACTTAATAAAAGTTTTATGATGATGATGAGGATGTACATGGGGCTTGCCCTCCGGGGTAGATGTGCTAATGATTCCCAGAAATGAGAACAATTGGGGCCTGCCACTGGAGGAGATATTACATTCCTCATGCAGGAAGACACAAGGTCTTTGCCCATAAGGCAAGCTTCAAAGGTGTGGCCGCCAGTGAACGGCAAATGGGGAATTCTTGGGAGAGGGGCTGCTATAATGTTTAAGGTATATAGGCTGTCACTGAAGCCAGGAGAGGAGAAGCCAGTTGTCAAACCGGTTTTTCCAGGGGTGTGTAGCCTTTTGGGAGTCGCACCTCTGGTGGTGGACCAAAGAGCTCTGAATGTCTTGGGAAGGCTTTTGCCATGTTCGGAGTGGGCAGAATGGTGCATCCTAGGAGTAGCCAGATGCAACACTTCCCAGGAAGTAGTCATCAGGAGGGAGGGAACCTGGTAGCCCTTTGGCTATCAACCGAACCTTGCACTGAGGGCATTTTCTGAAAATAAACAGGTGCACACCTGGCACCCAGAACTCAGATCTCAACTGACTTGTGTGTATATACTGACTTATGGGGCAAGAGTGATGGTAACCCTATCGGTTAATGGGAATTTTCGATTTTATCTCGATTGCTGGGGCTAGACTATGCAAATTCCTCCCACTTGCACTGTGAGCTGAGTCTAATTTGGTTCTGTTCAGGTAACATAAAAAAACGTAGGTAGGAATGCTACAGTCTTTGTGATGGTTATCTTTTAACATGATCCTCTCTGTACATGCTCCTTAATTAGCAAAATATAAAGTAACATTTGGACGTAGTCCGACAACTACTGTATGAAAATGTTTTAGCTTTGACAAAAGAGCACACATGGATTATGTTTTTTACATTAATAGGGTAAGTTGTTCTTTTCATGCACATATAAAGTAGCCAAATCTAGATCTAGACCACATCGGTAGTCAGAAATCTAAGTAAGGAGGAAGCTAGTTCATTTAATTTGGAAGCCACGGAGGTGCTGCCCTGCGGGTTTTGGTCTTATTGTTGATTTTCCAGTACAGTGGAAAAATGTTGGAAAAGTCCAGCTCAATATTAATTATGCTACCAACTACAGATTGAGAGAAATATATGGTACTACTCCACTGGGTTCCTTGTGTTGTAAGCAGGACTCTTTCATGAGTGCAGACAAGTAATAGGTCATGTTCTGCTATCATGAGCCATTAATTTAACATAAAGTTAATAAAAGAAAGAAAAGAAAGCCAAAGCCAGAACCTAATTATTGAAAATGATGGACAAGTCAGAACATTATTTGTCAAAGTTTTTTTAAAAACAGTTGCAACTTATCATGACAATATTCAATAGGTATACAAGTCAAAAATCATTCCATATGTAATCAACAACACTGCCTAGGTATTTATATTTTGTGGCCTCTGTGATATTGTTAAATAGAAATCACTGCATCTAACCCATTAATATTTTTTCCACACATCCAGCATTTCTGGGTATTGAAAGAATGTATATGTAAGAACTGGATTATTATTTGGGATAGGTGGCTACCCATCTCGATGAACAATCACAGCCATTGTCAGAGTGATCCCTCAAAGTCACTAAATTAATCTGAATTCAACTCCAACTTAGCTTTGACATGCAGCAGACTGGCTTATCATAGGGCAACATGTAAAGTATTTATGCAGTACCTTCAGCAAAGTCTTTATCATGTTCCAAGTTGAGAGGAACAAACCTGTCTCAAAGGAAATGTTGGTAGGCTTACAGAAGTGGGGACAGATTTTATCTGCAACCAGGTTAAGAATTTTTGCAGGGCATGGGTCGAGGCAAGAGGCCGAGGAATAATCTGATAGGAGAGTCCTGCCCTCAGCCAAGGAGAATGGGGTAAAACAAAACAAATTATTCAAGAGCTGGTTGAACAACAGAGTTTTTTATCTATGTCGGCAATTTGTCTGACAAATAAAAAGGCTAATCTGTCAAAGAATTCTTGAATGATTTGATTACAGCTAAGAGGATAAAAAAAGAGTTTACCATGTTGAAAATCAGTCTTGAAGAATTGGCTGAATTACAAGTTTTGCAGTTTGAATCTTTTCCGGATTCACATGCTGTGCATTATTCCGCAATCTAGTAGTTATGTCCAGAATTCTCCAATGTATTAGTAGCCCTCGTTCTCTTTCTTGTTTTTTTTTTCTTTTCTGTTGTTGTTGGACATCAACTGTCCCACCATATGATGTCTAATCGAGCAACTCCTGATGTCATACGCCCTTCCCAGAAGCTTCCACATGTGGTCGTCATCTTCAGATTCTTTTTTTCCTGCCATTGTGTCTCAAAGCTTAGTTGAGGACTCCCCGGTCTATTAAAAGAAGAAGTTTGGATGAAGTTTAGTTGAGGAAACACAGAAGAAGACCACTGAAAAGAGGTACGGAATAAGAATTGTTTGAATGTAAACATTTATGCCAAACCAGAGAATGCCCGGACAGAGGGCCCCCTGCTCTGTGTGATATGGAGAAGGCATCATTACAATTCTGATCAAAGTATCACCATGTATGCAGCCTGAAAGACAACCATCAGGTGTGTAACCTTTGTCTTCCACTCAACCACAAGAGCAATGGCTGCAAGGCTTGCGCTGACTTCAAGGCAAAGACTCTGAACGCAAGGGACAAACAGAGGCAGGCAAACTACGCCATGCAGAGGCAGAAAGAGACTCCATTGCTAAACAACCTGGGTTTGTTAAGGGACGACGAGGGTAACATCGCCGAAGAGGTATACAAAGAATTCTTGAATGCCGAAATGAAAATCGTCGATGTTGAGAAGGAACATTGCAAGCACAAAGAAAAACAACCCCAGGTAACACCAAAAAGACAGACAGCGGGAAAGACTTGAGCACCAGACTCTAAATCACAGAAGGCTGCCTCAAGGTTAAAAATCTCACCAAGCGAAGGCAAGCAGAGACTGAAAGAACCCCTCGGGTCCTACTGCAAGGACATCGCAGGCGTGCACACACCCGTAAAGACGATGGCGGTGGAAGGCGACCAAAGTTGAGAAGTTTTGTCTTCGAAAGACGAAGGCGGGAGCTGCGTATGAGTCATACATCATCAAAAGAAGCCTCAATGTCGAAGAGAAAATTGGTGACGAAGTCTGACTAGCCAAAATCGAACAGAAGAAAAGGCTCCTCGAGGCTGAAGTGTCCACAATTTTGTAGAAGAAAAGGGAGTTTGATGCAGTCTTTCGAGAATTTGAATCCCTCCCAAGACTTTGACGGAGAAAGACCAGATTGAATAAGATGTTGAAGAACTAGAACCCCCTATAACATCAGAGTCACAGGAGTGTAGCAGACTGGGCTTTTTGTCCCCCCCTTTATTTGACGCAACTTTGACTAAAGTGCACTGGGTTCCTACTAACCAGGTCTACAGTGCCAGTGTTCTTTCCCCCAAAATGCACAATTCGTCTTCCAATTTGCAACACCTTTGGCATCCCTGTTAGACCCTAGTAAATAGTATGCTAGGTATCTAGGTCATGGGTACCAAAGAGAGTCCCCAAGGGCTGCAGCATGTATTGTGACACCCTCAAGGACCCCTCACCTAGCTCATGCAGACTGCCATTGCAGGCTCTATGGGCCTCATTCCGACCCGGACGGGCGGCGGACGCCGCCCTCCGGGCGGAAACCGCCCAAACACCGCCCCGCGGTCAGAAGACCGCGGGGGGCATTTCAACTTTCCCGCTGGGCCGGCGGGCGATCTGCAAAAGATCGCCCGCCGGCCCAGCGGGAAAGCGCCTTCCACGAGGATGCCGGCTCCGAATGGAGCCGGCGGAGTGGAAGGTGTGCGACGGGTGCTGTGGCACCCGTCGCGCTTTTCAGTGTCTGCTAAGCACTGAAAAGCAATGTGGGGCCCTGTTAGGGGGCCCCTGCAGTGCCCATGCCATTGGCATGGGCACTGCAGGGGCCCCCAGGGGCCCCACGACACCCGTTCCCGCCAGCCAGGTTCTGGCGGTGTAAACCGCCAGAACCAGGCTGGCGGGAAGGGGGTCGGAATCCCCATGGCGGCGCAGCTTGCTGCGCCGCCATGGAGGATTCCCATGGGCAGCGGGAAACCGGCGGGAGACCGCTGGTTTCCCGTTTCTGACCGAGGCGTTACCGCCGCGGTCAGAATGCCCATGAATGCACCGCCAGCCTGTTGGCGGTGCATTCGCTGCCCTCGGCCCTGGCGGATTCAATCCGCCAGGGTCAGAATGAGGGCCTATGTGTTGGTGCAGCTAAAAGTGAAAACACAACATGGCATGCATTCTCTCTGCCATGCTCACTGACACTGCATGCAATATATGTAAGTCACCCCTACAGCAGGCCTTTCAGCCCTAAGGCAGGGTGCATTATATCACATGTGAGGACATACCTGCAAGAGTAGACATGTCCCTGCTGTATCTTGGTCGTTTATTTGACTTAGTAAGTGATCAGGGAAGCCATTTTCGTACATGTGCTGGACTTTGTTCAATACAAGTTCCCGAGCTACCCAATGAAAATGGGGATGTTTGGTATCAAACATCTTGTATTCATAAACCCTCACTAATTCCACTGATGGATTTATTAATACATGCACACAGAGGGCTCCTTAGACGTTCCCCCTGAAAAACCTACTAATTACTAGTGTGCTGGATGACGGGTCTTAACCAACAGCAGACAAGTTTCTGGCCCCCAGTAGTGAGAGCCTCTGCACTCGGGCGGTCAGTATCAAAGCCTACATTGGCAGAGGTGTTACATAGCCCTTCCAACATTAGCATTCCAAGGCAGAGGGCTTCAAAGAGCCTTTGGTACACGATTCAGGCATCCATCAGAGGTGAGGAGATGCTGACCCCCCTAAACCAGGGCCAAATTGGCACCAGGGCAGGTAGGAAAATTAGTAGTCAGAGAGGCGTGTACACCTTCAGGCCAGTTCCACCCCTAAGGTGAGCTGCCTGATGTGAACATGAAATCTGAAAGTCTGCCATCTTGGTGATAGCAGAATTAGGAACTCTGTGACAGGGCTAGAGGGGGCGTAAAGGCTCCAGGGGAAATTAGCCCATTGGCTACTACCCTACACTTCCCTAATACCCCTGAATTCAGTATACAGGGGAACTCCTGACAATAGAAAATCAGATGTGGCGACACAAAAGAAGAAGACGGACCCCGAAGGGTCACATAAGCAGGAACAGATGACCAGCAGCTAACTTAGCCCCTGCCCCACTGGTGTGCCTGCTGTCCTCAACAATTGCGCCAAAGACGATTTGCCCTGAAACTCCAAAAGCCTGGGAAGACTGCAAGCCTTCAACCAAGAACCAGGAACTCCTGTGGAGTAGTGGAGCTGCTCCCCTGCATGCATCCCCAGAAAAACTGCAAGGACTCCAGACTGCTAAAACCCAACACCGGAAAGCACCACTGCACCTCTGCCCCCTAGCCCGATTTGTCACTGTTTCGGGCAGGTCTGATCAGGACTCTGGTTGGGACACCCCTTGAGGTCACCGAATATCCTAAAGAGGTAGTGTACTGCGGCAGAAGAGCAGCTAAAGGCATACACGGAAAGGACAGCTATGGATGGGCACAGCAAACAAGAAAGTAAAAGCAAAGCAACCCTTGTGTGAACAAACAGGAAATGGATTACTAATGGACAAACACGCTGGGGATGTACACAGAGTAAGGTGCAGAACCTCCCACAGTGACAGGGAATGTCAATGCCTCTGTGCAGTTTGCTCTTACAGATAGTCACCCTGCCAGCCCAATAGAAAGGAGGCAGCAGAAGTGATTCTGTCTCTGGACCCTAGAGCACAACAAGGATAGTACTAACATACACAAGACAAGCTCTTGTGGATCCAGCTGGAAACACAGTGGCGATTCCTGGAAAAACAGCAATAGCACACTGTCACTGTTAGGCACGAAGGACAACGTATAACACTAGACAAGGATGGGGGCTGGAATTGCCTCCTGGAAACCAGGAGCCAACCCAAGTACAAAGGAGGACACTATACACTGGTGAAGACTGATAGAACACTTACCAGACACAAATACCGAGAGGAAACAGTAACAGAAGGGGCAAGCTAAGAGACAGAGGCAGGAACTGGGAACAGGCTCAGGTTGAAGCAAAGGCAGGACTAGGATTAGAAAACAGGGTGCAAACTTCTGGCTAGAACAAACAGAGACAGGACTGGGAAACAGAAAGCAGGCTCTGGCTGGAGCAAGCAAGGACAGGGCTGGAATACAGGGAGTAGGAATAAGCAGAAAACTGGACTTGGAAACAGAGAGCAGGTTCAGGCTGAAACAAGGCAGGAACAGGACAGAGAAACAGGGAGCAGGCTCTGGAAGAAACAAACTGGTACAAGGCTAAGAGATAGGGATCAGACTCTGGCTGGAACAATCAGGAGCAGGGCAGAGAAACAGGAAACAGGTTTAAGCTGGAACAGAACAGGAACAAGACTGGAACACCATCCGATAAGGGGTCTATAACACAAAGGAATCAAACTCCAATGCACGACAAAGGATCGTGAGGAAATGGCTGCTTATAAGCAGTTCCAAACTGCAGAAAACCCCAGGTGGAATCACATGACTGGGCAGCACAGGAGAAGTCTCAGGTGTGTGTTGTTTCAGACACTTGCAAGTCCTGGAGGAGTGGATCCGGTGAAAAGGAGCAACTGGACTTCTCCCATAGAAAACAATGGGAAACACAATCCAGGCTTTCCTGACTACAAGGCTGTGCATTATGGGATTTGCAGTCCCAGGAAGCAAATGTAATACTACAAAAGTATGCCATGACGAAAAGAGAAACAAACGGGAGGCAGCAAGGGATGCTAGATAAGTGTTCAAGGTGATTCCCAGGCTTCCGACAGTCCCCTTACAGCGCCACCTAGAAATAGGACGACAGCGTCGTAACACGATTTGAAGTTGACCAATGGGGCAAGCGTGGTCCCCACACCCTACAGAGGTGAAGCCCACTTGCAGTTTGCCAACTGTGGACTTCACAACACCTCCTGCAGCCTCTATGTGCAAGCCCCCCTCTACCGCCAGTGGTCAGGTAACAAAAACCTCCTCTGCATCCATCTGCCCCGGTCCTAGAAAAGAGGACAAAAGGTGTCCCTACTTCTCCGAGCATCATGAGACCTGAGCCCCCTTGTTGGTTCAGCAGGACTGGTCCCCCAGTACCAGCTTACCGCATCTTTCTAACTGGACTGTTCCCCATAGGATAACATTAGGGCACCCAATGCTGTAAAGCACCTCTGCACCCGGACACCCCAGTGCCTCCGGAGGTGACCTGTGGGTGCTGCCTTGGAGCCTGCCCCATACTAACCTTAAGTCTGGAAGATTAGTCCTGTAAGTCGCTGTAGAGTACCTGTATGGAGTATATGCCTTTCTTCCATAGGATAACATTACTGCTTCAGAAATTGCATTCAAGTGCTGATTTTTTCAAACCTCTAAAAATTCTTAACTCAAAACTTACTTACCTGATTGTGATGATCTTGGTGCCTAAAATCATATAAAGATAAGCGTTATTTTTATTCGTTGGCTTGGATCACTTTATTGAGTCATGTGTATCATATATTGACTGTGTGCATGCAGCAAATGTCTAACACTCCTCTCTGATAAGCATAAGGCTGCTTGACCACACTACCCCTAAGAGAGCACCTTAGGATTGCTAGAGCAAGCCCCTGTCCACTTATAAGGGAACCCCTCGACTCTTTGCACAGTATACCTCATATATGTGTACCATATAAAGAGCCAGCTTCCTACAAGGAGGAGAAAGAACAGGAATACTTATTCGACAAAGATGATCTTGATACCATGCGCATGGGTACGTTTTAGGACACGGAAGGGTCGGAGGATAAGGAGATTCAGTGCCAAGACATCAAAACGGATTCCACTGGGGGGTGAATTGATATATCCATCGAGGCCTCGCCTCTGGATGACATTGCAATGTTTCGACAGCTGATAAATAGAACGGCTGAGAAATATAGGCCCTCATTACAACCCTGGAGGTCAAAGACCGCCAGGGTTGTTTTGGCGATTGTACCGCCAACAGGCTGGCGGTACAATTTGCCATATTTTGACCGTGGCAGTAGCGCGGCGGTCACACCGGCGGGACCGGCGGTTTCCCGCCATCATTGTCCCGGCGGTTTCCCGCCATCGTTGTCGGCTATAATCCGCCAGGGCAGCGCTGCTTGGGTAGAGACCGCCATGGAAAGGCTGGCGGGAAGGGGAGTTGCGGGCCCCCAGGCACAGCCCCACCCTGCTTTTCACTGCAGACAGTGACAGCAGACAGTGAAAAGCGCAACGGGTGTAGCTGCACCCGTCGCACGGCCGCAACACTGCCGGCTCCATCAGGAGCCGGCTGCAATGTTATGGCCAACATCCCCGCTGGGCCGGCAGGCGGAAACTCTGTTTCCGCCCACTGGCCCAGCGGGGATGTTGTAATGCGCCCGCTCCGTAGTTCAACCTTGGCGGGCAGCAGTGGTAATGAGGGCCATAATGTGCAACTAGAGGAGGAGCGAACACAAACGTGCTTCCTCCTAGAGATATTGCTGCCTTCTCAAACTAGGAAGCATTTCCTACCAGTGATACCAATCATTCTGGGTCAAGAAAGAGAAGCCTTTAAGGAGACTGCAACTTTCAGGGCAGTAACACTGAGGGCAGAAAAAAAGTACAAACACTCTTCCAAAGACCCTCCATATATAAGAGGAATAGTCCCGGCTGATACCATCATTGCTGCTATAACCAGGAAAAGGGCAAACAAACCAACAACATCCGGACCACTACCAGATGAAGAAAGCAAAAAGATGGACATGGGGTGAGAAAATTTGAGACAGGTGCAGGTACTCAGGGGAGAATAGTGCACTCAAATTCTCTGCTAAAAAGTTACGCATACCAACAATAGGGTGAGATGGCGAAGTTGATGAAGCACCTGCCAGAACAATATCGCAAGAGGGCAGTTTCCCTAGCAAAAGAGGGAAAAACATTGAAAATGCTTGCTTGAAGTAGGTACTAGATGCAGCAGACAGTGCAAGTAGACAAAGGATGGTCAAAACAACGCTGACGTGTCATGCCTGGCTACAGGTGTTAGGTTTCAAGCCAGAGGTACAGGCAAATATAATCAAAATGTCTTTCAATGGGCAACAAGTGTTTGGAAGCATAGTGGATGAAACCCTTCAAAAACTGAAGAAGGATAATGAAACTGCAAAGTCAATGGGAGCCCGGCAATTCAGGGGAAACATAAGGAGAGGCTCAATACCGGTCCGAAGAACAGCAGTCAAAGGAAGTTTCTCAAGTACAACTTTGCATCATGAGTTTCAGGGTGCAAGCCAAACACAGACACCATCACAACAATGGCAGTATCAAACACCAGGATAAAAGCCCTTTCGGGGATGTGCACGATGAAGAGCACAGCCACAAAGAAGATGAGTTGCCTCCTCCAGCAAGTGACTCACCATATCACCATCCTCCCTCACACACAACACCTGTAGGGAGAAGGATACATGATTTCCTTCAGGAGTGTAGAAAAGTGACCTCAGACAATTGGATATTAAACATCATAAAATGAGGATACTGCAAAGAACTGACAAAGACACCACCAGCAAGGGGACGAAAGAGAGTGGTGCACACAAGAGAGGAAACAACCCATCTACTAAAAGAGGTAGAGGAGTTGCTGTGAAAAATGGCAATAGAAAAAGTGCCTGAGAACTAGATCAATTGGTGAAACTACTCAAAATATTTCTTCATTCTAAAGCAGGATGGGACCCTAGGTCCTGAACTGGATCTCTGTTTTATAAAGAAGTTCATAAAAACCCAGATATTCAAAATACACGGAGACTGTACAGCAACTACAGATCTCAAAGATCGACGGGCTTCCATATCCATAAAGATACTACGGGCGTCTCACATATGGGTTGGGGAGCCCATATGGACAGTCTCAAGGTCAGAGGAATATGGAAGGAAAAGGAACCGGTACAACATATTAATGTACTTGAGCTAAAGACAGTGTTCCTAGCCTTAAAAGCCTTTCAGAAAGAACTATAGGGAAAATCCCTACTTGTTCAAACAGGCAATACAGAAACAAGCAGGGAGGAGCGCACTCCTGTGTTCTATCTAGCTCAGGAAATCTGGAGGTGGGCCATGCAGAGACAAATAAACATATCAGCAATACATTTTCCAGCGAAAGACAATGTCAAAACAGAAAAGTTAAGCAGGCAAGCATCATCCTTCCATGAATGGGAACTCAATCAAACTGCACTCAAACAGATATTCTGGCAATGGGAAACATCAGAAATAGATCTCCTCACAACTCCAGAGAACGCAAAATACAAATTCTTTGCACACAGACACACACACCACCACTCCCTATGGAATGCTGTGTTGATAGACTATGTATTACACAACAATATCTAGTGGGTCATCAATACAAAGACATATACTTAACTCATTAGATTTTAACACCACAAAGAAAATATAACAACAAACATTGAGATTCAAAAATATATTTGAATTATTATGAAAATTGAAAATTGAAAGCAGCATCAATTATTAGTCGTAAATATGCTCAAGATGCAAAATGTGAACACATAGTATTAACGGCAGACAAGTGAACAGCGCAAAGTGAAACATGTATAAGAGCAATGAAAAGTGAGTAGGACCAAATTAATAATTACTGAGCATGAATAAGAACAATCCAATATTTAATTACAATCTCATGAAACGATACAGATCCAATGGCCTGCCGGTGTACGTCGATGGCATTTCGACTTTCCTTAGCTCGAGGTCATCATAAGGACCAGAGAAGCACAATTCATATGTTCACTGCTTGGGAGATAAAGAAACAACCTTTCAACTAAGGAAATTTAAAAGAGGGGGCAAGAAGCGCGAAATGTTGTAGTCAGGTCTGAAGAACCTGTAGTGCATCCAAAACATCTGTAAAATGAGAAATGGATACAGCGAAACGCAAGCGTCAACTAGTGTGTGAGAAAAATACCACGAAGCTCAACCACACCGAAAACGAGTACAATTTAAGCAACACTCCTGGTTAATGGTCTAGAAAATGGAGTGAATGGCTCGTACCAATGTCTTGTTGAGGCAGGGGAGTCACCTTTAAGAAAGGAAATGAGTGAGCAGGGAATCAGCCCAGCTGTTTTGGCAGCAGAACGGTGAGAAAATCACGAGACAAAGGGTACTGCTCGGAGAAAAATATGGACGATAAAAGCAGTAAAACCTCAAAGGGGGTGTAATACACAACTAAGGAAAAGAACAGGAGCTGTTGTACTTGTGAGGAGCAAATCACCGCTTACAGCAAAGCTGACTAGCACCGGAATAACTCGCGCTATGGAACACCTCTTGGAAAAGTGGGTATATGACGTAATGGAGCATGTATTACACTAGACTAGTTGTCAGAGGAAAGAATTAGAAATTCTATGAGCTCCAGGTGGATTGTATGGGGAAAAAAAGTATCCCACAAGGTGAATGTACAGGAATATATGCATGCCTGCCTCTGAAAGGAAAAAAAGACAGAGAGAAAGAAAAAGAAATAGAAGAAAGACCTGAAGTTAGATAACCAAAAGTCATTCATAATATTTCTATCTCTACAAATAGGCGTACAATATAACAATAATGTGAGGGTCAATAGCGACCAATAATTACCATAGCAGCTTCGGAGATAATGATGAAATCGTCAAAAGTAAATAACAAAAATGTAAGTAAACAAAACAATTGACGAAAACATTTTCACACAGTTATAGATCATTAACATAATCAAATAGATACAACTCTGGATTACAGCAAAAGAATGGTCAAGCCAGTTAATGCGGGAAACAATTGGTCATGGAGGGGGACCTAAATGGAACAGAGTAGCTTTAGTAATGAGAAACATCAATCATAATCATGCCATTCCAGTCATCCAATGCATTCAATCCATTTATTGACTGTATCGCGGATAGAAATCCAGCAACATTCGCATCGTGTTAAGTCTTCGCCCCTCAGGTGGGTCTGTGGGTTACTCCTGTGGTTTCCCACATCTTGTCGATAGACTGGTCAGGGACATTTGCTTACGCCTTTTCCCCAAGGTAATCAACAAATGCAAACAGTCCAAGATGACACTATTAGTCATTGCCCTTCAACGGGTGAGACAAACTTGGTTCTTGGCCTTAATATAATTAGCACAGAACAACTTGCAGAGATTACAGAGGCAACAAACCCTATCATCTATTCAAGATGGGAGAGTTCTCCATCCAGAACCAGAAGCTTTGAGTGAATTTAGCAGCATGGCTCTTAAAGACTTAGGGCCTAATTGCAAGTCTGGCGGTCACTAAACCGCTAGACTTGCATTAGCGGTCCGAACCACCATGGCTTTGACGGTCTGACCGTCAAATTAAAAGTTTGGCGGTCAGACCGCCAAAAGACCGTCATCTCCACCAGGATCAGTGATCCCAATGGGATGACGGTGGTCTTGGTTGTAATCAGACACAGCGGCATTAAAATCAGCGCTGATGTGCTGATTACAACCATGTTCTCCGTCAGCCTTTGAAAAGGCTATCAGAGAACAAGTGCAGGGGGCCACAGGAGGGGGCCTGCACTTCCCATGCCAGGGATCCCCCTGCCCATCACCCTTGAAATGCCCACTCTCTGCAGCAGTGTGACTGCTGTGCAGACAATGTGCATTTCAAGGGTGCTGGTGCACCCTGCGCGTGGCAGCATTGCTGCTGGCTCAATCATGAGCCGGGAACAATACTGCTGCACCTTTCCCACTTCGCTGGTCAGCCTAGTGGGAAAGTTGTAATGGGGCCAGTGGGGAGACTGCCAGCACCATGGCGGGCTCCTCGTTGGGAGTTTGGGGGACAGATGTTTCCATCTGCCAAACTCCTAATGACCCCCTTAGAGTTTGGACATCTAAGTCAAACAGAAAACACAATGGCAATTCTCAGAAAAGCAAGAAGGCCAACAACAAGAAAGTGGTACATAGCTAAATGAGAATAGTACTCAAGATGGTGTCAAAAACTAGGCCTATTAAAGGAAAATATTAAGAACAAAACAATCCTAAAATACCTCATACGCCTACTAGATTGCAAACTAACATATACTTCACTAAAGGTACATGTAGAAATGATAGTGGCCTACACAAGAGGTCATATAGGTAGGAGCGGCTGCAAAACACCTATAATAAAAAGATATTCGTAGCATGTGTTGGCAGTAAATACATATGCTTAGCAGGCTCCTAGCATTTAGCATTGGACTCGGATGTTTGCAACTTATTTTTCTTCGAAGAGGTCTTTGAAGTTACGTGGTAGGGCGACTCCTCCTCTAGCGTGTACTGCACACGGTCTTTATCTCCTTTGTTAGATTGTTTTTTTCACTATTGGGGTCGGATGTCGATCTCAGAGCTCCATGACCAAAGCTTTGATCCCGGCCATGAGGCCTTATCAGCACCTATTTCTTCGACCTTCAATCTGAAACAGCGACAAATACCTACTGGTTTTCTTCAATGACTTTGATCCACCTGCTTGGGATTGGGCCCAGTTAAGCTTCAATCCCTTTTCTTCCTCCGCCTTCCTACACTCCATGAACTTAGAGAAATGTGAAAGATGCCTTTTTGCTTCTGTCCCAAGTGCTATGCCAAGTACTCAAGGCAGGATCAGCACTTGGTCTGCAACCTTTACCTATCACCTGAACACAATGAGGCCTGGCCTTTTGATCACAGGAAACGCTTCGCTGCCAGCAGAGAGAGCATCGTTAGGCCCTCTCTACCATGCAGGTGCAACAGGCAGAGGATGTGCCCGATATATTCAGCTGTTGGAACCGGAGAAAGAATTTGAAGACGCAGAGGCACAAGATGTGTCCATGGACATTCCCATGCTACTCGCAAGTAGTGTCAACGGTTCCGACTCTGACCCCGATTCTTCTGCATCTCAAGGGCATGTGAGTATACTAGCAAAAGCTTTACATACATCACATACGCCATCCAAGACAGCACATGGCACCTCAGTGTCCTCTGGCCATGGTGGTATCCGTAAAAAGTCAAAGGAGCAGATTCTTGTCCCTCCGCATAAAAAACCCCAGACAGGCATCAAAAAGTCAAAGGCACCAAAAATTGCCTCTTTGCTGGTGCTGAAAACCCCAGCTTCCAGGCAGGAGAAACACCATAAGACCTCAGAGCTGAAAATACCAGGCTCAGACAATTATCTCGGTGCTGAAACAAACTCAGTCACAGAAGACGCCATCATTAATCAAGATCCTGACGGCATCGGAAAAACCCTTGGTGCCGAAAACACCTTCACTGCAGTAGGAGCCTAAACAGTGGTTTGTGGAACCCATTCTCAAAGAACTCTAAGAAAAACTGGACCACAGGCAAAAGACATTATTTATTATCCCGGACACCGGCAGAGTGGTGACAAAACCACCTCTTTCACCAACAGACACACTTCTTAAATGGAAGAAGATTTTTGAGGAGGAGATCATGGGGCCAGATCCACCCATGGCTCCAAAGAAAAAACACAAAGACAGGGGCACTAGCCCTATCTTTTTTCCTCCAACTCCACATCCTTCTCCCGCTACTCCAGTGTCTATCCCTTCTTCTCCTCCACCTGTCCTTCCTATATTGCCACCTGCAATACCACCAGGTAATACTCAAACCCCAGAACACGTGCCCTTAGAGTGCCCATGTGCATCACCTACACCATCGTTAGCAGATGTAATGGACACAGTGGATTTTCAACTTCATGACACCCTATACTTACCAGACCACAGGGAGACCTAGACATTATCCAGGACCCAAGGGATCAGTATGATACAGACCCTATGGACAATACTCAACCTGATTTATACCCCTCTAAAACCTCTCCACCGGATGACACCACAACATACAAAGAGATCATTACTAGAGTGGCACATTACCATCAAGTAGATCGCCACACTTTGCAGGAAGAAGATGATGTGGAAATACTAAGTAGGTCCCATAGGACAGTACAATTGTTACACATGCTTGTAGGAAAGTACCTTCTTGCCTGGCATGCTACCCCCATTTTTACTTGTATGTATGTTTGTTTTTGCCTGTGTCACTGGGATCCTGCTAGCCAGGACCCCAGTGCTCATAAAGTGTGCTCTGTATGTGTTCCCTGTGTGGTGCCTAACTGTATCACTGAGGCTCTGCTAACCAGAACCTCAGTGTTTATGCTCTCTCTGCTTTTAAAATTGTCACTGCAGGCTAGTGACTAATTTTACCAATTCTGATTGGTACACTGGAACAACCTTATAATTCCAGAGTATATGGTACCTAGGTACCCAGGGTATTGGGGTTCCAGGAGATCCCGATGGGCTGCAGCATTTCTTTTGCCACCCATAGGGAGCCCAGACAATTCTCACACAGGACTGCCACGGCAGCCTGAGTGAAATAACGTCCACGTTATTTCACAGCCATTTTTCACTGCACTTAAGTAACTTATAAGTCACCTATATGTCTAACCCTCACTTAGTGAAGGTTAGGTGCAAGGTTACTTAGTGTGAGGGCACCCTGGCACTAGCCAAGGTGCCCCCACATTGTTCAGGGCAATTTCCCCGGACTTTGTGAGTGCGGGGACACCATTACACGTCAATACCTATATGTAGCGTCACCATGGTAACTCTGAACATGGCCATGTAACATGTCTAGGATCATGGAATTGTCACCCCAATACCATTCTGGTATTGGGGTGACAATTCCATGAATCTCTGGGTCTCCAGCATAGAGCCCGGGTACTGCCAAACTAACTTTCAGGGGTTTTCTCTGCAGCTACCTCTGCTGCCAACCCTCAGACAGGTTTCTGCCCCCCTGGGGCCTAGGCAGCCCAGTTCCAGGAAGGCAGAACAAAGGATTTCCTCTGAGAGAGGGTGTTACACCCTCTCCCTTTCGAAATAGGTGTGAAGGGCCTGAGAGGAGTAGCCTCTCCTGGCCTCTGGAAATCCTTTGAAGGGCACAGATGGTGCCCTCCTTGCATAAGCCAGTCTACACAGGTTCAGGGATTCCCCCAGCCCTGCTGTGGCGCGAAACTGGACAAAGGAAAGGGGAGTGACCACTCCCCTGACCAGCACCTCCCAAGGGAGATGCCCAGAGCTCCTCCAGTGTGTCCCAGACCTCTGCCATCTTGGATGCAGAGGTGTGAGAGCACAATGGACACCTCTGAGTGGCCAGTGCCAGCAGGTGACGTCAGAGACCCCTCCTGATAGGTGCTTACCTTTCTCTGTAGCCAATCCTCCTCTGTGGGCTATTTAGGGTCTCTCCTGTGGGTATCTCATCAGATGACGAATGCAAGAGCTCACCAGAGTTCCTCTTCACTTCCCTCTTCGACTTCTGCCAAGGATCGACTGCTGACTGCTCCAGGACACACTTGCAAAACTGCAACAAAGTAGCAAGAAGTCTACCAGCAACATTCTGGCCTCATCCTGACGGCTTTTTCAACTGTTTCCTGGTGGTGCATGCTTGGAGGGCTGTCTGCCTTCACCCTGCACTGGAAGCCAAGAAGAAATCTCCTGTGGGTCGACGGAATCTTCCCCCTGCCAACGCAGGCACCAAACTTCTGCATCACCGGTCCTCTGGGTCCCCTCTTATCCTGATGAGCATGGTCCCTTGAACACAGGAGCTGGGTCAAAGTGTCCCCCACAGTCCAGTGGCCCTTCCGTCCAAATTTGGCAGAGGTAAGTCCTTACCTCCCCACGCCAGGCAGTAATCCTGTGTACTGCGTGAACTGCAGCTGCTAGGGCTTCTGTGCACTTTTGCAAGACTTCCTTTGTGCACAGCCTAGCCCAGGTCCTCAGCACTCCGTCCTGCATTGCCCAACTCACTGAGTTGGACTCTGACTTCGTGGGACCCTCTTTTGTTGTGCTGAGTCGACCGTCGTGCTCAGATCTTCTGAACGCCTGTTCAGGTGCTTCTGCGGGTGCTGCCTGCTTCTGCGTGGGCTCTCCGTGTTGCTGAGTGCCCCCCTGTCTCCTCCTCCAGGGGCGACCTCCTGGTCCTTCCTGGGTTGTGGCAGCACCCAAAACCTTCAACCGCGATTCTTGCAGCTAGCAAGGCTTGTTTGCGGTCTTTCTGCGTGTGACATCTTCTGACCAAAGGAGAAGTTCCTGGCACCTTCAGTTGTTGCAGAATCTTCGGCTTCTTCCACCCGGAGGCAGCCCTTTTGCCCCTTCATCCGGGGTTTAGTTGGCTCCTACCCCCCCGGACACTTGCGTGACTCTTGAAATTGGTCCCCTTCCTTTGCAGTTCCTCAGGGCCAGGAGTCCGTCTTCAGTGCTTTGCAGCCAGTTGTTGTCTTTGCAGAATCCCCTATCTCGACTTTACTGTCTTTCTAGGATAGTAGGGTAACTTTACTCCTACTTTTCAGGGTCTTGTGGTTGGGTATCTTGGACACCCTTAGTGTTTTCTTACACTCCCAGCGACCCTCTACACACTACACTAGGCCTGGGGTCCATTCGTGGTTCACATTCCACTTTTGGAGTATATGGTTTGTGTTGCCCCTAGGCCTATTGTCTCCTATTGCATTCTATTGTGTTATACAGAGTTTGCACTTCTTTTCTAATTGTTTACTTACCTGATTTGGTTTGTGTGTGTATATTTTGTGTATTTTACTTACTTCCTAAGGGAGTATATCCTCTGAGATACTTTTGGCATATTGTCACTAAAATAAAGTACCTTTATTTTTTAGTAACCCTGAGTATTGTGTTTCTTATGATATAGTGCTAAGTGATATAGGTGGTATAGTAGGAGCTTTGCATGCCTCCTAGTTCAGCCTAAGCTGCTCTGCTATAGCTACCTCTATCAGCCTAAGCTGCTAGAACACTTATAATCTACTAATAAGGGATAACTGGACCTGGCACAAGGTGTAAGTACCATAAGGTACCCACTATAAGCCAGGCCAGCCTCCTACAATGCTCAAAGGAATGATTAAACATATGGAGGAACTTTTTAAGCAACTGGTCAAATCTAGAGTAGGCATCCCAAAAATGAACAGAATTTACAGAGCAGGTCCCTCTGACCCCACCTACATCAAGGGTTGAGCGCCCCCTCATTCTTTGATGGTTCACACTGCCAGGAAGAGAGTTAAATCCCAAAGCATGGGGGACGCACTACCAATGGATATGGATAGTAAAAAATATGATGCACACAAGCAGCCAACCACCTATACATAGCCAATTCAGTAGGTTGTACTTTGTCTGTGTAATAGAGTCCAATGGGATGAGATGCAGGAGCTCCTTCAGCATCACACCGGACAGTATCGACAACGAGGAGCGCAATTGGTGGAGGAAAGGAAAATTATTCCCAATGCCACTCTACAATGTACTTTAGACTCAGCTGATAGCAGTGCATGGAAAGTGAACACCAGCATCATTTCTAGATGCCATGCCTGGCTCAGAGTGTTTGGCTTCAAGCCTGAGGTCTAGCAACACTTCCTCAATCTACCCTTTGATGGTGACCATTTGTTTGGGCCACAGGTAGATGAGATATTAGAAAAAAACACACCAACTTCCAAAGCCATGGGTGCATTACAGACTTTCCAACACAAGAGCTCCTTTTGGAGAGGACAGTATAGAGGTGCATCAAGAGCAGGCATCTCTATAGATACAGACAACGCTCAAAAGCAGACAGGTTCTTACCACCCGCAGTACCATAGAGAAATGTACTACAAGTCACAGTACAGAAATAACAGGGGCAGGGGTTGGGGAACTGCCTCCATGACCCCCCCCCCCCACAAATCAGTGACTTGCTAAGCGTACCCAGTCACATCACACACCGGTAGGGGGTTGGCTACAACACTATTACAAACAATGGGCACACTTTACAACTGATCAATGGGCCCTTTGTATCATAAAGGACAGGTACTGCCTCAAACTTTCCACTACCTCACCCAAAAAACCCGCACAAACACAAAATATGTCTCAACAACAGCTTACACTCCTACAAGACGAAGTCCAAGCACTACTTCAAAAAGGGGCTATAGAACCTATCCAACTGCAACACCAGGGACACAGGGTGTACTCTATATAGTTCCTACATTCTATCAGAACATTTTCATATGGTGACTACAAGAGGTAATAACACTGCTACAGCAAGGAGATTTCATGACTGCTATAGACCTCAAAGACTCCTACTTCCATATTCCAATATACCCAGTCCATCGCCACTACCTCTGTTTTCAAATAAATTGACAGCACTATCATTTCAAGGTATTGCCATTCAAATTAACTACTGCCCCACAGTAGTGGCGGCTCATCACAGAAGGGATGGCATACACAGCTTCTAATATCTCGATGACTGGCTAATCAAGAGTGCCAACTACCAACATTGCTTACAAGACACTCAAAGGGTAATCAATCTTCTACGCAGATTAGTTTCAACCATCAATACAACAAAATCACACCTGCAACCCCTCCAAATGGAGCCGTTCTTAGGTGCAGCATTAATCTCAGTAACAGCCAAAGTCTATCTTAGTCCAGAAAGAGGACAGAAATGTCCATTGGCACTTCTTCTTTTCCAACCACATAGTCAGGTCACAGTCAAAATAGTCATGAGACTTCTCGACATGATGGCATCATGTATCTCCATAGTGCCACATGCACATCTACATATGAGCCCCCGCCGCCCCACAGTGTACCTTTCAAGCACAATGGTCTTAGGCAGAGGGGCATCTATAGGATCTCGTTTTGGTAGGAGCTATGACCCATCGCTCTCTTCAGTGGTGGAAAATCAACAATTTGTTGAAGGGGCCGGCCCTTCAAAGCTGCAATTCCGCAAATCACCATTATGACGGATGCATCACTACAGGTTGTGGGGGCACATATGCAGAACCTCACAGTCCACGGCCTCTGGAAGTCAACTCAGAAATACTTTCATATCAATTATCTAGAGCTTCTAGCCATTCAATTAGCTCTGAAAACTTTACAACATTACTTTCACAACAAGGTAGTTCTCATTCATACAGACAACATGTCTGTGATGTATTATATTCAAAAACAAGGGGGCACACACTCCAAACAACTATCACAAATCACTGAACAAATATGGCATTGGGACACACATCACAAAATTCACCTCCTAGCAGATTACCTACACACCTTCACAGATATGCTCGGCAGAATTCACCAACAGGTTCACAAATGGGAAATTGAAACAACACTCCTCCACTCATACTTCCAGCGGTGGGAAAACCTGGAGATATACCTGTTTGCAACACAGCAAAATGCAAAATGCCAAAACTTCGCCTGCAGGTTTCCAGGTTTCTTTACCATTTACAACAGGCAGGCCTTGCATACACCTCTAATAAATTGCACCTAGCCGCTCTAGCTGCTTATATACAAAACAGGCAACATATGTCACTGTTTAAAATTCCAGTTATGAAAGCATGTATGGAAGGATTCACAAGAGTGATTCCACTCTCTGACTCACCAGCACCAGCCTGGAACCTCAATATTGTTCACACCAGACTCATTGGACCACGTTTTGAACCACTACACTCATGTGAATTCCAATTCCTTACATGGAAGGGAGCCCTTTTAGTTACTATCACGTCTCTAAGATGAACGAGTGAACTCCAAGTGCTCACTTTAGAACAGCCTTTCTTCCAAGTCTATGCAAATAAAATAGTACATCATCCTAATCCAAAGTTCCTTCCTAAAGTAGTCTCTTCTTTCCATGTCCATAAGACAATAGAACTACCAGTATTCATTCTAAAAACAGCTTCAGTAGCAGAGCGAGCTTTACACTCACTCCATGTTAAAAGAGCATTATTGTACTACTTCAAAAAAAACTAAACCTTTTCGAAAAGTATAACTTTTTGTTGCATTTTCGAACTCCCAGAAAGGGTCTCCTATCTCCAAAGCTGAGTTAGCAGGGTGGATAGTAAGATGCAGTCAGACTTGATGACACAAAGCAAATAGAACACTGCCCACAATTCCAAGAGCCCATTACACTCGTCAGAAAGGAGCCTCTATGGCTGTCTTTGGAAATATCCCACTAGCGGACATTTGTAAAGCATCTACATGGAATAACCCACATACATTCATTGTGTTGATGTACTAGCTAATCAACAGGCTAGAGTGGGTCAGGCTGTGTTACAAACACTTTTTCAAGCATCTATGTCAACCACTAGCTAGCCACCACTTTTGGAGAGCACTGCTTTACAAATGATGCTAAGCATGTGTATCTACGGCCCTACACATACTATGAATGGAATATGTTACTTAGGGCCAGATGTAGCAAAGGGTTTTTCCCATTCTGTGTCAATGGGAAAATGTGTTCGTACATATGGCCCTTACTGAGGCAAACATCTATTTGTAGCGTGTAGTGCCATAAATTCATATGCACCCACTGTCCTCCCTGGAAGCTACTGGTTGACATGCTTACTTTGTTACTAAAACCCTTTTTGAACCTTTACTTACATGCTCATTTTTCTTTTCTGTTACTATACTGCTCCTACTCTAAATCTGCCTGATGAGCCAAAAAACAATCTAACAAAGGAGCCGAGACCTTGCTCAGTACACAAGAGAGGAGAAGTCACATTACCTTGTGACTTCAAAGACTTCTTTGAAGAAAAACAAGTTGCAAACGTCCAAGTCCATCACCAGGTGGCAGGAATATGCTAAGCGTATGAATCTACTGCACTACATGCTATGAATAGATACTTACAGGGTAAGTAACATATTCCTTCTGGAGGGAGCAAATGGATAGCACCATATAGAAGGGTGCCAGCCCCTCATGGAACTTAAATCTGGTATTAACACAACTAATGAGGAAACTCTTTGAATCTTTACACAAGGCTTCTCTAAAAATGATCACTTTAAAGATGGCATTCCTTATTGCAATGGCATCGCTTTGTAGAGTAAGTAAATTACGGGCACCCACAATCCAAGAGCTCTACTTTCACATACACAGGAACAGAATAGCCATGGGGGAAAATCCACAATTCCTACCTCAAGTAATCTTGCATTTCCACATAAATCAATCACTTCAAATACCACATTCTTTCCAAAGACCAATGAACCAAGCAGAAAGAGTGCACACTTGATGCAAGAAGAGCGATATTTTGCGAACAACAACATGGGAAAACCAGTGACAAAAGGTACACTCTCTAGCTGGATTGCGGAGACAATTCAAATGTGTCATACAATTGTGGTTATACAACTACAAACCAAAGGCAAACTATAGTCCTTAAAAAAAGCTTTAAAAAAGGAGCAATGATATCCTTTCACAAAACATCATTCTATAGACATTCAAATAAACAAGGAAGCTCAAGTGGGAAAAAAGGTGTTAACCATCTATTTACAAGCTCATCTTCAAGCCAACCACCAGAATAATAAAATACTGCTACCAAGTCAATGCACATCATGTGAATCCAGAAAAGATTCATGCTGCAAAACAAAACAGTGTCTTACTTGTAGGAGTACTTTTGTAGCTTGAAGGATTTCCTGGATTCACAGATAACCCACCCACGTTCCCAGAAGATGGGGGAGCGAGGAAAGAAAAAAAGAATCAGAAGATGGAGAACACGCATGGAAGTTTCCAGAAAGGGCCTATTGTAGGAAAGTGCCATCTTTCTAGTGTGGTTACCCCCACGTTTTGCCTGGTGTCAATGTGTTTAGACTGTAGTTCACTGGCATCCAGCTAACCAGGACCCCAGGGGCAGTGCTCTCTCCCCTAAATTTGGTTTCTGATCACCTTTTACACCACGATTGGCAGTCTGGTGCACCTATGTAAATCCCTAGTACCCAGGTCATTGGTACACCAGGGGTGCACCATGGGCTGCAGCAGGTATTATGCCACCCTTGGGAGCCCATGCAAACTGTGACTGCAGGCCTGCCATTGCAGTCTGTGTGAAATGGTGCATGCACCCTTTCACCACCAACCTTGACCACTGCACTTAGACAATGTAAGTCACTCCTCTAGTAGGCCCTTCAGCCCAAGGGCAGGGTGCATGTCTCTAAGTGTGAGGGTACCCCTGCATCAGCAGGGTGCCCATACATACCCAAGGCCAATTCCTAGGCTCTGTAAGTACGGGGAAGCCACCTTAAGGTATGCAGTGGACACTGGTCAACACAAGTGGTCCAACTACATAATGGCTTCTCTGAACTTAAGCATGTTTGGTATTAAACATGTTGGAATCATGCAACTACACCGAATCCATTGCTTGTTGCATGATACCATGTACTCTAGGGGCTCCTTAGAGGATCTCCCAGTTTTGTCAGTGCAGCCTTATGGTGTCTAGCTGCCAGCCCATGCTGCTGCTGGCACCAAACACTGTTCTGTCCTCCTGATGGTGAGCCAGGCTCAGGCCGGTGAAGCAGAACAAAGGATTTCCTACAAGGGAGATGTGTGACCACTCCCTGTGTGTTAAGTGTCTGAGGGCTGAGGTGAGGTGGCCGCTGAGCGCTGCCAGACTGCTTTGAAGGGCACATTTGGTATCCTCCTTGCATAATCTGGTTTGCACCAGTTCAGGAACCCCCGGTTCCTGCTCTAGTGACAAACTACACAAAGGACAGGGGAGTGACCACCCCACTGTCCAACTCCTCCCCTAGGGAGGTGCACAGAGTTCAGCCAGACGGTGATGGGTGAAGGCCAGCTGTGGAGTCCACGAGCTGCAGAGGAGCCCCTGAAGTCACCTAGGAGCTGTCCCTCGACAGTCACAAGATTCCAGATGTGTCAGTGGTCAGGAGGACCACCAACAAGCACAAGCAAATGCAAGTTGGAGCTGAAGAAGATTTGCAGGGCTGGAGAGGACCAGCAAGGTCCTGGGGACTCGACCCTTGGAGAGGAGTCTGGGCTGACCGTAGGAAGACAGGAGAGCTAGCAGAGGGAGTCAGAGCCCTCACGGGCAACCCACTGGCTGCAGGCACAGTAAGACACAGTGAGGCCCAGGCAGCACAAGTGAAGATGAGTCCCATGTTGCTGGAGGAGCTGAGAGAAGACTGTCCTTGCAGAATTAGAGTGCTACGGGCTGGGGCTATATGCAGCCTGAAGATCCCTTGGAGCAGGAGTCAACAAGCTATGGTTGCTGCAGCAGTTGTGGTGCACAGGGATTCCATCCTGGAGGAGGAGGGAAGGGCTCACCATTTCCCAAGTTGGACAGAGGGCAGAGAAGACCAAGAGGACCCCTCAGAACCAATACCTGTGTTGGAGAATCTTTGCAGATCCAGAGGACAGCAGATCTCAGAAGTGGACGTCGCCTTAGGTGCCTGCAGATGCAGGGGAGTGACTCCTTCACTCCAAAGGAGATTCTTTCTTGCTTCTTTGGTGCAGCTGAAGTCTTGCAACCCCAGAGGATGCACAGCCATGGAAATATTGCAAAGTGCTGACAGGAGCTGCAGAAACAAAGTTGCAGGGTGAGGTCATCTCAGTGTTGCAGTTTTGTTCGGTTCCTGTGGAGTCCATCAGCAGTCTCGATGGCTAGGAGCGGAAGAGGTCATTGCAGAGGAGTCCTGTTGGAGTCTTGCACACCAAATCTGGGGACCCACCCACAAGGGAGACCCTAAATAGCCCAAAAAGGGTAACTTTGCAATGTGACGGCCTATCAGAGGGTGTCACTGACGTCACCTGCCTAATGTGACCACTCAAATGCTCCCAGGGGCCTCTGCACATCTTGGTTTCAAGATGGCATAATCAAGTAGTCACCTGAAGGAGCTCTGGGCACCACCCCTGGGGTTGTGATGGACAGGGGAGTGGTCACTCCTCTTCCCTTTGTGCAGTTTCACATCAGAACAGGGACCGGGTGTCTGTGGGCTGGTGCAAACCAGGTTGTGAAAGGAGGGCACTAAATGTGCCCTCCCCAGCCTTGTAACACCTATTTCCAGGGAAGAGGAGGTTTCACCCCTCTCCCACAGGAAATCCTTTGTTCTGCCTTCCCCTGCTTGAGCTGGTCAAGCAGCAGGAGGGCAGAATCTTTTCTGAGGGGCTTCAGCAGTCTGGACTGCTCGCAGGCCCTGGAAGACTGGTAGGGGTCCTTGAAGGAGCCCTCAAAGTGCATTGAATCATGCCACCAATAATGGCATCAGTATTCAAGTGTGATTCCGACATGTTTGATACCAAACACGCCTGGGTTTGGAGTTACCATTATGTACTTGGACCATATGTAGTGACCTATGGCCAGCACATAGATCAAATGGCTTTATCACACTTACGAAGTCCAGGGAATGGGTACTGGAGTTCGTAGGGGCACCTTTGCTCTTGGAGGAATGCCCACGCACACAGGGACCTGCACCCTGCCCTTAGGGCTGGAAGGGCCTACCATAGGTGTGACTTACAGTGACATGGTGTAGTGACCAGCAGAAAAATGGTGCATGCACCTTTTCACACAGGCTGCAAATGGCAGGCCTGCAGACACAGTTTGCATGGGCTCCCATGGGTGGCATAACACATGCTGCAGTCCATGGGGGACCGCTGGAGTACTAATGCCCTGGGTACCCAAGGACCATATACTAGGGACTTACAGAGGTACACCTATGACATCAGGAGAAGTGGATTAGACACCAAATGGTGGGACAATCTACACCTAACAACAACAGAAAAATAAAAAAAGACAAGAAAGAGAAGAAGGGCTGCTAGTACACTGGAGAGTTCCGGACCCAACCAATAGATGGCATGTGGGTCCAGTAAATACTTCAAGCTGCGAAACTAGTCCCACATGTAAGAAACCATTTGATTCCTTAGCATGGCAGGATGCGCATGCAAGCTTCAGAGATCTATGATAGTCTCAGAAGGCTTTTTTATTTGTAGCCTTCACCGTTGGTCCATAGGCAACTCTCCACTTTCTTTCTAGGAATATGCATTTACCTTTTTACTCTGCCAGAGCAAACCAATTTAAGATAGTGAGACCACCTTCTAGGTTTCCTAATCCCCAGGGTAGTAATGGTAGGCAGGGCTGGGGAAATCAAAGAACAACATAATGGGGCATCCTCCTCTATCTCATCTGCCCAGCATGGTGAACTAGCTCTCGGGACTGACTCCACAAATTTCTTAAACCAGGTTCTAGACCTGGTTTCCAATGTCCTGGGGTATGTACTTGCTTGCAGAAAGCTTAATTGCCAGGGAAGCACACAATGATAAGTCCATGGGAGAGGTATTGGTTTTCCAACCAAGAGGCTTACAGTTGGTAAAATGAAGTTCAACATGTGACCTGGTATGTGAGCAGGAAATATACTTAATTGTGTTAAGACCATACCGTGCCTTCAAGGTGATCCTTACATGAGGATTGCTTGGGTCATCACAGAGAACATGAAAATCTCCTAGAAGAGTGAAGTTTAGGAAGTTTAAATACATAATAATGTAGGGAGAAAACCACTCTGTGATGAAAGTATGACAATCCCTGTAAAGGGCCGGGGGATGCGTGCCACTAAACTAGAGCCCCAGAAAAGGTAAAGGTAGGGCAGATTTGTAGTGTGAAAAATAAGGCCTTCGACTCCTCCCAAGCTGTCTCCCTTAATTAAGACCTGGTAGCTCATTTTTGTTGGCTTTAGGACTCTGTGCACTTTACTTCTGCTAATCAGTGCTAAAGTGCTTGTGCTCAGTCCTTAAAACTTGGTAAAATTGGCCCACAACTGATTGGTATACTTAATTTAATTATATGTGTGAGAAAGTGCCTCTTTTGACATGGTTAGCCTCCCCATTTTTTGCCTGGAAAATGATGTGGCCTTGATTGTAGTGCACAGGGTCCCTGTCACCAGGTCTCCTGTGCCAGTGCTTTTTCCCTAAAACTGCACCACAATTGGCACAACTTCAGATCCCCCTATAAGTCACCAGTGAATAGTAACTAGGGATTCCTCACCAAGGCCATGCCACTGCAGCTGGCATCCCTTGGTGCAGGGACAAACGGCTAAGTCGACGTGGCACACTGCCTGTGTGCCATGTCCAGCAGCACTGCTTAAGGTATAGCCATCCCTCTAGCAGGCTTTACAAACCGTAAGGCAGGGTGCACTAGATATCAGGTATGAGCATATCTGCACCAGCAGATATGTCTCTACAATATCTAAGTCCATTATTGAAGCCAGTGAAGCCACAGAGAGTACATGGGCTGGAAACTCCACAACTCAAGTTCCCCAGCCCCATGATGGCTTCACTGAACCCAGAAGTGTTTGGTATCAAACAACACCTCTCAATAAACCCACACTCATGACAGTGTTGGATTTATTGCAATATGCACGCAGAGGGCACCTAAGAGGTGCCCCTTGAAAACCTACCAACCCTGGAGTGGATCCTGACTATTTGTAGCCAGTATGCCACAACCAGACATGTTTCTGGACCCACGGGGTGCGATTCCTTGCTCTCTGTGACCAGAAACAAAGCCCATCCACCCCCCAGGAAGGCACAGTGCTCAAGGGGGAAGCTTGAAAGGTCTCCCGCCTTTGTAATGCAACCCCAACTGCTAACAGCAGGTGGCTGCCCATGATTCAAACCCCCACTTTTAGTGGGAGAACAAGTGGGAAAACCAAGTGAGAATAGGAGGTGTGCCCACCTTCGCCAACTCCACCTGGTGCTGGATGGTAAGACTTAACCAATCAGGGCTAGGACTATTCCCCCCTCCCACAGGAAGGTGACCTAATAGTGGGTGTAGACACCCCAGATAGGGTACTCATTGGTCCCTACCTGTTACTCCCTGCAATGCCCCTAAATCTAGTATTTAGGTGGCTCCCCCAAACCCTCAAACTAGATTCCTGATGACCTAAGAAGAGCCAGACACCACAGAGTTGCACCAGCAGAGAAGACTGCAGACACCAACTGACTTCGCCCTTGCCCTACCGGCCTGTTTGTAGCCCTCGACAATTCTGCATCAAAAGACGACCCATCCTGCAGCCCAGCAACCTCCTAAGCCTTGGGAGGACTGCCTGCCTCCGACAAAGAACAATATCTCCTGGGGACAATGACAACTTTAAAGAGAAAGAACTCTGATCTGAGGAACCGCAAAGTCACTGCCAGACCCAACTATGCTCCCGATGCCCCCGGCCCAAGTCCTAGTGGCCCGCCAGTCCTCTGAAGGTTCCCCAGTGCTTCTGAGCAAGAGTTCACTGTGGACTGACCCCTGCTGGACTCCACAGCAACGCCTGCAGGCTTAACCCGAAGACTCCTCCCGACGTGACGTGCCTGGTAAGACTTTTCCAACGCCTAAGGACACCCCTGCTCACGAAGCCCTCTGGGTGGGCCTTGGGGAGCATGACCAACGGTGCCCCTATGTACCCAGCATCTCTACTTACCAGGACATATGTGGGTTGTCTTTGCCCAGCCTCCTGGCCAGAGCCTGCAGCCTGTTTCTGAAACTGAGTTCTCCCCATTGGATTGCATTGGGTGCCTGACACTGTGTTGGGGGTTTAAGATTGATGCTGCCTTGGGGCCCCCCTTGTGCTAACCTTAACCTCCTGAGACTGGGTTAGCAAACCGCTTTGCTCACCTGTAAGCAAAATCTCTTTGATTACCCCCTTTCTCCATTGATAACATTGGTGCCAGATTCCAAGCTTTTGCCCTACACACGACTTCCCCCAGTGCTATTGCAAGTGCAGATCTGCTACTTACCTGAACCTTGCTGGGTGCTTAGTCTTCATCTTAAAAACCAAGACTGTAAGTTACCATATTTTTGTTTCCTCCCATAGGCTAACATTGCTTAACTAAAAATTGCCCACCTTTTAAGGTGAAAAGTATTTTTCTTGAAAAACATACTTACCTTTTTACATATTTCTGGGTCTTAAAATAAATCTTGAAAGACGCTTTATTTTTTATAAATTGGTTTGAATCTCTTTTTTAAGTTGTGTATTATTTATTAATCACTGTGTGTTTATAACAACTGTCCTACACTTCTCTGTGTTAGGCCTAAGGCTACTCGACCACACTACCACAAATAGAGAACTTTGGGCTTATATTGAGCCCTGTACACTTCTGGGGAATCTCTGGATTCTTTCCACGATATAACCACCTACTGGTATAGCATAATGAAGCCAGCTTACTACTTCTCTAGTATATGGTACTATACGTACCCTTGGCCTATAAATGAAATGAGACCAGTGGGCCTGCAGCACTCATTGTGCCACCCACTAAAGTAGAGTGTCTCATGCATTGCAACTTGTAGTGCAGTTTTGCACCGCCAATTCGACCTGGCAATTTAAACCTTTTGTCAGGCCTAAAATGTCCTTTTTAATTTATATGTCAGCCCCAAGGTATGCCCTAAACAGTCCATAGGTCAGGGCGCATCATATTCAAAAACTAGGGCATGTGTTTTTAAGTTTTACATGCCTGTTAGTGAAAAACTGCTGAATTCCCTTTTTACTACTCTAAGGCCTACTTCACCAATAGGATAACATTGGGTAAACCTATTACATTTAATTAGTGCTAACCATAGATTAGTAGCAGGTAGAAAAGTCATGTTTGTTCTCCAGTGAATTATAATTAAAACACTTCTTTAATGATAAACTGATGGCTGTGAATAGATTGGCCTTTGTGTATTTCTTTCAGACAGTGAGATAAAGGGGACTAGATTTTGTTAGGACAGGCCATCCTACCAGGAGGAGTGTGACGGAGCTTTTCTCTGTCCTAGTTAAATTTTAAAGGGCTGCCTCTAGCATACTCGCAATGGATCTTTACACCAGCTTTTTGTTACCCTTGACCAGTCGGGCCTGGACAGGGGAAGGAAGTAAATTTCCAGAACCAGATGTGGGGATAGCACCAAAGGTTCCCACACTTTGAAGGCTAGCATGAGGTATACATTTTGGACCCTCAGACCAGCTCTTCAATTCAGTCCTGGACATATAGAGGACACCAGAAAGATTGGCTTGTACTCAAGAGGACTGTCCTGCTGCTTGAAGCCTGCCTTGTACCCACTGAGGACTGCCCTGCTGCTTGAGTCATACCTTTCTGCTTGAGGCCTGTCTTGCTGCTTGAACCCAGGACTACCAGAGTGACTCAAAGGGCCAGTTGGTTGGTTTACTGTACCTCCAGAGACATTGAACCCTGCACCTGGCCTCTGCCTGGAGTGAATACTGACCCCCTAAGTGGTGCCCAGCCAGTCCTGAGCCCTTGGAAGTGGTGGCAAAGGGGCTCAGCCTACCAAAACCTGGAACTAGGGACTTCAAAAAAATCTTCAACAAAAAATAGCCTGAGAAATCACAGGAGACTGAGATTAACCAGCTCGCCGATACACCAGAGGTGCATCACCAGTCCGCCTGACTCTGCGGTAGCTTCTGCTACGTTCTTCTCCGCAGCAGCAAATTCTGTTCAGGAAGATCCGTCGGAAAGGGTATACAGCTTCTTGGAGCTCTCATTAGCGACAGCCTGCAGCTTTGTCCCATCTGAGATTTTCAACTTCCAAAAAAGTACCAAACTCTCAAGATAGAAATCTTCATCCTAATTCAGTCCAGCAGCTCCCCAATGAAGCCTTCTCCTTGGACACCCCCAGCTGCATTGCAATACTAAACTTTCCCTTCTTAAGACCATTTTTCCAAAATATCCGAAGGGAAGCCAACACTGGGTGCAATCCACCCCATGTAGCCAAACCACGCTCCATTGCGGTCTGCCATAACTTTTGACTTTTCCCCAGTCTTGTGTGCCTAGATGCCCGTGGCTGGCTGTTTGGTCTTTTTGGTACTAGTTTTCACTTACAACTTTGAAAATTCGTAACTTCTGCTCTGCTGACTGGATGTAACTCATTTTGGTTTCATTTTATTTACTAAATTCCAACTATTTTTGTAAATCGATGTGAGAATTTTCTTGTGTCGTGTTTTTATTTTTTAGTGTTTGCGTGCTGCATAAATACTTAACACAGTGCCCATAAGTAAAGCATGACTGCTTTTGTGTCTAAGTTACCAGAGGGTTAAGCAGGTTAATTTAGTAACTTTTGTGGTTCCACCTGACAAGGATTGTGGTTGTTGTTGGATAAGGGTTTTCACCCTTCTCAACCAATTACCCAATATCCGACAACATGCATATTGGGTTTAAAAAATAACTGTAACTATTCTTCCTAATGTATTTGTCACAGATTTTGCAGTTTTAAAGAAGCCCTTTCAGAAATTCACCATAGGGGCTGGCCCAAAGCACGTCCCTACACTGCTTTCTTAAATATTTTTTAGGGACGAACCAGCACTAGCATGCGCCTGTGCATGCGTATCGCTTGCGAGACGCTGTAGTAGTTAGAAAAGGGCTCAGAGCCCTTGGTAGATGCATCGCTGTCACTTCCTCAGTCCAGGAATGTGTTGATTTTTCACGCACTTTGATAGTGATATGTTGGTTTCCAAATATGAGAGTTGAAGCCGCAATGCATTGCTTCTGAAGCCGATACATCAGGGTTTCTCCACCCTGTCGAAAGGATGTGTTAATCGTCTTTCAGCCATAGCGATGATGCAGTGGTTTCAGTGCTGCGTTGATGCCGATGCACCAGGTGCCACTTCCAGCTGGCAGGGGATGTCGTCGATGCAACAGTTCCAGACATGCTGCTTGGGCCGCAAATGCTGTTTTACTCCAGCAACAGGGTCGATGCGTTGGTTGCCACTTCCAGGAGGCAGGAGAAGCGTTGATTTCACTGGTACAAGTATCTGGGTAGTGAACCAGGCACAGGAGAAGGGGTATCCGTGAGCAGGGATATCACTGAGTCTCTAGCAACAGGAGGCAAGCCAGCAAGTCCTTAGAGTTCACTTTGGGTTTCAAGGCCAGTCCAGCTCTCCCTCAGCAGGGTCAGAGAACATCAGGCATCAGCACAGTACAGCAGAAAAGCAGTCCTTCCACTTCAGCAGTCCAGCAGAGTAGCATATCTTGATGCATCCCAGAAGTTCTTCTGACAGAGTCCAGTTGCACATCCAGAAGTGTCTGATCTGGTGTGGTCTGCGACCCAGTGCTTTACCCAATTGTGCCTTTAAAGGGGGGGGGGCTTCAAAGAAGGGTCTTTGAAGTGTACAGACACCCTTTCTTTCCAAGCCATGTCTCCATACTAACAGTAGGGTTAATCATCCCCTGGTGTGAGCACAGGTACTCCCTATTCTGGTGTAAGTCCCCTTCTGCCCTTCCTGCAGGTGACATACCTAACCTTCCTGTGTTTGTGGCTGTCTAGAGGAAATGCAGAAAGTGTAGCTGTCACCCACCCCAGATGTGTATTGGAATCAGGCTGCAAGCACACAAAGCTGCAAGAGCAGAGAAATATCCACTTTCTAAAATTGGCATTTCAAAAATAGTAATGTTACATCCATTTTACCAGTAAAGATGATTTATCATTACCATTCCAATTATATGAAACATGAGGTAGCTACTCCTTTCTGATCAGGAATTACAGCTTAAAAGTATATATAAGGAGTCCCCAATGCTAGCCTAAGAGAGGCGTAGTGAAAAACGGCTTTGGAAGTTTCCACTACCAGGACATGTAAAACTTTAAAGTACCTAAATGTCCTGCCTTTTACTTACATAGCACCCTGACCTTTGGGCTACCTAGGGCCTACCTTAAGGGATGACTTATAATTAGTAAAAGGGAAGTTTAAGGCTTGGCAAGGGGTTTCCAATGCCAAGTCAAAGTGGCAGTGAAACTGCACTGCACACACAGACTCTGCAGTGGCAGGCCTGAGGCATGTTTAAACGGCTACTAAAGTGGGAGGCACAATTAGTGCTGCAGGCCCACTAGTGGCATTTAACTTACAGGCTCTGGGTATGTGGTATACAACTTTACAAGGGACTCACAAGTAAATTAAATATGACAGTTGTGGAGACACCAGTGTTACCAGGTTTAGGGGAGAAGTACATGCACTTTAGCACTGGTCAGCAGGGGTAAAGCGCACAGAGCCCTAAGGCCAACAAAAACAAATTAAACAAAAAGTGGAGGGGAAAAGGCAAAACGTTTGGGGTGACTCTGCATAAAGGGCAATTTCCAACACTGCCTCCCATACCAGATACAACATTCCAATATATTGGGGTGTCACTTTCAATAGCACAGACATATTAACTTTTTCAGTTGGTCACTGTACCAATATCTAGGCAAGCCTACTGACTTTGTCAAGGGCCACCGCAATAAACTGTTCATAACCACGTTAGGGTTCATCACCTTGTTACTGGAACCAGTAACAATGTTTAAATGTATTCATTACGGTTAATAAAAAGCCTTGCAATGTTGTCAGCGATATATTTTAAATAAAGCATTTAAATTCAGCACAACTCTGTGTTGAGTCTTTGTTATACTACTTTAGGTCACATAGAATGCAGCCATAGGACCAACCACTAGTGGTCCCATCAATCTTGAGCTGTACACAAAAGCTTCAGCCCAGAGTGCTTAAAAAACTATGAAAAGTCTCCCGAGATTTTCCCAGACCTGGGGAAAAATAGGGTAGCAAAGGGGCACTGCTGTGCTCCAGCAGCACCCAAACACTCCCCTGTCATACTTGTGTTCCCCTGCTATCCTTGGTGCATCACAGAAGTGAGAAAGGCTTGAGCAAATGAGCCCAGCCGGGCACCTGGCTGCTTCTCAGGCATGTGGCAATGCAGGAAACCCACTCCTGGTTGTCCCGGTTGGCTCCCCACCCACCTGGCACTGCTGGCCGCCACCGCAAGTGTAGCATCCTCATTCTCCTGGCTCACTTTATGCTGTTTCGGTGTGTGGATTGATTGTCATCTATCCACCATTAGATTCTAACAACTGGACCTAGGGCAGACTATTATTGAGAGACTCAGTTGTCTCCTTTGTTCTGCCAATCATTCTCATAGCTTCCTGCCCTGCTCCCATCCAGACACAGGCGTGGGAGCAAGCACACAGCCACTGGTGTGTGGCGGGGTTGCAGTGGTTCTCTTTCCACACATCTGGGTCTGAGGATTGGGATCTTAGGCCTCACTAGTTGCTTACATTGGTTCTTGCGGTGATGGGCCATTCCAAACACAGGCAGGGTCTTACATACACTTGCTCATATCCACATTTTTAACCACAAAGGATGTGTTCTCCCTACTCAGCTTGGCCCTCCCTGGGGAGGAACTCTGAATCAATGGCAGAGTGACACATGCTCATCATCCCAATTTTGAGCAAGTTAAAATGATCAAACTTTAAAGGTACATATCTTAGGCCCCATTGCGCCAATTTCCTCTCTCTTGGGTTCATTTTACTCTTTGTGGCATGTTCAAGCCACCAGGACCTGTTGCAGCAGGCCACATGGCCTCTAAGAAGGCATTCTTTGCAGGGAATTGCCTTTAATGGTGCCCTGCACCAGCTGTCATCCTGTGTCTGGTTTATGATGCTCCTCTCCTCTTGCTAGGGCAGAGATATCCAGGTTTTTCCCCAACTGGTCCTCAGTAGGTATAAGCGACTGAGCTATAATGGCTCTGGAGAGACCCACTTGTCCTGGGGTCAGGTACAGACAGATGTCCTGATTCTCAAAGAGCCTCCTCACTCATAGTGGGATCTCCTCACTCATGATGGGATCTCTGCACTGCATTTTCCCATTGCAGGGATCCCACCATGAATGCAGAGATCCTGCTACAACTGCGGGGCCTCAACCTTGAGTCAAATGCGGAGGCTCTTTGTGATTCAGGGCCAGAGGCGTAAGTCTATCAAGGCATCATCCGGCTTCTCCTTCTAACTGTCATGGTGCTGTTCAAGTCCAGGGTCTAGCTCTCTGATTCTCCATTGTACAAAAGTTTATAAGTGTGTTTGGCAAATTCTACATGCCAGGCACCCCTGACCAATCCTAGGATACAACACACATAAAGGTACCCTACCACCTTGTAATTCCCACACCACAATTTCAGGGTATGGAACAAACCAGGTAGGTAAAAGTGACCAATCTTTCTTGAATTAATTATACTGTTGTAAAAATCTGAGGTACATTGTTAACAATCAAACCTGCTGGTTCTGCATTTGCTCCCAAGTATTTGGCCATGATTTCTTCATGTTATAATGTCTTGACCTGGTTCCTCTTTAATTTTGTTAATGTCGCCCATCCTTCTACCAGAGCACGTGTTTGAGTGATATTAGTTTCAATAATTAGTGATGATGCTGATAGGATTGATGATTTGAACGTCATCAGAAAAACAAAGACCCAGTTGTTTTACCATTGCTGTTCAGCCTTTTCTGTGGTTATTGTCATAAGGGTCTATTTATTCAGAGTTCACTTGAACTAGTACTGTCTCTGGAATCACTATATGCTGCTCCAACTGCTTTTAAAAGCACGAACACGACCAATAAGGTTGGTATTCAGGAAGGGAGAGGGGAATTAGTGGCTATAGGATATTACCTTCCTAACTGAATATAACAGACATAAAGGTACCCTACCACCTTGTTAATCCCAGACCCCAATTATACTGTACTGAACTAACCAAGTACTATTCCTACGGAGACTAACAACATAATTTTTATTATTTTTATGAAAGTCCCTCACTCACTCACTCTAGTAGTGGAGTGCTTCCTCATCGTTTTGCATCCTGCTCCCTAGAAACCAGTATGGGCTCAAACATGTTTTATAATACACACTTGAGACTTTTGTCTACTGGGCTGTAGGATAAAAATGCCTCAAAACATCCAGGTATACCTTTTAATAGCCCACATCCTATTCAAGCCGAAGAACAGCCATAAGGGTCCTCAGGCTCTCATCAGGACTAAGGATGTGCCCCAGGAAATATTTGACGTGTTGCCTGTTTCTGTTTGTCTGTTGTCTTAGCTCGATCAATCAGGACATATATCATAAAATACATAAAATGCACTGGGCTGCTCTCTGAAATTTCAGGACGATTCACAAAGGTAAATTTAGACCATAAGTCTAAGTTTAAACCAAAAGTCTAAACTTAGACCAAAAGTCTAACTTTACTGTGAGTAAATGTTAGACTTTTGGTCTAAGCTTAGACTTTTAAACTTAGACCAAAAGTCTAAGTTTACTATTCCAGCTTTACTATGAGAAAAATTAGACTTTAGGTCTAAACTTAGTTACCTGTGGAAAATTACAAAACAGTGGGTATTGTACCAGTTATGGTAGATCAGCATGAGAGCTGTGTAGTCTTTTATCCTTGTTAAAAAACATATAATCATGCAACACACCACATAAATTCTATGCACTGTAATTTGCAGGCATATTGTAATTTCACAACAAAAACACAAGAACAAACCTTAATGCAAAATTGACATGAACAAGAAAAACACATGTGTGATCACTCTGTGTAGTTCACTTCATGAGGTACACTGCAAAACAAAAGTGAACAAGAGCAAGTGTAATCCATAGTTAATATTGCCTTAACCAGATTGGGATCCATCTATTGCAACATAGGAAGACGGAGCCCCTGTAGTCACAAACCTCAATACAAAATATCCCATAGAAGGTGGATAGAGTAAAACAGGAAGAAATATAAGCTTGTTGTCACAGTTACTTCCATGGGAGTATAATGCCAAACATTCTTCTGTGATTTAGTTACTTACTTCCTTTATGACAGGGAAGCCATGAGGTAAGACCTGAGTCTGACGCCAGTTTCCACAGTAGAGTAATTGCGGTGTGCGTGTGGTGTTACAGGTGCATCCCCGCAAAGCGCAAGTAGGCTCGTATATGAGAGGGGGTGATGGGAAACATAGTTATTTAGTCAAATGTTTAAGAAAAAAACTCATTATTTGCACTTTGATAATGCATAAGAAGATAGGAATCTCAATTTCTTCTATAGCCTCAAGCCATCAAAAGAGCATTTAAATAAGCCTATTCATCAACCTGTAAAGCAATCTCTAGGTCAGTGGTTCCCAACCTTTTGATTTCTGTGGACCCCCACTTTAACATTAATGGAACCCAGGGACCCCGACTGAATCATCATGGGAATCCGGGGACCCCCGCCTGAGTCATTACTGGAAGCTGGGGACCTAATTTGTCAATATTTGTTCATATTTTTTAATTTTCTAGGCTCTCGCGGACTCCCTGAGTAGGCTTTGCGGACCCCTGGGGTCCCCGTACCACAGGTTGTGAACCACTGCTCTAGGTTAAGCACTGAAAGTACAAGAGAGAAAAAAGGAAAATTAATTTATCTTTCACCTCATTAGTACAGTTATATGTCTGGAGGCATAATTTGGATGATAAAGCATTAAAGTAGTAGAGTGGGTGATGGTCTTTTGTAAAAACAACAAAAAATGTGTTGTTTCTGTGGAAGTAGTACCTGGTTTGTTACATAACCTGTAATTTGGGGTGTGGGAATAACAAGGTAATAGAGTACTTTAAAGTGTAATGTTCAGTTAGGAAGGTCACATCCTATAACCCTTAATTCATCTCTCTTTTTCCTGATTAGCAACCTTATTGATTGTGATTGGGCTTTGTCAAAGCAATCCTAAGATGCCACTTCACCTCTGTCCCAACCCTCCTGCACAGAAGGTGAGACAAACAATATGGCACCTTCAAGTGGTCTCTGTGCACAGCTTCTCTGAGGAACTCAGCTCCATTCTGAGCTGACATCAATGCCAGGGACGTTCCCACCAAAACTTAAAAGGGGACCCAGTTTTGTGTTGGGTCCAGCTATCTGGCTGCCCTCCTTTGTTTGTTGGGTCTGGGCTGTCCCAATCCGGGTGATGTTTGACCGATGATTACCAGACACAGATTTTATTCCCCACTCCTTCATCCTAAGGAGCTGAGTGAAGCGTTGATAATTGATCCCTTTGTGTGGGGCGGCCTTTGTTTTCTCTGCTAAGGAGCAGAGTAAGTGACGTGGCTTAGCTGGGTGACAAAAGGCCTGGAATCTGATTCTGAGCAAGAGAAATATGACCATTCAGGATGGCCCATAATGTGTACATGTAGGCTCTTTAGACCTGCTTATTCAAACTTGATGTTTATGTTCCACCCCAGAAAGACATCTGAATGACCGGTGTAAGCTTAAGGGGAGCAAGACTGCAAGTTACGGCATGTTTCCCTATGTATATAATTCTGGTGACACTTCATATAATCCAGTAAATCCTAATGACCTATATATGAGTGCCCACTAAAATTATAAGGCCTACCCTTGAGAAACATCTTTATCTGCAGAGTCCCTTCTTTGCCTTGCCACCTGTACCCTGTTATGTGGCCTTGCAAATGTTTACATGTAACCAGCTCAGTGCCCCTTACTTGAGCCATGTTTCGTCAGCCTTATCTTAAAAGGCAGACACTGGTGTTAAACATGCGCAGTCCAATTACCATGAGATTACCTTGTGTTCGACTCGTGGAGTGAAACACCCTCAGTAAAAACAGTAAGGGCCATATTTATACTTTTTGACGCAAAAATGCGCTAATGCAGTTTTGCGTCAAAAAAATTAGCGCCGGCTAACGCCATTCTGAAGCGCCATGCGGGCGCCGTATTTATTCAATGACGTTAGCCGGCGTTAGCCGCCGGCGCTGCCTGGTGTGCGTGAAAAAAAACGACGTACACCAGGCAGCGCCGGCGTAGGGGGATATGGAGCTTGGGCGCCAAAAAATGGGGCAAGTCAGGCTGAGGCAAATTTTTCGCCTCAACCCGATTTGCGCCATTTTTTCCGACTCCCAACCCCCATTGAAATGACTCCTGTCTTAGCAAAGACAGGAGTCATGCCCCCTTGCCCAATGGCCATGCCCAGGGGACTTCTGTCCCCTGGGCATGGTCATTGGGCATAGTGGCATGTAGGGGGGCACAAATCAGGCCCCCCTATGCCACAAAAAAAAAAGAAAAAACTTACCTGAACTTACCTTAATGTCCCTGGGATGGGTCCCTCCAGCCTTGGGTGTCCTCCTGGGGTGGGCAAGGGTGGCAGGGGGTGTCCCTGGGGGCATGGGAGGGCACCTCTGGGCTCCTTCCGAGCCCACAGGTCCCTTAACGCCTGCCCTGACCAGGCGCTAAAAAACGGCGCAAAAGCGGCCTGACGTCATTTTTTTTGACCCGCCCACTCCCGGGCGTGAATTTTTCCCGGGAGTGTAAATACGGCGCACATGTCTCGGAGTCAATTTTTTAGACGGGAACGTCTACCTTGCATATCATTAACGCAAAGTAGGTGTCCACGCTAAAAAATGACGCAAACTCCATGGACTTTGGCGCTAGACGCGTCTAACGCCAAAGTATAAATATGGAGTTAGTTTTGCGTCGGAATTGCGTAAAAAAAAACGACGCAATCCCGGCGCAAACAGTGATAAATATGCCCCTAAAAGTCTTAAAACTGGGTGATCAAAAGGCAAAAAATTAGGGTGGACTAAATGGGTGATATTGGTGTCTTCCAACAAGGACTCTATGTTTATGAAAATGTGTGGAATGAAAGTGTGATAGATGTTAGTGCCCAAAGCTCACCGAATAGAGGCATCTCTAATCACAGCTCCTCATGAGATGGGAATCTAGTGATTGTCAGAAGGGAAGTGCTGGAATCTTTTACATGGTGTTTTTTGGTGATCTCATAAGAGATGGCAGCTTCAAGGAAACAATTGCTGTAGTGGCCATTCATAGCTTCATCAAATATGGGATACAGTGTACACATGAAAGACCAAACAGTGTGGGTAAAGTGATGCCAAGCTGAAATGCAATTACAAATAAATAGATCAGAACTAAGTATGATGGCAATGGTGATTGCATTTTTGCGAACAAAAGCCATCAGTATAGACAGCACTATTTTTATGTGAACAGATCCAGACCCATGCGACGTTGCTGCAAGAATCCTTTTGAGGATCCTGAACATTTAGAAGGGGAACGCAATTTGCTCAATATTTCTGGGGGCAGTTAGGGTTGTTTGATTCTGCCTATCTATGCCTTGAGGATGTTGCACTTGTGGTGGATCTGCCCCATTCCCCGTTGCCCATCCTGAACTGGACGTTTTGATGTTCAAGCAACTTGTTATTACAAATGCCCTTTCACTGGTAATTTCCCAGAGCTCTTCTCCTTGCTGATGATGCAGTTCCTTCTCTACTTGTGCGATATTAAGCATTAATCATGCATGCTGGCCTCAAAGCAGTTAGCTATTCAGAATGTAAAAAGGATAAATTCACAGGTTGGTATTGAAGTAATCACTCACTGTTCACAGGAATTCTTTGCTTTGGACCAAAGTATTGAATATCTGCTTACCTTTATTAATGTATTGAAGAGTCTGCATAGATTAGATTCCAGGGGAGCACTACAATTGAATTTGAAGGTTTGTAAGCTGTTCTTAAATGGGGATTAGGCAGTGAATTACAAAGCAATTACAAAGACAAGTCATTTATATTGTATTGCCAAATACAGCAGGAAATTCACTGTGACCACCTTCGTAAGCTTTGTCCCTTTGCAAAATATGTGTTCAGCATCTTGTAGAGATAATGTATGTTGATTACTAAAGAATTACTGTTTTGATTCAGACACAAGGAAAGAAACACATATAAGCCAAGCTGTAATTCAAAATGAAGACTGCATTAAATGATAAATTGTCCAACATAATGGGGTACTGTAGTGTTACTCTATGGAAAGCACTCAGGACTGTCACAAGATTAATTTAATTTACATCAACATCCATAAATTATGGTACCATGGCTAAGTAATATTACTAACAATAGTTATAGCGCCCTATAAAAGAGAAACAGAAATCAAAATATGCTATTTTAAAAAATTAATTTATTTCTCCTCCTAGAGTTACCATTTCATGGTTCTTCAGAACGATGTCGAGGTTGCCCAATTCATGAACAATCATCCGGAGTTTTTAACACTGGCGGAGCCGTTTTGGAAAGACCTCTCGAATCTTCCAGCTTTTTACGAATACAGCGCATACCGAAAACTGATCGAAAATTATGGAACTCACTTCTTGCAATCTGGTTCCCTGGGAGGGCTTTACAAGGTTATATTTTATATGGACACAGAGAAAATGAAGTCTGAAGGTACAGTAACGGAATGAACACAGTTTCTTAGTCATCAAAACTGGATCAATTGATTTTTAACATAGTTTCAATATATCATAAGACATACTAAACCAACAAACTACTTTAAAGTTGATACACATAAATGCAATCATGACTAGTAAGTACAAGGTGGCATCTTCACACACAAGTGTAATACAGTATATCAGAAAATTAAGTTGCCTTCATAAGTAGCAGGCTCTTTCATCGTCCCTCTGTTTACAAAACCATACCCAGGACAGGACCTCCAATTATGTAATAATGAGCATGGCAATGCTGGTGAGTGTTCCTGCTTGGAAGCCTTGAAATTGTTGATTCTCATTAATTATTGTGTTTGCAACTCTCCTCAGCATGGCAGTCTCACTTGCATTTAAGACTTTGCCTAACCATTATTCTGGAGGATTTACCATCTTTAAGGTTGACTGGATTTAATAGGCTCACATGCTTTACATAACTATCAACTATTGGTTTAAAGGTCTTAAAAGAGGAATTAGCCTAAGAGACTCTGACTTGGGGAATATTTCTAGTCCGATCCCCATGGGATGCTGAGCTTCAACCATACAATAACCTTCACCAGCTTAAAATTGATAGTCAAGGCATTGCTTCTTAGGAGCTCACACATGGTAACAGTTCACCATGTGGGCAAGCTAAGAGAGTCATATCAGAGTCACAGATATAAGCAATGGAAGCTGCTGCCACTATATACCCCTTGTAGAATGTTCTTTGGTGATGCTGCAACTGTCCACAGAATGCACATTAGGTTCCAGTTGTCAAGGCATGCACTCATAGTGCATTTACCACTAGCTACCTGTCCACATACCACACATGCTTGAATCCATGAGCATCTTAGATAACTTTAACCCTTTAATTTAATGCTAACATTGACAGTCCTTGAAATTTATAATGCTCCCGTTTAGGGTTTAAATTGACTAAATTGCATGTTTCAGTGAAAAGCATTTTCTGAAACTAAGTAGTTTTAAATAATCCTGCCTTGCCTTAATCACAGAAAGGGTTCAGACATTCCCTGCTCTCTTACATGGTTGCATCCAAATATCGATACTTTCAGCAGATCATCAAGTATGTTGCCCGGTTCCTTTCCTGTTGTAACTCAGTTTAACATTTGCATTCTGTTATAATCTTGAAATCAGTAGAGACCAGCTGATTTGATAGTCAGTTTATTAGCAGACTCCTTGCATAACACCTTCACTTCTCACTGCATCTGACAACCAGTACTTTTCTTCATCAACATTCTAAGGTGCACTCCAGGATGTACCATTAGTCAACATTCCGAAGGAAGGAATGGAGTGCACCATTTTACTACTGAGACTACTACAATTTGAATTATATGGAAATGGTAATGGGAAAATGGTTTAGGAGAATAATAACAGTAGTATATATAATTAGGACAACATACTATAATACTTATGTTTGAGTTACTCCAACAATAATATTATAACACTTCCCCTTCCCCACCAATACATAATGGAGAAGGAACATGACATAAACACATGTTACAGTAGGACGTTTTCTTTATCATATATCCAGGAAGTCCTCCACCTGCACGATGAACTTGCTACCTATTAGGATCCTTGTCGCTTCTCTCCAGACCATTGTTCTGACCTACTGGGGTCGACCTGGGTGGCAGTTATACGGTCCATACTCCATACACGACCATCTTCCAAGGTTACCACATTCTTATGTACCTTAATAATTCTTAACGGCTTGGAGAACCGGCTTCCCTCCTTCCGAGTAGATCCTGGTAGCTTTATTCTGATCCATTGGCCCACCCTGCATTGTTTACTCGTAGTGCCCATTTTGATGTTATACCAATCCTGGTATTTCCTCTGATTTTCTCTTACCTTTGTCAATACCTCTTTACGATGAACACTAAGGGGGTGATTCTAACCCTGGCAGTCGGTGATAAAGCGGCGGCCAATCCGCCAACAGGCCGGCGGTCCAAAAAATGCAATTCTGACCCTGGCGGGCACCACCAACACAGGCCGCCGCTTTAACACTCCGACCGCCACGGCGGAACAAACAAACAGCGCGGCGGTCACCGCCAACAGACAGGCGGCAGACAATGTACCGCCCACCCTATCACGACCCACCAATCCGCCACCTTTTCCGGGGCGGGAGCCCCGCCGATAAAAACACGGCGGAAACAGACATTTTCAATGGAAAACGCTCACCTCGAGACACTCCACGCGGAAGGAGGACAGCATGGAACCCGAATTGAACATCATACCTGCTCTCGTCTACCTGCTCATCTACCACGAGTACGAACTCCGGCGCAGACGTCAACGGTGAGTACTGCACCTACGACACACGGGAGGGGGGAGGACGAAAGGTTACGGGCATACACATATGCGACACACCCACCCCCCCAATATGTACACACCAATGCAGAGCAACAAGTCACAGTGACACCACCCAAACACCCGTAAAAAATACAATGACACAACCAAATTTGGAATAAATATTTATGTACAAAAAAAGCACCTGGAAATAATTGAGCAACCGTGATAAATATTTACAAAAACCAAAAATATATACACATCAGTGTATCACTGAAGTAACAAGTCCTGCACATCCTACGAATCTAACATGTCCGTGGGCCAATGTTCTGCGAAACAAGGGCAAAGCCCACACACGAGACCTGAGTCCTTTGGAGAGAACACTGCAGGGGCATCTGATGTTAAAACTACAGGCACCTCAGGGGGAAGGGAAGGGGGGGCCACCACAGCCACATGAGTCCACGACGCCAGATCCACGAGGAGCCACCATGCCCACTGCACCATCCTGGGGAGTGCAAAGCCACAGTCTCTCAATGTCTCTACAGTGGGTGGGCTGCCCACTGTACCATCCTGGGGAGTGCAAAGCCACAGTCTCATAATGTCTCTACAGTGGGTGGGCTGCCCACTGTACCATCCTGGGGAGTGCAAAGCCACAGTCCATCCGGTGGATGACAGTCTCCACTGGTCAAGGAGGAGGCATGGTGGGCACAGTGAACCATAAACAGTGCCTGAGACGGCGGGACCCAGCGCAGCGGTGCATGACATGGCGATGTCCAGCGGAGCGGTGCTTGAGATGAAGGGCCCAGCGGAGCGGTGCTTGCAGGAAGGGCCCAGCGGAGCGGTGCTTGAGAGGAAGGGCCCAGCGGAGCGGTGCTTGAGAGGAAGGGCCCAGCGGAGCGGTGCTTGAGATGAAGGGCCCAGCGGAGCGGTGCTTGAGAGGAAGGGCCCAGCGGAGCGGTGCTTGCAGGAAGGGCCCAGCGGAGCGGTGCTTGAGAGGAAGGGCCCAGCGGAGCGGTGCTTGAGATGAAGGGCCCAGCGGAGCGGTGCTTGAGAGGAAGGGCCCAGCGGAGCGGTGCTTGCAGGAAGGGCCCAGCGGAGCGGTGCTTGAGAGGAAGGGCCCAGCGGAGCGGTGCTTGAGATGAAGGGCCCAGCGGAGCAGTGCTTGAGATGAAGGGCCCAGCGGAGCGGTGCTTGAGATGAAGGGCCCAGCGGAGCGGTGCTCTTCTGCACGGCGGGGCCCTGTTCAGCGGTACCTGTCTTCACGGCGGGGCCCTGTTCAGCGGTGCTCTTCTGCACGGCGGGGCCCTGTTCAGCGGTACCTGTCTTCACGGCAGGGCCCTGTTCAGCGGTGCTCTTCTGCACGGCGGGGCTGTTCAGCGGTGCTCTTGCAGTATGTCAAGGGAGTCAGACCTGGCCTGGACACCCTGCTCACTCGCCCTCCGACCGTGCAGTGTCAGGCCACTTCGGGGACGGAGTCCTGGGCCCTTTGGTGTCGTCCCTTGCAGCCGGGATGGGGCTTGTGGGGCCCTCCTGCTCCGCGCTCCTGGTGGTTGTCCTCTCCGCCCTGCTGTCCTTCCGCTCCTTAGATGGGGCTCTCGGGCCCTTGCCTCCCCTGGCTGCTGTGGCCGGTGAAGTGGCCGGAGTCACCTCCTTGGGGGCAGCCGTCTCTGTCCGCTCACGGCGGCCCTTCAATTTCCGGGTCCTCTTGCCTGGGGGGGGGGCTGGCTGTCCCCTTGCTGCTCACCGAAGTGTTACTGCCGCCAAAGGGTGGACTCCACATGCCATGCACCACTTGCACTTTAGAAGTTGGGCTGGTGGTGGCTGAGGTGCCCTTGGGACTTTTCCCAGTTGGAGGGGGTGGGTCGGGGGAGGGAAAGAGGTAAAAATTGGAGAGGTAATATTTCTTGGGACCAAGGTAAGGGGTAGGAGTAGTGGTGAGAGAAGTGGAGGAAGAGGATGTGGTTGTATGAGAGTCAGGTGTGCTGTCCTTGGGTGCAGGTGACTGGGACGTAGGCTGTCGTGAGGTGGTTGGCTGTTGTTTGGGTGTCTGCCTGCGTTTATGTGTCTTGGAAGAGGGGGTGACAGACACAGTGGGAGAGGACACAGGGGACGTGTAAATGGCAGTGGGGGTGGTGACTGCAGGTGTGCGGACTGTAGTGGAGGGTGTGCTGGTGATGGAAGAACCGGCTGATGTTGTTGTGCATGCAGGTGTGAGTGTAGACGTCACAGGGAGGGAGGAGGGAGACGAGGAGGACGGGGACACAGAGGTGGTAGTGACTGTTGGTATGTCTGCATCTGGGTGTTGCTTGGGTGAATGCTTGTGTTTTCTGTGGTGCTTACGTTTGGATGAGCTGGCCTTGGGTGTTGAGGTGTGTGCAGGCTGGTCTGATGGTGTGGATGGGATAGGTTGAGGTACAGGAGACAGAGAAAGGGTGGAGGCAGATAGAAGAGGGAGACTGGAGACAGGGACAATGGCTGCCGTCAGTGCTGAGGCCAGAGCTGTGAACGCTCGTTGATGGGCAGCCTGACCCGAATGAATGCCCTCGAGGTAGGCATTGCTCCGATGCACCTCCCTTTCCACCCCCTGGATGGCATTCAGAAGGGTAGTCTGCCCAACAATGACCGTCCTCACCAGGTCAATGAGCTCCGCACTGAGGGCAGCAGGGGTAACAGAGGCAGGGGCTGAGGTGCCTGGGGCGAAGGAGATGCGCGCCTTCCTGGCCGAGCGGCCACGGAGCGAAGACTGAGGGTCTGCTGGGAAGGCGGTGCTGGTGCGCTGGGTGGCGGCTGTACCTGTTGTTGCGGGGGCACAGATGTTGCCGCCACCGCTATGGAGCTCCCAAACGAGGACGTGTCCGTGTCGCTGGTGTCTCCACCGGCCCCCGTTGTGGTGCTCCCCTCGCCCTCCGGATCACTGGTGCCCTCGGTGTCTGTGTCAGTGCCCACCGGGGCCTGGTGACCTGCAGCTCCCTCCTGCTCCGACGCCAAATCTCCTCCGCCTGATGATGCTAAAACACAAGAAGACAAAGATTTAGGGTGGGGGGAGAAATTAAACAAAGTTGAGTGCATGCCTTATCATTACCCTTTGCGGAGAGGACAGACACAGGTGCCTCGTGCACTAAGTCGCGAACTTGGGGTACACTACTCAGTACTTCTGACTAGGCAAACAGGTCTAGGGACAACAGATGCGCACATGTGTGATGCTGGAGCATGGGTAGCTGCACTTGGCACCCTACAGAGGTGGGGGGCGGGGGCACAGGGCCATGCCTAAGGGAGAGGACTACACTACAGAGAGCGCCCTGGCCTAATGTCACCCACAGCCCTCCTCCCCCACCCAGACGCCTCCAATGCGCATACAGATAGGAGAATGTGCAGATACTCACCCCCTTGTGTCTGCTGTGCTGTCCTCAAGCGCCCATCCAAATTAGGGTAGGCCACCGCCAGGATCCGGGACATCAGGGGGGTCATGGTGCAACTGGCACCCCTCCTAGGTCGGGAGGCCATCCCCAGCAGTGTTTCTGCGGTCTTCCTCGTTCCGCGGCGGATGTCCTCCCACCTCTTGCGGCAGTGGGTGCCCCGTCTGTTGTAGACCCCCAAGTTCCGGACTTCCTTGGCGATGGCACGCCAAATATCGATTTTCTGATGGGCGCTCACCTGTTTGACATGTACAGGGTGGGAAAGAGAAAACGTCACATATCTGCATGTTTGGAGTACATGCCCCCCTCTCCCCAACCTTGCCATGGTTCCCATTCTCTCATCTGTCGTGCGTTGCACTCCTCATTCCCTCCACACCCCACCAACTTACATCCCCCCCACTCCACACAGGCATAACCCATTCAATGTGCACTCAGTGTACTCACCTGTTGGTCTGGAGGACCGTAGAGTAGCGCATACTGGGGGAGGACCCTGTTCACGAGCTTCTCCAACTCTTCTGAACTGAAGGCGGGGGCCCTTTCACCAGTAGCAGCAGCCATTGTCACTTCCAGACCGAGTTCACAGCAGCACTTGCAGTATAGGTCCTCTCCTGTGGATGATCAGGTCTCGAGTGATTGAGCAGATAGAAAATGGCGGTCACGCCCGCGGCGGTGCGTACCGCGACCGCCGGCGCACATCGTCATTGGCTCCTGAAACCCATAGGCTTCAATGTTAACCAATGCGTCTTCGCACAGCGGTCTTCGACCGCCTACCGCCACGGTGTGCCCCGCCAGCGCAGTGACCTCACATCCCATTGTCCCACTTCACAGGTCAGGCATCGGCCATTTCAAGGGCCCACATGGCTTAATTTCTAATGCGTCACACAGGCCTAGGCCTTGCAATGGCACACATACAAACATATCAAACCATACATTTACCTGTACTGTGCAAGCTGTGTTGTACGTACCTGTGAGTGGATTAACTCTGTACTCCATATTCTCCTTCCTAGGCACCGTCCGCTGGGACTAGCGGTGAGAAGGAGGAATCCTCGCGTGTACCGGCCGCTGGTGGACCTGTCGACAATGGAAGAATGCCATATAATACTACGATACCGACTTGACCGAGCCACCATCCATGAACTGTGTGCCCAGCTGGAGCAAGCCATGATGTCCCCCATCCGCCAACCCACAGGAATTCCCCCTCTAGTGCAGGTTCTGTCTGTCCTCCATTTCTTTGCAAGTGGCTCATTCCAGACAACAGTGGCCATGTCATCTGGGATGTCTCAGCCTATGTTTTCCAAGATCTTATCCAGAGTGTTGTCTGTCCTGATGAAACTCATGTAGAGCTACATCATTTTCCCAGAGGAGGGTGATTTGCCTACAGTGAAAGCTGATTTCTATGCCCTTGGACACATCCCCAACATCATTGGTGCAATTGATGGGACCCATGTGGCTTTAGTCCCCCCAAATGACGATGAACAGGTGTACAGGAACAGGAAGAATTACCATTCTATGAATATCCAGGTGGTCTGTTTGGCTGACCAGTACATCTCCCATGTAAATGCCAAGTTCCCTGGGTCAGTGCATGACGCGTATGTTATGCGAAATAGCAGCATTCCCTATGTGATGGAACAGCTACAGAGACAGCGTGTGTGGCTAATAGGTGACTCTGGTTACCCCAACCTGCCGTGGCTACTGACCCCAGTGAGGAATCCCAGGACCAGGGCAGAGGAACGGTACAATGAGGCCCATGGGCGTACTAGGAGGGTGATTGAGCGAACCTTTGGGCTCCTGAAGGCCAGATTTAGGTGCCTGCATATGACTGGTGGATCCCTAATGTACTCACCAAAGAAGGTGTGCCATATCATCGTGGCGTGCTGCATGCTTCACAACCTGGCTTTGCGACGCCAGGTGCCTTTCCTGCAGGAGGATGACCCAGATGGTGGTGTTGTAGAAGCCGTGGAGCCTGTGGAGAGTGAAGAGGAGGAAGACTCAGAGGACGACACAGACAATAGGGACAGAGTGATACTACAGTATTTCCAGTAACACACAGGTAAGAATCACCCACGCCATTTCACTATTGCTTATCGCCTCCTGCATCTGTACTTTCTGTGGTTCCCCCCAGATATTTGTCATTAATTTTTGCCTTTCCCTTCCCTTCTCAGTGCTGTATGACTCAGTGCCTGACTTCTGCTTGGTTTGCCCATGAAATACAGCGTATTGACATTGGTATGTTGTCATGACTAATTGACAGAACAGATATTTAACAGTAATATGTAATACATTTGTTAATAATACAGCATGACTCAAAACTGATTTGTGTGCAAAATGTGATTTATTTACAGTGCTAGATATCGGTACATGTGAATCTAAGGGTGATGGGTGGGGGTGGAGGAATATCCATGGCAGAGTCCAGTTCTCAGTCTCACAGGTGCATTGTCCTTTTGCCTGTGGAAGGATGGAGCATAGGCAGTTCATGGTTGGACAGGGTGGCAATGTGGGACAGTGGGAAGACTTGAGGGGGTATGTCCTGCTGGCGGGGGTCTTGACATCCTACTCTGTCTTTTTTTTTTATCTCAGGCTCCTCTTACGGGGTGGTTGTTCTTCAGCAGGAGGTGGGGTTCTGGTGAGCTGTCGTGGTGTTGGGGCCTCCTGTCCACTAGCGCCGGCGGAGGTGGTAGGCTGTTCCTGGTCCGGGCTAGTGACAGGGGCCCTGTGTGGTGCACCATGGTCCCGCAACGCGTCTTCTATCCTGTTGAGGGCCAGGACGATGGTCCCCATTGCGGTCCCTATGATTCTCAGCTCCTCCCTGAACCCCATGTAGCGTTCCTCCTGCTGTGCCTGGATCTCAGTGAACCTGGCCAGTACCGTCGCCATCGTTTCTTGGGAGTGGTGGTAGGCCCCCATGAGGGTGGTGAGGGCCTCTTGGAGAGTGGGTTCCCTGGGCCTCTCCTCCCCCCCCTGTCGCACAGCAGCCCTCCGAGCTGCCCGGTTTCCCCCGGCCTCTGTCCCCTGGACGGTGTGCCCGCTACCACTGCCCCCAGGTCCCTGTTGTTGTTGGGGTGGTGGGTTAGCCTGGGTGCCCTGTAGTGGCAGACACACCGCTGATTGAGCTGTCCTAGAGACAGAGGCATGGGCCCGCTGGGTGGGAGCTGTGCTGGTGTTGGCAGAGGGGGTCAGGTCTGGTGTGGCCTGTGGCTGCCTGAGGGGAACCGACTGCCCAGAGGTCCCCGATGGTCTGGGCTGGTCATCAGGTTCACTGTCGACAGAGCTGCTATCCTCAGTGTGGGCCTGTTCCGGTGGTGGGATGGACATCTCTGGACCCTCCTGGCTGGTGTGTTGTCATTCGGGTCCTGCATGGGGTAAGAGAGTTTGGTTATTGTTTCTGTGTGTGCAATAGCGTGCGTGTTATGGGTGCCCTTGTCCCCCAGTGCAGGCATTCCCTTGAGGGAGGTGTTGTGAGGGTAGTTAGTGGGGGGGGGGGGGTGTTAGTGCAGTGGTCATGCTTAGGTGATGGGTGCCCATGATTTGTGTTGGCATGCAGGAGTTGGTGTTGGGATGGGTGGGTTGTGCTGGTGAGACATTGTCAGGGAGGATGTGTGCTGGGGGTTTGGGGGTGAGGGTGGGGGTGTGGGTTGGCATGCTGGTGGGGTGGGGGGGATGTAGTAGTTGAGATTGGACTTACCAGAGTCCATTCCTCCGGCTACTCCAGCGAGGCCCTGAGGATGCAGGATGTTCAAGACGTCTTGCTCCCACGATGTAAATTCGGGAGGGGTGGGTGGGGGTCCGCCGCCAGTCTTCTGGACCGCGATGTTGTGCCTGGAGACCATCGATCGGACCTTCCCCCGTAGGTCGTTCCATCTTTTGCGTATGTCCTCCCTATTCCTGGGATGCTGTCCCACCGCGTTGACCCTGTCCACGATCCGCTGCCATAGCTCCGCCTTCCTAGCTATACTGGTGTGCTGCACCTGCGAGCCGAAGAGCTGGGGTTCCACTCTTAGGATTTCCTCCACCATGACCCGGAGTTCTTGGTCCGAAAAGCGTGGGTGTCTTTGGGGTGCCATGGGGTGGTGTGGGTGAGGTGTGGGGTGGTGTATATGATGATAAGTATGTTGGTGAGTGGTGCTTTGTGCTACTATGTGGTGTGTGTGATGGTGTAGTGTGCCTCAGTGTGTCTTGCTATGGATTGTCTGCTGTGTCTCTCTCTCCTTCTCTCAGTTATTATGGTCGCAGGGGTTTGTGGGTGATGAGGGTGTGTGTTTTATAGTTGGTTGATTGTGTGGGAGTGGTGTGTGTATGTGTATCAGGTGTGTGTATTTCAAATTGTCCAATGTGGCTGTGTTTTGGTGCTGTGTGTGTATTCTGACCGCGGCGGTGTGTAGCGCCAATGGAATACCGCGTTTGAATGACCGCCACGTGGATTCGTGGGTCGTAATGGCATGGGCGTATTTCTGTTGGCGTGACGGTGGAGGTTTGGTCATCTCCAGTTTATCGCTGCCGGCTGATGTGGCGGCCTGCAGTGGAGGTCGGATTTTTGGAGGTTTGGCCGTTGTGGGTCAGAATGACCGTGGCGGTTTACCGCGGCCGCGGCGGTGTTATGGCGGTCTTCTGACCGGCGGTAAGGGCCTTTTACCGCCGAGGTCAGAATGACCCCCTAACAGGCTCCCCTCCTCCCAACCAATTCGGATTTAACTTGGTGCCTGGTTGTCTACCTTTAAGGGATATAAAAGGGGATACTCCCGTGACCAAATTGGGCGTGGTGTGATATGACCATAGCATACTTTCAATTGCGCTTTCTCCTGATACTCGAGATACACTGGCTAACTGCAAACATTCCTTGATCATCCTGTTGACCCTCTCTACCAGACCGTTTGCCTTTGGGTTGTATAACGCTGTCCGGTAATGTTTGATCCCACTGACTGTCAAGAACTCAACCATGGGGCTTGAAGTGAACTGTACCCCATTGTCTGTCACAATAGAGCTTGGAATACCTTCACGGGTAAAGGTTTCTTTAAGGAATTGTATTACATCATGTGTGGTTACGTTATGTACAGCCTTGGTTATCACACAATGTGTGTGATAATCCACTAATACAAAGATGAACCTGGCTCTCGATCCTGGGCACGTGAGAGGTCCTAGTATGTCTAACCCAAGTTTGTCCCAAGGTTTGCTGGGGACCTCAACTGGAGATAAAGGAGCCTTGCGCAAACTTCTGGTTTTGTCACTCAATGAGCAATGGGTACAATCACGTACAGTATCCTCAACTAACCTGTCCATTGTGGGGAACCAGTAGGAGGCTCGCAGTCTGTTTTTAGTCAAAGTTCTTCCTAGATGTCCCTCATGCGCTAATCCTATTAGTTTTTCCCAGAGTGCTTTGGGGGGAACAATTCTCTCACCTCTTATTACTAGGTCTTTGGTTAAGTGAAGTTCAGAACGTACCTCCCAATACCCCTTTATTTCCTCATCAAGCTGTCGACAACTATCAGGCCAACCCTTCAAAATCATATCTTTCAAAGTTTGTATGATCCTATCCAATGTTGAAGCCGCGACCCATTCTACTTTGGTAATACCTGACAGCTCTACATGAAGCACTGGATCAAGGCTCTCGTTGGTTTCCTCCTTCCCTTCCTTCCTGGGTAGTCTCGAGAGACAGTCAGCTACTATATTTCTTTTGCCAGGGACATATTGCATGTCGAAATTGAAGCCTTCCAACCCCATAATCCACTTCGCAATACGAGGGGTAGCTTGGTCTTTACCTTTAACAGTAAATAATGTAATAAGGGGTTTGTGGTCTGTTCTAACCACAAACGGCAATCCCCATAAGAAGAATTTGAAATGATTGATGGCCCAAAAACAGGCTAAAGCCTCCCTCTCTATCGTGGAATAATTTAGTTCTGCTTCTTTTAATGATTTGGATGCAAATGCTACGATCCTCTCCTGCCCATTTATACATTGGGATAAGGTGGCACCTAAACCTTTTCCACTCGCATCTGTGGTGAGCCATGTCTTCCTGGTGGTGTCAAAGTTTCCTAACATAGGGCAATGGACAATAGCTTCTTTGACCTCTTCAAACGCACTCTGACTCTCTTCATTCCACACAAAGGGTATGTCTTTCTTTAATAATGCTCTCATAGGAGCAGTGACTGCTGCAAAGTTGTGAACAAACTTTGACATAAACTCAGCTAAACCAAAAAATGATCTCAACTCATCTTTATTGGTAGGAGCTGGAGCTTCCTTCACAGCCACTACTAGATCACATTTGGGTTCAACCCCATCTTTACTGATTTTGTGTCCTAAGTATTCCACAGATTCGACCCCCAGTTGACACTTTTCCTTCCTGATGGTCATGCCAGCCTTATCTAAGGCTTGGAATACTTCTCTTAAGGTTGCATTGTGTTCACCTTCCGTACTTCCATAGACTAGTATGTCATCCTGAAAGCACATAACTTGCTTGATTTCCTGCAAGATCCTCTGCATGATTCTTTGGAATACCGCAGCAGCTGATGCGAGGCCAAATGGCATCCTGCGATATCTAAATGCCCCAAATGGAGTTATAAAGGACGTGAGCGAGCGTGATGTAGGGTGTAACTCCACCTGGTGGTATGCGGAAGATAGGTCGATTACGCTGAAATGTTTCGCAGACCCCAACATGCTTACCATTTCATTTATTTTGGGTAAGGGAAATCTATCTACCCATATATTCGCATTCAAATCCCTCAAGTCCACACACAGACGAATACCTCTACCATTGGGTTTCCTTGTGACCACAATTGGCGCCAACCATAAGGAACTTTCAATAGGTTCTATAACTCCTAATTTGACCAATTTGTCTAATTCTTCCTTCAGAGGTTCCCTCATTAGATACGGGACAGATCTCACTTTCTGTACTACAGGTGTAGCCCCCTCCTTAAGTTTAATTTTGTGTTGGAAGTTTTTCAACAACCCTAATCTATCTTCAAACAGCCTTGGACATTCCTCACAAACTCTTTCACAAAATCTCTGCAAATTTACTAGTAACACTTGTTCATCACCATTGGGATCCAGTTTAATTCCAAGCTCCCTCTGGTGCCTCCATCCCAGTAAATTGGATCCCTTCTCAGTAATGTACACCTCTCCTTTCGTGTGTCTGCCCTTGAACCTAATGTCTAGTTCTAGCATCCCCTTAAGAGGTATTGGGTCGTTGTTGTACCCACCCGGTTTAATGTCGGCTGAGTGCAATTTGTAACCACGCATTTGGAACTTGTCAACAAAAGTTTGATAATTCAAGAATGTATAAGGTGAACAAGAATCGGCATAGACTTTCACCGCAACATCATCAAGTTTGATGTCACACACAGGATAAGTGTTGCTGGGGTCTTCCATCCCCTGCTTACCCTTGACTTGCAGAATAAACTTAGTACCTAAATCAGTGAATTCTTCTACCCTATTTATTTTTTTCTTGGTGTTCTTATCATTTTTGCACACCCTCGCATAGTGCCCTTTTGCACCACACTTCCTACACATACAACCACGCGCCGGGCACAAAGGACTATTGGCTAGATGTTTGGGGTTCCCACATCTGAAACATCTCCCTTTAGTTATGTCCTCATTAAGATTCCTCCTTACCGTGGTGGCCAACACTACTGACTCTTCATCCTTATTGTCCACCCCATCATCCTTTGTATTGCTACCTTTTATTTCTTTCACGCTATCTACCTCAGGTGTGCTTTTAATCTCTCTCATACATTCTACTGTATGCTCAATACTCCTTGCCATATCCACAGCTTCTTTCAGAGTAGGGTTGTGAGTAAGGAGTTTCTCTTGCACCCTTGTGCTATTTGTACACCTAACTAATTGATCACGGATTAACGAGTCTTCTAGGTCCCCAAAAACACATGTTTGGGCAAGCCCTCGCAAAGAAGCTATGTAGGTTCCTACCTTTTCATCTTTGGCCTGTACTCTACTGAAAAATCTATGTCGTTCTAGTACAACATTAACTTTGTGCCCAAAATGACTCTCCAACTTGTACAACGTTAGTTGGAAAACATCAAAATTTTCTCCATCCTCCTCTCCTTCTTCTTCATTGACTGTCAGACTCTCATATACTTTTCTACCCTGTATTCCTATGTTGTGTAATAGTATATGTTGCTTCCTTAATGCTGTAAACTTTTCTCCCCCTATAGCAATTAAGTAAGACTCAAACAATTTAGACCATTCCTTCCAAGGTAATAATGGTTCACCAATTTCGTTTAAGAATGGGGGGGTTGAGACATCCCCGCAGCAGCCATGTCATTCACTCTTATTTATAGTAAAATAGGTAATAACGTTACTAAATGGTGTTGTATTGAGTGATTTCTGCTTCTTCCCCAGTCCCTTTTTCCTCAGTACACTCTCTTGGCAACTGTTGTACAATGTACGGAATAAGTTAGCATTAATATTATACAATACATTCTATAATATAACACTTGCAATGTATTCACAGTCTTAATAAAGTCTGCACTCGTGTATAATATGAATTCCACACCCTACACTCTTATTTTGAAGTAGCCTAAACTCAAGAAAGGCTTTTATTTTGTAGAGCGTTCATCTGCAGGGAAGCTTGCTTCAGCCTGGAGGATTACCTCACTTCACCAGTCCGATTCCCCAAGGTCGGGGACTTCCAGAGCTTTGCCGGTAAGCTCCCGATGCCTCTCTCCTTCCTCTTCCTTCGTTCGCGTTATATAGCGAGGGCTTTTAGTGCTGAAATCCCCTCAGTGCTTCATATATTGGCGCCGTGCTCCTCTCTAGTTAGCGCCGTACAGGAACGGCCACACGCCACGCTTCCGCGCCGCGCTGCAACACCCTGGGCTTATTCAGAACGCTCGCGCTCCGTGCCTCAGAGCCGTTCTGAGACGCCCGCGCTACTTGGAAACTTCCCCCACCTCAACTTGGTGTCGATCTGAGACGCCACTTCAATGCGCTGATACCAAAATTCAGGACGTGTAGTTTTAATCAGCCAGCGTGAGGCCGTGTATTCTCACCCGGCCAGCGCGATTAACATGCACTGTGTTAACTGAGGTTGTACTGAGCGCTTACACATCAGCACTATGATGCCAATATCTTCACCCAGCTCTGGCACCAGTTCTAGGTAAAGTTCTCTTCAGCTCTACACCTCTATGGCATTCAGTCAGGTTAAATGTTAATTCTTCGTAGCATTAACCATATAACACTCACGATCTAGCCACTTAACTCTTCGTACGGCGTATTCCCAGTATAGCATGCTGAATTGCTAGACAGCCATCACCAGCGGTTGACACTTGAGAAGATCGCGTCCTCAGATGCTCTCTGCCCGCTTAAGACACACAGGCGCTACTTGACTGTACCTTCTTGGTTCCAAAACAGGAATCGTAATATTCACTGTGGTGCCGCACAAATCAGGGACAAGGAGTCTGTAACGCCCCTGCGCAGTATCCCACCTTCGTCGCCAAAAAGTTCTTCTGTTATAATCTTGAAATCAGTAGAGACCAGCTGATTTGATAGTCAGTTTATTAGCAGACTCCTTGCATAGCACCTTCACTTCTCACTGCATCTGACAACCAGTACTTTTCTTCATCAACATTCTAAGGTGCACTCCAGGATGTACCATTAGTCAACATTCCGAAGGAAGGAATGGAGTGCACCATTTTACTACTGAGACTACTACAATTTGAATTATATGGAAATGGTAATGGGAAAATGGTTTAGGAGAATAATAACAGTAGTATATATAATTAGGACAACATACTATAATACTTATGTTTGAGTTACTCCAACAATAATATTATAACACATTCTTTTTTCTTGATGAATGTGAGGTCTTGTAATAGGGTCTGGGACAGTCAGTTTTTAACACCCAGGTTCCTAAAGGCTCTGGAAGATAACCGTAAAAACATTTCATAATCTGGCACAAGTGTGGATCATGGAAGGAAGAATTGGATGGTTACAAGAAGCAGGATAATAACATGTGCCTTAGAACATAACTCCAACATACCTGCCATTTGAGGGAAAGATGCAGATGACATATTATGAATGCTTTGAGCATTTCCAGTTTCTTCTATAAGAATTTATGTGTCTATTTACTAGAGTCTCACGTAATGCAACACTGCAGCCAAAATGCTGTACTGCAAGGTGTGAGAAGAAGAAAACAGGAAAGCACCATATTTGCAATGATAAGGCACTCTCCTCCTCTCTCCTGAGAGCCAGTGCACAATCAGGCTGCAGAGAGCCATGCACGCGCCTTTGCACAATAGTGTCAAGGTATCTGTGTAAGTCTAGAACAGCTTCTGTACTGGAAGGGTAGTCTTCCAGTACCTTATACTATGCTTACAATAACTTTAAAACTTTTCCTACTTTGTATGTGTGCTGTACAGTGCAACACACATGCAAAGGAGGAAAATAAAGAAGAAATAATAGAGATTTCTCCTTGATAGCGCCTATAGCGCCTTTATCAAAAGGCTGTTTTTAGTGTCCAAACCCATGGGTGATGTCACGGGAGTGCCCAGGCACCACCCGTGGAACTCTCCCTCTGGCGATTAGTAATGCAAAGCTGAGCTAGGTGCTGTTTTGCACTAATTTTACCAGAAAGTAAATTGGGAAAAAGATTTGGCATACATTTTTGTTATTTTTGTGACACAAACCCGGCACAACATCTTAGTTTTTATACCCCTACATGAGTAGTTTCTCGCATGGCAAAACGTGTTAAAAAACCAAAGTAAGGGCCTTATTTAGGCCCTGGTGAAAGTCCGCCCAATTTAAAAATCACCTGCTGAGCGGGGATCCATGTTCTGTGAAAGGAGCTGCCTGTGGAGTCTCAGGGCGGCACGGATGGGTGCGGATGCAATTACGACTCAGGCAGCCTGGTTAGGGTCTCATGGGGTAACTGCGTCAGCCAACCCCGACTTTATTATAATACCTCGGTTCCGTGCTACGTCACCACGCGCGGAACCAGATACAGAACAAAGGAGAGCCCGGGTGGCTCTCTACAGCCCTCCCATGTTTTACTTCACACAGAAGAGATGGAGAGTATGCAAGAAACTAGAAATGCAAAAAAAATGAAATGGAAACACACTCATAATAAAACAGAGGAAAGGATACAAAGTTCCAGGGACAACACCATCTGGTAACCAAGCAGCGCGGATCCACCGTTGCTCCTTAGAAACCCAAGGCACAGACAAAATCTCTGAGCTGGCTGTTCGGCACCGGGTTGGGGCGTAGATGATAATGTCCACCCCTGAGAAGCGACTGTCCCCTGCTGACATTTTCAACCGGAGGGTGAGGTGCGCTGGGCGCCGCTACCTGGGCCCTCTCAGTCTGTACATCCTCAGCCGGTGACTCAACCATTGAATCATCAATCTCTTCCTCCTCCTCGAATGCGATTTCAACCCCTGCTTTTCTGAAATGTGATGCGTTCCTGGTTACCCTCTGCCGGCCCGTGAGGCTGTTATCATGGTACCTCGGACACTGACAACCTGCCATGGTTCAGGTTCAAATGGAGTTTGGAATTTTCCACCTGGCCGGCAATTCTTCACTGCCACCATATCTCCTTTCTGAAAACCCCTGTATCGACATCGCCGTCGTTCAGTGGCTTTCCGATTAGTGCGTTCTCTGCACTGTTGAGTGGCTTCAACATCCAGCTCTGGCGATGTCCACTGAGGATCAGACGGGATGTAATCCCGAGGTGGAACTTTAAACATCAGTGCGGCCGGGGCACACCCCGTAGTGCTGTGAGGGCTCTGGCGATAAGCACTCAAAAAGTCTTGTAAACACTTCTGACTGTCTTCTCTTTGCTCAACTCCTATTCTGAGGGCGCGGTTTAGAGTTCACAGGAACCTTTCTACATCGCCATTAGCCTGTGGCCAATAGGGCATAACCTTGCGATGATGTATAGCCAAACCTTCAAGGTAAGACCTAAACTCCTGTCCATGGAAAGGCGGACCATTGTCTGTTCTAACTTCATCAGGAAGGCCAAACATGGCAAATGTTCTCTGAAGCACTGGCCTTACATTCTCAAATGCTGTGGAAGACACGACGTCAACAACAGGGAACTTGGTGCAGGAGTCAATGAGGGCGACAGTCAGCCGCCCATCCGGGAAGCTCCCAAAGCCCATACTGACTTTTGTCCATGGCTTCACACTAGCCGGCTCAGTGACCACGGGACAGCAGGGGGGTCCTCCTGACGTGATTACACAGGAATGGCATTTTCCCACCAATTCGTACACTTGACTGTCCATGCCAGGGAACCGCACCTTGGCCTGCAATCTTGCCTTAGTCTTGGCAGCACCTTGATGGCCCTGATGTGCTAACTCCACTACTTTGGCCCACAAACTCTGAGGCAGCACAATTCTCCTTCCTCGCAGGACCAGTCCTTGTCCATCTGTAGACAAATCATCCCGCACCCTCCACATCCCTTGCATTGCTGCTTTACATTCATGATTGGCCACTTTAGTCTTTTCCAGGAAAAGCTTCCATTTCCTGTGATCCATTGCTTCTTTGACCTGGTTGAGTGTTGTATCCACCTTGGTGGCGTCCACAATGTCTCCTACACTCAGGGCATTGGGGCACGCCGATTGCACCACCATGTTAACAAATATTTTGGTGCTATCTTCATCTTTCTCCTGTGAGTCATCGGGCGGGGTTAAGGACTGGTGTTGAGTCAAATAATCCGCCGAGTTGTTCGCTCCCGGCCGATAGACGACGGTAAATCGGTAAGGTTGCAGCAGAACAGTCCACCGTTCTATTCGCGGGGGGCTAGCCGAGGACAGCCGGCAAACAGTGCGACCAGAGGCTTGTGATCGGTCACCACCTGAAATTCTTGGCCATATAGATACAGGTTAAAATGTTTGAACTCCCACCGAATCGCCAAAGCCTCCCGTTCTATTTGGGCGTATCGTGTTTCGACCGAAGACAGAGCTCTGCTGGCATATGCAACCGGAACCCACTCTTGCGGGTTTTGCTCCTTGAGAACAACAGCGCCCAGCCCTACTGGACTTGCATCTACCACCACCTCACTCCGTCGGTGAGGGTTAAAGTACGCCATCGTTGACTTGTCTAGTAGGGCTGTCTTGATGTCGGCAAACGCATTGTCTGCCATCGGGCTCCACTCCCACCTTTGCCCAGTTTTTGTGAGCTGTCTGAGAGGCTCTGCCATAGTCGCAAGTTGTGGAATAAACCTCCCACAATAGGTTGCCATCCCCAGGAAACTTCTAACTTCTGTGGTGTTCTTCGGAACCGGTGCTTGGTGGATGGCATCTGCTTTCTGAGGGTCCACTTGTAGACCATCCTTTGAAAACACGTACCCGAAAAACTCCACTGACGTCTGATAAAACACACACTTTTTCTTGTGGAGTGTTAACCCTGCCTCCGACAGCCTCTGCAGTGTAGCCCTTAGGTGTCGATGATGTTCTTCTCGGGTTTTGGAATAGATGAGGATGTCATCACTCAAATTAATCACCCCCTGCAGTCCTGAGAGCGTCTCCCTAATCACATTTTGAAACACTTCGGCGGCCGAGGATACCCCAAAACTTAGGGGGTCATTCTGACCTTGGCGGTCCATGACCGCCATGGCGGAGTGCGGCGGAAGTACCGCCAACAGGCTGTCGGTGCTTCCTGGGCGATTCTGACCGCGGCGGTAAAGCCGCGGTCGGAAAAGGGGAGCTGGCGGTTTCCCGCCAGTTTCCCGCTGGCCCAGGGAACCCGCCATGGCGGCGCTGCTTGCAGCACCGCCATGGGGATTCCGAGCGCCTTCCCGCCAGCCTGTTTCTGGTGGTGTCCACTGCCAGAACCAGGATGGCGGGAACGGGTGCCGTGGGGCCCCTGTGGGCCCCTGCACTGCCCATGCTACTGGCATAGGCAGTGCAGGGCCCCCCTAACAGGGCCCCACAAAGATTTTCACTGTCTGCTGTGCAGACGGTGAAAATCGCGACGGGTGCCACTGCACCCGTCGCACCCCTTCAACTCCGCCGGCTCCATTCCAAGCTGGCTTTATTGTTGAAGGGGCTGTCCCGCTGGGCCGGCCGGCGGTCTTCTGGCGGTCGCCCGCCGGCCCAGCGAAAAAGCTGGAATGGCCGCTGCGTTCTTTTGACCGCGGAGCGGTCTTTCGGCGGGAATGACCGCCTTAGTCTCTTGTATCGCCTAAGTCCCACATGCGTTGAGAATGTAGTGATATTTCTACTATCAGGCTCCAGCTCCAACTGATGATACCCAGCATTGAGGTCCAATTTCGAAAACCACTGTGCACCATTCAAATCCACTATGATATCATCCATCGTAGGCGTCATATGCTGCTCTCTTTTGATGGCCTTATTAGGTAGGCGCATATCGACACATAAACGGATGGCACCAGGTTGCTTAGGTTTCGGTGCTATTACCAATGGCGACACCCACGGTGTGGGCCCGTCTACCTTCTCGATCACCCCTTAATCTTCAAGCAACTGTAGTTCCTTTTCCACAGCTGGTCGTAGTTGAAACGGAGCGTGTCTGTGTCTGAGAGCAACGGGCGTCACTCTACAATCTATGTGTAACTTGACAGTTTTACCTTTGAGTCTCCCCAGGCCTTCAAACAGCTGTGGAAACTCGTCAACCAAACGTTCAGCATGTCGCGCGAAGAATACTAATTCAAGCTCTTCCGCGGTGTGACAGCCCAACAGCGTACCTCAGTCTCCAGCCACCACATAGAACCTTGCCAGTGTTGACACTTGCCTGCTGGACACTGATACCTCAACCGTGCCCCTCAGAGGAAGCGGTTCTCTGCCCCCATAGTTGTAAATCTTAGTGGTAGTTGGGGCAAGCGATGGTGCTGGGGTCAACTGCCTGAACAGAGTCTCATCCATCACATTCACCGATGCTCCTGTATCTATGAGCACTGTCGCCGACGTGCCATTGATCAGGATATTACTCATGGGAGTAGGTCGCTTTTTCTGTTGCCTCCCACTGGTGAACGAGATCACAAAGATGTCTTTGTCTTCGTCCTCTTCGAATACTGGGGTCATCTGAGTCGTGGTCTCGCCAGAATCACCAGCTTCTTTAGTCACACTTCTGAACTTGGCGTCCCTTCCTTTTGGGTTCCCTTGCCATCCTTTGACAGACCTGCATACTCTCGCAAAGTGGTTATCTTTGCCGCATTTGTCACATGTTTTCCCTTTGGCTGGGCACACCATTGGTGGTTTGTGATCGTACCCACAGCTTCGACAGGTGCGTGCGTTTTGTCGGCCATAGTTCACCTTTCGCCCTGATGGTTGACTAGTTTGGATAGCATCTACCTGCTCCTCTTTCACCTGGACTGGAAGCGTATTTGACGCAGCGGCCGGTGATTGCCCTCTTACTGCCGGCATGGCATCCGCCCGCACCGCTGATAGTTCGTGTGACCAAAATGTTGTCAAGGGGCATGCCTTGCTGGCGTAGGATGAGTTTCCGAAGTGCATTCGATCGCTACCCTTGAATGATCTGTGCCCTGATCTCCTCCTGTTGATTGAGGCCTACGCACGAGCTTGCTAGCTTTCTTAGTTGTGCATAGAACATATCCATTGACTCAACATCCGTTTGCTGAGCCTGCCGGAGTTTAAAACGTTGAAAGTCTGAGTTCAACTGAGGGTCAAAATGCTTATTCAGTGCTTCCACTGCCGCGTCGAAATCCGCTTTATCACCAGTGTTTGGGAGTGCATCAAACAGCTCTTGGAGTTCGTCTCCCCCCATGAGCAGTATGAGAGACCTACGCACGGCCCCATCTGTTTCTCTGGTGGTGCAGAAGTAGTTTTCTAATTGGTTCAACCATAGGCGCCATCTTGGCGATGCTGTGGCCGGATCAACCAATTGGCTAAATGGTGGCAATGATGTGACTGAGGAGTGAGCGCTGTTATTTGGACGCACAGGGGCTTGTGGATTCTCTTGTGGTGGGGCTTGTGGATTCTCTTGAGGTGGCGCGCTCATGTTGATTCTCTTTGCGTGCCCTCACTGGTTGGCTGCAGCCTTTGTGTCAACCTACAGATTGGTTTTCTTTTTTTTTTCTCTTCACAGTGTACCTCACTGTTGTCTGTGACACTGCCCCTTCTTCCTTTATTTTCCTTATACTTATTATTTTATTATTATTGTTTTTTTTTTTGTTTTTTTTTCTGCTGTACAGCCCTTCCTTTCTGGGCACTCACTCAGCCCTTCCTTACTGGGCACTCACTCTGCCCCTTCTTCCTCTTTTCCTTTCTGCCGGTCCTTCCTGTTTTTTTTTTTTTTCCTTTTGGAGGGACACACCCCTCCACCGTCGTTAGCGTTTCTCTCGTTGCTCCCAGGGCCTCTGCCAGCTGGGATCATGAACAACACGTGTTGCCGTTGCCTGGCAACACTCGCTTCCAGGACTCGCCTCCTGCCGCGTGGTGAAGCTCCGGAAGCGTGCACAGGTGAGGCTCACGGGGTGGGGCTCCCCTGTCTGGCCTACAGGGCCTTTGTATTCCCACAGCGCGCCGGCCAGGGAGGACGCACTGGAGGACGCTAACCCCTCCGGTTAGAGCACCTCACCTTCCAACGCGATTCCTCCGCAACAGGTGAGAAGGTGGGCGCTCCTTACAGCCTCTTGCATACAACGAAAATTACTCATGTGGCGTTGTGCTTTTATTATTATTATTTTTTTCCCTTTTCCGCGTCGCAGCTGGCTCGTGTGTAATTGCAATCCCGCTCGTCGCCAATGTGGAGTCTCAGGGCGGCACGGATGGGTGCGGATGCAATTACGACTCGGGCAATGGTTAGGGTCTCATGGGGTAACTGCGTCAGCGCAGCCCCGACTTTATTATAATACCTTGGTTCCGCGCTACGTCACCACGCGCGGAACCAGATACAGAACAAAGGAGAGCCCGGGTGGCTCTCTACACTGCCATCATGCTGTCTCCTGTAACAGAACTGTATGTTTAGTGAGCGGGCCCAATGTTTAAAGCGCCCACTCAGCAAATATTTTTGCTCCGAGACAACAAATTCCCAAAAAGAGAGAGATTTTTTCTATGAACAAAACATAAATGCCCCCAATGAAGAGTTTCCTACCTGAGCACAGTGGCGCGGCATGGCGGACAATGGCAGGGAACATGAATAAAAGTTGCCATGCCCTCAATAGGGTGGGATGATTGTCACTGTGACTTGATGGACCCCATGGCGAACAGACCTCAAAGTCAAAACTTTGAATTGTTTGAGCCTGCAGAGGCTCTTTCAGTGTAATCCTTGGACCAATTCTGACTCTAAATTAAGTGAGAAAATTACAAGGTTGAGGGGCAGAAGCGCCGCCATTTTACTATAGTATCCCCAACTTCAATTTATGAGGTTAAATAATAATTTACAATTCACAATTCATACTGAAACTGCACCACAGGAAATTGTTAACCATAACATGTATTAACCACAACATGTAATAGGAAAAGAATAAGCACAAGATGTTCTATCCCTATTACATGCATCTCATTTTGAGATACGTATCGTATGAACAGAAAAGTACATATAGAGGCTTTCCATCCTGCATATGACAGCTCAAAAGACACTCACGGCTCCTCGCATAATATTTTGCAGTCAGTAATTTTTTTCGTTCATTTCTTTATTCATATTTTTGTTCACTTTCAGTTTATAAGAGCCATTTAAACATATAATATTATTATATATTTGATTAGGCATTTGTTTATAGAATGCAATAAGTTATTTATTTGCTTGTAAACTTTATATCATGCAGACCTAGCCACAAGGTAAGCAGCATTTAACACACATAGATGAGAAGGATGTAGCGGAGGAAAAAGGACACTGAAATAATTGGGTGGATGCACATTGAATAGATGGGTTTTTAGTTTTTTGTGTAAGGGTAGGAGATTCAGGTTTAGTCTAATATGATTAGAGATAAAGATTCATATTTGGAAAGTTTTGTTCTTTTGAATGCTAGGATTTTCAGTATTAGTCGGTTTCTGTTACTGGTGTATTGCCACCTTCTGTGAGATGAAGTTTACCCTTCTAGTGGGATGGTTGGGCACTATATACTGCTTTATGCGTTTAGCGGGCAATCTTAAAAGTAAATCTTACTTCCAAGGGGAGCAAAGGGAGCAAGGGAAGGTGTTTTTGGATGGGAATGATGTGTTCAGATTTTCTGGCTTCTGTGACTAGGTGAGCAGCTGCATGTAGTACAGATTTAAGAGGTGTCAGAGAAGATTTAGTATGACCTTCCAAGATTGCATTTCTTCCATCTAAATGACTAAAAAAACAGGGTTTGAACTACCTATCTGAGAGTAGATGGGGAGTCGAAACGAGTCATTTCAGTCAGAAAATGCAGATTTCAGATTCAATACATATAATCATTGGTACAAAGTACGAAATCATCAATTGAAGGACTTATTGTAGAAGAAGAAATTTCCTTGTATGTTAAGTGAATGATTGACCGCAAAGTGTTTCAACTGCCATTCACAACTTAGGTGCTCCTAATAAATATATAAATAAATAAATAAAGTGATTGCTTTAAAGGCAGGAATCAAACCAATGGTACATACATACATTAAAATTAACGGAATAAACGAGTGGCCCATGAATTTATACTAAAATTAAAGTAACACTTTGGCGGTGGCCTTCACGGAGGGCTTTTTGTTGGAAATCATAATTTTCCCATAAATATAATTATCGAAATGTATATTTAAACTTAAATAGTTATCATAATTTGCATAATTTGCGGGATCGCTGTCCAAAAACCGTTGCCTCCAATAACTGAAATGTAATGACTTACAGTTGCGACCCCTGGCTTGCCCTTTGCTACCCCTGACACTGCCTCTGTGACCCCTGACCCCAGAGGGGGCAAATTCAGTGCCAGGAACACAGTGACAGCTTGTCCTTAAGGACATCAGTTGGGGCTCCACTCTCTTTGTTGTCTGTCAATTTTTGTTATCACATTACCAGTAAATAATAGTGTATCATTCACTATTAGTGTAATAAAAATGGAGTACAATTAGCTGGAATATGCCCTTCCATGCAGCTGAGGTGAGTAAAAAATGCTTTTAAATGTATGTTGTGTACATGCTTGGGGATGACAGTGTACCTATATAAGAGGGTGTATGTAAGTGTGAATTTGTGTGTATCAAAGGGTATGTGATGTCACTTCCGCTACACCTGGCATTTCGGTGAATTGACGTCCATGGGCATGTTGTATGACATCACAAATAACAGCATTGATGACATCTGAAATTACATCATAGATGACTATACTGTGCATGGCAGGGCGCAAGTTATAGTTTCTTCAGTTAATTAGAACTCTGGTTTTTCTAATTTAAAACATATTGTTTTAACTGACATTTTGATCCATTTATAACGTTATTATATTCATTTATATTTAAAATCTAATAACATCCGGATTTTGATTTTTAACGGTTTACTTTGTTACTGTGCTTTTCTTTCATGTGATAACATGTTTTTATATTTTAAACAAACATACTGAACAACAAAATAATTTCTTTTTTAGGAATGAGTGTGCTAGACATGGTAAAATGTACTTCATCTTCATCAGGATTTTTGTTTTGGAAGAAAACAACCAAAGAATGCAAAACCCTAAATGAAATATTGACGTGGTCAGAAGGTAGGTGACTCATTTTTTATATTTAATGTAACTAGAATACTGGAAACACATAGTAAGATGTTAAACAGAGATATACCTATACTTGAAAAAAACTAATTTCTAACTTGCTGTCAACCATCATAAAAAATATTTTAGTTTTATGACGTGATTTATCTGTACTATATACTTTTTCTTGAGACCATGTTTTTAAAGTGTGAGATGGGTTGACTAAGCTTCTATGATTAGAGTCGATGGGTGAAAGCCAATGGTATTCTTGTGAAAAAAATGTTGTCAAACTCCTTTTACTTGATGTATGAAAGACTATTTATTCCATCGTTTTGAGTTAAGAAACTGTAGCACTCTTTCTGGTAACGCCAGAATGATTTGAGTGCTCAGTTCTATTTAAACAGAGGTATATTGTCCACAAACCCATAGTCCCTATAAAGTAATGTTAGGTAGATGTGATACATAATGTTAAGTGGTACCACCAAACTACCATCACATCACTAGGAGAGCATAGAATGGGTACAGTAAAGCATTGATCAGCATTTTACAACCTGGCAAAACAATAAATTAGATTGTATTCCACATAAGGCAGAGACTCTTCGCTTCATGGTGTTTGCATTCAGATGTCTACCTTTGCACCTGGTACCATTATCGCTAAAGAAGTACTCTTCCCTATACCATCTATTTTTACGTGACTGGATAAAAAGCTTGAAATTGTCAGCCAAAGTTAAAACATGTGCCTCAAATTTTGGAACTGGCATGCAGCAGCATTGTTATATGACATTACTTTTTCCCACTTTCTCATCCCTATCACATGCTCCTCTCATACCCACCCCCTCCATTATACTTTTCTGGATGACTTGCTGTTTTCCTCTATTGAACTTGACAATCACAGGAGCCCAATCTGTTGACTTGTTTCCATCATCAGAGCTGTTCTCTGATGACTTGCAGATACCCCAAGTGTGCACCCGTTTTGGTAGAGGGTAGCAATTGTCCCTAACCTAGGCTATATGGTCACTTATGGTGGTAGCAGTATATGTATATTCCGGGGGTATAAACTTTCTCTCCTGTACTCCTCGGGAGAGACTGTCTCTAACTCTTCCTGGTTAAAGGGCGTTCCTGGTCTATATATCAGTTTCCTTTCCCTTGGCATGCAAGGAAGGAGACTAAGGGGGTCACGGTGGCGGGTCGGACTGCCACGGTTGGGGCGGTGCGACCACCACATTATGACTGTAGCGGAGCAGCCACAGCCCAACCACCGATACCGCCAGCCTTCCGCTGCAGCCTGGCGGTCCCAGCAGTTGTAATCCACTAGGGCAGCGCTGCAATCAGCGCTGCCCTGGGGATTGCGAGTCCCCATCCTCCAGCCTGTCCATGGTGGTTTACACCACCATGGAAAGGCTGGCTGAATGAGGGATCCAGGGGGATGCATTTGGCATGGGCAGTGCAGGGGCCCCCATGCACAGCCCCATCGCTCGTTCCACTGCCTGAATTACGGGCAGTGGAATGCGCGACAGGTGCTGCTGCACCCGCTGCACTGCCAGATTTCCTCAGGCTCCATTAGGAGCCGGCTGCAATGTAAGGTCCTGTTCCCCGCTGGGCCGATGGGTGGAAACACCATTTACACCCACCGGCCCAGCGGGGAACTCAAAATAGCATCGGCGGGGTTCAGGCTGCCCGTGTGGCCTGATGGCAGTGTGGCATTGGCGGGAGGGCCTAAGTATCATGTGTATGGTTTAAAGATGATTTGGTGAATGGTACAATTTATTTGGACCCCATGTGTACGCTGCACAAGAGTGTGCTTTCATTGGGAAGGCTGATTTTTCTAAGTTGAACATTCTGTGTGAATGCATGGGTTTGCATGGGTTTGGAGTTTTAAGTCCAGTTTGGACCCAGCCATTTGAAAATCAGTCTTGACCCTGGGGGTGAGTGTTTGAAAAGTTTCAGCACTCCGTCCATCATCCTTTTGTGTTGCTAAAGTTGCCCGAAGTGGCCAGGGTATGCCCAGACGTTGGTCCCTTGCTCACTGCGCCACTGGATTCAAGCTAACCAGGCTGTTGATGGGTGATACCCCAAGACCAGTCCCAGGATGCTTGTTTCCAGTCCAGGAAGGACCTAGCCTGGCAGTTCAGGCTGGACTGTTCCCATGGGGAACCGAGTCAAGACTGATTTGCATATGGCTGTGTCTAAACTGAGATGACATGGTGAGCAAAAGAACAATGGATTAAACCCAGATCTGTGACTAGGGGTGAGTGTTTGAAAAGATTCAGCACTCCATCATCCCTTTGTGTTGCTAGATTTCAATCTTGGACATTTCACAATGTATATTCAGCCTTCCTGCTTCCTCTTCTCCACACCTGTTTACCTGGTGGATGGAAAACAGCAACTTGCAGATTTCACCCTTCTTAGACATCAGACATTTGGGGGTTATGGTCCAAACAATGCATTCTTTTTCAATTACAGCTCAGTTCCATTGCTCCCTTCCCTACTAGCTGATTTCAGTAAGTATGGTTCCAATTATCTAATCATAATTGTCTTCCTGTACAGTGAAGACAATCCATACTGAGAAACCTTCTGTACAGAGGCATTCCATAATGCCTGATTCAAATTATGCAAGACCTTTTGGCAGCTTTCAGGCTGGATGACTTTCTTGGGAAGCTCCCAGGAGTTCACGACGTTCAGGAAGGAAACTATAGTCCCAGGTTGAATCCCGTTTATGTGCTTATCATTCAAGATCATATGAAAAATCTAAACTGATCACCCTTTGATCCTTGCTTCAAATACTGACAGCTTATCACACCCGTCTAACTTGAAATACTTGGAAAAGCCTTCATGGCTGTATGCACTCTTTGGAAAACCATTAAATTAAAAAATATATTTTTTCTTAGTTGATTGGGTGTTAAGTATAACTCTCCATGATGCATACTATTTTGCACTTCTTACGGATGTGAGGATTGTAAGCACTACAGCATTCGCATGATAATATGGTCTCAAGCACACTGTTGGAATAAAGGGTTGCCCACCTTGCTACAAACGTTTCCTGTAGGCCAGCTCAGAGTCTGAGTCATTTACGTGCAGAACTTGACTCGAGATCCTAATGTAGGCACAAATATTTAGAGATTTTCATTCAGTGTTCTGTTTAGGCTGAAGTGCTAGAAATCCACAAAATGACTTTGGTGTTCATTGGAGTATAGCAGAACACCCCAACAAATGGTTGTAGAGGTTGCTATTACATATCATGCAACAACAGTCACTACATCAGGAGTCAATTGAGTACCATTACTTCACAATGACTTAATAGTCATTGTAAACTATGTTCATACTGTTTGATGAATCTCCACGAAACTTTGTAAAAAAGTGTTCTTTTTGCCATGTTTGTGCATGGAAGGTTTTGGGGTAATCCATCAAGCGGGGGCAGAGAAAAAAGGGGAGGTCCCAAAACGCAAAATCCCCATGCATTTTTTATGAGCTTCTAAAGGCAGGGCTACAGGAAAAAAGGCTGAACGAAATTTCACCAAATTTGCCAGGAAGCTAAATCTTGGTCCGTAGATTCTGCTTTTTGTGATTTGGTGTTCAGTAGTTTTTGAGAATTTAAGGTTAAAAAATAATTGTGTTTCTGGATGGTTGGGTCTGCCAGAGGTTTGTGAGAGTCTTGCAGGAGTACCAATTTAAAATGAGAGTGTTCTAATGGCCCAGGGAGCTTTTTTCCCTTGGGCCATCTCACTCCCATGGGAGTCAGAGTTCTGTGGGAACATATGCTCCGTGTTTCAGTGGCATGTCATGTTTGAGCCAGAACCATCACACAGCTTGAATTTTTTTTTATAGTAAGTGCCACTTTAAAAAAAAAAAAAACTCTGATGTGCCCAGCCTTTGGTCATGTCCAAAGGAGTTTTGGCGCAGGGACCGGCCTCCCTGCATATGGGTAAACTCTGCTGCACATAGCATTCAAACAAATGTAGAGAGCGGTGGGTATAGGGCCTAACTGTAGGTAAATATGGCTTTTCAATCTTTTATTCACATTTCATTGAAAATGTTTTTTTGGTTTGCCTATAATTTTACTTTCCGTGGTAGGAACTGCATGGAATTTGTCAATGAAATAATGTAATCAGCTAAGAAGACAGGGTATGTCAAATGTTGTGCAATGGAAAATAAATAATGGGAGAGGTGAAACAAGATTTGGGGGGTCATTCCGACCCTGGCGGCCGGGGACGGAGGAAGCACCGCCAACAGGCTGGCGGTGCTTCAGGGACAATTCTGACCGCGGCGGTAAAGCCGCGGTCAGAAAAGGGGAACCGGCGGTTTCCCGCCGGTTTTCCCCTGCCCCAGAGAATCCTCCACGGCGGCGCTGCAAGCAGCGCCGCCATGGGGATTCCGACCCCCTTCCCGCCATCCTGGTCCTGGTGGTAAAAACTGCCAGGAACAGGACGGCGGGAACGGGTGTCGTGGGGCCCCTGGGGGCCTCTGCACTGCCCATGCCACAGGCATGGGCAGTGCAGGGGCCCCCTAACAGGGCCCCATTAAGATTTTCAGTGTCTGCAAAGCAGACACTGAAAATCGAGACGGGTGCCACTGCACCCGTCGCACACCAGCAACTCCGCCGGCTCCATTCGGAGCCGGCTTCATCGTTGCTGGGGCTTTCCCACTGGGCGGGCGGGCGGCCTTTTGGCGGTCGCCCGCCTGCCCAGCGGGAAAGTCAAAATGCCCGCCGCGATCATTTGACCGCGGTACGGTCTTTTGGCGGGCGGCGCCCGCCGCCCGCTTGGGTCGGAATGACCCCGTTGGTTTCCCATTTTAGCATCCATTTCTACTTGTGCCTATAGCAAACACTGTGGAACAAAACATCACTCAGGGCACATTATTTTGTTTGTTTAGTGAAAATCCACTTCTATTTACAGCTGTGAATTACTGATTTACACTCCTGTCAGTAACATTAAAATTTTCAGATAAATGTGATTGGTGAGTAAGAAAATTATGAATGGATATTGAATCATGACTTTTAGTGGAAAAAGAATTTCCACAGAAAAGAGGGAGGAACTATAACAAATGTGTGCCTCCAGGGCAGTGATGGGGGACCCAAAGATGTGGAAAATGTGAGACATACACCAGGACGAAACATAGGGAACTGCAATGATTCGCAACTCAAAACACAATTGCGATTCAAACAGCTGCCATTTAAGGAGAATTCTGTCATAATCTAAATACTGCGACTTCGATTTGGTTCATGATTTTCATACAGGTTTAAAAACAAGAGAACAGGGATGTAAGGCAGATTGATAGAGAGAAAGAGAGAGTCAAAGCTAAAATTGCACAGAAACAGAGTGCCAAGTGATGTGTGCAGCTGGGATCCACACAACATGAGTGGGCAATTGTGGCAGGTTGGCAGGTCTCTGGCTTGGGTTCAAGCAAGGCCCTGCAGCTGATTCCTGCTAACCATGGCCAAAGACCATAAGCTACGGGCAACAGTTGTTGGGTGAATAGGATGGGTTGGGCAGAGGATGAGGCTGCAGGATTTGGGTTGAAGGACGTGTGAGATGGGTGTTGACAATAAGGCAGGTGTATTAGAAAAAATAGCCATTCACTGAAAAAACACAGTTGAAAACTGATTTATAGCTCTGGCTGAAATACACAAAATTAAAGAAAATTCACCAGATATCGTATGCAACATACACAACTCAAGTTATGACTCACATTACCCACCTTCCACAAAAAAACATTTACAAAGCATTGGAAAAAAGATAATGAAACAAGAGTTAAACATAGTGGACAACATTAATTATTGCATGTGTTGTGTAGTAGATACTAGAGTACAGATGCAAATCAAAGTACTACAGTAGAAGAAAAGGTAGCAGTACTCGGGTATACCTAAGGGGATTGGTATTAGAGAATAGTAAAGTGAAGAAATTAAGTTAAAAAAACTAAATCTGTTTGTATGAGAATTGAGAAAGACCAGCCTGTATATAAGAAGAGGGATGAACAGACGCAGATAAAAAAAGAATGTTTCTGCATCCAAAAAACAGGTAAAAGAAACTGTGAATATGGAGGAATATGGAGGAAGAAGTGTAACAGAGATTACCCCTTTAAAAAGGACAAAGAGCTTATTTGATCTTGGAAAGAGTTTTTTTTCCAACATGATGGGCCTTGGCCTGGATGGATTTGACTTGCTTGGAATGCCATTTTTAGGAACAATGCAAAGAAACAGGTTTGGGTGAAGATTTCTCCAGAACAGGTGTTCTTCAGCAACTTTTTCTCCTGAAGCACATTCTTTAGGTTGACTTTGTTAATTTCTTCCATTGAATTAGCTGTGCTCAGTGATTATTTCACAACTAGGCAAGTGAATTCCCTACTAAACACAAGTGAATGTTCAATCCATTCCACCCCTGCCGAAATCTTCCCATATCTTCTGGGTCTGTGGCATCAGAGGATCTCCATCTAGTTTTGTTATCCTAAGGGATTCCTGAATAATTGTTTGAGGAAAATTTTATTTCATTAACCCAAAGTGGCTTCTTATGAACTGTCTACCAAATAGGTTACACTGTAGGCCTCATTACGATCCTGGTGGTCATGAGACCACCAGGGCCATGGTGGAGGTCGGACCGCCGCCAATGCAGCGGTCCGACCTCCAAATTACGACTGTGGCAGAGCCGCCATGGTTGGACCGCCGACACCTCCAGGGTACCGACAGCCCAACGGTCTCGGCGGTCTCAATCTGCCAGGGCAGCGCTGATTACGAGTCCCCTTTCCATGCAAAGGCTGGTGGAAAGGGGGTGCCGGGAGCCCCATAGTGTCCCATGCCCATGGCATAGGCAGGGCAGGGGGCCCCATGGACAGCCACCTTGCGCTTTCCACTGCCCAAATTACGGGCAGTGGAAAGCGTGAGAGGTGCTGCTGCACCCGCCGCACCGCCACATTGCTGCTGCCTCGATTACTAGCTGACGTCAATGTTAAGGCCCTGTTCACCGCAGGGCCTGTGGGCGGAAATGTTGTTTCCCGTCCACTGGCCCTGCGGTGAACTCATAATAGGGCCAGCAGGGTTCTGGCCATACTGGCAGTCAGGTGGCGGTACAGGTTTGGCGTGCGGATGAGGCCTATACCCAAATTATAGCAAAGACTACCACCAGGGATTACTGTGACATCTGATTGCTTTACTTGTTGAATGTGCTGGCTTCCTGAAAGAATCAAAAACATCAGCAAAAAATCTGGAAATAGGATGTCGGTGGCTGGCTGAAATCTGAAATGTTTTGAACTGGTAATAGGCTGTTTAAATTCTTGTCCACAACCTTAAGTTTTAATAGTTGGAAGTCTGGGGAAAGTGTGCTGGCAGATAGATAGAAATTGATTGTCAGTTTGGAACTTGATGCTGTCAAGAGGCAAAGTAAGTTCTACATTTCTAGAACTCTGAAGGGAAAGTCTTTTCTGCTGATTTTGCCATTTTTATAACCAGGTGGCACACTATGTGTTCCCTTCGATTGCTGCAAACATTCCTCCACAAAAAAGCCTCTCATTCTTTCTAGGCAAAATACACTTCCCCTGAATGCAATTCACAAACAACTGACAAGATGCATATGTTTGCAGCATGTCAGAAAAGTATACACTATTGGGGGAGGTGCTAGCAAAAATTTGCAATGCTACAGGCAAATATGATCCGGAATCAAATATGACCGGACATAGTAAGGAAATGTATAATGTATTTTTATTTTTTTAGCTGTTTTAATTACACCTTTACACATTGCACATATTTTGAAGAGTAATAGTCAGCCATAAGTCTTTTAATGGGTTCAGGAATTGGCAGACAACTATAATCTTGAAAAGCAACGTAATGCAAGTAATCCTTACAAACGTTTGAAACGTGTAATATACATGTGTAAAAGTTAATGTTTTGATATTAGGAATAACCTTTAAGGGAATGAAAGCACCCTATGATGAATAATGTAATTAGTTTGTTTTTATATCCATTGGATATGTATAATTGCTGTTCTTTGGTACCACACTGCCTAAACATAATTTACATAAATATATAAAACAAAAAGCTGAAGTGGATTTGATGAGAGTTGTTCATCCTTGGTTTAGCTGTGTGTCTATGTACTGCTACTCAGAATACAAAGGTCATTTGGGGTTGTTGATATTTTTAAAACGTGGGGGCATATTTTCAAGAAACTGGCGAAACAGTGCTGATGCGCCAATTTTCTTGTGTCTCCCCTGACCCACCTAACAACACCATGGGTGCTCCATATTTACAATAAGGTGCACTATGACGCATGTTAGGCCAATAGCGTCAACATTTTTAACGCTATTGTGGCGCTTTGCTGCACTAGCGTGAAAAATGTTGACGCTAGTGAGGCAAAGTGCAAGGAGGCCCATTGATTAGCATGGATGCATCACTTTAACGCCTGCTTTGAGCAGGCGTTAAAAATGACGCCAGAAATGGCACAGTGAAATATTGTAGATTTCACTTCACCATTTTTGCAGGCCTCCTAATGCCGGAATGCCCCCCTATACCTGGAGCAGGCATAATGCGCACAAGAGGTCGCAAAGTGGCGCAATGCATGCATTGTGCCACTTTGTAAGTATGGTGCAATGAAAATTTCCTCCTTCAGCCACATTAGCGTAACAAAATGAGGCTAGTGTAGCGCAAGAAGACGCTGGGGCTGTGTAAATATGGCCCTTGGTTTCACACAACGTATGTAAATGTAAATATGTATGAGAATTACAAACATTTAAATAATATATTTCTGTTTACTTTACATTGATTAATAGGATCAAGCAGCAACATAATTCGAGGTGACCCCTTGGTCCTGGGAGGTGAGGCCAAATTTGTTGCTGGCCTCAGTTATTTGGATTTAAATAATCCCGCTGGTAATGACGCCCGGTACGCTGCCTGGGCAGGATCTGTAAAGAATCTACCCAGTGTAATAAAACAGAAGGTAAGTTTCTGTTTGTTGTCACCCACCATTATCTACTGGTGGCCTAGAGAAATGTTTCATCACTCACTCTACTTCACTCTTCTTTCTCTTCTTTGATACTCCTACAATATCACAAACATCAAACAAAGCAAGTGCACCAATACAACTTTTGATATTCCTCTATCCCTAGCTGTGTCAGTATACCCTTAAAAAGAAACGTTCAGACATAAAAAAAAATGTAAATGCCATGAAATTTAGGGTCTCATTTACAACAACGATTACGATGCCCCACTTTGCTTGCTCCGTCCTGCACCCCCCTAGGACACCATGGTAGCGATCTATTTACAATACAGCGCACCATGGCACTTGTTAGCACATCTGTGTCAGAATTTCTGAAGCACTTGTGGCGCTTTGCTGGACTAGCATCAAACATTTGTTGCTGGTCCAGCAAAGCTCGGGGAAGCCCATTTAAAACAGACTAGCACCACCTTAACGTCTGCCCTCGAAAAAATTACGCTAGAATGACGCAGGGAAATCTTGTAGATTTTTCACTGCGACATTCCTGCGGGCCTCCTAGCCCTTTCATACATTATACCTGGCGCAGGTATAATGTGGCACAAGGCTTTACAGATGGCGCGGGGTGGGGGCCTGCTCTGCTTAGTATGGTTATAGAAATAAATATACAAGTATACGTAGCTGTATAGGAGAGTACAATATTTCTTGTAGTGGTTTTGGGCAAAACGCACTTCAAAACATAAACGTAAACAAGGAGTTAACTAAACCGTAAAGTAATCACATGGAAATTACAAAAATTCAACGACAGTTGAACATCACATACAAAGAATAAAATCAGAGGACTGATCATAGGTGGACGGGACATTGAAGCAATAAATATTTCAGTTCGCTTTTAGACATTTGATGGACAGGGTAGTCCTGATATCTGGTAGGATAAACGTCCAAACTTTGGACTCAGAGAATGATTGTTTCAAAGCGCATTTCGTTTTGAAAGAACGGATCCAGAGTAGGAGTCTAATCATTACCCTAAGGTTTATTCTCAAATGCAAAAGCTCCTTTTTTTAATTTTCCTTAGGGAAATTCAGAGTAAACAGTCAGGGTATAAAGTTTTCTGTTGGAAGGACATTTTCTCTTGAATGATGAATTGATTTATAAAAATGTATATTTCATTTTCATTTTCACAATCGATTCTGTTTTACCATACCCCCCAAAAAGTAGACAGTAACGCAGGTTTCTGATCCCAGAAGCGTGTATATTTCTAACTTTTTTGAATTCACAAAAGTTTTTCAGTTACTGCCTAGACGTACACCTGCAATACGTTTGAGAAATATCATTTTCATTTGGGAAACTAGCCACGTGTCTATTTTGAAAGCAGGACATTAGAAGCACATATGCAAACGTACGTGCTAATTTGTTTTTTCACATGGAGTAAAGCCATCTAGTACACCCCCACCATTTTGGTTTGTTACAGCAGAGGGGGAGTTGGTGGGGGTGGGAGGGAGTGGGGGGGAGGTCAGATATATGTTTGTGAATAATCACACTTGGGTACATTTGTGCATTTTTACAAACTCAAAACGCGCTCCCTCAATCACATGCGTTCCCACTCGTAGTTGTGTCCACACAAAAATATTTCTGTAAATAAATTCATTTATAAATGCAAAATAACTCTTTCTACTCCTATAAATATATTTGTTTGCATTTTTAAATCTGCCTCATATGTTAATCTTGAGAATAAATGTAGTAGCAGAAATATATCAATGGGGCTAGTTCCTGTGCAAAATACATTAAACATATCCGCAAGGGTATGCAATGCACCTTCTAAGCTACATAGGCCACTTACTGTCCAGCCTTATGTCTGAAAGAAACATGGTTTTTCCATTGTGTACAGGTAATGTAGGCTTGTGACCTACAGCTTAATGTTGCGACCCAAATAAATATGAATTTCTCAGGGTGACCATGTTACTGCCCCAACACAGGGCCTGATTATAAGTAAAGCAGAGCTGTATCCCTGGGTGAGATACTGCTTCACCTGATCACATGAGGTCCAGTGCCCCTGCATCCAGATTTACCAGGTGCAGGAACTACAGATCCAATTTTACTGACAAGCTTTTAAAATCGAGCGCTGATTGGTCAAGGGCCATGCACACCGGTGCAAATTGTCCCCTACCTAGCCTACTCCTATGGCATTGCCTGGATGATAACACCCTGGATACACAAACCTACCATATTCGGACTCCTTGCCCGCCCCTTGTCCACTGCCCCTTGACCCACAGACATTAGGGGCCAGATGTAGGTAGGAATGGAATTGCGACTCGCAAATTGCGAGTCTGAGCGAGTCGCAATTTGCGAGTTGCAATCCCATATGCAGGATGGTGTCCCTGACACCATCTGCGAATCGCAAGGGCGTCGCAAAAACCTACCTCATTAATATTAATGAGGTGGGTCGCAATTTGCGACCCCCTTGCGATTCCCTGCATTCACAGGGATGGTGGCCTGCTGGAGACAGACAGCAGACCACCATGTCTGTGACTGCTTTTTAAATAAAGCTGTTTTTTTTTTGGTATTACAGCCCGTTTTCCTTAAAGGAAAACGAGTTGCAATACACTCGTGAAAATGAAACCATTTGGTTTCTTTTTTTCAGAGCAGGCAGTGGTCCATAGCCATTCACAAAGGGTAAGGGGTCCCCTGGTGTGAGAAAGTAGCCTCTTTCTAGCCTTGTTAACCCCACTTTTGGCCTGTTTGTGAGTATATGTCAGGGTGTTTTCACTGTCTCACTGGGATCCTGCTAGCCAGGGCCCAGTGCTCATAGTGAAAACCCTATGTTGTCAGTATGTTTGATATGTGTCACTGGGACCCTGCTAGCCAGGGCCCCAGTGCTCATAAGTTTGTGGCCTATATGTATGTGTTCCCTGTGTGATGCCTAACTGTCTCACTGAGGCTCTGCTAACCAGAACCTCAGTGGTTATGCTCTCTCTGCTTTCCAAATTTGTCACTAACAGGCTAGTGACTAATTTTACCAATTCACATTGGCATACTGGCACACCCATATAATTCCCTAGTATATGGTTCTGAGGTACCCAGGGTATTGGGGTTCCAGGAGATCCCTATGGGCTGCAGCATTTCTTTTGCCACCCATAGGGAGCTCTGACAATTCTTACACAGGCCTGCCAGTGCAGCCTGAGTGAAATAACGTCCACGTTATTTCACAGCCATTTACCACTGCACTTAAGTAACTTATAAGTCACCTATATGTCTAACCTTCACCTGGTGAAGGTTGGGTGCAAAGTTACTTAGTGTGTGGGCACCCTATATTTATTTTTAGTACTTCTGTGTATTGTGTTTTCTTATGATATTGTGCATATGACACCAGTGGTATAGTAGCAGCTTTACATGTCTCCTAGTTCAGCCTAAGCTGCTTTGCCATAGCTACCTTCTATCAGCCTAAGCTGCTAGAAACACCTCTTCTACACTAATAAGGGATAACTGTACCTGGCACAAGGTGTAAGTAACTCAGGTACCCACTACAAGCCGGGCCAGCCTCCTACACCTGGGGACCCCTTCCCTTTTGCGAATGGGTTAGCACCCACTTCACATGGGTGCTAACTGCGAATTGCTTTGCGACCGCGTTCAAAGTCACAGAGCAATTCTGCATAGCGATGCGAATCGCAAATAGGAAGGGGAACAGCCCTTGATATTTTCAAGTCGCATTCCCATTTTGCGAGTCTGTACCGACTCACAAAATGGGAATGTGCATTGCGATGCGTGTTTTGCACGGTGCAAAAAAAAGTGCTAATTTCGCAGTTTGCGCCATGCAAAACGTTTCCTACATCTGGCCCTTGATCCTCCACCCCCTTTTGCTAAATGCTCTATGCAGGTGTTAAACAGTAGTTGAAAATTGTCCCTTACTTTGCTGGAATCGAGATCCTCATACAGACCTTTACTAAGTAAAACAAAATATACATGTTATTCCCCATTCTGGGTGGAATACCTCGTAATTGTAGGTATAGAGGAGGAAGTATGTGATGGGATTGATAATTCCAGCACTGGCAATTCCGGCCGTCCTGCACTGCTTGAAGGTCCAGATCGAATAAAAGCTCTAGTGATGTTGTAACCCATTATCTATTTTTTACGTACAGAGTAGATATAGGTATAAATCGGTACTTATATTGACTCCATATTATTGTCAACAATTTGTCAAATTAAGCATTTGTGGGGTGAAGAATAGTAAATTTGTACTTCCCTATATATGTCACGTTTACAGTCTGTTGGTAGTCGATGTTGCGAGGTGTGTAGTTGAAGGTCCTTAATGTAAATTGTTTGTCAGTTTCATATACATTTGGCCAAAGTTCAGGTCATTCCTCGCCAAGATGTCATAGTAGGACTCAGTGGCATAACAATAGCCGCCGCAGCCCGTGCGGTGTGGACGGGGCCAGCTTCAGGGGACCCCTTCAGCAGAGCACAGTCACTCACTGTGCACTGGCTGGCACTGTGCATGGCAGCCGACCCCTGGCCTGAGAGCTCCTGGATGGGTCAGGTGGGCCATCTCCATGTACCTTGCAGGGGTCCACTGGTAAGACTGGTGTTTGGGAGAACTTAGTAAATTTTGGGTAAATTGGGAGTGAATTCTATACTGCTCTTCAATGTGCGAGAAAAATGGTTTCGAGAGGCAGCAGATACCTTGGATAAATGGCAAAAGCGAGTAGGTTTCAGCTGGGATCCTGCAAGATTGAGGTGCGATCAATTAAATGCCAGGGCAAATAGGTGCACCTTTAAGAGTCTGCTAAATTTGAGAGAATCAGTTCCAGTTTGAGATCCAGACGTAATGAGCTACACATGGAGGCATCTGGGATACAGGTAATATTATTTGTGCTTCACTCTCTTTGTACATTTTCAGGGTTTAATAGTGGTTTTAAAGTTCAAACAAAATAAAAATGCAAACAAACAGGCTTTATTGTTAAAATTTCAATGACTTTGTTTTCAAAGGCCATTTAATTGAGTTAACTTCTTCCTGCAGATCACTCCGTTATACGAGTTGGTAAAAGAAGTAAGCTGTGACTCTGTGAAGAAATATTACCTGAAGCGGGCTATTGAAGAGTACATGAATGAAAAAGACCCATGTAAATGCAGACCGTGCAAGAACAATGGACAGGCGACCATAGTAGGATCCCAGTGTATCTGTTACTGTAAGCCATACACATTTGGCTCAGGTTGTGAATATGGATATCTTGTTCAGGATCAACCAGGTTAGTATATTCTGATCATTCTCTGTAAGGTTCAGCTTTTTTGGCACTCATGCCTTTCAGCAGTGGTGTTCACAACTCAGAGCTCTAGCAGTTGAACAAGATGAGTTGGTAAGATGGAAGTTGTCACTGGGCCCCAGGCTGCAAACCAAGTGGAGCTTGTTATTACTACATACAGCACCAGATTAATTTGCTCGATGCAATGAGTGAGATTTCTTAGAGCTGTAGTCCATAGTCTGGTGCTCTTCCTGGAGGCCTGGTTATGAAGACCTTACATCCTCTAAGGGATGCTGCATCCTCCAAGAAAGACAGTGAAACAGTCCAGTCAGATCCAGTTCCAGCTTGCATTCTGTTTTGACAGAAGCTTGAACATGAGAGTGAGGGCAACCGCCTTTCTGTCGGTCCTCTCCTTCAGTAAGGTGCATCTACTCTAGTGTTTGATCCTCATGGAAAATCTGGCCTATATGCTTAAAACCTACTTTTTCTGTACTCTCTAAACATTTAAATTCTTTTTGAGTGTTACAAGTTGCATGATTCATAATTTGGAAAGGTGCTGGAACAGCATTTTTATCTGTCAACACTAACTTTTAAAGCATAACTTATATTAATATTCACTTTTATGAAGAAAGAACCCCCAAGTGTACAACTGTGTGACAAAAGCATAGTTCTTCATCAAATGCACTGGGTTTTAGCCCGTGTTTGTAAACAAATGACACAAATGAGAAGTACTGTTCAATTAAATTGATGATTATTTGGTACAAACTATTAAAATGTTGGCCAAACCAAGCATATTGTTATATCAATTTTCCAGTAGCAAGAAGAGAGGGAAAGAGGGCAATAAAAAGGAAGGAACATGGAGAGCTGGAAGGACAGGGACAGAAGGAGAGAGAGTAAGAGAAAAAGTGTCCGAGGAGCTGGAAGGGAGAAATGAGAGGGAGAGACACATGGAACAGAGAGAGGGACGAGAGGCGTGAAGAGAGACAAAGAGAGAAATGTGTTGTGGAGAAGATTGAGGGCAAGACAAAAGGTGCAGGAAGAGAGCAGAGAAGAGGTTGGAGTAAAGAAAGGAACAAAGCTTGGAGGGAGATGGGAGAGTAATGAGGAGAGAAATAGGAAATGACGAGGAGGAGGGGGGAAATGAACGAAAGGGGAGGAGAAAAACAAAAGGAGATGAGGGATGGGAATGGGATGAAGAGACAAATGGGGAGATTAGAGAGATGTAGCGGTAGTAGAAAGGAAAGAAAAGGTAGGAGCAGTGGCGTAGCGTGGGTTGTCAGCACCCGGGGCAAGGCAAGTAATTTGCGCCCCCTAACCCGGGGCAAGGCAAGTAATTTGCGCCCCCTAACCCGTGGATTTAGTCTCTTCCAAGATGTTGCGCCCGGTGCGGCCGCCCCCCCCTGCACCCCCCACTCTACGCCACTGGGTAGGAGCCAAGGAAGGATATCCATTGCAGTGAGAAACTGACTCACTTGCAGTCATTTCAGATGGGGGTTTGAAGTGGGGATTTTGTTTTCGGGCTACACTAAATACAAATAGTGTGCAGACCGACCAATAAGTGAAGGAAGAGGCAAAATAAGTAGAGAAAAGACAGAAGAGAATACGGAATTAGATTTTATTGGCACTCTGAAAGAGTTGTAATAAAAGAGCACCTACAATTTGCGGTGCTGCAGGGTGCATACCTTGAAATTGGGGACACCCAACCATCAGTGAAAAAATCTGAAATGCGCCCTGTTTGACTGCGTTTCTCTGACAAAATTCTTGGGGCAAGTGGCAAATGTTGCATTAGTTGCAGGAAAATGTGGAATCACAAATTGTGCACAGACTCCTGTCCTTGCCCCATTCAGGGTCTGTGCCATGATAGGAATGAGATCAATTGGAATTTTGCTGGTCATTCAGCTTATATGGAAAATAGTTCCTTGTGTGTTTTATAAGTTATTACACTGCTGTGTTCAAAGGTCACATACTGAAATACAAAAAGCTATCAAGATAAAAACTTTTTAGCTTTTAAGCAAACAATATTAGCATTATTATCGTTTTTGTTTCTAAGAAGTTATTAGACCTTCTTCTTACTACTTCATATTTGTTTCAGACGTTTTGTCACTGCAGTAGCTGATTTCATAAAGAATAGGATTTTTGCAGCATAAATCTTTTCTGGATTCACATCATGTGCATTTTTCTGCCATCTAGTGGTTGGAGCTGGAATTCTTCAACTTTTTGTAGTCCTTCCTCTGTTTTTTGATTTTTGTAGTTGGGCATCAATGGATCTTCCCATTTGGTGCTTCCTGTGACTTCGTACCTCCTCCTCCAGAAGCTCCTACCCTTGATTGCCATCGTCAGATTCTTTTTTTTTCTCTTTTTCCATCATCTTGGTGGAGGTGGGTGGGTCACTTGTGAATCCAGAAAATTCTTCAAACTGCAAAACTATACCTACAGGTACGAAACTAATCGTTTTGCAGTGTGAATCTTTTCTGGATTCACATGCTGTGCATCAATTTTGTAGCAGTTTTGTTAGGTCGAGCGCACAAGTGCTTTGACCTGTTGTAAGTATTGTAGGGCTTTAACCACGCCCACCTTACACCCATCACTTTCATTTGTTCGTGGGCTTTGCCTTTAAAAAATCACTTGATGTCATTAGGAAATGCTACACGCTTCTCCCGCCTTGAGGCTGTTTTATCACGCCTTGCAGAGTTACAATTGCCAATATACTTCAGCATGGGCGAATTACTTTGTTCGATGTCATGTGTGGCTGTAGAGAGACGTGCTTTGCATAAGTCCACCATCTAGTGTTGGGCTCGGAGTGTTTCAAGTTGTTTTGTTCGAAGAATCTTTTCGAGTCACAGATTGAGTGACTTCTCCTCTCGGTGATACAGTGCATGAGCATCAAGTCCTTTTTTAGATTGTTTTCTCCACGCCGTCGGGTTCGGACACATTTCCTCTCAGCCCGGTATTCCTTGGTTCGGTCTATCCCAAACTCTTCCTTTCTGTCTTTCTCTCAGCGGCGGTATAGTATTTAGATTGCATTTTCCAAACGTAACATACTTGAACCGAATTCCTGCATCCACGCCCTTCCTGGGCCTACTCTTTCACATGCTGTCGGAATATGCAGGGCTGATGGAACAGACTCTATTTAGATTCTGTCTTCGATGCCACTCCAAATGTCCTCTTACCGATCAACACATGGTGTGTAACTTGGTCTTGTTCTGGGAACATTAAGAAGAGAACTGCAATGCTTGTAAGTCTTTTCAATCTAAGAAGAATCTCCAGGACCAAAGAGGGCGTCTGTTGGAGATGCCGTCGAAGACACCGGACGACACTCCCAACATTTACCAAGAGGAGCATGCCCAGGAGGAAATTGGACATCTGGCAGCCCTCTCTATTCAAGATTCTGAGTCGGACGTTGAATCTGACATCAAGAGTCAGCTGCTCACTGCAGCACAACATGTAAGTACACCAGCCCCAACTTCCCATCTAAAGACTTTGAAAAAAAAACATCTAAACTGGTCGTCGGTCCACCACTGCCTTCAAGCCATGATTGTATCTGAAATTTACATTTGAATGCCCTTCCCTCCGGCTCGGCACTGAAAATTGCCAAGATGTCTTTGGCATCGACCACAGACTCAACAGCATCCCACACAGTCTCAAGATCAAGTCGAATTTGTGATCTGAGCATTTCAGCTCTGAGACAGAAGCCTTCGACATCTGTTTCAGAGCCGACACCTTCCGTTTGACAAAAGGCTCCATTCCGAAAACTTCAGAATTGACGATGATAGCTTTGAAATACTCCACTCTTTCATCTGGAGCAGCTTCATCAGTACAGCCAATTCTGGAAGTAGTGGACACTCGTCAGCGCCTGCTCCACATACAAAAGGGAACAGGGAAAATAATGGCTTCTCCCTCTGTTTTAATTAAAAGCAGACTTACTTTTCAAGAGACATTGGGCTCTGCTCCTCCTCTGTCAAAAGCCTCCAAGGACAAATATAAGGCTGCAGTTCAGCCTCAGCCTTCTCCACCTCACTCTCCTGTACTTCCTCTTACTCCTCCACCACCACCACAATCTCCTACATCTTTCATAGAGCCACCATTTTCTCCAGAAGGGTCACTCCCACCTCATGGAGATGACTTAGGTGACATTCCACAGGATGTAGATCCACAGGATTTGTATGATCCAGATCTCATGCTCCCTAATGACCCTGACATGTACCCACCACAGCCTTCACCTCCTGAAGATGCAGCAGCATACAATCAGGTTATTGCGCAGGCAGCTGTGTCTCAGAAGGGCAAGTCATCTCAAACAACTCCATTAGATGTGTCCTTGATGCAGTGGATAGTGCTGCACTTCGTGTAAACACCAGCGTTATAATAAGAAGGCATGCTTTGCTGAGATGCTCAGGCTTCAAGCCAGAAATACAACATGCAGTTCTCAACATGCCTTTTGATAAAGAGTACTTGTTTGGTCAAGAAGTAGACACCACCATAGGCAAGCTGAAAAAAGATTCAGAGCCCTACTAACTACACTAAATAGGGGTAATTTTTATAGGCCACAATTTAGGGGAGGTTTCAAAGCATCATCCACTGAGCTTTCCACCTCCCAGACCAAACAGGGAACACACTTTTACAACAGAGGCTCCTTCAGATGCTCTTACAGGGGTGCAAATAATAAAGGCAGAGGTAAGGCGTCCACCTCTAGAGGTTCTGCCTCAAACACACACCAGTGACCGCTTACAGATTCCTCCAGCACACACCTCTCCAGTAGGGGGAAGAGTAGCAAATTGCTACCCCCAATGGTCCAATACCACAACAGATCAATGGGTTCTATCAATTATCTAAACTGGTTACTGTCTGGAACTCATCTCCACTCCTCCAAATATTCCCCCTCATGCTTACAAACCTCCACACAACCATCTAATTTGTTCTAAAGAAGAGGTACAATCCCTTCTTCTCAAAGGGGCTATAGAACCAGTTCCCCTGTCTCAACAAGGGTTAGGAGTATATTTCCTGTACTTCCTTATATCAAAGAAAGATGGGCCACTAAGATGTTATTCCCTTATTACAGCAAGGCTATTTCATGACAGCCTTAGATATCAAAGATGCTTATTTTCACATTCCCTTACATCCAGCACATCGCAAATACCTCAGATTTGTCAGTGCGGAAAAACACTATCAATGCAAGGTCTTACCATTCGGGGTAACAACCGTTCCCAGGGTATTCTCAAAAAGTCTAGCAGTAGTTGCCACATTCTTCAGAAGACAAAATATTCATGTCTTCCCATACTTGGACGACTGGCTCATCAAAGCCAATACCATCCAACAATGTCATAATTATACTCAGTTACAGTAGACCTTCTATACACTCTGGAATTTACAATCAACTTTCTCAAATCCCATCTCCAACCCTAATAAATACAGCCTTAACTGCTAACAATTCTCAATACTCACTCAGGGTTGGCAAATCCAAACCCAGCCAGGATTCAAGCTTTCCAAACTCTTATGTCTCAGTTACAGGAGATCCACACTTACACATTGAGACTAGTGATGCAGCTATTAGGGATGATGGCTTCCTGCATTGCCATCGTTCCTCATGCCAAACTACACATGCGCCAATTACAGCAGTGCCTATCTCGTCAGTGCTCTTAGTCACAGGGTCATCTCCAGGATCTAGTGTTGTTGGACCGCCAGACTCACCGTTCTCTGCAATGCTGGAATCCCACCAACCTTTTCAAGGGGCACCCCTTTCAAGATCCTGTGCAACAGATCATGCTCACTACAAATGCATCACAGATAGGTTGGAGAACTCACCTCAACAACCTTACAATACAAGGCAGATGGGATCCCACCTGAACAACCTTCAATATCAACTTCTTGGAGTTACTAGCAGTCAAGGTGGTTCTAGTCTGTACAGAAAACATGACAACCATGTGTTATCAGCAGAAACGGCGGGGACACTCGTCTCAATTGTCCCTTCTTGCTCAGACATTTTGGAAATGGGTAATTCACCATCACATTCACTTACTGGCAGAATATCTCCCAGGTATGGACAACTAGTTTGCAGACCTCCTAAGTAGCATGCAGCAACAAGTCCATGAATGGGAACTTCACCCACAAGTACTTCACCAATACTTTCACCTGTAGGGAACTCCAGAAGGAGACCTCTTCGCCACCGCAGAAAATTCAAAATGCCAAAACTTTGCATCCAGATATCCACACCTGCAGTCTAAGGTCAATGCTCTATGGATGAATTTCGTTAGGGATATTTGCTCATGCTTTTCCGACTCTCCCACTCATTCAATTTCTGGTTTGCAAACTGAGACAAAAATCACTCACCATGATACTTGTAGTTCCCACGTGGGCACGTCAGCCTTGGTACACAGTACTGTTGGATCTGTCTGTGGTTCCCCCCAGAAACTTCCCAACAGACCAGACCTTCTGACTCAAAAACAAGGGCAAAACAGACATTTAGAGCCCAAAACACTCAATCTTGCGATATGGCTCATGAAGTCATGGAGTCTGGTTATTTACAGCTCCCCTCTGAATGTATGGCCATTCTTAGAGAAGCACGTAAACCTACAACTAGACAGTGTTATGCTGCAAAATGAAAACGTATTGTTTGCTACTGTCAACCTAAGCACATTGATCCATTCAAAGCATCAGTACAAGACATTGTTTGTTACCTGCTACAGTCACAAAAGTGAAATTTAGCATACTCATCTATTAAACTTCATTTAGCAGCTGTAGCTGCTTACCTCCAAAATAGGCAACATATTTCTTTATTCAGAATTCCATTAATCAAAACCTTTATAGAAGGCCTTAAAATAGTCATTCCACAAAGGGTTCCTCCGGCACCGATATGGAACCCTAATGTTGCCCTTACTACACTCATGGGTCCACATTTTGAACCGATGCACACCTGCTCTTTGCAATTTCTTACATGGAGAGTTGTCTTTTAAGTGGCCTTCCCTAAGATGTGTAAGTGAAATACAAGCTTTCACTTTAGAAAAACCTTCCTTACAAGTTCATAAAGATAGGAACAAATTGGCCACAGCACACAGAATATATTGTCCAATCATGTGGTGAGGATAAAGAATCCCTGGTGGTGCGTTGAAGGTTTAGAGGAAGTATGAGGTAAAGAGAAATCTTGAGTCTTGTTAGTAGATGGTGTCTTTATTTGTGGATATTAGAAATCATAATGTCATCATAGATATACAGCCAACACAAGTGACTTCATCAAGGCTGGGCCGTCCGGCCAGAGTAGTAGATAATAATCAGCTAAGTAGGCTAAAATAAGGAAAAGAAGATCTTATTGGGATAGTGAAACTAAGAGTAGTATAGCTGCCCGAGCAGCAGCAGGTGAGTTGGGTGTTGAGCACGTGGGTTGAAACAGGTATATGAAGCCCTGATAAGCCTTGAGTCAAACCTGATCAACGTCGGATGTAGAGGCGCGGTACGTCGTCTTGGAGCGCTCCAAATAAAGACAATTTGTTCCAATTTTGTCCTTGGGTACTCTGATACCCGTGTTTGTGCCTTCTGGGTAGTAGGGCACTGGGCCTGCACCAGACTTTGCTTTATCTCATATACCTGTTAAAAACTATTGTTGTACTGCCTAGAAGTGCGGCACCATTCACCCTTACTACCCTTGTGTTTCTTTAAGTTCATAAAGATAGTTTAGTCCTTAAGATAAACCCTACATTTCTTCCAAAAGTAGTTTCACCATTTCACATTAACCAATCAGTTTAGTTACCTGTTTTTTTCCACAGCCAGACTCAGTTGCTGAAAGAGCTCTGTACACACTAGGGGGGTCATTTTGACCTTGGCGGACGGCGGAGGCCGTCCGCCAAGGTACCGCCGCTGAATGACCGCACCGCGGTCAAAAGACCGCAGCGGCCATTCAGACATTTCCTCTGGGCCGGCGGGCGCTCTCCAAAAGAGCGCCCGCCGGCCCAGAGGAAATGCCCCTGCAACGAGGACGCCGGCTCAGAATTGAGCCGGCGTAGTTGCAGGGGTGCGACGGGTGCAGTTGCACCCGTCGCGTATTTCAGTGTCTGCTTAGCAGACACTGAAATACTTTGCGGGGCCCTCTTACGGGGGCCCCTGCAGTGCCCATGCCATGGGCATGGGCACTGCAGGGGCCCCCAGGGGCCCCGCGGCACCCACTACCGCCATCCTGTTCCTGGCGGGAGACCCGCCAGGAACAGGATGGCGGTAGGGGGTGTCAGAATCCCCATGGCTGCGGAGCGCGCTCCGCAGCCATGGAGGATTCACAAGGGCAGTGGTAAACCGGCGGGAGACCGCCGGTTTACCCTTTCTGGCCGCGGCTGAACCGCCGCGGTCAGAATGCCCTCGGGAGCACCGCCAGCCTGTTGGCGGTGCTCCCGTGGTCGGTGACCCTGGCGGTCACCGGCCGCCAGGGTCAGAATGACCCCCTAGATGTTAAAAGAGCTCTTACGTATTACATTGATAGACAAAAGTACTTTCTCTCCCTAAAAAGAACCTTGATCAACAGAGTTATTTTGACATTTTTACATTTATGCACCTTGTGATCTGCCTAGTACAGGTGCTTTGCAGCAGGTATGTTAACCCTCTGCGCAACCTTATGATGCCTCCAAGCTTCCACCAGACAAAAAAGTACGTTCTCTCTCCAGAAAAGAATGTTTATTGCCAGAGTTATTTTTACATTTTTACATTACATGCATCACAAATCAGTTTGTGATTTGCCTAGTACCTGTTCTTTGCAACAGGCACATTGACCCTCTGCGCTACCTTATAATGACTTCAGGCTTCCACTAGACAAAAGTAAGTTCTCTCTCCAGAAAGAACATTAATCGCCAGAGGTATTTTGACATTTTTATGTTATATGCACTTTAATCTGCCTAGTACACGTTCTTTGCAGCAGGCACATTAGCCCTCTGCGCTACCTTATGATGACTCCAAGCATCCACTAGACAAAAGTATGTTCTCTCTCCAAAAAGAGCATTGATTGCCAGAGTTATTTTGACATTTTTACATTATATGCACTTTGTGGTTTGCCTAGTACAAGTTATTTGCATCAGGCACATTGACCCTCTGCACTACCTTATAATGACTCCAAGCTGTCACCAGACAAAAGTACATTCTGTCTCCAGAAGAACATAAATCGCCAGAGTTATTTTGACATTTTTACATTACATGCACTCTGTGATGTTTTTTGCAGCAGGCATAGTAACCTTATGCACCAACTTAAAATGAGGCCAAGCTTTCACTAAATAAAACTATGTTGTCTCTCTGGAAAGAAAATTAATCACCAGAGTAATTTTGCCATTTTTACATTATATACACTTTGTGATCTGCCTAGTACACGTTCTTTGCAGCAAGCATATTAACCCTCTGCGCTACATATAGCCTGATATTGCTTTAAAAGTTGCCTCAGTATTTAGGGGGTCATTCTGACCCTGGCGGTCGGTGATAAAGCGGCGGCCAACCCGCCAACAGGCAGGCGGTAAAAAAAAAGGAATTCTGACCCTGGCGGGAACCGCCAACACAGCCCGCTACTTTAACACTCCGACCGCCACGGCGGGACAGACAAACAGCGTGGGGGTCACCGCCAACAGGCAGGCGGTAGACAATGTACCGCCCACCCTATCACAACTCACCAATCCGCCACCTTTTCCGGGGCGGGAGCCCCGCCGATAAAAACACGGCGGAAACAGACTACGAACGGGAAAACGCTCACCTATACACACTCCACGAGGAATCTGGACAGCATGGAACCCAAATTACACATCCTACCAGCTATTGTCTACCTGCTCATCTACCAGGAGTACGAACGCCGGCGCAGACGACAACGGTGAGTACTGCACCTACGACACAGGCGAGGGGGGAGGAGGAAATCTTACGGGCACACACATGCGCCATACACCCAGCCCCCCACCACAAATACCTACACCCCAATGCCGAGCAACAAGTCAGAGTGACACCACCCAAACCCCCCGGAATAATGCAAAGACACAATTAAAATGATCTATAAAATATATGTATAAATAGCTCCGTTGAAGGTATGGGAAATATGCTATATAAAAGATACAAAAATAAGGAATGAACACAGTCAACAATATATACATAGGCAATAAGTCCTGCACATTCCGTCAAAGTTCCATAGTCCGTGGGCCAATGTGCACAAACACATGGGCAAAGCCCACACAGGAGACCAGATACCATTGGAGAGAACACTGCTGGGGCATCAGATGATAAAACTACAGGCACCTCAGGGGGAAGGGAAGGGGGGGCACCTCAGCCACATGAGTCCACGACGCCAGATCCACGAGGGGCCTCCATGCCCACTGTCCCATCCTGGGGAGTGCAAAGCCACAGTCTCACAAGTCTCTACAGTGGGTGGCTTGCCCACTGTACCATCCTGGGGAGTGCAAAGCCACAGTCTCTCAAGTCCCTACAGTGGGTGGCTTGCCTACTGTCCCATCCTGGGGAGTGCAAAGCCACAGTCTCTCAAGTCTCTACAGTGGGTGGGTTGCCCACTGGACCATCCTGGGAAGTGCAAAGCCACAGTCCATCAGATGGATTACCGACTCCACTGTTAATGGAGGAGGCATGGTGCCCAGAGTGCTTCCTGAAGCCCTGCTCGACACAGAACCGGCACTGTCAATGGGCCAGCGGTGCTTGAGATGAAGGCCCCAGCGGAGCGGTGCTTGAGATGAAGGGCCCAGCGGAGCGGTGCTTGAGATGAAGGGCCCAGCGGAGCGGTGCTTGACAGGAAGGGCCCAGCGGAGCGGTGCTTGAGATGAAGGGCCCAGCGAAGCGGTGCTTGAGATGAAGGGCCCAGCCGAGCGGTGCTTGAGATGAAGGGCCCAGCGGAGCGGTGCTTGAGACGGCGGGGCCCAGCGGAGCGGTGCTTGACAGGAAGGGCCCAGCGGAGCGGTGCAGAGACGGCGGGGCCCAGCGGAGCGGTGCTTGACAGGAAGGGCCCAGCGGAGCGGTGCTTGAGACGGCGGGGCCCAGTGGAGCGGTGCTTGAGATGAAGGGCCCAGCGGAGCGGTGCTTGAGATGAAGGGCCCAGCGGAGCGGTGCTTGAGATGAAGGGCCCAGCGGGGCGGTGCTTGACAGGAAGGGCCCAGCGGAGCGGTGCTTGAGACGGCGGGCCCAGCGGAGCGGTGCTTGAGATGAAGGGCCCAGCGGAGCGGTGCTTGAGATGAAGGGCCCAGCGGAGCGGTGCTTGAGATGAAGGGCCAAGCGGAGCGGTGCTTGACAGGAAGGGCCCAGCGGAGCGGTGCTTGAGATGAAGGGCCCAGCGGAGCGGTGCTTGAGATGAAGGGCCCAGTGGAGCGGTGCTTGAGATGAAGGGCCCAGCGGAGCGGTGCTTGAGATGAAGGGCCCAGCGGAGCGGTGCTTGACAGGAAGGGCCCAGCGGAGCGGTGCAGAGATGGCGGGGCCCAGCGGAGCGCTGCTTGAGATGAAGGGCCCAGCGGAACGGTGCTTGAGATGAAGGGCCCAGCGGAGTGGTGCTTGAGATGAAGGGCCCAGCGGAGCGGTGCTTGAGACGGTGCTTGAGATGAAGGGCCCAGCGGAGCGGTGCTTGAGATGAAGGGCCCAGCGGAGCGGTGCTTGAGATGAAGGGCCAAGCAGAGCGGTGCTTGACAGGAAGGGCCCAGCGGAGCGGTGCTTGAGATGAAGGGCCCAGCGGAGCGGTGCTTGAGATGAAGGGCCCAGCGGAGCGGTGCTTGAGATGAAGGGCCCAGCGGAGCGGTGCTTGAGATGAAGGGCCCAGCGGAGCGGTGCTTGACAGGAAGGGCCCAGCGGAGCGGTGCAGAGACGGCGGGGCCCAGCGGAGCGCTGCTTGAGATGAAGGGCCCAGCGGAGCGGTGCTTGAGATGAAGGGCCCAGCAGAGCGGTGCTTGAGATGAAGGGCCCAGCGGAGCGGTGCTTGAGATGAAGGGCCCAGCGGAGCGGTGCTTGAGACGGCGGGGCCCAGCGGAGCGGTGCTTGACAGGAACGGCCCAGCGGAGCGGTGCAGAGACGGCGGGGCCCAGCGGAGCGGTGCTTGACAGGAAGGGCCCAGCGGAGCAGTGCTTGAGACGGCGGGGCCCAGCGGAGCGGTGCTTGAGATGAAGGGCCCAGCGGAGCGGTGTTTGAGATGAAGGGCCCAGCGGAGCGGTGCTTGAGATGAAGGGCCCAGCGGAGCGGTGCTTGAGATGAAGGGCCAAGCGGAGCGGTGCTTGACAGGAAGGGCCCAGCGGAGCGGTGCTTGAGATGAAGGGCCCAGCGGAACGGTGCTTGAGATGAAGGGCCCAGCGGAGCGGTGCTTGAGATGAAGGGCCCAGCGGAGCGGTGCTTGAGATGAAGGGCCAAGCGGAGCGGTGCTTGAGATGAAGGGCCCAGCTGAGTGGTGCTTGAGACGGCAGGCCCCTGTTCAGCGGTGCTTGTCCCGGCGGGCCCCTGTTCAGCGGTTCTTGTCCCGGCAGGCCCCTGTTCAGCGGTTCTTGTCACGGCGGGCCCCTGTTCAGTGGTTCTTGTCCCGGCGGGGCCCTGTTCAGCGGTGCTCCTCCCGGCGGGGCCCTGTTCAGCGGTGCTTGTCCTGTGTGTCTAGGGAGCCAGACCTGGGCAAGACTTCCCGCTCATTCGCCACCTGAACTTGCGGTTGCGGGGCCCTCCTGTGATGGAGTCCTGGGCCCGTGGGTGTCGTCCGTCACAACCGGAATGGGGCTGGTGGGGCCCTCCTGGGCAGCTCGCCTGCTGCCTGACTTCTCCGCCCTGCTGCCCTTGCCCTCCTTCGCTGAAGCTATGTGGCCCTTGCCTCCCTTGGATGATGTGGCAGGTGACGGGGCAAGGCTACTGTCCTTGGTGGCAGCCGTCTCAGTCTTGTCGCGCCGGGCCTTTTTCTTTTTTGCCCTCTTCCCAGGGTGTGGGCTGGCTGTCCCCTTGCTGCTGCCCGATGTTCCTGCCCTAGGATCTGGTGGACTCCAATAGCCCTGCACTATGGTCACAGTAGATGCAGGGCTGGTGGTGGCTGAGGTGCTTTTTTTACTCTTACCAGATGGAGGGGGTGGGTCAGTGATTGGAACGAGCTCAAGGTTGGAAAGGAAAAGGACTTTGGAAGGACAGGGACGGGTAGGTGTAGTGGGTATGGGAGTGGAGGAAGAGGATGTGGTTGTAGGAGAGTCAAGTGTGCTGTCTTTGGGTGCAGGTGCTTGTGACGGAGGCTGTCGTGAGGTGGATGGCTGTTGGGTGGGTGGCTGCCTGCGTTTGTGTGGTTTGGAAGAGGGGGTGACAGACACACTGGGAGAGGACACAGGGGACGTGTAAATGGCAGTGGGGGTGGTGACTGCACGTGTGCGGACTGTAATGGAGGGTGTGCTGGTGATGGAAGTACTGGCTGATGGTGGTGTGCATGCAGGTGTGAGTGGAGACGTCACAGGAAGGGAGGAGGGAGATGAGGAGGTGGGGGACACAGAGGTGGTAGTGACTGTTGGCATGTCTGCATCTGGATGTTGCTTGGGTGAATGCTTGTGGGATCTGTGGTGCTTATGTCTGGATGAGCTACCCTTGGGTGTAGAGGTGTGTGCAGGCTGGTCTGATGGTGTGGATGGGATAGGCAGAGGAACAGGAGACTGGGACTGGGTGGAGGGAGTCAGAAGAGGGAGGCTGGAGACAGGGACAATGGCTGCCGTCAGTGCTGAGGCCAGAGCGTTGAACGATCGCTGATGGGCAGCCTGACCCGAATGAATGCCCTCCAGGTATGCATTGCTCCGATGCACCTCCCTTTCTACACCCTGGATGGCATTCAAAAGGGTAGACTGCCCAACAATGAGTGTCCTGAGGAGGTCAATGACCTCCTCACTGAGGGCAGCAGGGGTAACTGGGGCAGGGCCTGAGGTGCCTGGGGCGAAGGAGATGCCCACCTTCCTGGCCGAGCGGGCATGGAGCGAAGGCTGAGGGGCTGCTGGGAGGGCGGGGCTGGTGCGCTGGGCGGCAGCTGTACCTGTTGTGGCGGTGGGCACGGATGTTGCCGCCACCGCTAGGGAGCTCCCTTCCGAGGACGTGTCGGTGTCGCTGATGTCTCCACGGGTCCCCGTTGTGGAGCTCCACTCGCCCTCCGTCTCACTGGTGTACTCGGAGTCTGTTGTATGGCCCTCCGGGGCCATGTGAGATGCAGCTCCCTCGTGCGCCGATGCCACTTCTCCTCCGCCTGATGATGCTAATGCACACATGAACAGGAAGACAAAGAAAATGGGGGGGGGGAGAAATGAAGACAGGTTGAGTGCATGCATTGGCAACACCGTTGTCGGAGAGGACAGACACAGAAGCCCCCTGAACTAGGCTGCGCAATCGAGGTACACTACCCAGTTATTGTGACTAGGCCTACAGGTCTATGGACGACAAATGCACACATGGGTGAGGCCGGACCATGGATAGCTGTACTTGGCACCCTACAGAGGTGGGGGGCGGGGCACAGGGCCGTGCCTAACGGAGGGGCGTAGCCTACAGAATGCGCCCTGGCCTGGAGATAGCCACAGCCCTCCTCCCCCACCCAGACACCTTCACTGCGCGCAAAGATAGCAGAATGTGCTGATACTCACCCCCTTGTGTCTGCTGTGATGTCCTCACGCGCCCATCCAAATCGGGGTAGGCCACCGCCAGGATCCGGGACATTAGGGGGGTCAATTGGTGGCTGGCACCCCTCCTACGTTGGGAGGCCATCCCCAGCAGAGACTCGGTGGTCTTTCTGGTCCCGCGGCGGATGTCCTCCCACCTCTTTCGGCAGTGGGTGCCCCGTCTGTTGTGGACCCACAGGGCCCGGACGTCCTTGGCGATGGCACGCCAAATGTCGATCTTCTGATGGGCGCTGACCTATGTGACATGTACAGGGTGGTAAAGGAAATCGCATCAGTTTTCTTCCTGGTCAATGTGAGTGGCCCCCCCCTCCCCAACCTTGCCATGTGGCACATGCTCTCATCTTTCGTGCGTTGCACTCCTCATTCGCTCCCCTCCCCACCATCTTACATACACCCCACTCAACACAGGCATAGCCCATTCAACGTGCACCCTGTGTACTAACCTGTTGGTCTGGAGGACCGTAGAGTAGCGCATACTGGGGCAGGACCCCATCAACAAGTGTCTCCAATTCTTCGGAAGTGAAGGCAGGGGCCCTTTCCCCAGTCGCAGCAGCCATTGTATCTCCCAGACCGAGGTCACAGCAGCACTTGCAGTATAGGTCCTCTCCTGTGGATGATCAGGTCTCGAGTGATTAATCAGATAGAAAATGGCGGTCACGCCCGCGGCGGTGCGTACCGCGGCGGTGCGTACCGCGACCGCCGGCGCACATCGTCATTGGCTCCTGAGACCCATAGGGTTCAATGTTAACCAATGCTGCTTTGCGCCGCGGTCTTCGACCGCCTACCGCCATGGTGTGCCACGCCAGCGCAGTGACCTCACATCCCACTGTCACACTTCACAGGTCAGGCAGCCGCCATTTCAAGGGCCCACATGGCATGATTTCTACTGCGTCACACAGGCCTAGGCCTTGCATTGCCACTCATACAAGCCTTTCAATGCATAGCGATTCGTGTACTGTGCAAGCTGTGTGAACAAACCTGTGGGATGCTTGACTCTGTGCTCCATGTTGTCCTTCCTAGGCACCGTCCGCTGGGACTTGCGAGGAGAAGGATGAATCCTCCTGTGTACCGACCGCTGGTGGACCTGTCGACAATGGAAGAACGACATATCATACTTACATACAGGCTTGACAGAGCAACTATACATGAACTATGTGCCCAGCTGGAGCCAGACCTGATGTCCCCCATCCGCCAACCCACAGGGATTCCCCCTCTGGTGCAGGTTCTGTCAGTACTCCATTTTTTGGCAAGTGGGTCTTTTCAGACAACAGTGGCCATATCATCTGGGATGTCTCAGCCTATGTTTTCTAAGGTTTTGTCCAGAGTGTTGTCTGCCCTGATGAAATACATGCAGAGCTACATTATTTTCCCTGAGGTGGGCGAATTGGCTACAGTGAAGGGTGATTTCTATGCCCTTGGACATATCCCCAACATCATTGGTGCCATTGATGGGACCCATGTGGCTTTGGTTCCCCCAAAGAAAGTGAGCAGGTGTACAGAAACAGAAAAAGTTATCATTCGATGAATGTCCAGGTGGTCTGTTTGGCTGACCAGTACATCTCCCATGTAAATGCCAAGTTCCCTGGGTCAGTGCATGACGCGTATGTCATGCGAAATAGCAGCATCCCTTATGTGATGGAACAGCTACAGAGACACCGTGTGTGGCTAATTGGTGACTCTGGTTACCCCAACCTGTCGTGGCTACTGACCCCAGTGAGGAATCCCCGGACCAGGGCAGAGGAACGGTACAATGAGGCCCATGGGCGAACTAGGAGGATCATAGAAAGGACCTTCGGGGTCCTGAAGGCCAGGTTTAGGTGCCTGCATATGACAGGGGGATCCCTCATGTACTCACCAAAGAAGGTGTGCCAGATCATCGTGGCCTGCTGTATGCTTCACAATCTTGCATTGCGACGCCAGGTGCCTTTTCTGCAGGAGGATGGTCCAGATGGTGGTGTTGTAGCAGCTGTGGAGCCTGTGGAGAGTGAAGAGGAGGAAGACGACGGGGACGACACGGACAACAGGGATACAGTCATCCAACAATATTTTCAGTAGCACACAGGTAAGAATCAGCCACCCCATTTTACATTTACTTAAGGCCTCATGCGTCTCCACTGTCTCTGTTTCCCCCCAGTTCTTGTTAACTGATTTGTGACTTTCCCTTCCCTTTTCAGAGCTGTATGACCCACTGCCTGACTTCAGCTTTGTTTGCCCATGGACTAAAGCTTATTGAAATTGGTATGTTGTCATCACAAAGTAACTGGACATTATTGCACCGTTATGTGTAATACATTTGTTAAGAATACAAGCAGACTCCTGTTTTTTTAAGTGCAATAAGTGATTTATTTTAAGTGCTACATATAGGTACATGATTGGGAAACGGTGATGGGTGGGGGTGGAGTAATGTCCATGGCAGAGTCCAGTTCTCGGTCGCACAGGTGCATTGTCCATATGCCTGGGAAAGGATGGAGCAGGGGCAGTTCAAGGTTGGACAGAGTGACAATGTGGGACAGTGGGATGACATCAGGGGGTATCTTAGGATGGCGGGGGTCTTGCAATCCTACTCTGTCTTCTTGTGAGATCT